>NC_059119.1:57276333-58486333 GCF_020740685.1 Jaculus jaculus | reverse complement strand
ACCACTAGTCAACATGCCTAGAGAAATGTCTTCAGGTAATTCATGTCATCATTCCATCTCCTGCAACAGGCTGTCCCTTCAACACAAGAATTCAGGACTAGGACATGGGTCAAGGAGAACTACTGGTTTTATTTAGTTTTATATAGATAAATTTTTCTTCAAGGTAGGGTCTCACTGTAGCTCATGCTAACCTGGAATTCACTATGTAGTTTCAGGATGGCCTTGAACTCATGGCGATCCTCCTACCTCTGCCTCCCGAGTGCTGGGATTAAAGGCATGCGTTGCCATGCCTGGCTTATTTAATTATATTTTGAGTGAAGTGTTGCCTATGAGCTCTTATAATAGTGTTTGTTTTAAAACATATATTTGGAATTCTAATTCTAACAATTCATGTTATCATTAGAATTCAGAATGTCAGTAAGACCCAGAAATTCCAATCGGAGGTATATATCCAAAAGAACTAAAAATACAAGTGCAGATACTTGTGAATAAACATTCATACTAGCCAAAAAGGACAAACAAAACTGTCCACAAACAGCCAGAAGAATAAATAAGTTAGGGCATATGCACATGACAGAGTAATCAGCCATCAAAACGAATGAAGAACCGATACCTGTTACAACCTCTATGACCCTCGAAGACAACAGTTAAATGAAATAAGCTCAACATGAAAGAACTAATTCGACTTAGAGGAAACATGTCAAATATTTAGAGACGGTGAGTAAATTAGAGTAGGTCAGGGGCGCTAGGGAGGTAAAAATGAAAAGTTACTGCTTAATGAATGCAGAATTTTGGTTTGGGGTGATGAAAATCTCCTGGGATTGTATAGTGACATCCACTGCACAACATGTGGATACACCAGATGCTACAGAATTGTCTACTTCCAAATGGCTACTTTTAGATCACACGAATTTTAGATGAGCAAAAACTGAATATAGCCAATGCCTACAAATACAAGAAGTGCAAAGAGTCGACCAAAGTAGACTTGTTCACAATGCAGAAGGGGTCGCCGCTTGACGTGGTGAGGCGTGCCCCAAACCCTCGTACTGGGAGGCTGAGGCTGGAAGACGGGGAGCGCTGGGCTAGTGTGGGCTACGGACTGAGATCTTGTCTAGAGTGAAAAGAAGGAAGAGGAGGGATGGAGAGGAGAGAGAAGGAAAAATAATAATGACAGGATAAGAGACGAGAGCCAAGGGCAAGGGAGATGGCAGCCCAAGAGTGAGTCAAAGCCCCAGAGTTCACATTAAAACCCAGGAGTCCTGGTGGGCTTTTGCGATTCCAGCACACTGACTTCGAGATGGGAGGCAGAGACAGGAGAATTCCTTGAAAGTTTGCACACCAGCTCGTCTGGGGAGTGGAGCACTGGAGAAGAATGAGAATGAAAACCAGGCACTCTGCCTCAGTTTAGTTGGAAGGCAAAGCCCAATGCCTGCAAGTTATCCTCTGACCTCCACGTGTGTGATGCATTTGTACCCGCACACACATGCACACACAAGTTATCCTCTGACCTCCACGTGTGTGGCACATTTGTACCCGCACACACATGCACACACAAGTTATCCTCTGACCTCCACGTGTGTGGCACATTTGTACCCGCGCACACATGCACACACAAATTATCCTCTGACCTCCACGTGTGTGGCACATTTGTACCTGCACACACATGCACACACAAGTTATCCTCTGACCTCCACGTGTGTGGCACATTTGTACCTGCACACACATGCACACACAAGTTATCCTCTGACCTCCACGTGTGTGGCACATTTGTACCTGCACACACATGCACACACAAGTTATCCTCTGACCTCCACGTGTGTGGCACATTTGTACCTGCGCACACAAGTTATCCTCTGACCTCCACGTGTGTGGCACATTTGTACCCGCACACACATGCACACACAAGTTATCCTCTGACCTCCACGTGTGTGACACACTTGTACCCGCACACACATGCACACACAAGTTATCCTCTGACCTCCACATGTGTGACACATTTGTACCCGCACACACATGCACACACAAGTTATCCTCTGACCTCCAAGTGTGTGACACATTTGTACCTGCACATACAAGTTATCCTCTGACCTCCACGTGTGTGATGCATTTGTACCTGCACACTCATGCACACACATATAGTTCAAGAGGCAGAAGGCCAAGCTGGGGAGATGGCTCAGCAGTTAAAGGTCTTTGCTTCCAAAACCTGCTGGCCTGGGTTTGATTCTCCTTATTAGCCATGTAAAGGCGGATGCCCAAGGTGGCACATGGGCCTGGAGTTAGTGAGTGCACAGGAGCAGGAAGCCCTGGCATGTCTATTCTCTTTCCGCCTATCATAAATAAATAACTTTTTATGAACAGAGCTAGAAAACTCCCAAAGCCAGGTTAAGCTCTTATAAAGGTATCACTTCCCATACTTAAGCCTCAGTTTCAGCATGTGAGGAATGAATTGTGGTCAATTCTAAGGGCTGAAAAACAGAATTTCTAGCTTTTGCCTGCCCCAGGAACTGGCAGAATGATCCTTACAGAGTAGTAAGTAATTTAGCCAATACAATCAGGGAAGGTAGTTTTCTTCCGTTGGTTAACAAAAAGAAAAACAAAACCAGAAAAGCTGTTTGTCACCTTATAGTACTTAAAGGGAAAAAAATAAAAAATTATTGCAGAAATACTATCAAGTACTTATATTTCTTATAAATAATAGAGCTAATATTGAAAAAAAATCTTTTAGAAACAGAAAAAATACAAATGTAAAACTAGATACGTATGTTTGTAGATGCATGCCGACCACACAACAACCATATGTGTCCAAGGCGGGGTGTGCGCGGGACGTCGTCAGGCTGGGGAGCAGTGAGAAGACCATCATCTGTGGAGTAGATGCCGCAGCCTGCGTTCCGGGGCACGCTGGGCACTGTGAATGGGTGCGGCCGGGGGTACCAAGCGGCACCACTGTCTCCTTACCTGTACAGGGTTTTTGTTTTAAATTTTGTGTTTGCTTTAAATTTTAAGCAGTAGAACCTTTTCTTCATAGTCTTTCAAGTGCAGTATTTCAAGTAAAATAGACTCAGGGTCACTCTCCTTAGAGTGGAGGTGAGGGGGGATCTGAGGCCTGTCTGCTTTCTGCGCTCTTACTGTCTTGGCAACCCTGGAGGAGCCTCCCTCACAGCTTTGCAAAGCGCAGCGTGACGCCTGCTGGACCAGAAAAAGCCCAAGATCGCTTCCTAGTCCACGATTTGCTCATTTCACTAAAATATCCACTTCCTTTTCTCTGCTCTTTCCCTCCCTCCCTCCCTTGTTTGGTTTTGTTTTCTCTTTTAAGGCAAGGTCTCATTTTGGTCCCAGCTGACCTGGACCACATTCTACAGCCCTCGCTGGCCTTGAACTCACGGCAGTCCTCCTACCTCAGCTTTCCAAATGCTGGGGATACTTACAGGTGTGACCCACTACACTGCCTTAAAATATACATTCTCAAACATCCCATATGCATGCCTATTTCTGCAAGAGTTATGTTGTTACAGATATAGTTTTGGCAAATAGGAGAAAGTTCAGGAAAGCTTCCCAATGTAAACCACACTTCTTTAAAAAATGGCCATAAAAATAAATCAAGTCAGCTAACTTAAGAAACATTTTGTCATCTTATTTTTGATACATTCTCATAATAGAACTTACCTTTAATGAATGACTTGAACTTAATTCCTAATTTTATCCTTCTGTAGGAATAACAGTAGAAAAGGCAGGCACAGGACCCCCAGCCCCCCCCCCCCCACCAGTAGCTTATTGTGCTCTTAAATCTTTTCAATCACCACTGGCAATCAACCCTAAATGCCAATCTACCCTCTGGTTAGGAGCTAACTTACTACCCAAACCCATCTTTACAAACCTTCCTATATACCTTAATCCTTTCAAATGCAGCTGTGACACAAAGTATTACAGAGTTTTAAAAACCTGTTCTCTTGGAAAAGAAAAAAATTGTGGAGCATCAGTTACCAGATAGTATTCTCCAATTTCACTGATCTAGTCCACAGAGCGGTCCCTACACACAGTGCTCTGTTTCATGCAGTACATGGCTTTAGCTGGCCAAATCTTTTTTTTTTCCCAATGAATCAGTAGAACACTAAAGATCTTACTTTTTTTTTTTAAGCAGTGGCATATCAATGAGGCACAGATGTGTATTCCAACTCTGCATGGATGAGCACACTGTTCAATAGTGCTGGCTCACACGGTATCAGGGCCAGTTATCGCTTCCCATGAAGGCACTCTTATCACCAGGACCCAGAGAGGTGGCTGCAAATCGCAGCCTTTTTATTTTCAAGGCAGTTTTGCTGAACATTCAGGCTTCAAAGATTCACACTTCCAAAACTCTATAAGAGTTTGTGAACGCTCAATTTGCCAAAACTGTTTACAGTGTAATTGGGCGCCGTACCTGTGTCCATGAGATAGCGGAGGCGCCTCTCCACCAGCGCGGCACGGGTGTCAATTTGCTTCTGCTCGTTCTCGAGCGCTGCCAATTCTCCCACGACGTACTGACTGGTGTCTCTGAACCCTTTCTGTCAGCGAGAACAAACAGCAAGGGGGAAAACATCACTGGTAGGTCCCCGTTTTCCTTTCTACAAACACTTAGTAAAGCACTTACCTAGAGAAGCAAACACACCCTAGTATCATCCTTAGTACCAAAAAGCAACTCCTTCCCACGACTGAGAAACGTCTCACGTGCATTATTACCTATATCAAACTTTTGCCAACAGTGAACATGCCAGCTGTTTAGTGTTCTTATAATCGCACACCCAGCTTTGCCACACATAAAAAGTTAACATTAAGTTAAAGTTGTTTTTTTTTTTTTCCTCCTTAGAATTGAGTCAAAGTTATTTGCATGTGCAAGGGCACAGGGGAGTTTTTCCTTTGGTGATTATCAAAATAAATCTTTCATTTAAAAGTGCCATATATAAAGAGTACAGATTTAAATCATCCATTCTAGAAGTATCAGATTTGTCCTGTAAAAATATGAAATTAAAAAGACATAGTCTTTGCTTTTGTAGGACCTTATCATTTAAAATACTTTAAATAATGCTTTTTTTAAAAGCTGGGTGTGGTGGCACATGCCCGTTATCTCACCACTTGGGAAGGAGGCAGAGGCAGGACGTTTAACCATTATTCTAGAGGTCAGCCTGGTCTACACAGTGAGTTCCTAGGCAGGGATACATAGCAAGACCCTTCCTCAAAGGACTGAATAAAATAAAATAAAAACATTTCCAATAACTTCAGATTTCCTTTGCACTCCTTTACCAAGTCACTGTGTTGAAGTCTTACTAATTATGAGAACAGTAAATTCTAACCTGACAGGTGGTTTAAGACCTTGATACACAGAATCTAAGTCAACCAGAGCATTGAGTTGCTTAATTTTCTGTTTAAATAAATGTGGAGGACTTCAATTTGAGATACTTTTTATAGCCATCTATATTTAAAAAATGCTTTAAGAAGCTTTATTTGAAACAGCAGCTGCATTACAAAGCACTACTATAGCTTTAATTCCTATTTTCATATTAAATTTAAATCATATGAGCAAGGTTATTACTTATGGTACTGTCACCAAAAATGGATCAATGGATTGAATACCCCATGTATTCTTTAACATTTTTGAGATGGAAAATCCTGAGAAGCTGAGGAATATTAAAGAACAACTTAAATGAGGACTCTTATCATCACCACTGCCATCAGCACCTAGAACAATACTCAGTTAAGACTCAGACAAATCAATGTGTAGTAGTTTTTGGTCAAATGCTTTCCTTACCTAGAAATGTATTAAACTCTAATAAGCCATGAGAAATTCTATTTAGTTACTCCTTATGGAAGACAACTAAGAATTATGTCAATTATGAACTATCCTGGAATTCTCAAAATCAATAAATGCTTCTAACTTTAGATGTAACTCATACACCTTTCTCAAGTAATAGAAAACTTTTGTGCTCACATGTGAAGGCAATTTGTAACAATTACTTGTTAAATTGATTATGATTGCTGATAATTTAAAGTTAAAATATGCTAAGAAATCACAACTCTGATTTGTCAGAATTATTTGATACAAAGTGACTCTATTGTTTAAAGATGTACACAAAACAGAAAATTTTTCATTTCAATACAAAATATAAAATTATAACAGAAACATACTAATGGTAACAATAAAATCTAGAATAAGCTGGTAGATGCTTTTCAGCCTATCTACCAGGTAGTATTACTTTCAAAATGGAATCTTTTTGTTTTTGGTCCCATCGTAAGGGACACAAAAAGTTGATACTTTGCAAAGACAGTGTAAGTAAGAAAGTAGAAGTGACAAAAAAAAAAAACCCCGCACATAAACGTCACTGCTTTTACCTATTACTTCAGTTAAAAATAGTATCAAGTTTCATCATCAGGTTGATTAATTTTGTACTACTGGCATCGATACCCAGATTCCGCTGTGTGAGCACGCAGGGCACCCAAGTACCCTGTAACTCACTAAGCTAAGCCACATTCTTCCCCAGGACACACCAGGGCTAGTCTTTGTACTTGAGACTTTCCCATGTCTCCTAAAAGTGAGTACCCTAAAATGAGAAGCTTTTAGAGTCCTAAAATGTGCGTGTTGATGCTGATTTGCACTTAGAAAGGGTTTTAAAACCCAACAGACTATTTTAACAGTAAAATCAGTGAAAATATGCAAACTGTAGATAATAGAAAAGTAGTACCATTAATGAGAGCTATGTTTCTAGACAAAAATTCAAGTTAAAACTTGTTCTTCGTGCTTCTGTCCTGCAGCTGTCCATCAAAAGCAGCTTTCTCCCTGCGGTCTATCAAATATTTCCCTCACAAATCAATTTTACACATGATCAGCCCATACCCCTACTGAGCTGAACCTCCCCGTTAATTAAGTGAAGAAATTACCATATATATTATATTAATGCAAACATCATTCAGCTAGTAATTCACGGCTGATCTGGATAATGGAAAGGTTGAACACCCATTAACCCAAGCCAACAAAATGGGTTGGCTGAGAAATTCTAGCAGGTCTCATGTGACTTTTCCTTCTAACTGCAGCTCTGCGGTATCTGCTATTGTAATAATTAAAATCCTCCTGGTAGATCAATACTGGAATCTCTTTATGGGAAGTGCCCTGATGGAAATGTCTCAAGGAAGCTGGGGCTGTGGAACTCTGAAAAATTCATTTTTTTTTTATCTGACAATTATCACCACATTGCAGACTAATTCAACAGTGCACCCCTCTCACTCTGCTTTGAATGCACTGGAGATTGACATCTTAAAAAACCTAACATCTCATTTTAACAAATAAAGGCACTATTTCCACATACAGTTTGGAATTATCAGCAATCATGAAACCACACAAAAATTAATATACATTAAGTGCTTCATCTTCTGATGGCTTCCTCTGCGTTTCAGTCATTGCTGCCTTCTCCTCGTTTCCTTTCTTTGTATCTTCCTGGATTGATCTCTGCCTTTTCATCTCTTAAAAAGGGGAGAGACATGGAAATTTATTATAAAGCGTGATATTTATATATTGAAATGTGGATTTACATTATCAACATATGTGTGTGCATACACACACACATACATATGTATTTAAATATTGTTAAAGTATAAGATGGGAAATATTTAAAAAGCATTCCTACCTGGTCTATTCTCAACATACTGACTGAAAGACTGAAGTTGAGTTTTTCTGACTGTAGAATCCTTGCTGAACACGACAGGATTTCTAAAACGTTCTGCTGCTTTTTGTAATCGCTCAGTCCGGAGATCTTCTATGCCATTCTAAAAGCAAAATAACACATGGCACAATAAAGAGTCCTGGTCTTCTAAATAATAAATTACACACGAAGGCAACTTTCACTAATTTAATACAATACTGCCTTTTCTAAGAAACTATGAAAGATTTTAAAGCATTCTAAACAGCTCAGTAGCCAGTTCTATTGTCTGTAATCAAAAAGTTTGGGATACATGATTTAAGTCCTTGATGGGCTCGGTACATTAGACACTATGAACCCTTGTCTTCGCCTGGTGATAAGTATCATTTAAAAGCCATGTTGTCTCCTGCTCCCCCCACCCCTCAACTTAGGCTGCCTGTACAGTCCCACAGACTTGTATGACCAGAAGAAATAGTTTCTAATTTTATGCCCATTGAGATAAACCACTAATGCTGGGCGAGGGCTAAAAGGTGGGATTATAATACCACCCCACGGAACACCATCTCATCGGCTGTAACTTTCCAAAGCCAGATTTGTAAGTAAACCCTTTATAGCTAAGGAAACGACAATTATCTTTTCTCAAGCTTCCTATGTTAATACTGGTAACAAATTCAAATGGTTCTATCAACAAGAAATATCCCAGAAGACTGAACTACTGCAGTGTGTGGAAGCTGTAGATACCGAGGTGCTGTGTACCAAACAAATATTTCATTTTATACCTAATCTTTTATTATTTTTATTAAGTGTTTTGAAAGTAAATAGGGAAAGGCTAAGATGCATGACTAATAGCTAAGCCTGCTGAATGCTGAAACTGGTTATCAAAAGCTACCAAGACCTTGCCCTTCCTCTGCATTGAGACAATCAGTAATGAGGAAGCCCTCCAATGGCCTATTCTCTAGCCTGAAGGAGGCCTGGGATGCAGAATCCTCAAGGGAAGGTAACAGTTTATCCTTTTCCACAAACACAGAATGCCTCATTTATAAATGTGTAAACTGCATTTTATTAAAAAAAATAAAAACCCAAATCAATGCTGAAAGCTTCAAGGGAACAGATGGACTCTATATGTTCTTTATAGCCCCAGTTTTAAAACCTTAATTAAAAAAGACTCATACAAAGGCCATCTTTTATACCTTTTCTGTTGGAATAACTTTCAAAATTACTATCTAAGGGATTTTTGGTAAACAAAACTAATTTCATCTATGTAGATCAACAGCCTATACGAATGAAAACACCTCTATGTTTATTTTCAAAGAGTTATCAGATACATCCATCACTAATATCATTCCTATACTGTCTTAACTAGATAGGACAGAAATAATTTGGCTTTGATTTTTTAACTCATGTATTTTGCTCTTATTATAATAATTACCAAATAGTCTAAAACTCCAGGTCTTTACCAAAATAAACAAACACGCCTAATTTTTTCAGGCCTGGCAACATGGTAAAATATCAGTGTGATTAACCAGTAAATCCCATCTTAAGAAACCTTTTTATGACTAGGAACTTCTGCCACTTTACAAATGTATTCTTCTAAACCCACTAATTCAGTTAGCCTTTTCAATCCATTGTATTATTCTTAGACAAGCTTCATTCTGCATTAAATCCACTGCAGAAAGTTAAATTGAACGCACAGAATCGGACCTGATCCAGGCTCCCTTTTATTCACAGATAGAGACCAAAAGTTCCCTGTTGCCGCCACACACTTCCGTCACCAGTTTATAGAATCCGACAACATAAGGGAAAAGCAATGAAAGTCATTGTCGGGGGACTTCAAAGCACCTCCGAGTCAGGGGAAGGAGACCCTTCCAGCCAGCAGGGCAGCCCCAGAGCCCGCAGGTGGGTGAAAACTTGGACGGGACTGACAGTGCCTCACAGCTGACTGAAGTTTACCAGGGACGCACGGCGAGGAAGGGGGCGGGGCCGGAGACTATACGCGCTGTAATAACAACAGTAATATGTACTGAAGGTGGCGTTTGGGCTAAAATGCTATAGTAAGCAAGATTTATAATGGTACAAAACTTACCCAAGTCTTTTAAACACTATATTCAATCACACCACCTTCAGGTGTGATGGAGACCAAGAGAAACGGCATAACACCTCGTTCGTTTAAATGGATAGAAGGCAGAGGACGACAGGAAGACATGTTCGGAGCCAGGTGCGGTGGCGCACACGTAATCCCAGCACTAAGGAGGCTGAAGTATGGGGATCCCCATGACTTAGAGGCCAGCCTGGGGCTACAGAGTGAATTTCAGGTCAGCCTGGGCTACAGCGGGACCCTGTCTCAAGCCCTCTTTCCCGCAAAAAGAAAACTATGCTAGACTTCCATTGGCAGTCCTCTTAGCAAACTACATGTAGATGCAATGCCAGAGTCGTTTGTATGTCCCCTCTACTTTTCTTGAACTAGCAAGCGCAGCTTCTCCAAAACAACAACAAAAAGTTTATGAATACCGATTACGATACCCTGATATTTGCAGTCTAGTTAATAAAAGGGCCCTTCTATTCCTTAATCTTGGATAAAATTTCGACTTTAGGATGGTAAAATGCTTACAGACACTGGAATAGAAATGTAATGTTACCTAGTCGGACCTACCTTCACGCCTGGCTCGGCGCCCTCGGTCCCAGCTCTCTGGGCGATGCTGGGAAGTGAGTTTGCCACCTGTGGCTGAGCTTCCAGGAGCTTCTTCAGTCTCCAGTCCAACTTACTGCTTTGTTCTGTTAACATGCAAACACCACGGGTGATGAGTAAGGCACCCTTACATGTGCAGAGTACTAATTTTAGGTGATATCCTAATGTAACCAGGTTTCAAAAGGACACCCGACTGAGAGGACACAGGAGACAAGGCATGCGGAGGCACCCCAAGTCCCTGAACAGATACAGGCAGCAAACCCAAAGACAACTGAGCTGGGTCTCGGTGACAGTCTCATGCCTACCTGAAAAGCTAGGCTGACTCATATACCATAGAAGTACTGCACACATTCTACGTAATAAAACGACAAACTGGACACCTGAAGGAGAAACCCCTGTTTGCTGTTTCTGTTTTGGTGGTTTTGAGGCAGGGTCTTCCTTTGTAGCTCTGGCTGGCCTGGAACTTACTACGTAGACTAGCCTGGCCTGAAATTTTCAATGACCTTCCTTCTTTTGCCTTCCAAGGGCTGGGATTATACAGGTGTGTACCAGCATGTCAAGAACAATTGACTTTTATTTATGTTATTTTATCTTTTCGATTCTTTTAGTATACTAAGTTTGTATATGTAACCACCTTAAAACACGTTTTTAATATGTCAGCCACATACACAGAGTCCAATGTTTATGTGTGTAAATATACATGCAGCATTGAAATGGTATTAGATGGCAGAAATACAATAAAGATTGCACTTAAATGTATGAATAAAAATGTAAAATGACTAAAATATGACTATAACTTTTCAAGTAATTTCTAATTATTTTTAAACAAGTACATTAATTTTTAATAATAAAGTAGTTCAGAAGCATGTAGAAACACAAGTATTCTACTTAAACTCACACAAAGAAATTCTTTAATAAAATGGTTATAAAAGATCCGACAACTACTTGGTGGATGATATTTTTCATAAAGATTAATGACTTTTCTAATTATAATACTCTTAATCAATGTTATTATCATTACTTTCATGCAAATTGGTCAGTTTATATTGCCAGGCTTCTTTTTAAACAATATCTGATGAACTATGGTCAAATCAAGATAAAGATTAAACAATTTATTATTAAAGTATTATGACTTCTATATACATATTAAAAAAAGGAATTTTGGGGAAAACAAAGCAAGGATAAAAATCATAATATATTCTATGTGCTTGCAGATTCCAGTTTGCATTCCTACTTTTATTGTTATTAAATAAAACATAAATGAACCGGGAAGCCTGTGCATGTACATGCCAACGCTTACTGGCATGCTAAAAGGCTGAAACAATGTATTAGTCGCTGGGTGTGTGTGGTGGGTCATGCTTATAATCCTAGCAGTTGGGAGGCTGTAGCAGAAGGATTATAAATTTGAGCCCAGATTGGACTATAGAGTGAATTTCAAGCCAACTGGGGTTACAGTGAGATCCTATCTCAAAAAATAAACAAAACAAAAACAAAATCAAAAAACTGAAAGAAATAAAACTAAGCCCCAATACATTGTTAAGTAATAGTTAAATTAGTTAAGAAACAGGGTGACTGGGCCATGTGACGCATGTTTCCACCTTCTCTTCGGCATGAGTGCATGTGTCCCGTGCGTGTGTTTGCGCATGCGTGTTTGCACGCGTGCAGGTGAAGGCTAGACGTTGCTCTCGCCTGTCCTCTTCCCTCACTCCTCAACTATTTTCTGACACAAGGTCTCTCACTGAACTTGGGGCTCACTGATTTGGTTAGACTACCTGCCGAGCCCCAGGGAGTCCCCATCTCTGCCTCCCCTGCGCTGCGATCAAAGGTGTGCGCCCCCAGTTCTTGGCATTTTCTGTGGGGGCTGGGGATCGGAACTCAGCTCCTCCTGCTTGTGTGGCAAGTACTATACCCGCTGCTCCATCTCTCCAGGCCCAGGAGAACATTTTCCTTTTGACGTATAAGAACCAAGCTTGGTAAGGTTAAAATTAAGCAGGTTTTAAAAGTACCCCACAAAGCTATAATAGCTAAAACCCCAAAATTCCCTCACCTTACCTGAGAACTGGTTACTTTCTCTCTAGTTTCCTACACTGCTGCAAAACAACATGCAGTACTTATTTTCACTAAGTTTATACTTTCAGTACTTAAAAATTAAGTCTTCAAGTGTAGACATATGCATGTCCTTGGCAGTAAAGGAGTAATTTCCCCCTTTCCTTCTCTTTAATATCACGGTTCCTAATAAAACATTTCATGGTGGTTGTGGTGAGAGCATAGATAGGCAACAAGAAGAATAAATTCATGAAATAAAAATCTATGTCAAATTCTACAACTCTTAAGAAAGAAGTAAGGGGCTGGAGAGATGGCTTAGCTGTTAAGGCACTTGCCTGCAAAGCCTAAGGACCCAGGTTCAATTCCTCAGTATCCACATAAGCCAGATGAACAAGTTGGCACACGTATCTGGGGTTCCTTTGCAGTGGCTACAGGCTCTGATGTGCCCATTCTCTCTCACTGTCTTCTTCTTTCTTTTTCTCTCTCTCTCAAATAAATAAATAAACAATATGTAAATAAAGATTGGAAGAAGTAAAAGTCGGGAGTGGTGGCGCACGCCTTTAATCCCAGCACTCAGGAGGCAGAGGTAGGAGCACCATCATGAGTTTGAGGACACCTTGACTACACAGTGAATTCCAGGTCAAAGTGGGCTAGAGCAAAACCCTACCTTGAAAAACCAAAAGAATGAGGAAAATATAGTTCTAGTTTTGAATTAAATATTTAAAATTTTTAAATTTTTCCTTAAATAGTAGGACTCTCTTATACAATTAAAAATAAAGACACAGTTAGCTAGCGATAATGTAATTTCATATTGTGCCACGACCGGTACTGAGTTTTTTCAGATGTTCTTGGTGGTCCAGGTCTTTCTTGAAGCAATGGCTTGCTTTCAGAAAGAAGAAACAAAGTACACTAGTAACAGGGGCTGTCATGGATGGGCAAAGGAGGCCTGCTTGTTGTTCTCTTTAGCACTGTACAGGAACAGATAATTATTAGGGACTTATCTCTAAGTCTAAAGAGATTACCAATGAATTGTCATTGCTCTAAGAATTTAACAAGCATGAAAGTGGCCCTCAGGTATGTAAAACTTGGACTGCTACTTGCTGCTGGCTTTACTAAAGCAATGCCTAGGGAACACCCAGCCATCAGAAAGTATCTTTGTACTTTCAACAAGAACTTACAAAGTTAAATTGCAATTTGATTCACTGACTTACTAATATAAAATGTGCCACTGAGTTGTAATTTATGTAATTTTTAGTATCTTTCTGTAATCAATTGTTATGTATAAAAGTAGTGATAATATTTAAAGTAAGCATCAAGTTTGCAAAGAAAATTACAACTAATATTATAAATTTTGAGGTAAGGTCTCATCATATAGCCCAGGTTGGCCTCAATCTTGCTGTGCAGCCCCGCCTGGCTTACACCTCACTATACCCTTGCTGCGGCTTTGTGTGCCAACATGCCCAGACTTATAACTGTTCTTGTTTTATTTGTTTATTCATTTATTTATTTGCATTTGTGAGAAGAAAAAGAGGGAAGGAAGGAGAGAGAGAGAACATGAATGCCAAGCCCTCTTGCCACTGCAAATGTACTGCAGAGGCATGTAGCACTGTACATCGGCTTTTGTGGGATTACTGGGGTTTTGAACTAAAGCTGAACCCAGGCAGGCAAGGCAGGTAGGCTTTGCAAGTAAGTCCTTTCAGCCCCTAAGCCATCTTCCCAGCCCATGATTATTAAAAGTTAGAGAATTTGATCTATGGTTTAAATTTATATTTTAAGCATTTCATATATATATATTCTCATCTGTAGGAACATGTAGCAATAATGTTAGCATGTTGTATTTTATACCCTTTGTCCACATCTCTAAAAAAAAAAACAAAAACTACATATATGTGTGTGTGTGTGTGTGTGTGTATATATATATATATATGTGTACATATATATATACCTCCCATAGGTACTATGTAATACCACACCAAAATATTTAAGCCAAGAAAACCAGCTACTGAATATTATAACTGACTCATATAACGCTGAAGAATGGATATTAGTAATAAAAGAACACAAGATGTAGTTTACTATTCCAATGTTATACTGTTTAACATTCAATCAAAACCAAAATTAATGGAAGGTGGATTTGGCTAAATGATCTGTGAGGCTGTAAGATAAAAAGACTACAAAATGAACCTGTTGCTATCGATGGGATAATAAAATATAACTATGATGTTTGCCATGCACCAGGACACAAAACATTCATAATTTGAAATTACCGGGAATATCAAGGTCATTTTCTATATTAGTAAGGGCATCGCCACCTTCTACAACAAAGCCTTCAGGAATCTCCTCATCGGTATCTATCTCAATATTATCATTCTCATCTGTAGGAACACGTAGCAATAATGTTAGCAAGTTGTGTTTTATACCCTTTGTCCACGTCTCTAAAAAAACAAAAACCAGCATTTCAATGACAGTTATTTAAACTGAGGTCTGACATGGATAAGCAAGTTAAAAAATCAGTTTTAAGTCACTTTTCACAATTGGATTAACATTTATATCTTAGCATTCTTATGTCAAAGATGAATTATCACATCAAAGCAGATGTAAAGGTTTTGACAATTTGCCACCCACTGTCTCTGAATCACTGAGCTCATTAAGCCCTTGTATTTTAATGATAATCTAGTAATAAGCTCTAATAATTATACATTAAAACAAGGTTTATTTGGTGAAAAGACCATCAGTTATTTTTAAATTTAATTTTTATCATTTATAACATATAACTGCACAAATATATCATCCTGTCTGATTTTTGACTTCACAAATAAATATTAAGAATGATACTACTAGTGATAATAGTGAACATTTTCTAAAGAGCCATTTAAAAGAAGAAAACAACAACAACAAAAAAAGTTTGAGGAAATGACCCTCCCATCTTGCCAACCTGGGTTGAGGAAGAGATTTTAAAATGTTGCTAAGTGATTTTTACAAAAATAACTAAACTATTATCACAATGGCTACAGTATTTAAATATAATCAGTTGACAGGGCTTTTCTAATTAACCATGCTTGGCATAACTATTTGACTCATTTACTAAAGGTGAACATCTTAACCCCACTCTCCTTAAACATTCTCCTCTAAATAATTTTGTAGCATAATAGATGAATTAAATATTTCCATAGCACTAAAAAGGTATTCAAACTTTATCAGCATTACTTTGTGCCTGAGACAGTTTACTAGTAAGTTTTAAGAGATGTAGTTATAGTCTGTTGCTGACCATAATTAACTGAGGGCAAAAGTACAGAATTTGACACTCATTCATTTACTTACTCAAGAATCTTCTGGGGCTGGGAGCTAGCTCAGTGAGTAAGAGTGTTTTGCAGTGTAAGAATGAAGGGCCGAGCTTGAGCGTCAGAACCCATGTTAAAAGCCCGGAGCAGATATCTGCACATACACAAGTATGTACACGCACACACACACGCACACCCAGACATGTTTTAAAAAGAAGCTTCTACTGTATATTGTATAAATAATTTGCAAAATCCTGTGCAAGGTGTTAAGAGGATACCACGTTTTTTATAAGACATTTATTCCACCTCAAAGAAATAGATTGAAGTGATTATAATACTATGTTGGATGGGTTGTTATGGGATAAATATAAGGTACAGAGCAAATTCAAAACATGAAAAGATTTTATTTTGCCAGTGACACCAGAATTTCTTTCTTGGAAGCACTAACCTTTAAATCAAATCTTGAGGAAAGTATAGAATTTCAAGAGGTATAATTCAGGGGTGAATAGCAGAGGCATGAAAGGAGGAAGGGCAGGAATGTGTGCATGGACTGGTGTAAAGTCCTATTGGGCTCAAGTGTACTTAAAGGAAAATAACAAGGAGGTAAGACTTGAAAGGCAAAACCGTAAAGGGCCCAGGTGGACGAAATGGGAAGCTCAAATTTTACTTGGTAGCAATGGAGAGATGCTGGTCCTCTAATATGACCAACACTGTGTTTTACGGGATGAAGTAATTTTCAACCTAAGTGTCTTAATCAGTTGTGAGATATGTATAAGTCATACTATACACACTGAAAGCTCGATTATATTTTCACATACTTATATGGAAGGAAAATGATGCAGGAATTGTGGATATTATGCGTGTGATATCATTCAGTCATTCAAAATTGCTGACATCTGTTAATGTATTAGAGAACAGGAAGCTGGAGATGGGAAGTCCAGGTGGGAGCAAACACTATGGAGAGTCTTACTTAAAAGAATTGGGAATGAAGCTGGGTGTGGTGGCGCACGCCTTTAATCCCAGCGCTCGAGGAGGCAGAGGTAAGAGGCAACTGGCATGAGTTCGAGGCCACCCTGAGACTCCATAGTGAATTCCAGGTCAGCCTGAGCTAGAGTGAGACCCTACCTCAAGCAAAACAAAACAAAGCAAAACAAAAAAAAACACAAAAGAATCGGGCATGGTTATAAGAAAAAATACTTTAAGTAGAAATGTGATACTTTGAGGTTCCATGGACATGTAGAAAATTGTGCCTCCTTTCATTACCCAGTGCAAGGTTTGTCTATGAGGTTAGCCAGGTACCACTCATATTATTTCAGGCCAAATGAAATTTCCATCTGTACTACCACTCAGCAATAATGCTAAGTGGATTAATACAATGTTTACATATGCATTGCTAACCTAGATAAAAGGATTACTATTTGGGGAGACAAGAATGAAAATTGAACTATCAGCTCAAGTCTTAAGAATGGATTTGGGGCTGGGGAGAAGGCTCAGTGGTTAAATGTGGTTGCATGCAAAGCCACCCAGGTTCGATTCCCCAGTATCCATGTAAACTGAGATGCACAATGTGGCACAAATGTCTGAAATGTCTTTGCAGCAGCAAGAGGTCCTAGAGTAGCCATTTTCATTCCCCCTCTCTAATAAATAAAATAAAATATTAAAAAAGAATGGATTTCCTACTTTCCATCCACCAGCTTCAGTTTTACAGTGAACCTGGAAGTATTTTCAACAATGAATATTACATCTTTCCCAATCTGTGTGAATGCTGTCCATGCGTTCTGCTAGAACCAGAGTGCATGTTCATATGTGTGTGTTTAAACAGAACTATCAATATAGATTTATTTATGGATAACCATTGAAAATGTAGTAGATGAGCGTGGAAAAACAAAAGCAGAGATACAATACCTAACTGAAACCTGATGCATGTCATCTTTTATGTGTAGAAAAAGGTGAGAAGAGCTTAGATATGCACCGAAATTTGAAAATGCATCCCAGCTAACACTGCACAGTTTAGTAAGTGAAACAGGGATCTCAACAGTGAACACTATGAGCAGCAATAAGAACAAACTGTTTCTTTATTGAAAAATGGAATGAAACTAGGATATCTGGTGATCACAAAAATACCTACAATTTTAAGAAAAGAAACTAAGGTTACCATTAAAACTACATTCAACCAGTGGAGGAGGGACCTCAGTGGAATGGGAGCAAGGGAAAGGGGACATAAGAATATAACTTTTAAAAAAATTAAAATTTAATTTAAAACCTACTTTCAGAAAAAAAATCCAAAAGAAATTCCTTGCTTACATTGTTTTTTTCTACTTTCTCAGCAAAGGTGACCATAAAAATGTCAAGTTGTACAGAAATACAACAAAAGATAGAAAACACAATAAAGTATATTACTAATAAAAGATAAAGATAAAAAATTGAAGGTCTTTAAGATTTTATTTCAGCTCAACAAGTTTAGAAAAGTCTAATGTATTTACCTAAAACTATCGTGATCACGTGAGCACGAAGACACTGTCATGGATATGAGACGGAGTCAGGGTGCTCTTTTTGGCAGTTAGGGTATCCTTGGAAAGTGAAAAGGCAGGACCGGCTGCACTTGCTAGAAATCAAAGATGACCTGACTTCTTAGCTCTTCTCTGGTTCCCTAGACCAGTTTTTCCACAAACAACCTACCTAGGCCCCTCCTGGGAGGGAGGTTTCTCCTAGGATTTAAATCTAATCCTAGCATTGTGGTTGGTCAAGCGGAGACCCCAGAATGTGGCTAGCCTCTTGCCGAGGTCTCCTAGCCCCACACTGTCCCTCTGGCTCACCTGAGCAGGAAGGCAGGGCCACCCCCATAAGGTTGTAAATACAGTTGTGGGGGGCGCACAAGCTCGGAGCTGAGAAGAGATTTTGCCCCCCCCTCCAGGCCTTACTCTCCACATGGGCTCTTTCCCTCCTCCAGCTCCCCACATGGCAGGAGCTCTTTGAACTTTCTTTCCTTTCTTTTTTCTCTGTGGTTTTCCCAGGTCCTCCATGTGGGCTGTCAAGCCCCATGGGTGTCTTTCCTTGGTTCTGTACTTCCCTCAATAAATACAGTAAATCAGTAATTATCCTTCTCAGTCTAATTTTATTCAATTCTTTGAGTAAAAGTATGCATGGATCTAGAGTTTAGGGTTCAAGGAATTTCCTGAACCCCTAACACCCTGTTACAGATAAAATAAAAATTTTTGCTTATTTCAATTCTAAAACTACTTTACATAAACCCAAGAGGTAAAATGTCAGTTTAAATTGAAATAACTCTAACCTAACAAATGAGTGACAAGATATGGAATACATAAAAATATAAAATATCCAGATGATATGAAATGATAAATAATACAATCTTAAAACAAAGTAGCCACTCTCTTTGCACATGTACTTCTAAGTCATAAACAAAAAGCTTACTTTGTTTAATTAAAAAAAAAGTTAATTAAACTTTCAAACAGAGTATCAGGCCACATTCTCTGACCAAAGCATCATACAACTAAAAACAAAACCACTGAACTTTGTCCCCAAACACCTGCACATTGGCAACAACAAAATGAGCACCCAGGTTTGCTACAGAGAATGGGCTTTTCAAATGACGTCATCATAGGTGAGCAACCACAAGTGCTGCCGAAACTAAAAACAAACATGGTTGTTGCAAACCATTTCTTGATTCTCTCCTATGTCCTGCAAGGGTGTGAAATGGAGGATGACTACACAGTAGTGTCTACAGAATGTGCAACAGGTGTGAGTCAGTCAGTTCCTTACCCGAAAGCTGGCTGTTTCTGCTGTAAGGGGACACAAGCGGGCTTTAAAAGGCCCTGTGTGTGTGAACGCGGGCGCAGGTCGGGGACAAGCCAGAGCGTCCGGCCTCCGCCTTCTCCCCTGCCTGAAGCAGGGCTGCTGGGGGCCGCCGCGCTCGCCGGGCCAGGCCACCGCCCCCATCCCCAGCTGCTCCAGGATCACACCACCTCTGCCACCGTGCCCGCAGGCCACACGGACTCTTCCGTCCCAACTCAGGCCGGCACGCGGGTGCGGCAGGCTCTTTGACCTACCAGGCGACCCCCCGGGGCGGTGTGAAGATGCCGTCTTATATGGCCGCGAGTATCTCACATGTGTTTTCATTAGAGTCCAGGTACTACAGACATGTTACATTAGACTGAGTAAATTTTATTTCTAATGGGGGCTGGCTGCTGTCTGAGCACAGACGAAAGTGAGCTGTGGACTGGAGGGATGGCGTAACGGGTTAAGGTGCTTGCCTGCAAAGCCAAAGGACTTCAGTTCGATTCCCCAGGACCCACGTTAGCCACATGCACAAGGGGGCGCACGCGTCTGGAGTTCGTTTGCAGAGGCTGGAAGCCCTGGCGCGCCCATTCTCTCTCTCTCTCTTAAATAAATAAATATATTTTTTAAAGTGAGTTTTTTCAGGTGAGTGATGGTTATATTCAACACATTCCCCAACCTGTGCTTCCATCTCATTATGTCAAGTCTTTATTACCCTCTGCTCTTTGTCACTTTGGACTAGTGTTTCTGGAATCTTCTTAGCTTAGTACTGTATCAGAGATCATCTACCAGGCAAGGTCAACAAACTGCAGGTGAGGCCAAGCCGCAGCGGCCGCTTTCAGGCTCATAAGTACTGAGCTCCACCATTGGAACAGAACCCCTATGACTTACAAAGCCTAACAATGTACTCTGGCCCATTCTAGAAAAAAGTTTGCTGAATCCTAGCTTAGCACAATGGCTGGCATTGATCAACATGGAAATACATATGTGTGAATGGTTGAATTTCAGGAAAGACTTGGGGGGGGGGCGTCCCTTTTCCTATTCCTGATGGTCTCTCACCAACTTTAAGTCTTGATAGTTATAGCTTAGACCTGAGGTCAATGCAGGGCACTGAGATCAGGAAACACTGTGTGACCCAGGCATGCTCCGTGATGAACAAAGACCCACACTCCTCGCTGAGAACAAGGGGCAGGCCTATTCTACTTGCTGCAGGCCAGCCTCTGCTATTTTTTTTTAAAATTTTATCATTTTATTTATTTATTTGGTACAGAGGGAGGGGTGGAGGAGGAGAAAGAGAGAGAATTGGTTTGCCAGGGCCTCTAGCCACTGAAAATGGACTCCAGACACGTATGCCACGATGTGCATCTGGCTTACATGGGACCAGGAGAATCGAACCTGGGTCCTTAGGCTTCACGGGCAAGCGCCTTAACAGCTAAGCCATCTCTCCAGCCCAACCTCAGCTATAAGAGGTGAGACTATCTAATAATATAAGGCTGCTTTCAACAACTAAGATACACAGTGTCCTATAGGAGAAACAAATTCAGGTCACCAGATCCCTTGGGGAATTAGGAATCCAACACTTTAACAGAGTCTCATGGGTCACCTGTCAAGCTCTACTCCTCTCCTTTGACCTGGCTTTTCTTGCTTCAGATCCAAGCCTCATGTGGGTGTATGCGCTGCTGGCGCTTGGACCCAAGGTCTCGTGCATGCTCCATCACCAAACTGCACTAGCAGCCCTTTCCTGGGGTTGCATTGTCCAGGGGAGTGCTGACTATGCAGCTGCTGACCCATCCCACGACATTAACGACTAAATTCTTACCCCCTACCCCCAGCATGGTTACAACAGTAAGCTTTTAATGTAAGAATCAACTAGAATCATAGTAGTAAGTTTCAGTTGACTCTCAAGAGAAGTGTCATTGACCCAAACACAGCTTACCTTGGTTTCAGCACTCCAAGGTTTTATTTGAGTCCTTGCTTCAGGTTGATCTTAGAGACAAATATTTAACATGGTTTGGTAGATAAATAGGTTGTGTACACCATGAACTTAAAAAAAAAGCGCACAAGCCTCTGCAATGTACTACAAGTAAATGAAAATGTAAAGAGTTCCAAGTTAGGGGGCTTGGGAGAAGGCTCAGCAGTTCAAGGAATCTGCTCTGCAAGCCTGCTGGGCAAGGTGTGGACCTCTGCGCCCGTGTGGAGCTGCGTGCAGAGAGGCGCACTGGTCCGCAACCTCAGCGCGTCTGCAGCAACGGGAGGTGATGTCAAAAGAATCTCCACGTGTGTGGGGCCAGCTACACTGGCCTTCCCGGGGCAAGACAACAGAGCGCACGCCTCTACTCCCAGCACTCGGGAGGTAGAGGTAGGAGGATCACTGTGAGTTCGAGGCCACCCTGAGAGTACACAGTGAATTCCAGGTCAGCCTGGGCCAGAGTGAGAAAACCAAAAAAATAGTATTAAAAAGAATTGTGAATAATCAATATAGAATTGTTGGGTAAACTTGAAAGCACGCAGAAGAAGATATTTTTATGACAAAACAAAGACTGAAATAGAAATAATCTGGCTCCAGTATCTTTTCAGGAAAATCATCTGGAGGAGGCCAGGTGTCCTCGGCGTGTCCGCTGATGTCCATGCTCGCGCGGCCACCCACGCTGGCTCCTCCCCGCCCCGCAAACGTGCAGCGTGTGACCGAGTCGAACACTGAGAGGAAAAACTAAAATTCTCTCTCTCAATAGAGTCCTTGACATTAAGCTTAGGAATATCATCTCCAGACATGAAGGAGACCCTCTCAAGAGAAAGCGATCAAAAGGAAGATGATATGGGACTCATTTACAAATTCGGACACATTAGGCTACAAAAAGCCAGCATGTTATTAAATTTGGGCTGCTGTTGTCCTGAGGCAGAGTCTCACGTAGCCCAGGCTGGCCCTGAACTCTTGAGCCCCTTGCCCCCGCCTCCCAAGGGCTGAGATTAAAGGGCTGGGCCATGCACCTGCCTAAAACGACCTTTTGCAGAGTGTTTTGAGATGGGGATCTCACTTTGTAGCCCAAGCTAGGATCGCAGGCCTGTATCACCATGCTCAGCTCAGAGTAATTCTCAAATTATTAAAAATTAAGCCAAAAAGTGGCTTTTCAAATAGCAATAGTTATCTTCGGGTTCATTATGCTTCCTTCAGCTGTTTTCTTCTTTGCAACCTATCAATAACTTTTATGAAGCTTTATGATTTCAATGCAGCATTTTGAAGTTCAGAATAAAACTTCCTAAAAGGTCCACTGAAGGTGTTTCAGGATTTGCTGTAGAGTATGATACAAGACTCTATAACTCACCTCCAGATGCCTTTGACCTTTCTTTCAACTTTTCTGCAGCCATTTCCCCATAGCTGGGAGGTTCTGACATCTTCACTCCGGATCGAGCTTCTGCTATTAGCTGACGCGCGCGCTCTCTCAGCTGCCGCCGCCGTTCTTCATCTTGCTGCTAAGATATATTGAACAGTTGCCAACTCAGTAATTGACAGAAATGCAATTTCATTTTCAATCTGATCATCATGATAGTGACTGGTTTACAGCATGGTGCTTGGCCCACATTATAAATAGGAAGCTCTGTATCAGTTGGATGTCACACCAGTTTTAAAAGAAAAATCTTTTAGAATCAGATTTTTTAAAACATTTACAAATTATTGAATTAGAATGCCCATTAAAGTTCAAATTAAAGAATGACAATGTAAGTTATTGAGGAAAAATCAAGAATTACTAATAAAAGAATGGATATAAAGACTAAAGGCACACTACCAGAACATAATTTTAATTAATATCTGACTTTTGGAAAGAATAGAATTTAACTTGCTATTTTCAATAAAGACACCGAGCACTGGCTGAAAGACATCTTGATACTAGAAAATGCTTTTGACACAATGTTGATCCAACATAGGAAGAATATTTTTCCGAGGAGTAATTGGATCCATATCCAATGCTGACTTAAAGACTACCAACAACAGTAACTCAACAGTGATAGGAAATTCTTTGTAGTTACTTCTCCCCTTCATAGATGCACAATAAAGAAAACAATAACAGAGCCTAATGTGGCTTTTAAATTTGAAATATGGCCATATATGATGGCTTGCGCCTACGATCTCAACACTTGGGAGGCTGAGGTAGGAGGACTGCCATGAATTTGAGGCCAGCCCTGGCTATCGCCTGAGTTTCAGGTTGACCTTGGCTACAATGAGACTCTACCTTAAAGAACCAAAAACAAAATAAACACTCCCCTCCCCAAACCACAAAAAAAAACCCCAAAACATGAAACCCCCTCAAACACCTAAAACCTATAACAAATAGCTAGATAAACTGTTCCCCACTTCTAAAAGTGTTATAAAGAGCTGGGCGTAGTGGCACATGTCTTTAATCCCAGAACTCGGGGAGGCAGAGGTAGGAGGATCTCGTGAGTTGAAGGCCACCTTGAGACTACACAGTGAATTCCAGGTCAGCCTGGGCCAGAGTGAGACCCTACCTCAAAAAACCAAAAAAAAAAAAAAGTGTTGAAAAGAATTGTAAATAACCAATATAGAATTGCTGGTTAAACTTGAAAGCACACAGAAGACGACATTTTTATGACAAAACAAAGACTGAAATAGAAATAATCTGGCTCCAGTATCTTTGCAGGACAATTTCTCGAACATTTATTTCCTAACCCAAAACCTCATTTCTGTTCATAAAGGATTGCTTGTTTCATGTGTCTTTCAAACCGCTCCTGATGATCCCCTCCACTCGTAGTATAAAGAGCTCCTTTCTGTTACTGTGGTATTGTGTGTACGTGTGTGTGTTTAAAAACTTTTTACAATACTTGCACATTTATAACTCTGTAGACTTGCTTCATTCCCATTAGAATTGGGCTACAAAAGGCAGAAGCTATATCTGACTTACCTCTGGTATCACCTAGGCATTATAAAAAGGTGTTTTTTGTTTTGTTTCTTTGAGGCAGAATTTCACTCTGGCCCAGGCAGCCTGGAACTCATGACTATCCTCTTACCTCAGCCTCCCAAGTGCTGGGATTAAAGGCGTGCATTACCACAACCAGCTATAAAAATTTTAAACATGAGAACTTACTACTTATTCATGTTCTTTAAAAAAAATTATGAAAAGGCTGGGCAGATAATTTAGTGGTTAGGGCACTTGCCTGCAAAGCCTGACAACCTGGATTTGATTCACCTGTACCCAAGTCAAGCCAGATGCACAATGGAGAATGCATTTGGAGTTTGTTTGCAGTGGCTGGAGGCCCTGGCACGCCTATTCTTTCTGTCTCTCTTCTATCTCTGTCTGCTTGCAAATAAATAAAAATATTTTTAAAAACTGCTAAGATAGAGGGTAAGATAAAATGTCTGTAATAAAACGTTATAATCAATATGCTTCAAGAATTCAGAAGACAGGGGGCTGGAGAGATGGCTTAGCGGTTAAGTGCTTGCCTGTGAAGCCTAAGGACCCCGGTTCAAGGCTTGATTCCCCAGGACCCATGTAAGCCAGATGCACAAGGGGGCGCACGTGTCTGGAGTTCACCTGCAGTGGCTGGAGGCCCTGGTGTGTCCATTCTCTATCTATCAGTCTTTCTCTCTCTGTTTGTTGCTCTCAAATAATTTAATAAAAAATTTTTTAAAAAAAATTCAGAAGACAGACCAATATTTTTGGCTTAGGGGCAGATTGGAGCCTGAGGATCAGGCATAAATTGGTATTGCCTGGTTAGCAGTATTGGTGCAGGTGAGATTGGGACGTAGGAACAATAAAAACACATATAGGTAGAAAGGTTACCAAGAGAAAAGAACATAATGCAGTTTGCTGCGCATAGGGACATTAATGATAGAAAAGCAAGAAAAAAAAGTAAAGTTGGGTAGAGACTTGAAAGGCCCTGTATAACAGGGTAAGAAACTTTAACTTTTAAAAAGTTATTTACTTATTATATTGATTTATTATGCACGCTTGTGTGGGTGGTGTGCACGTGTGTGTGCTCGCATGCATGTGGGTGCGAGTGTTTACAGGCATGCATTCATGTATGTGCATGGAGGTCAGAGACTGATTTCAGGTGTCTTCTTTTTTTTGTTTTTAATTTATTTGAGAAAGAAAGAGAGAGAGAGAGAGAGAGAGAGAGAGAGAGAGACAGGGAGAGAATGGGTGCACCAGGGCCTCCAGCCACTGCAAGTGAACCCCAGACGCGTGCGCCATCTTGTGCATCTGGCTAACGTGGGTCCTGAAGAATCGAGCCTTGAACCGGGGTCCTTAGGCCTCACAGGCAAGCGCTTAACCGCTAAGCCATCTCTCCAGTCCCTCAGACATCTTCTTTGATTAAGCTCCACATTATTTACTGAGGCCAGGGTCTCTCACTTGAACTCAGAACTTCTCAATCCCGCTAATCTATATAGCCAGTTTTCCAAGGGTCCCGTATCTCCACCCACGAACACTGCGGTAGCAGGCAGGCTCCCACGCCCACCTGGCATTTACATGGGTGCTGGGCATGAGCTTAGTCCTCGTGCTTATGTGGCAAGCACTTTATTCGCTGAGACATCAACCCCAGGTACTTTAATTTAACAAGACATCACTAAAGGTTTTGGCGTGTTGGCCTTTTGTTTTTAGTGGTTTGTTCCAAATGAGAGGTTGGGAAGATATTAGTCATGCAGCAATGCATAAAATAGGTTGACATGGAGTAACTGGACAGACACTACTTAGAAGGTGTATAAGCCGGGCGTGGTGGCGCACGCCTTTAATCCCAGCATGCGGGAGGCGCAGGTAGGAGGATCGCTGGGAGTTTGAGGCCAGCTTGAGACACATGGTGAATTCCAGGACAGCCTGGGCTGCAGTGAGACCCTACCTCGAAAAACAAAAACAAAAACAAAACAAACAAACAAAAAGGCTGCATGTATAACAGTTCAAGAAAGCTATAATGATATTCAGGAAGAGGAAATGGAACACGGGAATACAAAGAGAGCCGTGCAGGAAACATTGGAAGCAGAATTTAGTGTTGGCACCGATTCTTGGTTATAGATTAGATGATGGGGGATGGGGTAGAAGCCTCAGAAGGATTCAAGTTGAGTAACCAGTAAAACTATGGACTCGTAATAGAAAACAAAAACCAAAACGATGCTATAAGGAGGGAGAGAAAGTTTGGAGTAAGACAAACTGGGTTTGAACAGAGGGGAGTTCGCCTGAGGAAAGACGGGAGCAGGCAGTTGGAAAGTGGCCATAATGCGCTAAGGATGTTTCGTCAAACTAGGACCGTGGAGCTGACAGATGACGTCATAGCGATCTATGAGAGCTTCAGGGACCCTGGAGGAGTCACAAAGGCTGCTGACCAAAACATGAAGAGCATCTGTACTTAGGTAAGAGGAGAAGGGGACAGGCAGAAACAGTGGACAACAACTCTAGCGCTGATGGCTCTTGAAAGTAAAAGAGGCTTCCAAGAGAAAGAATGAAATATGGCAGCAAATGTTAGAAGGGCTGGTGACGCGGCTCCGTTGTCGAGCTCCTGCCTAGGGAGCCTGAGGTCCAGCTTTCAACCCTAGCCTCTCCATTCCTCCCACTACTCAGCCAAAACAAAAGCCTTCAGCTGATCTCAGCCTCTAGTCATCTTGACACTCCCCAGCCCCAAGCTGTGGAAGACTTCCCGGGGAGGCTCCAGACCCCGCGGGGCAGTCTCCTAACCCCGCGCCTGTGAGCCTAACAAGACCCTGGCTACAACACAGTCTGGGATGTTCTTTTACACAGCTAAAACACTCGGCCATATGCCTATGTGACACCACCATCATCTTCTTTCTTTGTTTCTTTATTTGTGTTTTTCGATGTAGGGTTTCACTCTAGCCCAGGCTGACCTGGAATTCACTATGAAGTCTCAGGGTGGTCTCGAACTCACAGCAATCCTCCTACCTCTGCCTCCCGAGTGCTGGGATTAAAGGCGTGCGCCACCACGCCCGGCTTCACAATAATTAATTTCAGTTGCAAGAATCAAACCTAATTTGCATATGGACTGATCAGAACCATATCAAAAACCTTTATTCCAGGGGTTAGTCTGAACATTGCAAATGTTGTGTGGACCTCTCGTCACGTGTTTTACATGGGAATTATGTGAGGTGCGTACTCCTACCACAAATGTTTCAAGTGAATCTGCCACGCTCTTAGAATTTCCACGTCATCACGAACAAGGGACAGAGAAACAAGTGACTTGGTACACAAATCCTAATGGACTATATTCAGAACAACTGACCTGGTCACTTCAGACTTAGGAAAGAAAAGAAACAACTAACTAGGCACTACCACCACTAAGTCAGATATTAATGTGGATAAAACACTAGGTGCAAGGAATTAAAGAAGTATGAATATGGGGGCTGAAGAAATGGCTTAGTGGTTAAGGCACTTGCCATTGAAGCCTAACGACCCAGGTTTGATTCCCCAGTACCCACATAAGCCAGATGCACATAGTGGTGCATGCATCTGGAGTTCATTTGCAATGGCTAGAAGACCTGGTGCATCCCCTCTCTCTCTCTCTCTCTCTCTCTCTCAAAACAAACAAATAAAAATTTTTAACAAGAAATGTGAATATGATTAATGGAGAGAAGCAGCATGACTGAAAGAGCTTATACAGCAAAAACCACTGTGGTGAAGTTTATACACAACTATGTGCAGACATCTAAACACACACACACACACACACACACACACACACACACACACTGAAAAAAGTTGACATAAACATAGGAAATTCTCACGGTGGAGCTCTCTAAATGTCACAATGTGCTATGTGGTTGGGTTGGGGGGAGTCTACACCTGTTATCTCAGCACCTGGGGGTGGGGGGCATGAGGATTATGAGGTGAGGCAGCCTGGGCTTCAGAGTGCAAGCCATGCCCGTCACAGCCACGTAACGAGACCCTGTCTCAAACAAAACAAACAGCATAAATACGCTTCAAAGTGGTACTGGTCTTTTCTTTCAGTTACTTTTATTTTCTAATTTTCTGTAAGTAAAAACATACTGCTGTTGTAATAAACGTTACTTCACAATAAGAACCATGGGAGAAGGAAGGAGGAAGGTGAGAATGGTAAGCTTCGTGGGACAGGGCTTGGTAAAAAGGCAAGAGAAGGCCAGGCGTGGTGGCGCACACCTTTAATCCCAGCACTCAGGAGGCAGAGGTAGGAGGATCACCGTGAGTTCGAGGCCACCCTGAGACTACAGAGTGAATTCCAGGTCAGCCTGGACTAGAGTGAGACCCTGCCTCGAAAAACCAAAACAAGGCAAGAGCGAGGCGTGATGGAGGAAATTTTCTTAGCTGTTTGAAACACAAGCTCGCCTGTGAGCAAAAGCGTAGTCTGTAATGCACAGGGTAGGGGTGAAGATGTACACCAGACTTTCGTTCACGACCATGCTACCTGAACCTAGAAGACAGACTGGGAATAAAGGGCAGCACAGGCCTGGCAGTTATTTCAGTGACGGCTGCTGACACTTCCTGGGCCTTCATGTGCCAAGCGCTTCACATGCACGACCACTAAAGAGAACGGAGCTGCTTTTAAACTTTCATCTTTCAAACTTAAGGGCACTAATAAGAACCACTACTTAAGATGCCACAGGCAACCAGAGTCCACAGAATCTCACTGCTTGAATAATTTCTCACAGAGATGAAATGTGGAGATTCAAAGTAAGATGATGATGTAGTCTTTAGTCATTTTTACTGAGTTAAAATAAAATAAATGATGCTACCTCTCTCAATATGAAATGAGGACTTAATTTTTTTTTTTTACAAGCTAAGACACCTTATAACGTAAGATGCAAATGTTGCTTAGAGCTTATCAAGAGTGAGTGCAATTTCAAGCAGACAATCATTAAAAACACACACACACACACCAAACTCCAAATACTAATCATGGGCACTCTATCGATTTCCATGTAAATTGTTTGTTTGTACTTATTTACCCGTCATTGTTCTCTACACAATGGAAAGAAATGCAAATGCACAAGTCCCCAATGCAGCCCTAATGGGACTTTCTGTTTATAACCATGAGCCCAGAGGTGTGCTGTAATTCACTTCTCAAGTAGCAAGATTTAGCCTCATTAACAGACTGCAAGGGCAGGCTACAACTCATAAAACCCTACAGTAAACAAAGTTTATGGACACAGCACAGAATCCTGAGCCTGATTGACAGAATTCTACTTCCCTATCAGATTGCCTTAATTTACTTTTCTGCTAATGTCCTTACACCACGGAGGCACCTTTGCTTGGGCCTAGAGCTCTCTAGTGGGATGGCATATCTGCGCTGTTTGTTCTCTCCCCCTTTAACTTCTGCTCAGACAAAGAGCCAACTGAGAAAATAGAAGATAGCTGTTAAGTCATGGGGGATGTAGCCCGGTGGTAGGGGCTTGTCTTGCTCACGCCAAGCCCTAGGTTCAATCCCCAGGCTTGTGCTCCCTCCCCACTCACACTCCAAAAAAGGCATGAAGAAGTCTGTAATTATACTAGTTGATTATATGATCAGTTTTAGTTTTAGTTTAGTACTGAATTTCCAGTTTATTAGTCTCCACAAACATTCTAAGTAAAACTATTTCATTTTCATGTTTATATGCAGGTTCCACTGAATGCATTTCTTTCTTCTTTTTTTAGAGGTAGGGTCTCACTCTAGCTCAGGCTGACCTAGAATTCACTATGTAGTCTCAGGGTGGCTTCACATTCACAGGAATCCTCCTACCTCAGCCTCCTGAGTGCTGGGATTAAAGGCGTGTGCCACCACGCCTGTTTTCACTGCATTTCTTTATTTGAGGTTGTGTAGGTTGGGAACACAGCTAACGTGCATGGGACCTGAGTTCAATCCCCGGCACCACACTCGTAAGGTCGGTTTGTGTACCAATATTTAAAGGATAGGAAGGAACAAAATCTGTACCTTTTCTTTTATTTACTAAAATGAGCCAGATTGTTCATGCTCAGCAAGAGCATGACTGGGGAGGAAGGATGCTCATCACTGCATTGTTCAGCACAGTGTTCAGTGAAAATGGCTCAGATAGACGATGGCTTGCCTAAGCCTGAATACAGGAATGTGCTCTGCCCATTCTCCAGGAAAACTAAGACAATGACTGACTCACTGCTGTAAAGAACTCATCCATCTCCTAGGGAAAGTTTTCACTGGAGTACAGAGATAAAGGCCCCTGAGAAGGCTACCATCATTCAAAGAAAACCCTGAGCAAACAGGAAGCCTTTTCTGTCTTCTCTTCTGCAGTTAAACAAACATAAGCAAAGCAGCTAGACTCATAGCTGTAAAGATGTCTCTGGTGGCATTAGCCTGACTTATACAGGACAACCTCAGCTTTCCAAGGCCGATGGACTCTTGGGAAGTTCTGATGGAGGCTATTATTTGTGGAAGGCCTCGCTTCCCATAAACAGTTTACAAGTTATACCAGTTTCTTTTTTTGAGCTGGGTGTTTTCACACACTTGTGTATGTGTGTCTTGTTTCTTCCTTACCATTCTGTGTGAGAGCTACCATCACCCTCATGTTCTATAAGCTGAGTCTCATTGACATACACTGTCTGACATCACACATGTTGTAAATGGCATAGTAAAAAATAAACTCAGTGTCTCCGTGATTTCAAAACACTGGCATCACCTAGTACGTAACTGGTGTTCAACAGGATTTCCTCTCTGCAAGTAAAGTTAAAATCCCCCCTTGGTCCAACAATCCCAACAATCACACATGATCCAATAGCAACAGAGGAGGAGAAACTAGTTGTTTTCATTCATATTTTAAGACCTCGTTCCCGATCACAATCATAACCCTCCTAGAAGCGAGGAATGTAACTTTGCCTTCCCCTCTGCTCTTTTCAGGAAAAGGCAAAAGTCCTACTCAGGTACAGAAAGAGCCTCTATTTGGATATATCATACTCCAGATACGCACATATAGAAGATGGATCAGAACTAACACCTTTGGACACAAACTAAAAATATCTACTCCTTCCACAGCATATCCTTAGGTTACTATTTTCCTTTATCGCGCCGAAATGGTCTACAATCTGCTACAGATAAATGCACTGGTAAAACTTGACAATTTAAGGACAAACTCTTCAAGAATAAGTAATGTAATTCCTTGTTTCCTTTCCATAAGAAATGTATTGGGATGCAGTTTTTGTATTTCACAGTTCACCGATATCTAGGCGAGCTTTCTTCCACTGCTCCAATGGTGCCACTTTCAATTTTATCCTCCTTAGCCGCAGTAATTAAAGTGATCAGCAGCGGCACCCCAGCGGCTCTGACGCAGCCACAACTCCCCAGCAGACTTCTGCTTTTAGAGGGGAGGGGAAGAAAAAGACGAGTTTCAGCGCCCAGAGAACAAGAAAACCCAGCTTCCCCAATCCTCGACTTTATTCACTTGTTCTTTCGGCAATCCTTGGATCTAAGGACCAAATAAAAATGGCTGCTATGGGGGGTCTTTTTTACACTTGCCACAAATGTCACTGACTGACAGTACTTTAGCCAAAAAATGATGCCATGGATTTGTGAAGGTGAATTACAACATGAGGAACTGTCAGTGCGGCTGCTGAGCTCACTACCCACCCAAGGGTGTCTTTCACATTAGATATTTTTATTCATTCAGTTGAAAAACATGCACTGAAGAGTCCTTCTACTTAAAATACATCTACATGTTTTCATGAAATAAGTGTTACTTGGCCATATGTATATATATATATACATATAAAGCCAAACAATGGAGTCTTTCTACTTATGAAAAAAAAAAATCCACACACTTGCATGAAACAGGCTTTAAATGAGCTTTGAAATATATATCAAACAATGTAGTTTGCATCCTCACTTTCCGCAATCAAAATTTTTTTACTCTAGAAAAATACATGCTATTTCCACCAAGCCCAATTCCATAACTTTTATCTCCTTCAACAACACAGTATCTGGTGGTGACTTATGTTGCCTGTCCTCAGTGTTTCATATAATTTTAGGGATTGAACTTTAATTGGATGAAGTAAATTTTAATCTACCTAACATTTTTTTTTTTAAAAAAGAAAGTACTTAGTGCTAATATTTCATACAACTCCCAAAGTGGTCCTTGGGATTTCTCAATTTTATAGTAAACTAAGAAAAAAGAACTTGACTGTTACCATTTCATCAACAGACAGGAAACAAAGTTCTGCTATTAGGCATTGAGAATGGACCAAAAAAAGAAGAAAAAAAAGAAAAAAAGGAAAAAAAATTCTGTGCTTATCTATAGGCAAGGATTACCAAAGTGTATCTATTCACTCTCTGCAGAATATGTAATGAAATAAAATTTAAAAACTTACAAGGTCTTTAAAGGTTTAGGGAGACTAGTAGATATTTTACTGCTAACTTGATCAGTTCTTGAATAAATAGGGTTTATGAAGAAACATTAAAACTGCTTAGAAGATCTTTTCAACCCATTTCAGACTTTTCTTATGTTGCTTTATAATGTAAGCAGACAAGCTTTAAGTGGCCACACCTGCTCATTTCTCTGGGGATGGCCTGATCTATGCTTCCTAACAAAGAAAGAAAGAAAGAAAGGGGGAAAAAATCAGCCTTTCTTATTGCAAAATAGAGTGGAAAGTCAAAATCTTTCTCAAGTTTGCTCCATCTGGTCAGATTTAATCTTTGATCAATCTTGGGGATTACATTTATTTTTTGAGTAACTATTAAATTTTTGATTTGTTTAATACACATAGGCAAGATAGCAAATAGAATATAAATGCAAGTTGAATAGTTGCTTAATAAATGAGTAGAAAATATTAAAGGGCTAATTTACCAAACATAGAAGTGAATTTCAAGAACTTAGTTTCATTAGTATTCAGTTTCATGAAACTGAATATGCTGCTATAGTTTTTATGTGTGTTCTTATTTCATGATATAGCAATTATTATTTTTATTTGTAGTAATTGTTTTGCTGAGCATTATATCAGGCTAGACAAATAAAGAATCCTAAGCATAAGAGAACGAGCAGATTTATGAACCCATCCTGTAACTATCTAGAAGCAATCATGGCAGAAAGTTTTCTATTCTAGGGTTGGTAGCCCCTTTCATTTAACTAACATTTAAGAATCCCTAATAGTTACTACATTTCCCTAAAAATAATTTTAGATGAAATGACTTGGTGTTTCTGAAATCTTCAAGTTGCAATAACAGAACTAATGGACACAGTTTAGACCTCAAAAACGAGGACCCTTTGATAATTTAATTTTTCTTTTTCTTGTGAAACTGATAACCAGTTAGTTTAAAAAATTATAAGAAAAAAAAAAGGAAGAATAGCTGACTGAGTATCACCTTGTGTTACATCCAAGGCCTCTCGCTGGTTGTCTGGCTGCTCTTTTGTAGGCAAAAAGGAGTTGAACGCTCTCTGGCTCCTTAGATCTGGCCCAACAAATGCACCGCCAGTCACGCACATGGATCTAGCTTAAAACCCAGTGTGAGCCTAAAAGAAGCCAGTCAGACTGGCACCTACTCATGCAGAAGGAGATAGATTTGTCATGACAGGCTGATTATTCAATGTAAAGAAACAGTTTAGCTTTTCTAATCTGGTACAAATACATCTTTCTCAGCCAAAAAGCAAAAGGTCTAATAGTTCAAGTATTTGTAGTAGAGAAACCAACAAAAAATGTAACGTCAAAGTAAAACATAGGTATTTGTGCTAAAGTATTCTGCAAAACTGTCCTGTGGTTCCATTCAGTTAAGACTTAACCCTTCAGAAGTATGACATCTATGTGCAATAATGGAAAATACTGCTATTTTATTTTTTAATTACAATACTTCTAACACAAATTTAATTGCTTTCTGTACATGCAGCTGTCTATACATATACAGACATATATATATATACATACATACACAATAGATGTATGTGTGTATATATAAAATTGACTTTATTTCCTTATATGTGTATACATGCTATGTACATCTTTGTCTCTCTACTTTCCTATTTCATTTCCTTTCAGATACTGAAATGATTTTACTATAATGGTATAAAGAATATATGATTAATGTATTACCCTGCCAAGACTTACTTGTGCGTTAATATGCCAGTGACTGTCCTTCATAACTTCTGTTGCTTAACACTATTACTTATCAACTGTTCATGCACAATACTTTTGTATTGCACCCAGATCAAGATTCAAAACACCCTTGACAGTTATTACCAGTTTGATATTAGTAATAAATATAGAATAAACAGAGCCTAGAAATACCTTCGTGTTTAAACAGAAAATGACTACACCCATTATGATTAATCCATCTGCTCAGAATATGGTATTTTTTATGATTCTTAAAAGCTATGTTGCAAAGTGTCTTAAAAGTATTTACTCATTTTTGAAGCTAACTTATATAATGTTTAACTTTAGAACTTTTGCTCTGTGTAAACCTTACATCTGAGATTAAAAACAAGAAAGTGCTATAAAACAAGGATTTTTTTTTTTTTTTTTTTTTTTGCAAGTGCAACAGCTATGTATGCAATATAGGAAGGAGTGTTCTTTACCGTTCAAGATGAGGTTAGGGAAGTTCTTTTAACAATGATCTATGCTTTGGAATTCCACAGTGAACATACCTATGCACTGTCTTTTTATTATTTTATATCTTTGAAGCAATACAGGGAGCCACACTACTGAAATGTACTTGAAAGTTTTTCTCCTCAAATTTTACTGGGAAGACCCCATACCATACAAGTGATCAAAATAGAAAGGACAAGTGAAAACCATATGCTTTTCCAAGTCCCCCCTCTCTCTCTCTTTTTTTTAATGTCCTGCAAACTGTTGGCAGCTTGTTTTTAATGGAAAATACCAATCGTCTGGAATCTATACCTAGCCTTTTGCCAATAATGAGAAAACTTCACCTTCTGTCCCTAGCAATTCTTAAGAAATCTTTTGCTGTTATTCCTACAAATCCAATTACAGATTGTTGAGTAGCTAGTGGAGTAAGCTTATTGAGAAGTGTCACATCACTAAGTCGCGCGTGTGCGTTTCAGTTTGTAATGTGGTCTGAGCCGCTGTAGACGTGTCAACTTAAAATGCAAGTAAGTAGCAGAACAGGGCTAATCCCGCCACTACTCCCCTGCAGCCAAACCGTAGTGCAATGAATGACAGTGGAAATGCAAAGATGCCACTGCGCTTATCACACACAGCCAGATGGCGGACCTGGATCAATGCTCACATGCCACGATCAATGCATTTGATAAGGAATTAAGAAGAAAACTGTACATGTTATCAAAGAAGTTGTACATGGCATAATTACGATTCTGCATGTGCTTACTGATGATATTGGAGACTCAGAGGCAGGTGATAATGAAACTGATAGGAAGAAATAGCTTAAAGGCTACAGCATATGGCCTCAGCACTAAGAAATCTTGTCAAATAGTTCAGAAAGCTTTTAAAAACTGTTATTGCAGGCTGCTCCTAGTGCAGGGCAGTGGCGATGTTTTAAATTTCTTTAAAAAATTTGAAATGTCAAAAAGTTAGGGAACACGCTAGACTTTTTTAAGAAGTTATTTAATTAGGACATTGTATCCTTTAAAAAGATGGAAATGGTAGTTAGTACTAAACACAGTAAACAACCAAATACGTTTGTCAAAAGAATATTCATTCTGTACTAGACTTTATAATGAAAATAATTGCCGGAGATGAATTTTTGTGTCCGAAGCAGTAAATTAAAATTTAAAATTGATTTCCAGATAATAATTCTAATTATAGAAATATTACCTAACTCGTTAAACTACACTTCTACTGCACACTGTCAAAAAAAAAAAAAAAAAAGCATTCAGGGAAAAGGTGCACAGCAATGGAGATGAATCTACATTTAAAGTGTACAAAAGGGACCCCAAACACAAATTCTCCTGCTTCAGTTGATAGACGAGCTGTCTAATCAGCAGCCCTGATGAAACTTAAGTGCTCTCATCATGCTAAGACCTTCGGGCTAAATAAGGCTAAATCCCTTAAAACTTGCTTCTGAGAAAGGGGGGGAAAAGTCTATTTCCTTTCCTCAAATTATCTCAACTCGGAGAGGTGAAAAGAACCCTACCTCAGAAAAGTCCTTTAGACAACTTCCTTTTAGTCTAAGCATGGAAGGCAAATGCTCTGAACGTTATCTGGGAAAGTTGAAGACTAAGTTTTCTTAATTATCAAAACAATGAGATGATTCTCAGAGAATCCTTTGTCGACCTGAAAAGCTTAGCTGTATATTTAGTATTGTGGTTTATGAAGAGCACTGATTTTAAAATTATAACTTACTCTTGGCTTATTTGTATTTGTACATTTAAAATATTCAATTTTAAATTACAATAGAAGGGTCACACCAAGAGCTAGTTGTCAAAAGACAGTGCACATTCCCTTAGTTACAAGGAAATAAGGAGAAAGGTTAAAAAAAAAGAAGAAAAAAACCAAAAACTAGGAAGGGAAAAAGCACTAAATCCAAACATCAATTTGTGTTCGTAGGTCATTTGGAGTTAGATTATAAAGACGTGGAAAGGACACGGAGCACCGCTGACTTGGTTAGTTCTCATGCGATTGAAGGAGCTGCCTCGCAGATTCTTCATTTGGAGAAGCACTTTGATCTTTGTTCAAGTCAATTCATGAACATCAACTGACATCACTGCACGAAACACCCCGATGGTTAGAACCAAACTCCAAGCAAACTATTTGGTTTCATTAAGGGCTTCCAGCAAAGGTGACCAAGGCAATCCTTTCAAGAAGCCAATGAGCAAGTGACTCTTGAAATTCGAATGTGCACGATGTATCATGGAGGGCTAATATATATAAGCAACCAGTCAAGTATGAGAACACTTTTATTTACTTTCCGACACAAAGGAAAGCCACATTCAATTTCACTCTCATTAAGGCGTCACAAGGTTCTTGCACAACACCGAAACCCTGCATCAGGACTATCTCAAAGGTGACATGGATAGTTCAAGGAAAATAAACTTAGTAAGCATTTCATAAAATAAGAGCATTAAGAAACTAATTAGAGAGCCTGTTTTTCTATAGTTAATGTTTAAAATGCCATTTGCTCCTGCCCTCCCTTGGGAAGAGGACTTTTTCAAAGGGTCATTTTTTCACCCACCATGTCAAAGAAGGTCAGAAACACTCAAGTATAAAGTCTCTACACTGCTGTGGCGCAAACAGATTCTGCGGCTAAAATCAAACAAAGACCAATTAAACTAATCATAACGTTCCAGTGAACACAGGGACGCTCACCTGGTATTTCTGGACTTCATTCGCGAATTTTCAAATTTACTCAGTTTTTGGTATTATAATTGCCCTGACCAAAATACTGTGAAATTACTGCTCTGATCTACTAATGGCTGCAAAAATCAAGTTGTCGTGGTTTTATGCCAAGGGGCCAAGGAAAGGTGGCGCAATGATTTCTGACACAGAAGACAACTTCTAAAAACTCAAAAGGGGAAATTAACGGGATGTGGTTTACATCGCCAAAGACTATTCATTAATTACCAATTTAATCACTGCTGGAGGCATGACATTACAAAAATCTGGCTGGAAGTTCTAATAGATTATGAAGACCACCTAAGAAGAGTGACCAAGAAATGTACAAAACAATTAATACTGTTTCACTGCTATCAAAGACACTCAGATTATTTTCTATCAAAGGAATTAGTGGCTTCACAGTGCCACCACTTGGAGCTGTAAATACAATGGCACACAATTAGTAATGCACATGTGACTTCATTCAAGGCATACATCCTTGGGAAAGCAGTAACATGATAAGAAGAACAAAAGAAACATTAAAAAAAAATGGAATGAAGATTTAAATTCCGCTCTTGTGCATGCTGAGCAGTATCAGAATAGGCAATATGAAGTATTGCTTCAGTAATGGTGACATCACCCTGAGATGCCCAACACGGCCCCGGGCAGCCATATGGAAAACGCTCCCGGCCATTAACAACGGCAGAAGAGCAACGTTCCTGGTGCTGAGATGCCTAGCTGGAGCTAGCTACATGCTCTCACGGCATTCTCTAATAAATAAGACTTTCTGAGGCAAAGGGTTTATGGTCGTATAATACAGAGATGCTTGAGGGGTTGCCCCCCAACAATGATGCTGTTTTCTGTTAAGGTGAAGATCTGCTGGCAAGCCAGCAATGTTTTCTAATAAGTCTAGCAACAGTTGTCAAATGGCAGACTTCAAACCAACTTAAGTTAGACAGAATAAACTAGTATTTAAGTTGTAGCAAGTAAAACTCCCGGCCTTGTATAGAGATATTGATGCTAAACACAGGAGTGCAGCAGCATTCTTCCCTAAAGTGTAGCTATAAAAAGATTAGACATACACTTAAAATGTCTAACTGGTCTGAAATGGATTATGTACATGAACTCTTCTGACAACTGTGTTGAAATGAAATACAATACATATTTGCATCCCATCGCCCTGGGCATATTCTATCTAAAATGGAGAATTAAAACAACCCTAAATAAGATTAAAAAAAAATAAACTCTATGTTTTACAAGTTTCATCTCTTTATAGTAACTGACTGATGGCCCTTTTCAATGAAATTACAAATGCAACGTTAATTGACTTTTGCAGAATAACAGCTGGAAATCTATTTCATTTGGAAAAATAAAATTTCAGTTTGAATTTTAAAAACTTTGAGTCACCAAGGCTATTTAATGATAACAATATTATAAATACAGAAGTAAAAGTCAGTATTCATAAATACATTAAGTATAATGTCATATATATTATGTTATATATGTAACTAATCTGAATTTATAATTATCAGCATAATACACAAGTCCCATTTAAATAAATATTTTCTAATCAATATCAGAAGTTGAGTGAGGCATGGTGGCACACACCTTTAATCCCAGCATTTTGGAGCCAAGGTAAAAGGATCATTTTGAGTTCAAAGCCAGCCTGAGCAGATATAGTGAGTTCCAGGTCAGTCTGGGTTAGAGCAAGACCCTACACCTTGAAAAACAAGAAACAAAAACAAAGGAAAAGTTGATGTCCTATGTGTCATGGCAACAAAACATTTTAATGTCTAATTTGAAAAAAAAAGAAAGAGCCCAGTCGTTTGTTTACTAACTCAGCCATTTGATTCATTTGTTATGCAGTGCAAGAGCTCCGTATCTATATTGATTACTGGTATTGGTAGTTACCGAAGGCCTGACCAAACTAAAATTACTTCCCATTCAGTTTTCATTCGCGGATTCAAACACTCCTGCAAATGTCTGAAGACCACGAGTTCAAGCCTTCTAGGACCTGCTGCTGACGGGAAGAGGCGCTACGATATGAACTGGCTGCTGTCCCAGGCAGGCGAAATGGTCACCGTAGTGATCAATTACTTAGAAGAGAGCCGGGCGTGGTGGCGCACGCCTTGAATCCCAGCACTCGGGAGGCAGAGGTAGGAGGATCGCCGTGAGTTCGAGGCCACCCTGAGACTCCACAGTGAATTCCAGGTCAGCCTAAGCCAGAGCGAGACCCTACCTTGGAAAACAAAAACAAAAACAAACAAAAAGCTTAGAAGGCAACATGCACTTCCACCACGTTCTCACTAAAACATGCAACTATATATAGTCCTGGCAAAAATAAAGAAAAATTTAAATTTAGCTGTAAAAACAGCTCACTAGCTAATGGTACTTGCTTGCAGTCTGCTGGCCCAGGTTTAATTCTCCAGCCAGTTTAAACAGGTATTCATTTGCGGAAGCAAGAGATGTGGTACATCCATATGCACACATACACAAAACAAATAAATAAAATGTTTATAGTATCTATGCTTCTGAGTTGTCCTTTAAAAGATATTACAAGTGAAGTTTTCCCAGAATAATGGGTAAGTATAAGTCTATACATAGAGAGCTACCAGATAACATTACCAAGTTGTTTTCAATGTCTTAGAAATTGTTTTCTAGCCTTGCAGTGTAAAGTTATACAATCATGAACATGTTTAAGAGAATGTCGTGATTCAGGATAGAGTTGTAAGCTGCATTAAAAAAATTATTTAAATTATTTATTTATTTGAGAGAAGGAGGGAGGGAGGAAGGGAGGGAGAGGAAGAATGGGCATGCTAGAGCCTTCAGCTGCGGCAAACAAACTCCAGACACATGCGCCCCTTTGTGAATCTGGCTTACGTGGGTCCTGGGGAATTGAACTTGGGTCCTTTGGCTTTGCAGGCAAGTGCCTTAACTGCTAAGCCATCTCTCCAGCCCCTGGACTAAATTTTAATATGAGTCCCAGAATATGGTAAAAGTAGATGTGCATATACAGGTCATTAAGAAGGAAAAAATTATTATATAGCTTCCAAGCATAGCAAGACTCATGACTCATGGAGCCTTAAGTCCCAAAGTGACAAAGTTATAATTGACTTGAGAATATAAAACACCTTAATTCCTCTCCCCCATAATAATCTATTCTGCTTCAAAGACCCTCCGAGAAACAGTAATTTTAATTCTCTATAAACTTTTACTACAAAGAAATTCCTCATAGCAATTTTTTGTGTTTAATTCATTTGCTATTAGTTGACACTCAGAGAATATAAAAAACAGTTTCTCAATATTTCCTTTTATTTATTCACTAAACATTTACTGAATAGTTGGTGGTAGGTACTTATAATCCTTATGGTTTGAATGGTTCAGAGTTGATTGGAAGAAAGAAACTTGTAATTAAATAATTAGATAAATGCATCCCATAACAAAGATGTTAAAACATATTAGAAAAGGATACAGGAGAATTAATTTATTACAAGCAGTCACAAGGGCAGCACTTACAGAAGAATTGATATTTCAGTAGAAACTAACAAGAGGCTCTTTCAGAGAACAACAAATGCTTGAGATAAAAATGAGAGTATGGTAGATTCTAGATATTGCCAACAACTCAGAACTGCGCTTTAAGATGAAAAACGAAGAGAGGCTAGAAATGGAGGCTGCAGGATTTGTCAGGACCTTTCGGGAAGCCATGCTGAATAGCTCGGAAGTTGATTCTCTAGGTAAGTGGTGCGCAGAAAGGGTTTTTCAATGGAGCTTTTAGCTGATAATGGGCTGCAACAATGTCCTCAATGCTACATGCTCTTAGAAGTGACTCTGATGTTCCCACTGCTGAGTGGTGGCATCCAAGCTTCCTCTCCTTAGATCTGGGCTGGGCTTTGTGACGACTTAGGCTAATACAACGAAGCAACAGGGGCGTCAGGCTGGGGAGATGGCTCAGTGGCCTGGGGGTCTTTGCCGCAAAGCCGCCTTGCCAGTCTCCATCCCCCAGCACTGACGGAAAAACAGGCGGGACTTTGTTTCCAGCAGCAAGGACCTTGGGTGACACACACACACGTAAATAAATAAATTTCTTTTTTTTTTAAAAGTGATGTTATATGACTTTTATACAAAATCCCAAGACACAGCAAAGAGAAAAAACTGAGTACAAGACAACATAGAGAAAAGGAGAAGAGTATCTGTAAACCAAAAATTCAGTATGGGGCTTTTGCCTTACATACGTAAGGTCTTTCTATAGCTCTACAGTTGCAGCCCTCTTTCAAAAAATCCTTCTGATTTCACTAAAACAAAAGGATAGACTGTAACAGACACTTGTCCAAAGAAGAAATACAAATGGCCAACAGGCAGATTAAAAAGACATCGTTTTTAATTATCAGGGGAATACAAATTAAAAGCATAAGGTTTATCACCTCACACTTGTGAGAAAGGCTGTTATTTAAAAACAAAAGCTAAAGCCCAGATGGTAACGTGGTCCTGTAATCCCATGAAGATGAAGAGTTCAAGACCAGCCTGGGTACATAACAGAACCATGTCTCAAAAGAATCCTAAACTAAACCAAATAAATAAACAAACAATACGATAGCAAATGTTGGTAGAATATGGAGAAATTGAAACCTGTGTATAGTTAATTGGAACGAAATAGTGAACTGTTATGAAAAAAAATTAAAAACTGGAGCCGGGTGTGGTGGCGCACACCTTTAATCCCAGTACTTGGGAGGCAGAGGTAGGAGGATTGCTGAGAGTTCAAGGCCACCCTGAGACTACATAGTGAATTCCAGGTCAGCCTGAGTGACAGTAATACCCTACTTCAAAAAAACCAAAGAAAAACAGTGCTGGGCATGGTGGCGCACACCTTTAATCCCAACGCTTGGGAGGCAGAGGTAGGAGGATCACCGTGAGTGCCAGGGCACCCTGAGATTACATAGTGAATTCTAGGTCAGCCTGGGCTACAGCGGGACCCTACCTCAAAAACCCAAAAACCGAAAATAAATAAATAAAAAAAACTGGAACCATTATAGGATCTAGCAATCCCACTTGGGTACATTTATCCAAAAACACTGACTTGGGATCTTGACGAGATATCTGCACTCCTGTGTTCACTACAGCATTATTCACTTACAGGATGAATTGACAAAAATTACTGTGAGCCTTTTCTTTTTTGATCTGTTAATAATAGTCATTGCACTACTTACTATTTGAAAATAGTAAGCAATCTTACACTCCCAGAACAAATCCAAAGTAACCATGTGTGTTCATCTTTTTATGTACTGCTAGAATGACATTTTGCTTATGATTTTATTTTTTTGGGGGGGAGATAAGATTTCATGTAGCCCAGGCTGGCTTCAACTTTACTGTCTAGCTGAGGATGACCTTAAACTTCTGATCATCTTGCCTCCACCTTCTTGAGAGCTAGGGTTATAGGCTTACGCAGTGCAGGAAGTGCTAGAGAATCTTCCCCAGGATCTCCTGCATGGTAGGCAGGTACGGTAACAATTTAAGCCACATCCTGAGCCCCTATGACTCTTCCTGTGAGACCAGGTATTGTTATGTCTGGGGTGGCATCAAACTTCTGGGCCCTAGTGGTCCTCTTGCCTCTTGACTCAGATGACTCAGTCTCTTGAGTCAACTGAGACTACAGATAGGTGTCACTGTGCCTGGCTGCTGTTTACACAAGATGTTTATGTTTATGCTGAGATTGGACCCTGACTTTTCATGCATTTCTGCTGCAGTCTCGGGGGCGTTTGCTTTGGGCTGTTAGCCAGCGCACTGCAAGGAGACACGCACTAGAGAAACCGTATCCAGCGGCCATGTGCAGGTCTACTCTACATGGCAGTTCATCAGAGCTCCTGGCAGAAAGCCAGTGCCACGTACTGCGCAGCAGAAACCAGTCACTTCTCCCGCATCCTGTCCAACAGCATCTAACTCTCAGAATCTACAGGCAGATAAAAAAATGCGTGTTTGATGTAAATAAGTTACTACGGAAACAAATCTTGGAGCCTCTTCAAAGCACAATTTTATCAGCAATGGAGTTCTTCTCTGGGTAAATGCGAAACAAATGCAACAAAGTGAGCAAACTTGCGCGTACCCGGCTACGTGCCACACAGTTGCTCCTGGGAGAAACACTGACATGAAACTCTACGTGCACTAACCCAGGTCAAAGAAAGAGTGAAGCAAGCTGTGGAACATCAGGGTTAGTGACGTGACACCAAAGTCATCAAGGTCATGTCTTCTCAGCGTGAACAGTAACTATCATGGGATCATCCATTTATTCTGCACACAGGCACAAGCCAAACGCATCTAGCACGAAGTGGAGAGTCTTGCTATGTCTCCCTCGCCCTTTCTTTTCTGTTGTAGGTTTGCTCTACCGCTGACTGACAGCCCGACTCCTTGTTCTATATTTTCTAGAGAAACTGAAGGACAACTCCAGTCATGTTGTTTGGATATCCAAAAACAATTTCCTAAACACATTTCTTTTTGTCTTAAGTTATCTTGGTATATTACAGACATGAGCCATGCCATCATGCTTAGAGTAGTGTTTTTCAAATCTTTCTGATTATGATGCACCACTAAAACTATTTTACTTAAGTCCACTAAGTACATAGATACTTATAATTCAAAAGAATTTTATGGGGCTGGAGAGACGGCTTAGCAGTTAAGCGCTTGCCTGTGAAGCCTAAGGACCCCGGTTCAAGGCTCGGTTCTCTAGGACCCACGTTAGCCAGATGCACAAGAGGGCGCACGCATCTGGAGTTCGTTTGCAGAGGCTGGAAGCCCTGGCGTGCCCATTCTCAATCTCTCTCTCTACCTGAATCTTTCTCTCTCTGTCTGTTGCTCTCAAATAAATAAATAAAAATGAACAAAATTATTAAAAAAAAGAATTGTATGTAAACAAACAATAAAAAGTGTGATGAATATTGACACTTTTTTATTTAAATTTCTTTTGCATGTGCATATGGGTGTTGTGTGTTCCTATGTGTGTGCAGGCACATGTGCACGCAGAGGCCAGAGGTCAACACTGATGCTCTCAACAATTGTTCTCTACATGTAATTAATTAATTAAGGTCTCTCACTGTAAGCACAGAGCTTACTGGCTAGGCTAGCGTGGTTTGCCAGCAAACCTCCTGTCTTAGCCTCAACAGTGAAGGGATTTCAGCTGCGTGTGTCCCATGCCCAACTTAGCTGAATGCCAGGGGTTCAAAGCCAGGTCTTCATGTTTGCATGGCAAGCATTTTGCCACCCAACCATTCTTCCCAGCACCAGATTTTGATACTTCCTAATCTATGCCTTATCTTTAAAATAATGTAAATTCAGTAAACTCATTTTTATATCCCATTAATTCATAAACACCAAGAGCTTGAGAAACAATGCTTTAGGTGAGAGATTATTAAACTGTTATCTAAAGTTTTAAAGAGCATATAGTTTAATATATGTGCTATTTTGGTGATAGAGCTGTCTGAAAATTTAAATTCACAAGAAAGTTCATATCTCCCCTATATTTAGCGGTTTCTATTATATGCACATTATATTATATATTATTTGTGTGACACACTACACAAAAATAAATAAAATGCTCTACATAAAAATAAAGAAAATAAAATGATAAAATGTGATTAAACATAGGGATGGCAGCATGTTGACAGGAGAACACACTGTCTAGAAACTAGCAAGGCTCAAGTTCACATCCTGGATTCAACATTTACTAACTCTGGGACTTGGTACAAGTTACCTTTCGTATCAGCCCCTTATTTGGAAAGTAGTTTGAGTATCTTCACTGAGTTAAGCAAAATACATGTAATGGATAAATAAACAATAGGTATAATTATATCCAAAACCTGTAACAAAATTAACTTCTATGGCCAAGATAGAATCTTTAATAGAATATAAGCACAGTTACTAACAAAATGTCACTTAAAAAACCAGATTACTTGTAAGCATATGGAATTTATAGTCCAGGATTTTACCTTTTCTTATAGCTTATAGTGCTGTGTAGGCATACTGAATAATGACAAAATGATTCTACGGACACACATTCATTAGTTCAGTAAGTGTGCCAATACCCATAATGTAAAGTCTATGGCAAAATCATTGAGCATAAATAAAAGCAAGTTACCACCCCCCACAAAATATACTTATGACTCTAATGGCTGGCTGTCGGCTTTGCAGCCCACGCTGCTCACATCGTTCAGCTGCCGGCTGCAGAGCGGGGGGACCGTGCCCGGGTTCTGCTCACTCCCTGCTTTCAGCGCCGCGTCTCTTCTGGCTTGCTCAAGCAGGACTCTGGCTCTTTCCTTAAGTTCTTCTTGTCTGGACAACATTCGATGCTTAAAAGCAAAGGCACAGAATCAGGAGCCAAAATTAAAAATTAAGAAACACAGTTAACCTATTGACGAACCTACTGAAGGATATATGACCTGTTGAATGGGTGCAGGAGGAAGACTGTAGCTTCCTTAACATCACTACCTGTAGAGAATATTCATATTGAGAAGCAAATGGGGAGTGGACACATAAATCTTGACATAAAGGAAATATATCTTTACTGTGTAAAATTGCATGAAGTTTTAATATACTTTGATTAGAACATATTATGTATGTTAAGTATATTCTTGATATTTTATATAACATTATAGATAAAATATTTTTAAAATATAAGATATATTTTCTCATAAGCACAGTATAATTTGGCAAAGATTTTTTTAAATTTTTATTTATGTATTTGAGAGCTACAGAGAGAGAGAGAGAGAGAGAGAGAGAGAGAGAGAGAGAGAGAGAGAGAAATGGGTGTGCTGGGGCCTCCAGCCACTGCAAATGAACCCCAGACATGTGCGTCCCCTTGTGCATCTGGCTAATGTGGGTCCTGGGGAATTGAGACTTGAACCAGGGTCCTTAGGCTTCACAGGCAAGCACTTAACTGCTAAGCCATCTCTCCAGCCCTGGCAAAGACTTTTTAAAATGTTTTATTTATTTATTTATTTAAGAGAAAGAGGGAGAGAGGGAGGGAGGGAGAGAGAATGGGTGCACCGGGGCCTCCAGCCACTGCAAAGGAACTTCAGATGCAGGTGCATCTTGTCTCATGTGGGTCCTGGGGAATCGAACTGAGATCCTTTGGCTTTGCAGGCGAATGCCTTAACCACTAAGCTATCTCTCCAGGAACCCTCCCCCCTTTTATTTGGTAAATGATGAGTGTTGATGTTTGTGAGCACAACGGGTACACATGCTGTGGCGAACATGTGACATTCACAGGACAGCTTTGGGCTGTCACCGGCCATGTTTGAAGCAGGACCTCCAACCATTGCTCCAATGCTGCTCATCAGTGTTTTCTATGCCGTCTGACCCAAGAACTTCTGTAAACGTCTCCTGTTTCTGCCTCCCTTCTCAGCACACGTGCGCCTCTGGTTGAGAATTTTGGGGTCAGACAGACCTCGGTTCAAAAGCCAGTCCCATCATTTAATTGTAGGCAGGCTGTTCAATCTTTCTAAGCCTTGGGTTCCTCACTTACGAAATTAGGATAGAGGCAGACCAGCTTTCATGAGGAAAGCGTAAAGACTAAATGACAGTCAATATTGAGCCCTGGCACACGGTAAGGCCTGGATCGCGGCTCAACGTTACCGTGTTGCACATCTCTGAAGTGCCCTACCTCAGGAAGGTGGCACTGAGCGTAGATCGCACTGAGTTTTGTAGCTGATGATTCCAACCAGCTATACGGACAGTGAAAAATTGTGCTTTGGTATTAAAGATACATTTCTGATTAGAAATGTACTTCATTGTAGAGATTTTAGAAAGTACATGTAAAGAAAGAAGAAAAATACAGGTGATTTGTAATCACGGCACCGGATGTCATCACTAAGGTCATCAGTCCCTCTCCACTGGCGTTGAAGCCCACGGCTCCCACCTGCTTTGGAAGGTAGTCCACTGCTCACCTGCACGGCTTCCAACCTGCTCAGTTTTCTAAAACACGTGATTGCCAAAAAGGTTCATAATGTTCTATTATGTAGATGGATCATACTTTCTGTGCTGGTTTGATTCAGGTGTCCCCCATAAATTTAGGTGTTCTGAATGCTAGGTTCCCAGCTGATAGATTTGGGAATTAGTGCCTCCTGGAGGCGGTGTATTGTTGGGGGCGGGCTTATGGGTGTTTTAGCCAGTGTCCCCATGCCAGTGTCTGGCACTCTCTTGTTGCTACTGTCTACCTAATGTTGGTCAGGGGGTGATGTTCACCCTCTGCTCATGTCATTTTTCCCTGCCATCATGGAGCTTCCCCCTTGAGTCTGTAGGGCAAAATAAACCTCTTTTTTTCCCCCTACCAGCTGCTCTCAGTTGGGTGATTTCTGCCAGAAATACAAACCTGACTGCAACAGTAAAGTGGTACTGAGGAGTGGAATCGCTGCTAGACACCTGACTGTGTGGCTTTGGCCTTTTGGAGCTGATCTTCGGGAGGAATGTGGAAGGATCTGAAACCTTGGCCTAAGAGATGCCTTGCAGTGCTGTAAGTACAGCCTGATGGACTGTTCTGGGTGAGAAAGAGCATTGCCTGGACTGGGCCAGCAGTTTTTGTGGGAAGCGTGCAGTTGTGCCTGTGTCCTGAGAAGTTGTGCAGAGTTGCTTTGCCTAGAAATGGACTGATGTGAGCAGAGGAATATGGCACAGATTTAGGCTGAAACTGCTGCCCATTCAGCTGCAATTGGGAGATTACCACCTTTGAGATTGGGCTAGCTAATCTGCACTGGGGCAACAGGAAGAATGTAGACTCTTTTGAAGGGGCCTGAGTGCTCAAGGACTGTTGTGTTCTTCAAAGTCTGCTTTATTCCCCCCTGGATTAACAAACTGGCACAATACCTGGCATTGTGGAGTATAAGAAATGCAGGAAAGAGAAGATCATTGAGTTTGCAACACAGTCTTGTGTTTTGGAAATGACCATGGGCGATGTGAGGCAGGTTTGCTGGATGTCTGCATGGAGACCCCATGGAGCCATGAGGATGAACCGTGGCTTGCAGTGGAGACCCAGTGGAGATGCGGGGACCACGAGATGGCTGCTAAGGAGAGCTGCCAGCCCCAATGAAGTTTTCCAGGACTGTGAGTAGCCTAGCTGGAGGGGTGGAATTGGAATTCCAGAGACTTGTTGCTGGTTAGAATTATCAGACTTGGAGATCTGTCATTGACTAGTTGTTGGACTTGAAGCTACAGTTTGATGTTTGCCCTGGTTGTTTTAAATCTTGTATTGGTTGAATATTTGCTATGCCCAATGCCATCTTTTGCAGTGTAAATGTTTATTCTGTGCCATTATGGGTTTTGGGGGGATTATTTTGGTATTATGGCTCAGTTCAAAGATCTACACTATTGGGATGTTTGAACATCATTGGGATTGATAAAAAACTATGGGGACTTTTAAAGTTGGACTGAGTGCATTGTATTTTACATCATGTGTGGATATCAGCTTATGGGGGCCAGGGGTGGAATGTGGTGGTTTGATTCAGGTGTTCCCCATAAACTTAGGTGTTCTAAATGCTAGGTTCCCAGATGATGGAGATTTGGCAATTAACACCTAATGGAGACGGTGTATTGTTAGGAGTGGGCTTATGGGTGTTACAGCCAGTGTCCCCTTGCCAGCATTTGGCACACTCTCCTGTTGCTCTGGTCCATCTTATGTTAGCCAGGGGGTGATGACCATCCTCTGCTCATGTCGTCACTTTTCCTTGCCATCATGGAGCTTCCCTCTTGAGCCTATAGGCCAAAATAAGCCACCTCCTTCCCACAAGCTCCTCTTGATTGGGTGATTTCTACCAGCAATGCGATCCTGAGTGCAACACTTAAATGAATTTTACTGGACTTATAGACAATTTTTTCAGTATCAGAAATATGTATTTTATTTTAATTTATTTGAGAAAGAGAATGCATGAGAATGGGTGCATCAGGGCCTCCAGTCACTGCAAATAAACTCCAGATACATGTGACACCTTGTGCATCCAGCTTACGTGTGTACTGGGGACTTGAGCCTCAAACCAGGGTCCTTAGGCTTCACAGCTAAAGTGCTTAACTGCTAAGCCATTCTTGTTTTTCAAAGTAGAGTCTCACTCTATCCCAGGCTGACCTGAAATTCAGTACTCTAAGGATGGCCTTGAACTCATGGTGATCCTCCTACCTCTGCCTCCCAAGTGCTGAGGTTAAAGGCGTGAGCCACCATGCCTGGCTTTTTTGTTGTTTTAAATTTTTTTTTTTCCCCAAGGTAGGTTCTCACTCTTGCCCTGGCTAACCTGGAATTCACTATGCCTCTGGCTTATGTGGGTACTGGGAATCGAGCCTCAAACCAGGGTTCTTAGGCTTCACAGGCAAGAGTTTAATGGCTAAGCCATCTCTCCAGCCCCCAGAAATGTTTTAATGAACATCCCTGTACATAAATCATTTACAATCTTGAGTACTTCCTTAGGAAGAATTTCTAGAAGTAAGATCTAATGAGATAAGTATATATTTTGTTTACTTTATGGTGGTATTTGGGATTAAATCCAGAACCACTGAGCTTTTTAACTTTCAAAAAATAATTTAATTTTATAATCTATCAACTCAGTTGCTCAGGCTGGTCTCAAGGTTGGAGCTGGTGTGCCCGGCTTCCAGGGAAGTTGGGACTCAAGGTACATGCAACCTTATTTAACTAGCTCACTTTCTTCAATCTTTTAAAAAATGTTTTATTTTTATTTATTTATTTATTTGACAGAGAAGGAGGGAGGTGTGTGGGGGGGAGAGAGAGAGAGAGAAAGGGAGGGAATATGGGTGCACCAGGGCCTCCAGCCACTGCAAAGGAACTCCAGATATGTGCGCCCCTTTGTGCATCTGGCTAACGTGGGTCCTGGAGAATCGAACCTGAGTCCTTTGGCTTTGCAGGCAAATGCCTTACTTGCTAAGCCATCCCTCCAGTCCTCTTCAGTCTTTTTGAGACAGGGTTTTGCTATGTAGCCCTGGCTGGCCTGGAACTCACTAGACCAGGCTGACCTCAAACCTGTACCCATCTTGCCACCTCTGTCTCCTGAGAACTGGAACCACAAGCAGACGCCACCAGAACAGGCTCGCTTCCTTCGTTCACGGAGACAGGAATCCTATGCTGCTCACGCTGGTCTCAAACTTATGGTGTTAAATCGAGGAATTCTCCCGCCTCAGCTTCTGTATAGCTGGAACTTAGTTATGAGTCAATGAACCCGCCCTGCCAACCTCTACAAAAAAATTATGGGAAGAAACTGCTAGACTGTCCTACAGTAAATCTAGGCACTTCATATCTGGGCCACGGTTATTCTCAGTACCGTTATGATCAAAACCAGAGCTGTGGGAGCACAAAGTTCAGGAACAAGGATTACGGAGTCAGGCAATATTAATCTTGAATTTACAATGTATTATATGATCTTAGGTTATCTCTGTAAACCCCAGATTTCTGGTATATCAAATAAGATTCAACCACTTAATGGGTTGTAAACTTTAATAGAGATATGTGTAAAATACAAATTGTCAGCACATGTACTAGAAACTTATGTGGCCAATATTGTAACTTTGTTAAGTCTATAAAATGTACATCTATATTAAGTTACCATAACTCTTGTAATCTGTTAATAAAATTTATTAATATTTTGTTTTTTCAAGATAGGGTCTCACTCTAGCCCAGGCTGACCTGGAATTCACTATGTAGTCTCAGGGTGGCCTTGAACTCACAGTGATCCTCCTCCCTCTGCCTCCTGAGTGCTGGGATTAAAGGCATGCGCCACCACGCCTGGCCTGTAATTATTTTATTAATTACTAATAAAGAATAGAGATATTTGAGAACTGATCAAATATTATATAAAAGAGAAATAGGGGCTGGAGAGATGATTCAGCAGTTAAGGCTTTTGCGTACAAAGCCTAAAAAGACCCAGATTTGATTCCCCAGTACCCGTGTAAAGGCGGATACATTGGTGGCACATGCATCTGGTGTTACTAGTCTGCAGTGGGTAGAAGTCTTTGTGTACCCGTTCTCTCTCTATCTGCCTTTCTCTCAAATAAACAGCTAAAGTATTTTAAAAAGAAAAATTGGTATTTCATTATTTAAAGTTGAGCTGCTATATATAATTTTTAAAAAACTTCCCAAATGTCTACACTGTCAACTAAACTATGACATATTACCAAAGTCTCTATGATTTTTTTTTCAAGGTAGGGTTTCACTCTAGCTCAGGCTGACCTAGAATTCTACGTAGTCTCAGGGTAGCCTCGAACTCTCAGCAATCCACCTACCTCTGCCTCACAAGTGCTGGGATTAAATGTGTGTGCCACCACGCCCGGCTCTATGTTCATTTTTTGTGTGAAACATTACTTTTGCCAACCTTTAAACTTATCCTAAGGTAAATTACTCTGTATCCCAGGCTGGCCTGAACTATTTAGCCCAAGTTGGCCTTAAAGTCACACTAATCCTCTCGTCTCAGCCTCCCTAGTGCTGGGATTATAGCTATGAACTACCACACCTGCCTTTACCCTAAGCAAAATTCTTAACCCATAAACCAACAGCCAATGAACAAACATACATGGGGTTATAAATCAATGGTGGTACTTTAATCATGTGAATGGAATCATAGCATAATAGAATTTTAGGGCTAAGAGGGCCCTTATTTCATTTATATCTGTGGAAAATCAGACTGAGTTTAAGCAGCTAGTTAATAGTCACATGGCTCAATGTTGGTAGAGTGAGGATGAGAACCCCGGTTTACTGATTCTTAGTCCAGAGCAACTCAAATTATAATAACCAACTTCTATCTTCAAATACGTCTGCCTTAAAATCTGCTGTATAAGAAAACTGTGAATGAGATATTGCAACGAATGGGATATGACAACTTGGTTCGTGGAGTTCCACAACAGCCAGTCACGACACCGTCGTCGACTATCTTCTACGTGTGTGCTGTCAGGACACCCGTCAGAAAGTTTAGCTCCTCAGAACCTTTGATTTCATCCTTGGGAGAACAGAGGCTTGTTTCAATAGCTACTACTTTCATTTTGTTTTTCGAGGTAGGGTCTTGCTATAGCTCAGGTTGACCTGGAATTCACTACAAAGTCTCAGGGTGGCCTTAACTCATGGTGGTTCTCCTGCCTCTGCCTCCCGAGTGCTGGGATTAAAGGCGTACGCCACCACACCCAGCTACATTTTTTATTATGAAAATTACCTCATATTAATTGTGCAAATTAATGAGTTTCACTGAAACATTTCCATATATGCATAGAATTCCTCTTGCTCTATTCTGCAGTTTTTGATTCTAATATACTTCCTAATACCTCTCACACTCATAAACGATAATGCCTTATGAAGTGTCACCTGATCACAGTCAAGACACAGTTGCCAGCAGTATTTTGAATGTTGCTTGAGATGGCATGACTATCATGGTTCAGTTAGCAATCACTACACGCTATCCTTACTCGGGATGGCTCCGACACCCCCGTGGACTTTCTGCGCGTGCTCAGGCCGTTCATACGTATACAGTGTGTGTACAGCTTATGGGTACTGTCCCACCACCGCTAGGTTCCTTACGGTACAACATAAATGCGATGGGAATAGCTGTCATATTGCAGTGTTAAATCAGCGACAGGAAGTCTCCACATGCCTAATAGAGACACACTATATTGTTCCTAAAGAGCCTCAATCTGTGGCTGGTTGAATCTGCAGCTGTGGAACCTGTGGATATGAAGCAAGCTGCACCAGGTAAAATAAAGCACATATCCCCAAATTATTGTCCAAAATTCCTCAAGTGGGGCCTTTTAGTAAAGTCAAGCAAATGCTTTTTTATCAATTAATGCTACTGACTTAGAAGAAAGTATGAAAGACAGATGTGAAAAAATGCTATAATTCAGAAGTTCTCAAATTTTTTGGATTCGGAATTTCTATGCTTAAAAATTATTGAGAACACCACAGGAATTTACTTATGAGAAATATACCTGCTGTTACTTTGCATATTGGAAAGTAAATCTGAGAAATCTAAAATTGTTTTTCATTTAGAAATAACAATCATTAGCTATTAATACTTTTTGTTTTTTTCTGAAGTAGGGTCTTGCTCTAGCTCAGGCTGACCTGGAATTCACTAAGTAGTCTCAGGGTGGCCTTGAACTCATGAACTCTTCCTACTTCCTCCTCCCAAGTGCTGGGATTAAAAGGCGTACCTGGCAGGCTATTAATATATTTTAATTAAAAATCCATCACCTAACAAACCAAAACAACATTAAGAATGGCATTTTACATTTTTTTTTGTAATTATGATTAAGACAAAAAGCAGGTGGGCTTTCCACGGTCAGTATTCCATCAGTTGACTATCAGGTAGCATGCAATGTCCATATAAAGTCGCTATTCAATCACTTGTGAGAGAATAAAATGATTAAGGCAAATCATTGTTTTAACTTTGGAGGTTCTTTGGCCCAAACCTGTATTTCTGGCCACAAGAGGAGATGATGAAGCCCCTGTAGTAACACCGTGCTTTGCTGGTGCGCACACATAGTCAGGATATTACCAACACCTCTCAGTCTAATGGCGGCTGGGGGGGGGGGGTTGGAGGGATGGCGTAGTGGGTAAGGACAACAGGTTTGATTCCCCAGGACCCACGTAAGGCCAGGTGCAGAAGACGTGGTACATTTGTTTGCAAGGGCTGTAGGCCCTGGCACCCCTGCTCTCTCTCTCAAATTTTAAAATATTTTTAAAAATTGATTCAGGAAGTTGGCTGGTGAGTACACAAGAATTTTAGGAAAACTTCATTCGGATTAATTTGCTTAAAAATTCCTTTGAAAATGAATACATAGGTTAGCTCAGAAAAGAAAATCTAGCTCGTTTGGAATCGTGCTTGCCGAGCACACACAAAACCCTGGGTTCTGGCTGAGGCAGGAAAACTACAGCGTCCTCCTCAGCTGTATGGCGAGTTCAGGGTCAGGCGGGGGTACGTGAGACTCATTATATATGTAAAGGAAGGGGAGGGGAAAGGAAGGAAAATTGTACCTAAGTCTAAAAAGAACTCTTTCAACAGATATAAGATAAAAATTCTCATAAGAACACCACGTCACGATTTTATTGGCCATGTTTTTGTTGTATGTAAAACAGTAAGTCTGTCTGTCTGGTGAGTGCTGGTCCTACAGAATCAGTACAGTGACCATCATGAGTTAAGAACTAACACAGTGGCATATTCCCTCTGGAAGAAACTTGGGTGGTACCAGGATTTTTATTTTGCTTTAAGACATGAGGTAGCTTGGAGCTTACAATGTAACCCAGCTGGGGTTACTGATGTAAATTATCATGCTGTAAAGGTACTCTTTTTTTTTTTTTTTTTTTTTGGTTTTTCGAGGTAGGGACTCACTCCGGTCCAGGCTGACCTGGAATTCACTCTGTAGTCTCAGGGTGGCCTCAAACTCATGGCGATTTTCCTACCTCTGCCTCCTGAGTGCTGGGATGAAAGGTGTGTGCCATCACAACCAGCTAATGTACTGAGTTTTTTTCCAGTATTTATTTTATTATTCTTTTTTAAATTTTTCATGGTAGGGTCTCACTCTAGCCCAGGCTGACTTGGTATTCACTATGTAGTCTCAGAGTAGCCTCAAACTCATGGTGATCTTCCTACCTCTGCCTCCCAAGTGCTGGGATTAAAGGCATGCACCACCACGCCTGGCAAGTACTGATTTTTAACCGCAAGCTATAATAGGAGAGGAAGAACTAACTTTACTACTGCTAAACTATTTAGAGACAATGCCTTAAGTTGGAGATACAAAATTTTTTAGAAGGAAATTCTCATTAAAAAGAATACTGAGGGTTGGGGAGATGGCTTAGTGTTCAAGGCCTGCCAAGTCAAAGGACCCAGGTCCAAACCCCCAGAACCCATGTAAAGACAGATGCACAAGGTGGCACATGCATCTGGAATTCATTTGCAGTGGCATAGGCCCTGGAGTGCCCATTCTCTCTTTTTATGTGTCTCTTTGTCTCTGTCTTTCAAATAAAAAAATAAAAATTTTAAAAGTTGTAAAAAAAAATTGTAAATTAAAATTTTTTTTTAATTAAAGAGAATACTGTAATATCTTTGATATGTTCCTTTTCCTTTGCTTTTTGAGACACCATGTCAAGCAGCTCAGGCTGGCTATGAACACCGGCTTCAGCCTCCCAAGTACTAGAGTTACAGGTGTGTGCCATCATCTTGGCTTCTTTGACACAACTTTAAGATAAATACTGTCCTTACAAATAATGATATTTTGATTTGAAAAGCTGATATTCTTTAGCTTTCAATATTAAAACTGGGTCCAAAATATTGTAACTTTTAAATATAAGGCAAATATATTTCTGATTGTTCTCACCTTTATTCACATGTAGTGTCTGATTGAAGCGTTCTAATAATACAGCAGACAGAACAGCTATTTACACTCTCTCTGTATGTGTGTGTGTGTGTATACACATTTTTTTTCTTCCCTGTGCTGTGACCTACTTACCTGGACTGTTTTGGTTGAATGATCTGCATGATTTAAAGTGTTTCTATCAGCGTCTGGGTCAGATTCTGTCTGCCTCAGAGAAGTACGTGGTTTCTTCATGAAGTCTGAATCTCTACTGCATGAGGATCCAGGTTTAGAAGTAGGGGATAAACTTGGTTTTTGGATAGGTGATTTGGCATCCAGTCTGCCTTCAAATGGCCTGGCATTCTCCAGTTTTTCCTGCTCCAAGTTACCACTGCCAGCCACAGTCTTGAGTTTCTGCGGGTCTGTCTCCTCATAAATCAAAGGTGGGGATACATCCGTCTTCTTACCACTGATGTACAAGCCACTTAGTTCTAAGGTCTCAGTTTTCAATAGTCTCTTCTTCCCTAACAGAGCCTGGGCTTGGGTTGGATCGGTGCTGGGACTTAACCCAACGTCGTCACAGCCTGAAGTCCTTCTGGAGCTGGGCTGGGACCTCGGGGGCTCCGCATCACTGGGCGTCCTGCCACGGTAAGGGGAGGCCGTGCTTGGGCTCACGTGATCGTCTGGAGTGTGATGGTCACTTTCCGACTCGCCCACCCCACTGTCATGCACACCCACGCCGTCGTCCGGCGTCAGCGCCTCCACGGCCCCCGCGGCGGGCTGCGGCGGGCTGGGCTCCCGCGGCAGGTCGCTGAGCTCGGCGTAGAATTTTTCTTGATCAACGGAGCTGTTTGTGTCTGTCTCGTAGTTCCCAACTTTGTAGGTGCTTTTGCTGCTGTTTTCTTCTATCTGAACCACGTTTAGCTCTTGGCCACTGAAATGTGCCCTGATTTGATAGAGGTATGTCATGACAGTCAGCTTGTCGGGAATGGCTAACAAAACCATGTCAGAAGGTTCCAGTAACCGGGAAATTCCTATGCTGGCAAACCCGTCGTACGCCTGCGAGAGGAGAGAAGACCGCGTGACACACTGAGTGGCTTGCACACGCCTTGCACTTCCACAGCGGCAGGGCTTTAAAGCTCTTGCTGTGCACAACACCTCATGGTACCGATGCCATGTGGAAGCAATGAACCCCCAAGTCAGAAATGTGCACAGGTTCCCGTGTGGAACGAGTGGGGAGGGGAAGCCTGCTGCGTGACATCACCTTTTCCAAACGGGAAATAAGCAAAACTGCGCGTTAAATAAGAACCTTAGATTTCCAAAAGAGAAGCTAGGTTATGAAGAAATATTAGACTAATCCACCTTGAGCAGTGCTATTCTCACAACCTTCCTTTTCCACAGTCATGTAATTACGGTGATTTGCAGAAAAGAAAGAAAAAGTACAGCTATGTAAGCCCAAAAAGTAACTACAAATTACCTGATATCGAATTCAAACAAACGCTATTTCATCTTAGAAACAGAAACATTTGTAAATGTTCAGTTAAAGACTGATTTTCATAATGAGAAGCGAGGCCTTATTTTCACCTCAACATTTTGGAAAGAATGGGTGTTTTGAGCATACAAAGGAGCTGAGGATGTGAGGCTGCCTTGTGTTGTTTTTGTTAGCCTTTAAATGGCTGTGGCATGTCAGGTTTTTCTAGTTCTGAAGCATCAGAGCTGTTTCTCAATTTACAATTAATTATTACTACCCCGAGCTAACCCTTGAAAACAGAACTGGGTTGCTAGGAAGCATGAAAAGCGTGGCTCAGGGTTTCGATTCTCTCAGCAAAAGGAAGGGCTCTGTAAATATATTCTTGCTTTAGGGTGTTAAAATGTCTATTCTTCCTAATAACCGACATTTAGAAACACAGTTTAATGTTTTCCTTAAAGGAAAGGTTATGAAATTATTTAGCAATTTTAGAGGAATCTGTCTTTCGTGGTAACATGTTAAAGTACCTTTCTACATTTGAGTTAAATCTGCATGCTTCCTGTTGTTTAGCCAATGTTGTGCAATAATAAAGAAAGAAAATGAGAAATTGTGAGGATGAAACCTCTTCAATTTTCACAGCATTAAGCTTTGTAACACAGGTGCCTCAAATGTTTACCAGCGAGAACGGCTCAGGTGGTGTGCAGGCAGAGGCTTGTTTGTTATTTCACATGTTTAAGGAAAATTAGAGTCATTTTCCTCTTTGTGTGTCAAGATAACTTGATTGACAGTCATCAATTGCATACCATCAGGAAAAGCACCATAGGCAGTATTGTAAACATTTCCTATTATCTAAAGCACTGGCATATTGCTTAAGATCTGACGTCACAAGTAAATACCTTTTATACTCAACTTTTAGCAAACATGAAAAAATGATTAGCTTCCTTGTGAGGAAACTCTTGTTGGTATTTTGCTTCATGTAGCAATTCATTTTCTCCACACTAATTGTACCAAATAAATAAGTAAATAAATGAAGCCACCCAAACAACAACAAGAACACAAAAATTTGCCATAGGCTAACTTCTCCTGTGTTCGTCCATGTTCTGTCTTTTTAGTTATCTGTGTAGAAAAAGAAGTGGGGCTGGAGAGATGACTCTGTGGGTAAAGGTTCTTGCTTGCAAAGCCTGAGGGCCTGGGTTCGATACCCCGGTACCCATGTAAAGCCAGCTGCACAAAGTGGCACGTGCATCGGGAGTTCCTCTGCAGTGTCACGAGGCCCTACTGTGCCCGTTCTCACTTTTGCTCTATTTATTTCACATAAATTTAAAAAAATTTAAAAAGGGAGTTCTCCCTTCCCTGAAAGAAGACATTTTATTCATTCAAAGTGTCATTAAGTCAGCTAAGGACGTATCACTGTCAATTATGCTATGCGTACCAGTGGAACTTAAGATGTGGTTTCTTACTGCTTTAAGTCCAATCAAAAGTTCACAGGGGTTATCAGAAAGAGCATTGTGAAGCTGGGAACAATCTTTGGGCAGCAACAAAGATACTCAATGTAGACATCAGACAGTGATGAAATGTTAAGAACAGTGTAGGTTACCATGCGTCTAACAGTATAATGAACAGATAAATCAACAATGAAAGCCTTTCTAGCCATGTGTGGTGGTGTACCTTTAATTCTAGCATCCAGGAGGCTGAGGTAGAAGGACTGCTGGGAGTTAGAGGCCAGCCTGAGGCTACAGAGTTAATTCCAGGTCAGCATGGGCTAAAGGGAGACCCTACATCCAAAAAAAAAAAAAAAAAAAAGGCAACAAAAACCTTTCTAAAAATCATGATTATTTGCTCTAGAAGATCTGAGATTTGGGGATTTGAGCAGGGCCTTGCTAAGCACTCACTCTACCACTTAGTTACATCATTAGCCCCGGGAAAAAACTTTCAATGGGCTATTCTTGTCTATGCAGTAATATACTCACCATTATTAAGCTTCTGAAAAAGTATGTAATGGGTGGCTTAAATCTTAATGAAATCCCCTGTATCATTTAGAAATACATAAGGTAAGGTAAGATCAGTCATATGTCTCTTTCAAAATTTTCAGTCGCAAATTGAAAGCTGCACTTGGTAATAACTGGGCTGGGGAGACGGCTCCTGCTGTGCAAGTGTGAGGATCTGAGTCGGGGTTTCTAGAAACCATCTCGAGTCGGGCACAGTGGCGTGTATCCGCTTTCCCAGCACTCCACTGCAAGATGGGCAGTGGAAACTGGAGGCTCCCGGAAGCTCTTGGGCCAGCCAGCTTGGCATGCGCAGCAGTGAACAAGAGATCCTGCCTCAAAAGAGATGGCTGGTGAGGACTGACGCCACGCCCGTGCCATGCACGTGCGTGCCTCACCCCACTCCCCATGATGCACATGTACACGCCAAAATCAGTTACCAGAGAAAATAATCATTTGGTGTTCTATTGTTCACAGGGTCTTTCTACCTCAGCCTCTTCAATGGCTGGAGTTACAAATGAGCACAATCCTAATCCACTGGTGACTGATAAGACATGCATGTATAGATACAGATATTTGTACCAGGTTCCCTCACCATTGCAAAAGAATGCCAGACATTTGAGCTAGCTTTTATATCTGGCTTTATTTGGGTAGTTAGACTCTGAGCCCAGACTGGGGCTGGGGCTAGTCAGCAGGCTTTGCAAGCAAGTGCCTTTAACTGCTGCGCCATCTCCAAAGTGCCTATTATTTTCATTTTGAAGATGGAGTCTCATGTGGCCCAGGTTGACCTCAAGCTCCTAATCCTACAGGCCTGAGCCACCAGACCCAGTCAGTAATTAATATAATTTTGAAAGTGTGAGAAACTTAAATGGTATTTGTAGAAATCAACAAATGTAGTACGCAATGAAAGTATCTGATCAGTAAAGGCAGTAGAGTCTCGGGTATGAATAAACCTGCCATTGTTTGTGGCCTAAAGTTACAACTGAACCAAGTGCTAGAGTTTCATTAGAGAATTATACACAAGATATATAATGGAAAGCGTATTTTTCCCAACCTTGTTCAGGACTTGCTAAGTTCTACTCACAGGTTAGTAACTCCTATTCTAAGACAGCGATAACAATTTTTTCCTTTGTAGTTGAGGAAATCAATTCAGTGCAAACACTGAGTATCTACGTCGTGAAGAACTCGGGGCCTCCCTCCTCACGTGAGAAAATCACGCACGGTGCACTGCGCGCTGGGCAAACACCCACACGCCAAGTGGGCTCTGGCGAGTCAGTCCTATGAAGCGGCACCAAAGGCCGACAAGCCCCCCACACCCTCACTCATCAGTTGGAAAGCGCTTATCCCAGCCTGTTAATTATACATGTACATAGTGATAATACATGGAGCTTGTCAGTGAAAAACAATCAATGCTTATTCTTTTTGCTTTTACAAGCTTACATACGTTTCCTTGCTTACTCATTGGGTTCCTGCCTTTATTTGCCTTCCTGCTTTTTTCTAACTTACATAACATCTAAGGTGCAGCAGTTTTGGGAACATTTTTCAAAAGCTAAATCGTAGAATAAAAGCAATATGCCGTGATGAATATTTTACAGGTAAGGAGGGTTATACATACATTATAATCCATTGGTAGCCTGGTACTTATGATTTTTTTTATTTTTTTTGATTTTTTTGAGGTAGGGTCTCACTCTAGCCCAGGCTGACCTGGGATTCACTATGTAGTCTCAGGGTGGCCTCAAACTCATGGACATCCTCCTACCTCTGCCTCCCGAGTACTGGGATTAAAGGTGTGCGCCACCACGCCCGGCTCACACTTATGATCTTAAAGTCCATGGCAAGCCGCAGTAGATCCCGCATCTATGTAACCTGCCCGCAGCAGACAGCATTGCGCAGCTGTAGTTATGTACTTCCCACCTGGCCAGAACCCCGTGCATTCTTCATATTAATAAAAACCTACAGTGAAGCCAAAACTGAAACAAAGTCCCTCCCACAATTTTTACCTTTTTGTTGTTCTCTTTAATATCTTGAGGATTCAGAGACTTGTAGTCACTAAAAGAGGGGAGAAATGGCACAGTGGGTATATATACTGTTTGATGAAAATAGCTGTTTGTAAGACTGAGTCTAAAAATTTGATATTCAAAAATATCAAAGTTTAGCAACTTCACAGCCATGCGAGTAACAAAACTAACAGTGTAGACAATTAAGGCAATAAATATATACACCAACAGTGACGATTACCTGTTTTAGACACCAACAGTGTTTACTGTCCGAAGCACTTTACTGAAGAAAGCAGTTAAAGCAGGGACCATGGACGGCCTTTGACTTCCAAATGCAACTCGAGGCAACCCCTTAGTGCTAATGTACAAAGAGCGAGCCACCTACCCATCTCTTCATTTCACAAGCAGAAAACTTTTCATAATAATCTAAGGTCAGTGTTTTGTTTAAGATTAAGGAGAAAACTAAATCGTGTTTTTTAACTGCAGAAAACAAAATGTTTCTAGTAGTAAGGAAAGAACTTTTACTGGCACATCTTTCAAAACAGCAAGTGGTAAAGTTGGAAAAAAGAAAACTAAAGAAAAGAGACAAAAAGGAAAAGTATTTCAGAATATATGCTAAGAGCTCATTTTACATTCTTTTAGACTGTCTATTATTTATAAATTAATCGAGAATAGAGAATATTTCTACTTACATTAAGTCTGGTCTAAAGTGGTGTAATATTGCACAAAAAGATAAACCATTTCTCCATGAAGTAGTAAAATTGGTGATTTTCACTCCCCGGTAGTTTTTTGTAACTTCTTTGCACCATACAAGCAATGATTGACTAGCATTTGGCTTTTGCCCTAAAACAGGACTTGGCATAGGGCTTGGCTAAAATAAAAGAAAAAAGTAAAACATTAGAAGAATTTAATGGAAGAAGAAAATGAACATTAATTGACCTAACTAGATCTTTTGAAACCTTTGATGTCAGTTTAGGTTCTTCAAATCTGTCCATCCATGAAAACTGTTACCTCTAAGAGGGAGACATACATCTTCAGTCATTATCTTTAGTTTAGCCCATAGCATTTTGCCTGACAAAGATGTAGATATGCAAGACTTTAAACTTACAGATAAAAAATAAGCCAAGAGCTTATTGAAGGTAAACATCAAGTTAAACATATTTAAATACTTAAGGGTGAATATATATGTAACCCTTAACCCCCCCAAAAGCTTCCCAAATGCAACCATGTACAAATATGCTTCCTTTTTATTAAAATGATTAAACTATAATTAAAATAATGTATTTTGAAGCTAACTGTAGGACTAATTGGAGTGCTACAAATTGTTTTTATGTACTGAGAAACACTTGTAGAGGAAGGATCAAAACCATAGTAAATTTATGAAATACAATAATCACATATGCATTTTAAAGAAACATGATGATATACATGCATATATACATACTTACAATATGAATGTGATGATCGTAAAAGTAGTTTTAGTTAATAGCACCAGGTGTTAGAAACGATATCACACAACAGCATAGATTCTGGACATGCTTAAAATAGCTTCTAATTATCACTGAGGGCTGTTTTCTGAATAGTAGGTGAGTTAGCTGCACATGTGTCTTTTAAATCTGAAGTATACACTATCCTCTTTGCCCAAAGAGTTAAAACTGCAATGCCAACTTAGACTATATTATAATATTTTAATTCTAAACTTTTATGATAAAGTCATATTTTCTGATATTGAACAACTATATTTTGTGATGGTAACTGAGGAGGCTAATGCAACTGAAAGCTGTAAAGAAGCTTACCAAATATTCCTAGACTTTAGGCTTACTTTTAACTAAAACTATTGAATATAGTAATAAAATTAACATAAAACAGAAGCCATGTAAAAACAGCAAAAGGCAAACAATAATCTACTCCTAGTGTATCATTTGAATTTGACCAGAAATCTGTTCTTACCATAACGCTTATTTAAGGAAAGACCAATGATGCCCCCACTTGACAAAAGTGGGTTAGTGGCAAGCAGAGAACACCATCAACCGCGTAATTATGATCTCTGCGAGAAGACAGACAATCACCAAATAAGTATGTCCTCCTTTTCGCTAACTGTCAGACTAACAAGTCATCACAGAAATCACAATGAACCTGGCAAAGCACTCTGCTTCAAATATTCACCTCAACAAAGTACAGGCTGGAAAGTTCCCTGATGATAAAAACCAACAAATTTAGATCAGTTTTACTTAATATAAAAAAGTAGGTAAAAGGTGATTTCCCAATGTAGGAACTTTCTGTTAAGGTATGTTATACATACCTCAGATAGATAAACTGCAATGATCGTTTTACCAATTCATTTAAAACATACCATGCCATTATAACTTTGAATATGTCCCTGTCTTTAGGAGGGTCCAATACAAAAAAAGGCTAAGCAAAATTTGAATTTGTTCTGATCGAAACCCACGTATTAAGGAAAACTAACTACTTTCACCAAAAAGAAAGCATTCAGTTGAAGAAAAGACGAAAGCACAAGCCCCATAAATGGTCACACTGGCTTGGAAGAAAAGAAGATTAAAGTAGGGTAACAATTAAATCCATCCCACAACCGCTGCCCTTTCAGGAGATACCCTATACAAGCTCACAAAGGAACTAACAAATCGCTTATAAATTGTCGATATGTGACTCGGTGAAATAGTCTGTGGCAATGTATTTGGTTTATCTTCGTTTCCTCGTCTGTGAAGGGAGGTTACAATATGTGTCATGTGCAACTATCTCATGGTGACGCAGCCAAAGGAATGGGAGGCGCGCCTGCAATGCCGTATTTCAGACGCCCGCGCAGTGTTCATGGCCTCGTGACCGCACAGTGGCTGAGGCCACCTACCCAAGACCTGCATAGCAGGAGGGGGAAGAACCGACATCAACGTCGGGGAGGGACTCGGGGGAGGGTAGCGAGGAGCGGGGGCTGGGAGGTGGTGGGAGGAGACTGTGATCACGGCATATCGTCTGGGTGTATGAGTGCTGCCGACATCTTCATAGTCTGCATGCAGACGCGGGGCGGACAGTCCTCGGTGACTAGAAACAAGCTGTACGTGACGCGGCAATTTAGTGCTTTCCAAAAACAAGGGAAAATGCCAGCATTTGTCCACCAATGATAGAGACCAACTTTCAAAGATAATAAAGCCACCAAATTATTCTTCCAAGAGGAACAGCAACTCTTTCAGAAAAGTTTACCAAGCAACTTGCTACAAAGCTGCCCACATTTTAATAGCCGCGAGCACTGGCTGTCGCTTCTTCCAGACACAGCGCATGGCCGTGCTCTCAAGAGTCCTTTCTGTCCACTCCTTGAGGACCCCACTGCCGCATCTATACGGATGACCCCATTGTGTCACTGGACATTGTCACCTGGCTATCCTTTCTGCCACATGAAATTTGAACTCGGTATTCAAAATTATACTTTCTTCCTTGTAACTGGCTCGTTTTCATTTCACGTGTTTGAAAATGATGCCGCTACTGTCCTGAGTGTCTAGACTTTAAACTAGCTACTGGCAAATGATCTCCAGATGTATGCGCTACCTTGTGCATCTGGTTTTATGTGAGTACTGAGGAATCAAACCTAGGTCCTTAGGCTTTGCAGGCAAGAACCTTAACCGCTAATCATCTCTCCAGCTCCCAGAATCACTTTTGAATCTTCCCTTCACCTACCATCATTTACGAGTTAATTCCCAGGCACTTATGCTATTCATGCCATGGTTGTAATAGTTTAATTCTCTCCTTGTGCCTTCACTACTGCAAAATCTTCCTCATGGTTTTCCTTCCTCCAAACTCTCTCCTTGTCTGACTCACTGTCCGACCACCTGGACCTTCTTACACATAGCTAATGCCTCTAATGGTTCTCAAGAACTTAGAAAATGTGTCAAAACTTTTCTGCATAGTAAACATATAATTTTTGTTTTTTTGAGGTAGGGTCTTACTCTGGCCCAGGCTGACCTGGAATTCACTATGGAGTCTCAGGGTGGCCTTGAACTCACGGCGATCCTCCTATCTCTGCCTCCTGAGTGCTGGGATTAAAGGCGTGCGCCACCACGCCAGGCCAAAACATAGAATTGTTAATGCATTTACTTTCTAGAGCAACTCACTATTCCCCAAAACCTCCATTCATTGCTGCCTTAACCCCATTTCTCCACCTCCAGGCTACAGCCATACAGATCATCATTTCCACTTTGAGCATCTTAGCTACTCGTGAGTGCCTGGGGGACTGTGACCACCCGAGACTGACTTCCCAAGTCCCACGTAAACACGTAGGCATGGCTGTACGGTCTGTAAACCCAGGTAGTGGGGAAGACTGGAGAATCGCTGGGGCTTGTTGGCTAAAACAAAAGCAAGCAAACCCCAAAACCAAAAATCCTCCAAAACCGGCACCTCTGAGGTGAGTGACCGTCTCAAGGAAACGGATGGATAAGAAAAAAAAACCAAGTTCTTCTCTGGGCTCTGTACACATGCCCATAGGGCACATAAGAGTGCATACATTACACACCCATCACATGCCATATATTCTTTACATACATGCCAAAAAACCGTTTTGAGTTTTTTTATTAGTTCATACTGAGCACCTGTCAGGTGTCACATACAACGTTAAACAAAGCCTTTGCATAATATACTGTTTCACCTTCACAGGTATGCTGAGGCAGCAACTAATAAATATTTCCAGACTACGAGGAAGCTGCACCTGCGGAGGAAAGGCGCAGCCGGCTGGGGTCTATGCCAAGGCCTTCCCATGCCAAGCCCTGCCCGCCTAAGAGACACTGCGCGTTTATAAGAAATATATGTTTCTGGCAAGCACCTTAGTAAGCCTACCCCCAGAGTTTAGATGCTGCACTGTCTACAATAAATTGATTCAACACACAGGCGTGCCCTTCCTGGTTATCCCAGGCACGCCGGGGGCTGAGGGGGGAGGATCGCTGAGTTAGAGGCCACCATGATCAAAATGGCAAGACTGGGACTCAGCGCCACCACCACAAATAAAACCAGAAGCAAAAACAAAACAAAGGTAATGTATCCAGACAATTTAAAACTTGGGAGTGTTCCGTTGACAAACTCCTTTTTGCATTTTGTTGGATTTTATTTTCTTTGGCTGGAAATGGAAGAAGAGCCAGTTCAGCCCACTGCAGTGAGTCGGTACCAGGACCGCGAAAGCTATCAGGTATTCCGGTCTTTCCACTGCTGGCTCTTTAGGTCTTCCTCCCAATACTGCAAGTCATGAATGAAGAGCTGGACAAATGGCAGCCTGAGGCAGGCCAAAACGACCAGCTCTGGTGAGAACAACATTTGCATCTACACTATTTTCCTCTCCCTCTCCCTCCCCTTCTTTCTCCTCTCCTCTTTCTATTTCTTTCCCAAAGAGTTTTGATTTAAGTTACTTTGCTTATCCTGACAGTAAGAGTGAAATTTGTTACGGTGCTACCAGATAATCAGAAGATGTGGCCATTAAAATAATAACAGGAAGTATGTTTCACTTCGATAAACATAACTACTTTCTTTCAGAACACAGTTTTAAAAAGCCAGAAAACACAAACATACCTTTTAAAAACAGCAGGAAAATTTAAGGCCAACTATAGAATAATGAGGAAAAACTGAATGTGCCTTTTTAATTTTTTAATTGAATGTGCAACAAAATCCAAATCTAGTTTAAAAAAAAAAAAAGAAGTATTGGGCTAGAGGGATGGCTTAGCAGTTAAGGCATTTGCCTGCAAAGCCAAAGGACCCAGGTTCAATTCCCCAGGACCCACGTAAGCCACCCAAGATGCACAAGGGAGCACAAACATCTGGAGTTTGTTTGTAGTGGCTGGAGGCCCTGGCATAGCCATTCTCTCTCCCCTCCCCTTTCTCTGTCAAATAAGTAAATAAAAACAAATAAATATATGTATTTTTAAAAAGCAAAAAGAAAACAAAAAGATACAAGCAGAATAAAAATATCTATCACATTAGTATTTAGAAAACTGCAAAGGTACTAACTAATACACAGTTTGTCTTTAGAGAGCCAAAATTTTTTAAATCTTTTATTTATTTTTTTTCTTTTCTTATTTCTTTCAAGGTAGGGTCTCACTCGAGTTCAGGCTGACCTGGGATTCACTCTGTAGTCTTAGGGTGGTCTCAAACGCACTGTGATCCTCCTGTTTCTGCCTCCCACAAATTCTTTAAAAATTAAAATTAAAATTACTAAGTGTTGGCAAGGATGTGGAGCAAAGGAACTTTTACATAGGGTTCATTAAAAAAAAAAAAACTGGTAATGGGCTGGAGGGATAGCTTAGTGGTTAAGTTGCTTACCTATGAGGCCTAAGGATCCAAGTTCAATTCCCCAGTAGCACATAAGCCAGATGCACAAGGTAGAGTATGTGTCTACAGTTCATTTGCAGTGGCTAGAGGACCTGGCATGCCCATTCTCTCCACCCCCAACAAATAAAATATTTTTAAAAACCTGGTAATATCTATTATGTTAAATTTGAAGATATCTCTATCCCATGACTCAACAATTTCTAGGTTTATGTCCTTGCACACACAGAAAGGAATATGTGTGCAGAAATGTCCAGGGCAGCACTGTTCACACATTTCCAATTCTAAATGGTCATCAATAACAACAGGGTTTGAACTTGTGACCTATTCAGATAGCAGACTACTATACACATATATAGCCTGTATAATCAAAAATATTAAAAAAATGGAAGTATAAAATAAAACAGAAACAAGACCAAATACATTTAAGAATTATGTGTAATAGAAATGGCAAGAATTAAATCCACATATAAAAGCAGTGGAGAAGACAGACTTAATCTAAAGATCAGTGGTGCTATTAATGGTTTTTTATATATCACAATGCGACCTATGTCTAGGTGATTTATGTGAGTTTGGATATCAATATTTTTTCAAATGGACAATGCTTGATATCATAAAAACACGTATCAGTAAGAGATGGAGCTGAACATGCCAGAGACCAATACAGACTTCACATTCCATGTAACAAACTATCACTTACAAATTTCAGTATCACATCAAAGAAAACAATTCCCAATTATTCTGAAGTTCTATTAAATTTTTCTTTATTGGCTGGTACAGTGTGTATTCAGTATGCTTGACTGAGGCCTAGAGTTGATGTTGATCCCCAACAAATCATACAAACACACACACTATTCATCTTCCCAACTATGTATCAGACTAGCAAAAAGTGGAAAAGAAAAAGCCACCATGCTCACTAAATATTTGAAAATTATAGACATTTTATCATGAAAATATACTATTTGTATAATAACTTACTATGGTAATTTTAAATGAGTTGGTCTCTCTTAAATTATTGTTTTAAATACCAACTAGTAATAAGTGAAACTCACATAAGCAAGTGTTATTTGTGATCCTCAGTAATTCTTAATATTTTATGATGGTAAATAAATATAGCCTAGTATTTACTGTCTTGGTAATTTTTAAGTGTACAATTAAGCAGTTGCATACTCAGACGATGGTAGAACCAAACCACTACCCATCCCCAGAATGCTTTTCACCTTACAAAATGAAAAAACCCTCCCATGTCCATTAAGCATAACTCCATTCCCTCCTCCGTATACGGCTGAGCAAGTATCTTTCTGGGTGTGTGTGTGTGTGTGCATGCATCTATGTGTAAGGTGCTAGAGACCAAACCGAGGGTCTTGCACACACAAGGTAAGATCTTTACGTATGAGCTACACCCTAGCACAATGCTTTGTGTCTATTATACTAATTATACCAGGTACCTAACATACGTGAAACTCTACAATGTTTATCTTTTTGTGACTTGCTTTTTCTCTCAGCATAAAACAAGGTTCTCACAGTTGGAGAGACAGCTCAGTGGCAAGGTGCTTGCTTGAAGAGCCTAAGAGTCAAACTCATGTAAAGCCAGATGCACAAAGTGGCACACGGAGTTCATTTGCAGCTGTTGGAGGCCCTGGCACGCCCTTCTATCTGTCTTTCTCTATCATTCTCTCCTTGCAAATAAATAATTTTGTCTTGTTTTTTTTGCAAGGTGGGGTCTTGTTCTAGCCCAGGCTGACCTGGAATTCTTTTTTTTTTTTTTAAATAAAAGGTTCGTTCTCTGCATCTGTCAGGGCCCAGGAGAAACTGCAGAGGAACTAACACCATGAACACTGCTCTCACTGCTAGCCTGACAACTAGCTCCAGGGTGATGGTTCAGACACTTAGAATACTCAAAACCTATGAAAGCAGAAATTCAGAGGCTACAAAGAACTCAAAAACTAAATCCGACTGCCAAAAACTCTGCCATGACTGCAGGAATACCACACAAGAGGGGACAAAGAGTTTAAGAGCCGCAGAGTGGGTAGGCAAACCATGAGCCAGTCCTGCCAACCCCGAGGAACTGACTGAGGCCTCCATGACCCCACAGTGAGAACCATAACCCAAGTTATGGCAAGGAGATAACAGTGTATAACCTGTTATGATACATGTAAAATAAAATAACATTTTTAAAAAAGGTTCTCAAAGTTCATTCATGTTGCAGCATTTGTGAGAATTTCTTTCCTTTTAAAAATGTGACATTGCACTTTATACTGCATTTTACTTGTCCATTTGCTGACAGACATTTTAGGTTATTTCAATGCTGTAGCTATGTGAACACATGCTGCTAAAGTCTTGGTGTTCAAATATCTCTTCTCAACTTTGTTTTCAATTCTTTTGGGGACACATGTAGAATGAGTTTGCTATGTAATATGGTAATTTCATTTTTAATTTTTTGAGGAGTTACCATACTGTTTTCCACATTTTTAGACTAGAGTAATTTTAATACATTCAAGGTGGTTATCTCATTGTGATTTTGACTTGCATTTCCTATGACTTAGTGGTATTAACCATCTTTCATATAACTACTTTCTGGCCATTTGTTTTTATTTGAAAAATGTATATTCAATATTTGCCTATTTTTAAATGGATATTTCTTATTCAATTTTAGGAGTTCTCTATTATTTGGGTGTTAGTCCCTTACTACTATTTTATACTATTCACTGTGTTGTGTACTTTGATACACAAACATTTTCAATTTTTATGGTCAATTTTGGTTATTTTTGCTATTGTTGTCTGGGACTTTTGTGTGATATCCAAGAAATCATCCCCAAATTCAATGTTGTGAAACTACTGCCCCATGTTTACTTAGAATTATATGTTTTATTTAGCCTTTACATTTGGGTCTTTGATTTACTTGAACTAATTTTTTGCATACTGGGTTAGGTAACGGCACATCTTTATTTGGTTCTTCATCCACTGAACAGTCTTGACTCTACTGCTGAGAAGCACTGACACTACTTGAAAGGCATGTGTGCCCGAACGCTATCTTACACACCTGTAAGAACACACTGCTTTGACGCTTGAAACTCTGCAGTAAGTTTGGAAACCAGGAAGTGTGAATGCATTAGCTTATGAGGTTATAGGATATTCAGATTATCTTAGAGCAATACAAGCCTCTGCTTGAGAAGCTGGATGTGGTGGTACACACTGGTCAAGCTAGCATCGTCCCCATGAGGAGCCTGGCCTACAAGATGAGTGCCTGCGTCAAAAAGTCTACATCAAGATTAATGGGCTCAATTTCCCAGCTCCCATATACAGCCAGAGACACAAAGCGGCACATGCATCTGGAGTGTGTTTGTAGTGGCAGAGGCCCTGGTGTGTCCAATCTCACCCTGTTCTCTCAAATAAGTATTTTTTTTTAATTAATGAGTATTGCTTTATATTTTGAATGTGAAATGTGTAAAGGTGTAATTCTGTGCAATCAGCAACTATTGGTGGAGATGGTCAAGGAAAATCCCTTGACGTATGGCCATGGCTGCTTCCAGAATGAAGGAGAGAACACCTTCACGGGACCACTGAAGAGACCAAGTTGCAAAGGAAGAAGGAACCTAATGCCTGGAACAGACTGTGCAGAAGGTAAGATCTCAAGAGAGGAACTGTCTGCTCGTCAGCATGCCTGCTCCATCTACATTCACTCCCTTTGCCCCTTGAGCCCCTCTCTGGTGCATGCACACCACTTCTCTATCCTCTCCTCTCCCTTCCCTTCTTCTTCCTCCTTTTCCCTTCCTGTTTGTCTCCCTCTCCTCCATTAAAATAGTCTTAGATCCAAGGGAAAAAAAACAACAACACATTTTTCCATGGAAACAAAATAAAATTCAAAAAATTAAGAAACATCTCAAATCAGCAACCTAACTTTGTGCCTCGGGGGACTAACTAGAAAAGAACAATCTCAGCCCAGAAGGAAAAATAGTAATAATAACTGGAGTGACGATAGAGAACAAAACACTAATAGAGAAAACTTAATGAAACCAAAAGTTGATTCTGTGAAAAGATGAACAAAATTGACAAACTTTAGCTGGATGGAGCAAGGAAGAAGGCAGAACTCAACGCACTGAAGCTGCAGGTGGAAGTGGTGTCAAAATGTATTATTAGCTGGGCATGATGGCACACGCCTTTAATCCCAGCACTTGGGAGGCAGAGGTAGGAGGATCGCCATGAGTTTGAGGCCACCCCGAGACTACCTAGCGAATTCCAGGCCAGCCTGAGCTAGAGCAGAACCCTACCTCAGAAAACAAACAAAAAACAAAACAAAACAAAACGCAGTAGTAGTATCACACTAAATGGGGGGGGACTGAAAACTGCTTCAATGATCAAGAAAAGCAAGCAAGGATTCCCAATCCTGCCACTTGTCTTTCACATGGAATTTGAAGTCCTAGCTTGTGTAATTAAGCAAGAAAAAGAAAAGCCAGTCATAGGAGGATCAGAAGCTCACGGTCATTCTTGGCACAGAGCCGAGTTTGGCTTTGAGGCCAGCCTGGAGTATTTATTAGAAAGAAAGGGAGAAGAAGAGAGGGAAGAAGATGAAAAGACATTTAAAAAAAGAAATTTTTTAATCAAGAAGATGAAAGACTATTCCACAGAAAACTACCAAACAGGAAAAAAGGAATTAAAAAATAAAAAAATATAGAGAGTGTTCATGATTTGGGAAACAATATTGTTAAGATTTCAATATAACCCACTGTGGTGGTTTGATTCAGGTGTCCCCTATAAACTTAGGTGTTCTGAATACTAGGTTCCCAGCTGATGGATATTTAGGAATTAATGCCTCCTGGAGGGAGTGTATTGTTGGAGGCGGGCTTATGGGCTTTATAGCCAGTTTCCCCATGCCAGTGTTTGGCACACTCTCCTGTTGCTATGGTCCACCTTATGTTGGCCAGGGGGTGATGTCCACCTTCTGCTCATGTCATTGTTTTCCCCTGCCATCGTGGAGCTTCCCCTTGAGCCTGTAAGCCAAAATAAACCTCTTTTTCCCAGAAGCTGCTCTTGGTTGGGTGATTTCTACCAGCAATGCGAACCGGACTGCAACACCCACACTTAATGCAATCACTATCAAAATCCCAATGACAAATTTTACAAAAAGAAAAAAAAGAAAACTCCAACAGAATCTCAAAGGACTTTGGATAATGGTTTTTAAAAGTAGAGTTACACATGCCTATTATATTATCTTTTACAACTGTCCTATATGGGTATAGTTATTGAATAAACTTAATGCATTTTGTTTGTTTTTCGTATTTTTGGAGACAAGGTCTCATGAAGCCCGAACTGCCCTCCAACTCACTATGTTAAAAAGCCATCACCTTGAACTGCCTGCCTGCACTTCCCAAATGCTGACATTACCGGCATGTTTTTTTGAGACAGGGTCTCACTATGTATCCAAGACAGGCCTTGAAATCACAAGGTTCCTGTCTCAGCCTCCCTAGTACTGGCAAGCTAATATTCCCAGTGAGCTTAGTTCTCTTATTGGACTTTATGTCAGCCCTGTTCACCAAATAACAATAAATAAAACATGATTTATATAATAAAATTCCCAACATTGATCCTTTGGGGAGATAATATATTTCAAAACAAAGCCTAAAAGGATACAGGAAAATTAATTTAGTATAATCAACTTCATGGGTCACAGTCATATGTTTTTGAAGAAAATATTACAAAGATTGAACTGCTAATGGTTTCACTGAATTCCTGTTTTCTCTAAGACTTTACATAAATTGATGGCTCTATGATAAAAATTCATGTGAAATTGAAAGAATACAATGTCTTAAGATTTCTGTAGATGCAATTACAAACTTTAAACAACAGGTGTTCAAGTGAACTGAGTATTTAGTTTTACTGTTTGGCCCTTGGAAACACTGATGAGGACACAGATTTTTGCCAATACTATTTGCCTCTAGCACTTCATAAATATTTACCTAGAGTGTTTCACCTGCTCTTCTACCTACATAGGCAACTCTGTTGAATTAAGAGTTGATGCTTTCTTCCTAGGCATCATCGTGGTACCCAAATTAGTTCACTATGTTGTTAAAAAAAAAAAAAGAATAAAAACATGCCACAAAAATCTATTCCACCTGTCTTTTTTAGGCATATAATTATGATGAAAAATTTTGATTTATTTGCCATTAAACGCACTTACCTGGGAGAGTCAGATACAGTGTTCTTTTTGCTGGGTTTGAATGCTTAACTATACAAGCAAAAGCTTGTGATGGAAAATAGATGCATAAAAGCATGGCATGCTTCCCTTATCCTGCAGTGTTTATCAAGTAACAGTTTATTATTGCTTTGGATAAAATGTAAAAGTAGCTCATGGTGATATAACTTTTCTTTTCCTTAGTGCTTACTTGGAGTACTACTTAATTGAAAGTCTTAATTAAATATTCCCCAACCAAAAAAACCTCACCAAATTGCATTTGCCACCAAATGACTAACAAGTACACAACAGTTGGAAACTGTCAAAATATTTTACAGCTCGATTGTAATTACCAACCAAGCCTAAGCATGCCCTGGGTGGGCGTTAGACCACATTTTGGGGCACGCGAAACATCAAGTAGCAATCGCTTTTCTGCGACCTCTAATTTATACATTTACAATTCCTGAGTAACTCCAATAATTTTTATGGTCTTCAAATAAGAAAATCTTGAAAACCATCAATGCAAGCTATGAAAAAAATTATGATTTTCATATATTCAGTAGCAGGAAACAGGTTTTAAAGACCATTTGGCTAATCTCTTATTGTACTTGAATATAACTAATGGTTATGTTTGGGCTTGAGTTGTGAAGACATATACATTGATTATTTGGTTATTTGTCTTTGAAAATGTATTAAGTGGTCTTAAAACATCAATGTTTTGTGTTATCCTTATCACAATAGAGGTAGCCAAAAATAAAGGGGAAGGTGTGATCGGGGTAAAATGTCAATATGGAACTGCAGCTGGTGAGCTTCCAGAGGAGCGAGTGCGACGCCGCTTGCCATTTGAAGTAGGACAGCATCCAGCTACTCTTCCCTCACCAGAAGCGTGCAGCTTGAGTTTCTGCAATTAGCCATACTTGGTACCTCTTACCAATGGAAAACAAGTGGTTTAATTACTATCAACACACAGGTGGAATGCCACTCCCACTAGGTATCATAAAAATTCATAGTCTTGTTCAGTTGATGACAGAAAGAGAAAATATACCATGGAGCATATAAACTTAAGTTTTTTCCTGAGAGGTATTAGTGGCAACTGTTTAAAGAATAACATACTTATAAGAGATTAACGCTTCAAATTTAAAATGAAGTTATATTTAACTGTAAATACATTTTAACATGCAACTATGGATATACAGATATACTTCAACTTGTTTTACTTCAATGTGGAAGATAGGCACACAGATATTACTTAAAAATAACCCTTTCATCTTTTATATGTCTGAAAAGTTTTACTAATAATCACAAGGAAAAAAAAGACCTCAACATAGTAGATATACTGCTGCCAACTATTTCAGTAAAGTTATGCAATTATGCATTCCGCTTAGATTGTGTTCAAATTATGCCTATGAGTTACGTTTCAAAGAATTAAAATAAATTTGAGATTCTATAAGGTTCTTGCAAATACCATAATCACTAAATGGATACAATTTTTACAAAAGAACTCAAAGTGTTGATAATAGTCACATAGTTAAGAGTAGCTAAAATGGTCAGTTATCAGGAAAACCACTGTCTTAAATAATTTTTGGACACTGAAAATTTGGACACAAAGTTTATGGAAAATTAGGTACACCTTCCAGTAAGAGTGTCTAAGCTAGAAGTCTTCTACTTCTTTTTGGCTACTAGTATCACAGAAAAGGGAAAACACATCCTTATATATAATATAATATATATATATATATATATATATTCAATGTACAAGTATTACTATATACTATAAATTATATACTACAAATGGAAATTGAGAGAATGTAAAGATGAAATCAATATTTTAGATATGAATTTAATATTAATGACATGAAAAATCTTTTCCTTATTATATAAAAGAATAAGAAAAAAGTATAGTAGAACAGGCTTATTTCATTTTTAAATACTGGCTTAATAATTTAAAAGTTTATTTCTAAAGCCAGGTGTGGTAGCTAACACCTATAATCCCAACACTTGGGAGCTGGAGATATTAGGAGGATCATCCTGAGCTCTAAAGTGGGTATTTTGATACCTGGTTTGAATCGTTATCTCCTGACTGAAAGAGGCATATCATAAGTGTACATAAACCCATATTATTTGCTGTACTCACTAAATGATATTTACTTTTTCATGTCATCTACCAAATATGTAAAGCTGTTGGTGATATTTAGATATTAAATTCCTACTCCTGACATCAATTAACTGGAGTTAGAAACCTATTAATAATTTTTACTTGCATTTTTAATAGAGCTAGAGAATTCTTTTTACAGGTTTAAAAAAGTATATAGATCAGAGGTTTTCTAGAGGTGACACAAACCGCTCATCAAAGTAAAAAATGGGGATGGGGCGGGAGAGATGGCTTAGCAGTTAAGGCATTTGCCTGCAAAGCCAAAGGACCCAGGTTTGATTCCCAGGACCCATGTTAGCCAGATGCACAAGGAGGCACATGCGTCTGGAGTTCGTTTGCAATGGCTGAGGCCATGGGGCGACCATTCTCCCTCTCTCTCTCCCCCCATTCTTTCTCTGTCAAATAAATAAATAAATAAAAATAAAATATTTTTAAAAAAGGGGATGGAGGGGTAGCAACAGCTCAGCTGCTAATAGCACTTGTTTGCAAGGTCTGATGCGGAAGAAGCAGCGACATGGAAACTGCTCTGACTGTTATCCTGACAACCAGCTCCAGGCCATGGTGATGGACACAGTGTTCAGTCAATACCTACTAGAACAGAAATCCAGAGGCTACAGAGAACTCAGCACTAAATCAGAGCCAACAGGCCTGCCACAGCTCAGGGAACACTGCAGAAGAGGGGGTGGAAAGATGCTAGGAGCCAAAGAGTGGGCAGGAGTGCCATGAGGTACACCCCCGCTTGCCCCATAAGGACTGACTGAGGCCTTCATGACCCTACAGTGTGTACCATGACCCCTCTGAAGATGGTCTCCAGGGTTAGTAATGGGAGGCGGGTAAAGGGAGATGAAAGCATTTCCCGTTATACTGTATATTAAATTAGTAAGTAAGCTATTAAGAAAAGTACCTGAACATTGATCCATTTAATATGACTTTATTCATTTGTGTTTTAAGATTCATCATTTATTTATTTGAGACAGAGAAAGGGAGAGAGAGAGAGAATGGGCACACCAGGGCCTCTAGCCACTGCAAACAAACTCCAGACGCATGCCCATCATGTGCATCTGACCTGGAGAATCAAACCTGGATTTTTAGGCTTTAAAAGCATGCACCTTAACCGCTAAGCCATCTCTCCAGCCCCCATCATTTGTGTTTTTTGAGACAAGGTCTCACTGTGTTGACTAGGCCAGCTGCCTCGGCCTCCAAGTAGTGAGATCACAAGTGTGAGGCTCCACAGCCGGTTCTTTTTAAATCTTTTCATATAATTCAATAGCTGGGTATGGCGCTCATGCCTGTAATCCTAGCCTTATGGAGACTGAGGCAAAAGAATCACCATGAGTTCAAGGTCAACACGGACTAGAGTAAGAGCCTTCCTCAAGAAAAAAAAAAAAAAAAAAAAACCACAAAAAACAATTAAGAAACAAAATCATAGAATCATTTTAGTAATGCAGAAAAAGCACATGATGAAATCCACCATCCAGTCTTCATCCAAATTAGCAAACAAGGAACAAAATGAAAGCCCTCAACTTGATACGAGACACTGACTGAAAACTAAGCACTAATAAATTGGGTGTGGAGGCACATATCTCTAATCCTAGCAGAATTCGCTCCCTCTCTTTCCCTCTTAAATTAATACATAAAAATAAACTATTAAAGAAGTAACTCCAATTTGATCATGAACCTAAATTTAAAAGCTGAAAAGCATTCTTTTATCATTTTTTTTTTTTTACTTATGAGAGAAAGAGAGAGAGGAAAGAGAGAGAACTGACATGCCAGGGTCTTGGCCACTGCAAATGAACTCCAGATGCATGTGCCAACTTGTGCATATGCAGCACCTTGTGCATCTGGCTTATGTGGGTCCTGGGGAGTCGAACCTAGGTCCTTAGGCTTCAGAGGCAAGCACCTTGACTATTAAGCCATCTCACCAGCCTTAAAAGCTGAAAAACTTGTGATGAATACACAGAAACTCTGAAATCTTGGGTTAGACAAGTATCATATCCAATACCAAAAAATTCACCTTGTGAATTAAATCTGCCTCATTTCCCGGCTTCTCTCCATGTCTACTGAAAGCATGCCAGTCTTAACCCACTTTTGCTTCGCTTGGTTTTTTTTTCCCCATTCTCTCCTGGTTTTACTGCCGTCTCCTCTGCTTTCTTATATCGGTTTGTTATGGTTAATCTATGTCATCCATTTGATTAGGGGAGAGATGCCTCAGATCAGTAAAGCATACTTCTGAGCGCATCTGTGTTTCCAGACAGGATTAACCGGGGGGGGGGGGGGCAGATTCCCCCTGACTGTTGGTGGCACTGTCCAAAGGCTGGAGGCCCAGACAGAATAACGGGGAGCAAAGGTACCCAGCCGTTCATGCATTTTCCCTTCTCTGCTTCCTGGCTGCCAGGAGGCAAGTTACTTTCTTCTGCCACGTCTTCCTTGTCATGAAAGACTGAAACTTCTAGAAACTGTGAGCTTCCCCCCCGCCCCCCAAAAAAATCCTTCCTCCCTTCATTTATTTCCCCTCAGGTAGACTTGTCGAAGACATGGGAAGTCTGACTAACAAGCCGCTCGTATCATTTCGCGGCTTGCAGTTCTCTGGCAGTCTCCCGGTCTCGGGGTAATGAGAGCGTGGCAGGCGGGCATGGCCGGTTCCCAGGCCCGCCTGGTCTAGTCCAGTCACCCTTCCTGCTCACGCTGCTCTGACCACACTCGCCTGCCAGTGCTTTAGGTTGACAAACTATTCCACCAAGATGGTAACCATGGTTTTTTGGTTTTGAGGCAATGTTTCACTCTAGCTCAGGCTGACCTGGCATTCACTATGTAGTCACAGGGTGGCCTTGAACTCACGGCACTCCTCCTACCTCTGCCTCCAGAGTGCTGGGATTAAAGGTGTGCGCCACCAGCAAAGCTACCATGGGTTTTTATTCAACATAATTTGTCCTTTCTCATTGCCCTAATTTATACTCATTTACAGCTGAGTATAAATGTCACTTCTATAGAATGGCTCTTCTATGACCTACAAACTAAATCTTCATGAAGACTTTTATACAATCTGTGAAAATTCAATCATCAGACATGGTAACAACATATCCACAGTCAAATGTTATCTGGAAAAAAAAATGCCAAAACTAGTATTTCTGTCTCACACATGGAAATACCATGTTAATTGTAATCAAACTGCTGTATGCCTTATTCAAAGTGTTTTACCTTTCCGTGCAGTTATTACACATTGAAAATTCTTAAAAGTGACAGTCCACCCCCCAAAAATCTAACTTGAGCTAAAAATTTAACAGAACATTCCTTTGCACCAAATCTTAGTCTTCATGGTATCTGTCAAAAGATGGTTTCTATTCTTTCCTTTGAATTGGTATAGTCTGTCCCTCATGCCTGTGTTAAAGTGCCCTTTCTTTAAAGTACCAACCCTATATTATAATGTCTTTCTTCCCCTGATTTCGAAACAGCATTTTAAAAACTAGGGGAATACCTCAGCGGAGATGCACATGAGGCCCTGAGATTCATCCCAAGTCTCTAAAACAAACAAAAATATGCATATTGTAAACGTATGAGCTTGCAAACATAGTACTGCAGTGTAACAAATTACTTGAATTTTACTTTTAAAATTCTCAAAATAGTTGGCAATGGCTTGAATCAAGGCGCACTGGAAGGAGACACATGAAGACGGGCTGTAATGAGTAAGGCTCCTACCTTAGGAGAAGCAGAGAGGCCTCTTCCGGCGGGAACGCCCGCGCTTCCATCCACCCCTCCTGTGTCTGGGGAGAGGACTGGCGGAGCAGGGGCCTTTCTTTTCACTCTCTTTTCAGTTGCTACTTCCTGAGCTGCATTTGTCAGATTATTTGGAGAAGTTGGTTTAGGTTCATAAAAAGGATTTGACCTAAATGAAGAGAAATTGTTGTTAAGTGTCCCTCAAAAAAATAGTTGGTTCCCAACTAAGATCATAAGACATGCTCTAAAAACGTCCAGATTAAACCCAAACTGGCAAAACTTAAAATTTAGAAATAATGACTTAATTTTCCAGCCATTTTCTATTCAGACTGAATTTCCCCACTAAAACAAGAACTTACAAAATAAAGTCATGCACACCATAAACTATTACATATAAAAGCTTAGAGAAATGAGAAATACCTATTCTTCCCATACAGCAAAAAAAAAAAAAAGAAAGAAAGAAAGAATGATATAGAAATGCTTGTTTGCTTGCTTTCTTTATCTTGCATGTCCACTTATCCTTACTTCTGCTAAACTCCTTCCTCACTGTGGGACATCTTTGCAGCAAGATTCTGTTAACAGTAAATTCTCCCAGGCTTTTTTTTTTTTTATTTCAGCCTCAGACTTTAAGTGACAGTTTGGGTGGACAGGGAGCTGTTCTCTGTCAGTGCTTTGAAGACATCAGCCCACCTGTCAGCACTTATTACTCCTTGCAAGTCATCTTTTTTTTCCCCCCTGAAGATCACCCTATGTCTAGTTTTGAGCAATGTTATTATGATGCACCTAGGTGTGGGTGACTAAGATTTATGCATTTCATCAGTTCTGAAGAGGTGTCAGCCTTGACCTCTTTCACAGCCTATCTTCCCCTATCCTCATTTGTAGAAAATCGTCCATTAATGTGTCATCTGCTTCACCTCTTCACATTCTTTACCGTTTCTTTCTTTCTTTTTTTTTTTTTTCAAGGCAGGGTCGAACTTTAGCTCAGGCTGAACTGAAATTCTCTATGTAGTTTCAGGGTGGCCTTGAACTCATGGTGATCCTCCTACCTCTGCCTCCTGAGTGCTGGGATTAAAGGCATGCGCCACCACGCCCAGCTCTTTGCCATTCTTGACCGATGTATTCCATCACATCTCTGACCTGATACTTTCTCACTACTGTCTAATTCTGTGTGAGTCTCTAGTTTCCATACGTGTGTATCTCGTGTTTGTGTGTCCAATATCTGGTATATAATCACTTAAGCATATCTATTTTATAGTCTCCATCTGATATATCCATTATATGAAGTTATTACATATAAATAATCCTATTTATTTTTTGACTATTTTTTAAAGGTTTATTTTTATGTTTATGTTTGAGAGAAAAAGAGTGTGAGAGTGAGAGAGAAAGGGCGTGCCAGGGCCTCCAGCTGCTGCAAATGAACTCCAGATTCGTGTGCCCCCTTGTGCATCTACCTGGCTTTGTGGATCCTGGGGAATCAAACCTGGGTCCTTTGGCTTTAAAAGCAAGCACCTTAACTGCTAAGCCATCTCTCCAGCCTGCCTTGAAAAAGGTCTGTGCAGTCTGAGTTGTGAGTGTTGCTCTTCAGAGTGTTTTATTCTTCATTCAAGATGTTTTGTGGGTTATTTTCCTTGCTTGAGGGGAATGCCCAAGACATCTAGCCAACATAGTGTCAAATCTACATGAGGGAGGGCGTGTGCTTAAAATTTTGAGAAGGCCTTTTTCTGTCTTACAGAATTTAAACCTTGGCAAAAAAATCTTTATTTAACATTCTTTTTGTTAAGAAGTATCTGTTGCGGGCTGGAGAGATGGCTTAGCAGTTAAGCGCTTGCCTGTGAAGCCTAAGGACCCCGGTTCGAGGCTCGGTTCCCCAGGTCCCATGTTAGCCAGATGCACGCCCTTTCTCTCTCACTCTCACACTCTTTTTCTCTCAAACATAAACAGATTGGCTACTCTTCAAGAATGAATAGGAAGCATTCCACTTTCTATAAAACATCCAACAGTCACATCCACAGAGTAAGAAAGGCTGGCCAGGGAATGCAGGAAATAAGGAATCGGGATTAACTGCTATCAACCAACCAAGCATACACAAAGCCTTCCCTTTTATAGCGATGAAAAAGTCCTGGTACCACAGAAAGTGGTAATGTTCATGCAACATAGAGAGCATGCTCTAAACCAGTGAAGTGCATTTTTAAATGAAAAAAAAAAAAACTTACACTATATGAAGTATGTAAATTTCAATTTTAAAAGGACGAAGAAGAAATGAACAGGAAGAGTCCCCAGAGAGAGACAGTAGTGGGGGAACACTTCCCTCTTTCTCTACACAATGACCAGTAAGAACCCGGGCACGGCGTAAAGACGTGTTGGTCAATAACCGACCACTTGTACTATGGTGGTGGCCTGTCAGACTCCTCTAAGATTCACAATAGAATTGTCTAGTGAGGCACTTCTTTGAGCATATTCCCATAATTAAGTGGCACATATACCTAAAATGTATTTTGTACAAGGAAAAATTACTTAATGTTCTACACTCTTGACCATCTAGGAACTGAACCATCTATTCGAGGACCTTATCACTGAATAGACAACCAATGTTTTAATCTTTGCCTTGTACACTGGAGTAACAGATTAATTATACTATTAGCTTATTATTAACTGAAAATTCATTACTTCTATATTCCCAAGGAAGTAAAAAATGGGAAAACATTATTATCTTAAATAGCTCTCTTGCTTGGAAACTCGTAGAGGAAAACAAATTACAGAAAGCAAAACGAAAGCTGGTTAGCTAGAAGGATTAATAAGAGCACACCGAGGAAGTAATGCATTATGATGCAAGGGGGTGATGACATCTGTGCTCTTTTCCTCTCACCTGGAAAATCTGTTCCACTGGAAAACACTTGAAATTTATTAAAATGTACATGTAGCTGAATCAAATTCAATGAGGGGCTTCCTTGAAAAACCAACACAGCAATACTGAATGCCTGCATACTGGCCATGAAAAGTCACTTCCTAAATGTTCTCTTACTGCTTGGTTAGTCTGCAGTTTTGCTAAAAACTCTGGAGTTGAACTATCTGCCAAACACAAGAGAACTGAAGCCTGTGCAGTTTCCTGAAGGCCATGTTAATAAGCAGGGAAGGTGCCCACTTTCTCTTGGCACTAACGGCCACGTAGGGACTCGAAGACTGTCTTATACACTCCCTAGTATCGGAGACAAGTTTAGGTCACAAGATACAGGGAGAATTAATGGAAGATGAGTGACAGAAGCTTTTCAGTTGATAAAAGGTTGTACATTTACTACTGAAGATGCATTTTGGAAGATTTCTGCCACTGGCATTTTTTACCCACAGACTTTGGAGAGAAAAGATGAGAAATACCAAGCAATCAATACAAACCAAGTTCTTCCTGGACCTGCACATTAGCTGATAGGCAATCTTTAAAACGTCTGTTTATATTCCAACAAAGATTGGGAGGCTTTTTCTCTAGGCTCCCTCAGGTAACCCTGGACGGCTGAACAATTTAATATGCTCTTTTAAAGAGTGTGACTTTCCTATGGAAAAAAAAGACTAACCAAAAGGAAACATAGTGAATCTGATTTTAGCTTTTGTAAAGGCATTTAAAAATTTTTAGAAATTTACTTGTTTGTTTAAGAGAGAGAAAGAGGCAGAGGGGGGAGGGGAGGAGGGAGACAGAGAGAGAGAAGGGGCACACCAGGGCCTCCAGCCACTGCAAACAAACGCTGGACTCAGGGGCCACCTTGTGCCGCTGGCTTCCATGGGTCCTGGAGAATTGAGCCTGAGTCCTTAGGCAGGCGGATTCGCAGACCTACCAAGGCATAAGCATAGACATAAAGCCTCAGGCAAACAGTGGCTGCCTCTTGCAGGGTGTGTGTAGCACCCAGCAGCTCGGAATGACTGTGCTTACACTGATGGTTCGCATTTACACTCAAATGCTTTAGGTGTGTGCCTGTGACTCAGCACCTGACACCGCCCATGACAAAGCGATTGTGATCACACACTCGCTATTCAAAGCAAGCATAACAACCTGAGACAACTTTTCACCCCAACAGGGGCATGCAATCATGACTGTGATGGTGTAACTCTACTTGTGGAGGATACAGCATTTCTAGCTTTTATAAATGTGGCTACAAATATAGGAGCATACAGCACAAGTGTGTAAAATAGAAAAAGGGTTAGAAACAGTTCTAAACCAACAGAAATCAACTTCTTTATTAAAAAAAAAAAACTCAAAACATGTGAACCTGCTCTCAAATAAATAAATATATTTTAACAAAGGGCTGGAGAGATGGCCTAGTGGTTAAAGCATTTGCTTTTGAAGTCTATGGTCCCAGGTTGGATTCCCCAGTGCCCACATAAGCCAGATGCACAAGGGGGCACATGTGTCTGCAGTGGCTGGAGGCCCTGGCACACCCACTCTCTCTTACTCTCTGTGCCTCTCCTCTCAGATAGATAAATAGTTAAAAACCATATTTGAAGCTGAGCATTACAGTTCCCTTACATCATCTATTTTTCTAAGTCAAACAATACCTAAACTCTCAATCACTGTTCATTTGGTATGGTTTTTAGAAATTTTAATAATTCTGTTACTCTGCATGTTAACATTCTGAGTCAAGAATCCTTATAAAGTGCAGCACTTAGAAAAACTAAAATAGTTACAGTAACAGTTGACCCATCCACAAATCAATTATTCTCCATTCAAAGGAGTCTTTTTATTATCCCCCCCTCAACGCACATATCCCATATATTGTGAAAGGTCTTCCTATGAAACTAAATTTTTAAAGGAATAATATTTACAAGTTAATTCACTAAAGTTCACATTTATCCAAGAAAAGCCAAGACCCACTGAAAGTAAAAATCTATATGAAGTATTATTTTTATTATTTATAATTAAATGTTTTATATCTCTCTCCTGTCCCATACCAAGTATTTACATCAAAGAAACTCAAAAACCCAAGAATTTCTGTCAGGGAATTACCCATGTGCCATTATATTTCTTTTTTTAATGAAGTTAAAGAATGCTATTGCTGTTAAGATGGATTTGTTTCACTCATAAATAATAAATGGCACAAATGTGATGTGGAGCCTCCCTCCTCATACATATAACTGTGAAAACTGATCCAAAGCAACAAGATAACAGATATTTCTGTTCACCAAAGTCTCCTTTCCCAAGGGAGCCTCTTGTCAGTGGCCCTACCTTTCAGGTCCGATCAACAGACCAGGACCTAGCCACTTTCTCTCACGATAGATCGCCCTTCTTTGAATGTTAAATAAATGGGATCATACAGTGAGTATATTTTGTGGTTTGGCTTCTTTCAGTGGTATGATGAATTTTAAATTCATACATGTAGCAACAGGTATCAGTAACTTGTTCCTCTCTACTACTAATTAGATTTCCATTGTAAAGATATGCACCAATTTACACATCTATCTATAATTGATATTTGGGTTCATTATAACCAGTAAAACTATTAAAATGTTCACATCTTTGCTAACAATTTCTTTCACTTCTCTTGGATGACAAGCTAGGAATGGAATGGCCGGGTTGAATGACAGTTGGATATTTAGGCTTTTGGGAAACGACAGTGTTTTCTAAAATGGTTGAACCATGTATAAGAACTCTAAGAGTTTTAGTGGTTCCACATCCTTGACATTGCTTGGTATACTCTTGTAAATTTTAGCTACTCAGGTAGCTAAAATTTTACTGAAAATATTTTCTTTTCTACCACGGTTTGGCTTGCTTTTTCATTTTGGGAAAGATTTTAAAGCACTTAAAACTTTGTGTGTGTACGTGTTCTATGTGCGCACACCTGGGTCTCCTGCTGCTGCAAACACGTCTCAGATGCTTGGGCCCCTTTTTGCATCTGGTTCGTGTGAGTGCTGGCAGCTGAACCCGACTCAGCAGGCTTTGGCCACTGGGCTATCTCCCTACCCCGTCAACATTTTAAAAAGAAAGTTTTCAATTTTGACCAAGTCTACAACAACCTCCCCCCGCCCCCAACTGCATTTTGCAATTTACTTGAAATAAATCTTTGTCTTGCCTAGGGCCACACAGACTTGATCCCAAGTTCCTTCTAGAAGTTTCACAATGTTTAAGCTCCTTCTTTTACATGTATATTATATTTTTAGTTAAGTTAAGATGGAACTTAAGAGTTGTTGCTTCTTTGTTTTAGGGAATGGGTACATGGATATCTGATTATTGGAGCACCATTTGTTGAAAAGATTATTATTCTTTTCTAGTGGACAACCATTACTAGCTTTCTCCAAAATCAATTTGCAGTATATGTGTGGATTTATTTCTAGGCTTTCTTCCATTTATTTATAATCTCTCTTTAAGCCTAGCTTTAGTCTACCTTATAATCTATCTTTAACTCATGGCTAATAAGTCTTCCAATTTCTAATCCAAGTCCTTTTGATTTCCATATATATATTTGAAATAGTTTATCAAATAATAGAAAGCATTCTAAAATTCTGGCTGTGGTAGCACTTGATTTGAGTAAATTCAGGTGTCAACTTGACTGCATTAAGGAATACCTAGTCAAGTGGCAAAGCACTGTTTCGGGGTGTGTCTGTTACAGTGTTTCCAGAGAATACTGTCATGCAAGTCTGGACTAAGTAGGCAAGATCTGCTCTCCACATGGGCACCAATATGCGGACTGGAAGCCTGAATAGAGGGAAAACAGACAGGTGAATCTCTCTCTTACGGAGCTGACAGATACTTTTTCCCCTCGATCGTGGACATCAGAATGCCAGCTCTTTAGTCTTTGGATTCCTGGACTCGTGCGGTGGCACACAGTGGCATCCCCAAGTGCCTGAGGCCTTCACGCGAGCGCCAGGCCCTGCTGCGGGCACGCCAGGGAACACAGCTCGCGGCAGCCGGCACCGGGGCTGCTCAGCGTCCACAAGCACGTGACTCGATCGCACTGACGAATCACTTCCTCTCCGCTTTCGCCCCCTCACTCCCCTCCTTCTCTACTGAACCCTAGTATAGAGTTGAATCTTCAGATAAAAAGAACTTACATCTTCAATTCATAGTATTTCTCTCCTTTGATTTACTCTTCAGTTTCAGCAATGCTTTGTTTTCTGGGTAATGATATTTATTCAGATTTATGAAATATTTATTCAAATTTATCACTGAGGTTTTATGCTTTGGATGCTTTCATAAATTTTTCTTCTTTTTGGTGCTGGCGATCAGACCTTGCATATGCCCTACGACTGAGAGACACTTGGTTCCTATAAATAGTACTTTTAAAATGTCCATTTTTGGTAGCTCATTGTTACTATAGAGAAATACAAATGAAATGTAACAAATTCCGTTAAATCTTACATAAGTTTGGCAAAGTCAATTATCACCCTAACTCACTCACACCTTTTTTTCTTTTTGTTGGCCAGAAATGGAAATTTGTGCTGACAGGTTTTTGTTCTGTTTTCTTTCAGAATTTAAAAAATTTCACCTAACTGTCTTTCTGGTTTGAACTTTTGTTGTTGAGAAGCTTTGCTATGGTTTTCTTCCTATATGCTGGGAGTTCATTCAGCTTCTTGTACCTGTATAAGAATGAGTGAGTGAGAGAGAGCGTGTGTGCGCCTATTATTTCTTTAAATACTCTTTCTATCCCCCCGTACCCCTGCCTTCTCTTTCTAGAACTCCGACAACACTCTAGGCGACCTGGAGGTGTCCCAGACCTCTACTTATCTTCTCCCCTACGTTTTAATCTGTATCGTTTCTCTGGTAAATCTTTAGAGTTGCAGGACTTCCTTCCACAGCATTTACATTTACATGCTACTGATCCCAGTTCGTGTATTTTTCATCTCAATTTGTAATCTCTCCTCTCTATAAATTTAACTTGGATCTTTATTTTTTAATTGTCTATGTTCATGTGTTCCTTCTGAATTTCTGGAAAATATTGGTAATATCTGTTTTCCATGCTTGGTAATTAATTCCATCCTCGGTCCCATTTCTGCATCCACCGCCAATGACCAGGTTTCTCCTCAGCGCAGTCAGAGGTCCCTGTTTCTGTGTGTGCTCGATACGCTTCTGCTTGTCAGGCAATGTGAACTGTATGTGGAGTGCAACTTCACTATTTTCTTCAATATTTGGGGCTGCATGAGGACACAGCTAACCTATTTCAAATGCATTTAATCATTTTTGTCTCTAATTAGTACGAATGCAGACTGAGCAAACACCAGGTGCTGCGTTCTGTGGCTCTGCTCCACTGGGCCGTCTCCTCACTCGCACTCTGATCAAGACTGCTAAATGCGCTAGAAAGATCTCTACGTGGCTCTGAAATTCTCTGAGCAGCGCCGTGTGCCCTAAGACTCTATAAATTTCAGCCACATGGGTTTGCTGAGGATGGTCTTCTCAAAGCCCTAATTCTGTTTCTATTCCTCAGGGAGATTACCAGGGACTGTTTATGAGTTTTCTCTCCCCAAACTTTTGTTGGCTCACCTTATTTCTGGTCTCCTCGGGTTCATTTATCCCTCGTGGTTTGTGTCCAACATTTGAAAACCATTGTTTCAGATATTTTATTCCAATTTGTACTTGTGCTACTGCATTGTGGGTAAATGTGAAGGCTCTCTGACTGCCATTTAAACTCCGGGCCATAATCTACAGGCACTGTACATCTCCAAATTAAAAAATGAACACACTTCTATATCTCTACTCTAAATGTAAGCAGAACGCCACCTCTAATGACACTGTAAAGTATGTACCACTGACAACAGTCTACTAAAACACCGGAAGCCACGCGACTAGAAGATACACCAGGAACTCTAACTGGAGAGTCCACAAACTACCTCCTTCACGTATTCCTTGAGGGCAGACATGTGTCCACGTGGAAGAGAATAAAGATTAAGACAACAAAAACTCTACCAGCATGCTGGAGAGATGACTTAGCAGTTAAGGCACTTGCCTGCAAAGCCAAAGGACCCAGGTTCAATTCCTTAGAACCTACATTAGCCAGATGCACAAGGGGGTGCATGGGTCCGGAGTTCATTTACAGTGGCTGGAGGCCCTGGTGTGCCCATTCTCTCTATCTACCTCTCTTTCTCTCCCCCATCCCTCCTTCTCAAATAAATAACATGCAAAAAAAAACTCTAATGGCAAAATGAGTTAGATATTGCCTTACACAGTGCCTATATACATTTTCCCAGCTAACGTTATGCTTCTGAGGGATTCATGACAATGAAATGTACTTACTCATCCAGCTCCTCCTCACTTCTAGAACTGTCGGCATACAGGTATTTGCTCATGTCCACAGGTCTCACGGGCTTTCTTTTCGTGGAATGGGGAGGAGAATCCTTTATAGTGACAAAAGGCTCTGGCTCATCGAATGGATTTAAATACTGTGGAGTCTGTACACCTTTAAAGGGGGTATAGCTGTCATTATAAAAAGAGTCTTCTGGTTTTTTAGGTGAAGCTGATTCACTGGCTGGTTCTATGAAACAACAACAAAAGACAAGTTAAATTAATAGCATATAGTATTATCGTGTGTTTTAAAAATATGCAGTATTGAATTAAGAAACTATGGGCTCCCAAAGCAATAAGGAAACACACACACATATATACATACATATATTTGCAGGACTAAAGACTCCTGAAATTCAGGAAGTGTAAGGTATCTGTCCACTTCTCTTAAGAGTGGCACTCAAAACGGACCCCTGTAGACCATGCATACTTCATGGCAGCCTTTGTTGTTTCTAACTTCAGCACGATGGCATGTCAGACCTATAAGTTTGAAATGCCTTAGAAGTATAATACTATTATTTATCTGTCTGTATTAACTTGCTCTCCTAAACTGAAACATAATAAATTTGTTTTTAAAAGAGCATTATTATTGGAGTAACATTTTTCTTCCCTAAACACTTTTGCTTATTGGGGATACAAGTTGTTATTCAGTAAAAACTTATTGCCAGGAAAACATTTTTCTACAAGAAAATGCTATTCCAAAGTCTCTAGTGGCTTGTGTTTAAGGAGAAAACTAGTTGCTACACATTTTCTTATTTTACAGGCATATGTGAAGACTGTGAATCAAGTTGATTTACTTTTTCCACACACACACAAAAAATAATTCAATCTTAGGTGCTCAATAATATTCTCTTCTCTCTTTTATGTAAAGGAGTTATTTAATTATGAAATGAAAAAACTAAAGATTGATGTCTCGAAATATTTTGGCAGGGGCTGAAGAGATGGCTTAGCAGTTAAGGCGCTTGCCTGCGAAACCTAAGGGCCCAGTTTTGATTCCCTAGTACCCAAATAAGCCAGATACACAAGGTGGCACATGCATCTGGAGTTTGTTTGCTGTGGCTAGAGGCCCTGGTGTGCCCATTTTCTATCTGCCTCTTCCCCTACTCAAATAAATAAATAAAATATTAAAAATATTTGGCAGTATTTCGTTGAAAATTTTTATTTATTTATTTATTTGAGAGCGAGAACATGGGTGCATGAGAGCATCCAGCCACTGCAAACAAACTCCAAACACATGAGCCACCTTGTGCATGTGGCTGACGTGGGTCCTAAGGAATCGAACCTGGATCCTTTGGCTTTGCAGGCAAGCATCTTAACTGCTAAGCCATCTCTCTCTAGCACTTGACAGTATTTCTTAAAAGCATATACTCAGATGTATGGAGCACACAATTAAAAGAAAAAGGTGTGGTTAAAAGATGATACTTGGGGACTCAGCACTAACTTTACCCTCCAACTACCTCATTCTCAAATCATTTCACTCCTCTGGGCCTCTAAGATTTACTGCACCTTAACTGTAACCTTTATTAATATTTCAAATATGTCTGTAACCTAAAAACAAAATTAAATCTGACTAACTTGAAGTCGGGTAAGAAGGAAAAATGTAAAGGAAGAGAAGGAGAAAGGATTAAGAAATGGTGTTGCTCTAACAGAGAGAGTCGTGAGGCTGACAGCCCATTTCCACCATGATAGTTAGCAGCAAAATTCTTTAAAACTCATGAAGATTTCCTAAGAGCAGCCAAAAAGATGCGAACAGTGGTTAATCACTCTTGCATTTGCTTTGAGCAGAGTCTAATTAAACAGAGGGCTCACTTCTTCAACAGCCCTTATCCAAGCATTTCAGAGTTTAAATGACTTGATAAGGAAAGAGACTCAGAAAAAAAAAAACTAGATTTACTCCTTACAGAACATTTAGAAACACTGTGTGTGTGTGTGTGTGTGCGCACACACATGTGCAAGAGAAAAAGAGGGAGAGAGAGAGAGAGAGAGATGGCTGGCAGTGGTTATTAGCTATCTCTGTTCTATAATATCACTCACACAATCCATTCTCACTCTTCACTGATTCTTACCAGAGATGTGCGCACAGAGATGGCGGCTCGAGGTGCAGGTGCCGTGAGCACCGGAGAGAGACAGTGAAGCGGGGAGAGAGGCTCCCTCTGCTCTGCTGCTCTTCCTAGCCCCAAGGCCTGATCCCACTCGTGTGCCTTCAAAATAATGCCAGCCAGGTAAGATGCTGCCATCCCTGATATTACACCTTTACTATATGTTTGGCCTGAAAGAAAACTAAAAACACAAGCCCTATGTCTTTCTTTCTTTTCTTTAGAAGCAAAGTCGGTGGGAGAAAGAATTAATGATCAACTGCAAGTGGTATTAAACACAATATTACAAACGATTTTTTTGACTGATTTGAAAAGAATCTTTGTATGCTCCACAGCTCAAGAGAGCCTTAGGAAACAAAGACCACACATACATAAACACACTTGCTACCTTCTGGGCCAGGGTCTTCGAATGGATTTAGTTCTGTTGCATCAGGTTCATCAAATGGATTTGTATTCCCAGGAGCCAAATCCTTTTCTACTTCCTCCAAAAAATTAAGTTTGTTGATAAGTTCTGAAAATAAACAAGTGCAGGGTTAACTATAGTTATGATGAAGAACAATTATGAGTAATTCATAAAACATTTCAAAATTTAAAAACTCACACTAATAATACCTGCAAATAAGATACAGTATTTTATCAGTGGCAGAACGCCATCCAAGTATTTTGTATTATACCAACATTTTAAAAGAAACATAGACATTAAATAATGAACTATTGTGAAGAAACATTATTTAAATTAAATTTGATTTTAAAAGTTGAATGGGCCTTTAGGGGGGAAAAAAAACTTCCTTCACTCAAAAACAGAAGCACACACTATAAAAAATTTAAAGCTCAATGAGAAATGATACTATACGATCAAGTATTATCTTAGGTGCTTTAAAGTCACTATAAAAACTGTGGTATAAAACTCTGCTAAAGATTGTATCTGTTGGTACACTACAAATTACCAAGGAACACATTCGAGAAAAAGCACGAAGACAAACGGACAGCTAAGCACGGACAGGAGTCAAGATGCAGCAGTGACAGAAAACGCAGGCAACCATGAGCAGAGAGAAAGGAGGAAAGCTCTTAGACCTGCAGAGGAACTGGCTGATTTAGCTGAAGGCATAGTTCCTTGCTTTATGTAGTCATCTTGGTCTTCATCTAAGCTGCTCAGAGCATTCAACTGGTTTACAATTTCTGAAAACAGAAGCCAGTCAAAACAAAGGTAAGGTAAGGTCACTTAATAAAAGAGCAGTAGAAGCATGCCATTAATCAACAAGACAAAAGGGACAGGTTATTAACCAAGAAAACACATTTGGGGATGTTATTCTGATGAACTGTTAGAGAGGTAATTATATGAACATCGTGTTGTATTCACATTTTAAAACAGAAAGCATTTTTATTGTTAACAGCTTTGTTAGTAACATAATCACTATGTTAGTAAACACAAAACAATAATAAACCCAAGAGATTGACAATGGCTTTCAGCAACCACATTCTGCATTTATAAAGTGACAAGTGTTTTAAACATATCTATTAAAAAAACAATAAATAACCTGATAGTTACCATTTGTTATATAAAATTCCAAATTCAAACCAGACATTTATCTACATGAATTATGTACATAATAAACATACATGTTTCTAGAATTTTAAAAATCAACAAGAAATGGAGCTGGAGAGGTGACTTAGCAATTAAGGCACTTGCTTACAAAGCCTAAGGACCCAGATTCAGCTCCCCAGGACACACGTAAGCCAGATGCACAAGGGGGCACATGCGTCTAGAGTTTGTTTATAGTGGCTGGAGGCCGTGGTGTCCCCATTTTCTACCCCCGCCCTAAAACTTAGCAAGGAAGCAATAAAGGAAGTTTATTGCTACTATTTCCTCCTATTTTGTATGAACTCTGTTCTTACCTACCTAAGTCTTCACTTTAGGAAACATTATTTAGTCAATAAGAGACAGAGTGGAAAAGACAAACAGGCAAAAAGACTCATTTTTTTGTATGAAAATAATGTTAAAATATGAGTCACATATATTTTGGACAACTTCAAGTATGCGAAATTATCATTCACTGTGTTAAAAATTAGATAACTTGGAATCAAGATAATAAACCCTTACTATGGTTTCCTATTTCATCCTTAATGTTTCCAAAATTACAATCTGGGAATATTTTCACTATGAGGATAAACTGAAGATACCCAGACCATTCAGTGAGGAAGGAAGAAAACAGAAATAGAATACAGTTTTAAATTTAACTTCAACACCACTTTTCTTAACACTATAAATTTAAGTGCATGTTAAATTTTGTTTGAACCAAGAGAAAAAAAAACACAATATAATAGTTACCTTCCTGCATTTACTTGTTGAACAAATATTTATTAATCTGTGCCAAGCACTCTCCTTGGGTCACAAGGATGAAAAAAACATAGTATTGTCCTTGGAGAATTTATATTTTATAAAGATACAAGTATATTTTGAAATACACTAAATAAGTAATGGTCAGACTACTAGGGTGTCAGAAATGTTACAGATCTTGGAGAAAAATTTGTACAGAAAGTAATGTTATTAATTGCTTATGTCCACATGAAAAAAATACATTTTATGTAAGTAAAATTGCTGGACGTAGTCAAGGTTAACCAAGAAATAAATGCAATTATATCCAATTGACTGTTCAGCCTATTTAAATAACAGTGAAACGGGCAAACTTTTATTCTAAAAAGTGCCTTCTTCCATTTTATCCTGATTAATTCTTCCAAATTTTACTCTGATTTAAGGTAACCGAGCAAATTTCGCAGTAGATAAGTTTTATTCGTACTTTACATCCTTTACTTACATTCAGAACTTTGCAGTTTTTGGAAAGACACAATGGAGTAAGAGGAGCCATAATGCTACTCCAGTGTCATCACCTGACTCTTGCTGCATCACCATTACAGTGTCAGAAGCTACGGAGCTGCAGGGTAAGAATGCTTGCTGTGAGCTGTGCTGAGCAAGGCACCACCTGAAAAGCTGGGCCTGGCCATGAGCACTGTGACCCCAGCCTCGTGGGCAGTGGGCAGAGACCAGAGCTTCGCTATCCAGCGTGGCCGCGGAAAGCCGCAGCTGCAGGGTCACGGGGGAGACTGTCAGGGAAACGGGGCAGGAGGGCGGCAGCAAGGGGACCAGGTGCTCTCCTCTGGCCCCCGGGCGCCCGCACGGCGGTGGGACGCACACGCACGCACATGCCCACACCACACTTACTGCACACACGTGAATTCACACCACATCACACTTACTGCACACACGTGAATTCACACCACAACACACTTACTGAACACACGTGAATTCAAACCACACCACACTTACTGCACACACGTGAATTCAAACCACACCACACTTACTGAACACACGTGAATTCAAACCACACCACACTTACTGCACACACGTGAATTCACACCACACCACACTTACTGCACACACGTGAATTCACACCACACCACACTTACTGCACACACCTGCATTCACACCACACCACACTTACTGCACACACCTGCATTCACACCACACCACACTTACCTGCATTCACGCCACACCAAACTTACTGCACACACGTGAATTCACACCACACCACACTTACTGCACACACGTGGATTCACACCACAACACACTTACTGAACACACACCTGCATTCACACCACACACTTACTGCACACACGTGAATTCACACCACACACTTACTACACACACACATGAATTCACACCACAGAACACACTAACTGCACACACATGTGCATACACACACCACACTTACTGCACACACATGTGCATACACACCACACCACATGGCACACCATACTTAGTGCACACACATGTATACACACACCATACCACACTTACCCCCCACACACGTGTGAGGAAAAGAGCTATGAAAAAGAAGTGAGTAGTTAGCACATAGTCAGCACTAGGAAGGGCTTTGTGTATGTGTGTGTGTGTATATATATATTTTTCTGTTGATTCTCATAGAGGATGTAGTATTACTACCTGTATTTGATCATATATATTAGTATTATTTATTTGCCCTATAATACCCATATGTGTAGTTACTGGGTTGAAAATTTTAAGTAATACTCAAAGGCTTATAGTTTTCTTTGTATAGCTAAGACATTTTAAATTCATAAACAATCACTAATTAGTACAAATTAATCACTAAGTAAACTTTCTGTCTGTTTATTTTTCGAGGTCGGGTCTCGCTCTGGCCCAGGCTGACCTGGAATTCACTATGGAGTCTCAGGGTGGCCTCAAACTCATGGTGATCCTCCTACCCCTGCCTCCCGAGTGCTGGGATTAAAGTTTGATATGATGAACATGGTAGGAAACACTGAAGAAACACAGGATTTATTCCTCAATCTCAACACATTAGCATCATTACATAGAATTTGGGTACAATATGGGCATTTGTTCTAACATTATGAAAATGAGCCTCATAAAATTGAATTATTTACACTGTAACTTTTCTACATGTTTCAAATATTTCCTCCTTCTCAGAATGCTTTGGAAAATATCAAAAACCACAGATGACCATATTTTTCTTTAAAACCCAAGGCAATTGGTCTTTTTATGCCTTCACTAATAAGAAATTGTCCCTCCTATCCTTACAGATTTAACCTTAGCCTAAGTAAATCCTTCCTTCACTCCTCACACTTCTGCTTCTCAAACTTTTTTCTCACTTTAACAGAAAAGGTAACCATGACTGTGTATAACAGTATTCAGGTGTTTTGTTTTGTTTTTTGAGGTAGGAGGTAGGGTCTCACTCTAGCCCAGGCTGACCTGACACTCACTCTCTAGCCCTGAGGCTGGCCTCGAACTCACAGTGAATGTCCTCCCTCTGCCTCCCAAGTGCTGGGCCACCACGCCTGGCCTAATAGTCACTGTTAAACCAATAAAAGTTAACCCAAATCATAAAAAAAGCAATCTTTAGATAAATACCATTTGGTTATTTATTGAGTAAACATTTATCAAGTTCCTATCATACACCCGAGCCAGAACCTGCTCTCTAGTCTTCCTATTTCTGTGGACACACAGACAAGCAAGCACGTGATCAGTGTCAAGACTGAGACAACACTGAACGCGCTATGAACCTAGAAGGTGCACAGGAGTCTGAAGTCAGAGGGCTGCCTGGATTTTTACCTGCATTTGACCTAACACATGTCCAAAAGCCATTACCATTGTAATAAGATAAAAACAGAAAATGGGGGCAGGACACTTCCTGTAGCACGAAAAGGAGAAATGGAGACAAAGAGCTTGGCATATTTGAGAACCGAGTTGTTTGGGCTTTAAAAAAACTTTATTTATTTATTTTCACTCATTTATTAGTGACAGAGAAAGAGAGAGGCAGAGAGAGAGAGAGAGAGAGAGAGAGAGAGAGAGAGAGAGAGAGAGAGAGAGAATGGGCATGGCAGGGTCTATAGCCACTGAAAACAAACTCCAGATGCATGCGTCACCCTGTGCATCTGGCTTATGTGGGTCTTGGGGAATTGAACCTGAGTCCTTTGGCTTTGTGGGATAACACCTTAACCACTGAGCCATCCCTCCAGCCCTCTGGGCTTTTGCTAGGGATGGAGAACGGAATGAGATGAGACTGGCAGATGTCTAGTCATGAAGATTACTGTCACCAAATGTGGAGTCTATCAAATGAACCGGGCTGATGTCTTCTGGCCCATGTGGAAAGTCGTTTTGGCGCCATGATGGTGACCACTCAGACGTGGACAACCTGTGAAGCGTGGCTCTGTGGGTCTGGAGCCTAAAATATATCATTTGTTATACATTTCTCTTTCTAAAAGAGTACTTTCCTGTTTCTTCCAAATTTCCTACAGTCACTATGTTTTATTTTTACAATCAGAAAAAAAAGTTGAAAACTGAGATGAGATTTAGGGCAAAAAAATTACTGTAATTTTTTAAATGGGAAACTTTCCCAGGAAATATACTACCTTGGCCCTGTATACTTATGCAATATTTTACTACTTAGGAAAACCTTGCTTCAGTGGAAATTTATATGTCTGTAAAATACTAATAATGGTGTGTAATGGTGCAAACACGTTCCCACCCCACGCTAGTACTTAAATTGAGCAATAAACTCACAAAGCAAAACATTTATTGGAACAGTATAGCTTCAAACTGATGAAAGTAAGAAGGGAAACTAAATTAGGGACAGGCAATCGAAGCAAAAGGTCAAGTCATTTGTGACTCTTCCTCACTGTTACAAAGGCAGAAGAAGATAGAAATTGACCAACCGAGATTATCGCACTGAACCAAAAAAAGGGAAGATGGAGAGGTGGCCCGAAGAGTAGGTGGCCTTTTCCTTTTAAGAAACTCTGTCGGATGAGTTACAGGGAAAAGATAAACCGCCTGGAGTTTGAACATACCTGCAAATCTCACATCGCCCTCATTCTTCCAAAGTACAGACAGATTTAGTAACAGGATGGCTTATTTTAAGATAGTCTAAAATAGAAACACTTTAACTTCCTGGCATAGAGCAAGGTCACAAAGATGTCACTTTCCTCTGAGGCTTTATTTGATTTATGGATACATCTAACAGGTTTAGTGATATGCTATGTTCAATCCCACAGCAAATTCTAATGAAGGAAGAGAGGCTGCTTAAGACAGGCAAGGAGATGCCAAGTGTTTTGTTCTCTCTGTTCAATCTCTCCTTTTCTAAATGTTCCTTCCCAATGGCTTACTAATATCACTTCATTTGTTGTCCCATAAAAAAATTAGGTACCTCAACCATTTTTCTATATTAATTTAGTCAGTCTCTCAACCTTATATACAAAAACATTTCTTCAAATAACTGCAATCTGCTGTTGGTCACATCTTTATTGACCATCCTCTTTGAGTCTGCTTTCGCTGAGGTCACCGAAGTTGTGAGTGTGTGTTCCTCAGGAATCTTGTGCACGTGTTGTCTTTCTTTCTTTTTTTGTAGAGTCTTACTCGCTTGGAGCTTGGCAAATAGGCTAGGGGCTGGCCAGTGAACCGTGGAAATCCACCTGTCTCCAGCTCCCCCAGCACCAGGATTACAGGTATGTGCCACAACGGCTGGCTTCTTTTTTTTCTTAAAGCCAGGTTCTAGGGATCAAACTCAGGTCTGCATGCCAGCCGGGCAAGCACTTTACTGGAGGAGCTATCTTCCGCCCCTGCCCCTGCCCCATCCTCAGCCCCACCCCCCCTTTTTTTTTTGAGACAGGGTCTCACTATGTAGACCAGGTTGGCCTTGAACCTGCAATTAATTCTTCTGCTTAAGCCTCATGAGTGCTGGGAAAAGTGTGTGCCACCTTGCCAGTGTATATTCTAGCTGGCAATTTTTTCTAGATTGTTAGTTTTATAACTGACTTCTATGAGAATAAACACAATTATACTATATCCAGCTTTGAAACTTTCTCTTTTAGGATACCAGTACCTCCCTTTTCTACCTCTTTTAAAATTCTGCCTGAACCTTTTTTTTTTTTTAAACTACTCTTTCCTCTGCTCTTAGCTACTTTTTCTCCAGGATTCTGTCATAGCTCTTACCACCTCTACCCCTGCAAATCTGCTCTTTCTGGAAGGATCATCTACTCTTTCCTTAGACACAACAGAAATGAGGATAACTCTCAAATGCGTCCTGAGCGCTACCCTGGAGTTTCCAACTGCCTAAGCTTCTCCTTCACACGGGGAAGCTGCACAGCCCCTCATAAAAACAGGGTTCAGCAGTTTGCATCTAGGTGACGCTATGTTCATCACATGTTCCTAACACCCACCGCGGCTTACACCTTAGAGGTAGAGCTTTACATTGCGTAGAAACGAATGACTCGGAGGCGCGGTCCACGGCATGATCAGGTAGGCTCGACCTGATCGTTGTACTCGTAGAAAGAGCGCTGGGAGGCTGCGGCGTGACTGCGCCGATAAAGCCACTCAAGCCCAAGACCTGACTTTGTCCCCAACGCAAGGAGAAGAGCCATACACTGCGGGGGGGGGGGGGGGGAGCTGCGATTTCAGCACTCCGATAGTGACGTGGGAAGCAGAGCCAGGAGAAATTTCTGGAAGCTCATAGTTACCACAGCAACATGAGATCCCAAAAACCTTGCATAAGATGAGGTGGAGAGGTAAGAACAGATCCAAAGGTTGTTTTCTCGCCTCCACATGTGTGCCACAGCATGTGCATGCACATACGCGTGTGCGCACACACACACACATGCACACAAAAGGTGTGCCTTTTCTATGTCTTTATCTATGTGCATGTATTATATGTAGGCCAGCATATGGCAAGTATGCTTATGTAGGTAAGGAGGCATCTTTCTATTTTTAATATTTCACTTACATCTAGAAATATGGTTTCAACTATTACCCCAAAATTCAGCAACTATAGTAGTTTAAATATATGACCCCCAACATATTCAGGGTTTTATTAAAGTTTGTAATTTAGGTCTGCAAACCCCTGGCTGGAGGAGGTGTCACTGGGGACATCTTAGGGTACAGCCCTAAGGTGTAAGGATGGACTTGGAATTCCAGTCGAAAGATAAGCATCGTGCCTCAGGTTCCTAAGTGTGCTGTGCGGTGTGGCCTTTGCGTGGTGGCTTGCTGTTCTTCTCTCTGTGTTGGACCTGTGAAAGCAGGCCAGCCTCTTCTACCATTACGGAACTTTCCCCGGACCCATAATAACAAATGTCCCTTCCCCAAAGCCATGCCTGGTTTGGAAGTTCATCTCAGCGACCTGAGGCTGACTACTACAGTGGCTTAACAAGGTTTTCTCTCTCCAGATGGGATAAAGACCATCTGAAAGCGTGACAGAGCTAAAGGTCCAAATGGCTCCTTCATTTCTCACATCTGGTATCTTCCTTGGCAAGACTGGGGTGCTCACCAGGCATCTTTTCTTCCAAAGGATGGTTCTCAAGGGTAGAGTGGCAGCGCTCTCAGCACAAGGGCCACGGGTTTCTTTACAACATGCGTTATAAGAGGCCCTAGTTGAGGCGTCCTGTAACTTAGCTTTAGAAGTCACACAGGGTCGCTCTGATTACAATAAGACTTATAGAGCCAACAAAAAGAAGGAATATCAGTACAAAGACCTAAATATTGGGAAGAATGGTTCATCTGAGGACAATCTTTAGGAGACAAGTTTGGCCACTATATCAGAAATTTAGAAGCCACTTTCTAACAAACCTAATATATTAATTACTCTTTTTAAAATATTTTTTTATTTATTTTCAAGTACAGAGAGACAGAGAGAAAGAAAAAATGGGCATGGCGGGGTCTCCAGCCACTACACATGAACACCAGATGCACTTTGTGTGTCTGGCTTTATGTGGGTACTGGGAAACTGAGTCCGGCTTGTTAGGCTTTATGCGCAAGTGCTATAACCACTGAACCACCTACCCAGCCCTTAACTACACTTTCAGTGTTTATGTGTTACTTCTGAATATTTTACTTATTGCACAATTCAGTGAATTTTGACAAATGCATATTCCCAAGTGACCCAAGATGCACAAATTTGCATTATCACCCAAAATTCTCATTTCTCTGTTTCTTTTTTGTTTCTTCTTTTTCTGAGACAAGCCCAACAGACTGGCCTTTTTTTTTTTTTTTTTTTTTAATGAGGAAGAGAGTGGGATTGGGAGAATTGGCGCGCCAGGGCCTCCAGCCACTGTACTGGATCGCCGGCGTGTGCGCCCTTGCGCACATGTGCCAGACTGCACGCTTGTGTCCCTGTGCATCTGGCTCACGTGGGACCTGGAGAGTGGAACATGGATCCTCTGGCTTTGCAGGTAAGCGCCTTAGCCACTATGCCATCATTCCAGCCCTCATGTCTCTTTCTAATCCCCAGCTCCACTGGCTCTCACTGTTCTAAAGTTTTTTTTTTCACATAGGATTAGTTTTGCGTTTTCTAAGAATGTCACATAAGTGCAACCAAATAACACACACTCTTTTTTGTAAGCCTTCATCCACTTAATATGATAGTCTCAGAAGCTTCTAGGTTGTTGAGGAGATCAACAGTTCCTTATTATAAATAGTATTCCATTCATGAATATAAATTTTTGGCATTCTCCTGTTGCTGTACACTAGAGATATCACGTTACTTGCAGAGCCTACACCGGGGACGCTGGTAGGTGAATCCCAGTGTACTTGCAGAGCCTACACCGGGGACACTGGGAGGTGACTCCCAGTGGATAAAGCATTGCTGTGCAACTCTGGGTGCTGAGTTCGGAGACCAGAGCCCAGGTGAAGCCTGAAGCTCTGGCGGGCTCCTGTAATTGCAGCGTAGGTGAAAGGGAGGCGGAGACAGCAGAATTTCACAAAGGGTCACAAATGGAGTGGAGAACAAGAGACCCTGCCTTCAAAACAAGGTGGAGAGCCGAGGAGATGACTCAACACGTAAAGCAGCTCACTTGCTCACCTGCCAGCCCTGGCTCATTTCCCTAGCATCCACACCAAGCTGGATGCACAGTGGCACATGGTCCCGGGGGCGCAACAGCAGGAGGTGGGGCAAGGGCAGCCCAAAGCTCAGAGGCCAGCTAGCCTGAGGTTCACTTGTAGCAAATACGAGACCCTGCATCAAAGAGGGTGTAGGACAGACACCTCGAAGTGCTTCTCACCTCCACATGTGTGCCCATACACATGCACACATTAAATAAATAAATAAACAAATAATTTTCTCTCTCAAGACGGATAAATACATAAAATTAAAAAATAAAAAAGGCTGGGCATGGCAGCACACGCCTTTAATCCCAGCACTCAGGAGGCAGAGGAGGAGGATCACCGTGAGTTCAAGGCCACCCTGAGACTACAGAGTGAATTCCAGGTCATCTTGGACCAGAGTGAGACCCTGCCTCGAAAAACCAAGAAAGGTAAAAGGTGAGCACTAACCTGAAAAGCTGTCCTAGGGCCTCCACACAGGCATGCGCCGTGACAGCAGGCCTTCACACACAAGTGCAAGCACACGAGATAAACAAAGAAAGGGACTTCACACAGGACAAAACACCTATAGCCTGTCCTGCACATACAACTGACCAGCCTCTCAAGGTGACTTGCAAAGAGAGGACGAAAGGTCACTGGCGGAAGTTAACTGTTTTGGCTACAAAGTTGAACACAGACAGTCCATTCCGTGGGCGTTCCCCGTGCGATAGTAGGAGAAAATTACCAAAGGCCTACTGAGTCTAGAAAAATCAGAAAGGTGAAGAGATGATGAGCGTCAAGAAACAATCAAGAAATTAGAAACAAACAAAAAACCACGGTGGAAATGAAAACAGTGCTTGTTCTTCCACTCTCTCAGTCCCTTACCTCTGACAGACAGCTCTCAAGAAAGTATTATTGAGCCGGGCGTGGTGGCGCATGCCTTTAATCCCAGCACTCGGGAGGCAGAGGTAGGAGGATCGCCATGAGTTCAAGGCCACCCTGAGACTACAGAGTTAATTCCAGGTCAGCCTGGACCAGAGTGAGACCCTACCACGAAAAACCAAAAAAAAAAAAAAAAAAAAAAGGAGAAAGTATTATTGATGACTGAAGAGAGAAAAAAAAAAGGAGAAAGTATTATTGATGACTGAAGAGAGGTCGTTAGCACCTAACGTCTTGGTAGTGTTTTCCCACCACAGCACATGAGAATGAGCCAAAATACAGAAGGGTCACGTAAGTCATGGGAGTAGATGAGCGCACGCTAGAAGCCGCTAGCCAACGTGTCTCCTTATAGCGTTCCCTCAGCACGTTAAGACAGATCTTTACTTATAGAGGTTTCACCCTTACACTGGCATAGGAAATGTGAGAATTCTTAGATTGTCTTATACTACAAATCGAAGTTTAAGACTGACTAACCTTGGGCTTGATCTTGAACTGCTAAAGATCTGTTAAGATATAACTCCGAGTGCCAAGTTTGTTTTCAAAGATCTACGATGAAAGAATGACGGGGGCGGGAGAGGGGGTGACCTGAGTGGCACCGTTTTATCCTGGGAGACAACAACGAAGGTCTCAACTGCGCGGACAAAGGGCGCATGTCTACGTCTGTGCTCTTAAAGCCAACCTGTGATTTTTGCTGCCTTTTCCTCCTGGCTCACGCGGCTCTCGTCGTCATCCTCGTTATCTTCTTCGAAGTCGTCCAGGTTGCCAATGTCCGCCTGCTTCATGCTCATCAGACTAGCCAGGCTTTGCATGTCTTCATCCCTGTGTAAACAAGTAAGTTACTTGAAAGTGATGCTTTCTTAGAAACATACGCTGAGCATTCACACGCTGACATCCAAAACTCTCCAACATCCAAAATTTTTAAAGCAATGACAGGATGCTACATGTGGAAAATTCCATACCTGACCTGTGACTGCATCCAGGTGAAGGTGAGACAGCTGAGGGGTGGCAGAACACCCCTCCTCCACCCAAAAGTAAGACAGGAAAGGAGCATCCTTGAGCCAGTAGCGGAGAAAACTGGCCCTCCCTTATCTGCTCCCCAAAGGAGTGCTAGTAGCCTCCAACTTTGCTAGAGGCCAGGAACACAGGGAGATCTGATTTGGCCCTTATCTCTTAATTTCCTAGAAGAGAAAACTAAGAGATAAGATCACCTCCCTTCCTCAAGGCTTGGCAGCACCTCACCTAGGCACCTGGCTTTGGAGCTTACTAAGCAGTTCAGCTCCCACCCAGGAAACTCCCTTAAAAGACCCAAATCTAGGAGGGCTCTCTACAAGCTCTGTAGTCTCTCTAAACCTAACCCTCTGTGGTCTGTGAATGTCTGAATTTTCTTCAAATTCATAAGGTAAAAATCCAGTGGCCACTGGTTCAATGGATGCTGTGTGCGGCTATTATGTAACTCCTGGGTTAAGCCCGACCACGAGCCGAGGCTCTGTCGCTCTCAAAGGCACCCCAAGTTTCTATGTTCCTGGTGCAAGGGCCGGGAATCCAGAGGACTTATTTTCCTGCTTCCCGCCTTCCTCTGCTGGTAGGAGCTATGAGCTCTCATATCTCCTGACTCCCTCTTCTTTTCTGCTTGGGGACGGGGCAATTTGAAACTAGGTGGCTGGCGGACTTCATAGGTTTCTGTGGAGGCCGGATGAACCCTTCCTGGTTTTCCTTTGCACCGTTTGCAAAGCCAGAGACGAGACAGGGTGGGTGTAAGTGTGCGCTGCAGAAAGCTGCCTGGCTGAGCGCGGCAGGAAGGACACGTGCATGCTCTGCACAACAGCCACCAAGTTCATGCCTCAGACAGGTGCCGGGTGACACCTGTGCCAGGGGAAGGAACGCGGAGGTGCCTCCACCTCAGCCACCCACGCCGGTCCTGGAGAGGCCCGATCCCCAGTCCCGGGACACACGATCCCGCCTGGGATTGCCATACTCCATCTGTGCCTGGCGACGAGAAAGAACCAGTATCTTGAGGGGAACAGAGCTAAGAGGGCACTGGGCCCATGTGGTGGGCGAGAGCCCACGTGGTGGCCAGACCTCGCAGGCCAGGCCAGGGCCTGGCTACCACCCCCTTGGAGGCCCGGGACAAGTGGCGGGTGGAGGCTCAGAGTCGGCGGGAGGCAGAAGGAACAGCCCGTCCCTTGGATACTAATGACGATGAAACGGTTAAAGACGCCTGTGGTGACATTCACCTGCCCAGCGCCTTCTGCTCTGCCTTTTGGTAAAGCAGAGTATCTCACCTGCAGACCCTGAGTTTCTCCATGTTCTGCGTGGTAAACTACATCATGGCTTTCTTAACGCAGGCAGCCCAAAAGATTTAAAAGAGAATTCAACAATGCTCCTGTGCTTGCATCCTGTCTTGCTGACAGAGTCAGAGGCGTTCTAAAAGACTACTCGAGCCTCAACCCACAAGGGTGCAAGACGCTCTGGGCCTCACACAGTCATTAAAAGTTATTGAGCCGGGTGTGGCGGCGCACACCTCTAATCCCAGAACTCAGGACGCAGAGGTAGAAGAATCACTGTGAGTTCAAGGCCAACCTGGGACTACAGAGCGAAGTCCAGGTCAGCCTGGGCTAGAGTGAGACCCCACCTCAGGGGGGAAAAAGCGTGACTAGTCCACTGTCACTCACAAGGCTCACTGTGCACTCCACAGGCTGCTGTGGCATGTTTCTCGGCCAGTATTGCTTTAGTGGTTGAGACACTTTTAGAGGCTAAATGTGTGGCTGAGACATGTCATGGGCACAGCTCCAGAAGTTTATGAGACCTCTGCTGTGGGGCTCAACAATTCTGAACGAAATCCATGACAGGACTGCTCCAAAAATGGGAATTATGGGTCACGTACAGGCAGCCTAGGATCTACCAGACAAAATGCAGGAAAGGGCCCTTCCGTGTCGTATCCCAGGGTATTAATATGGAGTCTCATGTGAAGAGTGGCTGACTGCAGACTGTGATGTTGATCAGCTCATGATTAGTTATAAAAATTGGATTTGGGTCTGGGTTCAATTTTCGAGTACCCATGTAAAGCCAGATGCACCCTGTGGTGAATGTCTGGAGCTCCTTCGCAGCAGCAGAAGACCACGGTGCACTTGGTCCCTCTGTCTCTCATTCCCTCTTAACGAATTATTTTTTAAAAATATTTTATTGTAATTTATTCATTTATTTGACAGAGAAAGAGGGGGAGAGAGACAGAGGGAGAGAGAATGGGCGTGCCAGGGCCTCCAGTCACTGCAAATGAACTCCAGATGTGTGCACTCCCTTGTGCATCTGGCTAAGGATCCTGGGGAATCAAACCTGGGTCCTTTGGCTTTGCAGGCAAACGCCTTAACTGCCAAGCCATCCCTCCAGCACCACAAATAATTTTTTAACTTGCTTTTAATGTTCATTCAAGACAGCTGTTTATCTGTCATGTCAGGCTCCTAACTACTGGGGAAACTAAGTCTTAACAATTTTAAGATTTATTTGTTATTGAGTTTTCTTTTATCATTTGATAAAAGAAATAATCTAGTTTCATTGATTGTGGACTTTTGTTCTTGGGGAGGCAATGAAGATCCCCCCATATTCTGATAACCTGTGTGCTTCCTCAATTTTAAGCCAAATTGAAAGGCTTAATTCACAATTCCTGGGTCAGAATGGGTTACCTAAGTTGTAAAACTGGAATTTGTTTTTTACAAACAATGCTGATAACATTTAGAAGTACTGTTCGGTATCTTGCCCAAGCTTTGTCTATTTTAATAGTCATGGGTAACAAAAATATTAAATGTTAACCAAGGGCTGGAAAGATGGCTTAGCAGATAAGGTGCTTGCTTATGAAGCCTAAGGACTCATGTTCAACTCTCCAGGTTCCACATAAGGTAGATGCATAAGTTCACACATGTGCACAAGGTAGCACACACGTCTGGAGTTCAACTGTAGTGGCTAGAAGCCCTGGTGCACCAATTCTCTCTCTCTCATTAAAAAAAGGAGGGGAGCTGGGCATGGTGGCACATGCCTTTAATCCCAGCACTTGGGAAGCAGAGATAGGAGGATCACCATGAGTTCAAGGACACTCTGAGCCTACATAGTGAATTCTAGGTCAGCCTGGGCTAGAGTGAGACCCTACTTGGAAAAAAAGACAGGCTGGAGGGATGACTTAGTGGTTACGGCGCTTGCCTGCAAAGCCAAAGACCCAGGTCTGATTCCCCAGGACTCACATAAGCCAAATGCACATGATGGCACATGCATCTGGAGTTCATCTGCAGTGGCTGGAGGTCCTGGTGTGCCCATTCTCTCTCTCCCTTTTTCCCTCTCTCTACCTCTTTCTCTCAAATAAGTAAAAATAATTTTTTTAAAAGGTCAATCTGTTGGGCTTGCCTCAAAAATAAATGATGTTAATCAAAGTATCCCTAAGGATGCACATCAGGCTAACTGTTAGAGATTTCTTTCAGGAACAAGCGAAGGGCACTGCTTGTGTAACTGTGCTCCTTAAACACGTTTACCAAGGTCGGCGTCTTGCACAGTTCAGACCGAAGTGGTTTAAATCCACAACGTGTGCAGATAGAAAGATGTATTTTAAAAGGAAATTAATAAAAACAGGTCTACAATGCATTTAAAATAACTAATCTCCATGTTTGCAGCTTCATAAAAAGTAACTGTTTATGCTTTCTGCAATGCATAGACAGACGCTCTTAAGATGAGCAAAAGTGCCAACCGTCAGCTCTGCTTTCAAGTTGGTTTACAGTCTCAATTAAAAGGCCAAAAGTTTAGGTGAGGTTTAAATGCTTATCATAATGACTTAAATCTTTGACAAACAGATTGATTTGGGTTTGGTGAAAGAGGACAGAACCATTAAAGTGTTTTACCTGTGGTTGCAAATTTTAGAAGTTTGGGATACAATATGCTTTACATAATAGTTATAAAATATGTTAGAGGAAATGCTTTTAGATGAGAAAAGACATTGTATGATAAGAGATTGTTCCAGGTGGAAGTGGAAATGAAAGAATAAATTATGTTGTAATAAGGTTATCAGAGGGGCTGGGGAAATGGCTCAGCGGTACAGCATTTGACTGTGAAGTCTCAAGACCCCGGTTCCATTCCCCAGGACCTACGTCTGCCAGATGCTCAAGGGGGCGCATGCATCTGGAGCACATATGCAGTGGCTAGAAGCCCTGGCGTACCCATTCTCTCTTTCTCTCTCAAATAAATATTTTAAAGAGAATGCTATTAGACTTGAAATAATGAGCTTGTTGTTTAATGTCAGAAGTCACTATTATTTGTCCCATACCCAAGTTAGGGTCCACCAATGCGTAAATGACATCCCTCTCTGTGCCCTACAGCAGAGGCTTCACAACAGAGTGGAGAGACACTTCTCAAGTTCCCGGCACACGGACACCGTAATGCTGCAAGTTCCAGGGCTCAACTGTACTAAGACACTGTAATACTTGAGACTGATTTTGCCAGGAGGACTGAGGCATTAAATGGAGAGGGGATAAGGCCCATGGGGGGGGGGCGGGGGGAGGAGCTCAACAGCCTTCAGTTAGTTAAAATGGACTCTGAAAGAAGCCCCAGCCTTGAACATTCCAATGAGGAAACTATTTAATCTTGATGTGTCATAAAGAACAGGTATGACCTGGAGAGTTCTGTTCCAGGCCCACAGACGTGCTCGACAGCTCACTGTGTACTTAAGTAACAAGGGCACTAGAGCTAAACACAGATCACAGCTAATATCTAAAATGATTATAAATGTGCTTCCATGGTGCCCCCAGGCTCATGCCACTATTTGTAAAGGGGGCACACGAGTTCTCCTCCTTCTGAAGTTACACTACTGCAAAGGGCAGCGAAGGGCCAGGTACAAACTCACAGGGAGGCAGGTTCGCTGGTCAGGCTGCCAAGGCCACTGCTCAGCGTTCCCTTCCCTCAGAGCTATGAAGGCGTCCCTAGTCCAAGCAGGTGCCCTGGAGGGAGTACCTCCCCAGTGTTCCCAAGAGAACAAAGAACGAGGACTTTCACAGAACCCACAGGATGGCTCCAGACAGAAAAAAAAAAAGTTACTCTTACCTGAGGCTAATTAACAGAAAATGTCATATAACAGAGATCTAGGGTCTGGAGAGATGGCTTAGCAGCTAAGGCGTTTGCCTGCAAAGCCAAAGGATCCTGGTTCGATTCTCTAGGACCCACCTATGCACAAGGGGGCATATGCATCTGGGGTTTGTTTGCAGTGACTGGAGGCCCTAGTGTGCCCATTCTCTCTCTCTCTCTGCCTCAAGTACTTATTTTTACTTTTAGTTGCTTTCTAACAACAGCCCCCCCTCACCATTTCTAGGTATTTAAATTGGTTGATATGAACTGTCTACAGGGCTGTTAATACGTTCTGCCAGTAGTTACAGCTGTTAAGTATTAAAAGACATGCATGCTTTCTAATGTTTAGACATGGTCATCACATCACCAGACAACTTAAGGTAGTTTATATGAGGACTTTAGGGTTTTATACCATCTTTTAACTGGATGCTATGTTAAAGGTGAAAATTGTTCAGCTATGCCCTCTTTCTGCATGGTCTCCTGAGTATTCAGTAACCAGACATGGCAGCCAAAGTCGGAGCCAATGAGGCCAGCAGAGTTAAAAGTGCAACCAATATTTTGATCCAAGCACCCAAACCAAGTAGGCACCTGCAGACAACACAATACTTCTGTATGGTTCCGCAGCTCGGGTTAAGTCACGTGTTCTCTTGATCAGAGAGGCCACTGAGATGCAGAGGCTGAAGGAGTCAGAACAGAGGAAAAGATCTTCAGATTCTCCCCTGAGCCTCCGGGTCTGTAGCCACGTGTAGGAAGCAAGTACTACAGGGAAAGGAGGTTAGGAAGAACTTTCTCCTCTACAGGCTCAAGGACAAGTCTCGCTTTAACTTTAGGGGGAGAAGAGCCACTTCTAAGCTGTCTCATTCCCCCGAAGAAAGAGCCCTAACTGCCATCAGGGAGCTGGGTGAGAATCAGTCGGGCTTCTTTGAGCTGAACGGAGTCATGAAGCAACATGGTCATATACCAGGTTTGATTCTCCAGGACCCACATAAGCCAGATGCACAAGGTGGTGCATGCGTCTGGAGTTCGCTTGCAGTGGCTGGAGGCCCTGGTGTGCCCATTCTCTCTCTCTCAAATAAATAAAGTTAAATTAAAAAAATACATTTTATAGATCTTCATAGTGAAAGAAAATTCTGTGTATCCTTTCTAGTAACAGTAATTCTGCTAATTTTTGGATCTGCGTACTCAGCTGCTGTTTTAACCTTATCTCCTCTTGTTTACAATTAGCCCACACTCAGATGGTCCTGTTAAAAATCTAACTCCATCCACTTGGCTCCCTTATATCACCCTTCAAGGCCAGAAAGTGTAGAAAAATGGGAACCCTAAGGAGCCCCAATTTATCCAGTGGCCTCTTTTTCCATGACTTTTGCTTTCCCCAACATCTTTAACCAGGACCATCTTCCTTCGCTATACCGCTGCACTGTTGGGGTCCCTCAAATACACCCCCTGGAGAAGGAACCTCCATGGCCACACCCGATGACTCCATTCAACTCAAGGAAGCCAGACTGATTATCACCCAGCTCCCTGATGGCAGTTAGGGTTCTTTCTTCCCCCTAAAGTAAAAGCGAGACATGTCCTTGAGCCTGTAGAGGAGAAAGTTCTTCCTAACCTCCCTCCCCCGTACTCCTTGCTTCCTACACGTGGCTACAGACCCGGAGGCTCAGGGGAGAGTCTGACTTTTCCTTATCTCTTACCACCTGAACTGGAGGCTCCTAGACAACTAGTGTTGGGGCTGGGCGAACGAGTGCCGCCCCCATGCAACGAACCCCCATAAATGGTCCCGTCTGGCCCTCTCAGCGGCGCTCCTATTTCCTGGGCATTCCCTCAGGCCTTGAGAAGGAGCTCGTCTGTCTTCTTCCCTCCCTGAGGCCTGTAAGCGCTGTCTCTGTAAACACTATAATGAAATCTTCCTAAACTTAACCCTCGATGGCCTGTGAATGTCATTCCTCAAATTCATAAAACAAGACCCCCTGACTCGGTACGCGAGCTGAGTGATCACGGGCTTCTGACACCCCACCTCCAGAGAGCTCCAAGAGTTGACATAGGCTCCGTGGCCCTCAGAGATAACCCAGATTCCCATGTCAGAGTGATTTTTGGAAAGGAGGGCTAGAGTGAACTAGCTGTACCTTCCTAAGCAACTGTTTTTGGAAGAAGTGTGAGTGAACAAGAGTTCCTTTAGTCCTTTTAACCCTCAAACTATCAACTCTTCCTTTTGGGTTCTTCACATGCTCAGTAGCAGTACACTGTACAAAGTTCACTGTTGGCATTTCAGAACAGGCTGCTAACAAAAAGACAATAAACTATAAAACAATTCAAAATTAAAACCAGCTGTAATGGAATCCCATTTAGGTTACTGTTCGTTCTCTGGACGTAAGGGACTATGTGTAAGTGAGAGTTAATTTCACTCTGCCTCTGAAACAAGTGGCAAGAGCGATCAGTGCATTACAGAGTGTCCAGCTGCCCGACAGTGCACTGAACCCAAGCTACTGACCTGCAGCGTTCTGAAACAGGATATGAGCAAAACGGTGACGTGACAAAATAAACTTACGTGGCTTTGCCTTCTCGAAGGAAAATGCAAGACAAGGAAAACTGGAGAGCGGCAGACACAACTTTTTTAGACAGAGGCTTGAACTTTAATTTGACGTCAGTCTGCGTTGGCATGGGGCTCGCATACTGCTTCATGTTGATACTGCTGGTAGCAAGAGCTTTTCTCCGGCCAGAGGTGGATTCCTGAAAGACAAAAGATCAGTATGTTCTGTTTTCCTGAAAGAGACATGCTCTGTAAATGAAGTTATCAAGCCAAGTGAGAGATCGCCATGAGAAAGCAGGTCGGGAGTCATCGAGACGTGGTGCAGACAGACCTGTGCACTCGGCTCAGCCAGGCACAGTGGAAAGCACGGGACTGGGCTTCCCCGCACACGCGCTGGCTGTGCGGGATCAGGAGGAGAGGCAGTGTGTGGTGACCCACACAGGCTGCTGGGAACCACCCGGCACCCATCGTCTTCTCCCCCATAGACGGGCAGCACCCGGAGCACTGTTACTGAAGCCAAATCTGAACTCAGCACCCGGAGCACTGTTACTGAAGCCAAATCTGAACTCAGCACCCGGAGCACTGTTACTAAAGCCAAATCTGAACTCAGCACCCGGAGCACTGTTACTGAAGCCAAATCTGAACTCAGTTGTGCAGGGCAAGAAACTCACTGCAAAAAGAGTTTGCAAAAAAGCAAATAACTAGCCAGAGAACTCAGTGGGGCAATCCGTACCCCAAATCTCGCTTTACAGGTTTGACTAGAAATGTAAACTGTGCCTCCCAATCAGTGCATTCACATAGTGAGGGGAAAAAAACCATCCTACCAAAGAAGAAATACTGACAGATGGAGTATATTTCTTTATAAATTTGATATAGCTTTACCATATTATATTATGTACGTAATGTTCTACCTAGTCACATGCCTACACACATACCTCCTACTTGCACGGGGTATGGGAGAAGCTGGGGTCTCTTGCTCCTGAAAAGGAATGCCCATGGCTTGACATGGTGGCTGTAGAATTGAACCCAAGCTAGCGGGCTTTGCAAGCACACTTTTAACTGCTAAGCCATCTCTCCCGCTGGACTTTTGTCTTTTTTTACATTGTTAACTTTCTTCATTTTAAGAACTATTTATTTATTTATTTATTTACTTATTTAGTATTTTTGAGATAGGGTCATGCTCCAGCCCAGGCTGACCTGGAATTCCCTCTGTAGTCTCAGGGTGGCCTTGAACTCAAGGCGATCCTCCTACCTCTGCCTCCCGAGTGCTGGGATTAAAGGCGTGCCGCCACCATGGCCGACTCATGTTTTCGTTTTTTAATCTCCTCTTCCACATGCCTGCCTCGTAATGGGCTGGCTCATGAATGTGCGTCACTGTTTGATATTCACGTTGTTGTTCCATTTGTTTTCTCACCCCGACCGTGGTCCTGGATTCTCTCCTGCTCTCCCCATATGCACCTCCTGTGTCCCCCTCATTCCACACTCTTCCTCTCCACTGTATACCTCACAGTTACGACAGTCCACAGCTTTATCAACTCCAGAGTCGGCAGACTCCACTGGAATCCCGACTTCCCCTCCCGGGTACTTTGTCCACACTGATCTAATACAAGTCGCTACCCACAACCACTTTATATCCCTCCTGTATCTAATCCTTCATCTTATTTATTTAAAAGCAAAGAGAAAATGGGCATGGCAGGGCCTCTTGCCACTGCTAAAGTAATGGGGGGGGGGTAAATGTAGGCATAGAGGAGGGCTTTCTAAATAGGACTCTGCTCACTCAAGAAATAAGGCCAACAATCAATAAATGGGACCTCATGAATTTAAAAGCCTTCTGTGGAGCAAAGGTTTGCTAATCAAGTGAAGAGATAGCTGACACAAAGCCTTTGCCAGCTACAGATCTGACAAAGGACAATTATGAAGAACATACAAATAACTCAAACAACTAACTTTAAGAAACCAAACAACCCAATCAAAACAGGGAACTGATCACACTTCTAACTAGAGATGGCCGTACGACCGAGCCAGCCATCCCACTGCAGCGCAGGTTACTGTGAGACCCTACAGCTTACCAGGGCCACTTGCTCATCCATGTCTACTATTGCTCTGTTCACAACAGCTACAGTGTGTCACCACATAGACGGCCCCCCACCCGATGACCAGGTGATAAAGATGTGGTTCACACACACAGAGGAATGTGATTCGGCCATCATGAAATCTGCAGGAAGACACAGAACCGGAAAACACCGCACTAAGTGAAGTAAGCCAGGCTCAGAAAGGACGGATGATTGCATGTTCTCTCTCACGTGGGGACCCTGGCTTTAAATTTGTAGGTGTGTGCATACGTGCGCGTGTGCAAGCAGAGGTGGGTATCTGAAGAAAGCTGGAAAGGGGCCTGAGGGCAGGCACTGGAGGGCGAACAGCAAAACATGCGCAAAACGACAGTGGCAGTGAACATTGTCACAGAAAAGGGTTAAGTTGGACTGGGAGGACAGGAAGGGGGAAGAAGAGAGGGCCTGTGGGGGGCAGAGTTAATCAAAAGTAAGGATGGGGGCTGTAGAGATGGGTTAGCGGTTAAGGCACTTGCCTGTGAAGCCTAAGGACCCAGGTTCAGTTCCCCAGGACCCACATAAGCCAGAAGTCGCATGCATCTGGAGCTCATTTGTGGTGATTGGACAGGCCCATTCACTCTATTTGCCTCTATCTCTTTCCCTCTCTTTCTCTTAAATAGTTTTTTGAAAGTAAGGATGTAAGTTAAATTTAAATTGTCTGAATGGAGACACCCTGAGCAGGTGGATTATGCTGGTCTCAGAATCTTTATGTTACTTAATAAAAACCACAGTGACAAAGTTAGTTCCCTGAAACCCAAAGAATAACACAGTCGGCTGTGACTGCTCTCACTTATCCACCAGAACCGGTTGCGAGACCTCATTGTGAGCGACCGGCGCACTCTGCTCGTGAGCAGGAACTGAGCTGGCAGCGTCCGCCCCGCGGGCGAGCGAGCAGCCCTGAAGGCGCGCGCTACAACAGGTGCTCGGGAAGGGAAGAAGGCCTCGCCTGCCTCACGCAGCTGTGGAGCCTGCACGCTCCACTACGCCTTTCCAACGCAAGACATGTCCGCTGCTCAACACTGGGATGAATTTCCAATTGCATTCTGAGGCCCTGCAAGAAGAGAAAATTCACGTCTGGTCTTATAAATCTGGTCAAAGCCTGTGGCAAGGGGCCGGGGGAAGAGTCACAGTCAGAGGCTACGACTGTTCTGTTGCTAACTAGGGTCTCAATACTTACGTCTGTGACCACAGGTAAGGGCTGGTTTTAGTTCTGATCAGAGTGGCTTTGGCTTCCAGTGGGCAACGGTTACAGCAGAGATTCCAAACTGGTCAACATGCTGACAGTTCGGGACTGTTAGGCGCTTGGCCTAAGAGGAGCATCTCTATCACCCGCTTCGAGGTTCAGGGAACGAAGCAAAGGGACAGAAACCGCGTACGGGCCAGAGCAAAGGGAGGCGTGCCGGGAGCGTGCAGGGATCGCCAGGGCGCAGTCCTCTTCACGGCGCCATCGACACGCTTTCACGGCTCACGGGCGGGGGAGGGACTCGCGCGGTCCCGCCCTCCCCGAGGAACTGCTGGCCCTTACTGGTTGCCGGCAGAAGGGCAGACATCTTCTTCAGCGTACAGCCGCTGGTAATCTGCCCATGGTCTGGTAAGTACTCCTCCACCTGTGCTTGAGCAAGCACGCTACCTAGACTCAGGGAGTGACCACCCCTCCAAAAACAAAAGATATCAACTTAAGAAGAGCAAGGGGGTCACTGGGACAGGAGCAAGACAGGGCGGTGGTGGGTGAATATGATCAAAATACATTATACATTTATATGAAACTATCAAAATTTAATTACTTTAAAAATATTTGGTTTGGAATCCTTTTACAGCCAAATAATAAAATAATAATTAAGGACTGTTCTCAGCAAAGAATTCTAATAGTCATGATTAAATTGTGTGGAGATTATAAGCTTTTATAGCTTAGTAAAATAAAATTTTTAAAAATGGCAAGAGATGACCCAGGCAGAAATAAGGGCAGTTTAGAACAGCATTAAATACTTCATGAAAAGAAAATCAAGGAATAAGACCTAGGAAGGAGCCATGTGTGATGCTCATGCCTACAATCCCAACATGCGAGAGGCAGAGGCAGGAGCTCCTGACCAAGAGTTCAACGTCAGATTTGGCTACAAACTGAGTTCCAAACTCGCATATTAAAAACAAACGAAAAAACTAGAGGCGTGGTGGCTCACGCCTTTAATCCCAGCACTAGGGAGGCAGAGGTAGGAGGATCGCCTTAAATTCAAGGACACCCTGAGACCACATAGTGAATTCCAGGTCAGTCTGGACAGCGGGTCCCTACCTCGGGGGTGAGGGGAGCTAGGAAGGGAAGCTTCCAGGATTAGTGTGAGAATGGGGTCAGCACAAAGCTCATTAGGCACCAGCGTGCACTGAACAGGCCTCCTTCCTCCGACCTCACGGTGCTTCCCTTTCTAACAATGTCCACGATTCACACGGGACTCCCAGACGAGGTGGCACTACTTGTGTGCTTTGCCTGCTGCAGCATTTGAGTTCTGTCAGGCCCAGTAAGTTGAGCCTCACTTCTCGAGACTTTTCTGATCACCCCAGGCCATCTCTGTCTCCATTCCCTAAGATCACATAAAAGGAGGGAGAATCAGCTTCTCTTGGGGTTGGAGAGATGGCTCAGAAACCGTTAGAAGCGCTTGCTACAAAAACTTGAGGCCAGAATTTGGGTCCCCACAACTCACAGAAAGCTAGATGGCAGTGGGCACGCACCTGCCATCTTAACCGTGCCTATAGCGAGGTATTCTGGCATTTGCAGTGCCAAACAAGAGAGATTCTCAAACAAGCGGGAGGGAGAGGACCAAGCACAGCGAGACTGTCCTCTGACCGTCACATGTGCACACGGTATACATGAGGCCATACATATACACATGTCAAAAAAATAAAGAGAATGGTTAATGGAGATGTGGCACATATTCACAATGGAATTCTACTCAGTGGTAAGGAAAAATGAAGCAATGAAATTTGCACAGAAAATGGATGAACTTGGCAAAAAGATCGTATTAAGTGAGGTCACACAAGCTCAGAAAGATCAATGCTGCGTGTTCGCTCCCACGCAGTTCCTAACCTGGAACAGTGTGTGATGGGTAAACGTGGTAGCAAGCCCCAGGAGTAGTGACCAGGAGCGGGAATGAAGCTAGGGAAATGGGGAACTACAAAAGAAAGGGAAGAGGGGCTACTTGGCAAGCAAGTTCAGAAATAGAAAAACATAAAAATAAAAGAAAGAAACACAGGGGATGGAAGGGTGTTTGGGAGGTAGGGGGAAGGGAGGGGCAAGTTACATAGAACTAACAACAACATGGCCCAGTCCCATAGCACCCTTCCTCCTGGAGAGCATTCCGCAAGATGTAACGCTCCCAGAGGGGAGCTGGGGCTGAGGGCTGGAAGAGTCCTGTAGAAAGGGGGGGAACGCTTCACCCTAAAACCATGGGCTTTGGCTTGGGAACCCCAGGGTCAAAACTGGGTAGCCCATCAGAGTTGGTCAGGGAGATATGAGGTCCCCGCAATAATGCAGGTCATTGCCAAAGCACTTACTTTACTGGCCAGAGCTAAAAGTTAAGGCCCTACTGCTGAAGACACCACAGGCTGTGGCAGTCACTGATCATCAGGAGACCAGGCTGGAAGCGACAGGAACACCAGGTCCCAGAAACAGCTGCTCTTCAGAGCTCTGGAAGCAGCTCCTGGGGCACGGCAGCTGCCAACAGTGTGAACCCGCGGGACAGCCTGCACACGGCAGAACCAACCAGCTGAGCTAGAAGGACACGCGTGGGCAGTAGTGGCGCATGGCCTACGCGGGTGACCAGCTGCTCTCGGACTGGACAGGAGCCCCACTGAGTGGGGAAGAGCTCATACTTGGTGCTGAGAAGCAGGTTGAAAGCCTAAGAGATAGGAAACTCACAGACTCCAGGGAGAACCTCCACTGATCTTTGGCTAAGATTCATGGGGACACACATCAAAAGACTCTCAAATAACTATGCTTACTCCCTTTAATCCAAGCTGCTCTCACGTTTGGTTGGAGAATCTGTTTTATCTTACAGATGACAGAAGTCTGGGAAGGGCTAGGATACAGCAATATAACCAGAAACGATAGCCGGCTGGTTACCGCGAGGCGAGTCTCCTGTAGACTCCCGCTGGGGAGCGGGAGTCACTGGGCGGGAGTGGAGTGAGGGACGCGGCTCTGACGGTCAGCCTGAAAACCAGCTCCAGGGAGATGGCAACAGACATCATGGTCACATTCGGATCTCCCCAAAACAGAAACCCACGGGCCACAGAGAATTTAATGTTAAGTCAGATTTCTAACGTGTGCACCAAGGCTCGGAGAATGCCGCAGAAGAAAGGGCAGAAAAATTAAGAGCTTTGAGGTGGGTGGGATTATCACTGCCCCCCCCCCCCCCCGCACCCAGAGAATGACTGAGGCCTTCTGGACCCACAAGTGAATACCGGTATTTCCTGGTCTCCAGTCCACTAGAATGAGCATGGAGGAAAGGGGATATAAGAGTATAAACTTTAAAAAAGAATTAAAAAAAGAAAATAAATAGCATCATTGGTCCCATGTCCATTACAATACTACTTACTGATCCCAGATCTCAACAAATTCATCAAAAATAGAATAAAAGATGAAACCAGTTTGCTATCAAACGTGTTTAACAGGTGTTTTCCTTAATAATTCATGTTGCTTCATAGCTTCCCTGCATAGAGGACTCATGAGAAGACGATGGCATCTATGTGTAAGATGCCACGTAAATTCTGCAGACACATGATGATGAATTGGGCCAAATCCCAGACCGTGCACTACTGGAAAGGAATTGTAGATGGAGGGTATTTGGAGTAATGTAATCAGAGGCCATATGTGATTATTTCCCAAGGCTGACAGACCTAACAGTCAATATAAACATTTAAGAGTTAATTTCCAAATTGTGTGGCCTTCAGCAAGTCAGGAAATAACCTCAGTAGTGCACCCTATAAAATAAAGAGTTGCTTGCTAACAGGGCCACCCAAGTTCTGCAATTATTTTCTATAAAATTACTCAGATTTCCAACCAAGAGAGGTAAAGCTACCATTAATACCTTTGCATAATAAATTTTTTATTTGTCCTATGACAGACAAATTTTCCTAAAGTAGGGATATACTACTTTAATCAAAGCATTAAAAGACTTCTTAAAAAAAAAAAAAACCCTGACATTTCCACATAGAAGAATAAGTAAAAATGTAAAGTAGCATTCCTAAAGGATAACTTGTTTTAAAATGTGGTCTTATCTGTCAGATTATGCACAGCAATATTATACAGAACTATTAGTGCATGTAGATACCTTATGAATGAATTTAAAAAATGCATCAAGTACTTGAGAAGGATTTAAGCCCTCTCAGAAGAAATACTTAAGAATATGCAAATACCCTCAACGGAATCAAGTTGAACAGATGTGACTACCCCAACAATACAAGGGTTCTTTCTCTGCTTGCTACTGTCAATCAAAGAGTAAGATTAAGGTTCAAGGTTCCGACAATGTGCAAAATGAAAAAGGACAATCAGGGAGTGTCAATTTATTACACTGATACGAACAATAATCTCTCATTGTGCCTTCAGAATAGCTAACAACTTATACATATAACACAGCACTTAAAGCCTCTGTTTTAAAAGCATGACAAACTGTCACAATATTATTTTTACTGGGGTTTCTTTTTGTGTGTTTCACAAAAGTAGGACACTGATTCCTTAATACAATTATGTAAATTTAAAATAAGCTTTTTCAGCTTCTCTAGAAACTTAGAAACACACATAATTTTGAAGGCTGTGTTAAAGGATAGTTTCCCTATGCTGTCAATTTGATTAATCTGTCAATTTCATTTTTAGAAGAAAAATCGTACAGAAAAGCTTTTCTACTTAAGTATTTAGTATTCAGTGTCTCCGAAGCAATGAGTAATAAAATGTTAACACATTCTAAATATATTTTACTGTATCACATAATTGGAAGTTCTTAAACATTACTACTTTTATTAAAAAGCAAAATAAACAAAACTAAGAGAGCTTGTACAAATACTGGCGTCTTAGATCCCATCCCTACAGATCTAACATTAGTAGATATAGAAACAGGCCCAGGAATCAAGTGAGTTTTATTAAATAACTTATCACCACATTAATTCATTCTTCCTCCCCTCTCCCCTTTTCTCTTCTCTTCCTCCTTTTTCACCCTCTCTTTTGTTATAGCCCTCCTACTAATTCAACTTCCTAACTAGGGAATTCAGACTCAGTGTAAAATTTTATTTTCAGAAATATTTTACATGGGCTGGGGAAATGGCTTAGTGGTTAAGGCATCTGCCTACAAAGCCAAAGGACCCAGGTTCAATTCCTGAGGATCCACGTTAGCCAGATGCACAAGGTGGTGCATGTGTCTGGAGGTTGTTTTCAGTGGCTAGAGACCCTGGTACACCCATTCTCTCTTCCTCTCGGCCTCTTCTTCTGTCTATCTGTCTCAAATCAATGAATCAATAAAATATTTTTTTAAAAAGAAATATTTTCCCTAGGGAGGTTTTTTACATAAGATTCATAAAATTAATGTAAAAATCTCACTCTCTTTGATATCTCAAGATAGACAATACATTTCCAACTCTCTGAATTTCAACCTAGTAAAAATAGAATTCAGACAAGTTCAAATATGGAGCCAGCACTTTTTCAATCTCAGCTTCATACTGTCAGATTGGTAAATGTTTTTAAAAGTTGAACAATACAAGTACTGGTGAGCATGAGGAACAGCCTTGTATACTGATGGAAAGTTTCAATGGATACAGCCACCATGGAAAACAATTCGACATTGCCATGTTCAGTTGAATACACATATGTTATAGCTAAGCAATCTCCATCTTAGAAACATGTCAGAGAAAAATTTTCAACACAAAGGCAATGGGTTAGAAGATGTTCAAGAATGAGAAGAGCTCAAATAACAGACTACTCAGGGACAGGAAGAGTGGAAGAAGACTGCACCTCACAAAGGAGAGGTGGACAAAAGCAGTAGAGGGGCCGGAGTGGTGGCTCAGGGGTTAAGGCGCTTGCCTGCGAAGCCAAAGGACCCAGGCTCAACTCCCCAGGACTCGCATAAGCCAGATGCGCAAGGTGGCATATGCATCTGGAGTTCATTTACAGTGGCTGAAGGCCCTGGTGTGCCAATATTTTCTTTCTCTCTCTCTCAAAATAAATAAAATAATTAACAAAAAACAGGGGGCTGGGGGGGAAGTACCACAAACTCCCTGGCTCATCCAAAAGTGTCTAATTTTCTCCTCTCTGAGTGGTACCAGGGATTCAGTCCTGAAATGAGGGCTGCTCACTTAAAATCATGAAATAGAACTGAAAGGGCTATCCAAAATAATAGATGTGCACATTACAACACCGAAAACACAACACATTTTTTTTGGAAAAGCAAGGTAACCTCACGCCTCCAAAGGATCGCAACTCAATTATCAAATCCAAACATACTGAAATGAGTAAAATGTCAAATGAAGAGTTCGCAAGTTAATGTGTAAAAATGAACAATGAGGGCTGGAGAGATGGGTAAGAGGTTAAAGACCCTTGCTTGCAAAGCCTGACGGCCTGGATTCAATTTTCCAGTACCCACGTAAAGCCAGACGCACACAGTAGTGCAGGCATTCGGAATTTGTTTGCAATGGCAGGAGGACCTGGCACATCCCATTCCCATTCTCTCGTATTCTCTCTCTGTCTGTCTACTTGCAAATCAATCAATAAAAATATTTTTTAAACTGATGTTGTTCCTTTTAACAAATGATCAAGGACTTCAAAGAGGAGACAAACAAGCAGATTAGTTAAGTAATAAGGCAAGCAACCCAGGACACAGGAAAGAACGCCAACAGCACAGACAGGAAAAGTCAGCAAGACCATGAAAAGGCAACATGAGCCGGGCGTGGTGGTGCACACCTTTAATCCCATCACTCGGGAGGCAGAGGTAGGAGGATCACCGTGAGTTTGAGGCCACCCTGAGACTACAGAGTGAATTCCAGGTCAGCCTGGGCTAGAGTGAGACCCTACCTCGAAGAACCAAAAAAAAAAAAAAAAAAAAAAAAAAAAAAAAAAAAAAAAAAAGGCAACATGAATGAAAAAGACAACAAAGTGAGATTATGAAAGGAAAAAAGTAGAAATGTCAGAATGAAAAATTCAGTGAGTCAAATAAAAAAATGTAGTGGAAGAAAATCACCAATATATGTGACTACTGTAGTCAGTTTCACTTTGCTGGGATGAACCTCCAAACCAGTTCATGGGAGGAAGGGATTTGTTTCAGACTTACAGACCCAGGGGAAATTCCATGATGGCGGAAACAGCTGTGGAATACTTCCTCTACTATTAACAGATCATATCTACTAGACCCAAAGGTTTAGTGTATACTATGAGATCAGATGGGAAATAATTATCCAGACTAGATGCTCTCCATTATTAGTATCACTGTTTTATGTCAATGTCATTTCAGGACTATATTTACACATGTGTCCTTCATGTTTTATACCTGTTTCTAGCTATTCTCCAAGATGGCTATCTCGTGATATCTAGTCTATCTCATTGCCAGAAACAGAATTTATCTTATCTGCCTGTATTATTGCCACTGAGTGTGCACTAGTCTAGCTGGCCCACAAACTTCCAGAATCTTCTGGCTTCACCTCTCATTGCCATAGGCATGTTAGGAATCAGAGTGTGTGCCACTCTGCCTCCATTGTACGTGGGTGCTGGAGCAATGAACTGTGGCTGGCAGGTTTGCAAGCAAGCAGCTGTAATTGCTGAGTCGTGTCCCCTGCCCTCATTTAGTAATTCTTAAGATGAACCAAGACGGTTGCTTTGTTTTACTACGATTTTCTAGATGCACACTTGTGGTGATCATCAAACCATATCATGCTCTTGTTTTATCTATTTAGACAACAGACCTCACCATCACCACAAGCAGACACAGAATAGCCTATCGATCCCTGCTTGCAGCATACAGCCTTCTGGAACCTTCCTGCCGGATGCTTGAACCTGTTCCTGTGTTTGCCCATGAGAAGCACGGAGGTAGACATTCAGAGTTCTACAAAACCCGGGCAGTAAGAAACGAAGTGACAGGCAACTAGACTTTGGGACTGCAGGCTAAGAACGCGTGGCTCGACGAGTTCAGCTAGGGGACTGCGTGAATTATCTCACGGTGTACGGAATAATCTTCCAGGGCCTAGGACAGTAGCTCCGCAGTTGGAGGGGCTTGCAAAGCCTGCCAGCCTGGATTCAATTCCTAAGCCCCCCATGTAAGCCAGACCCCAAAAGGGGCACAAACATCTGATGAGTGTGCTTGTATACACACACACACACACACACACACACACACACGCTGTTTCTTAAAAGAACAAACTCCCAATTATTTGTGTAAACAGCCATGTTTGCTACTAACCTAAGAAACAAGTTGTCAAATGAGATTTTATACATGTTACAAGAGTTGTTTTTTGGTACTTTGCATTCTTTTTTTTTTGGTACTTTGCATTCTAATCCCACTCTAAGACTTTGTTTCTGTTTTTCTTTTCTTTTCTTTTTTTGAAACAAAACATAGAGCCAGGTGTGGTGGCGCACGCCTTTAATCCCAGCACTCAGGAGGCAGAGGTAGGAGGATCACTGTGAGTTCAAGGCCACCCTGAGACTTCATACTGAATTTCAGGTCAGCCTGGGCTAGAATGGGACTCTACCTCACAAAAAAACAACCACCATAATTTAATTTGGTACACTACTATACCAAGCTAACCAATTCTGCTTTAATTATTTACCAAGATACTGAAAATTTACCATGTGCCTGGCCTTCTTTCATTTAGGTCTGTGATAACACTTTAAACTTTATGCTGAAATGATGAAAACACTCAATCTGGATGTTAAGCAGCTCTAACTTTTAGAAACTATGATCTTTCAAACTGTCACAAGCACGGTGTTTCCCAGGCCGTGCAGAAAAGATCACTGCTTCACCAGCAGACCAAAATGAAACACTATAGAATTTAATTTGGAATTCATGGAGCAATTCAGTGCTGAAGCAGACATGCCACAGGGAGCTCTCTCAACCACAAAGACTTAATTAGAAACCATACCAGCTAAAATAACCAACTTAGATGGTCGGATGGAAGAGAGTTTGGTGGCACAAATGTAAATAGAAAGAATCAGTATGTTTTAAAAAATTGTTTAAGGATATGCTCATTGACAGTAATAAAAATTATATTGATTTAAAAATGAAATTTAGCTTTCCTTTAAATAATTTCAAATAAAAAATCCTCATGCACTAGAAACTTAGACACATATAAAAACAAGTTAAAGGTCTAAATGGGCTATATATGTTGTCCAAATTGGAAAGACAAAGAACAAAAAGTGACTCTAATGTCAACTCTACTACAAAATTGCTAATGGACAGTTTATATCAATCCCTTCCCTTTAACACTTAACAAAACAACCAAAGTTTACTTATGTTATTGTATGTTACCAGATTTTAAAATTAGTCTTCAATGGATATCGTAAGAGAAATAACACACCTTTAGTTTTAAAAAATGATTTGGTTAGCCAGGCATGGTGGCACACGTCTTTAATCCCAGCATTCGGGAGGCAGAGGTCGGAGGATCGCCGTGAGTTTGAGGCTACCCTGAGACTACATCATGAATTCCAGGTCAGCCTGGACCACAGTGAGACCTTTCCTCGAAAAAACCAAAAAATAAAAAAGATTTGGTAGCTGGAGAGATGGCTTAGTGGTTAAGATGTTTACCTGCGAAGCCTAAGGACCCAAGTTCATTTCCCCAGGACCCACACAAGCCAGATGCAGAAGGTGGTGCATGCATCTGGAGTTCATTAGCAGTGGCTAGAGGCCGTGTTGTGTCCATCCTTCTTCTCTCCCTTTTCTCTCTCAAAAAATTAATAAATAAGGGCTGGAGAGATGGCTTAGCAGTTAAGGCGCTTGCCTGTGAAGCCTAAGGCCCCATATTCAATTCTCCAGGTCCCACGTAAGCCAGGTGCACATAGTGGCACTTGCGTCTGGAGTTCCTTTGCAGTGGCTCTTGGCATGCTCATTCATTCTCTCTTTCTCTCTCCCTCTCCCCCTCCCTCTATGTCATTAATAAATATTTTTTGAAAATTAATAAAAAGTAAAAGAAAAAAATATTTGGTAGCTGAGGATTTGGCCAGGACTCAAACGTGACCTCAGTTCTGAGCCCTAGGTCTAAGGACTCAAGTGCCCAGTAATTATCTTCATTGTGTCACATTAAGTGCAAAATAGCCAAACTGAACTCTTCTCGGTCCCTATACTGCTTCTTCCCTTCATTTTCTTCTCATGGATGATACTACCATCTACTAAAAGCATCTGGATCCCAGGATCACCAAGCCGAGTGGGCTCTCGGGGCTAAATCTGCATTGAATCTGAGCCAGTTTTTGATCTCCGCTGCCTCTGCCCCCTGAATTCAAGCACCGCCATCTACGAGTCGCAGCACACTGCTAAAGCCGCGTGATTCGCCTCTTCTCTTGTTTCAAGCTCATCTGCATTTCCTCTTCTAGGATTCTGTGAGGGTGAGCATCTTCTCAATGCTGCACTTTTTCTGATTTCATAAGCAATTTGAGCACAGAAAAGTGAAAACACGCAAGGACAGGGGAATCACTCAGGTCAAAGCCACAGTCAACATTTTGATATCTTCCCTTTAGCTTTTAGATACATTATTTGTAAAATCTGATTCTTCCAAACTTAACACTCTCACTCTATTGATCTAATATTTAGATGCTGCATATCATTATTTAATATACCTATGTCACAGACTTCTGTAAGTATTCCTTATTATTGCATGTGAAAATCCCTCAAGTTTGTCACTCTTTAAATGATGCTGGAGAAAGGATCTTTATGAGCGAAGTCATCTTAGCATTTCTTGTCCATAGGACATATTCTTAAAAGTGAATGTTTTAAATGATATCTGGATGCTTTAAAGACTTTATAAATATCACTAAAATTACTTTTTCAAAGAAACTATACTAACTTGTAACTTACAATGGTAACAATGTTGGTCTTATCTACCACACTCTTAACAGCACATGATCATTAAAATTTTTTTTTGTTAACCTATAAGAAGAAAACCTCCATCTTACTGTTTCACTTTGTATTTGTTTGATAACTGATAAATAAATAAATAAATAGTATATTATCCTTTTTGTTATCCATCTGTACTTTCTCTTTTGTAAAAATGATCACACCCTTGGTTCATTTATCTATTTGGATCTGCCTCTCTTTGTCCAAAGACTTCTAGAGCTCTTTTTTCACATTTTCAGGGTAGGGTCATGTTCTAGTCTAGGGTGACCTGGAATTCACTATGTAGTCTCAGGGTGCCCACAAACTCATGGTGATCCTCCTCCCTCTGCCTCCCAAGTGCTGGAATTAAAGGCGTGCATCACCACACCCAGCTCTAAAGCTCTTTAATAAGAAAAATACTAAATTTCTTTTGCCATTTTTGTTGTTAATAGCTTTACTATTTTCTTGCTTTGCTTTTTTTCTTCATGATTTCCAAAATAATATTTTCTTTTTTATTAGACAAGTAATTGATCCTCTAGTTTCTGGTTTCACGTGTAGTAAGATTCAAAATCATCAACCTGTCCTAGCAACAAATAAAAAGCTGAAACAAACTAAAAAAGCATCAACTCTTAGATTTACAGACAAAGTGATGCTCCCTAAGTTATTGAGTCAGATAGGCAGATAAAAAGAATTATATTGAAGGAGAAACTTCCCAGGAACCGATGCTGATGGAGGACCACCTGGAGGCTCCGCATGGGCACATCTCAGAGCTCCAGGGCTCCTCTCGCAGCGATCCAGTCCCACACCTGAGTTTCACTTCCACGTGTTCAACCAGGCTCTTACTGTAAAGACCATAGAAAACGCACCTACTAGGAATAAAGACAGAAAAGAAACCATCGTGAAGTCAGTCAGTCAGACCAGTACTCTAGTTTCACCAACGTTGCCTTCAGGACAAACTGTAACATGAGTCTAACACAAAGTGGGAACCTAACTGCCCTGCGGAGGAGAAAAACCCAACTTAACCATCTGTGAAGTCACAAGCCCGAGGCCCAAGCAAGCTCCACAAAAGCCTGAGACCTCATCAGGAGAGGTTTCACCTCCCCCACGTCTTCCCGCTTTGTTCAACGACTCCCCTAGTAGTTCCTTGTATGAAAGACATCGTGTCCCGCTAGCAAGAAAATGACAAGTCATGCTAAATGGCAACACACAAAATAACAGCAGAACGCGCCTAGTCTGAAGGATAAAGCAAACATCAGAACTAGAGTTAGGTGTGAAAAGGAAATCAGAATCCATAGATCAGGAATTAAGAACTAAGCTTCATGTGCTAAGGGACTTGAGGGATCAGGTAAAGAGTGCGCAAGATAGGACAGGCACTGTACACAATGAGGTGAGCAGCTGAGAAAGGGCCAGTGAAAAATCACACGGGCAGTAAAAACATTCTTGTGAGAAAAATCAAGCATATAGGACTTCCGTGTGGCCTAAAGAAAGAGTCTACATTAAAAAAAAAAAAAAAAAAAAAGACTGTTTCAGTGAGGAAGGAAAAGAACTTCAAAAATTCACAAGGTGGGCTGGAGAGATGACTCAGTGGTTAAGACATTTGCCTGTAGAGGGTAATGACCTGAGTTCGATTCCCCAAGACCCAGGTAGAGCCAGGTGCACAAAGAGGTGCATGCATCTGGAGTTTGTTTGCAGTGGCAGAGGCCCTGGTGCGCCCATTCTCTCTATCTCTCTCCTCTCTGTATCTCACTGCTTGGAAATGAGTACTTTTTTTAATTCACAAAGTGCCGGGCATGGTGGCGCACGCCTTTAACCCCAGCACTTGGGAGGCAAAGGTAGGAGGAATGCCATGAGTTCAAGGCCACCCTGAGTTGACATAGTGAATTCCAGGTCAGCCTGAGCTAGAGTGAGACCCTACCTCAAAAAAACAGAAAAAAAAAACAGAAAAAAAGAAAGCACAAAGGTTACAGGACAATGTGAAAAGGACAGGTGACACCCTAAAAGAACCCAAGCCCAGCACAGCCCCAGCCACCCCCACTCTCCACTGTGGGTGGTGGTGGGAAGGGGGCAGGTACCAAGATGACAGGTGACCAGGGTGAAAAGAGATGGGCAGCCCTACCTTCGGGACAACGCCTCAAAACCAGTTCTAAGCTTTGTTGGGGTGGTAATTCCCGGTGGAGTGGTCAGCAGGGGACGGAATCCCATATGGTCACTCTGACTGAGGGAAGACGCAGGCACCGTCTTTAAGAGAGAGCGCCTCGCTGAGCTACTCTGGGAGCCTGACAGCAGGCATCCGCCTTTCATCCCAGCACTCGGGAGGCAGAGGTAGGAGGATCGCTGTGAGTTCAAGGCCACCCTGAGATTCCAGTTAATTCTAGGTCAGCCTGGACCAGAATGAGACCCTACCTCAAAAGAACAAAAACAAAAACAAAAACAAAAACAAAAGTCTTAACAAATACACCAAATCAAAATATATTTTTGTATCTTCACATATCATACAGGAATAAAACTAGTAACACAGGAAACAGCAGAGGACACTGAACAATATGTTCTTGAATGATTTAAGGTCATTGAATAAGTCATGTAACTTAAAAATTCTTACTAGAATCTTTGGGATACAACTCAGACATTTCCAAAAAGAAACCATAAGGTTATGAATGTTTCCATTGAAAAATCGGAGAGATCTCAAATTATATAACCTAATGGAGAACTCGGGGTCTTAGAAAAAAGCAAGCCAAACCCATAGACAGTAGACAGAATAATAACAAAGTTCCATGTAGAAATTAAAGGATACTCAAAGAAATTAATACACAGAATTGATAAAATAAAACGGGCTTTTTGAGAAGATCAACAAGATTGACAAAACTGCACCCAAACTGGTCAAAAGATAGACCCAAATTAACATAATGAGAGATACAAAAGGGGGTTAGTTCAGGTTGTAATAAAAGTCTGGAGGATTATCAGAAAATATTTTGAAAACTTATATTCCAAAATTTCCTGAAAATCCAGAAAAATGGGTCGATTCTTTGACACATATGATCTACCAAAATCAAATCAAGAAGATATAAAGAACTTAAACAAATTCATAAACAAGCAATGAGATTAAAGCAGTAATAATTAGTCTCTCCACAAAGAAAGGCCCAGACCACACAGGCTCATGGTCAAATTCCACTAAACCTTTAATTCTCAAATTGTTCCACAAAATACAAAGGGAAGGAACAAAAGTCATCTTATAAAGCCAGTATACCTGAAACCACAACCAGATAAACACATACCAAAAAATGAAAGCTACAGAAAACTTTCCCTGATGAACATGTATGTACAAATTCTTAAAGTTACTGCAGCTTGTGTTCAAGAGCACACTTAAGAGGGTAACAGACCATGACCAAGTTGTTTTCATACAGAGGGGCAAAGTTAGTTAAAAACACACAAACCAATGCATGTGATGCAACACCACAGTCTTAAAACAGAAATCCCACATCATCTCAATAGGTGCTAGAAAGGCATCTGACCGTAGTGTAATCCCTCCCTGATAAAAGCCCCCAGAAGCCAAAAGTCAGGCTGGGCGTGGTGGCGCACGCCTTTAATCCTAGTACTTGGGAGGCAGTGGTAGGATTGCCATAAGTTCGAGGCCACCCTGAGACTACACAGTGAATTCCAAGTCAGCCTGAGCTACAGCAAGACCCTACCTCAGAAAAAAAAAAAAAAAAAAAAAAAAAAAGAAATAAACCAGAAATCCTACCTCAGCTTCTGAGTGCTGAAATTATAGGTGTGAGCTATGCACAAAATTCTATTGCGATACTATTTATAACAACATCAAATAAACTGAAAATAGTCTTAAAAGCTATCAACAGAAAAATTGTTAAACTATTAAGGTACATCCATCTATCCTACAGAAAAATGTGGCAATTATATACTCTAAGTTAAAAAGCCACAAAATGGGCTGGGGAGATGGCTCAGTGCTTAAAGGTGCTCATGTGCAAAGCCCTGCCGGCCCAGGTTCAATTCCCCAGCACCTACGTAAAGCTGTGACCCCGATGTGACCACACCACGGGAGGCAGAGCCAGCAGAATCCCCAGCTCTTAGGCCAGCTCGTTTAACGTTTGTTTGCAACGTGGCAGATGGTTTGCAAAAGGCAAGTGACCCAGTCTCAAAGCAGGTGGAGTACGGCTACCTTAAAGTATCTTCTGACCTCCAACCTCCACAGGGACGCCATGGCATACAACCCAATGAACAAACGAACAGGAAAGATAACGTGTAAAATATTTAAGAACAAAACAGGCCAAACAACCTTAAACTGTGAGCATGTATAATTTCATGGGGAAAGTCTTCAAGAGGGCCTTCCTTTGGCTTATACGTAGCCTTATTGTTTATACCTCTAATAATAACCATCTTTCACACGAATATTTTCTAGTCCTATTTCATTTGTGTGAAAGTTCCAAAAACCTCTGTGTACCTGGGAAGGAAGAATAACACATATTAGGGCGAGAGAGAAAAAAATAATTACACTAAGCCAAAGTCTCCACAGTGGCAGAGCCGGCTTTTGCGTTGAGTCGCCGTTGTATGTAGGCATTAAGCTGCAGCTCTGGCTAGTAGATTTCTAACAATCAAATGTCTCAAGACACTGAAACATGCCCACCTCACCCGGCACTACATTCATTCATAACCATCTAGTTATGCCAGCAACTCTCAAAAAAGCCTCCCAAGTGCCTTGGCCAGGGTCAGAACTCTAGTCACGTGACTGCACGCTCTCGGCACCTCCTCCGCCTGACTGTGGCCTCTTCCGGCAGCTGCTCAGCTGGTCACTAGTGATCTCCTGGGCTCTGCTCCTCAGAGTGCAGATCAGGACAATGTATAGGGCAGCACACGGGATCGTTTTCAGTGGGCAAAGTCCTGAACTTAGATTGCTAGATTAACAATTTCCGAAGATGACTCGAATGCTTAAAATTATACGAGGTTTCGCACAAATGCTAGCACACAGCAGGTGTTTCATAGTTGTTGAATGAATGAGATATTCTACAAAGATTGAAGTTGGTCTTGAATTAAGAAATATAGGTAACCAATCTGCCTAAGAAACTCAAATAAATAAACTATGAGACGTTGAAAATTTTAGTGCAATTATACTACTTAACAAAAGCAACTTAACATGATTCTTAGTACTAATAAATCTACTAAGAGGTATATAAGAAATAAAAGCTAGATCTAGCCCCTCAATTCTCTGAAGAAAAAACAAGTGGCAAATAAGAGCCAATTCTATGTATTTTTTTAAAAATTTTTTTTGTTCATTTTTATTTATTTATTTTTGAGAGTGACAGAGAAAGAAGCAGATAGGGAGAGAGAGAGAGAATGGGTGCACCAGGGCTTCCAGCCACTGCAAACGAACTCCAGACGCATGCGCCCCCTTGTGCATCTGGCTAACGTGGGAACTGGGGAACTGAGCCTTGAACCGGGGTCCTTAGGCTTCACAGGCAAGCACTTAACCACTAAGCCATCTCTCCAGCCCCAATTCTATGTATTTTTAATTGAGTTGGTCATGTATTCTGGAACAATTCTGACCACCAGAACACCTGAAAGATGGCGATTTTATTTATTTATTTATTTGACAGAGAAAGAGACAGAGAGAACAGGTACACCCAGACACATGTGTCCCCTTGTGCATCTGGCTAACGTGGGTCCTGGGGAATCGAACCTGGGTCCTAACTGCCAAGCCATCCCTCCAGACCTACTTACATCATTTAAAATAATTAACAGTAATAATTAATACTAAGCAATACTGCATACTTACAACACCTGGGTCTAGATGCTGTGACTGCTATGAACATGTCCATTAAACTTCAAGTCTGGAAATAGCCAGTTTCCAACTTGAGCAGCCACATGAAACAGTCCTATATCCAACAGCTACATTTCAAATGCAGCACTTCTTTTTTCTATAACATGATTAAACCTGAGCCACTGAAAAACAGCAGAATGAAGGTCAAAAATGGAGCACATTGGAAAAATGAAGAGCTCATTGGCCAAGATGAATTTTAGAAATGGGCTTGTGTTGCCTGAATTAAAATATCAAAGAATTATAAAATAGAAATGATATTTAAGATTTATTCTCCACCTATAAATGGATATGATATAAAACGCAAGTCTCTCAGATAGAGTGCCCAGGGCTGATTTCTAAGCAGTTCTGTATCTAATCATTGATTTGGAAGGATTTGTGGCTGCCTGGTGTTAACTAAAATGGCAGCTCAATACTGCTTTGTAACTACTGTACTGTGATCTAATTCTGCTCAACTTTTTTTATGCAAGGTATGGGCTGGAATGCCTAAAGTGAAAGAGGATTCAAAGCTTCCTTCACAGATCTTATATAACAGGCTGTAATAAATTGTTTTTGTTTCTGCATGCAAAGGATGTTCATTTAAAAACATCTGCATGCAGCAGGGTGTGATCATTTCTTCATCATCTCATGGGAGACTGCAGAGAAGTGTCTTTACTGCTTGCCAAAACACAACACAAAACCTGCAATTTATACATGATCCGCTTTCTTTAGCTCACTTCACAACTATTGCATCCACATGTCCCCCCCACCCAGTAATATACTTTATGTTGTCTTTGAGCAGCTACAAAATATAAACGGTAAAACAGTGGTCTTTACAATTGCTTAACCAGCAAATCTTAGGATACTGTCTATATAGCCAAAATCCACTACCCTCGCTATTTTTTTAAGAAAAAGATGAACATTTATTAAAGAATCAGTACAGATTTTGTGTTATAAATAACATTAAGGGAATGCAGAAAGAAAGGCTGGGTTATCTACTGCCTAGAAATACTTCATTATTAAGTAGATCTCCTTTCTATTCTTTCTTTCTATATTACTTTTAATTTTTATTTTTATTTTTTTGGTTTTTCAAGGGTCCTGCTCTGACCTAGGCTGACCTGGAATTCACTCTGTAGTCTCAGGGTGGCCTCGAACAGTGATCCTCCTACTTCTGCCTCCTGAGTGCTGGGTTAAAGGCGGTGTGTGCCGCCACGCCCGGCTTATTTATTTTTATTATTATTCTGCATTGCAAAGCTCTGTGGCACTCCTCCTGCCTCATCCATCCACGCACTGAGATTACAGGTATGAGTCATGGCAGCCTGGACACCAGAACGCAGGAGGACAATCTGAAGTTCTAGCAGCTCACACACAGCTTCAAGCACCTCTCTGCCATCACCACAGAAAGGACAAGGAAGCCGGGCGTGGTGGCGCACACCTTTAATCCCAGCACTCGGGAGGCAGAGGTAGGAGGATCGCCGTGAGTTCGAGGCCACCCTAAGACGACATAGTGAATTCCAGGTCAGCCTGAGCTAGACTGAGACCCTACCTCAAAAAAAACCAAAAACCAAAACAAAACAAAACAAAAAAGAGGTCAAGGGACATTCAGTTTGTGCACAAAAGTGGAGAACAGGTGGAAGACCTAACTACAGGCCACAGGTGACTAGCACGAAAACTCCGCGGGTGTCTAGGATACAGAGGTGCAGAAAGAGCACCCCTGCTTTCTCCTGCCCGAGCACCTCAGTGCAGGGACGCGCGTGAATCTGCAGGTAAGGGCGATAACAGAGGCCATCCAGAAGAGTCACTTCCTCCCCAACGAACTCCTTAGCAGCGGAGACAGCCACCTTTCCAAACTGCCCGAAGGGGGCTGGAGGGATGGCTTAGCGGTTAAGGCATTTGCCTGCAAAGCCAAAGGACCCAGGTTCGACTCCCCAAGACCCACATTAGCCGGCTGTACAAGGGGGCGCACGCGTCTGGAGTTCCTTTGCAGTGGCTGGAGGTCCTGGCGCGCCCATTCTCTCTCTCTCCCCTCCTCTTTCTCTGTCAAATAAATAAATAAAAATAAAAAATTTATTTAAAAACTGCCAGAAGGATATACCTGGAGAACTTTGTTTTAATACATATTTCTTTCCTTGAGTGACTCGATTTGGGTGCCATAAAAAATAAGTTTCACATGTAACTTGTTTGTTTTTGAACCAAGTGAAGCATTTGTTTCTCTAAAATATTATTCTCTCTCTAAAGGTAACTAGAAGGGCATGAATGGTAAAGATAGACCAGTTCTTCATTCTGACGTACTAACTTCATAGCTTCCAGTATAATTACAAGCTTAAATAAATATTTTTGGTAGCAGTGAAATTGCTTCAGGGCAACTGGTAGGATCATCTTTCTTTAGTTTTTTTTTTTTTTTTAAAAAATCATATAAATAATTACCATCACTTTCTGTGATGTCTTAGGTACAGGCTTGCCTACAAGCAGGAAAGTAAGACAGGTAATTTCTTATGGTATTTTTCAACTCTAGGGTAATAAAAATATCTTAAACTTTCTCACTTTAAAAAGGCATATTTAACCACTTAAATTCGAAACCCAGCAGTCATATGGAGTTCCAGTATAGTTCTCTAAAATGCAGGGCAAATAAAGGGAGCAGTAAAAAGATCAATTAATATTTCCAACTAAAATGCAGCAAATTGAAAGACTCAACACTTCAAATCACTACCATTGCACATAAAGACAACGCTTAGCATGCTTTGTATACGTATTTACTACATAACCCCCTATGATGGTTGCATAATCTAACTGGTGTGGGACTCAGCGGTAGAATGCAAGATGGCATGCTTCCGCATGAGCAGTGGCCTGGGTTCAATCCCTACCACCCTCAGAAAAGAAGAACTGTGTAATTTTTAACCATGTGTGAGAACATGACACGCGTGCATGCATGTGGAGGCCAGAGGTCGATGGTGAACGTCTTCCTCTGTTTTGAGACAGTGTCTTTCACTGAACCAGTTCACCAGTTGGGCTGGTCAGCTCGTCACAGCCACAGGAATCCTCCGGCTCCATTTACCCAGCGCTGGGATCACAAGACCAGCCCACCGTGCCCAGTGTTTTAAGTGGGTGATGGGGATCCAAGCCCAGGTCCTCCTGCTTACACAGAAGGGTCGTAAGCCACTGAGCCACTTCCCGGACCCTCAGAACACAATCATAAGAGGCTAACCATGGGTAAGGAGCATTGCTTGTTCAGACATTCAATACGGAAATGTGAAAACAACAAAGGAGATTTAAAGAGACAATATAACAACACAGCCCTCCCAACTTTCTCCTGCAGTGACAATGAACACTTCTTATAGATTCCTCAATGCTAACTGATACTTAAGTCATGTAAAAATAATATAACTGGGCTGGAGAAAGAGCTTAGTGGTTAGGGGGCTTGCCTGCAAAGCCTGAGGACCCATATTCGACTCTCCAGATCCCACATAAGCCATACACACAGTGACACAAGCACGTAAGGTCACACATGTACACAGGGTGACACACGCATCTGCAGTTCAGCTGCAGTGGCTGGAGGCCCTGGAGTGCCAATTCTCTCTCTCTCTCTCATTAAAAAAAGGGGGGGCTAGTCTGTTGGGCTTGCCTCAAAAAAGAAAAGGAAAGAGAAAACTACAGCTGATAACCATTTACCATATTAGGCACAGTCTTAAACATGTTAATGCACAACACTCCTATGAAGTAGGCATGTTCTTATCTTCACGTGACAGATAAGTAAACTGAGTTACAGGGATTTTCACTGACTTTCCCAGGATCGCTCAGCTAGGAACTAGCCAGGCTCGACACCCTGAAATGCCAGTTACTAAGATGTTTCCAAACAGGAGAACAGCTGCCGAGAGAGAGGAGCTGGGGTTATTTTTGACATTTAGTTTTCTATGAAACAAAGGATTACCTTTCATTTCAACTTCTACCTCTATTCCCTATTTCCATATTATCCTCATAGCCTTTATAGAAAAGAAACACCTGTATTTCAAATCATTTCACCTAATAGCCCTTGGAGCTTAGTGGCAATTCTTTCTTGTTTGATTTTTTTTTTTTTTTTGAAGGAAGCCCAACAGATTACCTTTTTTTGTTTAAAATTTATTTGTCCATTTTTATTTATTTATTTGAGAAAGAGAGAAAGAGGCAGATAGAGAGAATGGGCACACCAGGGCCTCCAGCCACTGCAGACGAACTCCAGACGCGTGCGCCCCCTTGTGCATCTGGCTAACGTGGGACCTGGGGAACCGAGCCTTGAACCGGGGTCCTTAGGCTTCACAGGCAAGCGCTTAACCACTAAGCCATCTCTCCAGCCCCCCCCCTTTTTTAATACGATACAATGACAGAGAGAGAATGAATTGGTGCGTCAGGGCCTCCAGCCACTGCAATCAAACTCCAGACACATGCGCCCCTTTGTGTGTGACATATGTGACCTTGTGTGTGACATGTGTGACCTTGCGCACTTGCATCACTGTGCAGCTGGCTTACGTGGGACCTGGAGAATCAAACCTGGGTCCTTAAGCTTCGCAGGCAAGCGCCTTAACCGCTAAGCCATCTCTCCAGCCCTGATTTGTTTTTGTAATGACCATTCCTATCATTTGCATTGTTACCTGCACTAGAGTAGCTATTATTTTGACCTGCATTCACAGCTTATTAAATAGTAATGCTGTGAAGTGGCTGATGCATTTATGACCTCCTGCAAAATATTGGGCCCATCAACATCTCATCGTAACTGGTAGAGGAGGATGAAGATCAAAAGAGAAGAGGGACTAGCTGAGAAGAAGGGATTTTGTGGAAGAGGGACAAAGGGGGACAAAACAGGAAGAGGGGGGATTGTGATCAAAATACATTACGTACACATATGGAATGTTTCAATAAAAAAGTTTCAAAAAACAGGAGACAAAAAAAAAAAAAAAACAACAACAACCCTGGTTAGGTTTTCTCCAGTAGCATTTTGGATGTACTCAATTACATCCACAGTGGTAATGTGTTAATACATCTCCCTTTGGGTCTCTTTGTGTCTGATATGGTTTGTCTGGTGATGGCCATTAGGCCCAGGCAGCCTCCCTGTGCTTTTTTCTGCTAACTGGTTTGCTTTAACTGAACTCTGCAAGGCACTGCACATCATTCTTTTTGGCTTGAGAACCTCAGTTTAAAATGGCAACTACTCTTTGTGGTCTCTCATATGACAGATTTCCTTGGGAATATTCCTTGTTTCTAGAAGACATTACGTCCAGGTCACCGGGGATCACAGTGATCTTTTTAATGTTTACCATGTTGCTCTCACCTGCAACACTTGAGTGTGTATGTTCATTAAAATAAGTACAGTATTCTTTCCTGCTTCAATGTGCAAAGCAACCTATGAAGTGTTCTGATGTGTTTTTATACGTTCCTTAAATAAATAAATGCTTTTAAAAATTACGAATACATAGACAAATAATAGTCATGCTGTGCCATCACCACCAGGAAGGAAAATGGGTCTAGAAAGTTTAAACTTCCTGTAACTTTATCATGACATATCTTCACATTTCAATTCAATCGTCAGCTCTCTTGTTTTCACGGGCAGTTCTGTTGTGTGGTAGCTTTACAGACAGACGCAGGTCACAGCCCATGTCTGGGTGCCCTCCTCTCACCCCACCGAAGGGAGGTGTACTGAAGTCGCTGAAATGAACCTGGCCCTTCACAGGCCAAAGGAGAATAGCAACACACTTAGCATGTTTTGGTTTGTTCATTCACATTGTAACAAACACAAGTACTTTAAAAAGTCCTATTTTTGAAAACTTAAGCATCAAGACTTTTCCTTGGAGGGCACTGTTTATCAAAAGCTATTTGAAGTTAGCTGTTAATGAAAATTTCAATCCAGTTTCTTTTGCTTTTATGCAACTACGCCATTTTATAGGAATAGCTTTCTGTCAATCATATTATGCCTGCAAGGCCGGCATGTGCCAGGTGTGGCATCCGGTGCTGCTGTTAGGACTCACTTGTGACACAAGCAACTGCCACCACAACCAGATTACTACACGCAGAGTGATTCGACACAAGAGCCACACGCGCTAAGCGTCGAGAGAGCGGACGCAGGGTTTGAGCACTCCTTCTGAAAGCGAGCAGAAAACTGAGTGTGACGTCCCAGAGTCCACGTTAGCAGTCACGTTCAAGTTATAGGTCAAAATGCAGTATTTCTCTCTCTTCTTCAGGAAAAGAATAAGATCTTGTCATAGGAACCCAAAGTTCAATAGGGTGTAGGGGAGGTAAAACTGCAAACATCTATTCGTTAGATTTTCTTCACAGGTTGTGTGCCTTTGTTTCCAGGGAGGAGGGTACTTTTAGGAGAAAGGAAGAAAATATGCCTCTGCTTGTTGCTTGAAATTGAAAAATAAAATAAAATAAAAAAGGTTAGAAGGCACGGAAGAGGGTGACTCAAGAAAGATAAAAACTTAAACTGCGTTAAGCCCATAGCAAACAATATACAACCCTTGGGTCGTAGGGAGGTTCACTAGCACGAGATCTATGAAAGTGCTCTGTGCATAGTTGATACCATAGAATTTGAAGTATTAAACTACATTGGAACCCTAAATAAACCAAGATTGACTTAAGATTTAAACTTTACATTTTAAAAACGTAACAATAAAATTATAATTTTTGTATGGACAAAAACAAGACAGAGGAGAACCTATACAGTGTTTTTCCTATAACACTTGAAAAACTTTCAATGTGCATGGTTAACAAGACAAGAAACCCAGAATACAGATTATTAATTTTGTTCTCGCTATGTATTAAAAGGTAATATGTATGTCTGAGACAGACACAGGAAACCTGATAATAAGAAAATGAGCGAGCCAGGGATACAGAATTACTTTTACTTTTTCATATTAATTCTTTAAAATAAAACTGTGGGGCTGGAGAGATGGCTTAGCAGTTAAGGCAATTGCCTGCGAAGCCTAAGGACCCATGTTTGACTCTCCATGTCCCACATGAGCCAGATGCACACGGTGATGCAAGCGTACAAGGTCACACAAGCACACAGGCGATGCACATGTGTGAGGCTCAGTTACAACGGCTGGAGGCCCTGGGGCGCCAATTCTCTCTCACACACACACATTGAAAAAAAGCCAGTCTGTTGGGCTTGCCTCAAAAAATAAAAAGAGAAAACAAAAATAAAACTGTGGTTACCTATTACTTTTTCAATCAAAAGTAGTCAGCTTACAATTAGCCCTTCTGACTTCAGAACTATAAAAACAGTTAATTTTTTAAACTAGTAATGCAATTTTAAGAGAATTTTTGTTTTTATGTTTTAATATTAAAAGCTTAGTCAAATTCAAGAAGTTCATGAAAAAATATCAAGTTTATGTAATTTTTTTAAGGAAAACACATTATCTAAGACACCTTTTTCAGTGCAGCAGAGGAGGGGCTTACCATTCATTTATTGACTGACTGACTGGTTTTTGTCTCCCTCCACCCTTCCATCCTCCACTTGGTATGGCCGGTTTTCAGCTCACAGGAATGGCATGGGCGGGTCAGGGTCAGACTCTAACTATATGGTCATGTGCATGGCATTAGTGCCTTCTGTATTTTTACAACCTTAAGTTTCTGAGAAACAAAGATGCAGGCTTTAATGTTTTTTGGGAAAATTCATATTACGTTGTTTAATAATAGTGTATTTACCTTATTTGAAAAGAAAAAAGTCTAAAAAGAATGAAATGGAAAACAAAATTTTTCTCTTAATTTAAAACCAGGAATGATAGATTCCTTTGAAAAATAGCACAATGATACGGAAAATATTTTATAAGTATTACTTCATATAAAGAGACAGTAATCAATACATTGCACTATGTGTTCTGCAAAGAGCAAAAACCCCCAACTAGAATAGAGACTGACTGAGTAAGGAAACAAATACTTATATCTGACTGCTGGTCAGACAGAACAGTAGTGAATCCTACTGACTGAATAGTAAAGGTGACGTCAGAGTCACAGAGCACAAGTTGAACTACCTCACCCCTGGAATGCCTTTCCAGTCACAGATTTGATGACAAACAAACAAATAAAAATATCAAGAAGACCTAAGTAATCCACAATCGAATATTCTATTATGAGGGCGAAACTTCAGACCTGGCTACAGAGCTACAGCAATTTCATAGAGCAACAGAAGTCAAGGAAGGTAATTCACAAGACGTTGACATGAAAGACGTCAGCAGCCACACACTTTCCTCAAACAAGCTGTTGAAAATGGACTAAAGTCGGTACAGGAATTTCAAGAAGTAATTGATGTATCCTAGTGAAAGTAAGTTCTAAAATTAAATGCCAAGTTCCATTTTTATACTGATTACCATTTTAAATTGGAATTATCTCCTAGGAGAAGATGAAGGGTAGGGATGAGCTACGTCGAAGGGGCTTGCTGAGAAAGGCAGGAGTCGACAGAACCAGATTAACCGCGAAGAAGGGCCGAAGGGTAGAAAAAGCCTAACTTTACAAAACTTACCTCGAGTCACCTTACTTTAAGAGTGCTTGGAGAGTATAACAGTCTAAGTTCATAAACTCAAGTCAAATTTATACCATATTTGCTCTTTCCGTTGTTCAGAGTCAAAATTCTTACGCCACACTACTATCTATTACAGAAGGGTAAAAAGTCTACTTTGTATCAAAGACCATGGCCCACAGGGAAAAGATGAAAACAAAACAAAACAATTTTGGGGGCCTGTAAAGACCTGTTTTGTTGTGCTTTGAGTCAGGCTCCCTGTGTCACTTAAACTGGCTTCTAAGTCCTTCTTGGTCCTCTCCAGCACTGAGATTACAGGCACGTGCCACTTCCTGCAGCATATACAGACTTCTACATGAATTCGGGTATTTTAAAGAGGAGTAATGTAACATTTCCCTGGTCAGACCTATGACTTATTCAAACTCTAATACCAAAGAGGAGGCAAAGAATAGATTTTGCGAAGGGACTGTAATAGAGAGGATGCAGACAGGATGTGTGGGTGGTAAACATGGGCTTGTGGGTGAGGCTGGTTTGGGGAACAATGGCTGCATAGCACTGAGCCCTTATGAAGAAAGAAAGCGGGCCGGGAACCAACAAAAAATGCCTACGTTCATTTCCTAAGTGCTCCAAAGTAGGCACGTGCAGTTTGCACTGGAAAGTCGAGCGCTGCTCTCTGAAGTTGGTAAGTCATGAAACATATGCATATCATGTAGAGCTCAAACCACTGGGAGAGCCAGAGTCTGAGGCAGCTACAAGAAGACAGATACGTCAATGCAACGGGACACAGGAATGGGGGGGGCAGGTGCAGATGAATGAAGGTTTTCACTGAAAGTTTTTCTATAGGGTTTGACTTGTTAACATGCATGTGTACCAAGAATAAAAACAAAATTGTTAGTTTCCTAAATTACAAGTGGCCTGACCCATGCAGTAAGTTCTTCGTTTCTTTTATTTTTTATTTTTTGCTTTTGCTGATTCTATCAAAAGGTTCTTGTCAAAAACAGATTTGATTTTTTTTTTTTTTTTGGCACACACACGTTAGTTACGGATGATTACTAAAGCATTCACTTTCTATTTGCTTTGGCTTAGAATTGACTTGTGCTAATATTAAGGAACTATTTCACTTTATATGGAGACGATATGAAGTGCTGCCTATTTAAATATACATATAGTAAAGGAAATGATTTTATCCACGTTCAGGCTCATAAGCAATAAAAAACATTTAAGAAAGAAGTGAAGAATTTATTAAAAACTATGAAAATACTACATATTCTTCTCTCTTTACTCAAAATAGGCTTTGTGAATTTATTCTGAGGGGATGATTAAAAGGTCAAAGAAAATTTCATACTAAGTATAACTAAACAATCCTGAGTTTTTGACGTTTTAAATATGCAAAAACTTAAAAAATAAAATCCAGCAATATAAAAAGTAACTAAAATTACAAAAGGAATCCCTCAAGTTTAAGATATCTGAAAACCTAAATTTAGCCAGACACATGGCAGGCTACTTAAAATTTACATTTCACATGCACAATGTTTAAAAACAATGTTCATTTAGGATACTTAATATATGAGCACAGAGTCAATGAGAAATGTAAAATGTTACCTATTCATAATTTTTACATAGTAATTTTCAAAACAAAACTACTTTATCCAGGTGCCAATAAATAGTAGCTAATAGCAATTTAGTTTCTTGCAATACCCGCTTGATTTGAGAGTAAATAAAGCCAGTCCAAACCAGCCATGTGACTTAAGCTTATGCTGTGATGACTTCGGAGTAGATTTTCACAAGTCAGGCCCACCAACCTGAAGTGGAGGAAAGCACACACACACATAAGAAATAATGCTGTACTCAAAAAGCCAGCAACAGGGGGGGGGGGAGAGTCTGGATTTGAAGTCAGTGCTCGGGCCCCCATTATAATTGCTAACTTGCTTATGACAGCACCTTATAAAGAAAGAATGAGACACAGATTGGAGATAAGGAATGGAGTAAGGAGAAGAAGTGCTGTTGGCAACGGATCTGTACATTCTAGAACTTGTACAAAATTTTTATTAACAAAGGCTTGACTTTACTAATGCTCTCATCACATCTCATATCCCATGGCCATGGAGATCAAGAGCAGCCCCTCCACCCTCCTCAGTGGGATGGGGGCAGGGAGACGGGACAGGAACCAGCACAGGATTTGTCCATACAAAATCTCTACTTAATAATGATTAAAAACAAGACTTTAAGACACTTCCTCTAACCTTACAATAGATTCTTTTTCTTCTCTCTTCCCCTCTTTCCTAACACATTTGGCAACTACAATCTCTGAATCCGAGCTCACGTACGTATGCCTCCTATGCGGGCCTCTTTCCCCTGCCCCTTTCGTTAGCAGCAGCCGCGGCCGAGTCGGCAGTCACCGACGATCACACCCTTGCTGGTCTTAACTCTTCTCCACCTCATGAGCGGCAATGAAGCCTTTACTCCAAGTTAAACAACCTCGGGTGGTTTTGTTAATTTTACTTCATTTTTATCACACATACCACCAAGTTATTACTTTCATGTTACAGGATCTACTGGTTGACATATATGCATGGAAATCTACCTCTGAACTCAACTCTAAACCTAATCACAAAAAAGCCATTGAATAAATAAGATCGGTGTGAAACCCTGAGCAAATGGTGGGTTGTGCATGCATCTGAACCTTTATAGATTTTCACTGGGTCAAGCCGTCCCTGGAATCAAGTGCAAAGTGACAGTCACTGCCCAGAAACGGGGACATCACAGCTCACACGTGAATCAGCTCTGCTGGGGCCTGGGAAGGAACTGATCACTGCAGAAGCTTTTAATTCAGAAAGATACTGCTGCTTGTGCTGATGAGGAAACATCAGTTCTATCAGCACTTGTGAAAGCAAATATGAAAACAGATAGGAGCCACACTTGAAAATAAGAAGCATAATAAAACTAGCTATGAATTTATTCTAAATGCAGTTACCTAAGAATTATACAATGCACACATTTCAAAACAAAAAGAACAATATTAAATTAAAACAAGCCGGATGGAAGCAAGGACAATTTTGCTTTTTAGTACTTCTAGCGGCGCCACTGTTAGTCATATGACACTAAAAACTTAAAAGAACAGAACATTTTATGTATCAGTTTTACTTGCACATTACTCCAGCACACCCAGCTCACAGGTTCTGTTATAACAGGTATCTTCCAGGTATGAAACCAAAATTACAGGTAGCAGAGCTTAAATATATCACTATAAATGTGAAAGTGAATTGAGTAACTTATCGGATATTGATAAACATACAACATTTTATTGGGGCTCATAAGCCAACAAAACACTGCTCTCCATCCACCCTTACCCAGCTCCATTAACACAGGACTACCACAATAACTAAGTAATTGGGTAAAGTCAGATTAAAAGAAAATCCACAAGGATAAAATATAAAGAAATGACGACACATTTTTAAAACACTTACTGAGCACCTGTTTGTAAAGCACTGGTGTCAAGTGCACTAATTAATGACGCACAATTAGAACTCTGTCAACCCGAAGCTAAGCAAATGCACGAGAACGGAGTGTGAGCCGCTGACTGGCCCGGCAGTGCGGCTCAGCAGGCCGACCTGGAGCGAAGGTGCGATCACTGCAAATCCTCCAGCCGAAGCCTGACCTGCTCCTTATGCTGCCTTAGCAGGTGTGGCTATTTCAGTTGCGCTGTGTTTTGTTTAAATACTATCAAATAATCTACCTCACTAAAGGTGACTTTTACCTAAACACAATGAAATGCCTTTCCTTACAAGGTATCAAATACTTGCTTTCAAAATTAGTTCATTATATTCTATTTACAAGGAATGGAAAAGGCAGACACATGAAATCAGGTTACCACATACGTAAGACTACTTTTAAGTTGGGGGACGGAACCTAAATACAGGAGTCACGAAATGAACGACAGTACTACGCTACTTATTAGCAACATAGTGGGCTAGTGTTTAGATTTTAACACTTTGAGGTGTTTTTTTTTTTCAGCAGTAAAATTAGGGTGAACTTAATGAGTTCTAGGCTCTATTTAAGCTCAAAATTTCTGTGATATAGAATCCTCATCAAGGAACCTACATTTGCATAAGGAAACCAGGTTGCTGGTGAGTTATAGCTTAAAGTAAACAACAAAAATAGCGTAGCGTTATTTCGAAATACATTAAGTGCCTGAAAGAAAGGTGTCCAAGGTAAAACATAGGGGACAACCGCACATGGGTATGCTCACCCGATGACAGCGTGAATACGGACGTCTGTTGAAAGGATGTTGCAGTTATACCTCGTGCAGGAATATTTAGCTAACCTGCAAAACTAAAGCTTATCAACATATAAAAGTATACTGAAGAAATATTTCAGACCTTGAAATTGAGTTCCCTACAACTTACATGTAGGAATTACAAGTATGTGAAATATGATCATTAAAACTGAAACAAAACTGTATCTAGTGATCTAATATCACATTATCAGCCACATAAGTTACATAAGTCAATACCACTTCCGGTAAGATTATAAAAGTCCAAGTTTTTAGTGTTCACGTGTGCTGTCAACAAGTATAGAACTAATAAGTTACAACTTTCAAAAAAAAACAGCTTGCTTCCTACTATTAATCTGACACAGGTGTTCCTGGAGTTCCATTTTGTTTCACAGTGTGGTCTTTAACGACCCACCCATACAGTATTTTAAAAACACACCAAAAAAAATTCTGTGCTACAAATGTCCCAGAACTCTATTTTGACACTTCGAGTTAACCTGCTAAACCACTCTGTTGGCTTCCCAGTATCAACACCAAGCAAGCCAAGGAGGAGGAGCTCCTTCCCTTACTGCGCTCCAGGCCCCAGACCACGCTCGGTCAGGATAAAGGTCAGTCGGTGACCGCGCACGCGCCGCTGCAGCAGAAATACAAAAGGTGGCCTAGGACTTACTTCAAGGCTAGCCCGCCCAAATCCAGAAGGTACGATGCCTTTTTCCAAATCAACTACGTTCACGATACCATACAAATGAAAGCTTAAGGTGCTCAGAAAGCAAATCCACTCTCGGTACTTGCAACAGAAAGCTTCCCAGCCCCCAGGTAGCTTTCACAACCTCGTGGTTTTGTGTTTTGTTGTTGTTGTTTTGTTTTGTTTTTTAATTTTGCAGGAGTGCTACCCTGCAGGCATCTATGATGGCATCACAGGGTTTCTGATTTAGTGTGGGTGGGTAGATAAAACTGGGCACTGACCAGTTTCCTGCGTGCTGAAAGACACCTTTTGGAATGCTGCGCCGGGCTCTGGTTAGGACAGCGCCGGTGCAGTGGGCTGGAAGACGTACGCGTTGGCGCTCTGTGTGGAACCAGGAAACGTACTGAAAAGGCTACAGCCACCGGGATTTGGGCAGCTGTCTTCTTAAGTGAACATGCACAGTTCAGGAGGAGATCCAGGTCACCCCTGTGAGCACCAGAAACATTGCATGTCTCAGGCACTGTCTGCCCTTCAACAAAAAGCACAGAGAAGTCTTCTGGGTAGAAGGACGTTATGTACTAGAGAGAGTCACATTTTAAATCATTTAGCCTTAAACTAACAATTTTCATGGCAATATTTAAATTAAAACATCAGCAGATGTAATTATAAGAATAGATGAAGCAACATAATTAATATACAGGTATTAAATTGAGAGCCCTGAGGTCCTTATTACATATATGTTTTTGTCGCTCCGGTGTACATTCTGAACCCTCCACTGCCAAAAGTAACTTGGAATGACTACTCAGTGTCCTAGAACATTCTTAGACAACAATTTCATTTCTTAATAACTGCACGTTATAAAAGACAAGTAGTTCTTCAAACACACACAACTTCGAGTCTCCTCTAGGTATGACTCTGGATCTTAGTCTAGACTCTTAACGGTCTGTTAGGTATGACTCTGGATCTTAGTCTAGACTCTTAACGGTCTGTTAGGTATGACTCTGGATCTTAGTCTAGACTCTTAACGATCTGTTAGGTATGACTCTGGATCTCAGTCTAGACTCTTAACGATCTGTTAAAGACAAGTTACTGGGCCTGGGATGGAGCTCAGTGAGAGAGTATGATTTAGCATGTACAAGGCGTGGGTTTTCAAAAGAAGAAAAGAAAGAAAAAAGCCAGGTGTGGTGGTGCACGCCTTTAATCCCAGCACTCGGAAGGCAGGGGTAGGAGCATCGCCATGAGTTCAAGGCCACCCTTAGACTCCATAGTGAAATCCAGGTCAGCCTGGGTTAGAGTGATACTCTACCTCGAAAAACCAAAAAGGGGGGAAAAAAAAAGAATGAAAAGAAAGAACAGAAGAGAGCTGGCAAACCTAAAGCTACTTTCATGGGACATCCATTTTTCCCAGTGGCTCCACCAATTTCCTCATCACCATTAATCAGAGAATTTTCCTAACAGAGACAAACTGTAGCAAGGGACATGCACACCTGAGCAGCACTCTGCAGACCATACTATATCACATTATCTGACATTTTCCAGTGGAGTCACGGCACGGCTTCAACACCTGCATTAGCATTGGAATGGTGCAATCTAATAGGTACAGATTAAGACACAGGTTTCTTTTAGAGGTCATACCTGTTAGGTCTGCAGAAACATATACACACAAGCATCTAAATGGAAAGTAAAATCACTTCTGAATAATAAAACGGAAAATAATTCTTAATTAAAAGAAGGCAAAAGTCTCTGGTCAAAAAAAAAATGCTGAAGTTAAAAAAGAGCGCATATAAGCTAGAATTTCAACCTTCTAGTTTCTAGCCAACAGTTCTTTTAAGATTCTGGACTTTTAAAAAAAGTGTAACATTTTGTGGGCAGGAAACCCTGAATGATTAATTAACATATAACATCCCTTCCAGGCTTTACTATAAACTCAGTTTTCTTAAAACAGAAGGACTTGGTGTCAAAGAATAAAATACCACAAACATACTGATTGCGACAGCTTTCTGCAGTGGGTGCAAGTTGGGTGGCTTGGGTAAGAAGTACACAAATATTTGACCTAATTATTAAAATAGAAAACTCCCTATAATTTTTAAAATCAATTTTAGCTGGAGTATTTTAAGCAGTGTCAAAATACATTTATCCTATAACTATATGAAATACCTTCGTATATAAAATAATTCTAAACAACTTAATTTAATAGCAGGTGTTCCTTAAAAATCTTCTCTCTTGGTACCAAAACGAAACTGCCACTAAAAGAAAAGCAGAAGAGTCTCAAAAATCTTCTAACTGAACTACAGGAGAATTTTTATATGTAAAGAAACCGCTCCACTTCATTTCCCCCAAATCACAATCTCAATCAACTGCTACTTCAATATTAAGCAGGGCTCTGTGAGTCACTCTGTAGTAGAACTGGGTAATTCTAAGCATCACACGTACAGAAAGCATAGTCTGACACAGTGCCATTCGCTGAGAAGCTGCCGTCTACGGCGCAAGCGATTCTACCCCGGGATTAACGTTTCAGAGGCTGAGCCAGAGATTACGTGTGTGGATCTTGAATTTCATTGTCTCCCTTTGGCACAATAGCTCATTCTTCCTTTTTTTTCCCCCCATCTATCCTCTCATAAAGGGTCTGGAGAACAGAGCCTTGCTGGTGCATTCAACTCATGTCTACATTAGCCAGATACCTTGTAGTCTCTTTAACTCTTCTGTGTCATCCACCCCACCGCAAGTTAATGCCCTGAGCTGCGCCAGTGCTAATGAGGTTGGTATCAAATCAAAGGGTGCCATCAAGTGGTTATAAATCTCTCAACAGCATTACAACAAATGACTTCCAGAGAGACCTCCTCCAGTACAGACAAACTGTCACTCTGCTACCAAAAGTTAAAGAGCGTGTGGGATGGTGGGACGATTCGTATTTTTACTCTTTGCTTTTCAAGCCTCAGAGACTGGTTTTCTGCGTATTATATTTAGAGAGTACAATTTCAGGGTCAAGATCAGGACTAATGTTCATGCTCACTGTCCAGTGACGTAAAGCGGAGCAGCACTGACAACTGAGCCAGCGCAACAAACTCGTGGCCACATGAGCAGGAGCCTCCTTTTGACAACAGCGACATCACACAGTCTAGGCTAAAAGGGCCACTTAGAGTTCTGAACACAGGAATCCAGAAATGCTTTTTCTTTTCTTGCTTTGCTCACTTCTTCCTTCCTTCCCTTTCCTTCCCTCTCTCCCTCCCTTTCTCTCTCTCTCTTTTTTTTTTTTTTTGTTTTTTTTTGTTTTTTCAAGGTAGGGTCTCACTCTAGTTCAGGCTGACCTGGAATTCACTATGTAGCCTCAGGCTGGCCTCGAACTCACGGCGATCCTCCTACCTCTGCCTCCCGAGTGCTGGGATTAAAGGTGTGCCCCACCCCACCTGGCTTCCTCTTCACAGGGTTGCATTCTGAAGCCTCTGAATTATTTCATTTTTGATTTCTATTGGGTTTTTCTTCAGCATCCTCTCTCTTTATTGTGTTCCATTTTCCCTTCCTTGGTCTGAGCTGCTCAGCATTCAGTTGATTGTGCCCTTTGGCATTTATTCGGGTGTTTGCTGTGTCTTCTTTGCCTTCATCCAGGTGTCTACTGGGCACTTGTAGTTAATTCTTTTGCATTTCATCCAAATGTTCATTTGAGCCCTCTTGAAGAGTGACGTATATGCTTATCATAAGAGTGTTTCGGAATTCTTTGTCTGGAGTTTCCTCCGAGCGGTTTTCACGAGGACTTCGACTATGGGACCGGGCATTGCTGGCGGGGTCTCGTGCCTGCTTTCTGATTATTTGTCTGGGGCTGGGGCTTGCCCCTCGGGGGTAATTCTTCTGGGCATCTGGCCGAGAGCGCAGCAGCAGCGGCTGCACAGAGGCCAGTGTCCAGTGGCCCGGTTCTCGTGTGGGCGGTGGGTCTACACATGGGCCTAGGCTGAGCCTAAGAGCACACCCATGGCATGCTGGCCAGGGCCTGTGTGTGCAGACCTAGACCTCCTTGCCGCCTGTGGCCCGGTTCTCGTGTGGGCGGTGGGTCTACACATGGGCCTAGGCTGAGCCTAAGAGCACACCCATGGCATGCTGGCCAGGGCCTGTGTGTGCAGACCTAGACCTCCTTGCCGCCTGTGGCCCGGTTCTCGTGTGGGCGGTGGGTCTACACATGGGCCTAGGCTGAGCCTAAGAGCACACCCATGGCATGCTGGCCAGGGCCTGTGTGTGCAGACCTAGACCTCCTTGCCGCCTGTGGCCCGGTTCTCGTGTGGGCGGTGGGTCTACACATGGGCCTAGGCTGAGCCTAAGAGCACACCCATGGCATGCTGGCCAGGGCCTGTGTGTGCAGACCTAGACCTCCTTGCCGCCTGTGGCAGTGGCTGTGGCCTACAAGGGGGTCTGGGCTGGTGGCACAGAGCGGGGAGAAGAGTGGAAGCCATGCTCAGCGGCCTAGTGCCCCTGCTCTGGTAGGCATGGGTGGCAGTTCTCATGTGCCTGACTGGCTCAGGCCCAGGGGGGCACTCACTGCAACCCAGGCAGCTGACTTCGCCTTGGTCCGGGCTGGCACACGCAGGCTGGGTACAGGAGTGAGCCTATGGTCTGCTTGCTGGGGTCCTAGGAATTGGGAGGCCTGCTCTGCCTAGCTCGGGGCACGAGTGCGCGTGCAATCTGACACACGCACCTGGCCCGGGCGAGCGGGGGCAGTCTTCCGAAAGTTGAGGATCACCATCAACATGGTAGCAAACTACACATACACGCACAAGCACAACCCCCGCCCCAAAACCCAGAAGTTCTACATGACGACATCATTCACTTTCTACACGGCTGGTACAGGCTGTCCATAATTTTTTTAGTATGCACAATATGTACGGGGTGTGTGTATGTGTGTGCGCACGTGTGTGTGTGTGTGTGTGTGTGCTGACTGGACTTGTCTGCAGCAGCTAGACGGGACACAGCAGCCGCCCCTCCCCATCACTTGACCACCTGCTTCTCCTTGCCACGGCGCCGCTCCCCGGCGCGGGAGCTCGCGTTCACGACCCCCGGTGACTCTTGGATCTGTGCTCCACACAGGACAAAGGTCACAGATGTCTGTGGCCACACACAGCTGCTTCTGTGTGTGAAGATGCAAACCCAGGCAGTCTCAGGCCCTGTCACCTGCACAAGAGGTAAACTTAACCACTGAAGCAATTCTCTAGCCTAAAGAAAAAATTACTTCTAATCTCGCATTTTCTTCTAAAATGCTACGCATGCTCAATTTAGACAGGCTTATGACTAACTCTGTAGCTGAATGGAAAGTGGGAAGTAACACTGTTTGGCAAGGCTATGTCAGGTATGATGCAATGTCCTCTGGAAAGGCAGGCACGGTCGCCCTTGGATTTCTCAGCTTCCACAAAAGCAGTCCAACTGCCCTGAACTCCTGAGCATACGGTGAGATGCCCCAGGACTCATTCTAGTTCAGAGACACGTGCTCAATTTGTTGTTGCTCAATGGGAAAATCAACCTAACTGTCCATCAACCAATGACTGAGGAATGAAAATGTGGGACATACAAAAACTGGAGTTTTATTCTGTTATAAAGAAAAAGGAAATTATAAAATTTGCAGAAAAATGGATGGGATTGTATTGCAGTCAGCTTTGTGTTGCTGGCATGAAACACCTGACCAAAATGCAGTCTATGGGAGGAAAGGGTTTATTCTGGCTTACAGACTCAAGCGGAAGCTCCACGATGGCAGGGGAAAATGATGGCATGAGCAGAGGGTGGGGGAAACCAAGGCCCACTCCACGAGAGGGAATTCATGCCTGGGACTGAAAACCTAAAACAAGCCTATGGCTGAGCATGGGGTGAGGGCGTCCTAAGACCTAGGGGAGAAACTATTACTGTCGGGCTAAGCGGATATATTATGCCCAACGAATTGTCCTTTAAATGGTGACATTTATGCCCATATATTCATGCTACTCCTCTTTGGGTTGGAAGCTTCTCTTTTCAGATGGTGGCGACACTGGGGTGACTCAGAACTCCTCAGAGTGCTGAGAGGTGACAGTGGAGAGCTCAGCACTAACACCTCCATGACCCCCTTCAAGGCTCAGCGAGCACTGTGGGAGAGGGTGGCAGAAAGAGTCAAGAGAAGGGGAGAGGGGCTCTGCAATACTGTCTTCCAGAAACAAAGGGGCTACGGCTCCCGTGATATCACAGTGGCTGATGGTGCCGACACAGGACCCGCCTCGTAGGAGAGGAAAAAATGATGACACCAAAATAGTTAGTTAGAGAGCAGGGGTTCACCGGAGAGGGGATTTGGGAGGGGTTAAGGGAGGCTGGTGCAAGGGGATTATGATCATCGTACATGTCTATATATATGGAGGAATTCAATTTTAAAAAAGTTCAAAAATAAATAAATAAATCCAGGGCTGGAGAGATAGCTTAGTGGTTAAGCACTTGCTTGAGAAGCCTAAGGATCCTGGTTCAAGGTTCAATTCCCCAGAACCCATGTAAGCCAGATGCACATGGGGGCGCACGCGTCTGGAGTTCATTTGTAGTGGCTGGAGGGCCTGGTGTGCCCATTCTCTCTCCCTCTCTCCCTCCCTCCCTCTCTCTCTCTCCCTGTTGCTCTCAAATAAGTAAAAATTAAAATTAAAAATGAAAAACAAATAAATCCAAACTAACCTCCCTAAAGATGCAATGGAGAGGCCATCAGTCCTTACACTCTATCCCAGTGACTTTTACAACTGTGCAGAAGACTGAGCCACAGGCCGGGGAGATGGCTCAGTAGATCAGGGGCTTGCCACGCAAGGGTGAGCACCTGACTCCGGCACCCATGCAAACCTAGAAGACCGTGACAAGGGCCGGGAGGGAGGCGGGAACAGCCCGGGCAGGTGGGAGACTGGCGAGCCCACAAGGCAGGGGTGAGCAGCGTGCGGCCGGCCTCACAGGAGCCGGGAGGCAGGGCCCGACACCCCACAGCTGTCCTGTGGCCTCCGCAGGCATCTCAGGGCGTGCGCGAGCCTGCCCTCGTGCACACGAACACACACGCGGTGCTCACACACAAGGAAGAAGTCTAAGCTCCAAGCCAGAGCTGCCCCAGGAAGCCCTTCTCAAAGTCCTATGTCAAGAAACTGAGGAACGTGCACTGTGGCTGCCAGCCGATCTATCACTGGATCACAAGTGACAAAAGATTATCAGTAACAGTTTGAAAGCAAGTTCACGTTATTTGGTTCTTAATTTTGAGTAAGAAGGGAAAGTTCCTAAAACTTATTTTACTGATTGATTAATTTCTACATAGTTCCTATCTTCCAAGAGACTATAGGGTGAATTCCAGGTCAGCCTGGGGCTAGAGTGAGACCCTACCTCAAAAAAAAGGAAAATAAAGGAGAGTAACAGAGGAGAGTGAGACGTTCCTATCGAAGCCTAAGGGGGCCGTTATCAGACGTCCTCCACGGACTCCGTGTTCTGAGCACTGGGACGGCAGCTGGTGGCCACTGGACAGCTAGAGCCCTGCGAGAGGAGTGGCGTCGCTGCAGAGGGACCCCGACGTTCCGCAGCCCCCCACTGGCCACTGTGAGCCCGGCTCTCTCTCTGGCTGCTGTTTGCCAGCTGCTGTGGCCCAGGTGATGCCCAGCCTCTGCTCTGCCATCTTTCTCTGCCATCCTGGAGCGTCCCCTTGAGACTGTAAGGCCAAGTTAACCCTTTCCTCCCAAGCGATGCTTTGGGCTGTTTTTGTCTCAGCAAGGAGAAATTAATAGCAACAAAGCTATTCAACAACTACATACTTAACATATTCAAGGCATACCTTTTTCTTTCAGTATGTACTCAAATGGTTTGGAGGGTCTAGTGTGTTGTAATGTTTCAGTGGTTTGGCTGAAGTAATTAAAAATGAAATAAGAGAATTTGGACAATTAGAATCTGAAAGGTAAATGACTCCAGGAAAAAACAAACACTCAGTGAAATAATGAGAAACAGTGAAATAGTGAGAGACCTTTCTTCCTTGCTATCGTCACTATAATCCAATTGTTAGAGGATATGTTGTTGCTAACTCTTGCTTCAAGTATGCAGGAAACAACTCAGACAGAGCACTAAATATAAATGGCTTAATTTTGCTGTTACAATATGGTAATGTGACTCGGCTAAACTGTCAGAAGTCAAAGACCTCTTCTGTTACTGTTATGAGACTGTCCTTACTTCTGTTTCTTAATCACAAAAGGAAATACTATCAGCCACACTTCAGGGGCAACATGAACACAAGGAGTCACAGAGGACAGCCATGCCTTGGCACCCATGGAGATTGGCTCCGGGACCTTTATGAACACTGAATTCTGCGCAAGTGCTTTCTATGAGGTGGCATGTGTCTGTGTAACCTCCGCACCTCCTCCTGTGTAAATCGTCTCTGCAAGCTGCATGGATCACAATTTCACTGTATTGCTTATGGAATGACGATGAGAAAGAAGGGGAAAAAAGCGCAAGCATTTTCTTCATTTGTAGTTTTAATTTTTTAAATATTTATTTGAGAAGGGGGCAGAAAGAGACAGAGAGAAAAAATGGGCACACCAGTGCCTCCAGCTAATGCAAGCAAACTCCAGACGCATGAGCCACCTTGTACATCTGGCTTATATGGATACTGGGTCCTTAGGCTTCATAGGCAAGCACCTTAACTATTAAGCCATCTCTCCAACCCACCATTTTTGTTTTTCCACAGGACTTTACCAGGGGTTGGTTGGGTCTAGAGGGCTAATTATGTATATCTGTTAAAAATTCTTTCAAAATGCTTTTATTTAAAAGCAAGTCAGTGTTAGGCAAAGAATATTATTCAAGTAGTGAAGTATTTTAGGCTAAATAAAGTACATGTTTTATGCCACTAAGCAAAGGATTATTATAAGACATTGTATTTCAACAATTTCTAGCTGCCACAATGCTGATATTATACCTTATTTATCACAAAAACTTATTAGACTAAAAATGTACCTTTAAAATCATGATATAACTATATTAATGACTATATTATAAAGGAAAGAGCAGTAATACAGGAAAGTAGAGAGATCAGGAACTAAAATACATAGATGCATCAATAGATGGATAAATAATGGAAAACTTATCTCTTAGAGAGAATAAAGTCATTAAAAGTATTAAGACAGTTTTGTATTCTCAAGATGAAGACTTCTAAAACTGAAGTATACAAGTAAATTTAATTTCTCTAATTAGCTATGAATCTCTTACAAGTGTCAGCAAATCTATTTTAATATGGTCAAAGTCGTAAGAAAATTCACTTGCGTATCAGTCAACACAAAGGCATCTATATTTAACTATATAATCTATCATTCCAATTCTATACAAAGAAAAAGAGTAATTTAAATTTTCACATTTTTATTTATGTTATTTAAGTTTTTGTAATTCACTTCACGGTTCTCTTTGAGGAGAGAATTATGCAGAAGACTTCAACATAGAAACTGATCTTTCAGGATGGCTGGTATGACAGAAAACTGGAAAGCCAAAACCCATCCTATATGAGTAGGAGTGTTTTGTTTACATATCACAGAACAAATACAGAAAGGCAAATATAGGAAGCAAACAGAAAAATCTTAAAGCAAATGCTTTTCTATTGCAAGAATGGAGTGTCCTTAGATCCCTACTATTAAACAATTGCCAGTTATTGGTTCTGTAATGTTTTTCTTTAAGGAGAAAAATACAGACTCATGAAGATTCATAACATCTTACACATGCTGGTATCGCTTACTACTGAATATCTAGGAATGTGTAAAGCCTGCTCAAATGCGCTGCTGCTTTTCAGCATCTGTAAGCACTGGAGGCTGTCTGAATAGCTGGCTCATTTGCCAGCTTCCTCTCTCCAGTTGGTTAAAAAAAAGAGATTAAGATCCTGTCTCCAACACAAAAGACATTTGAAGGGAAGTAAGAATAAACGAATAAACTAAACGGTTCTAGCAACTGAGCACACGGACTTCGGTGGCACTAGAATGACTCCGCAAACCACAGGCGTCACATTCACTTCAGTATACGTGCTTGAGTGTGCACTGTTAGGCAGGTGATAAGAAACTAGGATGCAAAAGGCTCCGATATTTTCCTTAACTTTTAGAAGTCTGTTTACTTTTATCTTCAAAGGGATATACTTAGCATCTATTGAAATATTTTATATTCTAAACTGTCTCCCCTTGCACACACACACAGACTATAAACACTGCAGTAACTCACTTTGTCATTAAAAAATATTTTCTTTAGTATCAACCTTAAAAGAAAGCTTTGACTATAATGGGAGAATGCTGTCTACGGCCTGCCTCCTTCAGTGTAAAGGATAATTTTATTCTGCTGTTTGGTGGTGCTGCGGTGGTGGGGTCTTCTACGAAATGTACAGCGCTAGCGAAGTTAGACCTGTGACTACTACTGGACAGCACGGGCCCGCGCTCTCCGCCAGCCACGCAAGTGGACTGCCTGCTGCGACCACGGCGCTCTGCTACTTTCAACCACTGCCAAGTAACTTAGCCGTCCTTAAGAATGCTGGGGCAGCATGGGCATCTGGCACACTCCCTGGAACCAAGTGCAAAGCCTGGTGTGGTGGCACATGCCGACGCTCCCAGAGCGGCGGAGGCAGAAGCAGGAGGACCACCAGGGCTAGCTGCCAGCCCAGCCTCACGGTAAGCGGCAGCCAAGGAGAGACCCTGTCTGCGGAGGAAGTAGACAGCTCTCCTGGGAATAAACTTGAGGCTCGGCCTCTGGCCTCCATAGGCATCCACACACAAACATGCGTACATGCATGCTTAGCAAAAAATGCTCTAGGCAAAGATTTCATTGTAGATACAATTTAAATTATTTCTTAAATATTTTATTTATTGATTTGAGTGAAAGAGAAAGGGGGGGAGAACAGGGCCTCCAGCCACTGCAAATGAACTCCAGACACATGTGCCCCCTTGTGCATCTGGCTTTTGGCGTGGGTCCTGAGGAGTCGAACCTAGGTCTTTGGCTTTGCAGGCAAGTGCATTAACCACTAAACCATCTCTCCGGCCCTAGATTATTTTTTAAAGTACCTCCACACACAATCTCTAACCTGTATTTCAAGGTATTCCTCAAATCCATCAAGCTGTGGGACTTTAATAGTACCCAAAATCCCAAAGCCAGGCGCTCATACAGAACTCTTCCATGGTGAAAAGCATTTAATTCCAAATCTTGCATCCGTTTCTATTACTGGTCCTTCAGTCCTCTTTTATTCTTTTTTCTTTTTTTTCTTCTAAGGTAGGGTCTCACTCTAGTACAGGCTGATCTGGAAGTCACTATGTAGTCTCAGGTTGGCTTTTAACTCATGGCGATCCTCCTACCTCTGCTCCCTGAATGCTGGCATTACAGGTGTGCACCACCATGCCCAGCTACTCCCTCTTTTTTTATTCAATTAAGTAATTTTCTATTCTTTTTCCAGTCTGCCTCCCACGTTTATAGCACTTACTGCAATGCTCCCCCACTGGCATTTGTTCTGAGCAGGCACTGACTTGACTGTATTCCAACTACCATTTTACAAGACACGCCCACTTTACGTATGAGAAAACAGGCTTGAGAATAAATAAGCCCAAGTTAACAGTGGTAGTAAGACGGTTCAAATCCAGGTCTAACTGAGCCCAAAGCCTTGCTTTCCCTACTGCCCAAGAATTCTCCAGCATTTCCTTAGCTCCCCTTAAGAGTTGGAAACGGGACACAAATCCCCAAAGATCTGGAAAAACAAACAGAAGTGTCTCAAATTGTGACATTTCATTGAACTCTTGTTTCATCTTAATTTTTATCACTTTTGAATCTTTCTCTGAAATAGCTGTGTGGATTTTATTATAAAACACCTTAGACCATACACCAGAGAAGAAATTTTATAACATGGAAAGCCAGGACCTGTTACATACCTCTAGGAATACTCAAAGATGTACCTTAAATGGTTTTTTAAAAATATAATTTTGGTCCATACTAACACATATATTTTGAGTTTCGACATTTTTCAGCTATCACTATACACGCAGCATATTATATATCACCTTATTCTTGGTGTGTGGGTGTCCCTTAAACCAGATCTGAAGAGAGGGTGCTCTTTTGTGCCCTCTGTAGTAGTACTAGGTCCTATTCTTGGTACCCAGGTAAATAAACACTGGATAACTGAATGAGTGAATAAGCAAATGGCAAAACTATCTCAGAGTATGAAGAACTGGATTTGAGATTGAGCTCCTGCTTTCTTCTTTAATTATTTTTTTTTTTTTTTGAGAGAAAGAATTGGTGTGCTAAGGCTTCAGCCACTGCAGTTGAACCCCAGACACTTATGCCACCTAGTGGGCATGTGCATCCTTGCGCCTCACCTTTTTGTACATCTTGCTTCCGTGGGTTCTGCAGAGTCAAACCTGAGTCCTTAGGCTTCTCAGGCTACGCCTTAACCACTAAGCCATCTATCCAGCCCTGAGCTCTTGCCTGCTATGTATTCTTGAGCTAGTCATTTAACTCCACTGAGCCATAGAAATGATATTATTGTTCACTCTAGGGAAGGTTCATAAAAGGTTTTTAATTAAAAATGCTTTGTACTCTAACAAAGATTATTAAGTGTCAATAATCTATAAAATCTTTATTTTTTAAATTTATTTATCTGCAAGGAGAGAGAGAGAAAGAGAATAGCTCTCCCTGTTTTTGTTTTTTGTTTTTTAATTTGGCAGAGATAAAGAAGGAGAGAGAGAGAATGGACTCACCAGGGCCTCCAGCCACTGCAAACACAAACACCAGACACACATGTCACCTTGTGCATCTGGCTAACATGGGTCCTGGGAAATCGAACATGGATCCTTTGGCTTTGTGGGCAAACACCTTAACCACTAAGTCATCCCTCCAGCCCTATATATTATTATTTTTTGAGATGAGGGAGAGAGAATGGGCATGCCAAGACCTTCAGCCACCGTGAATGACCTCCAGATACATACACCCCTTTGTGGCGCGTGTGTGACATTGTGCACTTACGTCACTGTGTGTCTGGCAACATGGGACCCAGAGCTTTGAACATGAGTTGTTAGGTTTTGCAGGCAAGCACCTTAGCTTCTAAGCCACCTCTCCAGCCCTATAAAATCTTTAATGTATAAGTTGATATGCTTTAATTGTATTACAAGAGGCAAGTAAAGAAAAAAATCTTAAAATTAATATATTGCCCTAGCATAGCTAAATAATTTTAGAAAGAAAAGCAATGCCCAAATAAATTCCAGCATAGTAAGCCCGCTTAGCTGACCTAAGTAAAAGAGTATAAAACTATTTTTATTTTTTTTGGTTTTTCAAGGTAGGGTCTCACTCTAGCCCAGGCTGATCTGGAATTAACTATGTCATCTCAGGGTGGCCTCAAACTCATGGCGATTTTCCACCTCTGCCTTCCAAGTGCTGGGATCAAAGGCGTGTGCCACTACGCCCGGCATATAAAACTATTTTCATAACATAATACATTCCAAACTCTACAAATACTGCTTTATGTACTCATCCCTCTCCCATTTAGCAAATGTTTAACTCAATAACAACAACAACAACAAAAATCCAAGACAGTAATCTCACTGTTCTCAAAATCATTTTCCTTCTGCAAGGGAATTCCGATTAAAATATGTCCAAAAAAAGGGCCCAGATATTTGCATCTTTAGAAAATAACTTGGATGGCTTTAGGGGTAACAAGCACTGACAAGATAACAATATTAAAGGTTCCAAGAGAGAAGTGGATACCACAGGACAGACAAACTGAAACTGGGTCATATGCTGGACAATGATGGGACTAACTACCATCTTAAATAAGACGTCGAGCTCACATGTCTTTTCTCACACATAGAATCTAGACCGAGGCATGAGACATGGAGAATCAGGGAGGAATATTCGGCAAGAGGAAGGGAGCCAGGAAGAGAGGAAACAGGAAAGAGTGACGGAGGAGAGTGTGAGCAAAGTGCACGACACACATGAATGAAAACATGAGGCTGTGAAACCCTTCCTTGTGCACTATGATACACACTAGCATTAAAAAATAGCTCTTGGTCTGGAGGGCTGGCTTAGCGGTTAAGGCATTTGCCTGCAAAGCCAAAGTACCCAGGTTCGATTCCCCAGGACCCGCGTTAGCCAGATGCACAAGGTGGCACATGCGTCTGGGGTTCGTTTGCAGTGGCTGGAGGAGCTGGCACGCCCATTCTCTCTCTTTCTTTCTCTTACTCTCAAATAAATAAATAAGTAAATAAAAAAATATATTTTTTTAAAAATAGTTCCTTTCTTTAACCCTCACTCATCATGTGTGTCATGTAAATTGGCAAATGCACACACAACAGCCAACAATCCCAGTACTCCCAAGGCGAGATGAGAGGAGGAGACAGGAATTCATTATTAAATTAGATAAGATCGGCCACATTCAGGGTGGTATGGCCGTAGACTAGTTATTAAATTAGGATTTATGTACAAAAGCCACGCACAAAGACAAGACTGGATAAAATACTGAGTTGTCAGTTATCAGCCAGTTACTTAACCTGTCTGCGCCTCACTTTATCTTAAGGAGGGTTACACATCTGATTCAGCTCGCTGCAGTGAGAAATGAGATCTGAATGAAACATTCCACACAGCCCCTGATACAAGATAAGTCCCCTGTAAATCTGTACAATTAATATACTTTGGTGACTTCTCTGTTTTATTGAGATATTCAATATCAAGAAAAATACCACTGCTTCAGGCGGGCATGGTGGGTCATGCCTATTATTTCAGCGTGTGGGAGGAGGAGGGCAGATGGATTGCCAAGAGTCTGAGGCGAGCCTGGGACACGTGGTGAATTCCAAGCCACACCGAGACCCTGACTCAGAAACTAAAAAAAACAAAAAACAAAAAACACAACCAGACAAAAGCCCACTTCATTGTTAGGATTATTTTGCAACCACATAGGTAATGTCCAAAACTTCCTTGATAACTCTGTAACATGGGGTGAAAAAACAAGGAGATTTTAGGTTTCAATTCAAATGAATTCAGTTTGTTTAAATACTACTTTTTCAGTGTTAGGACAATGTATTATTAATGGATTTTGGAACAAAATCCAGCTTTTACAAGAAAAATAATTTAGTCACTTCAAACTACCGGCTTTTCTCTGCATGCAATGTGGAAGCACGTTTAAATTGCAAGCTTGGGCATAATATTACAAAGTGATTTTGCTAGCTGATGATCTACAGGAACAGCATTTTCTCTGAACAAGATGCAACTCTACAACTGACCACTGAGGGGAGCTATAACTCAGGAAAAGGTTTACACAGCAGCCCAAGGTTTTTAAATTTCTTCACAACCTTAACAATCTACACTTAATCTATTTTCTTATTACAGTATATTTTAAATTAATTTGCTAATAATAACCCAACTATATTTTGGGACCTTTTAAAGAATAAGAAGACTCATTATGCCTTCCCATAGCATTTAGGTAACACAACATTATTTGTAATGTTATTCTTCTTTGTATCTAATACATTAATTCAAACATCAGTTTTAACTCTCACCATCAGCTCTCCAGAGGACTACAGGGTTAATTACAGGGAGAATCACCATGAGTTCAAGGCCATCCTGAGACTACATAGTGAATCCCAGGTCAGCCTGAGCTAGAGTGAAACCCTACCTCAGAAAAAAGAAAAAGCAGAAAAGAAAGAAAAAGAAACAAAGGAAGGAAGGAAGGGAGGGAGGGAGGGAGGGAGGGAGGGAGGGACAGATTTAAGAATGATTGCTCAATCTCATGGGTGGGTATGACAAGAAGTCCTAGGAAACTGGCACGCCTAATGAACACTTGGAACCGTAAACGATCTCACTAGAAGAGGGGCTGGGGAAGTAAAAGGGACAAATACTGGCACCCAAAATATTAAGGTTGTTCAATACCTATTAATGAGTTTTATGCCCTAGTCTTAGGGTTTTTTGAAGCTTAATTTTGTGAATTTTACATAACCAAGACCCACAAATAATGACAGCCCAAACATGGCTAGAATGCAAAAATCCTTCCAGATTTTTGTAAGTTTTCCCCCAGTCTTTTATAGGTATATTGCGACAGACTTGGCAGCAGTTTTGAATGACCCACTTTTATAAACTCTAACGTACTTAATGGTTCATAAAATAATCTTTTGAGCTTCTTATTTCACTGATCTTTTTAATACATAAATTATTTAAATACAATAAGAGCAATCACATCAAAAGGTCTTGTGGGGTGGGGGACAGCTCAAACCCAACTTAGCACTCACGCAAACAAAACTGTGTCGGAATATGTCAGAATCATGCTGACGCATGTGGCTTAGAAAACAGGATGGTTTGAAGCCAGAATGGAAAATGTGAATGAAGCAGGAAGCGACCAGATGAGGCTCAGCTGTAGTAGCTGGCCTCCGTGGACTGTCCACTGCCACTCGAGTTCTGCAGCCAGAATTTTCTCCAACGTAGCTGAAGGGTGCTACCAACACAATTCCTCTCTTAAGAATTTGGGGAAGCTGAGAGAGACAAAAGCCCCCTCTCTAGTGTGAATTAACTGATGTTTGTAAAAGTGTGACCTGCCACTAAAGGCCTTCCCACGTTCGGCGCACGACCACGGTTCTGCACCTGTGTGAACTGGCGCATGGCCATGGGCTCGCTCCTTAGCTCCAAAGTTGCTGCATGAGTTCAAAACTGAGCTTTCAGCTGAGGCACTGCACTGAACAATTTCCAACACTCGTGGCCCCTGGAAGGCTTCTTGGGATCTGGGTGACTTTCATCAATGCATGTGTTGCCGTATCTATGCAGGCCTTCAGGGTGGTGGGGTTTGCTGCAGAGCTCACTACCCAGCAGGAGTACGTATATTAGTTTTAACACTTAATCTTGGCCAAAAGGCTGACCAGTGTGAATTTTTTTAACGAATCTTAGTAGTTTGTGTTCATGAAGCTTATGCCATATTTTCAGTCTCTATCTTGAGGTTTCACCATCAATAAATTTCTTATGATACAAATGCTCTTTTTGAATAAATGCATAAAAAGAACTTGGGCTAGGACGATGACAACAGCAGTTAAGAGAGCTTGCCACAGGGGCCAGAGGGCTTTTTGGGCCACATCCTGCCAAGTTTGACTCCCCAGAACCTGTGTAAAAACCTGGCTGTGGCCGCACGTGTCTGGAACCCAGTCTGTGGTGGTGGTGGGGGGTCACAGGAGCATTCACTGGAACATGTTAACAAGCTCAACTGCTTAAGGAAGGCGCTCGGGTTGGGGAAGGCGGCCGCCTGACCATTCTCCGGCGGCCTCCGCGTGCTTGTGCGTGAGCCATGTCCACTCACCATTCACCTATTCTACACACATACACACACAAGTCACACACATCACTACACACACACACACACTTTACATATGCCACCACCACCAACAACACAACTCTTACAGGACTTTTACCAGTTCAGTGGGTTTAACTATAATCATTCATTCATGTATTCACTCCTTAATAAGAAGAGAAACTTGTTCTCATTATACAAGAGATGGTCTCAGCAGAGAGTATTTAAGGTCCTCCTAAGAACCAATCCTAGTCATTTTCTAGGTCAGAGCTCTTCCAGTTTTATGTATTTTGGGTTTAGCATACAATCATTCTTGAAGAATTAGGTTTATGATACAATTTATGGAAGCCGTCTTAGAGTATATAAAATAATGTATTCTTACATTAACACTTTTCAAAAGTTTTAGCCACAGCATATGCATTTATACCCTTTCCTTTGCTTTAGGAGTTCAGCAATTTCACAAAAACCCTAACACCTGGAAACGTTATATAGACAAAATACATCCAATAACATATGCATCTTTTACTTTTGTCTTTAACTTTAAAAAAAATGCTTTGTACTGGCAAAACCGGTAAAATCTCATAATTGTCTCTTTACCAAAAAAAAAAAAAATTGCTATAAACGAACAAGAATAGAAATGTATCTATCTCGAGTAAAAATGTTCTATCACAACATTCCCAGCAAGCCTTATTAATGCTGATATTGCAATCACTACCAATAGCTGAATAATGACCTGTCTCTCCCACATCCATGCATCTTCTTTTCTTCAATTTAGCTTATCATATCTAGGTTTCAGTAGGCACTTCCCCCAGTACTGGAGATGGAACTCCAGGCCCTTATACACACTAGGTGAGAGCTCTATCAGTGAGCTCTATCCCCAGCTCTTGGTTTTTTGTTTTGGTGTGGTTTGTTTTGTCTCACTGCTTTGTTCTGAGCCAGAGTCATGCTATGTAACTCATGCTGGCCTCGAGCTCTCGCTGCCTCTGCTTCACCTCCCCAGCGGAGGTGACAGTGTGCCTCACCTCCCCAGCGGAGGTGACAGGTGTGCACTACCAGGCTCAGTCTCATTGGATGGTGACTGCTCTGCTCTGTTTTGTGGTGCTGGGGAGCCAGCTACTGTAAAGCAATTTCCTTCTGAGGAGACTCATGATGTCAACACGTCTGGGCAAAGGGCTGCAAGACCTGCCCTGAGCTTAAATGAAGGGAAAACCTGGCTCGGGGAGAGTCTGACCAGCAAGCCACCGGCAGGCTGCGCCCTGAGCCCCAGGCAGCAGCTTCCTCGAGTCGCCGCCTGTGCTGGCGTGGGCTCTTCTGCGATGCTCTGCTCCGTAAGCAACCCCAGTCAACTCACCGGCTCACCAAACCGGGCTCGGAGCAAGCACCCTCTGTTGCGTCAACTGACTTCTAGCTGGAGTCAATATACCTTAGAGTAAATAGACCCCAGGGAAAGAGTTGCCCACACCAGTCCGGGGCCTTCTGCAAATGAGGTGTGTGCTCTTCCTGAGCCGCATCTGTCGGGCCCGCCACTGGGTTCTGTTTATTTACTTGAGAGAAAGAAGGAATATGAATATGCCAGGCCTGCCCCTGCAAACCAACTCCAGGCTCATGCTCCCCTTTGAGTCGAGCTTTACATGGGTACTGGGGAGTCAAACCCAGGTCATCAGGCTTTGCAAGCTAGTGCTTTTAACCACTGAGCCATCTCCCCAGCCCCTCCATCAGTTTTTGATGAAGAAAAGACCTTAAATGATAAGACATTCTTTTCTTTTGACACTCATGACTGAGAAACTAACTTTCTGCTACATACCTAATTAATGGTTTCCTTTAAATTAGCCAGTTGATATCACAATCCAACTTTCTTTTATCTTATTTTCCAATCTGGCCTAACAACCATTACGGGAACAAGGTGCAGGAAAGATGAACTGTGATCACAAATTCAGAAAGGGAAATAGGCACGAGCGGAGGAGATGACTCGGTGGGGAAGAGCGCCCGCTGCCCAGGCATGACGAGCCGAATTCAATTCCCAGCACCCACGTGAGAAGCCGGACTTGGCCGCAACTGCCTGTAAGTGCAGCGCGCGGGGGCGGAGGCAGGAAGCTCACGGGGCGCTGGCCAGCCAGGCTACCTGACGTCCAGCAAGCTGCGACTCAGAGCCCGCGTCAGGAAAATAAAGCACAGGAGGGACTGAGGAGGGATGTGTATACCCTGTGCGTGCGCACGCACACACACACACACACACACACGCACACACGCACACACGCACACACGCACACGCGGCAATCTACAATAGTCATACTCATGTCACAAATAAAATGGACAACGATATGAATTTTTCAAAGAAAGACTGGTATCTGATTTCTAGCAACTTCAACGGTTTTAATAATAAATTAGCAAAATAAGCTCTGAGTTTAAATAAATATAGTCTGTATAAAAATAAGGTTTTAAATATGATCTTCAAAAATGCCCCAATATAGAAAGTATGATTCAAAATAGACTTTTCCCAAAATTAAAAGCCTTTCCCCCATCAAAAGACAGACATTTTTATAAATTTAAATGTATCATTTCAATATTAAATATATATAGATAGATATTTTGATTTTTAGAATACCTTTACAAAATGTATCATACAAATTTAAGAAGAAAAATTCATTTAAGAAAAAAACATGTTTTAGTTGAATCCAGGATTTATCATTTAGCCTTGTTCTTTTTTACAAACTTGAAACTATACTTTCTATAGACTAAGATTGAAATTAAGAACACATTTCTAGGGCTGGAGGGATGGCTTAGCAGTTAAGGTGCTTGTCTGCAAAGCCAAAGGACCCAGGTTTGATTCCCCAGGACCCATGTAAGGCAGATGCACAAGGTGGCACATGTGTCTGGAGTTCGTTTGCAGTGGCTGGAGGCCCTGGAGCACCCATTCTCTCATTCTCTCTCTCCCCCTCCTTCCCTCCCTCCTTCTCTGTCTCTCTCAAATAAATAGATAGATGGTTTTAAAAAAAGAAGAACATTTCTAAACAAATATATATAGTTTTTACATGTTCTTACTATCAGTTACAGTTTGAATTTAACTAGCTAATTCTGTAACATGCCAAGTGTCTTGGGATGAACAGAAGACCATGAGTTCTGAACACTGAGAGGCCCTCCATCCAGAGGAAGTTCTCAACATGAGAACGCTTTGGCCTCTGTAATCGATTTAAACAAAGTGAAGTTTGTTTCCTTCGTAACTTTGCTGTCCAAGTATAATTTATGCTCAAATCTGTCAGTACAGAAAAGCCAAAACTGTTAACATCTGTGAACCTTAGGCATGATGATGATGGCTTGATATCCAGCCATCAGAACTCCCCTGCCGCGCTGAGACCTGCTTGTCCTCGCTCTTTCCAGCTCCTTAGGCCTATAAATGGTCCAGGCATGCTGGGGAAAGTGTCAATTAGCTTTTATCACTGAGATACAAAGCAAAGTCAAGCACAGGTAGGAGGAATATGACGGAAAACATAAGTGTGTTACAATACAGACTATTTATTTATGAATGTATTTAACAAGCGTGAGAGACTCAGAGAGAAAATGTGTGCACCAGGGCCTCTAACCACTGCAAACACACGTGCCCCATCTTGTGCATCTGGCTTTATGTGGGTCCTGGGCAATCGAGCCTCAGCCCCTAGGCTGTGCAGGCAAGTGACTTAACCACTGAGCCATCTCTCCAGCCCACAATGCAGACGTTAGAATTGTGGTGAGGATGGTGATGGCAGTGACGGAGGTAATACTGTTCTACGACAATCTTTAATCCTCACAACCTAAGAAATTTAACAGTAGAAGTTAAGAAACCTGCCTAAGACCACAGTGCTTGTGACTGGAAAGGCAAGGATGTGAAATCACATCTACCTGACTCCAGAGCCCATCCATACTCTTTCCACTATATTATCACAGCCTATTTTCCCTAATTCCCAGTCAGAAAATACTTACTCAACACCTAGTATGTACCTGATGGTCTTTTCAGATTTCACTTTATCTAAGTTAAGATGATTATTAAAGTAATCAATCTAGAGTCTCTCAACCCAAATGAAGACATGCTTATGTTTAAAGACCTTTCATTCAGTGACTGCTTAGGAAAGCATCTGCTACATGAGAAATACCATGCTACGTGCCAGAGATAGGAAGATAATAAGACATGTTTTGCCCTCAAGCTCCAAGCATACTACACAGAGCATAATTTGGTATCAAAGACTTTCTTAGTTTTAACCAAAGTATTTTAAAAAAATAATTCAGCTAGTGGTTGCCATTTTAAGAACCTAAAAAACTTACAAATTCTCCATTAAGTTTTCACGAGACATTTCTCCTATCATCAAAAGACTCGTGAACTCTAATAATACACACAAGGTCAAAATATCAAAACGAAAGTCTTTGGCATTAGCTTACATTTTCTATGACAAATGTCCATTCTTTGTCTTCAAATTCCTCTGCATGAGGATCCTGTAATAAGAGGAAAATAGGAAAGTAAAACACTTGTCTTTAGTCCATTTAAGAAAACACAACCTTGTCAGCATTACTAACTTTTTAAAAAAGAGCAAACTACTTCCATAATTTCTTTGAATTCAGAGCCTTTTATATGAAGAAATTTTACTTTTGTTACCACACCTATTTCCCATCATTGCCTCTGTGACAAGAAGAAACCCAGTCAGCCACAGACAACTTAGTGCACAAACTATTGAAAGTAATTTATTAACATGTTAAATACTCTGGACTGAGATGTTCCATAGTTAAAGGCACTTGCTTGCAAAGCCTGGGGGACCCAGGTTCAATTCCCCAGTACCTATGTTAAGCCAGATGCACAAGATGGAGCATGCATCTGGTATTCTTTTGTAGTAGCAAGAAGCCCTAGCATGGAAATACATATACACATGCACGCACATGCATGTGCAAATTAAAAAAAAAACAACTTTGAGCCAGGTGTGGTGGCACATGCCTTTAATCCCAGCACATAGGAGGCAGAGGTAGGAGGATCGCTGAGTTCAAGGTCAGCCTGTAACTAGAGAATGAGTTCCAGTTGAGCCTGGGCTAGAGTGAGACCCTACCTCAAAAAAGAAAAGTTTTTATTTTGTGTTTTGTTTCAGTGCTCAGACCGAACTCCACCCTCATTTTTATCCCTCAGTATCCTCAGCCAGAAGTCACATGTGGCGCCGTGCTCTTCAGAGCAGGGATTACGTGAACAACGGACTTTCTAAATCCTGCACGGGGTTCTATAACTCTGATAAAATGACTAAGCACTAAAGGGGTATTCACAGCTCTTGTTCAACCTCTCTCCCATTAAGGAGCTGCCTCAGGAACTCGAAAAGGGGGTGTGTCCTGTTACCCCACTGCAACATTCTTGTCTCTTAGATGGGGTACGCTTTTGCAGGCATTTATTTGACAAATATTTATTGTTGTAAGAGACTGTAAAGGTCGTCTATGGGTTGACCCATAATTATTTTTGCCTTCAAAGACATACATATGCAGTGACCTTACTTGTAAATAAATATATGGTGAAAGACATAATAATAATATGATATAATAATAAAATATATAATAATAACAACAATGTATTTCATCTTACAGGAGTGCATACAGAAAGCTTCACAGGAAGGACACCATCTGCATTTCCACACATATTAGAATAAGTAAAGATAACAGTGTATCAGACACTGAAAGGAAGTACTCGGCTTGTGTTATAAGTGCCCTGAAGTGATTCAAGGGCGGCTCTGTGAGTCAGGATGGGGGGGATGTGAAAACAGGAGACAGCCCTTCCCGAGTGCAGACTTCGGGCTTAATGTGCCAAGACTGAACATAGCCCACGGGAGACGGAGTCGGCATTTCCCTGCCAGGTCGTGGGTTCCACGCGGCCCTCACTGGGAGTCGTCTTAGTTATAGGTGACTCTCCTTTAATCTATTATTACAGCCTGTTTCTGTGGCCATAGCTGAGTTTGTGCCTAGGCTATGATAAAGGTGACCCAGCAGCACTCTCTGAGCGCGTCTACCTGGCATTCAACCTTGGGCACGGGTTACTTTTCCAAACCACAGTCCGGTCATGTTAGTACACCTCCCATTTCTTTAAAGTCCCTTACATACCAAACCCCAGCCAGGCCGAGTGACACATGCCTGTAATCCCAGCTGTCCAGGCAACGAACAAGAAAATCACAAGTTCAGGCCTGCCTGAGCTACAGTGTATGTTCAAGGCCAGCCTCAGCAACTCAGTGAGATACTATCTCCAAATAAAAGTTTTTATAATTTTTTTTTTTACTTTAAAGGAGGTTGGAGACGCTCAGGATGTAGTTCCACGGTAGTGTTCTTGCCAAGCACACATGAAGTTCTAGGTGCAAACTGGAGTGCCTCAAAATATTAGAAGTGGGATGTGGTGGTCTCATTCAGGTGTTCCCCATAAGCTGAGGTGTTCTGAATGCTGGGTTCCCAGCTGGTGGAGATGTGGGATTAACACCTGCTGGAGGCAGTGTATTGTTGGGGGGGGGCCTTATGGGTGTTATAGCCAGTGTCCCCATGCCAGTGTTTAGTACACTCTCCTGTTGTTATTGTCCACCTGATGTTGGCCAGGGGGTGATGTCCACCCTCTGCTCATGCCATCCTTTTCCCCTGCCATCATGGAGCTTCCCCCTCGACCCTGGAAGCCAAAATAAACCTCTTTTTCCCACAAGCTGCTCTTGTTGGGTGCTTTCTGCCAGCAGTGTGAACTGGACTGCAACATGGGGTATCACAAACTCCTCAGTTAGTTCATTATTTCTGTTTGCTTAACTTGCACCGTAACAGTATGGTGGCTGACTCATACAGCAGAAGTCTATTGAGACAACTTGGACGAGTAAATTGGCATGAGTAAGACAAACCTGCTAAGGGAAGTAGTGGGCGGGGGGAGGGGCACGTGGTAGGAGGAAGATGGTACAAAGTAGAAGAAAAATTAAAGTTGAAAACTCTACTGGACAATTTTTCCTCGGCTCGTTCTGCCCAGAACTAGGCTTAGGTAGAGAAATGGTTTTAAATAAAGACGGGGCAGGCTTGTTCTGATGAGGTCAGGGAACAAACAGTACTACTGAGGAGACAACACAAAAAATGACCTAATGCCAGGGAGGAACATCTCACCAGCCTCCTGGCTTCTGAGGCATGCAGCCCAGCTCCTGCGCCATTATCAAAATAACAGGAATACAAAACTGTGTATTCAGCATTAACCATGTCCCACAATTGTGCTAGGGTCTTGCTCTTTTGTTTTTTCTTTTCTCCAGCAACTCATGAGATGTGGGGCTACCTTTATCACCACATGACTGAAGAGAGAACTGAAACTGAAGTCCATGACTTCTCACAGTGCACACGTTAAAGCCATACACTCCAGGCCTTTCCGACTTTCGTTACTTTACTGCTTAAATTTAACCACTCTGTCCCTGGGCCCGAGACATATACCTGCCACATAACAGTCCTCCCAAGAATACTAGACAAGTGAATTAATATGTTTCATAAAGTAACAAGTGTTTAACATTCCCTTACATATAATAACACTTAATTCTTCCATTCTTAAAGCAAAGGAGACACTTTCAGAAACACAGATGATGCATTACCCTTAAAGGAATTTTTTCTAAGGAATAATTTCTTCTTTTTTTTTCCTAAGGAATAATTTCAATGAAACCAAGAAATTTCTGAGACCACAGAGTCAAAAAAATAAAAAGATATGATGGGCTGGAGAGATGGCTTAGCAGTCAAGGCGCTTGCCTACAAAGCCAAAGGACCCAGGTTCAATTCCCCAGGACCCAAGTAAGCCAGATGCACAAGAGGGCACATGCGTCTGGAGTTCATTTGTAGTGGCTGGAGGCCCTGGCATGCCGGCTCTCTCTTTCTGTGTTTCTTCCTCTGCCTCTCTCTCTCTCTCTCTTAAATAAATAAATAAATAATATGTTAAAACAAGCAAAAAAATATATTTAAAGCTGGGCATGGTGGTACATGCCTTTAATCCCAGCCTGAGCTAGAATGAGACACTACCTCAAAAAACCAATGTGTGTGTGTGTGTGTGTATAAGTTGTTTTGTATCTGAACTTTGAACTTACAAGCAGTATAGTACTTTTAAGTTATAACTCTCATAAATATCAATGTTAATGAAATATTTACCAACTATTAGTTTTAAATATATCATGTTACAGTAATACCAATGAAACATGTAGTGAACACTAGTTTTAAAGCAAGTTTGTTACCAGGCAAGACTAAGAAAATGAAGGGCTAGCTCTAGAACTCCACAAGCCCAGCTTTCCAAAGGAAAAGGACGTTCAGGTCCCCGTGGGGAGACTGCATGAGGCAAGACCCCAGCAGACCCCAAGTGCTCACTTCAAAATGCCCCCAAGCTGTTGAGGCTCCACAGACCGTGAGGCAGGGCGACGCCTTTGCAGCGTCACAAGGCGCTGTGTCCGTAGGACGATGCACTGTTGGTACCAGATGAGACACACAAGCCTGGAGCCGCCAATGCTGAAACGCTCCCACTTGGAAGCATGCGCACGTAATGATGCCGTAACTTACGGTCACACCACCTTCCTGCTCCCAGAACAAAGGACCTGCCAGAGGCGCTGGTGGGAAGAAAGCCTTTATGGGGACCGACGACTCGAGGGGAAGCTTCTGGACGGCAGAGGAGCACAGCAGCAGGAGGCGGAGCTGACTCCAGCAAGGGGAGCTGGTGTGACAGCCCTGCGTCCTCTCACCGCTGCATGCCTCCAGCAAGCTTCCACCTCCCACACTGCCAGCACCTGGGGGCCACGCATTCAAACCACAGGATTCGCGGGGGGCCATCTAACTCAAACCACCATGCAAATCTTAAAAAACAGAACTTACCTTAAAAAGCGTGACGGTGATTTCAACATTTTCAGGAACCGGCCAAACAACAACGCCACGGTACGGGTTTTTTATCCCAGGTTGCCAGCTGTGAACCTACGAGAATAAAAATGATAGCTTCGATGACAAAGTATGGGAAATGAAGTGTTAATAACTGATAAAAGTATATTGAGCTCATTTACCCACCCCCTAAGATCTATAACTTCCCTAAAGCAAAAAAATAAGTGGTCAAAAAAACACAATGCCACTTTTAAGCATTAAACTTTAGCCATCTCAGTTATAGCAGGTGAAAGCAATGGATTGCTATTTATTAAGAACAAAACAACAAGACTTCATATGGGCTGGGGATACAGCTCAGAAGTTAAAGGCACTTGTTTGAAAAGCCTACTAGCCAAGGTTCAACTCCCCAGTAGCCATAAAAAGCCAGATACACAAAACAGCCCATGTGTCTGCAGTTCATTTGCAGTGGCAAGAGGCCTTGGTGAACTATATATATATATGACTTATTTATTTATTTTAAAGAGAGGGAGATAAAGAGAAAAATGGGCACTCCAGGACCTCCAGCCACTGCAAACGAACTCCAGATGTGTGTTCCCCCTGGTGCATCTGGCTTACGTGGGTCCTAGAGAGTTGAACAAGGCAAATGCCTTAACTGCTAAGCCATCTCTCCAGCCTTGTGAACTTATATTTTTTTCTCTCCCTTTCTCTTTTCTCTCTCAAGTATTTAAAAACTCTTTGTACACACACACACCCCAAAAATAAGATACAAAAATAAGGTACCTTATGTATTTTCAAAAGCTACTATTACTGGAATTGGAGGGACGGCTCAGTGGCTAAGGCACTTGGCTGCAAAGCCGAAGGACCCAGGCTCAAATCCTTAGTACCCATGTAAGTCAGATGTGCAAAGTGGTGCATATATCTGGAGTTCATTTGCAGTAGGTACAGGCTCTGGCATACCCATTCATTCTTATTTGCACGTGCACTCTCTCTCTCCTTGATAAATAAATAAGCTACTAGTTCTAATTAGGGAAAAGTTTCATCAGGAGCAGTATTTTAAAACCTGTGTTTGTAACTGAAAACTTTAAGGTGAATTCACTCCTTAAAAGGAAAAAAAAAAAAACACCTAACAGGGTACAGCCAAGTATTTATAGTCCTAACCACCCAGAGGTTGGGATTTTGGAGACTCTGAGGACAAAAAAAAGGGGGGGTTGGGGGCAGGTAGATTAATCATATACTTTGTATTTAAGTTCATGCCTCCCTTAAAGTTCAGTGTTGATTACTTGGGGAAAGTGAGGAACAGTAGCTTTTCCAGGTGATATTTCTAAAACTTGTAATTATAGAGATGCTTCACTTAAAAACCTTGATTGCCAAAATTCCCCTAAGAACTTCAACATCCTCCCCAATAAAATTTTGAGGCTCACCAGCATAGTTTTCCTTTTGTGGTATTACTAACCAAAACTAAGCTTATGGAAGATGGCATGCCAAGACACCTCAACTAACTCTCATTTTTACGGGCTGTTAAGACTGTCCATGGATACACTCGAAGGCAGTAATAAAAGCTATCACTTATAAGACTGTCCATGGATATACTCGAAGGCAGTAATAAAAGCTATCACTTATAAGACTGTCCATGGATACACTTGAAAGCAGTAATAAAAGCTATCACTTATAAGACTGTCCATGGATACACTCGAAGGCAGTAATAAAAGCTATCACTTATAAGACCACTTTCTACTGGCCAGCCCATGGTCTCAGAACTTACTATGCTAAACTTAATCTGCCTAAGACTCTTGTAAGGTAGCTAGCTACTGCTTATCCAGTAACTCAGTTTACTCAGATGACTCCATTTGCCAAGCACTGTTCTAGGCAAAATTTCAGGACAGCCAGAGAAGGAATCATGGAGACAGCGACACAAGAAAAGGCTGGGGAAATGGCTTAGCGATTAAGGCGTTTGCCTGTGAAGCCTAAGGACCACGGTTCGATTCCCCAGGACTCACGGAAGCCAGACGCACAAAGGGGTGCATTGCATCTGGAATTCATTTGCAGTGGCTGGAGGCCCTGGCATACCCATTTTTTTTTCTCTCTCTCTCTGCCTCTTTCTCTCTCTTGCTCTGTCTCTCAGATAAAGAAAAGAGAACAAAAGAAAAGAAAGGAAAGGAAAGGAAAGGAAAGGAAAGGAAAGGAAAGGAAAGGAAAGGAAAGGAAAGGAAAGGAAAGGAAAGGAAAGGAAAGGAAAGGAAAGGAAAGGAAAGGAAAGGAAAGGAAAGGAAAGGAAAGGAAAAGAAAAGAAAAGAGAAGAGAAGAGAAGGCTGTGGGACTATGAAGGAATCAGACATGTCAATTCAAGAAAAAGACTTTCCCGGGAGCAGGACCACCAAGGTCACCTTACTGATTTCAGATTGGAGCCGCGTGGCCAGCAGAACGCCAGTGGAGGAGGACGCCTGCCTGAACAGTGATAGCGTGCCCATCACGCACGGTCATGGCCATGTCAGGTCCTGCCCAGGCCCCTGGGAAGATACCGACTTTCACTTGCATGAGACAGAAAGCCATCCTTGAAAGGAATTTTAAGCAAAGGAACAATAATCTAAGCTATTTTTAAGCCAGCGCATCTTAGCTAATGTGCCCACAATAGGATCCAGAGATAAGATAGGAAACAGCCAAGACAATTAAGAAGCTACCAAAGGAAAAAAAAAAAAAAAAAAACTCCAGGGACAGCTGATGGTGACTTGGCCTGCAATGGCAGAAAAAGCGGTACGACGTGGTCAGAGTCTAGGTCTATTTTTACATTTTCTATGTGAGTCAGCAAGACCTGCTGTTTCTCTGTGGAAGTGAACAAAAGTAACTGGACGCAGATTCTAATGCTTTCTAGAAGAAAGAAACTGCCACCCATGTATCCGAAGGAAGTCTCTCAGTTCAGGAACTCGGGTTTGCGCAACATTAAACCTCCGCTGCCTATGAGGTTCACAAGTGTGCAAGTTCAAACGAGCAGCCGGATGTACAGATAGGTCTACTGTAAATGGGGGGATTACTAGCGTACAGTGACTCTGAAACCTTAAGACCACTTATGATCGCAGTGGAATAAAAACAGGTGGAGAACAGTACTAGAAGGAAAACCAGGAACACACAGTATCCTGGGCCTGCAGCAAGGCAAAGGCTTGGGGGGAGGGAGCAGTCACCTGCGCACAGCGCTGACGACGGGCAGATCTGACTCCGCCCTGGGAACGACCAGGGACCGAGGAAGCAGGGGCGTGGCTACTGTCATAAGAGCAGAGCGGAGCCCTGCTGGAGGAGGCGTGCTGCGGGGCGGCCTTTAGGAGTCACAGCCCAGCCCTGCCCGTCCTCCTCCACCTCCTCCCTGTGCAACACGACACCGCTTTCGTGTTCCTGACATACTTTCCCCACCAAAACAACAACAAACCCATTCCTTAAGCTGCTTTCTGTCCCCATATCAAGGAAGTAACCGACACTACAGTTTTTCTCTCCACCCTCCCCCATTACAAAATTTCAAGTAAGGAAGAGGGAAGGAGAGCCTCATCATGAAAAGTCTAACACACTCCACCCAAAAGAAAAGAAGTAAAATTTTGTTGATAAAATAAACACCTTCTCAGGGCTGGCGAGGTGTGGCTCAGTGGATACAGGTACATTCTTACAAAGCCTAACCACCCAGGTTCAATTCCCTAGTGCCCACATGAGCCAGATGTACAAAGTGGCACATGCATCTGGAGTTCATTTGCAGTAGCAAAAGGCCCTGATGTGCCTGTTCTCTCTAATATCTATCCATCCATCCATGCAATAAATAAAAATATTTTTTAAAACACCTTCTTAGGGTTGGGAGAGAGGACTTGGTGATTAAGGCGCTTGCTGGCAACGCCAAAGGCCCCAGGGGCCATTTCCCCGCATCTACATAAAGCCAGGTGCACAGAGCGGCGCACGCGTCTGGGGTTCGTCTTCAGGGGCTGGAGGTCCTGACATGCTCACACCCACACTTTCACTCCATATATATATATATATATGTATGTATGTATGTATGTATGCATGTATGTGTGTGTCTCTCAAATAAATAAATAAATAAAATATTTAAAACAAAACACCTCCTCAGGATGGGGAGACAACTCAGTTGCCTTGCAAGCATGAAGACCTAGCCTGGTCCCTAGAATACACACAAAAATGCCAGGCATGGTGATACGCACTCTCCAGCACGAGGGAGATGGGCACATGAGGACCCCTGGGCATGCTGGCCAGTCTAACCTAACTGGCAAGTTCCAGACCAGAGAAAGACCGTCTTTAAAAAAAAAAAAAGTCGGAGAATAGCATTTCAAAGGAGAAAGTGTGTGGGGGGGGGGAGGGAATTAACATGGGATTTTTTTATAATCATGGAAAATACTAATAAAAATTTAAAAAATAAAATAAAATAAAAAAATAAAAAAGTTCTAAGCCAGGTGTGGTGACACACGCCTTTAATCCCAGCACTCGGGAGGCAGAGGCAGGAGGATCGCCGAGAGTTCCAGGTCACCCTGAGACTCCATAGCGAATTCCAGGTCACCCTGGGCTAGAGCGAGACCCTACCTCGGAAACAAAACAAAACAAAACCAAAAGAAGTTCTGGAGACTAGGAAGTCCAAGATCAAGATGACTGCATGTGAGAAGGGTCTACTGCACCCTCGCGTGATATAAAGCCAGACGAGCCAGGACAATGTCTCTCCATGAAGCCCCTTTCAAGGGCTTCTAATCCCAGCCATGAAGCAGGAGCCCTCATGGCCTACAGACCGACATCTAACGACACTCGACTCTGAGCGGCGCCTGAAGTCTGGAGGAGTCACATTAAAAACCCTTGTCCCTCCCAAACCCAAGGCAAACGTCAGGGATCAAATTTCCTCCTTAAGACTTGCAGTTAAAAGATTCTAGGGCCTGATCAATCGATTTTAAGTAGATTAATTAGGAAGAAAAAAAAAGACCAAGCAATGTTTTAACTATTCTATTTTTGAGGTCTAGAAGCTCCACTACCATGCTGTCCCGGTTAGCTCCCTATCACTGGCACAAAGCACCCGCCACGAGCAGCGTGTGGGAGGAAAGGGTTTATTTTGGCTGACAGACTTGAGGGGAAGCTCCAAGGTGGCAGGGGAAATGATGGCATGAGCAGAGGATGGACATCACCTCCTGGCCAACATCAGGTGCATAACAGGAACTGAAGAGTGTGCCAAACAGTGGCCGATAAACCCACCTCTAACAATACACTGACCCCAGAAGGCACCAATTCCCAAACTGCCACAAGGTGGGGACCTAGTGTTCATAACACATGTTTATGGGGGAACCTGAATCAAACCAACACATACTGAAATTTACATTCCACATTTGGGTGAGAAATTTACAACACTAACCTTAGAAGACTTCCTCCGGCTCCGTCTTGTCCACACTACCACAAGTTTATCTGGTTGCCTGCCAAATAGAGAAAAGAAATAAGTATTACTTATTTCAAACCAAATTAGTCAACTTTATCTTCGGTTGCTTCAAAAAGGCCAAAGTGTTTATCTGCTTTAGATTAGAGAAGCTAATCTTAAAATAAAGCTCAGTGTTGAAATATAGTAGATGTTGGATACAGATATGATGTCTTGAAATAAACAATATTTCCTCCATAGACTTGGCTTAAAAAAAATGTTGCCAGGCTGGATAACTTAGTGATTAAGAAACTTGTGGCAAAGCAAAAAGACCCAGGTTCAATTCCCCAGGACCCATGTAAGCCAGATGCACAAGGGGGCACATGCGTCTGGAGTTCTTTTGCAGTGTCTGGAGGCCCTGATGCATCCATTCTCTTCCTCTCTCCCTCTCTCTCTCTCATTCTGTCTCTCACACATACAAAAATTAATTAACTAACTAAAAAAATATTTTAAGCTGGGCATGGTGGTTCATGCCTTTAATTCCAGCACTCGGGAGGCAGAGGTATGAGGATTGCTGTGAGTTCGAAACCAACCTGAACTACAGAGTGAATTTCAGGTCAACTTGGGATACTGTGAAACCCTACCTCAAAAAAACAAACAAACAAAAATTGCCAACTTAATTCATTTAGACAAACAAAATGAGATGAAACGCAATACTTAGAATTACTACTTTAAAAGAAAAGCACACACGTACCTCCACTAAAAAGTGATATCATACTTTCCCCCTATTATTCATTTTACTTTAGGAAACATGAGCATTAAAAAGGCACTAAGAAACTCATTTAAGTCTATGTGCTCCAGTACCCTGTGTCCTCCAAACAATGCTTATGATTTTTAAGAGACTTCAAAACATTTTCATAATCATCTCAATTATTGTCAAAAGCAACAGTTTACTGAAAAATAGGCAAAGCATATATTACTATATTATATATAATTATATATAATATGTATATAATATATAATTTATATATATTAATATAGTATATTATATATACTACATTATATAATATTACTTATATTTAGTAAGCTTAAATAAATACCAAAGTAAATAATCTAAAGTTGTAGCAGAACCCAAACCAAAATTCTGGTCTTTGAACTTCTATGACCTCTATTTTTTGCTTTATCTTCTGCTAATATAAAGTCAAACAAAAAGAATACATTTTCAGCTAATACAACTAAGTTCTCCTTTATGTTTAAAGAAAATGGCAAAACTATGATCATCAGTAAGTTTACTTACATTTTCACTTTTTTAAAAAAATGTAGTTAAAAAGTTTCCTGAACCATGACTGGTGGCACGGGCCTATAATCCTAGCTACTTATGAGAATGAGGCAGGAGGATCTCAAATTCAAGGTCTCTGGGTGATCAGTGAGCTCAGGGTCAGCCTAGACAAACTGTAGGACCTTGTCGCAAAATGCAAAGTTAGGAGGCTGGAGATGCAGCTCAATGGCAAAGTCACTGCCCGCATGTGCTCTGACCCAGCGTGCACTGGGTTGACTATCCAGTACCGCCAAACAACAACAAGAGAAATAAAACTATATACCAAAGAATAAGCAGCACCGGGTAAGCAAATACAAGCCTGCATCTTCACCCATTCTAATTGTTGTACTTACCTTCCTGTAACTGGGACAAAACACCTGACCAAAAATCGCTGGTAAGAGGACAGGTTTCAGTTTGGCTTACAGTCCTGAGGGGAAGCTTCATGAAGACAGGAGAGGACGGCAGAGCACAGGTCGGACAGCTCCTTGCCATAGCAGGTGGCAGACGGCAGGAGGAGAATGAGCCAGTCGGGCAGGGAAAGCTGGCTACGACACCCCTAGGCCCACCCCCAACACCCCTCCTCCAGCAAGGCTCCAGCTTGCAGACTGCCATCAGCTGGGGACCAAGCTCTGAGGACGCATGACTTCATAGGGAACATCTGACCACACCACCACATTCCACCTCTGGCCCCATCAACTGATGACCATCCATGATGCAAAAGGCAATGCATTTAGTCCAAGTTTAAAAAAAACATTTTATTTTTATTTATTATTTATTTGACAGAGAAAGAGGGAGAGGGAGGGCAAAGAGAGAATGGGCATGCCAAGGCTCCAGCCACTGCAAACGAACTCCAGACGCGTGTACCCCCTTGTACATCTGGCTAATGTGGGTCCTGGGGATTGAACCTGGATCCTTTGGCTTTGCAGGCAAATGCCTTAACTGCTAAGCCATCCCTTCAGCCCCCTCAGTCCAACTTTTTTTTTTTAATTTTTTATTATTATTATTTGAGAGCGACAGACACAGAGAGAAAGACAGATAGAGGGAGAGAGAGAGAATGGGCACGCCAGGGCTTCCAGCCTCTGCAAACGAACTCCAGACGCGTGCGCCCCCTTGTGCATCTGGCTAACGTGGGACCTGGGGAACCGAGCCTCGAACCGGGGTCCTTAGGCTTCACAGGCAAGCGCTTAACCACTAAGCCATCTCTCCAGCCCTCAGTCCAACTTTTAAAGTTCTCATAAGTTTTGATCAATTCCAGCACTGTGCAAACATCCCCTCAGTCCAACAGCTCTTAACTCAGAACCTATCAAACTAAAACACAAGTTAAATACAGTTAGTCAATGGCACAGAGTAAACAGTCACACTGCGAATAACAACACTGGACACAGAAAGGAAAGACTGAACCAACGGAAGCCCCAAAACAAGTCGGGCAGGTATCAAACCCTTTAGCTCAGTGTCTGCCACAGGGGACCTGAGATGAAGTCTTCGGGGTTCCAATTCTGCCTCTCCGGGTGGGCTGCCCACACTGCCCAGGGAAAACACCACCGAGAGCCGGCAGCTCTTCTTGGCAGCTCTTCTACAAACCTACCGCCTCCACAATCCACTACAACCCTCAGTTCATACTCATGGCTCTACTAGGTCTCCCCACAGGGACTCCAAAACCCTGCCTCACTTTGCCCAGCTGCCATTTCCAAAAAACAAACTGCATTGCAAATCCAACGGCCCTTCTTTGCTGCATTTGTGACACTCTCACAGTGCCAGGTGGGCTACCAATTTGTTAATCCAGGGGGAAACTCTTTCTGCATTCGGGCCCCTACTTTCAAGCGAGTCGGCATTCCTCCTACCACCCCACTTCGGAACAGGGGCCCAACCTCAGTGCGGCAGCCTTGCACAGCTGCAGATGAAGCGGCCGCTGCATCTACCCCAAACTGCCATTTCTTTCTATGTGATATCCATCTGCTCTACGAGCTGCCATTGGTTTCAAAACTGCTCAAGTTCTAAGGGCATGGAGATAGCATAACCAACCTCTCACACAAAAATCCCTCTCGCTTCGTCCAAAGCTGTTTTCCCTTCATAAGCCAAGCCTCATTGTCCACAGTTCTTACTGTATTTAGCTCTTTTACCTCTCAACAGAATGGTTCATGAAGTTCTCCTTGCAGCACTGCAAGGCGTCTCTCATTGCAAACTTTGAAATCTTTCCTTATCCCCCCCACGATCAGTTACAAAAGACCAAAAGCCACATAGTCAGGATTCTCGCCGAAACGGCCCCACTCCCCTCACGCTAACTTTCTATCGCAGTTACCTCTGTATTGCGGAACCAGGCCCTCGACCAAAAGCCAGCTGATGGGAGGGAAGACTTTATTTTGGCTTACAGTCTCAAGGGATTAACTTTCACGAAGCAGGGAAAAGACAGTAGAACAGAGGCTGGACATCACCTTCTTGTCCCAGCAGGTGGAAAACAGCAGCAGGAGAGTGAGCTGAACTCTGGCAACAAGGAGCTGGCTATAACACCCCTAAGCCCACCCCAGGAACACACCTCCTCCAGCAAGGCCCCACCTCCCCAACTGCCACCAGCTCGGGGACCAAGAATTCAGAACACATGAGCGTATGGGGGACGTCTGATTCAAATCACCACACCAGTTAAACTAGCATGGCAAGGATAAAGAGCAAAAATCACAGAATGCAGGTCACTGACAAAGAAATAACAACGAACCCAAAGACAACACAGTCTATGGCCTGCAAGTGTGAAAAGGAAAACGGATGCCACCTAGACTTTCATGTATGACTAAACTATTGCACAAGAAGCGTTTGCACACACGAGAGATAAAGTTTACAATGTCAGAGGAGGATACAAGAGGTAACATCAGTAACACTGACCAATGAAAGGTGAACGCATTTTTATTTTAGGTGGTAGAACCTGGACAAGATGTACAAAAATAAACAAACAAATAACTAAGGAAAGTACCAATAATGAAAACTAATTGATTAAGTTATTATCAAAACAAATATGGTAGTAATAATAAGCAAAATTAGATAGTTCAATGGACAAACAGTGCTCCTTCATTGAACGCTAAGCCTAGTTCCCATCAAGCGCCAGGATGTAAAAGCACAATTGCGGGGGGGAGAGATGGCTCAATGGGTGAAGCGCTTGCCATAAGACATGAGGGCCTGAGTCTGAATACCCAGCACTCACGTAAAATGCCAGAAGCAAGGGCTGGAGAAACAGCTCCGTGGTGAAGGTGCTTGCCTGCAAAGCCTAACAACCCAAGTTCCATTCTCCAGTACCCACATAAAGCCAGACAGACAAAGGTGCATGCGTCAGGAGTTCATTTGCAGCAGCTAGAGACCCTGGTATGTCCAGTCTCTTTCTCTCTCATCTCTCTACTTGCAAATACACACACACACACACACACACACACACACACACACACACACACATACATACATACATACATACATACATATATTGGTTTTCCGATGTAGGGCTTCACTCTAGCTAAGACTGACCTGAAATTTACCATGTAGTAGCAGAGTGGCCTCAAACTCATGGAGATCCTCCTACCTCTGCCTCCCAAGTGCTGGGATTAAAGGCATGCGCCACCAAGCCCAGCTCAATGTATTTTTTTTTTAATCTGCCCCCAAATTCTGGGCTAGAGAGATGCTCAGCAGTTAAGGTGCTTGGCTGAAATGCCTAACAACCTGGGTTCAATTACCCAGTACCCATGTAAAGCCGGAAGCATAAAGCGGTGCATGCATCTGGAATTCATCTGCAGTGGCTAGAGGCCCTAGTGCACCCATTCACATATAGTCTCATATTCATTCTCTCTTCCGAATAAATTTTAAAAAATTAAATGCCAGAAGCAGCAAACACCCTTGTAGTCTCCATGCTGGGGAGGTGGAGACAAGAGGGTCCCCAGAGCTGGCTGGTCGACTGTCTGGCTGAATAACAGAGCTCCGGATTCAGTGACAGACATGGCATCTTCTCAAAGTAAGCTGGTGACCGGCTGAGGAAACTATCCGGCATCCACCACCGGCTTCCACATATGCACACATATGTGCCCACAGGATACATACACACATGTACACCACATGCAACACACACACACTCAACTCTGGGGGATCTTTCTAGAGTGGGACACGGGGAAGAATGACCGGACGAGAAATGATAAGTTAGTTACAGGTGAGGGGACAGCAGCCTCTGCGGCAGTGTCCATGTAAGACTCTGCACTAACAGCAAAACACATAAGCCACAAATGAAAAACAAACCGTAACACTCTGCTCAACGAGAAGAAAAATAAGAGTAAGTAACAAGGACGGGAAGCAGTCTGACAGCGTGACAGAGAAAGCTACAAAGAGGAAACCAAAATGATGGCAGTGAAGAGCAGAGGCATTCAGTAGCCAATAAACACAAGCTATCTTGTTTGAAGGCACGCTGGCTTGCACCCCATTAACACCACTACACGGACCGCTTCCTTACCCTTTCCTCTCCAAACTCAACTTTTAAACTCTATTTCGGTAGTACCTACATCAAAATGCTATCATATTTTAAAGGTTTTCCTTGTTTGTCATCCATTCTTGTACTGAAGGAGCTACCAAGTGCATCTCAAAAACTGAATTTTACAGGTTTATTTGGGCTAAAGAGTATTTCACTTGATTTTACTTTTAATTTAAACTGGTATTTTTTTCTTATTTAAGTATTTTAAGGCCTATGCTGATCAGGTTACTAGAGATCCCAACACTACCAACAGAGACAAAGCTGAGTGGCCTCACTATTCAGGATGGTCTTCGTCAACCTTGTCTGTATCCAGCCTGTGGCCTCCGGACAAGCAACAATAACAACAGACACATTCCTCAGCGAGATTTACAAAACGCGCCATCATCTGATTCTGAGTTATCGTTCCAGCTTTATGACTTGCAGTTATCTCACAGGCATCTTGCTAGCCAATCATCCTTCAATACGCATTCCTTCAATTCACTCACATCTCTGGGCACCCTCTTCCTCCACACTTCCTACCTGATACCTCTTAATCTGTCACTTTCTCCATGAAATCCGGATTATTTCTCATTTCAGTTTATGCTACCAATACCCGCAAAACCCAATATTCAGATGCCACCTATCAAAAACCTCGGGGACAGTTAATTGTTTCTGTTGTGTCCACAGTAAAAACCCTGGTCACACCACTGTTTCATATTCTGCATGTACCACGTGATGATTACTTTTTTCCCTATCTCCTCCCTCTACAACACACTTTATCAACTTCATTCAGCTTTGTGTTATCAGCAACAAGCAGAAATCTGGCACACAGTTAAAGCCCAACGAACACGTGCCACTGACGAGAATGAACCTTAAGCTTCCTGTAGAAATTACTGATTGATTAATTATGATCTGTGAGGTCTTGAGAAAGCCAGCAGTTATGTGATGTATCATTCTCTGCAGCTTTCACGACAGTTGCAGGGATCCTTATCTTGGTGACACGTTAAATCCTCTGGGAAAACTCTTAAAAACACTAATGCCTACATTCCAGCCCCAGAGAACCTGACTTAATGGGTCTGGTGGGTGTAAATATGGCAGCCAGACACTGGTTAGTTTGGAGAGCTGTATGGTGGTTAATCTCTGGTTGCCAATTTGACAGGATTTAGAATCACCATGGAAAGAAATCTCTGGGTGTGCCATTGTCCAAAAAGTCAAGCTTCCACACAGTTTATTCATACCCTCTTGAAATTTTAACCAGCTGACAGAAAGCTGGAAAATGTTATCCTACATGCAGCTTCATGGGAGAGAGAGAAATCACCAGTGGAGCTAAACAACAGTGGACACTGCAAGCCTTAATTCAGCCAGCCAGGCCAAATGAGCCAACAGGTACAATAGTGGCATGTCTATTATGGGGAAACCAAATGCTCATTAATTGGACTAGAGGCCCACTCCAGAGGTGGGAATACATGCCTGGTACTGAAAACCTGTAACAGGGGTAGTCATGAGCCCTAGGGGTATAATGCCTGATGGTGTTTGACTAAAGGTATATATTATGCTCACCAAACTGCCTAGTAAGCACTTCTCTTAAAGTTCATATTCATATATTAATGCTACTTTCACTTTTGGATTAGAGAAGCTTCTCTTTTCAGATGGTGGTGACCTCTGGGATGATTCAAAAGGCATATAGTTCTGAGAAGAAGTGACAGAGGAGTGCTCAGCACTGAAACATCTCTATCACACCTTCCAAGACTCAGGATCCATTGCAGAAGAGGTGGCGGGAAGAATGTAAGAGCCAAAGGAAGGGCAGGACTCCTTACAACGTGCTCCTCCCGACACAAAATGGCCTGGATACCCATGACCTCACAGTGCCTGACACTACCTACACAAGGCCATCATAATAGGAGGAAAAGATCATGACATCAAAATAAAAGACACTGATTGAGAGGGGGAGGGGTATGATGGAAAGTGGAATTGTGAAGGGGAAAGTGGGGGAGAGAGAGAATTATCATGGTCTATTGTCTTCTTAAAAAAATTTAAAACTCCTCTGGGAAGGTCTGAGAGGCTGTTATAAAAACAGGCTAACTGAGGTGGCGGGGCACACCCTAGCTGCGAACAGTACCTTGCCAGGGGCTGCAGTCCATGACTGAGTCAACAGGGAAGGCGAGCCACACACTGGAGCTCACCACTCTGCTTCCCCACTGTGGACTGAAGGTAACCGGCTGCGTCCAGCTCCGACCCCACTCCTCGCCATGATGAACTGTAAATCAAACAGTAACCTGAAACAGACACTTCTTTAAGTTGCTTCTAATCAGGTGTTTGGGTCACAGCAACAAGAAAGTTAACGAATAGAAAACTGCTCCCAGCAGTGGGGTTTTTTATGCTGGAATGAACTTGTCAATGTGGTTCATACACATTTGGGACTGGTTTGTGGAAGGAATATGAAAGTTAGGAAGTTTGGGGTAGAAAAACCCTCAAAATTATAGAGCTGAATGGGACATTCTTGTGGAGGCTTATAAGGATGCTGAAAGAAACACAGAAAGTGGAGGCCCAGCAGGAGGTTTTAGAGCAGATCAAGGACTCCACTGGGAACTGCGCTGGGGACCATTCATCTGATAGTGTAGCAAAAAAACTGGCTGTGTTTTGCCCGTGTGCTAAGAACAGAAATGTCACCTAACTCAAAAGTAATGGACTTGGGCTGCAGAGATGGCTTAGCAGTTAAGTGCTTGCCTGTGAAGCCTAAGGACCCTGGTTCGAGGCTCAGTTCCCCAGGACCCACGTTAGCCAGATGCACAAGGGGGCGCATGCATCTGGAGTTCGTTTGCAGTGGCTGGAAGCCCTGGCGTGCCCGTTCTCAATCTCTCTCTCTCTGTCTCTTCCCCTCTCTCTCTGTCACTCTCAAAAAAATAAATAAAAAATGAACAAAAAAAATTAAAAAAAAAAAAAGTAATGGACTTGTTTGGCACAGAAGACCTTAAGACAGGCTACGATTCAGACAGGTGCTGATAAAGTCGCCATTAATTATTAAGGTGATCAGCACCGCTGACGGAAAACTTCCTACTGCACAGCCCTGGAACAGGAAGAAGGGTGTCTTGAGGGTAGCACCCCACCCAATGCAGAGCGCCTCCTGTGAACATCCAAATCCACTTGAAAAGGAAGCCTAAACAAGAGATTCCATTCTCAAACACAACCACCCATGGAGACGTTTCTCCAAGGTCAGCTGTGTTCCCAGGAGGCCAGGTTTCATCCCACGTGACAACAGCATCTCTCGCACACGGTGTAAGGTTGGGGGGTTAGGGGGTACTGCACCGTGATTCCAGACAGCCCCTGAGGCTAGGCAATGGATGGTAGGGTCAGGGTCCCGGCAAGAAGGCCCCAAGCGGCTGCTGTGTGAAGCTACAAACAAAGGAAGCCCGGAGTTGCAATGGAGACATGACATTTGCGATCCCAGAGCCAGGGAACAGTCAGCCAAGACGGCTACAGGCTCCGAGCGGAGCCGACCAAGACAGAGGCCAAAGGTCAGCAGAGCTGGAGGTGAGGCAATAGATGCCCTTGAGAGCCCACGTGCTGGGCATGGAACTGCAAGATTTGGACTTTGCCCTGCTGAGTTGTGGTCTTGTTTTTGGTCTGATCATTCCTTACTATGCACCCTTTTGGAATGGTGATTTTTTTTTCCTTGAAACTGATGCAAACGGAAAGTATTCAGTTTGTTTTTTATGTCATAGGGGCTCACAGTTAAGAGTTGCTTGCATCTCACGAAAATCTGCACTTAACACTCTTATTCATTTGAGAGAGAGAGAGGCATATAGAGAGAGGGACAGATAAAGAGCAAGAGAGAATGGGCGTGCCAGCGCCTCCAGCCACTACAAATGAACTCCAGACGCGAGCACCACCTTGTGCATCTGGTTAACGTGGATCCTGGGGAATGGAACCTGGGTCCTTAGGCTTTGCAGGCAAGCACCTTAACAGTTAAGCCATCTCTCCAGCCCATGGAGACTGTGTTGGGGACTTTTAGACTCTGTTGGAACTATTTAAGATTACGGAGGCTTCTGAAGTTGGACGGAAAGCATTTTGCATTATGAGATGACCATGAGCCAGCCTATGGGTGGGAAGGGGTGGAAGATTACGGCTTAAACCGTTATGTTTGAGTGACAAATTGACAAGGGGTAGACTTAAACTCTGGTAGTCAACTCGAAGGGATTTAAAATCACTATGAAAGTAAATCTCTGGAAATGTCCACGAGGGAATTTGTATACTAAGTCAATTAAGGTAGGAAGCCCCACCCTCACTGTAAGTTCCCCCGTTCCATGCGCTGGGGTCCTGGACGGAATGAATGGAGACCGTGAGCTGAGCCAACGCTCACGGCTCTCTCCTACCTCACCGTGGGCTGAACGTTCCCCAGCGTGACAGGCATGACCTCCGACGGCAGCCCCAAATCATCTTTTCCACCCTCAAAGTACATCTTGTCAAGTATGTGGCCACAGCAGTAATACCAGTGCTGAGCCATCACACTCCCCGACTTGAAACGGCGAGGCACTGCCAAGAAGGACACGCATGACATCTCCCCTCCACAACAGCTCCAGGGCTACCAGAATTTTGGCTCCTTCTAACTGAACTTGAACATACTCTGATCCTCAACCACCTTAATGCTTTAAAAGGAGAAGTTCTGGGCTGCTGAAATGGCTTAGCGGCTAAGGCATTTGCCTGCAAAGCCTAAGGACCCCAGTTCGATTCTCCAGGACCCACGTCCATGCGTCTGGAGTTTGTTTGCAGAGGCTGGAGGCCCTGGTGTGCCCATTCTCTCTCTCTCAAATAAATAAATAAAATATAAGAAGGGAAGTTTTAGCACAGTAAAGCAGGAAGGATAATTCCTAACCAGGACTGCCCAGTGTTTCAACCCTGTTAAGAGCACTCAAATGGCTGGAGAATGCCCCCAGAGACAGTTAGCCTTCCGCTTTTGTACTCTAAATAATATCCACTGTCTCCACTCAGGGAAGGGGAGGGAACTCAGTGACAGTGTTTACCCAGCATGTGTGGGACCCTGGTTTGACTACAAAAGCACCCCACACACACTCTCTAGAAATTCCAGCTTAACTTTACAGACTCTTATCTTTTCCATTCTTAAGTGTATCATGTACATGAGGTGAGACTTGAGAAGTTCTAAAACTATCACATGAAATTAACTGTATGATTTTCCAGAATCATTATCATTTCAGCTTTACATGAGCAGGAAAAAAATGAGACAGATTGGCCAAAATTAAGTTATTATTCTCAACGAAAGGATATCAACAACACATAATTGGCTGACCATAATTAATATTTTACACATGCATGCTGCACTAGAAAGGTGCAATTAAATATTTACTTATGTTGTTCTCCTGTAGGTTAGGCAGACATGAGCAGTCGTGGAGGCCAATGAAGGAGGGATCTTACCTTCTGTTTCCCTGGTAACATTTGAAAGGGAAGTATTACAACTGCCCCTCCATAAGATTTAAAATACCATATGAAAGGCAAGAGCAACTTTCTTCTGACAAGAGGAACTAAGTCATCTGGCCCTGGGTGGACTAAATTCCTTCCTTTAAAAGTTAATCCCAGACTGGAGAGATGGCTTAGTGGTTAAGGCGCTCGCCTGCAAAACCAAAGGACCCAGGTTCCATTCCCCAGAACCCATGTAAGGCAGATGCACAAGGTGGTGCATGCAACTGGAGTTTGTTTACAGTGGCTATAGGCCCTAGTGTGCCCATTCTCTCTCCCCCCACACACTCTTCTTCTCTCCCTCCCTCTCAAATAAATAAAAATAAGAATAAAATTTTTTTAAGTTAATCCAATGGAACCAATTAATTATTCACTTGGTCATCCCGTTACGGACAAGCTGCGGCGCTGGAGGATGGCCACGCTCTACACTCCCTCCTAAGGCCGCCCTTGGTGCGGCTCCTCTCACCGCCTCACTGTGGGCCTCTTCCCCTACCTGTGTTCTGACTCAGAAAATGTAACGTTTCCCTTTATTTATTTAATTTATTTTTTTTTTTGGTTAATGTTTTTTTTTCCTTTCTTTTTCGTCTTTCAATGCCAGTCAAAATCCTAAGCATGCATGCCCTGACACTTGGGAATTCTCCATCTCTGTTCAATAAATCTTCATTGCCTTACTCACTGTTCATTATCCATGTGCCTAATTTTCAGTGTTCACAAGACAAGGGACCCAACAGTAGGAAAATTTGCAGCAGTCCCAAGAGAAAGAGGACACAGCAACTGTGAAGGTTTATTTTTATTTTTTTATTTCGCACCTATCACAGAACCTATACTTTGGATGGGTGGACGGATGGATGAAATAGGAGGGAGGAAGGGAGAAAGCAAGGAAGGAAGGAAGGAAGGAAGGCAGGCAGCTATGGACCCAAGGGAAACTCCCGATCTGACCCACTCTCACCCCTCAGCAGTGCCCTTGACTAGGGTGTGCAGCCTCTTCCTGAGCCAGCCCGACGCTAAACCAACCCTCCCTCCCTCCCTCCCTCTCTCTCTCTCTCTCTCTCTCTCTCTCTCTCTCTCTCTCGAGCCCACTGGAACAGACTATATGCTTTCCAGGAAGGCAAGGCCTCTTCCTGGCTGTGCCTTTATTTCTCTGAGGCCTGAGCCTCCGTGTCCCTGCTGTGGGAAGTGTCCCCAGGCGGGGCTGCGGAGGGCTGCCTGTCTGGCCTGTCAGCACACTGTCGCATGTGAAGGCAAAAGGCCCACAGCCCAAGCTCCACTAACCACGGGGGCCTTTATTCCCTTTCGCCTTCCACGTGGCCCAAGCTCTGTACTGCCTCCCCTCTTGCCTTCTCTCTCGCTCTCTCTTTGTGTGTGTGTGGGTTTTTTTTTTTTTTTTTTTTTTTTTTTTTTTTTTTGAGGTAGGTCTCACTCTAGCTCAGGCTGATCTGGAATTCACTATGTAGTTTCAGGCTGGCCTTGACCTCATGGCAATCCTCCTACCTCTGCCTCCCAAGCGCTAGGATTAAAGGTGTGTGCCACCACACCTGCCTTCCTTCTCTTAATCTAATAAATCCTCTCCAAACCTTACTTTCTGGTCTGTGGATTTTATAAGGCAAGACTCTGGGGATAGCCCAAATTTACCCACACATTGGCATATATTGGTATATTGGCAAGGAACCCCAAGATTACTATTTCACACCCACATAATCAGCCAGGGCATAATGAGGCAGCCTGACATACAATACACGTACATATGGACATGTGCATGTGTGCACAGACACATATACAATTTATAGGTAGTTACACGTACGTTTTGTATACTCACACACACATAAGCGTGCAGGCGCATACTCACACTTCCTGATACGTGTCTGAAGAGTTTCATTGGAAAATATGAAGCCTTTTGGTGAGCTTAGAACACTGTAAAAGATGGTTTGGCTAGGCAAACAGGGAAAAGGGACCCTTGGTAGGAGGCTATATTCTAACCCAAGATGACAAAGACGTGACTCCCAGGGCTGGAGAGTTGTGGTTGCCTGCCAAGCCTGACAACCAGGGTTCTATTCCCCTGCACCCACATAAGCCAGATGCACAAAGTGGCGCATGTGTCTAGAGCTCATTTGTAACAGCAGGAGGCCCTGGCATGCCCGTTCTCTCTCTTCGCTCCTCTCTCTCTCAGATAAGTTAGACAGATGACAGATCGAATAGATGGAGGGATGGATGGATGGATGGGTGATCAATAAGTAGATGAGAGATCATTTTTTTCAAAGAGAGTGACTTCACTTCCTCGGTCTTCTTCCTGGCCTCAACGGAACCGCCGGCATGGGACCTTGTGGGGCATGCAGTGCTGGACGCAACACAGGCCGAGCAGCCTTCACCGGCAGTAAGGTGGACAGCGCGGGACGGGGGCAGCGCGCTTCCCTCGTCCATACAGGGCCCCTTCCCACTGGGGCGGAGGACTTTCCTCTTTGAGAAAGCTCTGTAGTCTCTCTGCTTCACTTAGCTCTAACTTTGAAACAAACGCTTTAATCCGTGGGGAAATAACCCCAACAGCCCTAGCTGGTATCAGGCTGGCTGGAGTAAAGAAACTTCCAAGGCCAGACTGGACCACAAGGTAGGTTCCAGGCCAGCCTGGGGTATGGAGGCAAGACCCTACCTAAATAAATACATAAATAAACAAATATTTGAGCCGGGCATGTGGCACACGCCTTTATTCCCAGCACTCAGGAGGCAGAGGTAGGAGGATGTTATGAGCATGTAAGGACCAGCATATGGTCCAGGGACAGTTTAGATAAATAAGTTTGTTTTTCTTTGTGTGTGAGAGTAAAATTGCAAAGTCAACCTTTGTAAGCAAAAATCTAAGAAAAAGCTGAGTACAATGACATAGTAAGAGATTAGCAGAAGGTGTGTGTGGAACCCTAGATAAGTAGTGGAAAATACAAAAAACCCAGCTGCTTAGCAGCCGTTGTCCCAGTCCTCCCGACACTATGACTGACTGAACGGCTGCTCAGCGGTCCGGACTGAGACCTCCGCGAGACGCATCACTGATCCGAATTCATCTGCCCGACACGCTGTCCGAACGACCGAGACGACTGAGACTCGCCTTGAAAACTGCGAACCGAGAAAAAGTCGGAGCACGGACCCCGCGTCGCCAGGTTGTGATGTCAGAAATCTCACAGACCGAGTCTCGCGTTGAGACCGAGTCCCGCGATACTGCGTCCCAAGTCTCGTGATATCAAGTTGTATACATGTTAGACTCATTAGAAATATTCTTGTGTTAGTAGTGATGAATATAATTTGGATATATATTATATTAGCTATAATATTAGTTGTGATAGTTTGGACTTGCTTGTGTGTGACTTTCATCCCAGTAAACTCCTTTGCGAGTACACCAGCATCTGAGTATTATTGACCTTCGTGGGCGGAATCCTCTCAACCAATCATCTTTGAGAGTGCTCGCGACAGCGGATCACCATGAGTTCGAGGCCACCCTGAGAGTACATAGTGAATTCCAGGTCAGCGTGGGCTAGAGCGAAACCCTACCTTGAAAAACCAAAAATAAAAGAAAAAGAAAAAGAAAATAAATATTTAATATTTTCTACCTATCTTACTCTCAGAGCCCATAAAAAGAGCCCCTTGAATCTGAAGGTGGCAAGTATTGTCTCAAAGCACGGTCCTGACTCTTAAGTTCTGGAGGACAAAAAAAAAAAAAAAGGAAGATATAAGAAAGTAGTAGTAGAATAAGTCAAACGTCACTGATTTTGATTATAAAGCAGTTAGCTTTATCTTCTTCAATGTCAACTAAATTTTGTGCCCTCTCTTTGCCAGTAAATGAACTGGATATTAAGGTAAGTTTAAGGAAAACCACTTCTAGCTTAAGTTTAGAATCTTGTACTCTTATGCATGTCATATGTATGAGTTAAGACAAAAAAAATACAAAACCATCACATAAAAAATTAGTGGCATGACTTTCTGAAATCACAGAAATTAGTGGCATGACTTTCTGAAATCACAGAAATTAGTGGCATGACTTTCTGAAATCACAGAAATTAGTGGCATGACTTTCTGAAATCATAAAAGCATTCAACAAGTAATCTGCTTACTGCCCACTGTGTTCCTGGTCCTCTGCGCAATAATACAGACAAGACAAGAGAAAATAAGCTCAGAGTCTCTCAAGTTTGCAAGCCAGTGGCAGGGCAATTACCACAATGCAGGCACAATGTTGGGGAAACACACAAAAGAGAGAATCTTAAACAAAACAGAATCTATTCGTAAATATTTCAAGGAACATGCAGACCAAAAAAGAAAGAAACCTGCCCACTGACAGAGGTTATTTGATTCAGAATTTGCAAGAGCTATAATTCATAGTGACAATTTTACTATAAAGTCCAACAATAGATGAGTGACTAATTATAGCATGTCTGTTTAGAAAATTATAGAGCAATTAAAAACATTTTCTAAGAACTCCCATAACAGAAGACACTTGTGCTTAAGCTCATTTAATATAGAATTTGAATTTTATACTATATAATAAAAGAAAGTACAAGTAACAAATACCTCAAAAATCTAACTGTGATTATCAGTAAAATATAAATTTATGTGTCATTTTAGAAATAAGCTTTACTGAATTTTCTATAATGAATTTATATCCTATAACTTGGTGCTGGGATGGCATTTAAGTGTGTGAATTGAGTTATAAAGCTTTTATGTTTGGAATCAGAACAGAGTTAAAATACAGTTGTTGTTTTTTTCCGAATTCAATGAATTTGGGGCTGGTGATTAAGAGCACTTTCTGAGCAAGCATGAGGGCCAGCGCAGGAATTTGACTTTTGAGATACACACAACAGCTGGACTTACAGCCGGGTGTGTTGGCGCAATCCTTTAAGCCCAGCACTCGGGAGGCAGAGGTAGGAGGATCGCTGTGAGTTCAAGGCCAGCCTGAGACTACATAGTGAAGTACAGGTCAGCCTGGGCTAGAGTGAGAGCCTACCTTGAAAAACAAAAAAACAAACAAACAAACAAAAAACAGCTGGACAGCTGGACTTGCCCATACACGTCTGTAACCCCAGTCCTGTGGGGAGCGGAGATGGGAAAACCCCCCGGGGCCTTTCCCTTCTTCAGTGACACAATGTTCGTATTCTCAGGTTATGTACCTGAGTGCTCAGAACTGAGGCTACTGGCAACAAAGGATGTACAACCTGACCACACCCTAGTCCTCCAAAATAATCACACCTACAGTTCCCTTTCCCTCTCGTCATGTGACTTCTGCTTTTAGCTATGGTGACTCTGACTTTCAAGGCTCTTAAGGGATTTCCTTGAAGCAGAAGTATTTAAAAAGCACTAATTAGGAAGGAGTCAGGGAAATAAGAAGACAGATGAAAGAATCTTACAAAGGCAGGAGGTCTGGCTTAAATCTGGAGTCCCCTTCTGCTTGTGTTATTACCTAAGCCACAAGAGGCTTCCCACCTGTGAAGTAAGAAGCCAGGAACACTGGAGAGAGATGTTAACATAATGCTGATGCTATTAATACCAGTGCCAGCAACATGTGAGTCTTATTTCAACAGGCCTGGAAAAAGAAGAGTAATAATCTGTCAAATTAAAGTGGTCATATGGGTGACAGTACGAACCCATAAAGACGACAGGAAGTGTTGATTGGGACGATCTCTATGTCACACATTAACAATGATTCATTATCATGGCGACTGTCTCAGAACCATCTTTATAATAGAAACATTACAGACTGTTAGATTATTAAGTGGTACAGTGTGTAGACAGGGTGAAGCAGGGAGGACAGGTATGGGAGAGAGGAGGGAATGGGGTAAGGGAGGAAGAAAGGGGAGAGGAAAAGAAAGGGAAGGACATGGGAGAGGATGCCAACCACTCCACGCATACACCAGAGCTGCCAAATGGCGCTGAATGTCCCCTTCAGACAAGAAGGACCACCTGAGAGACCATCTGATATAGATAATAGGCAACAGGCTAAAAAGGAAGAAAAAAAGGAACTTGAAGTAAAACTAGGACTCTTGCTAGGATGCCCCGAGACAGAAAAGGTATTACACACATGAAAAATGCAAGAGCAAAGCCGGGCGTGGTGGCGCATGCCTTTAATCCCAGCACTCGGGAGGCAGAGTAGGAGGATCACCGTGAGTTCGAGGCCACCCTGAGACTACATAGTGAATTTCAGGTCAGCCTGGGTTAGAGTGATAGACTACCTCAAAAAAACAAACAAACAAAAAAAAACCAAAAAAAAAAAAAGGAATTTTAAATCCAGAAGGTAGAATATCTGCCTGATCACTAACATAACAGTGAATAGACGTTTCAATATTTCATTTATACCAGAGGCCTAAAAAAAGATAATCCAATGTGGCCAGGACTAGGATACTGGAGGAGCCAGAGGGACATAAAAACATAAATTATCAGTGTTTTTACCTGAGATTTGGGGAACTGAAAGAAAAAATTTAGAAACAGTGATAAAAACATGGAGGGCTGGAGAAATGGCTTAGCGGTTAAGCGCTTGCCTGTGAAGCCTAAGGACCCCGGTTCAAGGCTCGGTTCCCCAGGTCCCACGTTAGCCAGATGCACAAGGGGGCGGCGCACGCGTCTGGAGTTCGTTTGCAGTGGCTGGAAGCCCTGGCGCGCCCATTCTCTCTCTCTCCCTCTATCTGTCTTTCTCTCTGTGTCTGTCGCTCTCAAATAAATAAATAAATAAATATTAAAAAAAACATGTATGTGGGATTAAAAAAAATAGCATTTAAAAAAATTTAATCATTTTATTTATTAGATACAGAGGGAGAGAGAATGGGGCCTCTAGCTACTGCAAACGAACTCCAGGCACATGTGCCACGATGTGCATCTGGCTAACGTGGGACCTGCAGAATTGAACCTGGGTTCTTAGGCTTTGCAGGCAAGTGCCTTAACCACTAAGCCATCTTTCCAGGCCCCAATAATAGTATTTTTAATACAGGGGTAATCAAAACAAAACAAAAAAAAAAGGTGATAACCCTGCTAGGGCTCCACTGCAAACTGCATTTATTTAGCCATACAGATCAACTCTGATCAACTGACAAAGCTTACTGTGGATGGAAGGATAAAGAAAACAAAAGGGCCCTGAAGCATGACTGGCCACTGCCCAGGCCCTTGGTTTCCCACCAGGAATAGATGCTGAGACCCTAGTGCTGAAGACTTGAGCTGCAAGGTCACTGAGACACCCTGCTTGAGCTGAGATGATAACCTCCTCCATGTAGACCAGCTGCAGAAAGCTGGAAAAAGCTGCGCTGCCCGCTCCATGGGAGGGAGTACACCCCTGATACTGGAAACCTACAAGGGGGCCATGAGCCCAGGGGTGTAACGTCTGCTGCTGTCTGGCTAAATGTGTGTACTAAGCTCACCCAACTGCCCAGTGAGCACTTCTGTTATTGTTCATACCCCTATATTAATGCTGCTCTCACTTTTGGTTAGAGAAGCTTCTCTTTTCAGATGGCAGTGACCTTGGGATGACTCAGAAGGCAAGATGGTGCTGAGAAGCGACAGAGGAGTGCTCAGCACTGCAATATCTCTATCACACCTTCCAAGGCTCAGGGTCCATTGCGGAAGAGGTGGCAGAAAGAATGTAAGGGCCAAAGGAAGGGTAGGACTCCTTACAATGTGCTCCTCCAGACACAAAATGGCCTGGATGTCCATGACCTCACAGTGCCTGACACTACCTACACAAGACCATCATAAAGGAGGAAAAGATCATGACATCAAAATAAAACAGAGACTGAGAGGGGGAAGGGGTATGATGGAGAGTGGAGTTTCAAAGGGGAAAGTGGAGCGAGGGTTATTGTCTACAATTATAGAAGTTGTCAATAAAAATTTTTTTACAAAGAAAACAAAAGGGACGTGTGCTTCAGAAAGAATGTATTAATATAGCTAAGTCAAATCAAATCAAAATCTGTAATCAAAAAACACGAAATGACAGGTGAAGTATGCTACCTGACGATGAGATGAGATACTCCCTGCGCGCACTAGGCAGGCCACAGTGAAAGGGGGACGTAACAAAGGCCGGCCGGAAGCCCAAGAGGGATAAAAAAAATAAATAAGATACATGCACCAACTGTAACATTTTCAAACAGAAAACCAGAATTTTCTTTAAAACCCTCAGGGCTGGAGAGATGGCTCAGTGGTTAAGACACTTGCTTGCAATGCTTGATAGCATGGATTTGATTCTCCAGCCCCCACGTAAAGCCAGAAGTACAACATGGTGCATGCACTGGAAGTAGCTGAAGGGCCTGGTGTTCTCGTTCTCAGTGTCTGTCTGTCTGTCTCTCTCTCTCTCTCTCTCTCCCTCTCTCTCTCTGCTTGCAAATAATAAAAAAAAAATCCTCTAACCAAGAAGAGCATTAAATATTTAAAATTTTTTTGTTCATTTTTATTTATTTATTTGAGAGTGACAGAAAGAGAGAGAGAGAATGGGTGTGCCAGGGCCTCCAGCCACTGCAAACGAACTCTAGACACGAGCGCCCCCTTGTGCATCTGGCTAACGTGGGTCCTGGGGAATCGAGCCTCGAACCGGGGTCCTCAGGCTTCACAGGCAAGCGCTTAACCGCTAAGCCATCTCTCCAGCCGATGAAATATTTAATATGTGAGAAAAAATGCCAGTAACCGAAGTCCACCACTGTCCCATGGGAAATGACCCTTCAGAAGTGAAGCGGATAAGGTCTCAACTCTACTCTGCTTCCGGGCTGCCAAGATGCGAGCAGCCTCCTCTCCCACGTAGTCCAGAGTGCCAAGATGCTCTCGGCCCCAAAGTAATGGATCCAGCCAACTCTGCACTGAACGCCTGAAAGTGTGAACCCAAAGAACCTTTTCCTCCTTCCAGTTATTTTACAGTGACAAAAACAAAGAAAATTAGTACTAAGAATCAGAGTCTTCATATAGTAATCCTACTCTCGCTTTTGGTTAGAGAAGCTTCTCTTTTCAGATGGTGGTGACCACTGGGTGACTCAAACGCCACCACGGTTCTGAGAGGACGTGACAATGGAATGTTCAGGCACAGAGACATTTCTATCACACCCTCTAAGGCTCAGGGTCCATGGCAGAAGAGGTGGCAGGAAGATTTTAAGAGTCAAAGGAAGGTGTGGTGGTTTGATTCAGGTGTCCCCCGTAAACTTAGGTGTTCTGAATGCTAGGTTCCAAGCTGATGGATATTCGGGAATTAATGCCTCCTGGAGGGAGTGTATTGTTGGGGGCGGGCTTATGGGTGTCATAGCCAGTTTCCCCATGCCAGTGTTTGGCACACTCTCCTTATGTGGGCCAGGGGGTGATGTCCACCCTCTGCTCATGCCATTGTTTTCCCTTGCCATCGTGGAGCTTCCCCTCGAGCCTGTAAGCCAAAATAAACCTCTTTTTCCCACAAGCTGCTCTTAATTGGGTGATCTCTACCAGCAATGCTGAACTGGATTGCAACAGTAAAGTGGTACTGAGGAGTGGGATTACTGCTCGACACCTGACTGTGTGGCTTTGGCCTTTTAGAGTTGATTTTCAAGAGGAATGTGGAAGGACTTGAAACCTTGGCCTAAGAAATGCCTTGCAGTGCTGTAAGTACAGCTTGATGGACTATTCTGGTCAGAGCTGAAAGACCTGAATGCAGTAAACTATGGACTGTGAGGTTTGGTTTATGAGGGTGAGAAACAGCTTTGCCTGGACTGAGCTAGCAGTTTGTGTGGGAAGCTTGTTATTATGCCTGGGTCCTGAGAAATTGTGCAGGGTTGCTTTGCATAGAAATGAATTGGTATGAGCAGAGGGATATGGCACAGAAAGAAAAATCTTTGTGTGAACTGCTGCCCATTCATCATCTGCAATTGAGAGATTACAACCTTTGAGATTGGGTCATCTGACCTGCACTGGGGCAACATAAAGAATGTAGACTCTTTTGGAGGAGCCTGAGTGCTCAAGGAGTCCTCTTCTTCAAAGTCTGCTTTATTCCCCCCTGGATTAACAAATTGGCACCCGACCTGGTCTTGTGGAGTATAAGAAATGCAGGAAAGAGGGTCATTGAGTTTGCAACACGGTCTTGTGTATTGGAAATGGCCATGGGCAGTGTGAAGCAGGTTTGCTGGATGCCTGCATGGAGACCTGATGGAGCCATGAGGATGAACCGCGGGTTTCAGTGGAGACCCAGTGGAGATGTTGGGACCACGAGATGGCTGCTGAGGAAAGCTGCCGGCCCCAATGAAGTTTTCCAGGACTGTGAGTACCTAGCTGGAGGGGCGGAATTGGAACTCCAGAGTCTTGTTGTTGGTTAGAATTATTGGACTTGGAGATTTGTCACTGGCTAGAGTTGTTGGACTTGAAGCTACAGAGTTTGATGTTTGTCCTCGTTGGTTAAATCTTGTATTGGTTGAATGTTTGTTTCTTTGCTATGTCCAGTGCCATCTTTTGCAGTGTGAATATTTATTCTGTGTCATTATGGGTTTGGGGAGGTTATATTTTGGTATTATGGCTCAGTTAAAAGACCTTGGACTATGGGGATGTTTGAACATCATTGGGATTGATTAAAAACTATGGGGACTTTTTTAAAGTAGTACTGAATGCATTGCATTTTACATCAAGTATGGTTATCAGTTTACAGGGGCCGGGGGTGGAATGTGGTGGTTTGATTCAGGTGTCCCCCATAAACTTAGATGTTCTGACTGCTAGGTCCCCAGCTGATGGATATTTGGGAATTAATGCCTCCTGAAGGAAGTGTATTGTTGTTGGGCGGGCCTATGGGTGTTATAGCCAGCTTCCCCATGTCAGTGTTTGGCATACTCTCCTGTTGCTATGGTTATGTAGGCCAGGGGATGATGTCCACCCTCTGCTCATGCCATCGTTTTCCCTGCCATCGTGGAGCTTCCCCTCGAGCCTGTAAGCCAAAACAAACCTCTTTTCCCCACAAGCTGCTCTTGGTTGGGTGATTTCTACCAGCGATGCGAACCGGACTGCAACGTGCTGGTGCAGACACAGAATGGCCTGGATATCCACGACCTTTCAGCACCTGACTCAGCCTACACAAGACCATCATAATAGGAGGAAAAGATCATGACATCAAAGTAAAAGAGAAGGCTGGGCATGGTGGCATACACCTTTAATCTCAGCACTCGGGAGGCAGAGGCAGGAGGATCGCTGTGAGTTCGAGGCCATCCTGAGACTACACAGTGAATTCCAGGACAGCCTGAGGTAGCATGAGATCATACCTCGGAAAACCAATAAATAAGAGAGAGAGAGACTGAGAGCGGGGCGAGATTCAAGGCTCGGTGGATTTTAGAGGGCAGCAATGGGAGTGGAGGAAGGAATTATGGTTTACCTTCTACACCTCTGGAGCCTGTCAATAAAAAGTTAAATAAACAAAGAATTGGGGTCCTGGCTGTGACTTTTCTTGATGACGTAATTTAGAGCCCTCTGGAAGTGTTTCACAGGAAACATTGGCAAAGTTTGGAGAAGCTGGCTAAAGAAAGCTGTGATGGGATCTCAGGAGTCTAAAATGTCACCAGTAATGCAGATGATAAAGACACACCTGAAGAGGTTTTGGGTGGGAAGGCGGGGACTCCCCTGGGAACTGGACTAGGAATCATGTGTGTCACATTCTGGCAAAGAAACTCTATACTTTATCCCTGCTCCGAGCTCTGCGGAAGGTTAAGTTCAAAGACGATGGGCCCATCAACGTGGCAGATGAAATTTAAAGGCAGCTCTGTAGTAAGCCCTGGGACGAAAAAGGCAGAGTAGGAAAATTTTTACAAACAGGTAAGTTAACCGCTCAGAGCTGTGATCAAGGAGGCTGTGGATGTGTAAGAGACATTAGCGCAGGAGAACTAAGAGAAAGCCTCTTTCAGGTAGGTAGAGACAGAAGCCCAGTGAGGGAACAATTAGTTACCTTCCTGTCCTATTGCCAAGAGTGAAACGTGGGCCTCACCCTGTCTCTGCAAGGTGGCTTCCAGGGACACTTCTGGGTTCTTGAACTCAGCCTCCCTGGACCGCCCCGCCCCCAGCCCAGGAACCAATCAGACCCCGGCCCCTCCCCCCACCCCGGGCCAGAACCAATTAGGTCTCTGCCTTGTAACACACCTGAGCCTGCCGAGAAGGCTCACCCCATTGGATGCTACCCTATAGATTCACACACAGCCCAGCCCTCCTCTCCTCCGGGGTTCCCTCTCCTGCTCACCTGTCTTCCCTTTGCCCCTTGACCTGGCCCGAACATCCATGTGTCCCTCCTGCCCACTCTGGCTGGGACCACCCTGGCTGCGAAGGGGAGCAGCTCATCTTGGCTTGGGCACTTTTCCTCTTCCTTTCTATGGGTGTCATGCTTTGGGGGGAACCTCTCACTTTGATTATATGTAAGATTTATCTTTGAGCTCTGAGTCCTTCACTATTTAACCCTCTCTGATCTGTCATGTTGAAGGGGCATCTATGTTTGATCTCGTGTGTGTGTGTGTGTGTGTGTGTGTGTGTGTGTGTGTGTAACTGCACCAGCTTTTTCCTAGATAACAATCCCCCCTAAAAAAACTCATGAGTTATGATTTCCCCTAAATAATTTAGCCTTCTTGAATTCATTTTATCAATTCTTTGTTTAAAAACAGGATAAGGTGGGCTGGAGAGATGGCTTAGTGGTTAAGGCACTTCCCTGCAAAGCCAAAGAACCCAGATTTGATTCCCCAGGACCCACGTAAGCCACATGCACAAGGGGGCGCATGTGTCTGGAGCTTGTCTACAGTAGCTCGAGGCCCTGGCGCATCCATTCTCTTTCTCTTTCATTCTCCCCCCCCCCCCGTGTGTGTGTGTGTGTGTGTGTGTGTGTGTGTGTGTGTGTGTCTGCCTCTTTTTCCCTCTCTGAAATATATAAATAAATCTTTTTTAAAAAAAGTAAAGCCGGGCGTGGTGGTACACCCCTTTAATATTTATTTGTTTGACAGAGAACGAGGAAAAGACACAGAATGGGCAGGCCAGGGCCTCCAGCCACTGCAAATGAACTCCCGATGCATGCAGCCCTTTGTGCAGCTGGCTAACATGGGTACTGGGGAATTGAACCAGGGTCTTTTGGCTTTGCAGGCAAATGCCTTAATGGCCAAGCCATCCCTCCAGCCCCCCCCCACACACACACCTTTAATCCTAGCACTTGGGAAGCAGAGGTAGGAGGATCGCCATGAGTTCGTGGCCACCCTGAGGCTAAATAGTGAATTCCAGGTCAGCCTGAGCTACAGTGAGACCCTACCTCAAAAAAAAAAAAAAAAAAAGGATAAGAGCCCAAAATTGAGGTTCACAAAAATCCTGCATCATTAGCACCATTAAAAAGAAACCAAGTACTTTCTACAAGGGTAATGGAAAAGATGCCTTGAGAGCATCTTAAGAACTGGCCAGCCCGCGCCCATCACAGCTTAAAAGTACGAAAGCTTAGCGAATTTGTAAGACCTCTCCGTTCAAGAGAGAGCACTAAGAGCCGCACACTCTGCTCTCAGCAGGCCATGGAAGAAGCTGTTGCTCTCAGATTCACGTCCGGGCAGTCATAAACCAGCACAGCTACATGGTCCAAGGGATCCAGCTACTTGCGCCCACTGCCACTAGCAGCAGCGCCTCCTAGTGTTGGCCACGTGGTGCTGGTTTTATGCACGTGGAGGATGCGAGAGCTACAGGATCATCGCTGCATCCCCCAGATGTCAAAAGAAAACTCAAGAAGTCAGCGCAGGGCTGGAGAGATGGCTTAGCAGTTAAGGCTCTTGTCTGTGACACCTAAGGACCCAGGTTCAATTCCCCAGTATCCAACATAAGCCAGATGCAGAAGGTGGTGCATGCGCCTGGGGCTCATTTGCAGCGACTTGAGACCCTGACAAGCCCATTCTCTCTCTCTCTCCCCCTCCCCACCTCACCCATCGTTCATCACGTGCTGCCTCGCCTTAGACGTAAAGTAATGCGCTGAAACTCTGAAGCCAGGAACCTAAGTCTTTCCTCTCTTAGAAGGAGATGTAAAGACTTTGTCAGGCAAAATGTAGGGTTTGTTTCCAAGAGACCCACCATCAAGAAATGTCAAAAAGTGGGTGGAGAGGTGACTTAGTAGTTAAAGCATTTGCCTGCAAAGCCAAAGGGCCCAGGTTCGAGTCCCTAAGACCCATGTAAGCCAGATGCACAAGGGGGCGCATGCGTCTGGAGTTCATTTATAGTGGCTGAAGGCCCTGGCACACCCATTCTCACTATCTCTCTGCCTCTATCTCTCAAATAAATATTTTTTAAAAAGAAATGTTATAAAGAGTTCAGGTAAAAGTGAAATAACATATGTCAGAAATGAAAATCTACATTTAAAACAGGAATGCTGGAGAGATGATTCAGCTGGTGTGGTGGTTTGAATATAAATGTATGTCACCCATAGATTCAGGTGTTTTATTACGCTTGTGATTTGGGTCTCTGGAGGCCAGGCTGGATGTGGGGGGGGCAGATCCCGGCATGCAGCCCAAAGGTGTGTTTGGTGCAGATTTGGTTCCAGCCCAGTGGCTAGTGTGCAATGTTTCTCTCTGCTGGGATGTGCAGAGGTAAACAGTTTCTTCCACCATTGATGGAACCTGCCGTGGGTCTGTAAGCTAAAATAAATCCTGTTGCCCCCATAAACTGTGTCTGGTTTGGATGTTCAGCCCATCAACGTGGAGCTGTCTACACAGCAGGTAAGAGCGCTTGCTCTGATGTGCTGGGAATTGGAAGCCCAGCACCCACAGAAACAGTTGGGCGTGTAAGCCCAGTCACACAGGGGAAAGGAGATCAAAGAATTGCTGGCTTTGGTCGGCCATGTTTACCAACAACCACAGCTCCGGGATTCGTTGACAGACTCTGGCCCAAGGAGTGATATCTGACGTTTTCCTCTGATTTGTAAAAGTACATATACACACCAGTCACCTGCATCTGCACACAGGCATCCCAGACACACCACATACTTACACACACACATGCCCCCTCCCAGAAGAAAGGCAAAATAAAGACTCTTTTTTAATTGAACCCTGGCCAGCAGGCTTTGCAAGCAAGTTATCTTTTTTTTTTTTAATATTTATTTATCTTTATTTAAGAGAAAGGGAAAGAAAGAGAGAGAATGGGTGCACCACGGCCTCCAGCCAGTGCAAACTCCAGACACATATGCCACCTTGTGCATCTGGCTTACGTGAGACCTGGAGAATCGAACCTGGGTCCGTAGGCTTCATAGGCCTGAGCTAGAGTGAAACCCTACGTCGAAAAACCAAAATAATAATAATAGCCAACTGAATTACACTGCAGGAGAAGGCATTCAAAGGCTCAGAAATTATAAAATCAAAAGCATTTTATGCACTATAGAGGATACAAGTAAGCTTGGGTTCCCATTAGACCTCCAGTAACATTTGTATCATAATCAAAAAGCTGTCCTAATAGATTTGATGTACCTGGAAAGTTAGTGTTTCAGCAAGTCCTTTATATGTTTGAATAATCCATGTCTTGCCAAACAAAGAAAAAAATTTTTTGAGATTGCTTCTGAGATCTCATGCCCAATGTCTATGGTGGGAAACATTCTAAAATGTATCATATTTCTGTGTAAAATCAAAAATTCAGGATACTATCCAAAATCAACATAACTTTGCCCACAAGTTTTTAAAATATGACAAATTAGCCCTTAGTGGCAAGTTTAAGCCAGGAAACTGTTTTCATAAAGTGAAGTGCAAAGATTCATTTTGGGAGGGGCCTGAGTGCGGAGATACTCGGCATTATCTCTGGGCTTTCATCGTTGTGAAATACTCATACACGACCTCAGTGTTGAGATGTGCGACTTTTGCTACTGGGACAGTTGTTAGCAGGGATTATACTGCGTTTTAAGTTTACACTGACTATCCTGAGTAGTGGAAGGCACGACAGGAACCAGGAAAGTCGTTTTTGAAGTTGAAGCTATGTCATATTTGTCAATTCCTTTCTGTTAAACAATTTAGTTCCATCTTGTTGTACTATCCCCACTATTCAATAAAAAAAAAAAAAGCAGCAGCAGCAGCAGCAGGAATAGGGTGGATGCCAAACAAAAACCCAATCTTTGGACTATAACTCCAAGTCCACCCCCACTGAATAAATCTTTGAACACAAAGCAAACAGGAAAGCAAGGGAAGACAGAGATTCGGCCACAGATCAGCAATGCAACATGTCCTGGCCTGGACGCTGGAACAGAGCCTCAAATGAAAAACTAGTGAGTTTGAATAAAGCCCGGCATTTTAGTAACATACTAATGTTTGACAATACAGCATGGTAAGATTTTATAACATTAAAAAGAAACTTGAAGTCGAATGAACAGTATGCACAAATGTTCTGAACTACTGTTAATCTAAGTGTATTCCAAATTACAACAAAACTGTGCACCATGACGAAGTGGAACATGTTCTATGCACGTGACTCTGGTTCTACATCCAAACATCAATTCTCAGGCTGGAGGGATGGCTTAGCAACTAAAGCGCTTAGACCTGCGTAGCCTAAGGACCCAGGTTCGATTTCCCAGGACCCATGTAAGCCAGATGCACATGGGGCCCCTGTGTCTAGAACTTGTTTGCATTGGCTAGAAGTCCTGGTGTGCCCATTTTCTCTAATAGATAAAAGTAAAATAAAATTTTTTTAAAAAAACCAATTCTGGGCTGGAAAGATGGCTTAGTAGTTATAAAGGTTTAACTCCTCACTACCCAAGTAAGCCAGATGCACAAGATGACGCATCCATTGGGAATTTGTTTGCAGTGCCTAGAGATCCTGGTGCACCCATTCTCTATCTGCCTCTTTCTCTTCCTCTCTCTCTCAAATAAAATATATTTTAAAACTCAATTCTTCTTAGGTACTTTTTATTTTTGAACTATTGTGATTGAGATGTTTTCTGAATTTCTTTCTCTGGAAGTTTGTTGGTATATATGAAAGTTGACTTTTGTATGTTAATTCTGTGTCCTGTAACTCTATTGACAGTGTTTATTGACCCTAGTTTTCTGGTATGTTCCATATGATCTTTTAAATATAGAATCATGTCATCTGAAAATGGGGATAATTTGATTTCTTCTTTCCCTATTTTTATACCTTTTAAATCTTCTTGTCTTACTTACTGCTCTAGGTAGGACTTCGAATTGACCTGAACTGATACTGAATTGAAGGGATAAGAGTGGACACCCTTGTCTCATTCCCAATTTTAGAGGAAATGGTCTATTTTCATCATGTGCTGTAATGTTGGCTATGGGTCTGTCATACACGGCCTTTACCATTTTCAGGTATGCGCTATCTCTTCCTGATTTTGTAGCGACTTTTGTCATGAAGGTTTGTTCAACTTTGTCAAATGCCTTTTCTGCATCTATTGAGATGATCCTGTGATTTCTGTCCTTGAGTTTATTTATACGGTGTATTAAATGTATTAATTCGCACATGTTGAACCCAACCTAGGGTGCTGCTTCTGTTAGCTTCCCACTGTTGGGGCAAAGCACCCAACCAAAGAGGAAGCTTCATCCTGGCAGAAAGCAGGGCGGGGCCAGGACGCCGGCTCAGTAATTGGGCAGGAGCAGCCTCCGAGCTGGGCTGACAGACCTCAAAGGTCTGGCCCCAGTTACACCTCCTCCAGCGATGATCTACCTCCCAAACTGCCACCAGCTGGGGACTGAGTAGGTAGGAAGCTTCATCACAAACACTGCACATTCAAATTACAACATCCTGCTCCTGATCCCCCACAGACTCTACCTCTCATGATACAAAATGCAACCTGTCGGGCTGGAGAGACGGCTTAGCGGTTAAGCACTTGCCTGTGAAGCCTAAGGAGCCAAGTTCGAGGCTTGGTTCCCCAGGACCCACATTAGCCAGAGGGGTGAGGGAACCATTCAGGGAATCATAAAAGCCTGCTGCCAAGATTCCCTTAATGTCTTTACAAACTCCAAGCCCAGGCCAAAAGAAAAAAAATCTAACCATTCAATTAAGTAGTCAGGTGCAAACAATGAAAAGCAGGTTATCTGTCCTAAAAACTCACCTTTGTTGGACACTGAACAAAACTTCTCAAACCTCACAATTCGATTGGACACTGCCTCCCCCATGTCACAGACCTGCAGGGTAACCGCCCTTTTGTTACAACAAATATGGTCTCATAATAGGAGAAAAAGATAATGACATCAAATTAAGAGACTAATGGAGAGAGGGAGGGGATATGATGGAGAACAGAGATGTAAAGGGGAAAGTGGGGGAGGGGAGGGAAATATCATGGTTTATTGTATAGTATAGAAATTTATTTTATTATTTATTATTATTTATTCATCTTATAGCATAGAATATGTCAATAAAAATTTTTTTTTAATTTAAAAATATGTTCTCACTGAATGGAATATGGCCCTCTAACACTAAAAGTGGAACCTCCACAAACTGCTACTGTTTCAAATTTTTAAGCATTTCTTGGCACCTTGCTGAAAGCCGTACTATACCTCTTGGACTCCTTAGCACTGTCTTGGCAAAAGATAAAAGAACAGAGTCAAGGCAACAGCCATACCAAAATCAAAGTGAGAATAAGGATTACTTAAGAAGAAGGAAAAGATGAGATTCAGTGAAATCCAGTACCTTAAGTTCAATAACACTATAAGCATTTGAGAAGTTTCAAAACCTAAGAAGTAAATAAAAGTAGTCTTTTTAAACAAATCAATAAGCCATTTCTAATGTTTGTATTAATTCTGACAGTTATAAAGGTGACAAACCTAAAATACACTGCCTCACTTTTAACAACAGCAAAGAAAAAAAAAATCACAAATTAGCTGAACCATATGAGGAAAATTCTAAAACTCAACTCAAACATTTCTGGAGTTCCAAAGGAAATGGTCATCCAGAATCTACCAAAGCATTCTTTGAGAATCAAGTATTGGGAGAAAAAATAAGATCTAGTAGTTCCAACGCATAATTTGATGCTTTTAAGCAATTTGGGAACTTTTGAAATAACAGATCTGCTGGAATCTTCCCGATACACCATTCTAAGGGATGCACCCTACTCCCAAAGCACCCCATCATTCAGACGACCATTCACAGGAAAAATAAGCAGATCAGCACTGTCCAGTAACATGTTTTGTCATGGTGGGAGTATTTCACATTTATATAGCATAAATACAGTAGCCCCTTAGGTGCATGTAGTAGGGATGACGTGTGATATGGCTAATATAACTGAAGAACTGAATCTCTGATTTCATTTAATTCACATTTAGATTAAAAACAGCCACATCTGGAGAGATGGCTTAGTGGTTAAGGTCCTTGCTGTCAAAGCCAAAGGACTCAGGTATGATTCCACAATACACACATAAAGCCAGGTGCACAAGGTGGTACGTGTCTGGAGTTCATTTTCAATGGCCAGAGGCCCTTGGCATACCCATTCTCTCTGTGTATATCTGCTTCTCTCTCTCTCTCTCAAATAAATAAATTAATTAAATGTTTCAAAAGAAAAAGAGTTCTAAAAATAGCCACATGTGATTCTGGACAGCCCAGAACTACCTGGTTTATGTTTAATGTCTTTTTCCTTTTACAAAATTAAAATTAAAATTTTGGTTTAAATTGGGTGATCAGAAAACTAGGCTACTTGGCCATATTCTCTTTAAGGGTTGTCATTAAAAATTTAATGAAGCAATATCTATTTTAATACTAATTCTGGGTATTTTGCAAATGGGGATTTTTTATCCAGTGGCTTTTTTTTGTTTTGTTTTGTTTTTAGACAGGGTTTCTTCATGTGGCCAAGAACTGGCCTTTCCCCAAAAGTTATGATTTTTCTGCCTCAGCCTCCTAAGGCCTGGGATTGTAGGCATATGCCACTATTCTTCATTTCATGCTTGTGGGGTTTTTTTTATTAACAAAAATCTTTTTTAAGAAAACAAAAATCGCATGAGCCAATATTTCTCTTTGTGTCTCAGTTGCCAGTAGACTCGGAGCCAAATCTAGTGTCCAGTGGAAACAACTGGTTTCTCTTAAGAACTTAGCAATATGTACTCCCTTGCTCCTCTAAGATTATCTCTGTTCTATTTATATCTCTAAATTAGTCAACATAGTGTTATCTTAAATTCTTAAGCTGACAAACTCTTTTAAATGTAGCTTTTAAAGTGATAATTTCTTTAAAGTCAAGTTTTATGTTTTTTAAGTTTAGAAGTATATTTAAATAGCAATACTAAAATTAATAAAAATAGGAAACATTTCAATAGGTCAAACTTACCAAAGAAAATATTTAAGTGCTTATTAGCAAAGTTTCCTAAAAATATCACTAAAACAGTAAAAGAGTGAGACACATACACAACTACCCTGTGCACTAATCTCCTAAACTGCCCTTTATAAACTTATTTCGCTCCTTTTACGAAATGACGTCAAGACCCTAACAGGCACTATGAGCACGAGCATTCACTTCAAAATGCTTTCTGCAGGCTTCCCTGAGAACACTGCACCGTTGTAAACCACGCGGCGAACTACTTCAGCTCTGCTTCTGTTGAACTCGTCCATGTCATGAGAACATCTGATACACCAACAGTGTATTTCCAGAAATGCCAGATGTTAAGTTCCTTGAGCATTTTAATTGTAAAACTAGTATGAGACTAAATTAAATCCCACGAGTAGAACTTCTTCACATAATCCATTAAAATTTCATCCAACAGGGCTGGAGAGATGGCTTAGTGGTTAAGCTCTTGCCTGTGACGCCTAAGGACCCAGGTTCGAGGCTTGATTCCCCAGGACCCACGCCAGCCAGATGCACAAGGGGGCGCACGCTTCTGGAGTTCGTTTGCGGTAGCTGGAGGCCCTGGCGCGCCCATTCTCTCTCTCTCTCTATCTGCCTTTCTCTGTCACTTTCAAATCAATTAATTAAAATTAAAAATAAATTCATCCAATAGCCCCTTTAAAAAGCAATTTTTAGGGCTGGAGAGATGGCATGGGAATTAGGGTACTTGCCTGAAAAGCCTAACAGCCCATGCTCAACACCCCAGAGCCCACGTAAGCCAGGTACACAAGGTGCCGCATTCATCTGGAGTTCGTTTGCAGTGGCTAGAGGTCCTGGCCTGCTCATTCTCTCTCTACTCTATCTGCCTCTTTCTCTAATAAAGTATTTTAAAAAATTGGTTTTTAGGGCTGGAGAGATGGCTTAATGGTTAAGTGCTTGCCTGTGAAGCCTAAGGACCCTGGTTCGAGGCTCGATTCCCCAGGACCCATGTAAGCCAGATGCACAAGGGGACGCACACGTCTGGAGTTCGTTTACAGTGGCTGGAGGCCCTGGCGCACCCATTCTCTCCCTCTCCCCCTCTTTCTCTCTCTGTCTGTCACTCTCAAATAAATAAGTAACAAAAATTTTTTGAAATTTATTTTTAAAATATGCATGGGGAGGCCAGGAGTGGTGGTGCACGCCTTTAATCCCAGCACTCAGGAGGCAGAGGTAGGAGGATCGCTGTGAGTCTGAGGCCAGCCTGAGACTACACAGTGAATTCTAGGTCAGCCTGGGCTAGAGTGAGACCTTACCTTGAAAAACAAAACTAAACCATGTATATCTATATCTATATCTATATCTATATCTATATCTATATCTATATCTATATCTACATATGCATGAGGTTGGGGAGATGCTCAGTGGTTAAAGGCACTAGCCTTTACTAGACGTAGAAAATGGAGAACAATAAAAATTGAGGATATATTTCAACTGGTGCATAGATACAAAAATCATCGCATAACCATTCAGACAATGAAATTCTACTCAGCAATAACAACTAAGGAACTAAATATGCAACAACTTGGGGAAATCTTAAATTCATTTGCTAAGTAGATGAAATCAAACTCAAAAGACTGTCACTTGATTTGTGTGTTTTCTGTCAGGGGTACGCCAACAGGGATGGAGGATGGGGCTATCAAAAGGTAAAGTGGGACTGGAGAGATAGCTCAGTGGTTAAGGCACTTGCCATCAGAGCCTAACAACCCTGGTTCAATTCCCCAGTATCTATGTAAAACCAGATGCAAAGTAGCACATACATCTGGACTTTCTTTGTTTACAGTGGCTAAAGGCCCTGGCGCACCCATCTTTTTTTTCTCTCTCTCCTTGCAAATAAATAAATAAAAATAAGACAATTAAAGTGGTAGCAGAAGGGATTTGTTTGTAATGATAGAACTTTTCTGTATCTTGTTCTGTTTATAAATTACATGGCATGTGCATTTGTTAAAATTCATAGAATTATACACAAAAAGGATGGTTTTTACTCTATGAAAATTTTAAATAAATGTAAGTTAGTGGGGAAAAAAAACTACATCATAAAGGAGTTGGGGTAAAGCTCAGTGGCAGAGGGTATGCACCGCGTGTGCGGGGTCCTGGGAAGAGAGGGTGGGAGACAAGGCAGGAGAAAGGAAATATCATAAAATCGTCATAATCCCATGGTAGGAAGGACTCAAAGACACCGACACAATGAATGACAAAGTATTACACTTTGAAGAAATTAATTAAGTTAAATTTAAATTAATTAATTTAAATTAATCATTAAATTAAATTAAGAAAAGCATTCCAATTTTAAGTTGAGAGCTGGGCATGGTGAAGCACGCTTTTAAGCCCAGCACTCGGGAGGCAGAGGTAGGAGGATCACCGTGAGTTCGAGGCCACCCTGAGACTACATAGTGAATTCCAGGTCAGCCTGAGCTACAGGAAGACCCTACCTCACAAAAACTGAAAAAAAAAAATGTGATTAAGTTAGCCCTGTTACCTACTTGACATGATGATTTAAAAAGTGGGGAGCTGTAAAAACGATACGAAGTTGATTTTGCTCAAAGCAAAATACTTAGTTCTTCTTCCTGAAAGCCAATATTTTACCAAAACAGTTCGTTTCAGATCGGCACGTTGCTCTCTAGTTTATTCCTATGCCTCCGGTCACTCAAACATGGGCGACCAATTCAGCTTGATGTTTCTGTTGTATTTTCAGTCTCCTCGCTTACTCTCACCCTTTGTCTCTAAATAGCTCTCTACATCACTGTTTGGATCACAAAGCCAGAAAATGCACATAGACCTGAGTGGCCCTCCAAGGGTGTGTTAGAGTCTATAAGGCTAGAACAGGTACACTGGGTTCCATTTATGCAGGAAGATTATGACTCAGAGCAGAAGTCAGTAAAATTGGTTCTTTTTTAAATACATTTTTTAAAATTTATTTATTTGAGAGCGACAGACACAGAGAGACAGACAGATAAAAGGAGAGAGAGAGAATGGGCGCGCCAGGGCCTCCAGCCTCTGCAAATGAACTCCAGACGCGTGCGCCCCCTTGTGCATCTGGCTAACGTGGGACCTGGGGAACCAAGCCTTGAACCAGGGTCCTTAGGCTTCACAGGCAAGTGCTTAACCGCTAAGCCATCTCTCCAGCCCTAAATACATTTTTTTTATTTGAGATAGAGAGAGGCAAGGAGAGAGAGAGAAAGGACACACCAGGGCCTCTAGCCACTGCAAACGAACTCAAAGCATGTGCCACCTTGTACGTCTGGCTTGTGTGGGCATTAGAGAATCGAACCTGTCTTTAAGCTTCGCAGGCAACGGCCTTATTAACTGTTAAACCATCTCTCTAGCTCTTTTTTAACTACAGGGTCTCACTCTGCAGCTCAGGATGACCTGAAATTCCATATGCAGCTCAGGCTGGCCTTAAATTCATGGCACCGTGAGTCCTAGGATTACAGGCATGCACTACCATACTCAGTGAAACTTTTTCTTAAAGTGCCTGATAATGAACATGTTAAACTCTGCAGCCCTTCAATCTGAGTGGGAACTACTTAACTGCCACTGCAGTATAGAAGTCACCATAGACAATACGTAGGAGAATTACAGGACTCCATCAGGCCAGAGTTTGCCAACTCTTGATCTAGAGGCATAAGCAGTCAGTGCAGAAGGACACGTTTCTACAACAACAGCTGCGTTCGACTGTGGCATAAGAATAACTGTGAAATCTGGACAAAACTCCCCACGTGACAACTCCAAACCGGTGTATGTGTTTTTACATGGTGTATGCATGGGTGTGCACAGATGCACACACATGTGGATGAAAGAGGAGACACTGGGAGAAGGTCTCTCACTGAACCTGAAGCTCCTGCGTTTTAAGGATAAACTGACTGACTAGCAAGGCCCGGCAACCTTCCTGTCTCTGCTGCCCCGGCAGTGTGGCCTTTTACGTGTGGGTGTTGGGCACTGAACTCAGGTTATAATGCTTGTGTAATGCTTGGCTTTTACATACCGAGCTATCTGCCCAGCCCCCCAATTCCAACTTTTTAAGTAAGTCTATACGCCACTACCATAAAGTTATAAGCAAGTTACCAAGTCTAGTAATTGCTAAAATTGTATGTATCCTTCATAGTGCAGAAAAGATTACAGTGTTTCGTGTCAATAAATAAGGCAGTGAAGAGTCACATAGTTCACAATACAAAATGTAATCTAGCCAGGCGTGCTGGTGCCCGCCTTTAAACCCAGCCCTCGGGAGGCAGAGGTAGGAGGATCGCCTTGAGTTCAAGGCTACCCTGAGACTACGGAGTGAATTCCAGGTCAGCCTGGACTTCGGTGAGACCCTACGTAGAAAATCCAAAAGCAAAAAGTAATGCAAACTGGTCTCTTGACAAGCAAGACCTGAAGTTATGGGTCAAAACCATCCACACCTTTCCTTTTTGCAATCATCTATTCCTTCTGCCTTATCTCCCCTCTCCCATTAAAGGTGTCAGTTTCTGGCTCCTTGTCTTAAGCACCCTCCCCTTATTCTTGGTATCAACAGCCCCTGACTACCAAAAATCTTTACATTTCCCAGGATCTTTTCCTCCTTTCCATGTCATTCACCAACTGTTACGGTCATACATTAACAGCAATAACGTAAGGAGCAAAGAGAGTGCCTCCAAGATGACCCATGCAAATACACGAAGAAATTGAATCTGTTTTTTTTTTTTTTAAATAAGGGCATATTTCTATTTAATCCATAGTACATCACAAATACATTAGAGATGTACGCTCCTTTTTTAAAACCCAAAGTAACCATTTGGCTCTAGTAATTAACGTTCACCACACTCTTCAGAAACCAAGTGCCTCACTGTTTCCGACCTCCACCGTGGGCTCTTCCACTTGGCTGTGCCAGCCCCGGCAGTGTTCGGCTTCGCGGCTGAGTCGTAACCTCCTCACTGCCCACCTCACCCCTCCTGCGCTGCCTCCCCTGCCCACTGCCCCACGCCACTCTGCCCCTCCACGCACAGACGCAAACACTGAACACACACCGGGTTAAAACACGCAAACGTCACGGCTGCATCCGCTCCAAATGTCTGAACACAAAGTCGAAAAGGGTCTTTCTCGTTGTCCGGCGACCCTCCTGAACCGCCCTAGTCATTTCCCTCGGTCCTCCTCCCTGTCAGCTGAAGACTCTCCTGATACTCGGCTGACACTGCCCTGAGGAGCCGGAAAGCCGGTGAGGAAGACACGGGCACCTTCTCTCAGCACCTCAGCTGGCACACCTGCTCCCTACCCATGCGTGGCCCTTCATGTCTCCTAACAGTGACTTGGTTTTGCTTCGAATTCAAATCAGTCTTTCCAAGACTGTTCCGTGGTGAACTTCTCTTATCACAGTGTCCATCGTTACATTTTTTAGAGGTTTGCCTGTGAAGCCGAAGGACCTAGGTTCAATTCCCCAAGACCCATCTAAGCCAGATGCACAAGGTGACACATGCAGCTGGAGTTAACTTACAGTGGCTGAAGGCCCTGAGGCACCCATTTCCCCCCTCAAATGAATAAAATAAAATAAATAACGTGTCACCATCCTTGTCTCTTCATTGTAGCAAAATTCTCTGACAGAATGGCCACCATCATGAAAACAAATGATCATAAATGTTGGCAGGGATGTGGAAAAAGAGGAACCCTTCTACACTACTGGTGGGATTGCAATCTGGTCCAGCCATTGTGGAAATCAGTGTGGAGGTTCCTAAAACAACTGTGTCAAATTTTAAGAAAATTTTAAGAAAAACAAAAACTCTTGATTGCTCCCTTACATCATATCTTTTCCTCAGGGGTTCCCTCATTCCTGTAATTAATTTGATATCCACCTGGTTGCTCAGGCCAAAGACCTATAGTCATTGCTGACTTATCACTTGTTACAATTACTAATCTATCAGTAAGTTCTGTCCACTACACTTTCAGAAAACTTCTTTTCCAGATATAAAGACATATAAATTTGTCAAAACTGATTTCTACACTGACAATAGATGCATTTTACTACACATAAAAAGTACAAGTTATGCCACAATACAGTGTGGTGATAAGTGGTGGTTTTGGTGACCTTTCATACAAAATAGCCATTTCTTTATTTGGTCTATCATAAGAGCTTTCTAACTGATATCCCTGTTTTTACTTTTATTCATGACAGGTTACATTCCACAAAATATTCAGAACAGTCTTTTTGAAAACTGTAAATTAGATTTTATCATTTGCCCACTCCAAGTCCTTCCAGTGGCTTCACACCACACTTAAATCCAAGTCTTAACCATGATTTTAAGGTCCAATTTCATCTAGTCCCTACCAACATCCAGCCTCTTACTGAATTAACCCTTGTTCACTGTCTCGACACACAAACCTTCAGATGCTCTGAAACCACACCAAGCAAGTTTCCAATTTAATTCTTTTTCCTGCTTATCACTATATTATTTCAAAAACTCTTCACATCATCCCATATAACTACACATGACTCTATTAGTAATCAATAGACAAACAGTTGCTTAAGCTACCAAGAAGTGGATCGGAAATGAATGCTCCTTATTGGCTTTCCAGTTGGAAAACTAACCAGCATCAGTCACAGAGACCCTAAAACATCAGATTAAGGGGCTTACATATTATCTAATAGGCCAGTAACACAACCTTAAATACTTTACTTGTTATTTTTCAAATCCCAAGATAAAAGGTTTGTAAAGAGCAAATGAGGAGCACTTCTACAATGTTAAACCATACTGCATAATATATTTTAAAACAAGAAAAAGAAATTTTATGATATTGAAAATCAGGAACCAATTATGACTTTTTGAGAAAAAGCTTCTGACTTCTCTTCAATCCTACCATAATTAAAAATTAGATGGGATATGAACTCATAGATAAAAATATGCTCAATTACAGAGAACAGAGATCTAAACACATCATATATAATACATGCTTATAAATAATGGTTCATACCAGCTATTACAGAGCTCCTACCAGAATCTAATTCTGCAACATAGTTAAATTAGTATCATAACCACAACCTGCCAACATCAAAGCAGCTTTCTGGAACACCTGTAGAACCATATATAAGGACACATTTGGGGGCTGGAAAGATGGCTCAGCAGTTAAGGCGCTTGCCTGCAACGCCCAGTGACCTGGACTCAGTTCCCTAGTACCCACATAAAGCCAGGTGCTAAAAGTGCTGCATACATTTGGAGTTCGTTTCCAGTGGCTAGAGGCCCTGGCGACCCATCCCCTCAATCAAAATCAAAAGGAAAGGACAGGAAGTAAAGAGAAAACTGACAGCACATTCTTTCTTCCAAACTTACTGCCAGTGGCCAGTCTTAGCCCTTGCTGAGAGCTCTACCAGCTGGTCTACTACTGGGAAGTACATGATCTGGGGCCAACAATGAATACAGGAAGGTTACAAAAACAAAAAACAAAAACTATCATCTCCAAATTTGCTGCTGCCTCCTTCCTCAAGGTGTACTGCTCTTCTCATAGACAAATAAGAGCAAATCTGGTTTTTTGTTCTTCCCTACTATCTTCACGCCACTGACTTTCAAATTCATGCTGAAGTGAATGGGTTTTCCAAGTACTTTATCTCAGGAGTCAAGAATGGGGGGAGGGGCTAGGGAGATAGCTTAGCCATTAAGGCACTTGCCTACAAAGCCAAAGGACCCAGGTTCAGTTCCCAAGGACCCACGTAAGCCACATGCACAAGGTGGCTCATGCATCTGGAATGTGGAGTTTGTTTGCAGCAGCTGGAGGCCCTGGCGTACCCATTCTCCCCCCACCCCAAATAAATAAATAAATAAAAATAAAATACTGCTATAAAAGAATGGGTACTTAGGGGTGGAGAGGTAGCTCAGCAATTAAACATGCAAAGCTTTGCAGCCTGTGTTCAATTCCCCAGTACCCACAAAAGCCAGATGATGCGATACACAAAAGAGGTGCATGCATCTAGAACCTGCTTGTGGCAGGAGGCCCTAGCACGCCAATATCTAGCGATCTATCTCGTTCCCTCTCTCTCTCTCTCTCACTCTCTCTCTCTCTCTCTCTCTCCTCTGTCCCAAATAAATTTTAAAAAAATTTTTTTCAGGCTGGAGAAGATGGCCTAGTGGTTAAGGCATTTGCCTGCAAACCCAAAGGACCCAAGTTCAATTCCCCAGGACCCAAGTTAGTCAGATGCACAAGGGGGTGCATGCATCTGGAGTTGGTTTGCAGTGGCTGGAGGCCCTGATGCACCCATTCTCTCTCTGTCTCTCTCCCTCCCTTTCTTTGCCAAATAAATTTTAAAAAATATTTAAAAATATATTTTTGCAAAAAACAGATACTTGATAAGGTAGAAAACATTAGTTTTAAATGCTGCTTCTTTTTTTTTTTGCTGCTTCTTTCTTAAACTTTAAATATGCATGTTATGAACCTTGTTAAAATGCAGATTCTAGTTTCCAAGTATTCCAAATGCTCCTGAGTCTCAGACATAGTTTTTAAGTAGTAAGATTCTAAAAGGCAATGGTGGGCTAGATAGATGGCTCAGCAGTTAAGGCACTTTCCCGGCAAAGCCTAACAACCCAGGCTTGATTCCCCTGTACCCACGTAAAGCAGATGCCCAAAGTGGTGCACGCATCTGGAGTTCATTTGAAATGGCTGGAGGCCTTGGTGTGCCCATTCTCTGTTTTCTCTCCATCGCTCTCTGCTTGCAAATAAAGTATTTTTAAAAATTAAAATAAATAAACAAATAAAAGGCAATGGCATGAATACCTAAGACTGTATCCCCAGAACCCATGTGAAGCCAGATGCAGGACAGCAGGATGGGAGGCAGAGGCAGGAGAATCTCCCAGAAGCTCACCGTCAGCTAACATAGTAAAAACAACGCAGTTTGAAACAACGTGGAAGGCAAGGAATGACACCCAAGGCTGTCCGCCGATCTCCACACACAAGCTGGGCATACATGTGTGGCGCACACACACACACACACACACACACACACACACACACACACAATGTACACAGACCTCCAAGGATACAGTCCTAATAAAATACTGTTATTTCTTTTTATAGTTTATGCCTTCTGCTCTAATTTATACTGGATCTATTTTCTTAGCCTCAACATTTGTAGTTTATCCCTAGTACTGCTTGCTTTCATTAAATCAACATCTCTAAGTTCCTTTTCTCTCTTTATTCTTCCACACCCCTAAAGTAACGTCGAAAATGTAAAAGCAGGGTTGGGATGCAGCACATGCAAAGTCCTGAGTACAATCCTCAGCATTGCAAAAATAAAATTCGCTGGTAGAAATGTTCTTACTGTGTGTTCCAAGCTATTCTAAACCCTTTAAATATAGTCTAATTCGGCACACACATATAATAATTTAAGAGTTTTTTTGTTTTTTTTTTTAATGGTAAGGTTTCACTCTCGTTCCACCTGACCTGGAATTCACTAAGCAGTCTCAGGGTGGCCTCGAACTCAAAATGATCCTCCTGCCTCAGCCTCCCGAGTGCTGGGATCAAAGGTGTGCGCCACCACACACAGCTGTAATTGTTGTTTAAGTATCAAAAGGAGGATTGAAAAACCAAACTACCAGACTACAGCTATGAGTGTAGAAACTAGGCCCGATCAGTATCTGTCAAAAGAGCCCTAAGCAGGGTAAGGTAAAAGCACTGTTAGCTAAAACTAATTATTAAAGCCAACTTTTATATAATAAAAATACTTTAAGTCTCTCTTTATGGGTTCATTTACAAATAAAATTCCTACCTATCAAACAGATATGATATTCTCTAGCATTATCTCTTGTTTGCTTTAAGGAACATTTCTAAAGAAGAGCAAGTAAAAGTTCAGAATTATTTAGAAGCATATGTCTAAAAATCATAGACCATCCAAATGCTTCCAATGTTAAATTCAGACCCAATGATAGTCACTTATCCCAAAGATGTGCCATAATGCCCATCCCTCCAAGTAGCCCAGCCATCTACTCAACAATAATCACGTTAGGGTTTCACTACTGTTTTCACCTTCATCACATTAGCAAGGTTAAATATTGCTCAAGGTGGGAAAGGGGATGTCAAAGAGCAATGGTAGTGAAGAAAACGAATTTTCTTTTTTGGTGGGGGCTCTGTAGCTAAAGAAAGCCAAAATCTTATAGTGATCCTCTGGCCCCAGCAAAAGCCACCATTCCTCACAAGAAACTGACATTTTACTTTCTTTTCAATTTTTTTGATACAGGGTCTCACGTAGCCTAGCAACCTCAAACAAACTACAGATCCTCCTAACTCCACCTCCTAAATGTTGGGATTACAGGCGTGCACCACCATACCCAGCCAAAAAAAAAAACAGATTTTTTTTAACCTTTTGAGCACATGGGAATTTGAATTACAGACAAGTAGCATCCCCAAGGATACCCAACTGGATGGAAGAAATGAAACTCCCTGTATCATACATATGTTTACTGTATCTATCTCGGTGTATGCACATGGATGTCCTAAGCCTGGACTGTAAGCTCCCTGAGGGTAGGGAGGGTGTCATTTCTGACTCTAAATCAGCAGTAGCTGGTATAAAGCAGGCAATTTGTTTTGATAATTTTTTGCCTGATTTTAAAATAGCAATCCTCACAAGCTCAAAATAAGAACATTCAGAAGTTAGTTCCCAAATAAATGTATGAGCAGAGCATTTCCTTTATCTAATAAAAGGATGTCAAAAAGAAAGGTTATTACCGACATGAGATCACAGCCCTTACGGTCAAAGAAATGAGCTTTATTTTGCAGTGATACTGCTTAATCACCACAATAAATCAAAACCCAAAGGATCAATTGCTTAAGATGAACTCCCCACCCCCACTAAGAATTCTTGTTGCTTTCCTCAAGTGGAAAGGAGAAAAATCACACACCAGTGCTACTAATTGCTTCCTTAAATCCTGCCAAGAAATGTATCCCATTAGGCAATTAAAAGAAAATACAGTTGCCTGACTAAGCATTTCACAAAAGAATTTTTAATGCTGTGTGGACTGCATTCCATCATTCAAGTAGTGAAAAAGTCTTTCTCTTCAAGAAAAAAATATTTTTTCAAAAAGAACAAAATAAAAACACCAGCTGTACAATACAAACTTATATACTAAAACATGTTACATTAAAATTTTACACGCCCATAGCCATTCCTCACCTTCTCAAAATTGTATTATCTTAACATTAATGATAAATGACCTTAAGACCAAATCTTCTGTACTTAGTGTCATCTCAGTTACAGTCCTCTGAGCCATATCAAAAAAAAAAGCAGTAATTAAAATTCGCAGGGACAGTACCCACAAGCAACAGCGCACACCACAACGCTTGTTAACCAGCAGCCGCCCCGCCCGGCATATGAACACCTGTGCACTCCAGAAAGGTAAATCTGCTTCTCAAGACCTAGGGTTGAAGCCCCAAAGAGTTTTAGGCCACAGGACAGCAATCTCCAACCCTAAGCACATCTTACCATTTCTTTGTACACTCAACCATCAGCTCCTGGTAGGAGGCCACAAACTGGAACTTCGATGCATGCTTCCCCACACGCTGCAGTCTCTTCCAAACTGAAGCCATGGCCAATGGACTTGGAACAGTTCTGCTTCAAACACAAGGCAGCTTCAATAAGGCAGAGGGTGCAAAGCAAAAGAGCTCTGCATGTACGCCTGCGGTGTTGAAGACAAAAACTCAACTACAGCTTGAAATGATGCTGGAGGTCCATAAGTTCTTCTCCCTGTTTCACAGGGTAAATCCCATCTCAGAGGAACGTGGTCCAGTCAAGAACAGTATCAGAAACATCGACAGGATGAGCGAGAGGAGGTTCCCTCGTGTAGATACCAGCATGCCACCTCGGGGACTACGTGTGACGTGGATTCTGCAGGACTGAAAAGCAAAACAAAAGACAAAAACCGGAAAGGATATGAGAAAAGCTGCGTGAGGGGTGAGTTAACCACCCACGTTGGATAAGGGTTGCAACAACCTCGGTCATCTGCATGTTTCTTCGAAACAATGAAACAAAACACGGGCCTCAAGAGCCAGCGACACCAAGGATGCAAGATGCCAAGGAGGAAAGGCCAATTTAACACCGAGGACAAGGTGCGACATCATCACACTATCAGGTAATGACGAGCAACGATCGGGGGAGACACACACAGAAAACGGGGTGCGTGGGGGGGGGAAGCTGTCATCCTCCAGGTAAGCATCACAGGAGGGCGGCCTGAGCGGGAAAGTCTGCGGGGGGGGGGGGGGGATGCTGCTTAATGCCCACCGTCACCGGGGGCCGTGGCGGGGAGGAGGAGGGAATGGTGGAATGTTTTTAAAATAAACTTTATTATTATTATTACTATTATTGTTATTTCTGCAGCCGGTAAGTAATAGTCTCGAGTTCTAAAATATGTGCTTGGAACAAACTAGGGAGCAGGGAGGGAGTGCAAAACGAATGGGAAAAGCAGGAGTGGAGGGAAACCTCAAGGCAACGAGGAAGAGGAGCAAAGTCCCCCCCCCCAGCTCTTGGCCTTTTGGGGCTCCCCCCCCACCACCACCAGCAACCACTGCCCTTGGCTGCCAACAGGAGCGAGGTGGAAAAGTCCTGCCTGGACTTGAGGCGACGACCAGCAGGGGCAAATGCATCTGGCGGCGGGGTGGGGTTCGGGGGTGGGGGTGTGCAGGGTCTCCCTCCCCCCATCCCCGTGCAGCGCCGCGCGGCCCCTGTCATGCAGACGTGCCCGCGGCCCACCCCCCCCCCCCACGACCCCCGTCGCTCCGCTCTCGGCCAGCTCGGTGTCCCGGGCCCCGCCTCTCGCCCACCCCGGCCCGGCCCGGCCCGGCCCCCTCCCCACCTCACACCTCTCTAATCCCGCGGCCGGGCTGAGGGCGGCCCCGCGCCCGGCTCACATCCGCTCCGCCGCCGCCTCCACCGGCGAGTCCTCCTCCTCCACCATGCCCGCCGGAGCCGCATGGACCGGGGCGAGCCACGCGGGGAGCTGCCCGCGAGCCCGGGGAGACTCTTCCCGCGGAGGATACCCCCTCCCCGCCCCCCGACCACCACCGCCGCCGCCGCCGCCCGCTCAATTCTGCACGCCCCACTCCCCCTGCCTCCCTGACCGGTCGGCCCTGGCAACGTTGCCCCCCACCCCCCAACCCACCCACCCACCCACCGACCGACCGCCCGACCGCCCTGGCCAAGCCTGGCAGGGCTGCGGCTCAGCGCCCGGCACCCCCTCCCCCGCCTCCCTCCTCCTCCTCCGCCGCCGCCGCCGCCGCCGCCACCATCATCATTACCTCCCCCGCCGCACCGCGCACACTAACCCTACCCACGGCGGCGCGGCCCGCCCCGTCCGCCGCGCGGCCATTGGCCGGCGCCTCCGCCCGCCGCGCTGCCATTGGCCGGCGCCTCCGCCCGCCGCGCTGCCATTGGTCGGCGCCCCTGCGCGTGTGCCCCGCCCACCCGGACGGGGAGTCGGGGGGCGGGGAGGGGAGGGGAGGGAGGAGCCGGAGTCGCTTCATTGGCTAGCACGCGCGTCCGTCATCTGAGGCTCCGCCCACAGGAGCCGGCCCGGAGCGCGGGTGCAAGGGTCTCTCTCTCACTCTCCCCAGCCTTCTTTTAAAAATAAAATAAATAAATGAATCAGTTAATTAGTTTACGGGGGCTGGAGGGCTGGCTTAGCCGTTAAGGCGCTTACCTGCATAGGCCAGAGGACTCAGGTTCGATTCCCCAGGACCCACGTAAGCCAGCTGCACCAGGGGGGCGCGCGCATCTGGATGGAGTTGGTTTACAGCGGCTGGAGGCCCTGGCGCGCCCATTCTCCCATTCTCTCTCTCTCTCTCTCTCTCTCTCTCTCATAAATAAACAAAAAAGTTTATAAATAAATAAATAATTGGAAAGCAGCTGAGAACAGGCTGCCCATTGCTCTGAATGGCTGGGAAGGGAGAAGGGAGGAGTGCTTACGATGAACTGGAAAATAACTGTAGACGGCCACCGTCTTTCCCTGGGTTTCTGCTGCCGGCCGGTTGTAAAGGGCCAGTTTGGGGGCGCGGAGCTGGGCCGCCCTGGGGTCTGTGGCTGTGCAAATGCTCTCTCCTATCCCCACCTAGGCCATGCTCCTCCTCCTCTAGCAGCTTGTTTTGTGCACATACACACACGCGCACACGCACGCACACGTACATGTCTTTACTTCACCTGAGATGATGATGATGATGATGATGATGATGATGATGATTCCTTGACAAACTCCCAAGGAAGGGATTCGACACCACCCCGCTCAAAGGTTCAGTCAACTGGTGCCACAGTATGCTGAAACTAGACAAAAATGTGCGGTTTCTTCTGATTTTGATTGTTCTACATCTCTGTGAACCTTAGTGTCTCTTGTTCGTTTTCTTGTCTCATCATCCCCTGGGGTATGAACCATGGATGGATTTGGGGTGTAGTTGGCTATTTTTTAAGGGTGGTTAAAGGTGAAAGAGAGGATGAGGGGCCTGGAGAGATAGCTTAAGGGTTTAGAGGGCTGCCTGCGAAGACTAAGGACCCAGGTTCGATTCCCCAGCACCCACCTAAGCTAGCTGCACAAGGTGGTGTGCATGCGTCTGGAGTTGCAGTGGCTGGAGTCCCTGGCATGCCCATGCTTTCTCTCTCCATCTGCCCCTCCCCCCCTCTGTCTCCCCCTCACTCAAATAAATAAATAAAATATATATTTTTAAGACAGAAAGGATGAAATAACCTAAAGCATGTGATAGCCAGGATGTTGAGCCGTTTCAAAAGAGCCAGGCTCTCTCTCGGCATCTCACGCTAGCCTGAAAATCCGCTTCTGCAGCCCAGGGCTGGTCTTGAACCAGCTCCTGGTGTCTTAGGCCTCCTGAGTGCTGCCTTGATTTGGGGGAGGGGGTTGTTATTGTGTATAAATTTTGGGGGGGTTCAAGGTAGGGTCTCACTCTAGTCCAAGCTGATCTGGAATTCACTCTGTAGTCTCAGGGTGGCCTCAAACTCATCGCGATCCTCCTTCCTCTGCTTCCCCGGGTGCTGGGATTAAAGGCGTGCGCCACCACGCCCAGCATGTTTTTAACTTTTTGATTGAGAGTTTCTGTACGTGCACATACTATAATTTTAACATAATTCCTCTTCCATTACCTTTTTTTTTTTTTTTTTTTCAAGGTAGGGTTTCACTCTAGTTCAAGTTGACATGAAATTCACTATGTAGTCTTAGGGTGGCCTCCAACTAATAGGGTTCGCTGTGAGTAAGACTATGCAGTCGTAGGGTGGCCTCCTACCTTGCCTCGGGAGTGCTGGGAGTTAAGGCATGCACCACCATGCCTCGCTTCCATTACCTTTTGTCGCCCCTCCCCCACCCACGTTCCACTGAACCCCTTCTTTCCAACTAGTCCTTCTATTTTGATACGTTCCCTTCCCCCCAATCTATGTCAAAATGGTGGGCTCAATAGTGACACTATGGGATCATGAATGCAAGGGTCACTTCATGCCTGGAGTAGCATGTTCTGAAGTACTTGGTTTTGGTTGGGGCTGCAGCTGGCCTCTAACTCACCACAGAGCCCAGACTGCGCTCAAACCTACTATCCTCCTGCATCTGCCTTCAGGGTGCTGGGATCACAGGTGACAGCCGCTGCCTTGGGTCTCTTTTGAGGATATGAAAGTTATAGACACTTTCCCAAGGGTGAGAAAAGATCCTGTCTCCCATTGCGTTCAATTTTAGGGTTCACAGACATTTGGGGTAGAGAAAGAGGACTAATGATGCTAGTAGAAGCCACATTTAGGAACTAGCAATAAAGTTGAAAACAAACTAAGAAAGTGGCTGGGGTATGGCTTGGTGGGAGGGGGAAATGAATGAGTCGGAGAGGAAAGGAGAGAGAAAAAGAAGTGGAGTGGGGAGAAAAATGAAAGAATCCGTCGTATGGAAAGAAAGGGACGGCAAGCATGAGGAGTCATTCTTAACCTTATGAGTTGGAGAGTGAAGTAACGGAATATAACTTTCAAAGTTCTGAAGGCAAAGAGAGGGCAGAGAAGGAAACTATGAAGGAGAAGAAAGTGGAATCATTGTGATGAAAAGTGAGAACAGAGAGAAAAAGAGGCAGATGCTGAAGGGTCGGGAGAGATGAGACAGGGAGAAGGCTATCTGATTCTTAATTCCACTTTCAGTAAAGAAGGTAATTAAACAATGCCACAAAGAACAGTCGTCATTTTATAGAAAATGGGCAAAGTTATCACAGATATTGCTATAATCTTAATTAGAAAATGTAAAATAACCACAATATTTGCTTCTTATTTTGTATATATTGTAGAGTTTGCAGATCTGTCCTTCATTAGTGTTTTTTTAAATGCTACAGTCTATAGCTATTGTGATCTCATATAGTAATATATTTGCCTCTCTAATAGATATGTGTATAGGCTGCTTTAATGGATAATTTATAGAAATGGTCACATGCTATGTTCATCCACATTGCCCTTCAGGAACAAATTACATGAAATTCAAGTTTTTGAGCCCTCATTATTTTTCATCATAAATTCTAAATTCTCAAGTGTTCTCATGTGGTCATCCTGGCTTCTTTTAATCCTCTCCCTTCCTCAAGTGTGAGCAGGGCTTTACTGTAAGGAAAGGATAGTTTTATTGTTTAATAGTTTTATTTATTTATTTGCACACAAGGGAGGTGGCCAGTGAAAATGAAGAGCAGATGTTTGAACCTCTTTTGGCATCCAGCTTACATGGGTGACTTGAGAATTACACCCCAACCAGCCAACTTTGCAAGCAAGTGCCTTTAACCAATGAGCCATCTTCCCAGCCCAAGAAATGACCTTAGAGCAATGACTTTTAAATGATGAGTGTCTTTTTTCACATTGTAAAGTTTACAGGGAAGAGTTGAAAGCGGGAAAGGGTGTGGCGATAAGGCTAATTCATAACAGTGATCTTTGCATAAGCTCTGCCCGAGGACATAGAAAGCTAAGCATCTTGGCTGGAGCTTAAAGGCGGGAACTCACAACTTCTCCAAAGATTTCTTTATGAAATAATCAAATAATCGTGGTGGGGCATGCCTTTAATCCCAGCACTCGGGAGGTAGAGGTAGGAGGATTTCCGTGAGCTCGAGGAGTGAATTCCAGGTCAGCCTGGGCACGGGTGAGACCCTACCTCAAAAAACAAAGCAATAAAAAAAATAATAATAATCATGAGCCAAACAACTCATGATCCAAACTGATAAATATAAACTAACAACTCAGGATCTGATCTGATGCAAACTCGTCAGCTGTTTTATGCTCAGAATGCCATTACAGTCGGCTCAGGAATCACTTGAGTGCAGCCCTGTGAACCTTCTTTAAATCATATGTTGTGTGTCGTTCATGTGAAATATGACATGTGTTGCTCATTTCATGTCCTCCCAGGCACTGCTGGACACTGGGCGGTGGTAACAGAAGGGGAGGGAAGGAAGGAGAAAGGGAGGAAGAAAGGAGGAAAGAAAGGCCAGAGGGAAGAAGAAGGAACTTAGGAAGGGAGGGAGGGAGGGAGGGAGGAAAGAAGGAAGGAAGGATGGAAGGAAGGGAGGTAGGGAGGGAGGGAGGGAGGAAAAAAGGGAAGAAAAATGTCCCTAGGAATCTTCCTTAAGTTGTGGAAAATTTTAAGAAAGTAAGGGCTTTTTTGTTTTGTTTTTAATAAGACATTTTTAGGAGAAATAATTTTTTCTGGAATGTAAACTCTTTTCTTTCTAGCCACCAAGGAATCTATGAAGAGACCAGGATTAAAATTGTTTACTGAACAAAGAAAGATCTTTTTTTTTTGGTTTTTGTGGGTTTTTTTTTTTTTTTTTTTTTGATTTTTCGAGGTAGGGTCTCACTCTAGCCCAGGCTGACCTGGAATTCAATTTGGAGTCTCAGGGAGGCCTCGAACTCATGGCAATCCTCCTACCTCTGCCTCCCGAGTGCTGGGTTTAAAGGCATGTGCCACCACGCCTGGCTTCAAAGAAAGATCTTAAGACGTTGTTCTACAGAGCTCAAGTGCATGAGGCTGTCCCCTGCAGAAGCTTCTCCCCACGCTTATAAAAGCCTGTCTGCCAGCTAAATGTATCGAAGACCTTTAAGCATAGACTATTTTAAGATCTTTTGGTCAGCTTAGTCTATAATTAAGTACCAAGTAAATATTGATCATATTAATACTCTTAATAGAACATAAAAGTTATAGTTCTCAATTTTTTTTCAGAAAATTTTTTCAGATATCTTACATGCATGCAAAAAAGTCACACAAATTCCCTGAGTTCTCTGAATCCCAGTTTTTTGGTGTCTAAAATCAATAAGCATGCCCTCCTTTGTGGGACGTTGAGAAAATGAAAGATATGAACTGTTTATATGCCAGGCACATAGACATCAGATGGTAATCATGTATGTTATTGTGTTTGGTACCAAATGTAAACAAAAAAAAAACCAGGCTTTTCAAGCAAACAAACAATATTTAGTTGGTACCAAACATCTCTACCTGAAGGACTAAAGGCTCCCAGACAGTACATCTTCCATGATTCCTCTCCTATTAACTCAGTAGATACCGTGAATGGATATCTGTAATTATGATGGATTCAGCATTTCCTGATAGTTACTTTGTCTTCACTTATCTTCAATACACATGACCATACTTCATGCCATATTAGCTAAGGTCTCCAAGTCAGCTAGAAGTTATTTTTTCCCTAAACACTCCATTGTACATCCTATTGTCTCTTCCCTCTCCCAAGATTACCTACCATGTTCCTGAAACCCCTTTGCAGTTCCGCATTTACTCGGGTCTTAACTTATCATTTCCTTCTGCCCCGCATTTAAAAGACCTTTGATTTAAAATTTAACTTTTTCTTTAAATACTACTTTGTAGTCAGACTCGCATTGCTGGTAGAAATCACATGAACAAGGGCAGCTTGTGGGGAAAAAAAAGGTTTATTTTGACTTGCACACTCCAGGGGAAGCGCCATGATAACAGGGGAAAACAATGGCATGAGCAGAGGGTGGACATCACCCCCTGGCAAACATCGGGTGGACAATAGCAACAGGAGAGTGTGCCAAATGCTGGCAAGGGGAAACTGGCTATAACACCCATAATCCCGTACCAACAATACTTTGCATTCAGGAGTTGTTACTTCCCAAATCCCCATCAGCTGGGGACCCAGCATTTAGAACACCTGAGTTTATGGGGAACACCCAAATCAAACCAGTACCTTCTGGCCCTGGCCCCTATATACTGATAACCATACATTATATAAAATACAATGTATTCATCCAACTTTAAAAAGTCCTCCCCACTCCCGCTTCTTTTTTTTTTTTTTTTTTTTTATGTAGGGTCTCACTCAAAACCAGGCTGGAATTCACTCTGTATTCTCAGGGTGGAGCCTTAAACTCACAACAATCCTCCTGCCTCTGCCTCCTCAGTGCTGCCACACCCGGCTCTCCATAGTCCAAGATCTTTTAACTGAGCCATAATACCAAAAAATCCCCCCCCCAAACCCATAATGGCACAGAATAAACATTCACACTGCAAAAGACGGCATTGGGCACAGCAAAGAAATACAATGCAACCAATACAAGATTTAAACAGGGCAAACATCAAACTCTGTAGCTTCAAGTTCAACAACTCTAGTCAATGACAAACATCCAAGTCTGATAATTCTAACCAGCAACAAGTCTCTGGAGTTCTAATTCCAGCCCTCCAGCTAGGCTACTCACAGTCCTGGAAAACTTCATTCAGGGCTGGCAGCTCTCCTTAGCAGCCATCTCGTGGTCCCGACATCTCCACTGGGTCTCCACTGAAACCCATGGTTCATCCTCATGGCCCCATGGGGTCTCCATTGGAGGCATCCAGCAAACCTGCTTCACACTGCCCATGGATGTTTCCAAAACACAAGACCATGTTGCAAATACAATGACCCTCTCTTTCCTGCATCTCTATATTCCATAATGCCAGGTGGGGTGCCAATTTGTTAATGGGGGGGGGGGTAAAGCAGACTTTGAAGAACAGGACACTCCTTCAGCACTCAGGCCCCTAATTCAACCAATACAGGTCAGCTGGCCCAATCTCAATGGTTGTAATCTCTCAGACAATTGCAGCTGAACGGGCAGAAGTTACAGCCCAAAGATTTCATTTTTCTGTGCCATATCTCTCTGCCCACATCAGGCTGTTTCTCCGCAAAGAAAAGTTCACAGGACATGGACATATCAGCAAACCTGTCACACAAAATGCTTCTGGTCCAGCCCAGCAAAGGTCTTTCTCACCCTCACAAGCCAAACCTCAGAGTCCATAGTTCTTACTGCATTCAGGTCTTTCAACTCTGACCAGAAGAGTCCATCAAGCTGTACTTGGGAATAGTATTTATTTTCATCCTATTCTGGCCCAAGCTTTGGAGAAGGGTACTGGAAATGGCAAGGGCTAGCTAAAAGATCTGATTACTAAGAAACATAGCCAGGCGAGATGGCACACACCTTTAATCCCAGCATTTGGGAGGTAGAGGCAGGGGCATAACCATGAGTTTGAGACCAGCCTGAGATGACATAGTGACTTCCAGGTTAGCCTGGGCTAGAGTGAAACACTACCCTGGAAAAGAAAGAAAGAAAGAAAGAAAGAAAGAAAGAAGGAAGGAAGGAAGGAAGGAAGGAAGGAAGGAAGGAAGGAAGGAAAGAAAGAAAGAAGGAAAGAAAGAAAGAAAGGGAAATACTTTTTTTTTTTTTCAAAGTAGGGTCTCCATCCAGCCCAGGCTGGCCTGGAACTCAGTCTGTAGTTACAGGCTGGACTTGAACTCATGGAGATTCTTCTACCTCAGCCTACCCAGTGTTGGGATTAAAAGCATGCACCACCATGCCCAGCCAAGAAATACACAATTCTAACAAGACCCTTGAAAACATGTTCCTTTTAAAGGTAAGCCTTTCCCCCATCAGCCATTGCAGGCTGGGTTCTTAGGTTGATGGGAATGCTTAGAAAAGCTGCATTAGAAAGTCAGGGGTGTGTGATGACACTTATGAAGCGGAGGCAGGAGGATTGCAAGTGTGAAGCCAAACCAGGCTATAGACTAAGATCTTGACTCAAACACAGAGAGAGAGGACTAGAGAGATGGCTTAGCGATTAAGGCACTTGTCTGCAAAGCCAAAGGACCCAGGTTCGATTCCCAAGGACCCATGTGATCCTGATGCACAAGGTGACACATGCATCTTGAGTTTGTTTCCAGTGGCTGGAGGCCCTGGTGTACCCATTCTCTCTCTCTCTCTCTCTCTCTCTCTCTCTCTGCCTATTTCTTCATCTCTCTCTCAAATAAATAAATAAAAATAAAATATTTAAAAAAAACAGAGAGGGAAGAAGAGAGGAAGGAAGGGGAAAGCAAATAAGAGAGTGAGTAAAGTAACCTTTCTTTGCAAACAAAATCAGGGCTGGAGAGATGGCTTAGCAGTTAAGGAGCTTGCATGTGAAGCCTAAGGACGCAGGTTCAATTCCCCATATTCTATGTAATCCAGACACACATAGTTCAGCAAACGCAGCTTATGTGCACGGAGTATGAGGGCCACGGTGAATAGATCAGTCCTAAAGATAAGATGTGAAAGCTGCAATGGGAGGTAGTTTGAAGGGAGAAGATTCCAGAAGTCCAGATTAACAAAGACACGAAAGAAGGCCAGAAGATAGCATTCCATGGTGAAGGAGATCACGGCCCAGATCTGGAGCCGGGAGGAATTATCATCATGTGAGATCAGGAGGCCCGCGCTGCTTTCACAAGATAAGGCCTTTACGCGAGAGTGGGGCACACTGTTTGGATCACTGTGTCGCTCCCAAAAGCCAGTACCCACTTTTGGTGACCACTGGAGCCCTCGTCCTCGGCTCTCATCTACGTCAGAGAGTCAGGCACAGAGATCACAAATGTGAGCTTGACGAAGGCATGCCATCAAGTTTGAGGTTAATGTTCCTGAAAATGCTTTCAAATACTGATGAAATGGGTCAGGTAGGGACTCTGACCAAAATCAAGAAAAAGGGCAGCATTATATACCACAGAAGCACGTGAGAATGACAAACATTAACCCAGAGACGGTGTGCAATAGCAAACCTCTCTCTCTCTTTTTCACGTGTGTGTGTGTTGTGCATTCGTGTGTATGTGTGTGTGGGTTCACGTGTGCGCAGGTGCGCAGGCATGTGTGTGCTCATGCAAGACGAACAGGGGAACTGTCACCCTTTATCACTGTCTACTTCTTCAAACTGTTTTGAATATATTTTATTTATTTATTTTTGCTGGGGAGGTGGCTTAGCGGTTAAGGCATTTGCCTGCAAAGCCAAAGGACCCAGGTTGGATTCCCCAGGACCCACGTTAGCCAGATGCACAAGGGGGCACACGCGTCTGGAGTTTGTTTGCAGTGGCTGGAGGCCCTGACATGCCCATTCTCTCTCTCTCTCTGTCTCTCATAAATTAATTTTAAAAAAGAAGAAAAGGGCTGGAGGGATGGCTTAGTGGCTAAGTGCTTGCCTGTGAAGTCTGAGGACCCCGGTTCAAGGCTCGATTCCCCAGGACCCACGTTAGCCAGATGCACAAGGGGGCGCACGCGTCTGGAGTTCGTTTGCAATGGCTGGAGGCCCTGGTGTGCCCACTTTCTCTCTCTGTCTCCCTCTTTCTCTCTCTATCTGTCCCTCTCAAATAAATAAATAAATGAATAATTAAAAAAATAAAAGAAGAAGAAGAAAAGAAGAGGTCATGGTATGCTACTTCTGAAAGGCCTTTACTTTTAAAATTCCTTTCCATTGGGCCACACGTACGCACATAGACACTCGTCCCGTTTGGCATTCGCTTTCTCTTTTGACTCTTTTTTTTTTAAATTTTTTTTTTGGTTTATTTTTATTTATTTATTTGAGAGTGACAGACAGAGAAAGAGGCAGATAGAGAGAGAATGGGCGTGCCAGGGCTTCCAGCTACTGCAAACGAACTCCAGATGTGTGCGCCCTCTTGTGCATCTGGCTAACGTGGGTCCTGGAGAATCGAGCCTCCAACTGGGGTCCTTAGGCTTCACAGGCAAGCGCTTAACTGCTAAGCCATCTCTCCAGCCCTCTCTTTTGACTCTTTAAAATCAGGGAAGATGGCTCAGTGCACGAAGCACTCACTGCTCACGTCTGCGCCCTGAGTGAGAGCCTCCGAGATCGCACAAAGCTGGATGCTGTGGTGGGAAATGGCAGAGACAATAATGCAACTTGGATAATGGTAGTTTTAAATCAAAGAGGCTGCGTATGACATCATTATGTATTTAACGCCAGCATATGCTGTCGTATGCTAAAAGCTTTCCGTCTACAGCTTCAGGTTACAAATCATACCCCGTTCTTAAACATGGGAACTCCTCAAAATAAGCCCACTCCTGGTATATGCGATGGGTTCTAACTCTGGATTTGTTGTGCCCATTGACGTGCTGAGTTTGGGGACTAAATCATCTTTCAAAAACGAACTCTCATGTATTTCATGGTGGCACGCACACCTTTAAAGCTAGCATTCAGGAGAATGAGGTAGGAGGATCTCTGTGAGTTCAAAGCCAACCTGGCTACAGAGTGAGGTCCAAACCAACTTGGGCTAGAGTTAAGATCCGCTTCAAAAAAATAAAGCAAAGGGCTGGAGAGATGGCTTAGCAGTTAAGGCACATGCCTGTGAAGCTTTGGGACCCTGGTTCAATTCTCCAGGTCCCAAGTAAGCCAGATGCACATGATGGCACACGCGTCTGGAGTTTGTTTGCAGTGGCTGGATGACCTGGCATGCCCATTCTCACTCTCTGTCTCCTCTCTGTCTCTAATAAATAAATAAAAATAAAATCTTTCCAAAAAAAGCAAAATAAAATAAACAAAACAAAAATCCCACTTTTATTCCCCCTAGGAATTTCTTTCATATGCTATTAAAAGGAGATGAGTTTTCATTAACTCATTTTTCTGGACCTGAGCTGGCTTGAGACCAAGCACCTCTTAGTGGGCATCGTTGAGATATGCAGATGTGACTGTCATAGCGGGCATGTCCACGTGCCTCCTACTGCTGGCTTACGCTTGGCTCCCCTTTTATCCATGTTCTGTGTGGGACATTTTATTTGCAGCTTCATTGTCAAGTCAGATGGCACAAATGAGCAAGTGTGTATCAAGTACTCACTGTATGCAAAAAAGGGTTGAATTAAAAAAAAAAACCAAGTAAAACCAAAGTTGAAAGTTAAACTTATTTCAGGGAAAATGTATAGATTGGGCTGGGATGATGGCTCATCAGTTAAACTGCTTGCTTATGAAGCCTAAGGACCCAGGTTCAATTCCGTAGTACCCACATAAGTCAGATACCTAAGGTGGTGCATGTGTCTGGATTTCATTCACAGTGGCTGTAGGCTCTGCCAAGCCCATTCTCTCTTTCTCTCTCCCTCAAATAAATAAATAAAATATTTTTTAATGTATAGATCACAAAAGTATAAATTGTATCAAATGTTATATTAATGATCAACACAGACTGTTCATCTTTGGCTCTTAAGTAGCTCCCAGAGGTTCAAGTGTTCAAGGCTTGATATGCCTAATGGGAGATCTTCAGATCACTGGGGACATGGCCTTGACAAGAAGCGTGAACCCTCACTCCTCTTTTGGCTATTACATGAAGTCCTGTCGTAGTATGTAGCCTCAAAAGGTACAAGGCTAACTGATAATGATCACATAATGAAGCCTGAAAAATCCCAAGCTAAAATTAGCCCTCTGTTTTTATAAGTTGATTATGTCATGTACCTACTATGGTAAAACAAAGCTGACTTTGACAGATAAAATTAAAAGACGTATAAGAAATCCATTATGGGCTGGAGAGATGGCTTAGAGGTTAAGCACTTGCCTGTGAAGCCTAAGGACCCCGGTTCAAGGCTCAATTCTCCAGGACCCACGTTAGCCAGATGCACAAGGGGGCACATGCATCTGGAGTTTGTTTGCAGTGGCTGGAGGCCCTGGTGCGCCCATTCTCTCTCTCTCCCACTTCCTCTCTCTGTCTGTCACTATCAAATAAATAAATATAAATAAACAAAAAAATAAATAAAAAGAAAAATACTGAGATTTAAAAAAAAAGAAATCCATTATCATCTTATAGTTCTATTTTTTCTTTATTATTATTATCAACACATTTTGTATGAATACATCATGTGTTGGTACCCTCCTTTCTCTCGTCCCTGCCCCCGTTCCACTGGGGACCCTCCTCAGTGGGGTTGCAGGTATTCCCCATGGGGTTGTGGTTCTGAAGTCTCAAGTTAATTATAGAGTTGATTATGGAGAAGCACTCACGGTGGGACTGAAGCTGAGAGATGATGCAGCTTTTATAACTATGTCACCATGGAAATGTAAGTGACTTCTCCGGATGGAGGGGAAAAGCCATACATGTGTGCATGTGCAAATAAATACATATATGCACACACATATATGAAATTATATGCACATGTGCATATGTATATCTGGGACTCGTGGTGAAGTTATTGGTAAAGAGGACTCTCTATTCTGGGCTTGGTCACTATGAAGGTGAACATTCTGCTGCCACGGACTGTATTGGAGTAAGACCGCCTTGTAAAGAAGGGACAGCCGGGCGTGGTGGCACATGCCTTTAATCCCAGCACTTGGGAGTCAGAGGTAGGAGGATCATAGGAGGATCACTGAGAGTTCGAGGCCACCCTGAGACTACATAGTGAATTCCAAATCAGCCTGGGCTAGAGTGAGACCCCACTTCGGAAAACAAAGAAGCAAGAAGAAGAAGAAAAAGAAAAAGAAAGAAAGAAAAAAGACAAACTTTAAAGAGAAGGAACACGGGCTGACTGGAGGGATGGCTTAGCGGTTAAGGCACTTGCCTGCGAAGCCAAAGGACCCAGGTTTGATTCCCCAGGACCCACGTTAGCCAGATGCATAAACAGGTGCATGAGTCTGGAGTTCGTTTGCAGTAGCTAGAGACCCTGCTGCACCCATTCTCTCTCTCTCTCTCTCCCTCTTTCTCTGTCAAATAAATAGATAATAAATAAATAAAAAGGAGGAACACAGAGAAAGCTTAACGATGTTTCACCTGTCTCATACGTGAAATGGGAGATCACTCTGCACTTTCCTGGCAGAGGAGATACCGTGGTCAAGAAAATGATTGCTGGTAAACAGGAAGTGGGATCAGGCTATAAGACTTCAAAACCTGCTCCCAGTGGTCCACTTCCTTCAGCAAGGAGGCACTTCTTAAAGGTTCCACCACCGTCCCAAACACCATAATCAGGGCACCAAGTGTTCAAACACATAAGCCTATAAGGGACATTTTACATTCAAGCCACAATATTCTTCCTTTGAACCCCAGTGGCTCACAGTTACATCATGATACAAACTAAAGTCCAAAGTCTGTACTGAGATCAAGGTCATCCTTTTCTTTTTTGTTTTTTTGAAACAAGTCCAACAGATTGGCCCATTGGCCTTTTTTTTAAAACTGAAAGAAAGTGTGGGGGGGGATCAAAGAGCCTCCAGCCACTTTAATAGAACCCCAGATGTGTGCAACACCCTGTGTGTATGTGCAACCTTGTGTATGAGTCGCCTTGTGTGTCTGGCTTACGTGGGACCTGGAGAGTCAACTATGGATCCTTAGGCCTCACAGGCAAGTGACCTAACTGCTAAGCCATCTCTCCAGCCCAGGTAATCTCTTTGTAAAAATATTTTTATGTATTTATTTGACAGAGGCAGAGGGAGGCAAATGTGTGTGTGTGTGTGTGTGTGTGTGTGTGTGCATGTGTGTATATAGAGAGAAAGAGAGAATGGGCATGCCAGGGCCTCTAGCCACTGCAGACAAACTTCAAACACATGTGCCACTTTGTGTGTCTGCTTTACATGGGTACTGGGGAATGAACAAGCATCCTTAGGCTGTGCAGGCAAGTGTCTTAACCACTGAGCAATGTTTCCAGCCTAAGGTAATCTCTGTTTTTAAAATTTATTTTATGTATTTGAGAGAGAAAGAGAGAGAGAGAGAGAGAGAGAGAGAGAAAGGGATAGGGAGAGAGAGAAAGAATGGGTTCACCAGGATCTTTAGCCACTGCAAATGAACTCTAGAAGCTTGCACCATATTGTGTATCTCGCTTATGTGGGTCCTGGGGAAACAAACCTGGGTCCTATGGCTTTGCAGGCAAGCACATTAACTGCTAAGCAATCCATCCAGCCCAGGTACTTTCTTCTTTAAATAAGTTTCTTTTTAATTTTTTATGTATTTATCTGCACGTGTGCGTATGTGTATGTCTGGAGGGAAGGGGTGCACCAGGGCCTTTTGCCACTGCAAACAAATACCAGATACGTATGTCTCTTTTTGCAACCAGCTTATATGAGTGGTTTGGGAATTGAACTCAGGCCAGAAGGATTTGCAAGCAAGTGCTTTTAACCACTGAGCCATCTTCCCGGTCCCTCACGACATTCTCTTAATGGTGAGCCCCTATAAAATCAAAACACAAGTTATAGACTTATACAATGGCACAAAGTAAATATTCCTATTCCAAAAGGGGGAAACGAGGGCATATCAAGGAAAGATTAGGCCAAAACAAGACCAAAACTCAGCAAGGCAAACACCAAATCCCACTACTCCATATCCAGCATCTGGAACTTGTAATGGGATCCAAAAAGCATGGGTAGCCCTACCTCTTAAGCTCTGCTGCATGCAGCTCGCATAGGGTCTCTCTTGGACCAGCTCCACTCAAGACCTTCAACTTCCCTTGGTAGATACCCCATGGTCTTGGCATCTCCAAACAACTGAGGTCTCCATTACAAGCTGGGCTTTGTCTTCGTTATTTCATGCAGCGGTATCTCCCGGACTTCTTGCAGGTCAATCTGACCCTGTTTCACATTGCACAACATTCTTGACTTTCTGAAATTGTGGAGCAAGATGCCATGGTCCCATCAATCCTTCCTTTTTTTAAAAAAAATTTTTTTTGGTTCATTTTTATTTATTTATTTGAGAGCAACAGACAGAGAGAGGAAGAGAGAGAGAGAGAGAGAATGGGCACGCCAGGGCCTCCAGCCACTGCAAACGAACTCCAGACACGTGCCCCCTTGTGCATCTGGCTAACATGGGTCCTGGGGAATCCAGCCTCGAACCAGGGTCCTTAGGCTTCACAGGCAAGCACTTAAACGCTAAGCCATCTCTCCAGCCCTATCCTGCCTTTTTTATGCCTATGAAGCTAGGACCACTTGGACAACATCGCCGAGCTGTTGTCAGCTTGCAATGGAGCCCGGTTGAGCCTCCATTACAGCAGACCCTGCATGCTGACCCTGGGGGAAATACTTCTCTAGGAGTTGCGATCCAGGAGGAGACCCCTTTGGTATTTTCCCTTCAGGCCTCTTTCTTTCAAAAGAATTGGCATTTTCCCACATTAAAGCCTTGAAGGGGTGGGGTCTTGACCTCAGAGAATGTTTCTGTTGTCCCAGTGAAAAGACAGCCATGTTTCTCTTTAAATCTGACTATTACAAGTGCTTTGTCCGCTGAGCTCTCCCTGCTAGAAGCTTTACACATGTTCACAGATCTTTCCTCTCTAAACTTCAGTTTCTTCTTATGTTTGCTCTTTTCCACCGCAGATGTGACTAAGAGCAGTGAGTCACAACCATGTCACAGTCTCAATGTTATCCTGCCTTGAAATTTCCTGTACAAAACACATTAGCCCATTACTTTTAAATACAGTGCCTTAGCCACTAAGCCATCTCTCCAGCCCCTCCCTGAAATTTGAAATATCTCCAATCCAGTGTGATTAAAAGACAGGTTTGTCACAATTCTGGAAACTTAAACACAGCTATACAAATTGTGTTAACCAAAAAAATAAAATATTGGGCTGGAGAGATGGCTTAGCGGTTAAGCGCTTGCCTGTGAAGCCTAAGGACCCCGGTTCGAGGCTCGGTTCCCCAGGTCCCACGTTAGCCAGATGCACAAGGGGGCGCACGCGTCTGGAGTTCGTTTGCAGTGGCTGGAGACCCTGACGCGCCCATTCTGCCTCTCTCTCTCTCTCTCTCTCTCTCTCTCTCTCTCTATCTGCCTTTTCCTCTGTGTCTGTCTCTCCCAAATAAATAAAAATAAACAAAAATAAATTAAAAAAAATAATAAATAAAATAAAAAAATAAGGAAGATGGGAGAATCTCAACTAGTTTTTATTTCCTGAAGTTACAAAACCTACTGCTTGTTTAGTATATAAATAATACCAAATAAAAACTAAAAATAAAAACATAGTAAATGTTTTCTGTGTATACTTTCTCATGCATTAAGGAAGGACTAAGTTGAAAATGTATTTTAAACACAAGAATAATGGGCTGGAGAGGTGGCTTAGTAACTAAGGCTCTTGCCTTTGAAGCCTAAGGGTCCAGGTACAACTCCCCAGGACCCACATAAGCCAGATGCACAAGGTGGCACATGTGTCTGGAGTTCATTTGTAGTGGCTAGAGGCTCTGGCATGCCCATTCTCTCTCTCTCTCTCTCTCTCTGTGTGTGTCTCAAATAAATAAATAAAATATTTAAATACAAGGCTAAGTAAATATATAACAAAATAGTTTTCTTAGGAAAATTTTAGGATTTGATCATTTAATCATAATATAGCTAGTTTGGGCTTGTTGATTGATGAAAATAATACTTATAAAAGATTATAACAATAATAAAGCTTTTATTTTCATCACACTTAATGTTTTCCCAGTTGTACTTTCGCCACCCTTCCTTGAACCTATTCAGCCATATATTTGCAAAGAGACATAGTAACTTTCATCTCTTTGATCTTGCCATAGTGGATCTGCATATGGGTCTCTTTGAAGGACTGGCCTTTGTCTTTATACTGGAACCCTTAGAACCATTTCACAGAACACGGATGACCTCTTATATTTAGCTTGATACAGTCATCCACTGCAGAGAAAGGGACAGAAGCAGAAGGAAGGAGAGGAAAGAGGAAAAGGGAAGGGAGGCAACGGGAGGGAGCCAGGTCAGGAGAATTGGGGGAGTTCACTGAGAAATAATTTTGTCGTGTCCTAATGCTTTCTATTGAACCTAGGCAGGAATGCCCAGAAAATTAATCAAGTAATAAATGATAATTTGGAAGTCCTAAATAACTTATACATGGAGAAATTTATATGTCACAGATCAGCTTGTGTCCTTTGGCTCTGAACTATATGCACCAGGGAAAAGTTAAAGTCACTGAAAATGGTGAAATGCTTTAACTAAAAAATTATTGTGGGATTTTGCTTCCATTAATTATTAGTGTATGCACTGAAGGCAGTATTTCATTGTTCTGAGAACCGTGGGACATTGTATAGTCAACAGTGCTTTCTCTCACTTCCTTTGCTCTATTAAATGATCTTGCATAGACCAACACCGAGACGGGCTCAAGGCAAGGCAGCTCCTGGACCCCACTACCAGTCTTTGAAACAGGTAAGGTTCCCTTCTCTTCATAGCCCCCGGATTGACCTTAGGGTCGCAGAAGAAAGGAAGTGTTTAAATCAAAGGTTTACTCACATTTTGGTGAAGAAGGACCGATCACAGAAAGTCTTTAGAATTAGAAGAAATCTTACAGAATATTTAATTTGATCCCTTTAAGGAAAAAACAGGGAGGCTGGGAGGGGACTCCGCAGATAAAGTCGCTTGCTTTTGAAGCTGTTGGCCTGGCTTCAGTTTCTTAGTGCCCACGTAAAGCCAGATGCGCAAAGTGACCTATGTGTCTAGAGTTCATAGGCAGTGGCAAGAGGCCCTGGCATAACAGCACTCTAGCCCCAACCTTTTAAAGTAAATAAATAAGTTTTTCACAAAGAAAGAAAAGAAGAGTGAGGTACAGGGCTGCATGCCGTGACGCGAGAACTCAGGAGATGGTGGCGGGAACCCGAGGCGCCCGAGGCCAGTCCAGACTGCATCGCAAATTCTGGGCCAGCCTGGTCTACATAGCAAGGCGTTGCCTCAACAATGTGAAAAACAAAACAGACAAGAAGAGACCTCGAGGCTGTGTGTTTTCTTCAGTCCCAGTGAGCTAAAGGGCAATGGGTACTGGGGAGCGGTGAAAGCAGCATCTCTGTGGGATGTCACTCTCCCAGCTGCTAGTTACAGGTGTGCTCATCCAGAGAGAGTAAATGACAGCATCCGCCTTCCAGAGTTGCGCGCAGTAAACAGCGCAGCTTACATACGGTGCCTAGAATTCTTCTTTTGTTTGTTTTCCATGGCAGGGTCTCACTCTAGCCCAGGCTGACCTGGAATTAACTATATAGTCTCAGGGTGGCCTCGAACTCTCGGCGATCATCCTACCTCTGCCTCCCGAGTGCTGGGATTAAAGGCGTGTGCCACCACGCCCGGCTAAGTGCCTGGAATTCTTGCTGGCACATATAGTAAGTGCTTGGCAAACTTTGCTGTGGCAGGAGGATTTTCTCTCCAGTCCTTACATTCTGTACTGGACTGCTACTGACATAGCTCGTCCAAAGGGTTCAAACGTTTGTTTTAAATCTAAGATTACAACCTACATGCAAATATGAAATAATGTTTTCAAAGCATTTACTACTCATTAGTGGAAGCAATGCCCAGTACATTATTTTTTAAATTATTTTTTTAAATTTATTTGAGAGCGACAGACAGAGAGAAAGACAGATAGAGGGAGAGAGAGAGAATGGGCGCGCCAGGGCTTCCAGCCTCTGCAAACTAACTCCAGACGCGTGCGCCCCCTTGTGCATCTGGCTAACGTGGGTCCTGGGGAACCGAGCCTCGAACCGGGGTCCTTAGGCTTCACAGGCAAGGGCTTAACTGCTAAGCCATCTCTCCAGCCCCCCAGTACATTTTAGCAGAAATAGAACACTTCATTGTTCTCAGTGATTTAAGCTGCTCTCAGGTGTGCCCAGCTCAGAACGAGATGACACAAGGGGCTTTTTCTCTGCCCGGCAGAGAGCACGTCAGGTATTTCTCTATCTGCCTCTTTCTCTTTCAAGTAAATAAATAAGATATCTTTTTTTAAAAATTAAGCATTAAAAATAAGTAAAAGCAAAAATAAACTGGGCATGGTGGTGCAGGTCTTTAATCCCAGCAGTCGGGAAGCAGAGGTAAGAGGATCTCATCTGATCACCATGAGCTGGACTGAGCGCAGGTCAGCAGTTCGTGATTTTCCTACTATTAAGGAGCTAGTAGGTGGCTGTATGTGCGCTGCAGAAGTCAAATTCTACGGCGAAATATACGCTCAGCACTAGGTCCACTGGCATGTCACTTACTGGGTTCAGCGTCCAATCTCTAGAGCATCAGTGATCACATAAAATCGCCCATTTATTTACGTTTGGCTGGACTGAAAATATAAGGAGGGGAACAAGTGAAGAAAAACGCTATTCCTCACAATCCTTGCTCCTAAGGTTAGAAGAACACAGCTAATACTGTGCAGAAATGGCTGCCTCTGTCACAGAGTAGACCAAATGCAGGTGACACCAGGTGTGTTATTTATGGGTTGCAATCATGCAGGTTGTTCTTGGCTGTCCTACAAAGGACTTGACTGTGGCTAAATGTAGAGCTGTCTTCTTTTTGTTTAACACAAAGCCTCACACGGGGCAAGTGGGTATTTCTCGTGACATGTGATCACTTGGTTTATGTGAACAATGGACGTTGTTCTTAAAAGTCAAATAAAGAATTAAGTAATTCCCTCCCCATGCCAATCCCTCTTAGACAGAAAACAGGAGAGGGTGATGGGGAGAAAGGCATTGTACAAAGGCTTCTCCTATTGCAAAGCAAAAAAAAAAAAAATAAATAAATAAATAAAATCAATCCCTTTATACTAAAATGAATTTTATTCTCCTTCAGTTCAGTGCTTAAAAGATTGTTCACGTTTTAAGGTAGAAGAATCTCATCCTTCAGTCATCACAACCATCTCAAGGGTAGGAAACCATGTAACTAAACTAAGCTCAATCTTGTGTTGTTTTTATCTGAGAGAGAGAGAGAGAGAGGGAGAAAGGGAGCGAGGGAGAGAAAGGGAGGATGGATGCACCAGGGCAGCTAGCTACTACAAATGAACTCCAGACACATGCACCACCTTATGCATCTGGCTTCATATAGGTCCTGGGGACTCGAACCTGGGTCCTTTGGTTTTGCAGGCAGACGCAATATCTGCTGAGCCATCCCTCCAGCCCTAAAGCTCATCCTTCTTCTCCGAAGCCCTTGGACCTAGTGCTGAGCATATATTTCGCTGTAGAATTTGACTTCTGCAGCGCAGATACAGCCACTTACTAGCTCCTTAATAGTAAGAAAATCACGAACTGCTGACCTGCGCTCAGTCCAGCTCATGGTGATCAGATGAGATCCTCTTACCTCTGCTTCCCGACTGCTGGGATTAAAGACCTGCACCACCATGCCCAGTTTATTTTTGCTTTTACTTATTTTTAATGCTTAATTTTTTTAAAAAAAAATCTTATTTATTTACTTGAAAGAGAAAGAGGCAGATGGAGAAAGCATGGGCACGCCAGGGCCTCCAACCACTGCAAACAAACTCCAGACACATGCACCTCCTTGTGCATCTGTTTTATGTGGGTACTGGGCAACTGAACCTGGGTCCTTTGGCTATACAGGCAAGTGCCTTAACTGCTAAGACATCTCTCCAGCCCAATGCTTATGGTTTTTTTAATTTTATTTTTATTAGATATGGACATATTTAGTATACTAGCAACACATGTTGGTAATCATCCTTTCCCTCCTCCCTGCCTCTTTTGTGAAGAGGCCTTCCTCGTTGGGGAAGCCAGTCAATACCATGGGGATGGTGGGTCATGCATTATGGGGGCAGCAGTCAGTTATGGGGGAGAGGCAATGTCACTGTGCAAAATGACCCAAATTGTGGCTCTAACAATCTTTTCACCCCTCTTCTGCAAAATTCGAATGCTTATTATTTCTTAATATATATTTTATTTATTTATTAGAGAGAGAAAGAGGGAGAGAGACAGAGAGAGAGAGAAAAATGGGTGCACCAGGGCCTCCAGCCACAGCAAACAAACTCCAGACACATGCGCCCCCTTGTTCATCTGGCTTACATGGGTCCTGGAGAGTTGAACTGGGGTCCTTTGGCTTTGCAGGCAAACGCCTTAACTGCTAAGCCATCTCTCCAGGCCCCAGTGCTTATGTTTTTGAGATTATATTTTGCTATGTAGCCCAGGCTGACCTTGAATTCCAGGTCCTCCTGCCTCAGCGTCTCAAGTGCAGAGATCATAGACATGCCCCTCACATCTTGGTTTGTATTTGTTCTTGTAGCGGTTCATCGACGTAGCATCAAGGCTCCAGACACTTGAAATGCAACATCTATGTCCATCTGGACACCGGCTCAGTCGTTCTTTTCTTCCTAAGCTGGCACCAGTAGATGCTTACTTTGAACCTGTGTGGCTCATACAGTCACTCTGAGAATATGAAATCTTCTGGCACCAAGTGTCCCTGACTCCTATCCTGAGACTACTGCCCGTCCTGACCCTAGGAATATTCCAGTAGTTCTTAGAGCTACTGAATCCTCATCTTTGTGGGTGGTGGGTGGGGGCTGCTGAAGTCTGTGTTTGCAAAACAGCAAATAGTAGGTGCTCGTCTGTCCGGAGCTGGAGGTGCTGTGCATCTTGCTATACCTCTTGAATCTGCTCAAGGGAAGTAGAGATCTGTCATTTTTGCCTACCTGGCATTCCTTCACTTTACCTGATTTGGGCGCTCACCTTACCTAGTCCCATACCATCAGTGGAAATGATGACCCAAGCTAAGCCAGTGACATGAGGTATTGTCTCTATGTGATAAGGAGTTGGGAGGATGGAAAGTTGGAGTTCCTGGGGTAAGTGGGCACCAGGTGGAAGGAATCTCCTGAGAATCAAGCCAAGAGGAGATGTAAAAATCAAGAAGAGATAGGAGTGGAAATGTTGTCTTGAAGACCATCTGCCTCATTAGAGTATGCCAAGCCTGAAAATTTGTTATATAAGCCAATATATTTCTTTTGCATAGGACATCTTGAGATTTTTTTTTTATATATTTGTGAATAAAAGCATCCCAATACATCCAATGTTTCTTTTGGCTTTTATTCTATACTCTAATTCTTGCATAGTACCACAACAGACTTTTTTTTCCTTGTTACATTCAACTTAGATATTTATCTACTTCATAACTGTGTTGGGAGATACTCACTTCACCATCAGAGAATAGGATATTTAGTAAATTTTCAATTGCTCATCTTACACTTTCATGTAAGATGAAGAAGCTATGGTTGGATGATGATGTTGTTCCAAAAAAAAAAAAAAAAAGCCAGCAATGTTTTATTCTAAAGTCAGACAATATGGCTTCCCAGGTTAGAAACCACTGATGATTTACATGAGTCTAATACTATTGCTTCAGTTTGGCTGATTGCTAAATGTCAAGATGATCTCCACTTATTGGTCAGTTGGACAATCAGCATATCCCATGATATCTACAAAAGGGAATCCAGTGGCATCATTATTCTGGGTTGAGTCTGGGATTTTCTTGATGCAAGGTAGTACCAACTTTGGTTTCGAAACTGCGATAAAAACAACTGCTCACAGATGGCTGTGGTGAGCAACAACCCAAAAGAAGTGAGAAATAAGGGTATTAATCCAAAGGCACTAGAAAAGCTGCTTCTTAACAATTGCTCAGCCACGTAGAATGGCCACAACCATTACCTAGTGTCCATGCCAACTGACAAAGAAGGGCATGTAAACGCATCTGATCCAGCATTTTTTGTGACACACCCTGCTAAAGAATCAACCTAGAGAACTGGAATTAGAATTTCAGTGTTCTTCCATTGTTATGATTACACTCAGAATGTATGATTACACTCAGAATGTATGCCACCCACGTCCTTCCTAAACAGCAATCCAAGCTCCTCCCAATGTGGGGTCTCCGTCCACCAAAGCAGAGCTCTCACTTATGTGTGGGGACGCAGCTTGTCCCCTTGCAAGGTTAGAGCACAGAACTTTATCTGAGGGAACTAAGGGATTACTTTTCCCAACAACTCCATCTTGTGCCCCGGAGCTGCCTTCAGGAACAGATTATCTTGTGATGACTCTTTCAATATTTTATGACAGTATTTGTATTTGCCTCATAACATTTGTTTCTCTAGGATACATCTACCCAAGTGCCTCACTATTTCTTTGTCCCGGCAAATATCCTAATTCCTACTCTGTAATTTCCCCCAATAAGAATCTTCCTCAATATCTGACTTCTGTTTGGGAAATAAGTAGATATGTGTTTCCTTCGGGGGCAAGACAATTGGAAGCATATGTTGCCTACTTTATGCCCATAGAAATCTGAACCTCCAGAATAAAAACTATGTGATCTTGTCAACATTTTTGGAACAGTGAGACTTTCTACTGATAAATTTGTTAGGCTTCCAATCATTAGACGCGTCAGTAGCATAGAATTGTGTTGCTAGAAGGCACATTAAGAGTTCCCTGGAACACTGCCTTATCCTTTCAGTCAGGTTGTCCTAAGTGTATTCATGTTCTTTATAAAATGTTTTCATACATATAATCTACTTAATATTTACTGCCACCTTGGGAAACTCACATAGCAATGTGTTACTTTTCCCTACTCTGCAATAAAAAACTAAAGAGTAGTCAAGGTAAGATTATAACTAGCTAGTCATAGAGGTAAGACTCCAGACCTGTCATTTTTGACTTTCAGGTGACATGTCAATAACCAACAAAGTATGGTCTGTCTACTGTCTAGAGGCCAGGAGTAAAACCACAGGTACACTGAGTCTTGGGTTATGTTTTAGGTTTGGCAGACCCAGAGCAAAAGGACAAGGCATGTTTCACCTCGCACTTGCTCATAGTAATCTGCACCAACAACTACCAAAACGTTACCCTCATCTACTGTTCCCTTCCAAGTTCAAGAGAAAGAACTTGAGGAAACTTTTATCCTGTGACATTGAAGCATTTGTCCTTTATGATTTTGTTCTCCGTCCAAGAAGAAGCTTAAAGGAAAGCAATCTTACAGTCCTGTGTCTTCTTTATGAACTCTTCTACTGGCTTAGGAGTGGTCATCAGATGGGAAGGGAAACTTCTAATCCTGGCTGGAGATCTACTCCCATGAAAGAACTTTCCAGAACCATGTGCTACCATCTGAAGGCACAGTGCACTCTCTTTGGCTCCTCCTTTATCCTGAACACCACACATTCTCTCTTTTTGTTGGTGGTGGTGTTTTTCAAAGTAGGGTTTCACTCTAGTTCAGGCTGACCTGGTAGTCTCAGGGTGGCCTCAAACTCATGATGATCCTCCTGCCTTTGCCTCCTGAGTGCTGGGATTAAAGGCATGAGCCACCACGCCTGATGAATACTCTTTCACTGAGCTATTGAATCTGAGGACATGTGACTTACGGTACAGACAAACAGTTGCTCTTCCAATCATGAGTTAATTTCTATTTTCTGTCCCTACTTACCAGCAGCTTTTGATTTGGGGTCTAGTGAGAAGTCAGTATATCTGTGTTCTTGCCCCAGATAGCAGCAAACAGGTCAAGTCCGAAAGCTATACGCTTTCAGAGAATTGCTCATGCCATTCAGTGACAAAAGAGCCTGGAGTCGCCTGTGGTCCTTGCTTCATGTGTTAGATACAAGGACCTTAGGATGAGAAACCAGGATGTTCAGAGACCCAGTTAGGGAAGAGAAGATTAAAAAAATAAAATAAAAAGATGGGGAGATGGCTCAGTGGACAAAATGCTTACCATGTAAGCATGAGTACCTGACTTTGGAATTCCCGTACCCTCATAAAGAGCTGGGTGTTGTGGTAGGCAAGTCTAATCCCAACCACACCTATGGGTGAGACGGGAGATAGATACAGATAGGAGAATCCACCAGAAGTATAAGGGAAGGGGCAGCTAGCGGAGGGAAAGTGGAGGTGACCAGCCTGAGACCTTGCCTTAAAGGAAATGGAAAAGCAAGGACCTTAAAGTTCCTTTAAACACCACGTATGCCACAGCACGTGGGTGCCCGTACTCACAAGCAAACAAATGCACGTGAGCACACACACACATACACACACTCCACCCCCCACCTATAAGTAGATACATAAATAAATAACTAGTAGTAAACAAAACCATTCAAAGGAAAATGTGAAAAAATATATATATATGATAACAGATTATACTCTTTTGTCCACTTGCTCCTGGTCCTGTTTCCCTGGCCACCCCCCACCCCAATGGGATCACAGGATTCACTGAGGAGTCATGAATGCTTCCGTCAGTCCCTATGCGGTAGTGAGGGGGGATGGTGCTTCAGGGTATCCTGTGAACTCTGTGGCTCGTACAATCTTTCTGCCCCCTCTTTTCTTTTTCTCTTTCAAACATTTCATTTATTTATTTGACAGAGAGAAAGAGAGAGAGAGAGATTGAATGGGCAAACCAAGGCCTCCAGCCACTGCAAATGAACTCCAGATGCATGTGCCATGTGCATCAAGCTTATGTGGGTCCTGGAGAATAATCCTTGGGTCCTCAGGTTTCACAGGCAAGTGCCTTAACCACTTGAGCCATCTCTCCAGCCCATCTGCCCCCTCTTTTTAAGGGAATTTCAGAGGTCTAAAAATTCTTAGGTCTAAATCCGAGTAATTAAAGTTCACAAGCAATCACACACAGAGAGAGATACAGACACACACACAACTTCCAGACCAGATTTCAGGTTAATGTCATGTATCTTTCTGGAAAGGTCACATGGTGTTCTCAACATTTTCATATTTGTATGAGGTAGAGACACAGCAGGACCTTTCACAAGGGTGCTGACTGACAGATGTGATATCGTTGAGCCAAGTTCCCATCATCATAAGAAGTTCAACAAAGCGGTCTGGATTATTTTGGAGACCAATTAAAAAAAAAACAACATTTCCTTGAGAGTGCAAATAAAACGCAAACCATGGTCTTTGTAGTAGGAGGACTGGTCTTAGCTTCTAGGCGGTATCTTATCATGTGAGCTGCCCTGACTGAATGAATCAATTAGATTTTCTAAGGCTCGGTTATTTTTTTGTACTAAGGACCCAGGTTCAATTCCCCTGTACCCACTTAAGGCAGAGGCGCAAGGTGGTGCATACATCTGGAGTTCATTTGCACTGGCTAGAGGTCCTGATGCACCCATTCTGCCTATCTGCCCCTCTGTTTCTCAAGTAAATAAATATATAAACTGTCTTACACATTCAATTAAAAGGTTAAAATTTTAGATGGTTTCTAAATGTTTATTCTAATGACTTAAATCTTCAAGAAATCGATTAATTTGAGCTTATTGATAAAACACAATCTGTTAAAAAGCTTTACCTTAACATTCAATATTCATGATTTTTGTGTTTCAGAATAATAGAGCTATAAATAAAAACTGAGATTTTAGTGAGCAAAGTTAAAAGAAAAGGATGTGTTTTTGGATGAGAGAGGTAAGATAAAAAGATTACTCCAAATAGAAATAAACTAGAAGGTCAGGGTATGTTGTAAAAAGAAAAAGAACATGGTACTGATGAAATCATTTATTATTAAAGGTTATTACATTTCTAAGGTCAAAACTCTAATACTCTGAAATAAAACTAATGCCTGATTCTTGGTTTAAGACAATAAGGCTGAGGTGTTAGATGTCGCAAGTATCTGGAGTTTGACTGCAGTGGTTGAGGCCCTGGCATGCCAATTATCTCTCTCTCTCTCTCTCTTCCTCCCTCACTCTCTCTTTCTTTCTCTTTAGCTCTCTCTAAGAAAAGGAAAAGAGAGAGAGAGAGAGAGAGAGAGAGAGAAAGGAAGGAAGGAAGGAAGTTGTGTTTGCTGTCCACTCCCTCCTAATAGGTCTACTCATGATCAGACAGCCTGATCTACTGTTAAGGGTATTGATTAAGGGCTGGAGAGATGGCTTAGTGGTTAAGGCATTTGCTTGCAAAGCCAAAGGACCCAGGTTCGATTCCCCAGGACTCACATAAGCCAGATTCACAAGGGGGCACACATATCTGGCACTCATTTGCAGGGGCCGGAGGTCCTGGCATGCCCTCTCTCTCTCTCCTCCCCCTATTTCTGTATCTCTCTCTCTCAAATAAATAAATTATATATCTATATCTATATCTATATCTATCTATATATATATATATGTATATATATAGATATATAGATATATATAATTTATATATATTATATTTATATGGATATTGATTAAGCCTTACTGCCCCTGGGTCTGGCTGATGAATGAGATCTCCTTGTGGCCCAGGCAGGGATACGACAATCCAGACTTCACTGTTCAGAGAAGACTTTCCAGTGCCCATAAAATGCAGACCCAGGTAAGTAATGCTAGGGTAAGAGCCCTCCAACAACAAAAGAAGACAACCTCACACGGTCAGCAACTACATGTTTACGAGCACACAGCTGCTCCGTACTGTACAATCACCAATCAGAATGAGGCAGAAATGAGAGTCAGGTGTGTGTGTGTGTGTGTGTGTGTGTGTGTCTAGGGAAATGCCTAAAGCCAGGCAACCAGGAGATGCCACCCCACTTGCTGTGTCTGGACAGGAATTCAGTATCTGGTCCAGTCTCACCACAACGTTTGTGGTACACATTACTGTCTCCCCAACCTAGCACACTACCTGAGTCCACCACTAAGCACCCCTGCCCCTTACATGCCTAAGTCTGACAACAGAAATCCACCCTCATTAATTATACAGGCTTGCCCCACAGATGGCAGGGCCTCTGTTCTTACATAGTTTGTGTCTCTCTCTTGCACTTTGGCCATTTGATTGACTTGAGGTTTCTTCTTCTTTTCCATCTGAATATTGAGGATCACAGGTAATAAGAGTCCTCCCCAGCCAACTGAGCGAGGGGAGGGCTCTCATTTCCTGTCTGGCTCCAGGTGACTGAATTTCTGGGTCCCTGTTCTGGTACCTTCTCTGTTACCCTTGTTTAAGCCCCGAGTCCCTCACCCCCGCTCTCTGAACTCCCCCCTGTGCGGAGGAACAGGGCTGGGGGGCCATGCTTTGCTCTCCCGCCAGCTTCTGAGCATTTCGCCCTGACCTTCCAGCATGAACTTCTAGGTCCTGCCTGCCCTGCACATGTATAACTGTTCCAGCATTTTCCTACATACGTCTTCCCTAAATAAACCTTGTAATTCGTAATTTCTTGCTGGACATAGGCAAGACCCTGGGTTAAAGCAAACCTAAGCTGTTGGACAGGAAGGCCCCCAGACAATGGAGAGGTCGCAGCAGCCTGAACCACTGGTCATATCTTGGTCATATCTCGGGGACCGGACGGGCAGGGGAGCTCCTGCCCCCAGTCTCGGGGGGTTTCAGTGAGCCAAGATCCTTTCCCCAATTCTTGGGGGGTCACAGTGAGCCTGGGCCCCTGGACAAAATCTCGGACCCTGAGATTGGCAGAAAGTAAGGCCACTCCCTCTCCAAGCATGGGATACCTGGACGTTCCCATGAGACTTAGGCTTTGCCCATAGCCCTGTGGCCTTTGGCCAGTTGCCTAGGAAACTCCTCATATGGTATCAGCCAGCACCTTTGCACAGCCCCTCCCCCTGTTCCTTATTCCACTGCCTGTGTGCTGGAATCGATGTCCCCATATGCTAATTAGGCATCAGCAAGCAGCCTTGTGCATCCAATCCCCTTAGCACCTTCTTCCCACCCTCAAGTGCTTACAAACCCATCTCCCTGACAGTAAACCAAGCTGTTGACTGTGGCTGCCTTCTTTCCTCACCTGCACACAACTTTGATCTCCTCGGTTGCCTGGACTCCTTGGGGAACCGTGGCCAGCCCAAGGACCCAGGAACCCCCAATTTCTCCCTGAATAAACCCAGTAACTTGTAATCTATCCTTTTCCATCTGTTTATTTCAATTCTTTGTTAAAATAGACAAGAACCTGTAAGGTTGGGGTTCATGAGCAAGCCCCCAATTCCAACCCCCCCCATAGCAAGAACATGCGTAAATACAGAAGTGAAAGAAAATACAGGGTGTGAAGGGGCCTAAGGGAGGCTCTAGAGGCAGCCCCCGCCGCACTCAGGGCCCAGCCTTTGGAGGTGGGCCAGCTGAGTCCCTGCTGCGGTGAGCAAATGCTGCTTCCCGCTGAAAGCCTCTGTGCTCTGAATCTCTGCTCAAGAATACCCCACATTCCTGGAGACTCACCAAGGACTTGGAAATGGTGATTTCACTCCCCCCCCTTTGTCCCCTTGGCGTGCTAAGTCACCTGGGACACTGGAGAGAGGTGACCTCACCTGGGGCGGGCAGAATGACTGATCTGTAGGGGGCTAGCCCTCCTGGCGCGTTGGGGAAAGGATGCTGTGCGCACAAAGGAACCCAGCGATGCCTAGTGTGGGGTCCGCTGGTTAGACTGGTGAAGAACCCAGGTTTACTGGGGTAAGCTTACCCCTAAGAAGCAAAACCAGAGCCTGATCAACTCCCAGCATGCAGTTATCTGTCACTGAAGACAAAACCATGACTCTGAAGGTGGGCTTGGAAGCTTCTGAGTGGGACTAAATGACAGATGATGGGCCAGTTCCAACCTGATCAAGAATCCCTCGCAGGGCTCGGTGAAGTGGGTGGCAAACCCAGCGACCTCACCTCCCACAGGGTGTGCTGTGAAAAACCTCAAAAGGGGGATTATTCAGGAGATTATGAGAAGGGGTAAGTTAATTTTTTTTTTAAAGTTTAAAAAAAAATCTATTTATTAGAGACGGGGTGTGGGGGTGTAAAATGGGCACACCATGGCCTCCAGCCACTGTAGGTGAACTCCAGATGCATGTGCCACCTTATGGGACCTGGAAAATCGAACCTGGGTTCTTAGGCTTCACAGGCATGCGCCTAAACTGGTAAGCCAGGTCTCCAGCCCAAGTTATGAATTTTTTTTTTTTTTTTTTGGTCTATGATCATATGGCCCTAAAATTCTTTTAGGCTCAGGACATAGCAAGCGGGCTGCCCTGAAACCCAGGCTACCTTGACGGAGGTGGGGGTTTCAAATGCTAGCCAACAGCTTTACTGGCTTAAATTGTCTTGCTGGCTTCAGGCACCCACCAATTCAAAGGCTGACTTCCCCTCCCTGGCTGCTGGATGTTAGAGCTGGTTATGAGGAAAGGGAAATAATTTGATTCTTAACAATGAGCAGTATTTTCTGACATCATTTTTTCCTCTGGATTTAAACTGGTTTATTCTCTGTTACCACCAGTGCTAATTCTTACCTAGAATCTCATCTACTTTTAAATTGCTCTGCTTTTTTTGCTGAAAGGCCAAAGACCTCACTTAAGCATACAGGCAAGTTTCCTGGGTGGCCACAGCCTCTGAGATTAAATCCTCTCATGGTATGTGGGGATCCCCAGTGACCCCACAAGCACGCAGCCTCTCTCTGCTTGGCCTGATCTCAACCTCCAAAATCCACTTGCACTCCTTATTTAAAATGTATTTTTTCTTCTCTTCTCCGTACTGAAATTGCTTCTGGCTTGGCCACTAAGCCAGTGCATGGGCGTGCTCATGCCAGGAATTCCAGTCCTTGCACCTCCATGGCTTTTAGCTTGCAGAACGCTAATATAACTGTCTCTAATTCGCTTTGTCTTCCTTGCTCTGCGTGGCCTACCCGACTTGGCAACAACCACATGGCCTGACCACGATGGTCACAGGGCACATGGCTTCAGTCCACACGTGGGCAGGACGTACCCCAGCCTGACAACGAAGGGCAGCATGCCCCAGAGGGAGGTGCCAGGTTGATCCCCAAATTCCTACCTCCCTGCAGGCCCTTCCGTGAAGGTTCCCCCAGGCAGCTGCCAACACAGAACGCAGCCTGAAGATTTTTCATGCTTAGATTAAGGGTTACTCAATGAGACATCTGTGAGAAATTTCTGAATCTCACAATGCTCTAAACTTTAGTGATAATCTAACCTGCTTACATGACTTTTAAAAATGTGTTTAAGAAAATTTACAAAACAGAAGGCTTCTGCTTTTTCTGTTATATTGAAGTATTAATCTGAAAACACTGTAACTTTTTTGTTTTAGTGAACTTTCTGTCATGCTTATGCTAATTCTACCAAATGGATATCCCTGGGTTTATGTTTAAGTTTTATAAAATAAATAATTTAGTCTCAGTCATTGTTACTTTTGTTCTTTAAACAAAAACCTAAAAGGGATGCCCCATGTCCTGAGATAACGTCTATATTTAAAGTCATGTTTAAAGGGGCCCATCATCAATTCCTGAGTCAGTGAGTTAACCCCAAGTTGTGGCAATAGCACCTGTGATGAACAAATGGTGTTGGTACTATTTAGACATAAACTGTAGTAGATGTCCCCAATAAACTCATGAGTTCTGAATGTTAAGTCCCCAGCTCGTGGCAATTTCGGAATTGGAGCTTTGTTGGAGGAGGTGTGTTGTATGGGGTGGGCTTATGGGTGTTATAGCCAGCTCCCCCTTGCCAGTGTTTGGCACATTCTCCTGCTGCTATTGTCCATGTGATATTGGCCTGGAGGTGATGCCCAGCCTCTGCTTCTACCACATTTTCCACTGCCACCATGAAATTTCCCCTCAAGTCTGAAAACTCTTCTCCCCACCCACAAGCTGCTTTTGGTCGGGAGCTTTGTGTCAGCAATGTGGAGGTAAATGCCACAAACTGTTATCAGTCATGGGTGATCGCAAAATCGGTTCACATTAATCACAGTGCCTCTAAGGTAGATTAATTACTATAGATTCCTCTTTCAGGATTAAGCAAAAAGCACCACCTGTCTATTTTCTCTTTGAAAACAAGTTTAAATAATTGTCTCAGTTGTGATATCTCCTACTCAAAGATATAGCCTCATGCTTAAACAATCGTTTTCATCTGAAAGAAATGGTCTTGAGTTCAACTGTTCTGTTTCCAGCCTCCCGTGGGTAATTGATACCCATAGAGATATATAGACTTTCCAAAGACACTTCCAAATACAGATGTCAAGATTGTATACTGTCTTAATTACTTTTCCATTACAATTTCCAGATCAAATCAACTCACTTATATTTGTTAAGATTATTTCTAGGGTTGCTAACATGTTCTGCCTGTACTTACAGCTGCTACATATTAAAAGGTCAAGACTTGCATGCATTCTATGTTCTAGATATGACAAGCGCCTTGACCACTGAGCAATTTCTCCAGCCCTGCTGAAGCTTTTTTGACCTGGAAGCAAGAACCAAAATATTATTTTCCCATTTAGCTCCAATGTCTCCAACTGGCTTTGGAGTCTACATATGGTTGTTAAACACTCAGAAGAACAGATATACCAGCCTTGAAGAAAAGTGTAGGTACAGATTGGTGAAACAGATCAGTTAAAGAATGGCATAGAGGCTTAAAATCATTCTGTCTGACACTGAAGCTTTTCAGGTTTTTCTGGGGGTGGGGGGGGTCTCGCTCTAGCTCAGGCTGACCTGGAATTCACTATGGAGTCTCAGGGTGTCCTTGAACGGTCGACCATCCTCTTACCTCTGCCTCCAAAGAGCTGGGATTAAAGGAATGGGCCACCATGCCCCGAAGTGTTATGCTTTTGATGTATGGGACTTGCCTTGCCTTTCCTACCCTGCCTGGCTCCCCTGGACGCAAGGCCTGTCTCCAGTCTCCCTGAAACCATGGAAGACGGCCACACGTGTAATGATGTCACGGAAATATAAGCCTCTCAACCAAGATGACGCTCTTTGACCTTGAGGGCGTCAGAGCATCAAAGGGGGGGGTGCAGGTGGTAAGCGCCCTCCCTGAACCAAAGGAAGGCGCCGTGGCACAATCATTAAGCGTGTGTATATGCAGCAACCCTGTAGCGTGGAACGAGAGATCAGAATATGGGTTACCACGTGGGGTGTGGGAGGGACTAAAGTGTTAAAGGAAACCACGGACGGTATCTACGGCAAGGCCTCACTGCTCCGGGCTCAGCCTTTGCATGCCAACCGGCTGAGCAGATGCTGCCTCCAGCTGCCAGGCCCCCGCCCAGCCCCACCTGGCTGTCTGAGGACCCCACCTCGATGCCCCTCCCACCAGGTGGGCCGCAGGCTCCTTGAGGCGCAGGTGCTCAGGCCCGGTCCCTCGCGGCGCAGCTCTGCCTCTCCTCTTCCGCAAGCCCCTAAAATCTCCCTCCCCGCTTTCCCAAGGCTCCAGAGCTTCCCTCGCGGCCGCTTCGGATCCTGGCAGTCTTTCCTGCTTTGCTTCAGATCCCGGGCCAAGGAAAGGATCCATCTTGGTCCTCTGCTGTGAACCCCGCCCTGACACATCCTGCACGCAACACGTGCCAGGATGATAATGGTGATGATGATGATGATGATGATGATGATGATGATGATGATGATAAATAGAAACCACTGTGAAGTAGGACCAATTCAATACCCACTGGTGCTCGTAACAAGGAAAACTTTCCCTATGCTGGGAACATTTCCATCATTATTTATTTCCAAAAATTTAAAACATTTATTTGAGAGAGTGGGGGGCGGGGGGGGAGAGGGAATGGGCACACCAGGGCCTCCAGCCACTGCAAACGAACTCCAGATGCATCCGCCCCCTTATGCATCTGGCTCACGTGGGGCCTGGGGAATCGAACCTGGGTCCTTTGGCTTTGCAGGCAAACATCTTAACCACTAAGCCATCCCTCCAGCCCAATTTCCAAAATTTTTACATAATGGGAACTTTTGCCATATCACCAAATGTTGCCTATTTGTCAAATTCTCAGTTTGGTGTACCTTAAACTCTGGTTATTTGTTCAAGTCTCACAAATGTCAACTACTACTTAACCTTTACCTCAACACTGTAGGCTTTAAGGATTTGATATGTCCCCCTAAAGAAAAGTCTAGAGCATCAGAGGCCATTGACTACTAAGATCCAAAGGGAAAAAAAATATTTTTTAGTTTATGGAACATCTGTGAGGTGCTTATGGCCTACCTGTTGACTGTGGTCCACACCTTGGAGATCACTAGGTGGTCGGATTGCTTTTTGACTCAGCTTCTGGAGGCGTGGATTAACTTCCCGGGTTTATCCTTCGCCACTATGGGCCACCCTGTGCCATTGCCGGCAATCCAGGGCAGCCTTGGCCTGACCTCCCAAGTCCCTAGTCTCTCTTACTGGAGACCCTCTCTGGGCAGGAGAGTCAGATGTTACCATTTAACTGGGCAGACACCTGCTGACCACCCTGAAGTGTTTGTGATGACATAACAGGAGCACTTGAGAGTCATCATAGAGGGAACTCAAGAGACATGGTCACAGGCCATCTCTGCCTTGTTAGCTGTTTGAAAGTAAACCCGTTATCTTACTTCTTAGCTCAGGTTTCTGCTTAATAAAATAATAATAAGGGCTGGAGGGATGGCTTAATGGTTAAGGCATTTGCCTGCAAAGCCAAAGGACCCAAGTTCAACTCTCCAGGACCCATGTTATGAAGATGTACAAGTGGGCATATGCATCTGGAGTTCATTTGGAGGCCCTGGTGTGCCCATTCTCTCTCTCTCTCTCTCCCTCCCTCTTTCTCTGTCAAATAAATAAGTTAAAATCAAAATTAAAAATAACAATACCGCTATTATTAGTAGGTTTTCTGTATAAGCTAGCAAAGCATTGCAAAGCTCTGCTTCATTTGCACAAGTGATGCACATGTGCCCTTGTCTGGAAGAATTAATACTTATGCTATCATCTGGACTATGCTGTTTCTCAAGTATAACTAACCTCAGTGATGCAAGATTGAGCTCTTAGTGAGATTAGAACTGCAACCTGGCCTGGAGAGATGGCTTAGCCATTAAGGCACTTGCCTGCAAAGCCTAAGGACCCAGGTTTGATTCTCCAGGTCCCACACAAGCCAGAGGTGCATCTGGAGTTCGTTTGCAGTGGCTGGAGGCCCTGGTGTATTCTTTCTCTCTTTCTCTCTCCCCTGCCTCTCTCAAATAAATAAAATAATATTAAAAAAAAATAAAGTTCCGAAAGGATACAGAAAAAAAAAAATAGCCACACTGTTAAACCTTTAGATCAGAAAGTTGTTATTTAAGGCAAATTGCCCAAATGTAGCGTACATCATAACAAACGAGTTATTTATTCCCAGATGCTGGGGATGGCGAATGTTACCCGATTGTTTAGCTCCTCAAACTCTTCAGTATAAACACACACTCTGCATTCCCTTTTTTGGCTCCCAAAATGCAAGTAATTATACACTGCTCCGGATAATGTTGGACAAGCCCTGCATTGCATTCCAGGCAAGTTCTGGGTTCTGTCAGCCTTTTGAATACCATGCCCACGAGCATTCTGTTCTGACAGCCTTACTAACAACTAGTAAACAAATAGTTTCATGGTTGTTTTTTTTTTTTTGAAAATTCAACAGCACTAAAGCTTAATTTCCAAATTATTCCAAATTCCTTTCAAGCCAGGGGAGGCAAAAATTGCCTCAAATACAGTACAGCTCCTGTTTTGCCTTAAGAACAGTTTTTCCTGCAATCACTATGATAAGGCGTCAGAATTCATAAATTTTTTTTTTGTTTCTCAGTTTTATTCAAGAATGCATACAAAATATTCCAGACCAGTGTTTTTTATTTATATGTTTTTTTATTGACAACTTCCATGATTGTAAATAATATCCCATGGTAATTCCCTCCTTCCCCCCACTTTCCCTTTTGAAAGTCCACTCTCTATCAGATCTCCTCCCCCTCTCAGTCAGTCTCTCTTTTATTTTGATGTCATCTTTTCCTCCTATTATGATGGTCTTGTGTAGGTAGTGCCAGACACTGTGAGGTCATGGATATCCAGGCCATTTTGTATCTGGAGGAGCACATTGTAAGGAGTCCTACCCTTCCTTTGGCTCTTACATTCTTTCCGCCACCTCTTTCATAATGGACCCTGAGCCTTGGAAGGTGTGATAGAGATATTGCAGTACTGAGCACTCCTCTGTCACTTCTCAGCACGATGGTGCCTTCTGAGTCATCCCAAGGTCACTGCCATCTAAAAAGAAGCTTCTCTAACAAAAAGTGAGAGTAGCATTAATATAAGAGTATGAACATTAAGAGAAGTGCTTACTGGGCAGTTTGATGAGCATAGTACATACATTTAGCCAGACAGCAGCAGACATTATATCCCTAGGGCTCATGACTACCCCTGTTGTAGGTTTTTTTCAGTATCAGGGATGTATTCCCTCCCATGGAGTGGTCCTCCAGTCAAATTAGAGGATGTTGGTTTCCCCCATAACAGACGTGCCACTATTGTAGCCATTGGCTCATTTGGCCTGGTTGGCCAAATATAAAGCTTGCAGTGTCCACTGTTGAGTATCTTCACTGGTGATTTCTCTTTCTCCCATTGAACTGCATGCAGTTCCAGCTTTCTGTCAGCTGGCCTACATGGAGGAGATTCCAGCAGGATTTCTCAGTGACCTTGCAGTCCAAGTATGTGGAGTCTTCAGCAATAGGGTCTTATTAACTATTCCTGGTGGGAAACCAATGGCCTTGACAGTGGCCTGTAATGTTTTGGGGGTATCAGGGACCTCCCTGGCCAACAACTCACTGGAAGGTATCCCATCCTTGGCACTGAAAATTTCCTAGTAAAAATCTATGGCTCCTGAGGATTGTACAAAAAAGTAGGTTTCCATATGACTATTTATAAACTCTTAGATTTTGATTAACCTTCCTTCCACCTTTCCTTTACTCAATCTCTTCCCCTGACCTCACTTAGGCCAGACCATCTTCCTCTTCTTCATCCTCATTAATCTGGAAGTAATGTAATTTGTAACTCTCTTTACTGTTAGTGAATATATGTAACCAATCATGTAGGTAATTTTTCTTCAAATGCTTTTTTAAGATTTATTTTTATTTATTTATTTATTAGAAAGAGAGAGGGGGAGAGAGAGAGAATGGGTGGGTGTGTCAGGGCCTCTAGCCACTGCAAACTGCATTTAGTATTAAGCATAGATTCTGTGACAGTGGCCAGAATAAAGTGAGCAAAGGTCATAGTTTCTATTTGAGCACCAATTTTTTTATTTGTTTGGTTTTTTTTGTGTGAGGTAGGGTCTTGCTCTAATCCAGGCTGACCTGTAATTCACTATGTAGTCGCAGGGTGGTCTCTAACTCATGGTGATCCTCCTACCTCTGCCTCCCAAGTGCTGGGATTAAAGGCACAAACCACCACACCTGGCTGAGCACCAGATCTTTTTTAAAAAATTTATTTACTTACTTATTTATGACACAGAGACAGAATGGGTGTGCCAGAGCCTCTAGCCACTGCAAACGAACTCCAGATGCATGCACCACCTTGTGCAACTGGCTTACATGGGTCCTGTGGAATTGAACCTGGGTCCTTTGGCTTTGCAGGGAAGTGACTTAACCACTAAGCCATCTCTCCAGCCCTGAGCACCAGATTTTTAGAGCACAATTTGGCTGTGCTTTCTTCTGGGCAAATCATGGTGGGCTCTGGGGGACCTATTTGAGCCTTCACACTTCTTGGAATAAATAAACTCAGTTAATTTGCTCCAAGTCTTCATAGAATGAAGCACATGTATGCACGTATGTGTGCATGTGTGTGTATGTCTGTGTGTGCGTGTGTGTCTAAATGTTAGGGGAGTGAGTTGCACACGGGGAATCCAGGAATTGTTGAAGAAAAACACTTTTTTGCAGCAGGGAAGTTCAAAAGTCCTGCCAGCTGCAACGCTGATTAGAGAGAAAGTTCAAGGAAAGTTAGTATCTAAAAATAAATAAACGAAAGGAAATTCAGTGAGGAAACAATGTTCAGGTTACGTTGATCTTAGAGACAAATGGGCATTCAGAAGTGGGTTTGCCTTTCTGCTTTTCCTGACAGGAGAAGCTGCCAGTTATTGGAACCAGTCCACGCATAAGGTCCTTGTCACCACGGCAACATCAGCTGACAGTGCTGGATGGTCCAGACCCATCCATGGCCAGAGTGTTCTGGCTAGAGATGAGGGAAGCTGTGGTCTGTCTTTTTTTCTCAACTTGTTTTTTCAAGCATTGGGAGATTTTGTTTCTTAGCTTTGAGGTTAGCTATTGTAAATTTTTCTAATTTGTATAAAACCCTTACCAAAGTGCAGCCTTTTATGTAAACAGCATCATAGGAGAGAAGAATTGAAGTGCTCAACGGAAAACTTATTTCAAGTTTCTTTTAAATAAACTCTGACAAGTGCTATGTAGTAGGTTCTGGGCATTTCTTCCTGGCTTCTTGTATTACAACCTTAAAGTATTTTTTTAAAATTTATTTATTTGAGAGCGACAGACACAGAGAGAAAGACAGATAGAGGGAGAGAGAGAGAATGGGCACACCAGGGCTTCCAGCCTCTGCAAACAAACTCCAGACGCATGCGCCCCCTTGTGCATCTGGCTAACGTGGGACCTGGGGAACTGAGCCTCGAACCGGGGTCCTTAGGCGTCACAGGCAAGCGCTTAACCACTAAGCCATCTTTCCAGCCCAAGTATTTTTTTTAATAATCTTAGCATTCTTTTTATATTTGTGCTTTATTTATTCTTATTATTTCATTTCATTTGTTTGACAGACAGAGAGAGAGAGAGACAAAGAATAGGCACATTAGGGCCTCCTGCCACAACAAGCAAACTCCTGACACATGTGCCACTTTGTGTACCTGGCTTTATGTGGGCACTGCGGAACTGAATCCAGGCTGTCAGAGGCAAGCAAGTGCCTTTAACCACTGGGCAAGCCCTCCAGTCCTATATTTGTGATTTATAATAACATATAACCCACAAAGGAAAAACTTTTCCAGTCATGTGAATTGAAAACATTAGCTGATGATTAAAGATGTTGAATTAAAGGGGCTGGAGAGATGGCTTAGCGGTTAAGCGCTTGCCCGTGAAGCCTAAGGACCCCGGTTCGAGGCTCGGTTCCCCAGGTCCCACGTTAGCCAGATGCACAAGGGGGCGCACGCGTCTGGAGTTCGTTTGCAGAGGCTGGAAGCCCTGGCGTGCCCATTCTCTCTCTCTCCCTCTATCTGTCTTTCTCTCTGTGTCTGTCACTCTCAAATAAATAAACTAAAAAAAAAAAAAGATGTTGAATTAAAAATAGAAGCTGGGCTGGGCATGGTGGCGCACGCCTTTAACCCCAGCACTTGGGAGGCAGAGGTAGGACGACTGCCGTGAGTTCAAGGCCACCCTGAGACTACAGAGTTAATTCCAGGTCAGCCTGGACCAGAGTGAGACCCTACCTCGAAAAACCAAAAAACAGAAGCAGCAGCAGCTACAGTTTAAGTGTTCTATATGAAGAACTCTAATAATTGTCACATTCCAGGATTGAACTCACTCACATCTTGGATTCATTAGCACCGCAAGCTAAAAATGTGTCGATTACTTAAGTATAAAGAAAATTCTAACATAACTTCTTGATGTAGGATACAGCCAAACTGAGTTTTAATCCTGCCACTTATTACTTACATAATCTTCAGAAAGTTACTAAAACTTTCTGTGATTCTATTTTCCTCATATGTAAAATGAGAATAAAAATAGCAGTTACCTGGTAAAGACTATTATAAGTATTTAGTGAGTTAATATTTGTAAAGTCCTTAGAATTGTCTTTGTTCAATGTTACATGAGTGTTTAGAAAAACATGAGTAAATAAACAAGTAAATAAATAAATGCTAAAGGATCTTTTTTGACTATCAGAAATACTTTTGGAATTTAGGACAGCTTGGTATATTTGCAATCTCTAACTAGAGTCAGGAAATGTTTAAATTCTTCCTCATATTTAAGCCTTGTGCCTCATTTAGCGTCATGCTTAAGGCCTCCTGACAAAGTAGCTTATTTGTGAAATTGGCCAATTTGTATGTGTGCATCGGGTAATGCTGTCAAAACTAAATATTAGGCTGGAGAGATGGCTTAGCAGTAAAGGTGCTTGCCTACAAAGCCAAAGAATCCTGGTTCAATTCTATAGGACCCATGTAAGCCAGACATACATGGTAGCACACGCATCTGGAGTTTCTTTGCAGTGGCTGGAGGCCCTGGCATGCCCATTCTCTCTCTGTCTATCTGTCTGTCTCTCTACCTTTTTCTCTCTCTCAAGTAAATAAATAAAATATATTTTTAAAAAACCTAAATACTGGCTCTTCTGATTTATTTGGATCTGAAAAAGTGCTCCAGTGTTTGTTAGAAGCACAGGCATGGCCTTTACTAAACTGACCAAATATAAGATGCTAGGCTGAGGGCTGGAGAGATGGCTTAGCGGTTAAGCGCTTGCCTGTGAAGCCTAAGGACCCCGGTTCGAGGCTTGATTCCCCAGGACCCACGTTAGCCAGATGCACAAGGGGGCGCACGCATCTGGAGTTCGTTTTCAGCAGTTGGAGGCCCTGGTGGGCCCATACTCTTTCTCTCTCTCTGCCTCTTTCTCTCTCTGTCACTCTCAAATAAATAAAATAAACAAAAAAAAAAAAATTTAAGATGCTAGGCTGAGAAGCCCTCACAGTACCCATTCATCCCTGCAGAAACCAAGGGACCCCAGACTCATGGAAATTTGAAAAAAGCCAGTAGTGCCGGGCGTGGTGGTGCACACCTTTACTTTAATCCCAGCACTCAGGAGGCAGAGGTACGAGGATCACCGTGAGTTCAAGGCCACCCTGAGACTACATAGTGAATTCCAGGTCAGCCTGGGCTAGAGTGAAACCCTACCTCAAAAAAAAAAAAAAAAAAAAGGCAGTACTTTTTAACCTCCCTGCTAGCGTAGAATGTATCTTTTCTACCAGCGTTTGTTAAGGACTTTACATTTCATTTCAGAACTCCAGTTCTACCATTGGTATGGAAGTACCTGTCCACTTCTGGGCTCAGATGTATAGCTCTCATACAGTCATTTCATATTAAGCCTTAAGAGCAAGGACTATGTATGGATGTGTGTATATGGCCTGGAATTGCATTATTGCTTGGACACTACTGGTCAGTTATTTTCTTGTGCTCACTCTCCCCTAGTTAAATATGGGAAGAAATTTTGCTATTAAGTAGGTATCAATGGTTGCACAATTCTCTCAACTGATCTTTTTAATATAATTGGTTGTTTCTCCACATGAGCGTGAGAGCCTACCACACAGAGGCTCTGGCTTTCTATAATCCAGTCTCTCTGAGGCTAACAGGTTGGAAACGTTATCCAATATTCTCAAATTAAGACACACATTCAGAGATGGTAAGACCCTATTGCTAAAGACTCCACAGGCTTGGGTGTAGGTCCCTGAGAAATCAGCTGTCAGGATACTGGAAAGCACCGTGAAGCCTGTTGGGGGAGAAAAGCCATCCAAACTCTTAACCATCAGTGGAACCTGACAGCTTCATGGCTGGCCAGCCAGGCCAAATGTATCAACGGTTGGAATGGTGGCAAGTCTGTTATGGGGGAAACCAGCTGCTTTGTGATTGGAGTTGAAACCTGCTCCACAGAAGGGAATTCCTGTCTGGTAATGAAAAACCCATGAAAAGCCATGGCTTGGGAGGTTAATAAGCCCTAGGAGAGAGCTGCGTCTACTGTATGGTTAAATTGATGTTATGTCCACAAAACCACCATTGACTTACTTGTGTGTATGCCCATAAATTAATGCTACTCTCATGTTTGGTTAGAGAGACTTTGATTTTCAGATGGGGGTGACCACTGGGGTAAACCCAAAACTCACCAAAGTGCTGAGAAGAAGTGACAATGGAGTGTTTAGCATTAAATGAAGCGTCTCTATGACACCTTCCAAGGCTCAGGGACCATCATGGAAGAAAGGCACAATCATACCCGGTAAAATTTTCTGAGAGAAAAGTTTTGGAAGCCAAAAGGAAAATGAGAACAAAGCAGTATACCATAGGTGAGGGAAACAGAAGCCACACTAGAGAAACTCAGACTCAATGAGTTATTACAGAAAATGGAAATGAGCACAATGCTGTTTGAAAGGTTTATGTGGGGGCTGGAGAGATGGCTTAGCAGTTAAGCACTTGCCTGTGAAGTCTAAGGACCCCAGTTCGAGGCTCAGATCCCCAGGACCCACGTTAGCCAGAGGCACAAGGGGGCGCACGCGTCTGGAGTTCGTCTACAGTGGCTGGAAGTCCTGGAGCACCAATTCACTTTCTCTCTCTCTGCCTCTTTCTCTGTCTGTTGCTCTCAAATAAATAAATAACCCCCCCCCAATTTTTTTTTAAGTTGTTTGAAAGGTTTAAGTGGAAAATTTACCAAAGGGTGTCCTCATTATCTAGATCTTATTCCAAGAATTGAAAAGGTCTTATGCAACTATGTAGTCAATAGCATTTACTGATATTTAACCAGGAAAATTTTGGGTCATGCATGGTGGTGCATGTCCAACACTCAGGAGCCTGAGGTAGAAGGATTGGCTGGGATCCGAGGCCAGCCTGGAACTACAGAGTGAATACCAGGTCAGCCTGGACTGGAGTGAGACTCTACCTGGGGGCGGGGAGGGACAGAGGAATTTGAGGTATACAAAGAGGTTCGCAGGAAGAGCAAGAACCTGAACTCAGTGAACAAAAAGGTACTGCTCTCCTGAGACAGTAATAGCAATGGAGACTTAGAGCCACTACTAGTAGTTAGGGGAGTAAGATTAGTAACAGCAGTCCTAGTTAGCAGAGACAGCAGGAGCAGCATGAATAGTCACAGCAGTAGAAGTAGTAACTGCAGAGAAAGCAGCAGCAGGAACAGTCACACAGTAGAAGTAGAAACTGCAGAGACAACAGCAGCAGGAACAGTCACACAGTAGAAGTAGAAACTGCAGAGACAGCAGCAGCAGGAACAGTCACAGCAGTGGAAGTAGTAACTGCAGAGACAGCAGCAGCAGGAACAGTCACAGCAGTAGAAGTAGAAACTGCAGAGACAGCAGCAGCAGGAACAGTCACAGCAGTAGAAGTAGAAACTGCAGAGACAGCAGCAGCAGGAACAGTCACAGCAGTAGAAGTAGTAACTGCAGAGACAACAGCAGCAGGAACAGTCACACAGTAGAAGTAGTAACTGCAGAGACAGCAGCAGCAGGAACAGTCACAGCAGTAGAAGTAGTAACTGCAGAGACAACAGCAGCAGGAACAGTCACACAGTAGAAGTAGTAACTGCAGAGACAGCAGCAGCAGGAACAGTCACAGCAGTAGAAGTAGTAACTGCAGAGACAACAGCAGCAGGAACAGTCACACAGTAGAAGTAGTAACTGCAGAGACAGCAGCAGCAGGAACAGTCACAGCAGTAGAAGTAGTAACTGCAGAGACAGCAGCAGGAACAGTCACACAGTAGAAGTAGTAACTGCAGAGACAACAGCAGCAGGAACAGTCACAGCAGTAGAAGTAGTAACTGCAGAGACAACAGCAGCAGGAACAGTCACAGCAGTGGAAGTAGTAACTGCAGAGACAACAGCAGCAGGAACAGTCACAGCAGTAGAAGTAGTAACTGCAGAGACAACAGCAGCAGGAACAGTCACAGCAGTGGAAGTAGTAACTGCAGAGACAGCAGCAGCAGGAACAGTCACACAGTAGAAGTAGTAACTGCAGAGACAGCAGCAGCAGGAACAGTCACACAGTAGAAGTGTAACTGCAGAGACAGCAGCAGCAGGAACATTCACACAGTAGAAGTAGTAACTGCAGAGACAGCAGCAGCAGGAACAGGCACAGCAGTAGAAGTAGTAACTGCAGAGACAGCAGCAGCAGGAACAGTCACAGCAGTAGAAGTGTAACTGCAGAGACAACAGCAGCAGGAACAGTCACAGCAGTAGAAGTAGTAACTGCAGAGAAAGCAGCAGCAGGAACAGGCACAGCAGTAGAAGTAGTAACTGCAGAGACAGCAGCAGCAGGAACAGTCACACAGTAGAAGTAGTAACTGCAGAGACAACAGCAGCAGGAACAGTCACAGCAGTAGAAGTAGTAACTGCAGAGACAGCAGCAGGAACAGTCACAGCAGTGGAAGTAGTAACTGCAGAGACAGCAGCAGCAGGAACAGTCACACAGTAGAAGTAGTAACTGCAGAGACAGCAGCAGCAGGAACAGTCACAGCAGTAGAAGTAGTAACTGCAGAGACAGCAGCAGCAGGAACAGTCACAGCAGTAGAAGTAGTAACTGCAGAGACAGCAGCAGCAGGAACAGGCACAGCAGTAGAAGTAGTAACTGCAGAGACAGCAGCAGCAGGAACAGTCACAGCAGTAGAAGTAGTAACTGCAGAGACAGCAGCAGCAGGAACAGTCACACAGTAGAAGTAGTAACTGCAGAGACAACAGCAGCAGGAACAGTCACACAGTAGAAGTAGTAACTGCAGAGACAGCAGCAGCAGGAACAGTCACACAGTAGAAGTAGTAACTGCAGGGACAGCAGCAGCAGGAACAGTCACACAGTAGAAGTAGTAACTGCAGAGACAACAGCAGCAGGAACAGTCACAGCAGTAGAAGTAGTAACTGCAGAGACAGCAGCAGGAACAGTCACAGCAGTGGAAGTAGTAACTGCAGAGACAGCAGCAGCAGGAACAGTCACACAGTAGAAGTAGTAACTGCAGAGACAACAGCAGCAGGAACAGTCACACAGTAGAAGTAGTAACTGCAGAGACAGCAGCAGCAGGAACAGTCACACAGTAGAAGTAGTAACTGCAGGGACAGCAGCAGCAGGAACAGTCACACAGTAGAAGTAGTAACTGCAGAGACAACAGCAGCAGGAACAGTCACAGCAGTAGAAGTAGTAACTGCAGAGACAGCAGCAGGAACAGTCACAGCAGTGGAAGTAGTAACTGCAGAGACAGCAGCAGCAGGAACAGTCACACAGTAGAAGTAGTAACTGCAGAGACAACAGCAGCAGGAACAGGCACAGCAGTAGAAGTAGTAACTGCAGAGACAGCAGCAGGAACAGTCACAGCAGTGGAAGTAGTAACTGCAGAGACAGCAGCAGCAGGAACAGTCACAGCAGTGGAAGTAGTAACTGCAGAGACAGCAGCAGCAGGAACAGTCACACAGTAGAAGTAGTAACTGCAGAGACAGCAGCAGCAGGAACAGTCACACAGTAGAAGTAGTAACTGCAGAGACAGCAGCAGCAGGAACAGTCACACAGTAGAAGTAGTAACTGCAGAGACAGCAGCAGCAGGAACAGTCACAGCAGTAGAAGTAGAAACTGCAGAGACAGCAGCAGCATCAACAGTCACAGCAGTAGAAGTAGTAACTGCAGAGACAGCAGCAGCAGGAACAGTCACACAGTAGAAGTAGTAACTGCAGAGACAGCAGCAGCAGGAACAGGCACACAGTAGAAGTAGTAACTGCAGAGACAGCAGCAGCAGGAACAGTCACACAGTAGAAGTAGTAACTGCAGAGACAACAGCAGCATCAACAGTCACAGCAGTAGAAGTAGTAACTGCAGAGACAGCAGCAGCAGGAACAGTCACACAGTAGAAGTAGTAACTGCAGAGACAGCAGCAGCAGGAACAGGCACACAGTAGAAGTAGTAACTGCAGAGACAGCAGCAGCAGGAACAGTCACACAGTAGAAGTAGTAACTGCAGAGACAACAGCAGCATCAACCGTCACACAGTAGAAGTGTAACTGCAGAGACAGCAGCAGCAGGAACAGTCACAGCAGTAGAAGTAGTAACTGCAGAGACAGCAGCAGCAGGAACAGGCACACAGTAGAAGTAGTAACTGCAGAGACAACAGCAGCAGGAACAGGCACATCACCAAGAGCACAGTTACAGTGCTCTTAGCAACGGCAGCAGTAGATGCAGTGACAGGCTTCCTTTGGTCATAGTACCGTGGCAGAAACAGTGGCTGCTTCCATTTACTGAAGGTTTGTTGTGTTGAACACTTGAATAGGAATTGTGATCATTATTACATTTACACTCCATGTTGATGTTACTAAATGGGTATTGCTGCCCACACCTCATTAATTGAAAACTAATGGGAGAACATAAAAACTAACTAATTTGCTCAATTCCACTTGGTTAGAAAGTGGAATTTTGGGTTTTAAATCATTTTTTAAGATTTTATTTTCATTTATTTATTTATTAGATACATACAGAGGGAGAGAGAAAGTGAGAATGGGCATGCCAGAGCCTCTAGGCACTACAAAGAACATGCACGTGCCACCATGTGCATTTGACTTTCATGGGACCTGGATAAGTGAACCTGGGTCCTTAGGCTTTGCAGGCAAGTGACTTAACCCCTAAGCCATCTCTCCAGCCCCTGATTTGGAATCTTGATACCCCTGATTGCAGAGCCTTCTACTTCTCTTGTGGTTGGATGTCATCTGTGACAGGGTCTATTGTAAACATTCATATGTTTATGGGCCATTTGAAGAACTTCTAAAAATGGAAATTCTCATATAATTAGATTGGTGTGATGTCCAAGATCCTGCATTTTCTTTTTTTCTCCTTTTTAAAATATTTATTATTTATTTGAAAGTGACATAAACAGAGATAGTGTGGGTACCCTAGGGCCTTCGGCTGCTGCGAATAGAAATCCAGAACCATGTACCACTTTGTGCATATGTGGTCATCAAACCTGGGACATCAGGCTTTGCAAGCAAGCAGCTTTGACCACTGAGCAATCTCTCCAGCTCCAAGACCCCATGGTTCTCACGTGTGTTTGGATAATACTCCTGGGAACACAGTGATCAGTAAGGCAACAGGGAATAAGGCGCTTCCCGTCAGAATGTGTGGCGTTGGTTTACTCATCTGAGTACAAAGAGGTTACTAAAACTATTTTTTAAAGTTTTTTTTTATTTGTTATTAGACAGACAGACAGACAGACAGACAGACAGACACACACACACACACACACACACACACACACACACATATATGTAGAGAGAGAGACAGAGAGAGCGCCTAGCCTCTGCAAATGAACTCCAGATGCATGCGCCACCATGTGCATCTAGCTTACGTGGGGCCTGGAAAATCAAACCTGGGTTCCTAAGCTTCACAGCCATGCACCTTAACTGCTAAGCCATCTCTCCAGCCCTGCTAAAACTATTTTTGAGGTTTCATTATCCTAGTATCCAGGTTATTGTGTGGTATTGAGAAACCAGATCACACACGAATGACTATCAACCATATGAATTTTTAACCTGTTTTCACATGAGATTCTGGCTGTGATTTATGTATCTCCCAGGCATCTCTGACAGGTGGGGATCAGCCACCCTCAAAAATTACGTTATTGTTAAGCTTTAGGCTGAGCAAAAAGTATTACTGAAAGAGTTCAAAGCACTCCTTTACATAAGCGTCTTTAAAGATTATGAATGTAAAAATAGCTTCTTATGAGCAGCTCGGGTGGTAGGGTTTTTCTTTTTAAATAGCAGAAATGAGAAGTCCCCACAACCATAAAGGTAGCACAATACATTAAAAGTATGTTAATGCCTTATTTTACAGTCTTACAGAAATTGAGGTTTTCTGAGTTAACAAAATATACTTCATCACAGATGGTCTGAAAGATAAAAGCAAGCAAAGCGCCAGTGTAGCAAGACTAAAAACACCACTCTGAGCTGAGCATGCTGGAAGCCTTTAGTGAAATCTTTCTACATATAGATTTGTTAAGTGCTGAAGGAAAACCAGTTTTGATTGGCAAGGGTACTTCAAATGCTTTCTGCAAAGCTTACGGCTATGAGATGTGCAAGTTTTATGGAGAAACCATTTTTAATTAAAATAGATGCCCTTATTGATATGAATTTTCTAATATTGTACCTACACAAGACAATGAAAAAAAGAAAATGGGTTTTGCTCTCTTCCGAGAGCTATGGTTCGGGTCACTAGAGGAGACGCTATGAGCTACTTTACTAAGCTGCAGCGAAGGGTAGAGGCACAGTACATCTATAGTCTCTGAGCCTATGAATGAAAGAATCTCCTGATGGTGAGGGCTGTTGCAAACCGCAACCAGAACCCTTCATTGAAGGTTTTAGAAAGAAGACATAAAACATATCCATCTGGAATGGCCCAAGTACATTTGTGTCTGAAGGAATCTGGGCAGGGAAGATCTACTGGTACACTTTAAAAAAGAATTTTATTATTTATTTCTTTATTAGAGAGAGGGGGAGGGAGAAAGAGAGTGAGAGTGGGCGCGCCAGGGCTTCCAGCCACTGCAAACGAACTCCAGAGGCATGCACCCCCTTGTGCATCTGGCTTATGTGGGACCTGGAGGATTGAAACCGGGTCCTTAGGCTTCACAGGCAAGCGCCTTAAGTGCTAAGCCATCTCTCCAGTGCAGATGATACACTTTTTATGACCCTCAAGGGAGTTCAGTTCTGTTACCTATGATAGTGATAATCTAACCTTTAAAGAGTAGTAACTATTTTTCTAAGAATTTTCTTATGAGGAGCCCTAAATGTAAAATAGAGAGAAAAAAATCAGAAGTAGTTCATTTGAAGTCTCCTTAAGCCTCCCATAGGTAACATAGTTTGTATTATGAATATCATCTGCTGCTTAATACACTACACCAAAGCCAGGTGTGGTGGCTCCTGCCTGTGATCTTAGCACCCAGGAGGCCAAGGCAAGAGAACTGCTGTGGGTTTGAAGCCAGTTTGGGTTGTACATAGCAACCTGAGGCCAGACTGGAGTATAGAGTGAGACTGCTAAAAATCAAACAAAAATATACAGTCACTGGGCATGGTGGTGCATGCCTTTGATCCCAGCACTTGGGAGGCAGACGTAGGAGGATCACCGTGAGTTCGAGGCAAGCATGAGACTACCTAGTGAATTCTAGGTCAGCTTGAGCTAGAGCTAGACCCTACCTCAAAATACCATGTGTGTGTGTATATGTACATATATATATACATATACATATACATACATACATACATATATATATATATATATATATATATATATATATATATATATATATATATCCCCAGAAGTCCAGCGAAACCCTACCTCGAAAAACTGTATATCCAGAAGTCCAGAACTTAGTGGCTAAAACTAAAACCTTATTATCTCCCTTCGTCTTGTGACTTGGTTAGATCCAGTCATCATATTCTTGCTCAAGGCCACTGATGCAGGTGAGATAACTCAAGCGTGGGAAGGTTTGACAGGTCAGTTGTCCAGATGGCTCCTTTATCCCTGAGTCCTGTACTTCAGTGTTCCTTAGACTTTGCTCACTCCATGTGGCGTCTTCCACATACCACCACTGAGTGTAGCTGGGGAGTTCTGGAGCATGGTGACTGAGTAGTCATATTTCTTGCACATCAGCTAACTTCTAAGAGGCAGAAATTCAAGCTTCCAGGACCTTGTGTTTGCACAGCAAAAACTCCTACCTGCCGATGCGTCTCCTACCCCTCATTTAAACAGCTAAGGGGCTTAAATGAGGATTACTGGGGCTCATCGGTCAGCCAGTCTTACTGAAAAATGGAAATAAGGTGGAAGAACGGGGGCTGGAGAGATGGCTTAGTGGTTAAGTGCTTGCCTGTGAAGCCTAAGGAACGTGGTTGGGGCTCGATTCCCCAGGACCCACATAAGCCAGATGTACAAGGTGGCACACGCATCTGGAGTTCATTTGCAGTGGCTGGAGGACCTAGTGCACCCATTCTCTCCCTCTCTCTCTCTCTCTCTGCCTGTTGCTGTCAAATAAATAAATAAAAATAACCAAATATTTTTAAAGAGATGGAAGAACAATAGAGGATACACAGCATCTTCTTCTGGCCTCCACACATACATGCATGCATGGTCTGTACACATTTGCACATACAAATGTGCACATACCACATGCATACACACACCGTGCATACAACACACACACACACACACACACACACACACACACACACAGATGAATGCTAGTACTCAATTTTCTTTATCGTATTCAGTGCAGGATCTCAGCCCTTTTTCATCCTGAATGGGTAAAGAAAATAAAAAAGGTACTCATGGGAGCTGTAAGGTTAGTGAACCTAGACCCCGGTACCAGGAGGGCATCTCTTCCCTGCAAGCTGTTGCCATAGCTACTGACTACATCCCAGAATTAGTTGGGATGACCCGACTGCTGAAGAGACGGTGTGCTTCAGTTGCAGGGCATGGAGAAATCAAGCTAAAACTCTACCCATGCCAGTTGGCTTTTATGGTAACAAAAGGGACTCTGCAGGCTGCTTGGAGGGAATTATTGTCAACAGCACTAGCTGGTTACAGGCTGTCAACATGACAGGTAAAATGTGCCCTAGTGGCATGAGTTCAATCTATAGCACTCACGGTAAAAAGCCACATGTGACCACGCATGCCTGTAACCCAACATTTCAGGGAGTTAGGGAGATAAGAGCATTACTGGGGGGTGGGGGGGGAGGAGTCACTAGTCAGCCAGTCTAACTGAAAAGTGGTGAGCTCTTCTTCCAGGGGCTTTCCTAAATCTAGAAGATAATTGAGGATTATGACTATATGATTATGATGGTTTATATTCATTGCCAACCTGACTAGATTTAGTCACCCAGGAAGCACACTTCTAGGCCTCCAGAGGGAATTTCCAGAAGGGTTTAACAGGATGGAAGACCCATGCTGAACATAGACAGCACCATCCCATGGACTGTGATTTTAGACTGAACAAAAAAGGAGAAAGCAGGGCTGCAGAAATGGCTTAGTGGTTAAGGCACTTGCATATGAAGTCTAAGGACCTAGGTTCAATTCTTCAGGACCCACATAAGCCAGATGCACAAGCACACCTCTGGAGTTCCTTTGCAGTGGTTGGAGGCCCTGGTGCGCCCATTCTCTCTCTCTCTCTCTCTCTCTCTGCATCTTCCTCACACACTCTCTCTCTGTCTCTCCCTGACTCTCTACAATAAATACATACATAAATAAAAATATTCTAAAAAGGAGAAAGAAAGTGGACCACCAGCATTAATCTGTGCTCTTTCAATGCAGACACAATGTGAGCAGCAGCCACATGCTTCTGCTACCTAACCCTCAAATGACAACCCCAAACAAACCCTTTCTTCCTTAAGTTGATTTTGTCAGGCACGATGTCACAGTGAAAGGAAAAGTAACTAATACAGAAATGTGATACTGAGGAGTATATGCTGCGCTATACTTGAACACTGCTTTGTGGGTATTGTAAGTGGAACTGTTTCCTTGATTTCTTCCCAGTGTGTTTGTCATTGCTATATAAGAAGGTGACTGATTTTTGTATATTAATTTTATATTCTTCCACTTTGTTTAAAGTGTTTTCCAGCTGTGGGAATGTTTTTGGTTGACATTTTAGGGTTTACTAGATGCAGAATCAAATCATTTGCAAACAACACTAGTTTGACTTCTTTCTTTCTAATTTCAATCCCTTTCATTTCCTTTTCTTGTCTTCTTGCTTTAGCTAAGACTTCAAATACTATGTTAAGTAGCAGTAGGGAGAGTAGACACCCATCTTAGTCCAGAACTTAGTGGGAATGTTTCACGTTTTCCCCATTACTGTGACATGGGTTCTAGGTTTGTTGTATATAGCCTATATTATATTGAAATGGCATCCCTATATACACGGTCTATACCAATGTTTTTATAATAAATGGATGTTGCATTTTGTTGTCTTTTTCTACATCTATTGACATGATCATGTGGTTTCTGTCATTAAGTCTACCTATATGATATATTTTGCTTATTGATTTTTCTCATGTTGAACCATCCTTGTATCCCTGGGATAAAACATGCTTAATCAAAGTGGATTATATTTTTGTTGTATTCTTGAATTGAATTTACAAAAATGTTATTTAGAATTTTTGCATCTAAGTTCATCAGAGACTTTTGTCTATATTTTTCTGGTTTTTTTGTTGTTATTGTTATAGTTTGGCACTAATATAATACTTTGTTAATCTCATTATTTGTTACTGTTTTATTTAGATTATTTATCTTTTCTGGATTTAAGTTGGTAGATCATATGTGTCAAGAAATTCATCCAGGGCTGGAGAGATGGCTTAGCGGTTAAGCGCTTGCCTGTGAAGCCTAAGGACCCCGGTTCGAGGCTCGGTTCCCCAGGTCCCACGTTAGCCAGATGCACAAGAGGGCGCACGCGTCTGGAGTTCATTTGCAGAGGCTGGAAGCCCTGGCGCGCCCATTCTCTCTCTCTCCCTCTATCTGTCTTTCTCTCTGTGTCTGTCCCTCTCAAATAAATAAATAAAATATTTAAAAAAAAAAGAAAGAAATTCATCCAAAGAAAGAAAGAAAGAAAGAAAGAGGTCTGGAGAGATGGCTTAGCGGTTAAGCGCTTGCCTGTGAAGCCTAAGGAGCCCGGTTCAAGGCTCGGTTCCCCAGGTCCCATGTTAGCCAGATGCACAAGGGGGCGCACGTGTCTGGAGTTCGTTTGCAGAGGCTGGAAGCCCTGGCGCACCCATTCTCTCTCTCTCCCTCTATCTGTCTTTCTCTCTGTGTCTGTCGCTCTCAAATAAATAAATAAATAAATAAAATTTAAAAAAAAAAAGAAAGAAAGAAAGAAAGAAACTCAGGCTGGAGAGTTGGCTTAGCAGTTAAGGTGTTTGCCTTCCAATCCAAAGGACCCAGGTTTGATTCCCCAGGACTCATGTAAGCCATATGCACAAGGTTTCTCATGTGTCTGGAGTTCATTTTTCAGTGGCTAGAGGCCCTGGCACACCCATTCCCATTCTCTCTCTCTCTCTCTCCCTCTTTCTCTCTTGTTCTCTCAAATAATAAATAAATAAATAAAATAAAAAAGAAATTCACCCATTTCTTTGAGATTTTCCAGTTTGGTGGAATATAAGTTTATGATCTATATCCTTATGATTATCTCAATTTCATTGATATCAATTGTAATAACTCTTTTTTAAATCTCCAATCATGTTGATTAGCATTTTCTCACTCTTTGTTTTGGTTATTTGGGCAGGGATTTATCAATCTTGTTTATTATTTTTGAAGAATATGCTCTTTGCTTGATTAATTTTTAAGATTGTTTTCTTTGTTTCTAATTCAGTAATTTCTCCCCTAATCTTGATTATTCCTTTTCATCTGGTACTTTTCAGTTTCAGTTGTTTTCCTGTTTTTCCAAAGCCTTCAGATAGATCATTAAGTCATTTACTTTATGACTTTCCATTTTCATTATGTAGGCATTTAGAGCTATAAACTCTCCTCATAGGACTGCCTTCATTATGCCCCATAGGTTTTGGTATGCTGTGTTTTAATTTTCATTCAGTTTTAGGAATCCTTTTATTTCCTTCTAGATTTCTTCAATGACCCATTCATTGCTCAGAAGCGTTGTTCAATCCCCAGAAGTTTGTTTATTTTCTGCTGTTTCTCTTGTTGATGGTTTCTAGCTTTATTGTATTGTGATGAGATATGATGCAAGGAGTTATGCCAATTTTCCTAAATTAGTGGAGACTTGCTTTGTGTCCTAACAAGTGATCTGTTTTAGATAAGGTTCCATGAGCTTCTAAGAAGAATAACTATTCTGTAGAGTTCAGACAGAATGTTCTATATATGTCTCTTTAAATCCCTTTGGTCTATGGTGTCATTGAGCTCCATTATTTCTCTATTTTCTGTTTAGATATATGTCTATTGATGATCGTGAGCTATTGAAAGCACCCATTAATAGTGTATTGGGATTTATGTCTGATTAAATACCTAGTAGACCCTGCTTAATAAAATTTGGTGCATTTGTGTTTAGAGTGTGGGTTTTTATGATTGTACTATCTTCCTGTTTAGTTGTTTTCTTGAGGATAAAGTGACCTTCTTTATGTCTTTTGCTTACTTGTGGCTTAACATCTATTTTTTTGTCAGACATAAGTATGGTATTACCTGTTTATTTCCTGTTTGCATTTGTTTGGAAGATCTTTTTCTTTTCTTTCACACTGAGACGGTGGCTGCCTTTAATGGTAAGGTGGGTTTCTTGGGGACAACAAGTAGATGGGTCTGATTTTCTGAGCTTGCCTGTGTCTTTTGATTATGCAGTTGAACCCACTGGTGTTCAGACTTATAATTGAGAGTTGTGAGTTAATCCCTGTCATGTTGATGATTATGCGAAGTTTGGCGTTGTCTTGATCTTCATTTGCTTTAACAAGGGTGACCTCATTAGGTGACCCTTTGAGGTTTACTCGGAATCTCATTGCTTCTCCGTTATTCTCTTTTCTCCATTCCTCCCACCGCAACATGCAATAATACACTTGTGGGTGAAAATCCCTAAGGTCTGCCTTCCTTGCAGCCATGCACACGTAGACACTAATAAGACCAAACGAATTACAGTCATTGCCTAGAATTAAATTTGAGAGAGCAAAATTTAGTTCTACCTTTGTAGGATATAAGTATTTGTTAAGAAAATTGATGATGTAAAGCAATAATTCTGTCTCCTGTGTCCTCTGGGTTGGTTTTTTTTTTTTTTTTTTTTCTCTCTAAGTATACAAAAATGGATTTGGCAGGAGCAACAGAGACTTGCATGCAGTTCTGGACTTGAACTCTGTGGCTCCATTCCCATAATTTCCCCTTTGCCTTTTCTCTTTAGTAAACATAGTGCAATGCAAATACAAAGCTGTGATATTATTATAAAAAGCTTAACATAGCTGGGCGTGGTGGCGCACACCTTTAATCCCAGCACTCAGGAGGCAGAAGTAGGAGGATCACCTTTAGTTCGAGGCCACCCTGAGACTACAGAGTGAATTCCAGGTCAGCCTGAGCCAGAGTGAGACCCTACCTTGTAAAACAAAAACAAAACAACAAAAAAGCTTAACACCTCTCTTATTTATTTTTAAAGGCAAAGCACTTGCAAACTTTTACACTTCTATAGTGATTAGTATTAGGTTGTCTGCAACACCTAAGTGTGTCCTACTGAGACTTGCTAAAGTAAATATTGACAGAAGAATCTGTGCTAATTATTAACCACATTTATAAGAATTTTCTAGTGTTTTCTAACTTAATATTATCAGTAGACATTTTCTTGTCAGTTCCTGTAAGAGGGACAGAACTCCAATTTTGTCATGCCAAGAGCCTGAACTGGAGTCACCACCAGCATGGAAAATGAATAACTTACTTTTGTTGTTTAGAAGTTTTTTTTTTTTTTTCTCATGTCTATTTTGAAGATTTGGGCCAATTTCTCCAACCAGATTAAATAAACAAATTCTGCTAATTACAAGTTTTGAGAAGCCCAAGATAATTGACAGTAATTTTCTTGGTTTTCTGAGATGTTGTTAATTTCGATGTTTCCAAGTTCCCCAGGGCCTTCACCTCTAGCTGCAGGTTGAATACTGTCCCGTGGATGCCAGGCAATAGCTTCTTCTTGTCTGTTTTTACTACTTGCATGGGCTTTGCACCTGTCGAGTCAGAGAGCCGTTTCTGAAGACAAACAGAAGCAGACGAAAGGTCCTAATGAGGGCTTTTCTTGCCAGTGTCATAAAGAATAGTAAAGTTTGGAGTAATACATTATTCTTATTAAACAAGCTCTCATGGTTTTGGTACCGTAAAGTCTTGAAAAGCACAGCTTTGAGTTTGCACCCTGCACTTAAGGAACAGCCTAGGAACAGAGAAGTGAATTAAAGATGTCACAGGCCCCCGTGCTTAACATTTTCTACTTTTCAAGGGTTTGCTTTGCAACTTTAATGTTATTAATATACATAACCTTTTCCTCTTCATTTGGAATTTTTTTTATCAGAATCAAGCTAATAAATTAAAGATGAGTTAGTGCATTGTTGGGTGGTTTAACAAACATAGACCTGGTAAGTTAATCCTGATGTGCTTGCTACTAGGGTTTTAAATTTTTTTATTATTATTATTTCTGCCTTATAGCTTTGGTTAGGCAGCAGCAATAAATCAGAACAAAGGAATGAAGGTATTGGAGCTTTAGGGAAAACATGTATTAAAAAAAATTGGTTTAGTACTAAGGGCTGTATTGCATTAAGATGAATTTGAGAGATACAGCAGTAAGAGAATATAGACAAATAAATTGTATAAATAATCCGAGAAATAGAACATAGGAACCGACCCTGAGTAACCCTGTAAGCTACCATCAACAGGACTTTCTAATTCCTGTTCAAACAGACCAAATAGGTTCAGTCTACTTAAATAAATAGCCAGGAGAAATGGGCACGTGGCTAATGCGAGGGAAGTGGGAGGAACAGATAAAGTTCTGCGTGATCGCCTGAAGGACTGGGAACAGCAGCCGCCCATGTGGGAGTGTGGCGTGGCATCTTCTGTGAATAGGGCTCCCCTGCCACTGCGGGCACCGGTAATTGCAAACGCATGCTAAGACAGCCGCAAACGACGCGCGTCTCACAGCGCAAGGCTTGTCTGCCAACGTCGAGCTCTGAATGCATTGGAGAAATTCGTGTTGGCAGCTGAATGGACACAAGAAGAGGCATTCAGATAAGGTTGAGAATCCACATAAAAGACGTGGTGTGGAAAGTGAAGTCGGGAGAAACAAGATCGGAACAAGATGTTTGCAGAAAGCACACACAGAATAAGAGGAACAGAGGGCACAGGGGCCTTCACTCGATGGCCTAACCGGTCCCTGAGCTTGGCTTTGGGTGAGATGGCATTCTCCACTCGTCCACGCTCCCTAGCCAGAAAGAGACAGCCCTGTGTGACATCCCCTGTCGGCTCTTGTGAGTCACACGGGTCTCTGGTGCCAGAGACATGAATTAGTCCACGTGCACGTCTGTGTGTGCTTGCTTAGCCAGCTCCTTCCTTGCTCCTGGGTGACATCTGCCTGGTTCTCATTGGCCCCTCTACCTCGATGCCTTCCTCATACTTTTTATTTTATTCTAAATATTTTATTATCTATCTATCTATTTATTTATTTATTTGCAAGCAGAGAGATAGGAGACAGAGAGAGAGAGGACACTCTGGGTCTCCAGCTGCTATAAACAAACTCCAAATGCATGCGCCACTGTGCATCTGGCTTTACGTGGGTTCTGGGGAATCAAACCTGGGTCGTTAGGCTTTGCAGGCAAGCACCTTAACAGCTGAGCCATCTCTCCAGCCCTTTTCTCTTATTTTTTCCCCCTATGCTTGGGACTCATGCATCCTAGGCAAATGCTCTACCATTGTGCTATGTCCCCATCCCTACCTTATCCATTTTTGCATGTGTGCCTGTGTACTGTGGGGCACTTGATGTGGCATGTGCCACACACACACGTGTGTGCAGAGGCCAGAGGACAACTTCAAGTTGCCCTTTGTGTTGCTCATCCCTATGACTCATGTGAGAGGAGCTCAGCCCAGAACTGCTGTTCTGTTTTCAGTCAGGAGGTCCCAGAGATGCTCTGGCCTTTATCCCCATGGACTAGAGTTACAGAGTTCACATCTAGCTTTTATTTACTTATTCATTTGAGAGAAAGAGGGAGGGGGGGGGTTAGAGAGAGAATAGGCACGCCAGGGCCACCAGTCACTGCAAACAAACTCCAGATGCGTGCGCCCCCTTGTGCAGCTGACTAACGTGGGTCCTGGGGAATCAAACCGGGATCCTTCAGCTTTGCTGGCAAATGCCTTAACTGCTAAGCCATCCCTCCACCCACATGCAGCTTTAATCTGTGGGTTCTGGGGAATTTCTCCAACACACCCAGGCCCTCATGCTTTTGAGGCAAGAGTTCTTAACTCCCGAGCCATTTCCCAAGCTTCTCCCTTATCTGTTTCATTTCACCTTTCCTGAGCTGCTCCAGCAAGTATTTGACAGGATGTCACTGCTAAACCACTAATGGTTGTCTCTGAGATAGCAGTAACCTTGATAATGACCATGCTAGTCCATATAGCCCGGCTGAATGCTGTATTCTCATGAAAAAATAGCACAGTGTTATAGCCGGGCGTGGTGGTGCACGCCTTTAATCCCAGCACTCGGGAGGCAGAGGTAGGAGGATCGCAGTGACTTTAAGACTTGAGACTGGGAGGGAGGGAGGGAATTACCATGGGATATTTTTTTATAATCATGGAAAATGTTAATAAAAGTTAAAAAATAAAAAAAAGACTTGAGACTACATAGGACTAGAGTGAGACTCTACCCTGAAAAACAAACAGAGCCGGGCGTGGTGGCGCACGCCTTTAATCCCAGCACTCGGGAGGCAGAGGTAGGAGGATCACCAAGAGTTCGAGGCCACCCTGAGACTACATAGTGAATTCCAGGTCAGCCTGAGCCAGAGTGAAACCCTACCTCGAAAAACCAAAAAAAAAAAAAAAAAAAAAAAAAACCAGAAAAACAAACAGAAGAAATGACAAAAAAAAAAAAAAAACCCTTATAACTAATATGAGAGATTGAATAGAAAGGTAGAATGTTCAATAATAGGAAAGAAGTAATAGACTTAAAAACAGTAAAAGAAAAATTATAAGTAAGCATATGATCGTTTAAAAAATACATATACTAATTGGTATAAAAAGTCAAAAAGAGAAAGACCAATGACCACTTCTGGCCGATAGGGTCAGGGCACCCTGTCTGGCTTACTTGTCAAGTAAAATTGAAGAATTAAGACTTGAGCTCTTTTAGAGTCCCCAGGGTTTTGGTTCAGACAGAGGCTAGAAGAGAGTATTTCACATCTCAGGTAGTGGTGAGCAGCCGACAAGAAGCGGCACTGACAGGTAAACCTCACCTGTTACATTGACCTTTGGCTATAACCCTTTGTGCGTCGTGCTGTGGAGTTGCGTATCGCCATGATCTTGAACGATGGTCTTGGTGCATCTTAAATCTGACAATGTAAAATTTGGCTTGTGGGTGGACAGGAAGTGATGTCTACAGGGCAAGCCTCAGAAGCATGTGTCCTTCAACCAGACTGCTGCTAAAGTCAGGCTTTTCCCGCCCTTCAGCTCAGTGCCAGTTAAATTCATTTTAATACTGTATTGCCAATTTGTCCACAACAAAAATGTCGCTTAGAGCTCTCCCTGCTGTGACTTCAGGGCTGGCAATGGCAGATTCTCAAGTCACATTTCCACTCTCAAATCTCTTGTGCGTGATGTGCTGTTTGTTCCTAAAGCCAGTGCCTTTAAGCCTTGACTCTCTGTAAGAGGATAGATAATGTAGCTCCTTTCCCTTTGTGCTGCTGATGGTTTTTATTTTGTTAATTCTAGGTTCAGCAGAGTAACTAGTTTAGGGGGGGAAAAAACCAGAAAACTAAGAGGTTCAGCCCTTGGAATGGCTAAGACAGTCAATCTTCACTGGTCCATTATCACGCAGGACCCATGCTGAATTTGCTTCCTTACAACATAAGTTAGCAAAATGTGTCTCTTAAAATAGGTTTTACATTTTCTTAGCTTTCCAAACTAAGCATATTTAACGATAGGGCATTTAAGGTCCTTAAGATTAAGTTTAGAATGGAAACTTATAAATCTTTAAGGATGTTTTTTTCTTTAAAAAAAAATGGGAGCAGCTCTTTTTGAATGTGTGTTGGTGTGGGAATGGAGAGCGCTCTATATTTAAGACAGGGATTATGAGATTTAAATGTTTTTCAGTTGGCACTTGGGATGTTAATTTATAATACAAAGTTATATGGCGTAGGTCTTTATTGTAGTGGTCACCAAAGTAACCTGAAAGATAAAAGTTAAAGCAGAAAGCAATCAACAAACACAAAATTCATCAGTTCAATACTCAGTTGCTATCTGAACACAGAAGGAGCCAATGGAGAGCCGATGCCACACTAACTGCTGCAGGAATAACAGAAATCTGACCCTTGGAAGAAGCTTCCTTGTCTCTCGCACTTCCTCTCTTGGGCTAGCGCCAAAGTGGCAATTGAACCCCATATTGCTCTCACAATATTTTATTAATTTCCTGAATGATCCTTATTATTTCAAAGGTTTTAGATTGAAGATCCCAGGAAACAGTGATGAGAAATGAAGAGCCAAGTTAGTAACTGGGTGTCATTGCAATTGATTGCATTATATGCAAGAAGACATGGGGGAAAAAAAAAACCCTCCTGGGATGCTGAAAAGTCAGATTTCTAGTCAGATTTCTTCAATTTAAACTAGTTGTTTTTCTGTTCAAGAAGGATGGTTTTATATACAATGTAACTTGGGTCTGTATAATTTTTTTTCCTTCCAGGAAATTATAGAATAATTTGCAAATAGAATGTGCACTCAAAAACTCAAAAATGGACAGATCATCCTAATAGAAAGAATGATGCAGGGAATTTGCTTCACACAGTTCAAAAACTACATATCATAATACAGAGAATGTATTTATTTATTTATTTGAGAGAGAAACAGTGATAAAGAGGCAGCCACAGAGAGAGTGAGGACGGGAGCGCCAGTGCCTCCCACTGCGGCTCAGGAACTCCAGGGGCATGCTCCACGCTGTGGTTTTAGGTGGGCACTGGGGAACTGAACCCAGGCCAGCAGACTTTGAAAGCAAGCGCCTTTAACTGCTGACCCATCTATCCAGCCATATGTAGAATTTTATAGCCAGTAAACAGAAAATATATAGTTTTGTTCAAATTACACAAAAACTAATCATCCCAATGGAATGACTTAAGTTGAAACCATAAATATTATATGTTATGAGCATATTGCAATGAAAAAAATCTCTTTCATCCAACCATTTAAAAGATTTCTTTTAAAATGTGTCTTAGGGCTGGAGAGATGGCTTAGCAGTTAAAGCATTTGCCTGCAAAGCTAAAGGACCTTGGTTTGATTCTCTGGGTCCCATGTAAGCCAGATACACGTTTGTTTGCAAGGCTGGAGGCCCCGTCATGCCCATTCTCTCTGTTTGCCTCTTGCTCTATCAAAAACAAACAAATAAAAAAATCCCCAGAGCTTCCTGGGGAGAGACGGCTCATTGTTTAAAGACACTTGCTTGCAAAGCCTGCAGGCCAGTGCTCACTTCCGCAGTATCCACATAAAGGCATAATGGCAACACACACACAAAAGCTGGGCGTGGTGGCACACACCATTAATCCCAGCACTCAGGAGGCAGAGGTAAAAGGATCTCTGTGAGTTTGAGGCCGCCCTGAGACTACACAGTGAATTCCAGGTCAGCCTGGGCTAGAGTGAGGCCCTACATTGAAAAAAAAAAAAGTGTTTTAGCGACCCTTGGATTAAGAAAGAAAACTGAGCTGGGTGTGGTGGCGCACTACTTTAATCCTAGTACTTGGGAGGCAGAGGTAGGTGGATCACTGTGAGTTCGAGGCCACCCTGAGACTACATAGTGAATTCTAGGTCAGCCTGGGCTAGAGTGAGACCCTACCTGGAAAAACAACACCAAAAAAAAAAAGAGAAAAATGATGATATGATCAGAGAGCACTGGGGATGAGTTACTTTTCTCATTGCGGTGATCTTGACCCTTGACAAGAGCAACTTAAAGAAGGAGGGCTTATTTTGGTTCATGGCTGCGTCTACAGTGCATCGCCCCTGGCAAGGTGTGGCAGCTGAAACGTGGAGCAGCTGGTCATCTTGTGTCCAAGGTCAGGAAACAGAGCTGGACATTGGTGGGGAGATGCTACCCACATTCAAGGTAGGTCTCTCCTCCTCAGTAAAATCTCTCTGAAAATACCCTCAGACACAGGGTGTGTTTCCATAGTGATTTCCAGTCCCATTAAGTTCACGATCAAGATTAATAATCCCAAACACTGGCAACTTTACATACGCCAAAGGTGTCAGAGTCAGAGAGGAGACCTGAGAACCTTCGATACGCAGCTCTGAGGTTAGAGCAGGGAAGCCATGGACTCAGAAAGGCAGTGGCCTCTAGAAGCTAAGAAAACTGAGACTATAAAGTCAATCAACTGAGTTCTGTCAACAATCTGGGCTAGCAGGAAATGGGATCTCCCTTAAGAGATTCACAAAAGGGAGGCATATATACAAACTGTATATAGCTCAACCATGTCAGACTTCTAACCTACAGAGCTGTAACATTAAACATTTGGATTATTTTAAGCCAATAAATTTGTGGCACTTTGTGTCATTAGAAAAGCCACATTTTTTGTCGGGTGTGGTGGCGCACGCCTTTAATCCCAGCACTTGGGAAGCAGAGGTAGGAGGATTGCCATGAGTTCGAGGCCACCCTGAGACTCCATAGTGAATTCCAGGTCAGCCTGGGCTACAGCGAGACCCTACCTCAAAAAAAACAAAAAAAAAAAAAGGAAAAGAAAAGAAGAAAAGCCACATTCTGCTACTTGGAAGCGGGTGTTTTAACAAATAACTATGTGGAAGAGGCTTTGGATTGCCAATTTAGTGGAAAATGGAAGAAGGTTCACACACGCGATAGAAAAGCCTCGAACAGACTGCTACTAGGGATATGGACTTTAAGTACTTTTATCCCACAGTTAAGAAAATGATACTTGGGCTGGAGGGATGGCTTAGTGGCTAAGGTGATTTCCTACAAAGCCTAAGGACCCATGTTCAACTCTCTAGGTCCCACGTAAGCCAGACGCACAAGGTGACGCTATCACATAAGGTGAATCAATTAGAGTGGCTAGAGGCCCTGGCACATCAACTAGCTCTCTCTCTCTCTCTCTCTCTCTCTCTCTCTCTCACACACACACACACACACAAACACACACACACACACTTGCATTTAAAAAAAAAAGAGAGAGCCAGACATGGTGGCCCACACCTTTAATCCCAGCACTGGGGAGGCAGAAGTCATCATGAGTTTGAGGCCACCCTGAGGCTACATAGTGAATTCTAGGTCAGCCTGGGCTAGAGTAAGACCCTACCTCAAAAAAAAAAAGAAAAAAAAAAAAAAGACATTTGGACATTTGGTTGGGCTTGCCTTAAAAAAGAAAAAAAAAAACAAACAAACCACAATACTTGTCAACAGTAAGTATAAGGATTTTCAAGTAAAGCGTTGGAGGGTACAATTTGGTTTCTTCTTACTGCTCATAGTGTGATGAAAGCAAAGAAATACATTGAGAAAGAACGATTAGACAAATAGAATGCAGGATTTGTCAGTTTGGGAGATTCTCATTGCAACAAGATCACAAAAGGCATGAAAATGAAGAGACTTACTGTCAGGGAAATGCATTCTAGAGAAAAATTCAAAGGTAGGGTCAGAAAATCTTTCACTAATATGTCAGAGGATCCAGTCACGCAGAAATTATTTGAGGAGATTAAAGGTGTGGCTCATAGATCCCTTCAACCAAACCAGATAGTTTCCAGGAAAGAAAGACTGTTGGCTATCTCAACAAAAACTACAAGCAGACACACGATTGCCTACAAGACATCTGTGGGTAAGCCTTTCATGCATAACATACACGGTAGATGAACAGGCATATTTATGTCAGCAGATGAGAAGAAAGGGAGCAGTCAGACTTTCAAATCACACAGGTAGGAAACTGGCTCAAATGATGTAGCTGCAAACATGTTATTCCTTTCAATAAAATACTTAAGGAAAGAATGTTTAAAAATCCATGCCCCCTGGCTGGAGAGATGGCTTAGCGGTTAAGCGCTTGCCTGTGAAGCCTAAGGACCCCGATTCGAGGCTCGATTCCCTAGAACCCACGTTAGCCAGATGCAAAAGGGGCTCACACATCTGGAGTTCATTTGCAGTGGCTGGAAGCCCTGGCGTGCCCATTCTCTCTCTCTCTCTCCCCCTCTTTCTCTCTCTGTCTGTTGCTCTCAAATAAATTAAAAAAAAAAAAAATCCATGCCCTGGGGCTAGAGAGATGGCTTAGCTGTTAATACATTTGCCTGCAAAGCCAAAGGACATCGGTTTGATTCCTCAGGACCTGCATAAGCCAGATGCACAAGGTGGCGCATGTGACTGAAATTTGTTTGCAGTGGCTGAAGGCTCTGGCGTGCCCATTCTCTCTCTCTCTTTCTCTCTGTTAAATAAATAAAACTATTTTTTAAAAAATCCATTCCCTGCTAAAGGTAACTCTCATACCTTGATACCTAATGGAGTTTATGTAACTGAATTTCAAATTTCTTTTGCACTTAAGACTCCACTTTTCCTTCCTCCTATTTTCTCCCTTTAGAACTGTTCTTCTATGCCCATCCAAACATTGCATTTTGGGAGCAGATACTTTGCTTGCTAGTTCCCTGGTCTGCAATTGGAGAAGACATGTGCTTTGATATGAACTGTACTCAGAGCCTAACCCAAACCTGGTTTAGGTGATCTGCATGATCAGTAATAGAAAATGAATACCACATATAACAAAAAGGTAACAAAACCTACAATTAAAGACTGTCTTTTACTGGACATGGTGACCCATGCCTGAAATCCTAGAAATTAGGAGGCAGAGGCATGAGGATCACAAGATCAAGGCCAGCCAGGGCTACCTAGTAAGACCCTGTTTCAAAAAAGAACTTACCTTTCATTTAACAGACTGGTCTTCATGCTTGTTCAAGCACTATAAATATATAGTTATTTTATTTATGTGTAGGTAGTAGTTGCTATTATGGCTCTTAAAGATTAGTATATATGCAAATTCAAAATTACTATCTTTATAAAGTTTTATTTTCTTTTCAGAATAAAAATGAGGAGCTCAATGATCTTTCCTATAAAAAGTTTTGCAATAATCCCACATTTTACTAAAGTTATTCTTATCTCCAATTAGCATAAAATAATTTACATAAATTTTAGTCTAATTTTGTCTCATAGGACCTTTAGGAGGCAAAAAGATCCTACCAACATTATTGCATTTCTTAGAAGAGAAATAAATAATTGGAAGCATCCCAATTAGTGATTGATCTGGAGTAAAATGCAAGTTTATTGAATTGATGCTCCTACCTAGTATATCAGACATTATGAGCTTGACTGAGGTTATTACTGGCCCTTACCACTAAGGGTTGGTGCTGATACACTAGAAATCTTTTATTACATAGAACATCTCCATTGAACATGAAAGCAATAAATTTTAGAGTTAAGTGGTTAAAAAACTGAAAGCTTTTCCTATAAAATCAGGAACAAGGCACAAGTTTCCACTCTATTCCTATTAAGTCAAACACTAGAAGTTCTAGAAAAAGCAATTAAGCAAGAAAAATAAAGGGTGGTCAATGAGGAAAGGGAGATGCAAAAATATTTATGTCATGTACAATACAATCTCTGATCTGTACAAATGCTGATGATTAAGCACACGTGTGCACACACACGTGTGCATGCACACACACATGCACACACACTGACACTTGACTTCAGCACAGCTGTAGGACACATCATCAGCATACAAGAAAAATGATTGCATTGGTATAGTGAAGAGAAAAATAAGGAAACAATTCCATTTGTAATGTCATCTAAAGTAAATATATATATATATTTAGGAATAAACTTAGTCAAGGAGACAAAAGGTATACAGTGAAAGCTATAAAACAATAATGAAAGAAATTTACGAAGGCACACAATGTGGCACAAGCCCACAGTGGTCACAAATGCACACAAGATGTCATGGAGGTGGATGACAGCAGCTGGAGGCCCTGGCATGCCAACTCTCTCCCTCTCTTTCTCTCTCTCCCTCCCTCTGATAAAAACGGGAATGGGGTTTGAAGTCTCCCCTTCCCTCTGATGTTTCCTATACTTCGTGCAACAAAATGCGTTGACTGGAGTGGAGCAAGTTGCAATTCCAGCTCAAACCTAGGAAACCAGATTTTAGACCTCTCTGGCCCTAGAGTTGAAACCAGCTATCTTCGCGTTGGGTTTCTGGTATACCTCCCCCGAGGAAGCGACTCGGCGCTCTCTGATTCAGCAGCACTGAGTCAGGAAGGGCGCAGTGGGATCCCTGGCTGCAGGTTCCCACCAACCTCAGTGGCCGACTTCGGGGCAGGAACCTGCTCAGCCTCCCAGTCACCTCTCAGCTCCCTTATTCTGCTGCCAAGTGTACTGGGCCCTGGGGCTGCCTGGCGTGGGCTCCGTCCAACTGAAGCTCTTCCTCCCCCAGGCGGCTTCACAGTGGCCAGGGTACAGGAGAGGGGAGGGTTGGGAGCGCGTGCTGTGGGTGACCACTGACCTTGGCGCCAGCCTGGGCAGGACCCTTGCCTCAGTCAACCTGGTGTTAACTTTTCCCCGGTGAAATGTGAACAGAGGTCTGTCTATTCGTCCCAGATCAGGCACTAGACTAAAGAAATTTCCACTGAACCTTGCTCAGTGACTCAGTGAGTGGGTAGAGCTACATCCTAACAGGACTATGAGAGTGGGGTCGCATGCTGGATGACTCAGGGGCTCCCGCGTCACTGACAAGCCCACCCCAGCCTGCTGCAGACCCTTGGGGATCACTGCAAGCCTTACAGGCAGCTCAACCGGTTAGAGAAGGTCTCCTCTCCCCGACAGTTGGTACAGCTTATGGGCCACCGTGGGCCCCGCCTTGTCCGGAAAGCTTCAGTACTTCCAGAGACTTGCAAGTTATTTCCTGACCCTTGTTTCATTTACTTCCTGAGTCTCAAGGAGCCTGTGTTTCAATTCCATCCCTTCAGCTAATGAGCTTCTCTTCAGCACGAAAGGCTTCAGTTCAGAGGAGAATGGTATCCAACAGTGGCAGGCATCACACGTAGGCCTCCATGAACTCTACGATGGAGGTATATGAGGCCCTTCGACACCCCCCCCCAGCTCTGCGCTGTACCCCAGCTCTTTCCTATAGCTCTTCTGCAGTTCCAGAGAGCCGGGGAGAGGCCTCAGAGGGAACCTTACGAGAAAGCCTATCACAGCTTCCTAGAGTCACATGTCAGCCTTTGCCCCTTGGTTCTGCCAGCTCTGGGCTCTGGCACACTGTTTTCCCTTGGGCTATGCCCCAGTGCTGATGTGTGGGGCAAGAGGAGAGTGTGAGCTGTGGTCTGATGGTTTCTATTGACCTCAGCCAAACCTGGCACATCCCTTCAGCTGCTGCAGGCCAGTTATGCATGAAGTCCTTGGTCATCTGACTAGCTTGTTCTGCAGTGATGTGTGTCTGTGTTTGGAAGCACTTTCTGGAAGTTTCCAGTGGCCTCTCCTGGGCACCCTAGCATCAGCATGCTGCTGTCGCTGTCTGCTTTTCCACTGACAGCTCATCTGTATTAATAACTTCATTTATAGACATTGCTTTTTTTTGCGGTGATAGAGACTGGTGTGTATTTTCCTGGGTTGCATGCATGAAGTTTCTAATCAGCTGTCGGGGAAGTCAAAATTTTGTGTGTTTGACCACAATAATTAATAATAGTAATGATAATAAAAAGCATGTTAGTTACTAGGTCATACTCGATCCATAAACAAATCTCTAGTTTGAGAATTCCAGAGAGCTCAAAGAGGCTAAAATGTTTAGTTGAAATGAAATAATAAGCATAGACTGTTAAAGCACTACTTTAACATCATTAAAGTACTAGGAAGTGTATTAAGAAAATGTTTTTTGGAGGGTGTGGGGGCGCATGCCTTTAATCCCAGCACTGGGGAGGCAGAGGTAGGAGGATCGCCAGGAGTTCGAGGCCACCCTGAGAATACAAAGTGAATTCCAGGTCAGCCTGGGCTAGAGTGAGACCCTACCTCGAAAAACCAAACCAAAGAAAATAGCAACACCACCAACAAAAACACAACACTTTTTAAGATTCAGAAAAGAAAAGCTCGTTCTATAGCTTAGAGCTTTTGGAGGGAGAACTGTAAAAGAACTTGAGAAGAAACAAATTCAGAGCTCCTGCCCATGGAGGGCAAGAGGGTTTCCCAGAAAGCAAAAAGCCCCTAAAACCTGCTTTTAAAAATATTATCTATTTATTTATATGAGAGACAGGTAGGAAAGAACAAGAGAGAGAGAATGGGCATGCCAGGGTCTCCTGCCGCTACAAATAAACTCCAGATGTGTGTACCGCTTTGTATACCTGTTTTTAGGTGGGTACTAGGGAATTGACCCCAGGCCATTCTGGGTACAAGCAAGTGCCTTCTCTGAGCCATATCTCCAGCCCCTAAAACCTGTTTTTTTAAAAAGAATACTTATTAAAAAAATACTTCCTGCCAGAGAAAGATTATCCAAAACTATTACCATCTCATTTTGTAATAAACAGAAAATGCACTTGTAGTAGTTTACTATAAAATGTCAGCCGTACCTCAGCTGTTTAAGATTAAGCTGCCTACCTAGTCCCCAGAAGGTGGAGCCCTGGGGAGGTGGAGCCCTGCGGGCTGAGGGGTGTCACTGGAGCAGGGCAGGAGCCTGATTAGTCCAGCCCACAGGTTGTTCCGAAATAGCTCACTCACATGATTTCTTCCCTTCTATCATGAGTAGCTGGGCCCCACAGAGATGGCAACAGAGTGGAGAATCAGGAAATGTATTCATGCCAACATGTACTCAGGGAATCACTTCCACGCCTGAGCACTGAGCTCCGACAGCTCAGAGGTTTTATAGACAGTGTGGCAGGCAGTCTGACATCACCCTGAATTCGTTACATTATTGGTGGGTTTCCAAGTTTCTAAGGTTACATGATTTTGGGGGCACAAACAGAAAATTCCTTAGTAATAAGTCAGCCATAAGAAAGTACAAATGTAGAACTGAAAGCTGTTTGTTCGGGGGTGTCTGCGTCTATGGCTGCACCATCCAGATAGAAGCAGGGTGCCACTGCATAGATGGGAAGGAGACATAGGGTCATGTTGCCTCCCTTGGTAAAGCTTGCACAGTGGAAATCACATTTTCGACTATCATCTGTGTCTGGCTTCTTTGTTACATTTCCTCTACCATGCGACTACAGATGTGTGCGTGAGCTGGCTTCCTGCTTATGCCATGCTGCAGCTTCCCAAGAAACTGTAAGCTGAAATAAACCCTTCTCTCCCATAGGTGCTTGTTCGGTTTCCTGTCATAGCAACAAGAGGGTACTTATAGCATTCTTTAGCTAATTAAATTCAATGCATTTTTAAGTGTTTTATTTATTTGTTGGATAGATAAAGAAGCAGAAAGAGGGGGAGACAGAGAGAATGGTTGCACCAGGGCCTGTAGCCACTGCAAACAAACTCCAGATGCATGTGCCGCCTTATGCTTCTGGCTTAGATGGGTACTGAGGAATCGAACCTGGGTCCTTAGGATTTGCAGGCAAGTGCCCTAACCATTAAGCGATCTCTCCAGCCCCTGCATTTTTCTATACATAGGAAGGTTGTTAGTTTGGGAAGCACAGTGCCTACAACATTATAGATTTACTGTGGGACTTCATATGAATAACAAGAGTTTCTTCTAAGTAAGTTGTTTTTTTTTAAAAAAAATTATTTATTTATTTGAGATGAGAGCAACAGACAGAGAGAGAAATAGGCAGATAGAGAATGGGCGCACCAGGGCTTCCAGCCACTGCAAGTGAACTCCAGATGCATGCTCCCCCTTGTGCATCTGGCTAACTTGGGTCCTGGGGAATCGAGCCTAGAATCGGAGTCCTTAGGCTTCACAGGCAAGTGCTTAACCACTAAGCCATCTCTCCAACCCCTCTAAGTAAGTTTTTTTTTTTTTTTTTTTTTTTGGTTTTTCGAGGTAGGGTCTCACTCTGGTCCAGGCTGACCTGGAATTAACTCTGTCATCTCAGGGTGGCCTTGAACTCATGGCAATCCTCCTACCTCTGCCTCCCAAGTGCTGGGATTAAAGGCGTGCGCCACCACGCCCGGCCTTATCTCTAAGTAAGTTTTAATGTTCGTATCACTTCTGGCTTTTTGATCAAGATCAGATGAAGTTTTGACATTAAGTTAACAAATGGTTTTTGCTTTTTGTTTGTTTGTTTGTTTTTCGAGGTAGGGTCTCACTCTGGTCCAGGCTGACCTGGAATTAACTATGTAGTCTCAGGGTGGCCTCGAACTCTCGGCGATCCTCCTACCTCTGCCTCCCAAGTGCTGGGATTAAAGGTGTGCGCCACCATGCCCGGCGTAACAAATGTTTTATTAGAGAATAATCTTTGTAGACTTGACATGTTCATACAGTAAAGTCTGCATTAGTAACGTTTAAACTGTCATCTTCATGTACATCAGTGTACTCGGCAGCCCAAGAAATTTAAAAATGAATGGCTTCAGGATCTTGATGAAGCAAGACCGGGTTACTATACTAATGGGATTTGGAGATTTTCTGAGCCCTTAGACTGTGTTTCAAACAATTATTTAACCTTGAATTCTCCTTGATTCTTCTTACTAAGCCCCTTTCTTTCCCTACCCATATCAGGGTGGTTCTTAAACCTGACCAAAGTTGACTTGAAGCCCTTTTAGAACACATATAGGCAAGGACCACATCTCTATATATTTGCACATATGTACAAGGTCTGTAATAGGAGATGGACAATGGGTAGTGACTGACTATAATTTTTTTTAGAAATGCTCTAAAAGTAGATGGTGATTACAGCTGTCCAATTCTCTTTATATACTATAAATAATTGAATCTTGCACTTAAAATGAGAGAGATTTATGGAATGAAAATAAAATAGGTAAGAGAGAAAGGGCCCAATTGTTACTTAGAAGAGTGTATCATCTTTAAAGTGCACTTGTTGAAAATTAAAAAATTGAGCCAGGCGTGGTGGCGCATGCCTTTAATCCCAGCACTCGGGAGGCAGAGGTAGGAGGATTGCCGTGAGTTCGAGGCCACCCTGAGACTCCATAGCGAATTCCAGGTCAGCCTGGGCTAGAGTGAGACCGTACCTCGAAAAACAAAAACAAACAATCAAAAAAATGACAAAAAGAGAAGGGATGAAATAATAAGGCTAAAGACAGAAAGTTAATGAGAGTAAAACTAGTAACCCATCAACTAGCTCTTTAACTTTTTCAAAATTTATTTATTGATTTGCAAACAAAGAGAGACAGAGAGGAGAGAGAGAATGGGCGCGTCAGGGCCTCCAGCCACTACAAATGGGCTCCAGATGTGGGTGCCCTACTTTGTGCATCTGGCTTTACATGGGTACTAGGGAATCAAAGCTGGGCTTTGCAGGCAAGTGCCTTAACTATTGAGCCATCTCTCCAGCCCACAAACTAGTCCTTTAAAAAGAATAATTTCTCTACTAGCTGAAATAAGTTAAAAAGGGAAAGCACCAAAATGCAATGATAACACAACGGGTATAAACATAGAGATAAGACATGTTAAAATGTTCAAGTAATATATGCAACTTCGTATCAATATATTGAGAAACTAGAGGAAATGGAGGAATTTCTAGGAAACTATGAACTTTCCAAATTATATATAAGAAAGTGAAAAAAAGATCAGTAGCTTTCTCTTTTTTTTAGCTTTCTTTTTTAATTGTAATTCAAACATGTTTTCATCAAAAAGCTCTAGACCCAGGTAATTTTGTAAGTAAATTTTCTCGAATTTATCTTTCAGGTTAAGATAACTTATACATGCCATTTAAATTGGTTCAATGAATGGAATGAGATGGAAATCTGTTCAATTACATCTATATGGTTGGCATAATATTTAGAAAAGATTAGACATGGATAGTGCACAAGTTATAAAATAAAATTGTCTCCCAATCTTATCAGTAAATACAGATACAAAGAACTTAAATAGAAAAAGAACCTAAATAAATGTTAACAACCTAAACACAACAGTAACTGACAAAACAATAAATGATGAATAGATAGAACTTAGAAACAGAAGCAAGGCTCAACATTAGAAAACATATTACTTTAATTCATGGTCTTAATGTACTAAAGGCTGCTAAATAGCCTTTACCATTTTAGTAGATGCAGGAAAGGTAATACAGGTTTTTGGCGATTTTCAGATAGTAAAACTAGACAAAACTTGATGGTTTGATGGGAGAGGTGATGCACGTCTACAGTCTCAGCACTGGGAGTGTGAGGCAGAAGAATGCACTGTGTCACAAGTTCCAAGCCAGCCTGAGCTACAGCGTGTCCCAAGAATAAATAAAATAAAAACTACTTTGTAGCCGGGCATGGTGGCGCACACCTTTAATCCCAGCACTTAGGAGGCAGAGGTAGGAGGATCGCCATGAGTTCAAGGCTACCCTGAGACTACATAGTGAATTCTAGGTCAGCCTGATCTAGAGTGAGACCCTGCCTCAAAAACCTACACACAAAAAAACTACTTTGTAAAGCTTATCTATGAGATGTCAACAACACCTTTAAATGAAACCTTAATATAGTAGAGAGAATTCCACTGTAATTAGAAACAAGATGAAAATCTATTATTGTCATAATGTTCAAAGATGTTTTAGAAACTCTTAACCATGTAGTAAAGCTACACACAGAAACCTTAGTCACTAAACAAAGGGCCTGATTGTGTTTGAAGAGAGAGAGAGAAACACACACTTCTTTCTTTGTTGTTAATAAAGCAAAGTTGAGTTTATTTGTCGCTGACATAAGGGAAGTCACTTTGTCTTAGTTTGGGCTGCTATAACAAATGTCATTGATTATATGCATTAAAAATGGGAGTTTATTTCTTGCAATTCTAGAATCTAGGACGTCTAGAATCAAGGTTCTGGCTGACTGAGGACTTGCTGAGGCTCCTCCTCCCTCCAGCAGAGAAAGGCATCAGCTCAAAACTTTTATTCATAAGGCACCAAACTCTCTCTTGAGGACTGCACTCTCCTGACTTAATTACCTTCCAAAGTCCCCAGCCCCAAGACCCGACCCACAGGCACTTGGGCCTCAGCATATGGATTTCAGAAGAATAGCAGCGTTCACTTCAAAGAATCACCACCGTGGCAGCTTTGTTAGGGTAGCGATAGAAGCAGGGAAGGAAAAGAATATTGACAAGGTGTTCGGGTGTGGTTGGAGACAGGCCTTTGTCACAGAGGCTTTGTTTAGGATGAGGAAATCCCATGACATATTTAGGACCAAAAAAATGAGGCAGAGGTTTGAAAAGGAGCCTTGAACTGTGGGCAACTGAGACTGGATGGTAACTCCCTCTTCCATCTAAGGCAAGCAGAAAAGCACAAAGCTCACGTATGATTGCGCTCAGTGCGTACTGACCAGGGAAGCAGTCGCTTAATGTTAGTACTTTGAAAGCCTGTGTGATAACATGCTCCTGCCCCCTTTTCAGAGTTAGTTTGTGCTGCCTACTTTCAATAATCTACACATTCTTTTTTAAAATTTTTTTTTGAGGCAAGTCCAACAGACTGGCCTTTTCTTCTGTGAGAGAGCCCGAGAGAAAGAGCAGGAGAGAGAGAAAATAGATGAGCCAGGGCCTCCAGCCACTGTAACTGAAGTCCAGATGTGGGCGCCACCTTGTGCGCATGTGTGATCTTGTGCAGGCGTCACCTTGTGCATCTGACTTACATGGGATCTGGGGAGTCGAACATGGGTTCTTAGCCTTCGCAGGCAAACACCTTAACCACTAAGCCGTCTCTTCAGCCCTACACATTTTTTTTAATGGTAGGAAAAAGAGTTTATTTCAACCTATAGTCTCAAAGGGGAGGCTTCATCACGGAAAGGGAATGAATGTCAGAGCACAGGGTGGGCATCACATTGTGCCACGGGAGTTGGGACGTAGTGGCAGGAGTGGGTGGAGGGGCTGGCAAAGGAGATTGCACTATAAATACCCTGAACAGCACACCTCACCCTGCAAGGCTCCAACCTCTCAAAGTACCACTCAGAGACGGTGTGGTGAAGCACACCTTTAATCCCTGCACTTGGGAGGCAGAGGTAGGTCACTGTGAGTTCAAGGCCAGCTTGGGACCACAGAGTGAGTGCAGGTTAGCTTGGGCTAGAGTGACACCCTATCCCCCCATCCCACCAAAAAAAATTACCACTAGCTGGGGATTGAATATGAAGCTTTATCACAAACACATGAAGCTATGGGGGATATTTCACATCCAACCTACTACAAGGTCCTAACTTCATTTATTCTCTTGAGACAAAAATCTTGCTATGTAACCCAGGCTAGCCTCAAACTCCTGTTCCTCCTGCCTGAGTGCTGGGATTAAAGGTGTGCAGTACCACACCTGCCCCATTAGCTTCAGGATTCTTTCCATTTACACGAAGCAATATGCTAATTTATGGAAGCATGTAATAAAGCCCCCTGGGAAATTACCAGTAGGAAGAAAACTGACCAGACTTGGGGTTCATTGCTGTTTATTCTTGTGAAAACCCTTCTAGGTAGGTCCGACACTTCCACACTATGCTACCAGCAAGTGTAAGTTTACTCTTGTAAAAATGTGCTGGTGATTGAATCAAGGGCATGGTGCACATTAAGCATATCAGCACTAAGCTATACACTTCCAGCCCACGGGTTTACTTTTTAATTTTTTGGTCTGTGTGTGTTGGGTGGTGAGTGATGACCTCCACTGTACTCACCTGTGGCCGGGGGCACTGGAGGGCGGTTGCCTATGGTGACTGGGACAACATGTTAGGTGTCCCCTTCCATTGCCCCTTTGCCCGGTCTTTGTTTTGAGCCAGAGACTCTACTGCTTCTGGAGGTGGGCTCTGACAATTCTAGGGGCTTCGGCTTCCCTGCGGAACTAAGGTTTACAGGTGCATGTGGCCATGCCCACCTGTTTCCACAGCTTACCCGTTTTTGGACAATCAGCAAATGTACCTAGCATCATTTATTTGAATAAAGCTAGAGAAAACACAACTGTTTTGGATTTTACCAATACTTTGTTTTCCATTGGTGTTGGAAACTGGTTTTGGAAACACAGGGAGCTGGCCTAACATTTGCTAATGATACCAATCTAAATAATCTTTTTAGCATTATTTTCCCAGAGGGATGAAATAGCGTTGTCCCTCTTCATTCTATACCTAAGACCCAATGTTAATGTTTCAGATGCACCTCCTCACTAGAACCATTCTCTAGAACATACTGGAACAATTGCGAGAACTATTCCCCTGCACAGGCTTACTAGGTAGGACGCACCAGATTAGGACAAGCAACTCACTCACGAGCCGAGACGACATGACCTCCTGAGCAAAAACCATTCTCTCACGAGTCGTGATGACTCCTGAACATGACCATTGACTCACGAGTCATGACGACACAACCCCCCAAAACAAGGCATTCATTCACGAGCCACGATGACATAGCTCTATGAGCCCGGAGAGAGCAGGCTTCTCAGAACCGCCTGGGAACCAGCTAAAGAAGCGGGACTGATGTGCGGCACGGGGAAACAAGCATGCTTTTTCAATGACTGCGTGAGAGAATCTAATATGGGAGCTGTTTCACACTAAGTCACCAAATTGGAATGAGATCAACAGTGCCGATGATCTTAGCAGAATTCCATTTCTCTTGTATGATGGAGATTTCTCTGAGCAAGTCTGGGTTAAATGATCATTCCCAGGTGGATGACACACCCGTTTCGAGTGCCAACAATGGCTTCAGTCTGATAGCAACCTTTACAAATTATTTCCTGTAAATTCTTTGTGAAAACAACAAGCAATTCCTTTGGCTTGAGAGTGACTTTTCGCTGAGGGACTCCTCCCGACAATCTGGATTTAATAAAACAAAACACAGTTTGGCATTACAAGCATCTTCTTTCAGATGCACGTTCCCCACATGAGGTTTTGTATATGCGAAGCTTTTGAATTTTCAACCCAGTGAAAGTCAGATGGATCATCCACACAGCCAGAAATTACTCGGCTCATATGATGAGTTGATAAGGAAGGAAGGGAGTAAAAGTCACTGACAAGTTGTGTTTGCATGCACGCATATATGACACTTAGCCCAATACTTACAAGTGACTTCAAAGCCACACAACAGTAATACTTGACCACGTGAGCACTGATTTGTGCACTCAACATATTTACCAAACAGCAGGCACTGTTGTGCAAAGCTTAAGAGATACAAAAGTGGAACAAAACAGACAATAACTTTGCTCTCGTAGAATTTGTGTTTTTATAGTACATGAGGGAAGGAAGATAAACCAAAGATTACCCAAAGAAAAATTCTCTTTAAAAAGCTGTGAAGTTAATGGGTATATCAGCGGAATCATCTGTGTGTAGAAAGATACTGGGAATGCTTACAACTCTGTGACTGGCAGTAAATAAATAAATTACACCGGCAAATATCTTGGCATTGTTGATACTAGATACATTTTATGTTTTAATTATTTATTTGTTTATTTGAGAGGAGGGGGCAGAAAGAGAGAGTATGGGTGCACCAGGGCCTCTAGCCACTGTAATGAATGAACTCCAGAACCACATGTCACCTTGAACACCTGGGGTGTGGGTGCTGGAGAACGGAACCAGGGTCCTTAGGCTTTGCAGGCAAGCACTTTAACTGCTGAGCCACCTCTCCAACCCTGATTACATATACTTTATAAACTTGCTCCAAACTTTTAAGAGCTTAAAATTTGAACTTTCAAGAGATTTTATACATCATGTAGGTAAAGAGAGAAGAAAAAACAAAAAAAAAACAGTAGACTCATAAGGCTTTTTTTTTGCCATCCGAGTGAGAGTTACATTCCCTTCAAGGTGGCCATCAGTATGAAGGCAGACTAGGCTGTTCAGTTCCCCTGCAATCAGCACCGTACACTTACTTCCCCTCCCCAGCTCAGTCCATGCCAGCCCTGGGTAAGGAGGGCTAGGCCACTCAGGCCCCAGGGGAGCACTCTCTATTCCCAGACAACTCAAAGCATGTAGACTGCCCACCTGTGCCCACCCACGTAAGGAGGGTCAGGGCTCCGAGATCGGGTCCCACTCCCTGCTGCTCCATCCCAGTCCCTCAGGCAGCTTACTCCCAAGCGTGCCTTAGCACTGTAGACTAGGACCCTGGGGTCCCTGAAAGTAGGGTCTTAGGCTCACCTGTGCCCGGGCAAGATTGGCAAGGAAACTGCCCATGCACACCTGACCAGAAATAAAGTCAGGCAAGGGCACTCAGGTTCCATGAATGTAGGTCATGAACGCAGACCACTCTCCTGGGTGTGCTAAGGGCAGAAGAGACTAAGCCCACTAAACAGCAGCCTGAATCCCTTGTGTGCCCAGCCTAGAGAAGGCATGCTAACCTATGCCCTCGCAGAGAACAGGAGACGAGGCTGCCCAACACAGATCCCAGGGAAGCTGCTGATGCTGCATTCTCAGAGCAAGGCCAAGGGCCTGTCTCCAGATGGACAAACGGAACACAGATAACACAAGAAAGCAAGGCAGACTAGTCCCGCCAAGAATGCCCAGTGCAACGGTGGAAACCTCCGCAGAGAACTACTTAAAGAATTCCAAATGCCTATTATGATAAGTATATGCAAGAACTTTAAAGAGCTCATGGGCAAGTGGCTGAATGAAACACAAGAGACTCAATGAAAAGAACTCAGTACACAACTGGATGAATTCGGAGAGGACGCGGACAAGTGCCTGAAGCCCCTCCAAGACAGCACGGATTACCAACACAGTGAGAAAACTAGGCGAAGCCAGGAAAGTGGAACAACAAAGCACAGAGGCGCTGGAGAAAAACCTGCTGGAGATCAAAAATGAAGTACGTGAAATAATAGACTCTCCAAGGAAACCTTGTAAACAGACTAGATTGGGCTGGAGAGATGGCTTAGCGGTTAAGCGCTTGCCTGGGAAGCCTAAGGACCCCGGTTCGAGGCTCGGTTCCCCAGGACCCACGTTAGCCAGATGCACAAGGGGGCGCACACGTCTGGAGTTCGTTTGCAGTGGCTGGAAGCCCTGGCGTGCCCATTCTCTCGCTCTCGCTCTCTCTCTCAATCTCTCTCTCTGCCTCTTTCTCTCTCTGTCTGTTGCTCTCAGATAAATAAATTTAAAAAATTAAAAAAAAAAACAGACTAGATTATGTGAAGGACAGAATATTACCAGGACTCGCGGACAAGATAGAGGAAATATACCAGGAGGAAACAGATCAAATTCAATGATGAGTTTTGAAAAAGTACAAACAGAACTTTTCTTTAAAAGACAATACATTGGAATCATGGCTACACAAGAAGGAGAAGAACTACAGTTCAAGGGCATAGGAAAGATCGCCAACAAAACCACAGGAGACATTTTTCCAAACCGTAAGAAAGACAGGCACATCCAGGTAAAAGAAGCGTACGCAACACCAAACAGGCAATAGCAGAGAAGAAGTTCTCCCTGGCGCTCTATATTTCAAACTCTAAACAGAGAAAGCCCAGAAAGACGACTGAAAGATTTAAGGAAGAAACAGCTGGTCACTTACATAGGCATGCCCATCAGAATAATACCTAATTTTTTCAATGGGATTGGAGTTGAGCATTTTAAATACTGAAAGACCATGGTAGCCAACTCAAACTACTATGCCCAACACAAGTATTGTTCATAATAGAAGGAGAAAGAAAAACTTCCCACAATAAAGGTTAGTTAGATAAATCACTAAGCCATTCCTACAGAGAATACTGAATGGAATACTTCTCACAGAAGAGAAGAACAACCATGTTCAAGAAGACTACTTTGAGCCAGGCGTGGTGGCGCACACCTTTAATCCCAGCACTCAGGAGGCAGAGGTAGGAGGATTGCCATGAGTTCGAGGCCACCCTGAGACTCCATAGTAAAGTCCAGGTCAGCCTGAGCCAGAGTGAGACCCTACCTCGAAAAACCAAAAAAAAAAAAAAAAAGAAAGAAAGATAAAAATCAGACACATAAAGTGGTGTCTAGACTTTGTCTTCAGCAGCAAGAGGCTCTGGTGTGCACTGTCGCTGTGTCTCCAATAAGCAAATCCAATCATTTCTTTAAAAGGAAGGGCGTGCTTCAGCTTACAGCCCATCCTGGCGATGGGGGGGCGGGCGGAGGCCGGAGGCTGAAGCAGCTGGGCTCCATGCAGGCTCGTCGGGAAGCAAAAGCACAAATGCTGCTGCTCAGGTATTTCTATCCTTTCATGCAGTCCAGGACCACAGCCATGAAACTGCATTGCTCACATTTAGGATGGGTCTCCCCATATCACGTAATCTAATTTAGAAAGTCCCTCAGAGATGGCTTAACAGTTAAGGTGTTTGCTTGCAAAGCCAAAGGACCCAGGTTCGATTCCCCAGGACCCACGTTAGCCAGATGCACAAGGGGGCGCATGCATCTGGAGTTCATTTGCAGTGGCTGGAGGCCCTGGCGCGCCCATTCTCTCTCCACCCCCCCCTTTCTCTGTCAAATAAATAAATAAATAAATAAATAAATAAATAAATAAATAAATAAATAAATAAAAATATTTTGGAAAAAGAAAATCCCTCAGAGACCTTCCCAGAGATTTGTTGCTATGGGGATTCTAAACCCTGTCAGGTTGACAACGGAGACAACCAGGGCACTCGCCTTTTCTTTTTCTTTCTTTTTAATATTTTTTATTATTTATTTATTTATTTGAGAGACAGAGAGAGAAGGACGGAGGGAGGGAAGGAGGAAGGAGAGAAGGGAGGGAAGATGGAAGGGAAAGGGAAAGGGAAAGAATGGGTGCTCCAGGGCCTCCAGCCACTGCAAACAAACTCCAGACATGTGCGCCCCTTGTGCATCTGGCTTAAGTGGGTCCTGGGGAATCGAACCTGGGTCTTTTGGCTTTGCAGGAAAGTGCCTCAACTGCTAAGCCATCTCTCCAGCCCTGCACTCATCTTTTCAAAATGACAGAAAGAGGACTCTCTGGCAAGCCCTCTGATAGCCACCATTACAACTTCTCGTGCTTTAAAATTGTGTCTTCTAAGCTTTATGTCTAGTAACTCTTTGTAAACAAACAAACAAACAAACCAGTTCATCCAGGCATGGCAGCACACGCCCACAATCCCAGCACTCAGGAGTGTGAGGGGGACGGTCATTACTTCATGTCTAGCCTAGTAAAGTGTCTTTTAAAAAATATTTTATTTTTATTTATTTATTTGGGAGAGAGAGGGACAGAGAGAGAAAACAGATGTGCCAGGGCCTCCAGCCACTGCAAACGAAGACTCCAGATGTGTGTGTGCCTTGTTCATCTGGCTAACATGGATCCTGGGGAATTGAACCTGGGTACTTTGGCTTCACAGGCATTCGCCTTAATCAGTAAGCCATTCCTCCAGCCCATAAAATGTCTTTTTTTTGGTTTTTCAAGGTAGGGTCTCACTCTAGCTCAGGCTGACCTGGAATCCACTATGTCATCTCAGGGTGGCCTTGAACTCATGGCAACCCTCCTACCTCTGCTTCCTAAACGCTGGGATTAAAGGTGTGAGCCACTACGCCTAGCTGTAAAATGTCTTTTTAACCTCACTAGTTTCCCTTCTTTCTTTTCTTCAATGAGTATCATTTAAGTCTTTAGTAATTTTGATTTAACTGGGTACTTAATGAACCTTAAAGTAAACGTTAAATAGAAATACCTTAACGGCAATAGTGACATAAACTTACTAGGCAAGTTCTCCTGTTCTGAGGGGAAACTCAGCAGTTAATAGCAATTGCTATTTAAGCATGAGGGCCTGAGAGGGCCCCAGAAAACCAGAATTCCACCCCCGCCAGTGCCCACGTAAACAACTGGGTAGTGCCGCACGTGTCTGTAAGTCCAGGGCTGCGTAGTGGCTTTCGCAGTTGTTAGTCATGCCCATGAGCCCTCTGCACGTCCAATGTGTTGCTGTTTTCTTCTGAATTATGAGTTTTGGCTGTGGGTTGTAGTACGTTTTCCAAAGCTCAATGAGGTCATATACAACGCATGGCCAAGTGGATAAGCTCTGGCAGACTGCTGTGTTTTCGTCCTGTTTCTAGGAGCTGGGGAAAATTATTTCACATCTCGGAGGCACAGTGTCCTCATGGAAAAAAAACAAACCAGTAATAACAATGGTCCCTACCATTTGTTCCTTTCTACAGCTCGATAATTTAACTTACTCCTTTTCATAACGGAGTTAAGCGTTTGAGGAGAACCCCACGCAACAGACAGCCTGACTCCTACCTCCTTGCAAGAGTCCTAAAGCTCCTCACCCATCCTTCTCTCAGGTCCCATGCAGCCACGCTCTAATCAGGCCTGGTGTTCTGGAGCACCCCTGGATTGTAATTGAGGGTACCTCTGGTCTGGCAAGAGGGGATACAGGCCCCCTGTACCTAAGCATACCACCCAGGCCCTTCCTCTCAGAGCAGTTTCCCCTTCTCTCCATAAAACCCTCTCTCTGGCCTTCATTCTCTCTCTCTCTGTCTCTCGTTTCACTCCAGACTTAATCACGAGTAGAATATTTTTTGGGCCTCATTCTTTGGCAAAGCAGAAAACAAAATAACGATTGTAGGTCCTCTTTGTTTAGTCCTGGAAAGCAATGAGGTTGCTCACTCCTCCCTCTCAATGGCCACAGAGAGGCTGTTCTGGCTGGGAAGTGCTGAGTCCTCAGGGTGCCGAACACTGCTGAGTAAGCTCGGCCCCAGCCCATACTTCCTTGCAAGGAGACAATCCCTCTGATTGTTCTTGACTTTTGTCATATCAAATATGCCCAACAAGTGCCTGCAATTTCTGTCTCAGAAATAGAAATAAAAAGACCAAAACATTCTTGTTATGTTTGTGAAAATGAGATGGAGACAAGAAGCTGGGCCAATTCTAACAAAAGACTTTTGATATGTGACAACTGATTTTCCAAGTGTGGTCCTGAAATGTGAATGAAAATAATATCTAGTTGCCCCTCCGTATCCCAGGAGACTGGTTGCAAGACCCAGTGCTGAAGTCTTTTATGTCAAATGCATAGAATGTGTGTATTCCCTATGGGCTTCCTCCTGTGTTTTTATTGATTGATTCGTGGGCACAGAGAGAGATAGAAGGGACAGATGCCAGGACCCCAGCAGCTGCAAACTCCAGACATATGCGCCACTGTGTGCATCTGGCTGTGTGTGTGTACTGAGGAATTGAACCCGGGTTTTCAGATCTTGCAGGCACACACCTTAACTGCTGTGCCATCCTTGCAGCTCCTCCTGTATTCTTTAAAAAATATATATATATATTTGCCAAGTGTGCTGGCACACACCTTTAATCTCAGCATTCGGGAGGCAAAGGTAGGAGGATTGTCGTGGGTTCAAGGCCACCCTGAGACGGCAGAGTGAATTCCAGGTCAGCTTGGCCTAGACTGAGACCCCACCTCAACAAATGTATTTATTTATTTATTTATATTAAAGAGAAAGAGAGAGAGAGAGAGAATGGGCTCTCCAGAGGCTCTAGCCACTGAAAACGAACTCCAGATGCATGCACCACCTTGTGCAGCTGGCTTATGTGGGTCCTGAGGAATTGAACCTGGGTTCTTAGGCTTCGCAGTCAAGTGCCTTAACTTCTAAGCCATCTCTCCAGGCCCCTCCTGTATTCTTTAAATCACTTCTGGATTATTTATGATAGTAATACAAGATAAATGATGTGTAAGTAATAGAGTGCATTATTTTAAGGGAATAAAGACAAGAAAAATATTTGCATAGGTTCAGTATAGATACATTTGTTCCCAAATTTTTGTGGCTGGTTGAGTCTACAGTGGGTATAAAGAGCTTGTCACCACGACGTGAAGGTCGGAGCCTGCCCTGGCAGCCCTCACAAGCCAGGTTCAGCCCACCACCATTTTCAATAGTGAAAGCAGAGCCTGGGGACTTATTCAATGTGGTCACACTGGGAAGAGGAACAAAGGGGTCCAGCAATTCCCCCAGGCCCATCCTCTGGGTCCTGGCATGAGGTTTAGGTTTAACTAACAGGCAAGCGGTAGGCGTAAGGGAGCCAGTCAAGATGCGGCCGCAGCTGCCATCCCTGTCCTGGCTCCAGCCTCTCCTGTAAGGCAGTCTGACAAAGGGTCATGACGGCGTGAAATCTCTTCCTGGCTGGCACCAGGCTTTAGCTCTTTCCAACTCCCCCGAGATTCCTGTGGAAATTACAATTTCTTAGGGACCATTGTCTCTGTGGTCTGATAGCCAAAGGGAGGAGCCTAAGTATCGCTTCTCCTTCCTGCCGAGACACTTACAAACTGACCGGAGTTACTTTGGTCTCAGATTGCAAGATCATACTGTTGGTGCTTTCTACAGACTGTGGGGCGGACTGTGTTTTGATCAAACTCCGGTCATGGTGACTCAGGTCTATTGGAGAACCCATTCAAATAAAGCTTTCTCTTCCTACATCATGTTTTGTTTTAAAGTCAGGCATTCGTTAGCTCACTTGATGTTCATTTAGAACACTGCTATTGGGGGCTGGAGGGAGGGATGGCTTAGAGGTTAAGGCATTTACCTGCAAAGCCAAAGGACCCTGGTTCAATTCCCCAGGACCCACGTAAGCCAGATGCACATGGGGGCGCACGCATCTGGAGGTCGTTTGCAGTGGCTGGAAGCCCTGGAGCACCCATTCTCTCTCTCTCTCTCCCTGTTTCTCTGTCTAATAAATAAATAAAAATATTTTTTAAAAAAAGAACACTGCTATTCACCACAACGTCATTTAATCTAACAGCTAATTTCCTGCAGTATGAAACTTCGGGCAATTCCATGTCAGTTGACCTAAAATATACTGGCAGGAATATTATGCACACTGGACTGCTCTCATCTTCTGCATGGTTCATGTCTAACTTGGATCAAACTGGGAATGTCTCACTGCAGGAAACCCCTTTCCCCCAAGGATCTCTAGCCATCGAGTGTGTATCACTGTCAGGTATACAGGTAGTTTTCTACCTGTTCCCCCACCTGGCCTCAGAGTCCAACTTGGATCTATTACATGTACTCTCTAACTAAAGCACTGGGGCAACCTCGCTTCCCCTCAGCCCCCAAGAGCACCCCCATGTTGATTCCTGCTTTTCCTGTGAGGAAATCACTTGATAAAAATTAGAGCCTCTATGGGGCTGGAGAGATGGCTTAGTGGTTAAGGCGTTTGCCTGCAAAGCCAATGGATCTTGGCTTTCCCCAGGACCCACGTTAGCCAGATGCACAAGGTGGCACATACGTCTGGAGTTTGTTTGTAGTGGCTGGAAGCCCTGGTGTGACCATTCTCTCTCTCTCTCTCTTTCTCTCACTCAAATAAATAAAATAAAATAAAATAAAATATTTTTAAAAATTAGAGACTCCAAAGCCAGACATGGTGGCGCATGCCTTCGATCCCAACACTTGCAAGGCAGAGGTAGGAGGATCACCATGAGTTCGAGGCCACCCTGAGACTACATAGTGAATTCTAGGTCAGCCTGAGCCAGAGTGAAACCCTACCTCGAAAAATAAAAAAAATCAGAGACTTCAGAAAATCAGAGTTTCACAGGGAAGGAATGAGAGGCAGACACACATGCAGGTGAGGGTCTTGTCTTAGAGTTAAGTGTCCCCTTGCAAGCAAACCAACTTGAAGGGACGATTATGAGCCAGGACCCTCTGAGAAAGCGATAGGAATGACCACGCCCATCACCTCACTGTGGGTGGTTCAGCAAGGCCGCTTTCCCTATAGCACATCAGCTGTAGCAAGAAGGCAATTTTATTTGCTGAGAGAGTTTTAGTGGATTCTCAACTGAACCTGAGTCTCTGTTACTAGAGATTGAGGAAAACCCACTGATTCCCCACAGTCAAAAATTGAATTCTGTGCTAGAGGGATGGCTTAGTGGTTAAGGCATTTGCCTACAAAGCCAAAGGACCCAGGTTTGATACCCCAGGACCCACATGAGCCAGATGCACAAGGGGACACACATGTCTGGAGTTCATCTGCAGTGGCTAGAGGCCCTGGGGTACCCATTCTCTCTCTCTCTCTTTCCCTCCCTCCTTCCCTCTTTCTCTGTCAAATAAATAAATAAATTTTTTTTAAATGGAATTCTATTTGCTGAGATAACTCAAGAATATGGTTTACTTCTGTAAGTGTGTGTGTGTAGAAAGACACTTGAGTAGACATGTACAAATATTCACAGCCAGTCGGGGCATGGTGATTCATACCTATGATCCCAGTACTCAGAGACACTGGCAGAGGATCACAAATTTTAGGTGACTCTGGGCTACACAATGAGTTCTCAACCAGCCTGGCCTATATGCTTTTTCTCAAAAGAAAACAAAAGAGGACTAGAGAGATGGCTTGGTGGTTAAGGTGCTTACCTGCAAAGTCAAATGACCCAGGTTCAATTCCCCAGGACCCACAGAAGCCAGATACACAAGGTGGCGCATGCATCTGAAGTTATTTGCAGTGGCTAGATGCCCTGGCACACCCATTCTCTCTCTCTCTCAAGTAAATAAACAAATCATAAAATACCTTTGAAAAAGAAAACAAGAGCCAGGTCTGGTGGCCCACACCTTTTATCCCAGCACCCGGGAGGCAGAGGTAGGAGGATTGCTGTGAGTTCGAGGCCACCCTGAGACTACATAGTGAATTCCAGGTCAGCCTGGGCTAGTAAGACCCTACCTCAGAAAACAACAACAACAAAAAAAAAAATCAAAAGAAATATTGCTAATCTCAACATATAGCTTCAACAGTAGGAGTTGGCATTCTATTCATCTTCCTTCCCCTTTTCTTCTGAAGTTTTGAGGCTATCTGGGAGCATTCTGGAAACCTTATGGCCATAGTAATTAATAATCATCATATTACTAGTAGTTAACAATTAAGAATTATGAGGGCTGGAGAGATGGCTTAGTGGTTAGGGCATTTGCCTGCTAAGCCAAAGGACCTAGGTTCGATTCCCCAGGACCCACGTAAGCCAGATACACAAAGTGGCACATGTGCCCGGAGTTTATTTGTGGTGGCTAGAGGCCCTGGCATGCCCCCCTCCTCATAAGTAAATGAATAAACTAAAAATGAATAAAAATAAATATTTAAAAAGTGTCTCCAAATGTTGCTAAGATTTATTTATAACTGCTAAATTATATATATATATATATATATATATATATATATATATATGTATGTATGTATATATCTTCTATCAAATTCTCATTTAAAGTGTTCCTAATTATAGTTTCGTAGTTTTCATTATAAAAGATATAATAATATATTTGTGTTCTTATCATTTAAGCATTATTTAAATAATACAGAAAATATAAAATTATGGGACTAATATAACTGACTTTCTAGGGTCTCTTTCATTGCCCCCTAATGCCTGTAAACTAATAAGACTAGAGACCCTAAAATCCCCTCTTTGTCTATCTCTAGTCTGAAGAAGTCAGATCAAATTGACATCCATTTCCTAAATTATTTTGGTCTCAACTCTTAAAAAGACAATGGCAGATGCCCACTTAAGCTTAGAGGTCAATAAAAGACTGACCCAATGTCCATTTTCCATGGACCATTAGGAAGGGAAGAACCAGTCTGCTTTCCATAGGACTGATCCTAGGTAGATAAATGAGATAATATATGTGTATTTCTAAAATAAAACGGTAAATGAAATGTCTAGACCAAAGGTTATTAAACTTCTGGCTGAGATTATAGCATTAAAGGATATTATTATTAAAGAATATTGGATTTCTAGTCAAAAATTCATTTTCATTAAATATGATTCCACTCTTAAGATATTGCTAGATTAAGCCTTATTTCATTTGATGTACCATGTCTCTCTGTTCACAATAAGGTTTCTTTCTTAGTGTCCTGCTTTTACCAGCTGAAACCACTAATAACCTCGAATTAAATTATGTCTAAATGGCAAGCTTGGATATTTTTCCATAGGGTACATCTTTTTGTTCAATATAATACTTGAATCTCTAGGCTTAGATACTGCTCTGACTTCCTTCTAGATAAAACCTTAATTGCTTGATTAAAAAACTTATTCTAATAGAGAAGACTAGGCCTAATCACACAGGTTTATAGTTTCTATGGTTAAACAACTGACAATAATAACTAAAGCTTTTACCTTTTCTAGCTTGACACACTTTGACTAAGTCTTCTAAATTTGAGACCTTTGGCCTGTAGTAAGTATAAGACTTTTACTGCCGAGTTAAGAACGCGTTCTTCTTTACTTCTTCAGACCACACTCCTTGTTTCCTTACTTCCCACCTGTGTGAATCACTATGTTCAGTCTTAAATATGGTACTAGTATGCTGTGTCACCTGTAAATGGACTAAGGACCTCAAATAAGACCTGAAATTCTAAAATGACTGGAAGAAAAAATAAGGAGAATACTCCAAGATATTGGATTGGGGAAAGACTTTCTGAATAAGACCCAGGACACTAGAAAATTAAATGAACATTCAACCGGTGGGATCTCATGAAACTAAAAAGCTATTGTACAGACAATCAAACCATCAATAGACCCAACAGACAACCCACAGAATGGGAGAAAATCTTTGCCAGCTATATCTCTGGCAGAGGTCTAATATCTAAAATCTACAAAGAACTCAAAAAAAAATCAAGCAATTAAAAAAAAAAAATCAAGCCGGGCGTGGTGGCTCATGCCTTTAATCCCAGCACTCGGGAGGCAGAGGTAGGAGGATTGCCGTGAGTTCAAGGCCACCCTGAGACTCCATAGTGAATTACAGTTCAGCCTGGGCTAGAGTGAGACCCTACCTTGAAGAAAAACAAAAAATAAATAAAAAATAAAAATAAAAAATAAATCAAACAATCCACTGGAAAAAAAAAAAATGGAGCAGAGACCTGAACAGAGAGCTCTCGAAGGGAGAAATACAAATGGCTAATACTCAAAGAAATGCTCAGCATCCTTAGTCATCAGGGAAGTGCAAATTAAAACAACTTTGAGATTCAGTCTTCTCCAGGCAGGACGGCAATTATCAAAAAAAAAAAAAAATCAAACGAGGGCTGGGGAGATGGCTTAGTGGTTAAGGCACTTGCCTGAAAAGCCTAAGGACACCGGTTTGATTCTCCAGGTAGGTCCCATGTAAGCCAGATTGGTGCATGCATCTGGAGTTTGTTTACAGTGGCTAGAGGCACTGGCACCCAATCTCTAATAATCAATCAATAAATAAATGAGAAAAAAATTTTTTTTTAAATCAAATGACAACAAATGTTTTGGGCAAGGCTGTGGGGAAAGAGGAACTCTTATTTAGTACTGGTGGGAGTGGAAACTTGTACAACCACTGTGAAGGTCAGTATGAGGACTCCTGAAAAGGATGAAAGATGGTAGATCATCTGACACAGATATTATTCATGGGCATTCACGCTAACGGCTCTTTACTTCAGTGATACTTGCCCAACCACGTTTGTAGCTGCTCTTGTCACAATGAACTAGGAACTGGAATCAACCCAGATGCCCACTGGCTGATGAATGGATAATGAAGATGTGGTACATATGTACAATGGGATTCTACTTAGCAGTAAGAAAAACATGAAGTACTGAAATTCACAGGAAAATGGAATTGGGAAAAAATCATGTTAAGCAACGCTACATATTTTCTCTCGCATGTGGCTCCTAACCTGGGCCAGCTGAAGCAGTGTAAAAGAGAGTAAGCAATGAGACTATGGGCGTAAAACTAGAACGAGACCAGGAAAAGGTAGAACAGGGAGGGAACACCAGCAGAGGCAAAGAAAATGTGGGGTGGGAGGGTTGAAGGCGTTGGGGGAAGGGAGGGCAGGGAGGGGAACTACATAAAGCTAAAGACTTAAGGAATTAGCACAAGAGGACTCTTCCTCCTAGATACCACCACACAAGATACAGCCGCCAGTTAAGGGAGGTGGATGGTCCAGACCAAAGTGCCCAGTAGGCGGTGAGAATGCTTAAGTCTAGAAGCACTGGCTCTGGCTTGTGATCCCAGGGACACGATTTTATTCTTTTTTTATTATTTTATTTGGTTTTTCAAGGTAGGGATGCGCTCTAGCCCAGGCTGACCTGGAATTCACTCTGTAGCCTCAGGGTGGCCTTGAACTCACTGCGCCTTCTAGAACGCCTACTCTTTAGAGCTCCCGCCTTCTAGAACGCCTACTCTTTAGAGCTCCCGCCTTCTAGAATGTTACTCTTTAGAGCTCCCGCCTTCTAGAACGTCTACTCTTTAGAGCTCCCGCCTTCTAGAATGTTACTCTTTAGAGCTCCTGCCTTCTAGAACGCCTACTATTTAGAGCTCCTGTCTTCTATAACGCCTACTCTTTAGAGCGGCACGCACTCTTCTTAAAGAGATGGGACTAAAAGTGCTTTAGGAGTAAAATGTGACTTTCACCGGCAATTTAATTTCTTTTTCCTAGGATCTCTTGGCAGAACAGAAAAGGTAGATCCAAAGAATTCTGAGGCTCAAATTCAATTTGTTCCATTTCAAATTGTGATTGGTGCTGGGCACGTGGCTCATCGTGATCACATGGCGCTTAGGGATCTGCATTGCGCCCACTGCTGTGACTCGGAGAACGTTATTTGACCTTTCTTGCCCTAGTTTCTTCATACGTGAAATAAGAACTGAACATATAAAGATGGGAAAAGAACGCAGCTGAAGAGGTTTCCTGGTCTGTATTTATACATTCCTCTGCTGGTAAAACTATGAAAATGATAGGGCTTGTTTTGTGTAGTAAGCATTGTCAAGAGTATTAAATAAGGACACTCCAGCAAGGCAGACATGATCACAGGCCTTGAGGACCCTGGAGAAGGGTGCTTCTTCCAGAAGTCAAACACCCTCATGCTTGTCAGGCATGGTAAAGGGAGATTTAGCATAGACCCTTCATTGAGAGAGAGAGAGTGTGTGTGTGTGTGTGTGTGTGTTTACTCTCAGTCCCTTATCCCTATGGTTTTTGTTTGTTTGTTTATGTTTATTTTGAGGCAGGGTTTCACTCTAGCTCAGGCTGACCTGGAATTCACTTATGTAGTCTCAGTGTGGCCTTGAACTCATAGCTATCCTCCTGCCTCTGCCCCCACCCGAATGCTGGGACTAAAGGCGTGCGCCACCGCACCCGGCCCAATGTTTCTCATACATAATCCACACATTATGTTGGTGTTAAGGAGACAATGTGTTTTGACTCACTGTTGTTTTAGATGCTTTCTCTGCATGTGCGTATTCAGAGTTACACAATTACGTTTTGCAGAAACATGTCTGGCCCCCAAAGTCACGGACGCCCTGTCGCCCCTTCTCTTCTGCACATCCTCACACCAGCACAAGAGCCAGGAGCTCGCCAAGTGTCACGGGGCTCCGGAAAAACTGGGTTTTAGCAGGATCCCCCCAAAAGGGGTGGGGTGTGAGGGTAGAGCTGGGAGTGATAGTGTTGAGGTACCAGGTGCTAGTCCCCCCCTTCTGCCTGTGACCCCCATCTGTAGTGTAAAGGGAGAGAGCACAGCCTAGCTACGGATTCTCCAGGCTGCTCAGGGCATAAAGGAACTAAAACAGGCATCCCAGGGTACAACAACAAATTCCGGAAATCCTTTTCTTTCGGAGTCATATGCCAAGCAGAATCTTGAAAACTAAACATCATACTTTGTTTTTCAAGATTCACATGGCTTCTCTTTTTTAACCCTCCTACTCGTGAAGTGGCTTGTTTGTTTGTTTTTGACTCCCTTTACAAATGGAAGCTGACTGTGGGGGTTGCTGAAGGTCGTACGCTTAAGAAGTGCCATAGGTGGTTTGGATCAGATGCCTCCCATAAACTCAAGTCTTCTGAATGCTTGGTTTCCAGCTGATGGATATTTGGGGGGTGGAGGCTTGTTGGAGAAAGTGTCTTGTTGAGGGCAGGCTTAAGGGTGTTGTAGCCAGCACCCCCTTGACAAAGTTCAGTTTATTCTCCTGCCGTGGTTTGCCACCTGCCATGGAAGAGGTGATGCCCAGTCTCTGCTGTACCGTCTTCCCCTGCTATCGTGAAGCTCCCCTCAAGACTGTAAGCCAAATAAAATCTTTCCTGCTTTTGGTCAGATGGTTTGTCCCAGCAACAGGAGGGTAACAGTAGCAGTAACAATGTCAAGGTCTAAACTAGATCTGACCTAGTTATTTTGTTTTTGAAACAGGACTAAGATCCAGTCACTCTTTTGGTTAAAAACCCTCAGTGGTTTCCCGGCATCTACAGGAAAGACTTATCCTGATGCTCCTGAGTCAAGACTAGAGGTGAAGTGAAACCTCAAAGTAGAGCCCTGTGTTTTGATATAATTGCAAGAACATAGACTCTTTTTAAAAAAATTATTTTTATTATTTATTTGACAGAGAAAGAGGGTGTGGGAGAGAGAGAATGGGTTCACCAGGGCCTCCAGCCACTGCAAATGTGTGCAGATGTGTGCGCCCCTTGTGCATCTGGCTAGCGTGGGTCCTGGGGAATCAAACCTGGGTCCTTTGACTATGCAGGCAAACACCTTAACTGCTAAGCCATCCCTCCAGCCCAAGAACATAGATTCTTCTTTATTTGTTTTGTTTTTCGAGGTAGGGTCTCACTCTAGCCCAGGCTGACCTGGAATTCACTACGTAGTCTCAGGGTGTCCTCGAACTCACAGTGATCTTCCTACCTCTGCCTCCCAAGTGCTGGGATTAAAGGCGTGCGCCACCACACCCAGCTTGTTTGCTTGCTTTTTAAAACGGTGTCAAGCCATGTTCGTCTTTAATTTCCATTTTCACATTACACAAAGCCAAGAAAGCCTTTATATGTCTCTCTCTCTCCGTATATCCTCCAGCCACTGCAATACAACTCTCGACATGTGCGCCCCCTTGTGCGCATGTGCAACCTCATGTGCTTCTGTCCCTGTGCGTCTGGCTTACATGGGACCTGGAGAGTTGAGCATGAGTCCTTAGGCTTTGCAGGCAAGTGCCTTAACTGCTAAGCCCTCTCTCCAGCCCTGTGCATGCACTTTTGAACAGATATGTGCTATTTCTATATGATAGTTTCCTAGACGTGAACCTACAAGACCACCTGGCTCATGCATTTAAAATCTTGACAAGTTATCTCCTAAAAGTCTACACTAATTTATACTGTTACTGTTGGTTTCTCAGCATTCCCTCATTCCCTTGCCAAGCCTAGATATTATCAACTAGTATTTTTCATTTTCTGGCACACACTTTTGAATGGAATTTCTCCGAGCAAAGTCAACATATTTTAATCAAGAAAGCAGACTAATGAGAGCCTGTTGTTTAGGTTGGTGGTTTTCTGGCTATGCTCTGTAGACTGGGGAATTCTGAGGATGGGTCTGAGGAAGCACAAAAGAACAAGACCTTCACCTTCTTGACTGGAGCAACTAAGGTAACATCTGCTTTAACTTAATCAAAGAACATTCTGTTGTTCAGCGTTGATCTAGAGCCTTGCTTCTTAATGACCTGTTAGCAATTTAAACCTGAAAATGTATTCATTCAAGGCAAAGAGAAAGGGATCTCAAAAAAGAGTGGCTCTTGGGGGCTGGAAAGATGGCTCAGCAGTTACAGGTGCTTGCTTGCAAAGCCTGCTGCCTGGGTTCAATTCCCCAGTCCCCACATAAGGCCAGATGCACAAAGTGGCGCAGGTATCTGGAGTTTGTTCGCCGTGGCCAGAGGCCCTTGTGTGTCCCTGTATTCTCTCTCTCCTTGCAAATTAATAAATAAAAATAAAAATAAACAAGCAATGGATCTCTAGCTATGGGAAACGATTTTCATCTTAGACACTGATTGTGAGTGTATTCATCCTCATGTTCTCATTCCTATAGACCTCTCTCCACTGTTCACTTGCTATGTTGTAACGCCATCTCTCCCATGACTTCGATTAAAACTCTCCTGTATAAGTAGCCCCCCTTCCTCCCCATGAAACATGCCCCCCACTTCGTGCGGGTCCCATTCCTCTTTATCTGAATAAACTGGGCCTCGTCCCTCTGACATGGATACAGGATATTGGCTATTGGTGGGATTAGAACTCCAACCAGAATCTTTACCCATGTTTAGCAAGGAGCTGAAAATGTAGATATGGGGATAACTTTTCTAAAGATTCATTTTAGGAAAGGATGTAAGAGAGGAGAGGTGAAGCTCCCAAGCTGAGTGTCTGGGGAGGGTCCTGAGCAAGCTGCCTGGGTGGCAGCATTATAACCTTAGAAATGTAAATTAAGGGCACTGAGTTTGCTGTGTCTCACAGTGGGGCTCAGGTGTGCGCGTGTGGCAGAGGTCTTGACTGGTTGGCGGTTGGTGATGTGGGGTCGAAGTCCTTGGGGGCAATCAGATGCCCATAAAGATGCATCAGAGAACCCCACCTTTGGATCCTTGTCCCAGTTATCAAAGAATTGAAAATGCAGACTCAGAGAAGGGTAAATTGTGAATTATGAGATTTTGTTTTAGGGAGAGTTAGGAGGGAAAGCAAAGCAAGAAAGCCCAAACCAGAAGAAATTCTCTTTTTTCATAGAGAAAATTTCTTTCTGGGAAAGAAGTCTCTGGGGAGGGACACACACACACACACACACACACACACACACACACACACACACTCAGTGGGGGGAGGGGAGAAAGCACCAAAGGGTGGAGGCACAAAGGAATTCTCCCCTACCCCAGCCTGGGGAGATTTAGAAGATACCTCTCATATAGGAAGCCAAGCAAAGAGAGGTCAGGGTAAGAGCAGAGAGAGTGAGAGGAGCCAAAGAGCTGACAAAGGAGCCAAGATCCCAGAGGGGCCAGGGGCTGAGAGTTTTTATACGTCTGTTCCAGGCCCATGAAATGACCATCCAACTAGAATGAAACTGGTCGTCAGACACAAGTGTGTAAGGGAAGGGACCTGCCTGCTTGGTAGGCTCAAGAGATGGACCCAGGAAGGGCCAGCTCACCACCTGAAAAACGTCGAGGAGGAAGCCAGAGGCAGTTGCTGCCGACTGGCTGCTTGCAGCCATCTCGATGAGACTGGACCAGATGCACGCTCTAGTCTTCCCAGAGCAGGCAATGTGGTATCCATGTTTCTGGGGCCCAGACCCTGGCTCACTACCTACAGGAAAGAAAGGCTCCCTTGCTTCTAAATTGTATCAGAGGGCACACAGGAAAGGTTTAGAAAGGGCCCACCAACCTGGAAGAAGACGGAAATGCAGGTTTGGGAAAAGCCCGCAACTTCTTATTGTTTTGAGGTAGAGTCTTGCTCTAGCTCAGGCTGACCTGGAATTAGTCTCAGGCTGTCCTTGAACTCATAGAGATCCTCCTACCTCAACCTCCCAAGCGCCGAGCTTAAAGCGGTGTCCACCACACCTAGCCTGTCTCTGTTCTCTCTCTCTGCTCACTTTTCCCTGGGCTAAATGAAGAGCTTCCCATGGTTTTCCCCGATTACACTTGCGGTCAGCTCTTGCCAGGCTCCAGCCAAACTCTTGGTAAGTGCTTGTTGTGGTGAGGGGATTTCTACTTAGCAGATCCGACCTCTTCAGAGAGCAGTGTGGAGGCCTGGGGAGCGGTTTCTCAATGACACCTTGTCACTGTATTGCTTTTGACATAAAATTTTAGATTTCTGTCACCTCCAAACGCATCTAAGGTAAGTAATAGGCAAAAACTCTCCCTTCTCATAGCTTTTAAATGCCCCCGTTCCCCAGCACGTATCTTACAGATCCGTAACGAATAGCAGAACCACTGATCATACATCAGAGGAAAACTACATGATACGTGAATATAAGACCCTAGACATATAACAAAATGTAGTCGATATCTCCTTGAACAGACTATAACATTATTAATTCTTAGAAAGTTGAAATATTCAGATGTATTATCCATTGAATTTGTGACAGTTTCACTGAGGTTTGTAATGCATTTTGATCATATTCACCCTCCATTACCTTCATTTGTCCTCCTCCTCCTCATTCCAATTCGTCCCACTTGTACTTTGATGTCACGATGGTTTATGGTGACTGTCAGCTTGACAGGGCTGAGAATTACCTATGAAATGAGTCTTGCGTGAAGGATTATTCTGATGAGGTTGAGGTGGGCAGACCAACTTCGATTGTGTTCACGGAGGTGGGCAGACCAACCTCATTGTGTTCACGGAGGTGGGCAGACCAACCTCATTGTGTTCATGGAGGTGGGCAGACCAACTTCGATTGTGTTCACGGAGGTGGGCAGACCAACCTCATTGTGTTCACGGAGGTGGGCAGGCCAGAACTGTTCCATGGGCTGGGGTCTTGGACGGTATAAAACAGGAGAGCTGGTTGAGTTGCTCATATATCTCTGCTTCTTGATGACGGACTCAGCATGGCCAACTCTGCTTTATGCACCCACAACCGTGCCAGGCATTCCTGGTGACAAGGGACCTCGAACTGTATGCCGGGACAGAGTCCATCTTCCTTCAGTCGCTTCCGGTCAGTTATTTGGTCCCAATGAGAAAGTAAATAGTACAGATGCGCGCGCGCGCGCGCGCGTGTGTGTGTGTGTGTGTGTGTGTGTGTGTGTGTGACCCGTGGAATTTAAATCAGGGTGGTTTGCATGAGCATGGGTAGATTACTTAGCCGAGCATGGATAACCGTCCAGTGGCTATAGCCCTAAAAAACAAAATATCATAAAAAAATGTCCCTCCCTCCCCCCCCATCAACTATTATCTGCTAATGGCTCCTCAGGGTGGGGAGGGGCCTCTTGAGCCCCTCCACCATCTATGCTGGACAGCCCAGTAGTCACAGTCTGGTTTGCATCACTGGCAGAAATCACCCAACCAAGAGCAGCTGTTGGGGGAAAAGAGGTTTATTTTGGCTTACAGGCTCGAAGGGGAAGTTCCATGATGGCAGGGAAAATGATGGCATGGACAGGGGGTGGACGTCACCCCCTGGCCCACGTAAGGTGGACAACAGGAACAGGAGAGTGTGCCAAACACTAGCAAGGGGCAGCTGGCTATACCACCCATAAGCCCACCCCCAACAATACTCTCCCTCCAGGAGGCGCTAATTCCCAAATCTCCTTCAGCTGGGAACCTAGCATTCAGAACACATGAGTTTATGGGGGACACCTGAATCGAACCCCCACAGCAGTCTTTTGCAGGCACCATGCGGGGTACCATTGCTTCTACGAGCTCATGAGTGCAGCAGGACAAACTCCTCCCTGTCCTCCAGCTCTTAAAGTCTTTCAGTCAGATCTGTTATTTTTTAATTTAATTTATTTATTTGCAAGCAGACAGAGGTAGAGAGATAGAGAGAAGACAGACAGTCAGAGAGAGAATGGGTACACCAGGGCCTCCAGCCACTGCAAGCGAACTCCAGACACATACATACCCTTGTGCATCTGGCTTGCGTGGGTCCTGGGGACACAAACCTGGGTCCTTTAGCTTTGCAGGCAAACACCTTAACCACTATGCTATCTCTCCAGCCCCCAGATCTGTTTTTGATTTGTATTTATCTTTTAGGGTATCCATAATAACAATTTATCTTACGTAAAATATTCACAACTTCTCACTTCTTTTTTAAGTTGACCTTTACTCTTGTTAGATGTCTTTTCTACTTCAATAAAGCTAAATGTAGATTTTGGTTATTCCCTTCCAGCCTGACCAACTAGGAAGGAAGCAGAGATTTTCTATAGCAATACAATATCTACTTGCAGGGATGGCAAGAAGAAAAGAGTACTGGATAACGTAGCATGCTCCATGTAAGCCAAGACTTAAACATCCTCTAGTGAGCCACTGCAAAATATCACTTGAAATTCTGACAGCATCTTCTGCCTGCTATGTTTAATTCCTAATCTCATGTTAGCTAAAAGAAATCTATTTGTTCTTTTATCTGTATTCTACATTATACATTTTTTTTTTCATCAAAACCAGCTTAGTTTGATGTGAGAAAAAGAACATGTAAAAATTTAGATTTTTTTTCTTTTGGGCTTCTTAAGGCGTTCCCATTCTCTCCATCCCCCCCCCCCCTTGGGGCCTGGTTTCTGAGCTTTGAACTCCATATACTTAAATTTGTGAGAAAAGGTCAAATATCAGAAATTCTAGCTGGGCCTGGTAGCATGCACCTTTAATCCCAGCACTTGGTGGGCAGAGGTAGGAGGATCACCGTGAGTTTGAGGCCACCCTGAGACTACTAAGCTTTGCTTGGCTAAGTGCTGCTTGAAGTTTGATCATGGAAACACTCTATGACGATTCATGGGTGGAGGAGCTTAAGTGACTCAGGTTTATAGAGACATGACCTCGGACTTCCCAAGTGGGGTCCATGTGGGTGGCAAGAATTGGCAGGGTAGAGGGGTCACACCATCTCTCACCTCATTAGTGGGTTTCTGTGGTGTGGTGTGGGGTAATGTGGAGCTCCAGGGGCAAGGGTGGCAGTTATGAGAACGTTGACCTCACAATCAAGGTCCTCATGGCTCGATGGGTAGTGTCTGCAGTGGCAGCAGCAAACTCGAGGCCTCTGACCTTACAAGCAGTCTTCATGGTGTGGCAGACTACACACTTCTTTTTTCAAACAAAATAATGTTTGAAATGTGCGTGGTATTTTTTTTTTTTTTTAATTTTAGCCTGCATTTCTACTTAAGTGCTGCAAAGTATTTTCCAAGCTGGTAGTTTTCTACCATAAGTTTAGAATAGCATTTTTAAAGTTGTAAAGGGCAATGAATGAACAAACGATGGATCTATGTTTTTAAAATAACTTATTTTTATTTATTTATTTGAGAGAGGGAAAGAGGGGGAGAGAGAGAGAGAGAATGGGTGCACCAAGGCTTCCAGCCATAGCAAATCAACTCCAGATGCATGCACCCCCTTGTGCATCTGGCTTACGTGGGTCCTGGGGAATCAAACCAAGGTCCTTTAGCTTTGCAGATAAGCACCTTAACCACTAAGCCATCCCTCCAGCCAATGGACCTATTTTTAAGCTCAATCTGGTTCTCATAGTGAGTTCCAGGTTGGTTTGGGCTGCAGTGAGAACCTGCCTCAAAGAAAGGAAGAGAACAAAACAAAGCATGAGAGTTATGAGCACTGAGGCAGATCTACAAGAGGCACTGGGGAGGAAAACTTTGGGTTTTTTTTAATTTTGTTTTGTTTTGTTTGTGTTTCAAGGTAGGGTCTCACTCTAGACCAGGCTGACCTGGAATTCACTGCATTGCCTCAAGGTGGCCTCTAACGCAAGGTGATCCTCCTACCTCAGCCTCCCTGAGTGCTGGGATTAAAGGCGTGTGCCTCCACGCCTAGCCCTGGGAAGGAATACTTTGGACTGACAAGAAACATTTTCAAGAGGTTACAGAAAAGAAAGTTGCTAACACAGGTGTTAAGAAAATGAGGTTCAAGAAACACCAAACACTACAAAATGAACAAAATGATACAGATCAATCAATAATAATGCTGAATATTAATGGTCTCAGTTCCCCAATCCAATGGCACCTACTAGCAGATTAAATTAGAAAGCATGAACACACTTTTTGCTGCCTTTAAGAAACACACCTATCCATCAAAGATAGACGCTACCTTAGGGTGGAAGGATGAGCAAAGGAACTCTAAATAAAAGTACAAGAAAACAAAGAGGCATCACTGTTTGAAAATCTGATAAGAGAGACTTCAAACCAAAACTAGTGAGAAAAGATCAACAAAGGTGACTTCACACTGATTGAGAGAAGTAGGAGTTAATATTTCCACCCTTCTCGGAAGGAACAAATTCTCTCCCTCTAAACACATGAGCAAGAAGCACAGGTTTTACTGTAGATTTCTTAGATGCATGCAAGGCTTGTATGAGATCTCCCCAGAAAGTTTCCCTAAGATACCTTCATTCCTTTCTGTCCTGCCTACACGTACACTCTACGTTTTTTGTTTGTTTGCTTTTGTTATGTGGAGTCTTAATCACTATCCCTTGGATTAATCAATCAATCAATCAGCTTTTTCTTTTAAAAATTTTTTTAAAGCTTTATTTTTATTTATTTGAGAGAGAGAGACAGAGAGAGAGAATGGGCACATGAGGGCCTTCAGCCACTGCAAATGAACTCCAGACACGTGTGCCACCTTGTGCATCTGACTTACGTGGGACCTGGAGTATCGAAACTGGGTCCTTTGGCTTTGCAGGCAAAGCACCTCACCTAAGCCATCTCTCCTTTGTCTCGTTCAGAGAAATTTAGCAAACTCAACTTGCATCATCAGACCCATCACTCTGTTCTACAAACAAAGAACGAATTTCATTGGAAGCAGCTGGGTATTGTAAATTACAAGTAATTTTTCTACATCAAAAATAATTTTAGGGCTGCAGAGATGGCTTTGCAGTAAAGACACTTGCCTACGAAGCCTAAGGACCCAGGTTTGGTTCCCCAGAACCCATGTAACCTGGATGCACAAGGTGGCACACATGTCTGGAGTTCTTTTGCACTGGCTAGAGGCCCTGGTGCAACCATTCTCTCTCTCTCTCTCTCTCTCTCTCTCTCTCTCTCTCTCTCTCTCTCTCTCTCTCTCTCTCTCAGTCTTTCTCATAAATAAATAAATAAAAATATTTTAAAAGAAGCTGTTTTAAAAAAATTTTAAAAATCACTTCTCATAAGACAGCATGCCAATTCCTTCTGAAATTGTAAGTCCAAATCCCAAGGAAGTTTCTTCAAGGACAATTCAGCGGAAACTTGAGTCTTTCTCTAGCAGAACTGTTTCATGGGACTATGAAGAAAAAGCTTGAAAGTAAGGAAGTTAAGGAGAAAATGAGAAACTAAACTTTATCAAATGCACTGGGCCCTTTACCCACATTTTTACAACTGCATTTTACAGATGAGAAAGCTGAGTGCTTTCATGAGAAGGTAAAAGTCTGCAGATTTCCGCTGCTGATAAAAGACACAGCTGAGATTTGGAGCCAGGTCTGATGAGTCTAGACTCTTTCCTGAAGCTCGATTATCTCCCATGGGTCCCGACGTTCCAGCCTCCTCCACAACCCCATCAAACTCATTGGCAGAACGTAGTTGCATCTGTCCACAGAAGGTCGTTTCCTCTCTTGGCACAGAGGCAGCTAATTGAAGAGCTTAGCCTGGCTCAGTTTCCTCCTGTTCTATCGTCAGTCCTACCCAAGCAGCCACATAACTTCTTGACTTCTAATAGGTGTGCCAAGTATGGCAGAGGGCTGGTAAGCGGGCTGAACTGCTATAAAGGAAAGGACCCTGGACCTTCAGTCAAGGCAGATTTTGTTTAAAATATTTTTATTTATTTATTTGAGAGAGAGAGAGAGGGAGAGAGAATGAATGCACCAGGGCTTCCTACCATCGCAAACAAACTCCAGATGCGTGTGCCATCTTGGGCATCTGTCTAACATGGAATCAAACCTGGGCCCTTAGGCTTCACAGGGAAGCACCTTGACTGCTAAGCCATCTCTCCAGCCCTCAGGGCAGATTTTAATAAACATCAGAAAATAAATCAGTGTGTATGGCTCCATCTTTGATCTCTTTGGAAACAAGTTTTGCACAAAGTTCAGAGAAAAAGGAAATAAGAGAGAATTTGTACTTGTGGGCTGGTTTTCACAATGTCTCCCACACATATAAAATTTATATATTTTTAAAGATTTTATTCTTAGTTATTTATTTATTAGAGAAAGAGAGAGAGAGAGAGAATGGGCATGCCAGAACCTTTAGCCACTACAAACCAACGCCAGACACATGCGCCATCATGTGCATCTGGCTTACGTGGGACCTGGAGAATCGAACTGGGGTCCTTAGGCTTCCTAGACATGTGCCTTAGCGCTAAGCCATCTCTCCAGCCCTAAAATTTATTTTTTTCCCCTTTATATCTGAATGATTTAGCAATTTGACATGAGCATATTTAGTCTTAGAATATAAAACAGGACAGAAGTTATTTTAATTCTGTCATATCCAAGATATGTCATTTTTATGCACACAGGGTAAGCTGCGTGTGGACCTACTTACACTGCCCACTCGAAGCCTGAAGTGTTATTACGCATTATTTAATTCCTTTCTGCCACAATTTCTTCAACTATAAAAGGATGCCCGTAGACTAGATTCTCCCCAGGTCCTTTCTCATCATGTGTGTGGTTTACAGGGTGATAAACATCTGCAAAAGTCACTTGGCTTATGGGAAACACTATCCTGCCATTCTTGGAAGAATCCTAAACTCATCATCTTTACCAGCAACCACAGCTTCCCTCAGAGGAACCCCGAAAGTGCCAGGGGAAAGGAGAATGGGGCATGTCAGGGAAGGGAGGTTGGATGGAAGGTGGCAGAAGCTCTTGGGAAATGTAATGATTGACTGAGGAAGGCTTAGCATGGGCATAGCCCCTGCCTGCCCCTATTTGCTTCCAAATTGCACGGATTAGGTCTTTAGTAACACTAACGTCATGCTCGTCCAGGAAGTAGACTGTGGACTGGGGAGATAGCCCTGTGGATACAGCATCTCTGCTCCTGTGAGGACCCAAGCCCAGATCTTTGGAACCCGTGTAGCTTCAGACATGGGGTGCAGGCATTAATCCCAGCCCCCCCCCAAAAAAAGTGAGATAGGAGGCAGAGATTGGAGGCTCCTGCAGAGCTTGCGGGCCAGCTAACCTCATGAACACAACAGCAATGGTTTGAGAGATTACAACCATTGCCATTGGGCCAGCTGGTCTGCATTGGGACAGCTGGAAGAATGTGGACTCTTTGAAGCAAGGGGCCTGAATGCTGAAGGAGTGTCCTGTACTTCAAAGTCAGCTTTGCTTCCCCCTGGATGGACAAGTTGGGAGCCCACCTGGTATTACGGAGTAGAACAAATAAAAGAAAGAGAGTGTCATTGAATTTGCAACATGGTTTTGTATTTTGGAAATGGCCATGGGCAGCGTGAAGCAGGCTTCTTGGATTACCTGTGCGGAAGACCGATAGAGCCCTGAGGATGAACTGTGGGTTGCAGTAGAGACCCACTTGGGGTGCCGGGACTATGGGATGGGTGTCAAGGAGAGCTGTTGGCACGGGATGAAGTTTCCCTGGACTGTGGGAAGCCTAGCTGGAGGGGCGGAATTGGAACCCCAGAGGCTCATTACTGGTTAGGATTATCAGACTTGGAGATTTGTCACGGACTAGAGTTGTTGGACTTGGAGCTATAGAGATTGATATTTGTTTTAAATTTTGTATTGGTTGAATATTTCTTTGCTATGCCCAATGCCAACTCTTGCAGTGTGAATGTCTACATGTCTACTCTGTGCCATTATGGGTTGGTTTTTTTTTTTTTTTTTGGTATTACAGCTCAGTTAAAAGACCTTGGGTTATGGGGATGTTTGAACATCACTGGGATTGATTACAACTATGGGGACTTTTAAAGTTGGACTTAATGCATTGCATTTTACATTATGTATGGTTATCAGTTTATGAGGGACAGGATGTGAGGGTTTGCTTGATTCCGGGGTCCCCCATAAACATGTGTTCTGAATGCTAGATCCCCAGCTTGTGGCCATTTGGTCCTCCTGGATGTAATGTGTTGTTGGGGTGGGCTTATGGGTATTATAGCCAGTTTACCCTTTCCAGTGTTGGGCACACTCTCCTGCTGCTGTTGTCTACCTGATGTTGGCCAGGAGGTGATGTCCACCCTCTCTCTGCTCATGCCATGCTTCCCCCTGCCATCGTGGAGCTTCCCCTCAAGTCTATAAGCCAAAATAAACCCTTCCCTCCCACACACTGCTCTTGGTTGGGTGTTTTCTGCCAGCAATGCAAAGCTGATGGCAACATTCTTGCAGAGTCAGATGAGCCAATTATCTGCCTATTTTCTTAATAATACAGTGAGCATGTAAGTACTTATGAGATAATAATTTGGTTCCTAGCTCAAACACTTGCAATTTAACTTTTAATCTTGGAAATGAGGAAGAAAATGAAGCCTAATGTGGAGTGGGATGTGTGTTGCTATAGCAAGTCAGCGCAAGGGGTCACAGGAGACTATTCAACTAACCCTCAAATGCCCTCAGGGGAAGCTTCTGGAGGCTGCTCACCTGAGCTGATTCTTAAGAAGACATAAGGGAAAGGGGGGAGAAAAAGAAAGGGTGGTGGGAGGGAATTGAGAGGAGTTCTAGACGGATGCAGGAGCCAGTTCAAGAATAAGGCATTGCTTACTTACCGTGACATATGTTTGGTAGGTAAAGTGTTTGTGAGGTCACAGGAGATTTTGCTAGAAAACTAGGCGGCATCAAGGCCACAGAAGGAAATGAGTGCCAAGCTAAGCATGAGCATCACTCCCTGACCTTACACTGAATCATTAGGAGAGCAGAGATGATCAGATAAGCTAGTTAGAAATAATTGATTAGCAGGAGCATGATATCAAAGTTTAATTGTAAAACATTTAAAAGCATGCCTCTCTAATGACACACATGTATAAAAATGCCATAGCAAAACCCTCTAGATCCAAGCCCCGGGGAGCCGCAGCCTGATACTACCTGCTTGCAAGGCTTCTGCACCAAGGTTTTTGTCATTATTGCACCTTCCAAGTGTCATTTCCTTTTTTATTTTTTTTTCCAGCCAAAACATGATAATAAGTTAGTGAACATGTCCTCAGGGACATTCCTGTCCACCATCTTTATGATGGCGGCCGAGTATACCAGGAGGTATTTCTGTGTGACTTCTTAACCTCTCAAATGTGCGCCATGCCCTTGAGATGAGCTTCCTCAACAGACTGCCGCCTCCTCGCATTCTTGAGCAGCGAGCTTAAGCGGAGACTGCTCAGGAACGTGCCCGCCCTCAATGCGCTTTCCTACATGCACATGCATAGGATGTACAGGCATAGATATAATCCATCTGAATAAAAGTTCCAGGCTGCCTTCGTTTGCAGAGGGCACTGCTTTGGGAATAAAGCTCATGGTGTCCTTACCTGCCTCAGGTAATAGATCTTTCTCCACTCTTACCCATATTGGGTTTTCATTTTGCTTCAGTTATTGGCTTTGCACTCCCCAAAATGTGAATCTATCATGTTCCCGTAAGGTTCAATGAAAGGAAATGCTCACGTGGACACTTTATAGTGGAACTGTACAGTAGCTCAGACAGGGACAGGGAAGGTGGCTCAGCAGTTAAATGTGTTTACTCGCAAAGCCTGTTGGCCTGGGTTCTATTCCCAAGCCACCCACATGAAGTTGCGTTCAAAAGTTAGTACACACATCTGGCACTCACTCACAGTAGCGAGATGCACTGGCGTGCATTGCACATGCATGAATGTGCACACACACACAAATAAGGAACGACATTGTTTTAAAGAAAAGAATATAACAGGGATGGAGAGATGACTTAGCAGTTAAGCGCTTGCCTGTGAAGCCTAAGGACCCTGGTTCAAGGCTCGATTCTCCAGGACCCATGTTAGCCAGATGCACAAGGAGGGGCACACATGTCTGGAGTTCATGTGCAGTGGCTGGAGGCCCTGGTGCGCCCATTCTCTCTCTCTCTGCCTCTTTCTCTGTCTGTCTGTCACTCTCAAGTAAATAAATAAAAATAAACAGAAAAGAATATAACAGACCAATGTGCAGAAGCATCCAGGAAAGAAAATAGAGGTTAAATTCAATATGGGAAATTTAAGTTGGGGTTCACTGAAGGGGTCAAAAGGTTTTAAATCTTCAATGTAGTGAAAGAAAATCTTGAGCAGTCTACTTCTGCATATGATATTCAAAGAATAATGGCAAAGTCAGCCCTAATCAAACAAATAAGCAGAAGGTGAGACTCTGTTCTAGGCAGGTGAGCCTAACCTGTAGCTCACCATCTGCACGCAGGCTGAGGTGAGCCATGAATGTGGCCCCTCAACCAGGTCACTCATAAAGTCACGTGAAATGACGTGAGACCCCGGGGTTTGGTAGCTCAGCTGCCCACTTCTAGGTCACAGCCTGTGCAATATTGGGCTGCAGTGCTCATTAGGCGGGAATCAAGGAAGCAGGGAAAGTTTGACACGAGCAAATAAATGAGAACGTCAGGGCTGGGGAGATGGCTCAGCGGACAAAGGGCTTGCCATGAAGCCCTGAGCACTGAGTTTGAATCCCCAGAACCCACACTAAATGAGAGTGCTAAACAGATTTTACTTAGTTGTAAAATCTATGTACTGGCTAGTGGGATGTGGCGGCTCACGTATTTAATCCAATCACAGGAAGATCACCGTAAGCCAGCTTGGGGTATAGAGTGAGTTCCAGGTCAGTCCATCTCACAAACAGGAGCAATAATGATTTCTTAAGGGCTTCAAAGTCAACATAGAAATCAAATACACAGGGCTGGGGAAATGGCTGAGTGATGAAGGCATTTGCCTGCGAAGCCTAAGAACCCTGGTTCAATTCCCCAGGACCCACATAAGCCAGATGCACAAGGGGATGCATGCGTCTGAAGTTCATTTGCAGTGGCTAGAGGCCCTGGCACACCCATTCTCTGTTTCTCTCTGCCTCTTCCTCTCTATCTCAAATTTTAAAAAATTTTAAAAAATCAACTACACAAATATCAATAGCTTAAATTGAGACCATGAGTGTTAAGTGTTTATTAGAATGTTGGTAGAGAAGTTAAGCATGCAAGTTAAAATTTCTAGTATAACCACCAACAGGTGAACTAAAAAGTGAAAAAGGAAAAATCATTTCATAAACATAAAAGGCTCATTTCTCTAGGAGCTCTGAACTCATAAGTACCTAAATCAAGTTGATAAAAACAGTAGAGAAGACGTGAGATTAGGCCATCTCTCCAGCTCTCAACTTTTTAATATATAAATATTAGAACAAAAGAGATGCACACATTTGATGTTTAATAAGGACCATGAAACATTCAGAAAAAACAGGTAAACTCCCGGAAAATACAAAACTTGTCAAAATCCTTTCAAGAGGGAATAAAACTTTGATAGTTTAGAACACATAAAGAAGATGAATCGGGGCTGGGAGATGGTTCAGAAGTTAAAGACACTTGCTTATAAAACTTTGTGGCCCAGGTTCAATTCCCTAGCATCCATGCAAAGCCAGACAGACAAAGTGACAAAATGGCGCATGCATCTGGAGCTTGCTTGCGGTGACACGAGACCGTAGTGCACCCATGTCACATCTCCCTCCCTCTCTCTCTCTCTCTTCTTGCAAATAAGATATTTTTCTACAAGAAAAGAAAACGAATCAGTTTAAAATTATCCCACAAATTAATAAACAAGACCAGACAGACGTCTTATTGTGTTTTCATTTAAATGTTTTTTAAATAAATTTTTTTGTTTCATGTTTAGTTATTTATTTATTTGAAAGTGACAGACAGAGAAAGAGGCAGAGAGAGAGAGAGAGAGAGAATGGGCGCTCCAGGGCCTCCAGCCACTGCAAACGAATTCCAGACGCGTGCGCCCCCTTGTGCATCTGGCTAACGTGGGTCCTGGGGAATCGAGCCTTGAACCGGAGTCCTTAGGCTTCACAGGCAAGCGCTTAACCGCTAAGCCATCTCTCCAGCCCCATTTAAATTTTTTTATTGTAAAAATGCTTACTCATGCCCCAAAACACAGAAAAATCCAAATGTAAAATGAAATTATATTTACTCACCATTCAGGTTCAGACCGTTAGCATTTGCCTTTTCTATTATTTAACCTTCTGCCTTAAGCTTTGACAAACTGTCTACTTTGTAATAATTAGACTCAGAAATACTAGCAAGAGTTCCTATAGCCCTCATGCAGCTTCTCCCAATGCTAACATTTTAGTTAAGTATAGTAAGACTAATCAAAATTAAGAAATCAGGGCTAGGAGGTGGCTAAACAGTTAAAGGAGCTTACTTGCAATGCTTCCTGGACTGGGTTCAATTTCCCAGCCACCCACACAAAGCCAGTGGGATCTCATGAAACTAAAAAGCTTTTCTACAGAAAAATATATCATAAACAGAGCCAACAGGCTACCCACAGAATGGGAGAAATCTTTGCCAGCTATACCACTGACAGAGGCCTAATATTTAGAATCAACAGAGAAGTAAAATAATAATAATAATAACCAATTTAAACAAAATCAAACAGGGCTGGATAGATGGCTTAGTGGTTAAGGCACTTGCCTGTGAGCTTAAGGACCCAGGTTTGATTCCCAGTACACACTTGGAGTTTGTTTGTAATGGTTGCAGACCCTGGCACTCCCATTCTCTCTCTCTCTGTCTCTTCTTACTCTCTCTCTCTTTCAAATAAATAAATAAAATATTTAACAAAAATCAAACAATTCACTCAAAAAACGGGGCATAGAACTGAATAGAGAATTCACAAAGGAAGAATTACAAGTGGATAATACTCGCCTAAGAAAATGTTTAACATCCTTAATCAGGGAAACACAAATTAAGACAACTATGAGATGCTACCTCATTCCAGGAAGGATGGCAATCATTAAAAAAACCAAACAACAGTGCTGGAGGATGGCTTAGTGGTTAAGGCCCTTGCCTGCAAAGCCAAAGGACCCAGGTTCGGTTCCCCAGGACCCACGTAAGCCAGATGCACACACTGGCACATGCATCTGGAGCTCATTTGCAGTGGCCGGAGGCCCTGACACACCCATTCTCTCTCTCTCTCTCTAAATAAATAAACAAACAAATAAATAATTTAAAAACAACAACCATAAATATTGGTGAGGATGAGGGAAAAGAAGAATCCTTGATGTAATATATTTTCAGGGTAGGACCTTAAGGTATTAGGTGTGGCTCTTAAGACTCTCAGAGTATCTACAAAGATGTTCTTAGGGGTTGAGTTTCCCTGCTATAGGAGTATTCAAGCAGGCTGAGTGGAATAAAATACAGGTAGATTCTAAAATTTAACTAAACACTGTACACATTCAATCAAAAACAGCCCCGAGTATGTATGCAAGAGTAGTTATTATAATGACCAGATCCTCTATCAACAAAGAGGTTTAGATTTCTGGTCTGTTGAGGGATCCAAGTCAGCTTGTGACCAAGTGAGACCCTTCCCTGGTGCAATCCCAGTTACCTTGTGTGATTTTGGTCTCAGTCAAGTTGCTGCCTGGGTCGTCGGGCTGCTGTTCTGATTTCTGGAGCTGGGCACTTGCTTTTCCTATGGTGCAAACTGAGCCGCTGCTGCTGCCTCTGCTGCTGCTGTAGCTGCCACTGCTGAAGCCACCACTGCTGCTGAAGCTGCTGCTGCTGTGTCCACTGCCGCTGCTCCCCCCGAAGCCGCTGCTGCGGGATCTGCCGCTGCTGCCGCTCTTGGGTCTGCTGCTGCTGGGGCCGCTGGTACCGGTGCTGGAGCCGCTGAAGTTGCTGCCGAACTCTGCTCCTGCTTGGGTCCCATTGTCAGCCCATGTTGGCGTGGCCGGGTCCCGGGCCGCTGCTCTGTTCGCTGGAGCTGGGCTCAGGCGGTGGGGGAGGGGAGGGAGCCGCGGCTGCTCTGGTTGTATCGCTTCTCCACGTGTTCTACCTCGCAGTCTGCTCCTCCCTCCGGTGCTCGCTGCCGCTCTCCCCTCACGTTTCCCGAGTTGCGGAGAGCGCGGTGTGAGGGGAAAATCCCGCACCTGGCTTGTCCTGCGGCTTGAGCCGAGTCTGGCGGCTTTCTGCTGTGCCGCGGCGGCGGTTGGCTGAGCTGCCGGAGCCGCTGTTCCTGCCTGTGCAGGCTCTGGATGCTCTATAACTCTTCTACTTCTCCGCTGCTGCTTCAATTTCCTATACACCTCACTTTTTAGTAAAAGTGTGTATTTTGCTGAGTTTTTTTGGTCTTTTCCCCCCCTAGGCTGCTTTGGCATGGTACCTATGCCACCATCTTAACCGGAAGTCAAGAATCCTTATTTACTTCTAGTGGGAGTACAAACTTGTACAATCACTATGGAAATCAATATAGAGACTCCTGAAAAAGATGAAAACAGAGCTACCAACTGATCCATTCATTCTGCTAACGGGCATCTACCCTAAAGGCTCCACTCTTCACTGCAGAGATATTTGCTCAACCATGTTTATAGCTGCTCAATTTACAGTCGCTAAGAACTGGAATCAACCCAGGTGCCCATCATTGGACAAATGGATAATGAAGATGTGGTACATTCACACAATGGAATTCTACTCAGCAGTAAGGGAGAATGATATAATGAAATCTGTAGGAAAATGTACAGACTCGGAACAGATTATAGTAAGCAAACTCACACAAGCACAGAAAGACAAATGCAGCATGTTCTTCCCTTATCTGGGGTCACTAAACCAGAACAGCTTGAGTTGCAGGCATACCTGACAAAAACTCAATGGACAGACAAGAGGCATGGGTTTTGGGGGACAGGAATGAGAGGGCCAGGGGGAATATACACAAAACTAAAGCCAAAATGAATTGGTACCATAGAAACCTTTCTCCTGGATAGCAGACCAAAAGACAATACTTGCAATAGAAGCTGGGAGGGAATCATTTGGTAATTAGGGCCCTGGAGAGGGTGGGATGAAGCTTAACTCTAAAACATTTGGCTCTGGCTTGTAACTCCCAGTATGAGAAATTGGTTACAACCCACATTAAACTGTTGATTGGAGAGACCCAGGAAGTCCCCAAAACAAGACAGGCTTCTGTCAAAGCACTTGATTACCCACCTGAGGTAAAAGGTGAGACTCTTGCTGAAGACATCACCTGCACAGAACATGCTGACACAGAACATGGAGAGAACTAGGTGAATCTGGAAGGAAGCCAGCTCCAAGATGATTAGCTGTGGGTGAGGAGGGAATGGCCAACAATGTTGTAAGCGAGCAGGAGACCCTGTTATAGGAAAGCTACAAGCGTGACCAAGATGCACACACCTGTGCAATAGTGGCACACAGCCTAGTGGGTGACAATTGTCTAAAATCTGCTCAGTGGAAAGGAACCTGTATCAGGAACGGGAGCCAAGTCGGAATCCTAGAGACCAAAATTATGGACTCTAATGAGAACCTCCCATTAGTCTCTGGCCCAAAGTGAGGCTACACCCATCAAAATCTCTCCAATAATGCTTATCCACTTCAGTGCATCCTGACCTTACTCCCTGTTGGAGAATCTGATTTTCTTTGTTTTCCTTTTACAGAAGGCATTGAGGACCAAGGACAGCCAGAACCTAACAACGAGACAAGAATAAATAACTGACTTCCTGGCAGGAAATGAGGCCCCCCCGTACACAGCCGGGGGCCCAAAGGAAACCACAGAGGATTTGGTGAGATGAACAAGAATGCTGTTTCCAGGGTGAGCCTGACAAGCCGCTCCAGGGTGATGCACACAGATGCTGAGGACACTCAAGACGCACCAAAGCAGAGATCCAGGAGCTGCTGAGAGCTCAGCACAAAAGCAGACTTAAAACACACCCGCCACAGCTCAGGGAATTGTGTGGAAGAGCAGGCAGAAAGAATGCAATAGCCACAGGCTGGGAGGGGATATCTGGAGGCATTGCCTTCCGCCGTGACTGACCGCCGCTCTCTCAGCCCACCCCACAGCTCCCTGCTGAACCCCAGAAATCCCACTGCAACGCCAGCAAGCCTTCAGTGGAATTGGGGCAAGGAAGAGGAAACACATGATGTGTCCATGCAAAGTTTCTACTTAATAAAAAAAAAAAAAAATGTGGGCTGGAGAGATTGCTTAGAGGCTAAGTGCTTGCCTGTGAAGCCTAAGGACCCCAGTTCAAGGCTCAATTCCCCAGGACCCACTTAAGCCAGATGCACAATGGGGTGCATGCGTCTGGAGTTCGTTTGCAGTGGCAGGAGGCCCTGGAGCTCCCATTCTCTCTCTATCTGCCTCTTTCTCTCTCTGTCTGTTGCTTTCAAATAAACAAAAATTTAAAAAAAAATTTTAAGTAACATTAAAGAAATTTTTTAATGTTCCTGGGGACACGTTTTATACTATCACATATAACCATAAAAGAAACAATGTCTTTATAATCATTTTCTAAAGAAAAAAAAAAGAAACAATGTTGTAAGTGAAACTTTAGGTGAATTTTTCTTTAACAACACGCTGTGGCTTTAAAAAGTACCAAATGAAAAATATTATAATTAAAGATATTTGATTTTGTGATTAATCTTTCTGGAGCAAATAAATTCTTCAATCTTCTAAAGACTTTCAAAATATGATCAAAATTAGGGTCATCTGTCAAAAACAAATCATAGATTTAATGTGTAAAAATTTCTATGGATGTTAAATTTCCATGTTGCAGGGTTATTGTCCTTTTCTCATTCAGCTTCTTCTCATTTCCCACCTCCACTTTTTTAATTAATTAATTTAATTTATTTGTTGAAATAGAGAGGAAGAGACAGAGAGAGAGAGAGAGAGAGAGAGAGAGAGAATATGGGCATGCCAGGGCCTCTAACCACTGCAAATGAACCCCAAATGCATGCACCACCTCATGCATCTGGCTTATGGGGAATCAAACCTGGGTCCTTAGGCTTCATAGGCAAGTGCCTTAATCACTATCCATCCCTTCAGCCCCCATCTCCATTTTTGCTTTTATTATTGTTAAATGTGCATAGCATGTAGCAACCTTCATTTTTAGCATACTTTGAAGACAAACAACTTGATATAGGTCTATTAGTCTTATATCTTCTTCCAAAATATTGCTATATTTTGCTGAGATGTCTCCCAGAAGTGAACCAGCAAGCTTGTGCTTGAAAGGAAGTCTTCCTTTAGTGAGCAGGGATAGCCCCTCTTCCATGGGGGTGAGCATCATCGTTCGAAGATTGCAGCCTAATTCAAGGGCGTAGGGACTTACTTCACCAAAACCCATCTACATAGCCTCAGTGGGGTCTCCTCCTCCTAGCATGAACGTCAAAGCAGCTCCATTTTGCCCGTCACTTATGAGAAGCAGTCACTAGGGTAGGGTTTGTCCACCACCACACCAGGGTGGCTGTTTGCATAATAAAGGTCATAAAAGCAGGGGTGTCGTGTAAAGCCAGGGTCGGTGAGGAACCATCTGGACCCTCTTCTCAGTGTTTACTGTGAGGATCAAGAGCATCTGATGCTTGACAAACCTCATACAAATGGGAGGAATTATTGTAATCCAAACCTGTGAAATACATACAAAGTCCCAAATAGTAGCCGTGCTCTGCGTTGACAGTTCTGCGTGGTTAGAACATGAACTCTGTTTGCCTAAGTCTAAGGTTGAGTTAAGGAAGCACTCTGGCGCGCACAGAGAGGGAGCACAAAGTGAATGCCCACCCCCTGGCTGTGGGAGAGATTCGGGAGGGCAGTCTCTCTTTCCTCAGCCTTCTCCGTGGCCCCCTTCATCCCTCTGTGTGGCCCACTGTCTGCCTCCAGGATACGTCGTCGTCACCGGCTGCCTCTTGGAGAATGGCAGCTCTCGTCTTGGAGTTTTCTAACTTGTACAATTTCATGAAAGCATGAAACAGCCAATCTCCCACTCCACTGATTGATAAAGAAAATGTCTGTCCCTGGGGCTGGGGAGATCGCTCAGCAGTTAAAGGCACTCTCTTGCAAAACCTGCTGGCCCAGAGCTCAATTCCTTAGCCACCCATGAAAGGCTAGATAGGTGTCCATTTGCACCACTGTGTGTGCAAATGTAGCGGACAGTTTCAGGTCCACTGAGATGAACGTCCAGACCGGGCACAGTGATGGAGGAAGGGATGCATTGAAGCTTACAGATCCAAGGGAAGCTGGCCTGCTTTCATAGGACCAAACACACAGAGAGAAGCACAAGCCAAAAGCCACGCAGCACAGCACACTTCAGGAACTCCAGCTAGGCCCACTTTGCATAGCTTTAGATTCAAATCTCAAACCCACCACCACACCTTAAGATCCTCCCAGTGACATCACCTCCAGCCAGGTGGCTGCAGATGCAAACTACAAACTAAAAAAAACACTGAATATATTGGGGGCCATCTATGCAAACTACCATAACAGAAAGTTTTCCCCTCCCAATAACTTTTAAATATTTTTTAAAAATTTTAATTTATTTGCAAGTAGATACAGACAGGGAAAAGAGGAGAGGAGAGGAGAGGAGAGGAGAGAAGAGGAGAGGAGAGGAGAGGAGAGGAGAGGAGAGGAGAGGAGAGGAGAGGAGAGGAGAGAATGGGCACATCAGGGCCTCTAGCCTCTGCTAAGAAAAACTCCAGATGCATGCACCACCTTGTGCATCTAACTTTATGTAGGTACTTGGGTATTGAACCCAGAGAGGTCACTTTTCTTTCCTTCTTTACAGAATATTTTTATTTGCAAGTAGAGAGAGGAAGGGAGGGAAAAAAAGCCCACAGAAGAGTGGTTCTCTCAAGCAGCACCCTGGCTGAACAGTGGCAGCATCTCGGCCGTGCCACGCCTTCCCTACTAGGATGTTTCATAGTTTGAAAACCATGATCCAAAACCAAACCAATCCTCCCATTAACGTGCCTTCTCAGGGGACTTTGGTCATGGGGACACACACTTGAGAGACACAGCTACTAATCAATAGCTCTTGCGATTCACCACAAAAGGAAAAATAAAAGAGTTAAATGAAATGTTTTTCTCAATCCTCACCGTGATTCATTCCATACATAGTTCTATTGGTAGTTACGATCATTAGGTTGGTATATCTATAGGAGACTGGTTCCAGGACTCCCCTGGCCCTACTGGCCAAAGATCTAACAAATCCAAGGATGCTCAACTTCCTGACATAAAATTGCACATAAGCTGTACACATCACATTGCACATAAGCTGTACACATCCTCCTGCATACTTTAAATCATCTCCAGACCATTACAATGCCTAATGCAATGTGAATTCAATGTAAAGAGTTATTGTACTATGTTGTTTAAAGAATAGTGAAGAGGGCTGGAGAGATGGCTTAGCAGTTAAGGCATTTACCTGCAAAGCCAAAGGACCTCTGTTCAATTTCCCAGGACCGCCCTGAGACTACATAGTGAATTCCAGGTCAGACTGGGATAGAGTAAAACCCTACCTAGAAACCACCCCCCCAAAAAAGATAGCCTAGATTTTAAAACAAATGTTTATATGCACATGTAATAGTGTTTATAATTTTTAAGTTATAATCTTATAGATTATATATATAATGTATTATATACTATATAATATATATATATATATCACCTAGCAAGTCTGGCACTGCTGATTGGTTGTAAATAACTAAACAAGACATGGAAACTGATACAGTCTTCTGCTGCCTCATCTATGGTGGTGTTGACTCCGAGGCTGTATGTAGGCTACCTTTTCACCTATGATAATTACTATTTACCGTTGGAGGAGATCTGCAGATGAGATCAGAGTTTCAGTGTCATAAAGAAAAGCCTCAAGGAGGACCACATCTGTCATTGCCGTGGCACATCCTGTCAAGTAAATAGCACGATCTTTTCAAACAGCCACCTTATCTTCCTCCTGGCATTTATAATTTGTTAAAATTCTCACTGTGTGTGCTTTTCTTCCTAATAACAATGGCATATGTCCAGTTTCTGTCCTCATCCCTTACATACACAATGCTTCCATGGATACTTAATCTGGCTTTTATATTTGAAGGAAATACACGAATTTCCACATATTCTGTGACATAATTTGTAACTTGGTAAAATAACATTCAGGAATCCTAAAAATTAATTTCACCAAGATGTGATATTAAAACAATACAAGATCAAATTCTGGTTCTGATTAGAAAGGAAAAAACTACAAGCCATTATGTTTTGAAAGTATTGATATTTGGTTTTGTAAGGCATACTGCATCTGATATTTATACGCTTAGTCTTATTACAAGAGCCCCAAGAACATCTGTCTGAGACATTAGCCATTGTCTACTAATTTATCTGCACTTAGATAGACGTGTGATTATCCTACAGTTTTCTAATTTTAAAGTCAGAGCTAGATTTTCAGTAACTTTGATTCATCAGGTAAAATATTAGATGCTGAAATCAGAGACTCTAACCATTGTCAACAAATTTTGTAACAATATAAAACTCTTTCTCCCATATAATCTCAGAGTATGAGGGAATTCTAAAGGTCACGGAAGCCAGGCACTCTTTCTGATGTTGGAAATATGAGGAGATTCCCACCCATACTCTGATCCAGGTTGAACAAAAACACTTGAAAAGGCAAATTTTACTTTCTCTCTCTCTCTCTTTCTCTCTCTCTCTTTCTCTCTCTCAGAAAAGAATAAGAAGAGGAGGAGGAGGAAGAAGAAGAAGAAGGAGAAAACTATGACCTCTTTAGTTCACACAGCTTTAGAAAATCCCATGCTGTTCCTCCCTTTTATTAAAAACTTACAGGTTCAGAGGCCTGGGGAGATGGCTTAGCGGTTAAGCACTTGCCTGTGAAGCCTAAGGACCGGGTTTGAGGCTCGATTCCCCAGGACCCACATGACAGATGCATAAGGTGGCTCATGCATCTGGAGTTCCTTTGCAGTGGCTGGAGGCCCTAGCGTGCCCATTCTCTCTCTCTGCCTCTTTTTCTGTCTGTCGCTCTCAAATAAATAAATAAAAATAAACAACAACAACAACAAAAAACCTTACAGGGACAGTTGGGCAGCTCCAGGGACTTTGTGGAGGGGTGAGCCCAGCTGGAAGAAGTGCATGGAGTAGACATTTTCAGACACCAGCTGTGATGCATGTCAGGGCAGAGCTCAGCTCTTCCTTCCGGTCACAGGGTGCTTACATAGGGAGTGCTCATGCAGGCACGCTCCGTGCAACGCCGTCATCCACACAAGGGGTCATGGTTACGTAATAAGCTCTGACCATTATTGAGTTTCTTTATGGAGAAATCATGAATGATGAAGTGCATTTAGGGGGAAATAAGACCCAGGGAGGAGGCTGGCTGGAAGACTCAAGCTGGAGGAGAATTCTCCTCCTTGCCCGGCTGGAAAGGGAGTGGGGAGACGGAGAGAACCTCCATCACAGAGACATCTCTGGGGTACCAGGGCTCAGGAGGAGGCACCCACACCCACGTGTGAGAGATGAAGCATAAGAACCAAAAGATCCTCTGGTGTAAAAGACCAGAGATGGTTAAGAAACAGTGAAGGACTCAGAGATCAAAGGCCACACACATAGCAGAGCGAGCCAGCACCCCAGAGGGACCAGGAGACTCAGACACCAGAAGGATGGTGGTTAAAAAAGAGAGCCAACAGAGTGACCACCCGTGTGGTAGAACCAGGGTTTAAAGGAAAACCATATGTGCCACAGGGCAAGAAAGCACCTGGAAACAAAACACTTGTGGGGAGAAAAGAGATACAGGCAGGAAAATACTCAGGCAAGGAACAAGAGCCTTCCCTTTGTCCAGCAGAGAGGGGGGAATCTTCTACACTGGTGTTCAGGCAATAAACCAGTGGACGAAATGGGAGAACTTGTAATTCCCTTTCTCACCCTCCCAACAAGGCTGGGGAAGAGCAGGGACCAGGAGAGCCAATTCCAGGAGCTGTCCACCAAGAGAGCCAAGAGAGTGGTTGCCCAAGCCCTTTCCTAGCTGGTTAGGGTTAGAGCTTGTCTGATGGTTACCCAAGCCCTTTCATACCTTTCATAGCTGGTTAGGGTAGAGCTTGTCTGATGGTTACCCAAGCCCTTTCATAGCTGGTTAGGGTAGAGCTTGTCTGATGGTTACCCAAGCCCTTTCATAGCTGGTTAGGGTAGAGCTTGTCTGATGGTTACCCAAGCCCTTTCATAGCTGGTTAGGGTAGAGCTTGTCTGATGGTTACCCAAGCCCTTTCATAGCTGGTTAGGGTAGAGCTTGTCTGATGGTTACCCAAGCCCTTTCATAGCTGGTTAGGGTAGAGCTTGTCTGATGGTTACCCAAGCCCTTTCATAGCTGGTTAGGGTAGAGCTTGTCTACCGACTCACGTGTGTACCGGAGAGACCTGTTTGATCCGCCCACTCTATGACCTTCCTCAGGAAGGGCCAGACCACCTAGGTGTGTCAGACTGGAGAAAAAGTAGGAGGTGCTGTTGACGTGGCATGTCCTCCTCCTCTTTTACCCCTTTTCGACTGCCTATAAAAAGGGTTGTCTTGGGCTGGAGAGATGGCTTACCAGTTAAGCGCTTGCCTGTGAAGCCTAAGGATCCTGGTTCGAAGCTCAATTCCCCAGGACCCACGTTAGCCAGATGCACAAGGGGGCACACGCGTCTGGAGTTCGTTTGCAGTGGCTGGAGGCTCTCTCTCTCCCTCTTTCTCTGTCTGTTGCTCTCAAATAAATAAATAAAAATAAATTTTTTTTTAAAAGGCTGTCTTGACTGGAGGGATGGCTTAGCAGTTAAGGAGTTTGCCTGCAAAGCCAAAGGACCCAGGTTCGATTCCCCAGGACCCATGTTAGCCATATGCACACGGGGGCACATGCATCTGGAGTTCGTTTGCAGTGGCTGGAGGCCCTGGTGGCCCATTCTCTCTCTCTCTCTTTCTCTTGACCCCCCCTTTCTCTGTTAAATAAACAAATAAAGGCTATCTTATTCCTGTTTCTCCTTCAGAAGGAAGGAAAGGAAAAATAAGTCTTAGTAACAGTGAATTTCCCACCTCTGAAAGCATAGCTCCAAGTCTGGGATCGCATTGGCTCTTGAAAAGCCTGCTTGGGCCTGGGGAGGTTGCCCAAGTAAGTCAAAAACGCTTGCTACACCAGCATGGAAAACTGAAGACCCAGTTAAAATGTTTTTCCTCAGTGACTTTGATAAGTACTTAGAAAGAAACACTGGGTATGGTAGGCACTGTGACTGGTGTGATGTGTACAAACAGGATAATTCGATAAAGCAAAAAGTAAGGTCTGAGTGGCATGATTTCTCTTAGTAAACACACTGACAAATAAATGCCAACTATAGTTCTAAATATACTTAGAAATCAAAACATGGGGAAAGAAAAAAAGATCCAAATGCATTTTTAGGGCTGGAGTGACACCTTAGTGGTTAAGGCGCTTGCCCGCAAAGCCTGATGGACCCAGGTTCGATTCCCCAGGACCCACGTAAGCCAGATGCACAAGGGGGCACATGCGTCCAGAGTTCGTTTGCAGTGGCTGCAGGCCCTGACACAAACCAATCTCTCTGTTGCTATCTGCTTCTTCCCTCCCTCCATCCAACAAATAAAATTGTTAAATGCATTTTTAAGTTTGTTTATTTATTTATTTATTTGAGAGCGACAGACACAGAGAGAAAGACAGATAGAGGCAGAGAGAGAGAATGGGCACGCCAGGGCTTCCAGCCTCTGCAAACGAACTCCAGACGCGTGCGCCCCCTTGTGCATCTGGCTAACGTGGGTCCTGGGGAACCGAGCCTCGAACCGGGCTCCTTAGGCTTCACAGGAAAGCGCTTAACCGCTAAGCCATCTCTCCAGCTCCAATTTTAAGTTTAATAGACATATTCAGAAGCCCAAAGTCAGAATAAAACTTTCCAAATAAAAAGATACAAGAATAAGAAATAAAAAGCAAATATAAGCCCGGCAGCTGACCTTGTATCAGAGCTAATGTAAACTGAGGTCATGGTCTACCTTCTTTTGGTAAATGAAAGAAAATGTTTACCAACTTGGAATTTCATGTCCAGTAAAAGACCCTCCAAGAGAAAGTAAAGAGAGGAAGAAAGAGAAAGTGTGTGGGGGGGGAATCAAAATAGTAAAGGGAGCAGTTGAAGGAAGGGAAATAGGGGGACTGGTGTTGGTGAGCGCGAGCAAGGGAGAGGAATAGGAGGGAACTATAATCAGAATGCATTTGGGGGGCTAGGGAGGTTGCTGAGTGGTTAAGGCGCTGACCTACACAACCTCACAACCCTTCTTGATTCCTCAGTAGCTACATAAAGCCAGATGCACAAAGCACTGTATATGTCAGGAGTTCGTTTTTCACATGCACCTGGAATTTGTTCGTAGCAGCGAGAAGCCCTGGAGTCCTGTTCTCTCTCTCTCTCTCTCTCTGTCCCTGCTCTCTTCTCACTCTCTCTCTTTCTCTCTCTCTCTCTCTGCTTGCAAACAAATCAATAAATATTTTTAAAATGCATTATATATATATATATAATATAAATATATATATATGATTGTCAATAAAAACATTTTTAAAAACATTCCTTCAAGAACGAAAGCTAAAGACACTTCAGATGAGGAAGAAAGGAAATGCTTTAAAAATCTGAGTGTCTGTTTCTAAGAAACTGACATTGCAACGAAGAAAATTCTAGCCCTAGAGAGAAGTCCAGCAATGTAGGAAGAATCAAAATAATAGGGCAAAAAGCAAGGTAAATATGAGTGTTAGCAGAATACAATAATAGTATATTGTAGCGTTTTCACTATATTTTGAATTAAAATGTGCCAACATCGCCCCTGCCCTTGGCCCTGTAGCTGATGCAGCTAGGAGAGGCCAGAGCCTAGCCGGCAAGGCGCGCTGGCAGTGTGCAGGGGTGTTGTCAGGTGCGTGGGGAAGTGTAACGGCCTCTTCCTCGGGACTGGAAGATCAGCTGGGGAAACAAGATCAAGACAGATTCCAGCTAGAACACCTGAGGGCTGCCAGCTCTCGGTGACCTCGAGTGATGCTCTTCACCTCTCATGGCTCCATTAACTCTTTTATTTTATTTGCAATCAGGAAGAGAGAGAGAGAGAGAGAGAGAGAGAGAGAGAGAGAGGGCACACCAGGGCCTGGAGCCACTGCAAACAAACTCCAGATGCATGTGCCCCTTGCGCATCTGGCTTACGTGTGTCCTGGGGAATTGAACCTGGGTCCTCTGGCTTTGTAGGCAAATGCCTTAACCTCGAAGCCATGTCTCCAGCCCTCCATTAACTCTTTTATAAGTGAAGGATAATATTGATGCAAGCCAAATCGGGATGACTTTGTGCTGGCTAGTTGTTTTGAACCTGTTGTTTAGTGCGTGCAGGAATGGAGTGGTCAGAGTGATACGGGATGCTGGGGTGTCTTTGTGAGCACTGGAGCCTTATCTCGGCTTCTCGGTGGGCAATGACTCAGAAGCCGGGGTGCCGGGAGCTCAGCAGTCACACAGAGCTTGCAGTGGGTCAGTGTCTTCTGGATTCTCGTCCTACAGACTTCAAGGAATGTAAGCCACAGACCAGAGGATAAGATTTAGAATGATTTTATTAGACTATCGACAAAATTTAAGAGGAGGCACGAATGAAGAGCTCTTGCCCGAGAGGAGAGAAGGGGGGTTCTGGAAAATGGAAAAGGCTGCCTACAGACCCAGGTTGGGGTCTTAGAACTCAAGCGAAGGGAGGAAAGCAGAGCTCCTAGAAAACAGGGGTGGTCCCGGGTGGGTGATCAACCTGGTGTCTGTTGCAGTTAGCTTTGAGCTGCTGGCAGAAAACACCTGTCCAAGGGAAGCTTATGGGAATAAAGGGTTTATTTTGGCTTAAAGACTCGAGGGGAAGCTCCATGATGGCAGAGGAAAACAACAGCATGAGTAGAGGGTGGACATCACCTCCTGGCCAACATCAGGTGGACAACAGGAACAGGAGAGTGTGCCAAACAGTGGCAAGGGGAAGCTGGCTATAACACCTGTAAGCCCGCCCCCAACAATACACTGCCTCTAGGAGGCGCTAATTCCCAAATCTCTATCAGCTGGGAACCTAGCATTCAGAACACCTGAGTTTATGGGGGACGCCTGAATCAAAGCACCACAGTGACTTTCTTTTATGGACTAGATGAGGGCCAAACTAACCATCCCCCACACCAGGTGTCTAGGAAGGGAATCACATTTTTTTTTAAACTTTTTTGTTTATTTATTTATTTGAGAGCGACAGACAGAGAGAAAGAGGCAGATAGAGAGAGAGAATGGGCACGCCAGGGACTCCAGCCACTGCAGACAAACTCCAGATGCGTGTGCCCCCTTGTGCATCTGGCTAACGTGGGTCCTGGGGAATTGAGCCTCGAACCGAGGTTCTGAGGCTTCACAGGCAAGCGCTTAACTGCCAAGCCATCTCTCCAGCCCGGGAATCACATTTTAATCCTCCAGAAAAGGGAATTCTCTCTCTTATCTCTTCCTTAAGAAGGAAAATAGCTAGGGAAGGACTCCAATTTAAGGAAAAAGAAATCTAGGGAGGGAACTCCTTTAGGCCAAAGAACGGCCAGAACATTCTGATGTTTCTGACCTCTAGCAAGTGGAATGATCAGCCCAAGGCCATTTCCTTGCTCTCATTTTATTTTTTTGGGGGGGATTAGGGGGTGGGGGACAGGAGAGTGCTCTGTTACCCCTAAAGTGCCTCAAGAGGAGGCTCCCTACACTGTGAGCACATGGTCAATAAGTTCAATGATGAGGAATAAATGTAGGGTGCGGAGCTTGGGCTGCATCTGGAAGGATGGTAGGAGAAGGCAGGACCCTTCAGGCATGCATGGTGGGTGGGGACTGAGTTTGCTGCTGTTTCATGACAGCTTGCAGGACCTGCTTCCGGGAGCTGCTCTCGGCAGCCATTCCGTAGCCTGTGAGTCCGTTCTGGCAAAGGGACTGTTGCCCTCGGGTCTCAGAGTCCAGGGTGCCACGCCCTGGGAGAGCATTCTCAGGCATTTGACACAGAAGCAACAGCCGAAGCCCAGCTTGGTGAGGTCCTAGCCTCAGCTACTGGTCACAGAGAGGATGGGCGAGAATACAGATATTTTGTTCAGGAAAAGTAGGGTGGAATTCAGAGTTCTTTATGGAAAATATGATAGAGAAAACTACGGCTGATCTCTTTCAAAATCCTCCACATCTGATTTATTATCCATGCAGTCTTCTCGAGGATAACCACACTTACTGCTAACTTACATGCGTGGTTGTGCGTGGTGGCGTAGCGGACAGCCACGCGCTGCTGGGATGAACTTCCAAGCCAGGCGCAGCTATGAAGGAAGGGATTTATTTGAAGCTTACAGATCCAGGGGAAGTTCCATAATGGCAGAAGACGCTGACCACTTTCACAGGCCCATGCTGAGAGAGAAGAGCCACCACCAACACCATAAGTAAGCACACGTAAGGGTCTCCAGGCAAAGTTCATTCACTTTGCCTATCTTTAGACTGGAATTCCAAATCCACCCCCGCACCTTAGGGCTGGACCTTAAGACCTGCCCACAATGACGCCTCTTCCATCCAGGTGGCCTGAAATCCAAATTACAAGCTTTTAGTCAACTCTTGAATCAATAGGGCAGCATTAATTCAAGCCACCACAGGTGGCTTATGCCTGTAATCCCAATATTTGGGAGGCAGAAGCAGGAGAAAGTTCAAGACCAGCTTTTTCTACAAGGTTTGTAAAAGTCAGGGTTTCTGGAGAATCTGTTTTATTTTACAGATAGCAGAGAATACTGGGGAGATCCAGGATCCACCAACACAATGAGAAAAGATAGCTGGCTGCCTGTCATGAGACATGTCACCTCCACCTCATCTGCTGGGGTCCAGGAGACATTGCCAAGAAAGTGGCAATGCAAGTACTGCTCTCACTGCTAGCCTGACAACCAGCTCCATAAGATGGCGACAGACACTGTGGCCACTCAAAAATCACCAAAGCAAAGATGCAGAGGCTGCAGAAAGCTCAGCGCTAAGTCAGACTGCCCACAGGCCTGCGAAGGCTCAGGATCATGGCAGCAGAGAAGGAAGAAAAAGTATACAGGCCATAGGGTGGGTAGGAGTATCCTGAGGCACAGCCCTCTCCGCCACAGAAACTGCCTAAGGTTTGAATTACACCACAGAAAATATCAACAATCCCACTGAGGAGGGCTCTCAGGGAAGTTGGGGTGGGGAGAGAAGAAACAAGGGTATAAACTTTGTGAAAATAAATATATACATACATAAATAAATGAAAATAAATTTAATTTAATTTTAAAAAATACAAAGCAGGACTAGGGAGATTGCTTAGTGATTGAAGCATTTGCAAAGCCTAAGGACTCAGGTTCAGGTTCCTAGTATCCACCTAAAGCAGATGCACAAGGTAGCATCTAGGTCTGGGGTTCATTTGCAGTGGCTGGATGCCCTGGCATGCCCATTGTATCTGACCCCCCCATGAATAAATAAATAAATAAAATATTTTTTCAAATACAAAGCAAAACAAATTGGTACACGAGTCTTGAATTCATTTGCAGCAGCAGGAAGCCCACACAAATTTCTTTCTCTCTCTCTCTCATAAATATATATATTTATTTATGTTGATTTGGTTTTTTACTTTTTCAAGGTAGGGTTTCACTCTAGCCCAGGCTGACCTGGAATTCACTCTGTAAACTCAGGTGGCCTCGAACTCACTGTGATCCTCGTACCTCTGCCTCCCAAGTGGGATTAAAGGCGTGTGCCACCACGACCGGCTAAATAAATAAAAATATTTTTAAATTTAATTTAATTTATTTATTTTTAAAGCGAGAGAGAGAAAGAGAGGCAGAGAGAGGGAGAGAGAAAATGGGCGCGCCAGGGCCTTCAGCCACTGCGAACGAACTCCAGACACGTGCGCCCCCTTGTGCATCTGGCTTACGTGGGTCCTGGGGATTCAAAACCAGGTCCTTGGGCTTTGCACGCAAATTCCTTAACCACTAAGCCATCTCTTCCAGCCAATAAAAATATTTTTAAGAAAGCAAAACAATACAAAACAAACAAATGAAAAACACCCTACATGCATTAACTAACATAGGCTCTAAAATGTCAGTGGAATCCAAGAGATGTCTCAAAGTTCCCTTTCCAATAAAAGAAGAGTGGCCGTGGTGAGCGGCTCGAGAACCTTGCGGCTCTCCCTGCAGCCAGGGAGGATGCTCCTTGTGTGCTTAGCACAATAGACTCCAGGCTCAGCATCGGTTCAGTGTACCACTAGTGAGATAAAACTGGGGGACAGGAGACTGTCTATCGACTCTGGCTGGAGTATCCCCCATCTTCCTCCCAGATAAAGCTGTCTGGCTTTGTTCCAAGTTTCACAGAGCAGACAGAGGTTAGAGCTCGTGTCACGGTCTTCTCCCAATTTACCAATTTTGTGGTCTCAAGGATGTCGGGCAGTGGATGGTGAATTACTTTTGGGCTCGCCCGGTTTCTAATGCACCACCCAACCAGTGCTTAGAACTATGCTAGGCAGAACTGGCAGATACAGAAAAAGCACATGACAGAATTCTTGGCACACAGAGCTTTGAGAGGAGATCCAGGCTCACATATCAAAACAATTAAATCCAGATTAGAGCAGAGTAGTGATTTGCTTGTGGTGCTGGAGGCCAAACTCTGGGCCACGTACATACCACACAATCACTCTGAGACCCTGCCCGAGCGGCGCTTAACATCAACCTCCTTAAAGCCTGGTCACAGCTGGCCTCTTGGGGGGCAGACACACTATTGAATAGAAAGCAATCTCGGAGCGCCTGGGGCCATCATTGCCTCCAGCAGTCAGAACCAAACTGGGACAGGAAAACTCACACAAATCAGGTAGAAGATCCGAAGAGGTGACTGACTTTTTCTTCCACTAAAATGACATTAGATAGAATGGCCATCATTATTGTAAGACACTAAATACTTTAACAGAAGTATGGCCCTTGATTTTTTTAATAACCTTATGAGAGTTATCAACCCTTCTTCTTTTAATATTTTATTTTTATTTATTTGAGAGAGGTGGGTGAGAGAATGGGCTTGTCAGAGCCTCCAGCCCCTGCAAACGAACTCCAGACACATGTGCCACCTTGTGCGTCTGGCTTACATGGGTCCTGGGGAATCGAACCTGAGTCATTTGGCTTGGCAGGCAGGTGCCTTAACCGCTAAGCTGTCTCTCCTGCCCCAACCCTTCTCTTGTGAAAGAAAAACCAAGGCCCAGCAGTATCTAGCCCCAGAGCCAGAACTCAGCTGGTTAGCTCCAGGTTCAGCTCTGACTGCACGAAGCTCCACGCGGGCTTAAGCGGAGGACCGAGCTAGTCCAGGCAGCTGAGGACACAGGAGACCGCAGTAGAGATGGTGGACAGTGTGTGCCCCTGGAAGTTCTGGGAGCATGTCTGGAGCACAGCACCGGGGAGAACAGCCACACTGGGACACTCACCCAAGGGCTCAGGGCAGCAGAGCCACCACCCCCACACACCCCTGTCATGTCACGGCAGCTGCTGGGGCTGAGGGGCATGGGGAAGCACTGCAGCCTTCTGGAACCTTCCCTGGCTAGATGTCAGGACCACACTTTGCTACTTCATGGGGAGCAGGTGGGCAGACCATGGCCACCCACTTTCACACAGTTCCAAGAAGTAAAGGACCGAGGCCAGAGGGCAGAGAACATATGAACACGGGAACTAAGGTAGAACTATCACCTGGTAACCCGTAGTGGGATAGACTGTGCTTGCTTAGGAAACTTCCAGAAGAGGGGAGGAGTCCACACTTAAGCTGAATATTTCAGGAAGCATAGCAGTGAGAGAGGCTGGATGGGAGTATGATAGGAATTTGGAAGGAACCTGACTCCACATGCCCAGGGCAGTGCCCGGAGCTGGGCGCCCTCACTGAGCCCTGGGAGGCGCGGTGGAAGGGGCGGGCAGGCTGTCACTGGGATCTGTGGAGAAGTTTCCTGTCTTACTTTAAGAGTCCCGCCCACTGCTGTGCTTGCCATAGATCCCCTTGATTTCCTCCATATGAAACTGAAGCAAAAAGAAAACAAAATTATTCAAATCTTCCTTTTATAATAGTCAACACTTTCAAAATAGCTATTCAGGGGCTGGAGATACAGCTTGGTGGTTAAGGCGTTTGCCTGCAAAGCCAAAGGACCCAGGTTCGATTCCCCAGTACCCATGCAAAGCCAGATGCGCAAGGTGGCACAAGTGTCTGCCATTTGTTTGCAGTGGCTTGAGGCCCTAGCATGCCCATTCTCTCTCTCTCTCTTTTTCTCTCTCTCCCTCTTTTTCTGTCAAAGAAATAAAATAATTTTTTAAAAATTGTGTGTAAGAGATATTTATTTGTTTAATTATTTATTTGGGGGGAGGTTGAGGCAGAGTCTCACTCTAGCCCAGGCTGACCTGGAACTCACTATGTAGCCCAGGCTGGCCTCAAACTCATGGTGTTCCTCAGCCTCCCAAGTGCTTGTATTAATGGCATGTATTAATGTATTAATTAATGCATTAGTGTATTAATGGCACCTCCATGCTAGGCTCACAGTGATATTTAAATGAGAACTATATCTTGTGAGAACCGCTCTGTTTCTCTAAAATAGTTGTAGCCCAGTGTTCTGTGTCCACAGGCTTGTAAAGTCCTCCCCTAAAGCACAACCCACCGCCTTCTCTTCCAGCCACACTGAAGTTGCTTCTAGAACAAGTAATACTGCTGTGGTCTCCCTCCAGGCCACAGGAGCACGGTAACATCCCAGCACAAGATACCAGTGAGGGGGTCTCTGTTAATTAAACAAAACATAGCAAACCAGTAACAGGACAAGCAGATCCCTGGGGCTCCCATCTTCAGAAAGCTCTGCAGTTCGGGACAACCGGGCTAAGGGCCAGTGAGGGTGTTCTGGGAGCTGGTACGGTGATAGACATTCCCACATCCCAGGAACACCCTCCCAAGCCCCGCACCCCAGGGTGTCCAGGGCAATGGGCACCTTGGTCATTCAAACTAGCAGGAGGCTTGAGCTGGAAATTTCTTTCTTTGTCTCACTCTTTGCCTTCATTCCACCCCCTCAAAAACAGGCTTTTGAAATCGAGTATTTAACGTAAAATAATGCTAAGGAAATCAGTAGCAACCAATCATTCTTATTGTTTGTCTGTTTTGAGGTAGGGTCTTGCTCTAGCCCAGGCTGATGTGGAATTCACTATGTAGTGTCAGGGTGACCTTGAACTCACAGCGATCCTCCTACCTCTGCCTCTCAAGTGCTGGGACTAAAGGCGTGCCCGGCTCCATTCATTCTTTAGAGCAATTCAACCCTGTTAGAATTAGAGTCTGAATTAGAATTAGTGTAGTGAATTAAGTGTCTGGGTCCCCCCTACGCGGATTGAGGTCTGTCTTTCTGCAGGTGTCCTGTGCAGTAACCAGTGCCTAGGGTTTAGGATGTCAGTGGAGGTTGGTGGGGGATGAGCAATAGAAGGGGCTGCCTGGCCCTGGCCTATTTCCTGGATGGTTTCAGCAGTGAGCCAGCCCCAGGCCGCTGGCTTACGGCTGGTGATTCCCCCCAGGCCCTAAGCAATGCAGTGGGCTTCAGAGCTTTACCACAGGCACCGGGCAGCCTGTCTCGCAGGGCGCACATGTCACCAGCTCAGGGCATCTTTCCCGAAGGCCAGCCAAACAAACACAGGCGACCTTTCCTTTGGGCCTGGGAACCCTGAGAGGGCCCCTGCCTGCCCAGTTCCAGCCTCTTGGCCTTACTTCAACAAGTCAGGCCTGGGCTGTTTGCTGGGCTGCAGTGCTCGGGGAGGGCCTGGATTTCTCATTTGTCACCTCTGTGGGAGAAATTAACAGCTTTGCCAGACCTCGGATAAACAGGAAGGCAAGCTGTTAATGGGAGCCTAGTTGCCAAGCCCAAGCTCAAGTTCCTTCTCCTGAGCCTGTCAATTGTGAGCAGTAAAAAAGAAAAAAAAAAAAAGGGCTGGAGAGATGGCTTAGCGGTTAAGCACTTGCCTGTGAAGCCTAAGGACCCGGGTTCGAGGCTCGGTTCCCCAGGTCCCACGTCAGCCAGATGCACAAGGGGGCGCACGCGTCTGGAGTTCGTTTGCAGAGGCTGGAAGCCCTGGCGCGCCCATTTTCTCTCTCTCTCCCTCTGTCTGTCTTTCTCTCTGTGTCTGTCACTCTCAAATAAATTAATTAAAAATTAAAAAAAAAAAAAAAGGAGGAGAGTAGCATTCTCTGGGCACTTCTTGGGCTCCCTTGCAGCCCCTTGCATGCCAGTGTCGGGGGCTCACTGACAGCAGATCCGTAGCTGTCTGGCATTGCCTGCTTACCAGAGACAGCCAGGGGTTAAAGGAGAAGCAAAGAGGGATCACAATTGCCGCTGTGCCCACCGACGTGGCCGAGCGCCGGAGAGCAGTCCATGGCTGCGTGGAGGAAGGCGTGGGCCCGGGCGGAAAGGCAGCTGGAAAACGGAGGGGAATGTCAAGAGCGTGCCTGTCTTCACGGAAAGCTGGGCAGGGGGCGTCACCACGCAGGGTGCGTTCCCGGGGTGGCGGAGCCCAGGTCGGCCCTGGCACTGTCTGGCACGCCGATGAGCTACAGATCGGTCACACGTTGCCAGCAAGAGAGGAAGCCTCGGGCGCGAGGGAGGGCTGAACGGTTGAGGCACTTGCCTGTGAAGCCAAAGGACCCAGGTTCGATGCCCCAGTACCCATGTAAGCCAGATGCACAAGGGGGTGCATGCATCTGGAGTTTGTTTGCAGAGGCTGAAGGCCCTGGTGTGCCCATTCTCTCTCTCTCAAAATAAATTTAAAAGATTTATTGTTGAGGCCATTACTGAGCAAGGAACTTGAGCTTAATTAATCTTAAGCTTTGAGGAGTAAATAAATAAATAAATAAATAATCTCAGGCTTATCTTAGCAAGCAGCCAGCAGAGGCATTGAGCCAAAGGCTCCCATTATTTTAGGCCTATACTGGGGACGTCAGTCTCCCTGACAGGTCAGAGATGAGCATGTATGAGTTCTCAGTGTGTTCGTATGAATGTCCATGGAATTGTAGAAAACCAAACTAGTCAACACAAGACAGGCCTGATTTGGATCTAAGGGTCTGTCAAGGCTAGGGCTATGGAAGAGAAAATGCCAAGGCCTACTTATATCCCATTATGCACTCTTACCATGAGGAGCCCCTGCCCCCTGCCCCATGTCCCATGCCCCGTGCCCCGTGCCCCGTGCCCACTATGGCAGCTGAGGCCCTCCTGTGATTGCAGCTCTTGCACCTTCACCACATCTGTTCCTGTCTTCAGGACTTCCCTGCCCTCCTTGGATCTTAGAACTACCTCTGTTCCTACTTCACCTCCAAATAGCCCTGCCAACCTCCATTAAACTTCCCATTTCTTCCTGGGAGGATTTATTTTTTAAATTTTTTTTTATTTTTAATTATTTGAGAGGGACAGAGAGAGAAAGAGGCAGAGAGAGAGAGAGAGAGAGAGCGAGCGAGCACCAGGGGCTCCAGCCACTGCAAATGAACTCCAGATGTTTGCACCACCTTGTGTATCTGGCTTATGTGAGTCCTGGGGAATGGAGCCTCGAACTGGAGTCCTTAGGCTTCACAAGCAAGCGCTTGACCACTAAGCCATCTCTCCAGCCCCCTAGGATGATTTTTACTTACAGTTTCAAAGAAAATAAAAAAGGAGAGAGGGGGGATTAACTTATCTCCTATGTTTGTCACTTGGGCCCCAGATAAGCAAGCTATTGAGCTTCCTGTCCTGAGATACACCTCCACGGAGCCTCCATCTGGAGTCCTGTCCTTCTAAATCTGCCTTAACCCATGTGACAGGATGGGACTGCTTCCTCTCTCGGCCAGTGAGTTCTGCTCTGCCGTTTCCAGGACAGAGAGGACAGGAATGAGGAAATCCAAAGAACACTGACCCTGGCCACCGGTACTGGGGACCCAGCCAAGTCTCTGAGGGCACAAGGCAGTGAATTCCCGCCCTGTGGGGGGGGGGGGTCGGGGGGCTGATGGGTGCACTCAGCCCCTGAATTTAACCACATGGGCATCTAGACTGAAAAGGAAGTATGCTTGACTTAAGCGACCACACTTCTCCCCGGGCCCAAGTATCTTGTTGCCACTTGTATGGGCCTTTACCTGGGACCTAGGAAAGTCTGGGGGAATGCTGGAGCAATCACAGAAGATTCTCGTCTCACTTGTTTTCATTTCCTGTGCTTCTGGCAGGGATATCAAAATGTCAGGGTTAGGGTTATGGTCTTTTCCCCATGGCTTCATTTAAATATATATATATTACAAATGATTTTATTAACATATGTTGCAGTCAGGTTTACATTGCTGACATAAGCCACTCAACCAAGAGCAGCTTGGGGGGGGGGGGAGAAAGGCTTATTTTGGCTTACAGCCTCGAGGGGAAGCCCCATGATGGCAGGGGAAAACGATGGCATGAGCAGAGGGTGGACATCCCCTCCTGGCCAACATCAAGTAGACAACAGCAACAGGAGATTGTGCCAAACACTGGCAAGAGGAAACTAGCTATGACACCCATAAGCCCGCCCCCAGCAATACACCGCCTCCAAGAGGCATTAATCCAAAATCTCCATCAGCTGGGAACGTAGCATTCAGAACGCCTGAGTTTGACAGGGGGGACACCTGAATCAGCATACATCATTTTTCACATTATACACAGTAACGATTTTCCTGATTTCCTTTTTATTTTTTGAGACTGGAGTTCGTGTGGCCCAGGCTGTCGTCGAACTTGTTACGTGGTTGAGATGTACTTGAACTCCTGATCTTCCTGCTTCTGCTCCCCAAGGGCTGAAATGGCAGCCACGAGTTGCCGTGCCAGGCTGATGATACTTCCACGCATATGCAGAATATATTTTGACCATAGTGACCCTCTGTTGCCCTGTCTTGTCCTCCTCTCGGTCTTACTGTTCATTCTCCTCTTCCCTACTTGCCTTCCCTATACTTTCATGGTGTGTGTGTGTGTGTGTGTGTGTGTGTATGCATGTGTGTGTGCTCCCGTGAGTTTCATTAGGGTTACTTAAAGAAGTGTGGGAGCAAGTGGGTGTTTACAAGAGTATGGTCATCTTACCCCTTGATACGCCACTGAGGAAAATGTCTCTCTCTTTCCCCAGCGACCATTAAATGTGTATAAACCCTTGCGGAGGGCATGAGCCCCTCCTCTGTAAATGACAGGACATTGATGATCTTGTGCAGATAATCACAGCCATGGTGAGTTAAAAAAAAAAAAATCAGACAACTAAAGCAGGATAAGACCTGGCATCTCTTCTATTTATTTTTAAATTTATTTGAGAGAGAGAGAGAGAGAGAGAAATAGGCACAGAGAGAGAGAATGGGCGCACCAGGGCTTCCAGCCACTGCAAACGAACTCCAGATGCGTGCGCCCCCTTGTGCATCTGGCTAACGTGGGACCTGGGAAATTGAATCTGGATCTTTTGGCTTTGCAGGCAAGTGCCTTAGCTGCTATGCCATCTCCTCTCTCTCTCTCTCTCTCTCTCTCTTTCTCTCTCTAAGAATATTTTATTTATCGGTTTCAGACAAGAACATCTTTTTTCTTCCTGTGTCAGGAGCCACCCTGTTGGAAGTAATGCATATGTCCACAAAGGGTCCATTTTTTTTTTTCCTCTTGGGAATATTTGGGATGTATTCTCTCTAGAACACCTCCACAAACTAGGTGTGCCTCTGTTAGCTTTGAGGGAGGAGGATTCTTAGCAAGTGACCTTGGAGGACTGTTCAGCTAACTTGCAGGAAAGTCCCTTAAACCGCTCAGCCATCTCTCCAACCCGATCTTTGGTGTTAAAGTAGTGGCCCGAGCAGGGAGGACCAGGGTGGTGCATTTAGAATCAGTGTAAACATCAACCCTCTGATCCTGACTTGGCTCTCATGCTCTGGTAAGAACCGTCAGTTTTGATTGCTGAGTATTTTTTAAAAATACTTTATTTATTTATGTATTTATTTATGAGAGATGGGGAGAAAGAGAGAGAGAATGGGTGCACCAGGGCCTTCAGTCGCTGCAAATGAACTCCAGACACATGTGTCATCTTGTGCATCTGGTTTACATGGGTCCTGGAGAATCGAACCTGGGTCCTTTGGCTTTGCAGGCAAATGCCTTAATCACTAAGCAATCCCTCCAGCCCTGTTTGATGAGTATTTAAAGGTGTCTCTTGAAGATCCTCTCAGGCTGCTTAATGCTGAGAGATTAACTTTATGCAACTATGTTTTGGGCTTCCTCTTTTTCCTTCTGGGAGGAACGTAGCCAAATTTAGTGAGAAACAAGTTTTCATCTGAGTAGCAGCAACCAAGCCCCCTCCGTCAGGGCCCCATGCAAAGGTAACCTGACATCTTAGGAGGCAGTTATAAATTAGTCAGAAATTTTGATTGGAGGATAACAGACCACTGTGTCATGAGGAGTGTGTGCCATCAGGTCCTTTTCCAGTGTTAATTTGGCCCCTTTGGGAATTAAGAGAGCTATTGCTACCATTGTCCAAATTCTCCCTGGGTCTGGGTCTGGACTCTTAAGGCCAGCCTGTGCTTTCTGATATGTAAGGATTAAATACTTTTCTAACAGGAAGCCTCCAGGATGTGGCCTCCAGCAGAGCCTGTTTCAACGGACTAAAGGCATGTTGAGCCTCTGGCTCCCAGGTCAGGAAGTGTGTTCTTGATGCGTGGGCATGTGTTACTGACATAGGGGTGAGTTGCTTTTCTGCATTCAGAGATGTGCACCCAGGAAGTTGAGTCCCAAGAATTCCCTAAGTTGCTTGAGGGCCTTAGGAAGTGAGTTAGGAGACAGTGGGCTCTATCTTTCTTTACTTAGCTCCTTAGTCCCTTCGGACAAAATCAATCTCAAAATATGTTAGTGTCCTGGCACTGATGAGCCTTAGATTTGCAACTCCATCCCCTCTGTCTGCAAGGAAGTGGAGAAGCGCCTTACTACTTTCCCGTACTTAGCCTCCTCGGTAGGGGAACAGAGAAGGATGGCGTCTACCTAGGGGAACCTGAACTTGGGTTAACAGTTTTCATTCAGACAGTTGGTAAAATGTGAAAACTTGCTGGAGATCAGTTTTGAAGAGGCCAACAGAAAAAAAAAAAAAAAAGAAAGAAAGAAAGAAATCGTCCAGTTGCTCTCATCCTCCGGCACAATGAAATTATATCCGTTTCTATGCTCACGTCCACCTGCTCAGAGGATGACTCTCTCAGAAGCCCCGCTGGTCCCCATGCCTCCTTTCTTCCCAGCCAGTGCCTCTGTGGCATCTCAGGTACACTAGCATGACATTGACCTCACAACCTTAACGTTTCATTTTAAAAGCTGCGCTTTTTTTTTTTTTTTTTTCCTGTTTCCACTTTGGCAAGCAGACCAGATGTTTGGCCATATTTACTCCCAGCTAATTACACGTAGCTCCATGTCCTGAACTGTGCTCTTCTTTGCACCTGCTGAATTGCAAAAGGGGGAAAAAAAAACAAACCACGTAGTTGTGGGACGTGGGTCACGGTGAACCTCAGGTGGGGGTGCGAATCATTCAGGAAGCGTCCGTGCGGGCCTGCCTGGGACACCCCTGGGGTGTGTGCCAGTCTGCAGGACTGGAGGACTCTTCAGGACGGTGTTTCCATCACAGCGGCGAGGCAGAGGAGGAAAACTGGGAGACACGGGCAGAAGTCGGCTTGGCACTGGCGCAGCTCTGGAAATCTCTCAAGCTTTTCATCTTAATCTCCTCTGGGTCGAGATTGACATAAAATATCGACGGATAGCCAGAGGAAATAACTTTGAAATCTGGCCTTTTCTTTTCCCCCACCTCTGTCCTGGAAGGCTCTCTGATGAGACGTACGTGAAGCAGGCTCTGCAGTGAGAACAGTCAAGCGGGAGCTGTGTAGTAACCTTCCCTTGTCTGTGGACCTGGAACCCGAGGGCCAGCGGTGCTCCTGGAGGTTCACTTGGCTAGAGACAGATCACAGAAATATAAAAAGAAAAAGAGACAGATCACAGGGCTCTTGGCCAGCTGCAATTCAATGTGAAAGGAGATTGGAGGGAACTGAGAAAAGGAGATGCTGCCCCGGTCAAGGTGACGGCAGGGGAGGAAACTTGCAAGGTCTGTTCATCCTCGTGACAGTGTGAGGTCTTCCCGCTGGTCAGGCGGCACAGGTGTGAGCCTCCTGTCATTACAAATACCACGTAACATTCTGGGTGTGACCTAGGCAAGCTTGGTGGGCTTTTTATTTTTTAATTGATTTTGAGAGGGAGACAGAGAGAATGGGCAATCAAGGCATCCAGCTGCTACAGACGAACTCCAGACACGTGCGCCCCCGTGTTCACATGTGCGACATTGCACGCTTGCGTCACTGTGAGTCTGGCTACGTGGGACCTGGAGATTCAAACAGAGTTCTTAGGCTTTGCAGGCAAGTGCCTTAACTGCTAAGCCATCTCTCCAGTCCTTGCTTGTTTTTGGACTCCTATCTCCACTTCTCCATCAAAGGTATGTTCCCACTCACTCATCTATCTCATATATTTTTTTAAATTTATTTTTGTTTATTTTTATTTATTTATTTATTTGAGAGCAACAGACAGAGAGAGAAAGAGGCAGATAGAGAGAGAGAATGGGCACGCCAGGGCCTCCAACCACTGCAAATGAACTCCAGACATGTGAACCCCCTTGTGCATTTGGCTAATGTGGGTCTTGGGGAACCAAGCCTCAAACTGGAGTCCTTAGGCTTCACAGGCAAGCGCTTAACCACTAAGCCATCTCTCCAGCCCTATCTCAGATATTTTTTAAGAAGTAATTTTAAAGACTTTATTGTTATTTATTTATTTGAGAGAGAGAAAGAGAAAGAGGCAGAGAGAGAATGGTGCACCAGGGCCTCCAGCCACTGCAAACAAACTCGACACGTGCGCCACCTTGTGTGTCTGGTTCACATGGATCCTGGGGAATGGAACCTAGGTCCTTTAGCTTTGCAGGGAAGAGCCTTAGCCGCTAAGCCATCTCTCCAGCTCATCTGTGACATTTTTTAAGGTCAGATGAGGCCTTGAGAAAGGTGAGCATTTGCTATCATGGAGAGTAGAGCATAGGTGAGAAACAGGCCACCGTGCGCGGCAGATGTCAAGCTGTCGTTCTGGACGACGGGCAGCAGCGGGTGCGGGGAGATGGCAGTGGCTTGGGTTCTGTGCCCACTAAGGTTCTGTGTACCTACAAACTTGATCTGCTCACATAATGTCCTCTTCTTAAGGCGTGCTCTCATTTCTGCTTTTCCTCGTGGCTTTGACGGTGACTAAGATGACTGTCCTCACACAAACACCGCAGCATAAGGGTAGGATCCAAGTGTCAAACCAGTGTGCATATTAAAGTCAATTCCACAAGGAAGATGCTGAAGGCAAAATAGGAACTCTGGCCGTCATTCACCACAGTCAGTTTTCCATGAAAAGGAACACGTTACAATGAGGAGATAATATATCTTAAAGCAAGGAGTTTTGAGAGAAAAGTTTAGAAAACCCATGATACTTGAGTTTTTTTTTTTTTTTTTTTTTTGGTTTTTCAAGGTAGGGTCTCACGCTGGTCCAGGCTGACCTGGAATTAACTCTGTAGTCTCAGGGTGGCCTCGAACTCATGGCAATCCTCCTACCTCTGCCTCCCGAGTGCTGGGATTAAAGACGTGTGCCACCACGCCCAGCGATACTTGAGAATTTTTATAGCAACCAGTAAGGAAGAATTCTCACTGCTATCCCATCACTACAGTTCAGATAGGTAAGTCCCAACAACGTGGCTTTTGTGACAAGCTCAGTGTCCTCTTCCATTTGACTAGGAGACTTAGGAATTGGATCCTGAGTCTAGGGAAATCAAGAGAGAAAGAGACCAGATTCTCAACCCAATAAGAAGCTGGGTTTAGGGTTGGAGAGATGGCTTAGTGGTTAAGGTGCTTGTCTGAAAAGTCTAAGTACCCATGTTTGATCTCTCTCTAGATCCCACATAAGCCAGATGCACAAAGGTGAGGCAAGCACAAGGTCGCACATGCCCACTAGGTGGTGCAAGCATCTGGAGTTTAATTACAATGGCTGAGGGCCTGATGCCTCAATTCTCTCTCTCCCTCTGTCTTTCTCTCTCTAGCAAAATAAAAGAAAAAGAAAAAAAAAGAAACTGGATTTTAAAAGGTTTATTCTGAGGCTGGGGGCTTAGCTTGTCTATCAAGCCAGAGGGCCTGTGTTTATTGTCCAGTTCCTCCCCACAGCTCTTGTGTGGTAGCGCTGTCTGAGTTTTTGTTGTTGTAGAACTTAAGACCTCCTCAATCTTAGCACAACTTCCCTGATCAGAGGCCAGATTTTAGAACAGCAAAATAAGGGTCTGGAGAGATGGCTTAGCATTTAAGGTGCTTGCCTGAGAAGCCTAAGGACACAGGTTCGATTCCCCAGGATCCATGTAAGCCAGATGCACAAGGTGGCACACGCGTCTGGAGTTCAGTTGCAGTGGCTGGAGGCCCTGGCATGCCTGTTCTCTCTTTATATCTTCCCCTCTCTCTCGCTTTTTCCCCCTCTCTCTCGCAAATAAATAAATAAATTAAATATTTGAAAAAAAAAAAAAACAAAAAATCCCTACACACAAACTAGTGTAACAGCTAAGATCCAGCCATCCTGGCTTGGGATGCAAGGCTAACTAGGCCCTGACTCCATTTGTTGGGGGAACCAAATCGCTGATGCTTTGGCCGGCCCAGCCTGAGGAGCTTGACTGCTAATCCCCCAGGCGGGCCACATCTGCATCGATAGCACTTTGAAGACTTCCTACGTCCCCAAACACGGCTCAGGTATATAAATAAGTTAACTCCACGATGAGTGAGGCAACTACGGTCCCGTGGTTGCCCAGATCTACATCAGACACTAAAGTCATTATTTTTATGGTCTTTTGCCTTTAAAAACCACTGTACCCCTGAGCTTCTTCGTGAAGAGCATTTTCTGGCATGAGCCTGCTCTCAGTCACCGGCTTGATAAAAAGGACACCTAGTTGGCTACAGAAGCACGGTGGTCTGCACGTCTCTCTCTTGGGCTGCAGCACTAGATTAGCCTACTGTGGCACTCAACGAGTCAATAGGAGGAGGAGTCGACTCTTAAACCAGAAATCAAAAATAATGATGCCTTTCATAGAAACCTTTACCAGCTGACTTGAGGTAGGCACTATAAATCACACACTACCTACCCTCCACCCCCACCTAACAGGTATTCCAGGGTGCCCTAGCATCTAGAAAAGCAATTATGATAAAATATACCGAGGGCAGGTTTCCCCAAGGATGAGTGATGAATTTGCTTCTTCCAGCTCCAGAGCGTAGCTGCCTCAAATAATTAAAATGACAAGGGAAGGAATGTTTTTGTTGGAGAGTCGCAATGCTGTTTTCCAACATTTTTTTCCACTTGTATAACTTTGCTCTTGGCCCTGAATGAAGCAGAAAGTAGTTTTCTTTAGTGAAATCATAATAATCTCTTTACTGGCATGGGTGTATTCAGATCGGCTCCTGATATTTCCTGGGTTATGAACTGTAGCTGGGTTTGCTGTGTGCTGTGAGCAAAGTGGGTTATTTTTTCCTTATTATTTAATTTATTTGACAGTGAGAGAGAGAGAGAAAAGGAGAGAAAGAAGAAGAGAGAGATAGAGGTAGATGGGGAAAGAGAGAGCATGGGTGTGCCAGGGCCTCTAGCCACTGCAAATGAACCCTAGATGCATGTGCCATTTTGTGCATCTAGCTTACATGGATTCTGGGGAATCAAATCTGGGTCCTTATGCTTTATAGGCAAACACCTTAACCACTCACTAAGCCATCTCTCCAGCCCCAAACTGGTTTCTGTCTTTGGGAATATCACAGGTGGACTCCTGATGGCCCCAGGAATGGAATTGGCATTTTACCGTAGGCTTGAGAATTCTTGTGCCTTTGTCATAGCTTTTTCACTTTTCAATTTGATTTGGGTTTGTTTGCAAAAGAAAGAACTATTTGGCAAATTCCAGATCGTACAATAAAGGCAGGAGTTTACCAGGGCTGGTGAGATGTTTTTATAACCTAGGGGACTGTTTTTATAGCCTAGTCGACTAAAGTTTTCAAAACAAATTTGACACCAGTTAGATGTGACTGAGAGTTCGCATGGTGAGGAGCCATATACAAGCCCCTGAGGCATACTTATGCCTCACTCTTTATTATAAGCAAAACATAAAAGGATAAAAACAAAACGAGGTAAGCATGGTGGTTCAAATCTGTAATCCCAGAATCTGGGGGGCTGAGGCGGGCCATCAAGGTCTGCCTGCTGTATATAGTGAGCTCAGGATCGCCCGGGCTACCGAGTGAGGCCTCACCTCAAAGCAGCAGCTGCACCCACGCGACAGTGAAATGTCATTAAGCCTGTACGCTGGCAGCTCCGTCGCCACGTCTATGAAATCCCAAGTCGGTGAGTTTCTTAATTTTTAGGACCAAAGATTGATTTCAACACATGTTTATCTGCTTTTCTGAAAAATTTCATTGCCAGGAGTGTGGTGGTGCACATCTTTAATCCCGGCACGCGGGAGGCAGAGGTAGGAGGATTGCTGTGGGTTCGAGGCCCCTCTAAGACTACATAATGAACAGCAGGTCAGCCTGGGTTAGAACAAGACTCTGCCCTGACAAAGAAAATTTATTGTAAATGCTGATAAAGATCTGGCATTGTGGGCTGGAGAGATGGCTTAGTGGTTAAGTGCTTGCCTGTGAAACCTAAGAACACTGGTTTGAGGCTTGACTTCCCAGGACCCACGTTAGCCAGATGCACAAGGGGGCACACACGTCTGGAGTTCGTTTGCAGTGGCTGGAGGCCCTGGCGCACCCATTCTCTATCTATCTCTATCTGCCTCTCTCTCTCTGTCACTCTCAAGTAAATAAATAAAGAATTAAAAAGAAAATTTAAAGATCTGGCATTGTTTTGTCTTCCAAATACTACACATGTAGAAGACCTTGGCTCATAGATGCATAGAGCTGGAAAGGGTTAAAGAAGTCGTGAGTTTGTAGCAACAGTTTTCTTTGTTTTTTTAACAACCAGGTCCTTTTCTAGAGAAACCGGGGCTGGTGAGATGGCTTAGCGATTAAGGCACTTGCTTGCAAAGCTGAAGGACCCATGTTCAATTCCTCAGGACCCACATAAGCTAGATGCACAGGGTGGCCCATGGGTCTGGAGTTTGCAGTGGCTGGAGGTCCTGGCATGCCCATTCTTTCTCCCTCTCTCTCTCTCTCTCTCTCTCTCTCTCTCTGCCTCTTTCTCTTTCAAATAAATAAATAAACACATATAATATTTTTTTAAGGTGGGGGAGATGGGCTGGAGAGATGGCTAAGCAGGTAAAGCATTTGCCTGCAAAGCCAAAGGACCTCAGTTCAATTCCCCAGGACTCACGCAAGCCAGATGCACAAGGTGGTACCTGCGTCTGGAATGGCTAGAGGCCCTGGTGTGCCCATTCTCTGTCTCTCTCTCTCTCTCTTTGCCTCTCTCTCTGTCTCATAAATAAATAAATATTTTTTTAAAAAAAGATTAGAGCTGGGTGTGGTGGCACACGCCTTTAATCCCAGCACTTGGGAGGCAGAGGTAGGAGGATTGCTGCGAGTTCGAGGCCACCCTGAAACTCCATGGTGAATTCCAGGTCAGCCTGGACTAGCGTGAGACCCTACCTTGAAAAACCAAAATAAATAAGTAAATAAAAAGATTAGAATATTTTTTTTAAAGGAAAGAAAAGAAAGCCTGTGGGCATGTTCACTGGCACAGAGCCGATAATGATGCAGTGGTCTTCCCGGGACCCCCGTCTGACCACCACCGCACAGGATGGGTTTCTTAAAAGCTCCCCGTGGGTTCTCAGCTGAGAGTTCTTCAGTTCACACTTGCGGGTTTCCAGCTCTGCAGGGAAATGGTTCTCCGTCTTATTCCAAGGGAAGAGGGAGGCAAGTGTTTACGCCAGCCTTCTGTCAACACCCCACTGCTCCCCGTGTTCTGGACTCCATAGCACAGTTTGGCCCAAAGAGGCTCCCCACCAACCACCTTTGTTTTTCCTACGCTCCAAGTTTAAGCTTTAAGCGCATGAGCAGCATTGTTCTCGTCCCTGAATCTCTTGTGCCTGCCAAGCCAGAGGGCCTCGATTACCGCACAGAGCCGCACTAAAGGAAAGCCGTGGGTGTCTCAGTGTGAATCCTGGTTCTGCCAATTACCAAGTGCACGATCTTATTTAACCTACTGATGCTCGGTTTTCTCTCATTTGCAAAGTGGGAAATGACATAATTACAATAGAAACATAATACCACAATAACACAATTGTAGCTATGCACTGCATTGATCACATTTCAGCCAGTGATAGACTGTATATACAAATGAAGTCCTGATGTCAGGGTGGGGAGAGAGATTCTAGAGCGCTTACAGGGTTTTGTGTTCGCAACAAGCAGCTGAGCAAGGACACGCAGTTGTAGCAGAAGCAGAGACAGCTTCAGAGACAGTAACCTCCGGAGGGAGGAAGTGGGATGGAGCAGAGAAAAAGTACCAAAAGTTGAAAAGTTTCTATGACACATAGGATTTTGGATCCTTTGTGTAGCACAAGCTTTTCTATACATTTTCTGTGTGTTATGTGTAATCATGTGTATGTATGTATGTGTGTGTGTGTGTGTGTGTGTGTGTGTGTGTATATATAAAAAACACATAGAGCCACACTAAAGGAAAGCCGTGGGTGTCTCAGTGTATATATATGTTTACTTTATTTATTTAAGAGATAGAGAAAGACTGGGAGAGGGAGAAGGAGAGACAGAAAATGGGGCCTTCAGCCTCTGCAAACGAACTCCAGATGCATGTGCCACCTTGTGCATCTGGCTTACATGGGTCCTGGGGAATCAAAGCTAGGTCCTTTGGCTTTGCAGGTTAGCACCTTAACCACTAAGCCATCCCTCCAGCCCTGTTACAGGTAATTCTATAAACAACTCCTGTATTGCTTATCTCAGCATCTTGAATCTCCCCCTTGGGGGAGGTGTTTTTAGTGTTATAATGAGCAATGACTCATCTTTGGACAGTCTGTAGTGATCTGGCCTTGGATGATGGCCTGGTTTTAGTAAGTTTCTTGGAGGCGGGAATGAGGGGGTGTTCCTGCCTTCTACTTGGCCAACTTTTTTTTTTCATATGATGATTTTTTTAAAAGTTTTTTTCTAAGCATTTTCCTTCCTCCTTATTCCCTGCCTCAGGCCCATGAGGTTATATTGCTTAGTGATGTTCTAGCTATCTTGGTTTGGTTAATTGCATGCTGTGTTTGTAGGATGGTGAACCAGCATGTCTCAAGATGTATCTTATCCTTAAGACAACTGAGGACCACTAAGGACTCTGGAGGTGACAGCTCTCAGCCCCGAGTACCCAGTAGAGTATGCTGGACAGCGCCTAGGCAAAAGGACCCCCACATGGGTGCAATCTTTCACCCCACTTGCTGGGATTGGGGATCAGCTAGGCTTGGCTCTGGCCTCACTTCTGGGCCTGTACCCCTGAGCCTCCACCAGAGGAGAGACTCCAGAGCTAACTGTACTCCAAAGCCCAGGCAGTGAGTGAACACGGTAAAGGGACCAAGGCCCAGGTGAAAACATACACGCATGCGCGCACACACACACACACACGCACACGCACGTACAATCCCAGCCCATGCTTGCTAGAATCTGCAACCATCCACACGAGGTCCCTTTCTGCCTTGCCCCGCGGAGCCTCCACCTCCAGTAGGGACTTAAGAGCTGACCACACTGCAAATCCCAGGGCACCTAAACAGAACTCAAGTGTGAGCCTAACCCTGGTGTACCACCCCAGCCCTCACCTGCAGGGATTTGTCTGAGACCTTCCTTCTGGGCCTGCGCTCTGAGCCTCCCTGCGGCTACCACCGGAACAGGGACTCCAGAGCTAGTTGCGTTCCATTGTCTGGGCCAGTGGGTGAGGTGAGCTGACCAGGACCCAGGTGAGCTATGCCACAGCAAGGGTCCAGCCTGGGGCCCTGCTTGCTGAAGTTGTGACTCAGCTCGATCTGTGCTGATCTCACTCTCTTGCCCGAATGCTTGTGTGCACCTCCCTGGATAGAGACCCCATAGCTGATCACACTTAACTGCTTGGGCACTGAGTAGGCCAGGCCTCCCAGGCTCCAGTCCACACCCACCTGGAGACTGCATACACAAGGAGACCTTACTAAGACTCAGGTGTACCCAGCCTGAAGCCGAGAATAGACTACCATCTGACACCCATCTACATTCCTAGCAAGGACAAGGGACTATCTTGGGCTGGAGAGATGGCCTAGCGGTTAAGGAGCTTGCCTGCAAAGCCAAAGGAGCCTGGTTTGACTCCCCAGGACCCACATAAGCCAGATGCAACAAGGGGACACATGTGTCTGGAGTTCATTTGCAGTGGCTGGAGGCCCTGGTGTGCCCATTTTCTCTCTCTCTCTCTCAGTCTCTTTCTCTCTCAATAAATAAATAAATAATAATAAATAAAATTGATATATTTTTTAAAGGGACTCTCTTGAGATGGGCAATCCCAAAAGCAACAAACCACAGCAAGGTATTTTTGCCTGGCCCCTAGTGGAGCCCTCCAGTGAGAACCTAGAGAAAACTGCAGATATAGGACCCAGAATGAAGTGACAAGAAGCACAGTAAATGAACAATGAACAAATGACTGGATGAAATGGAAGATGAACAAAACAAACAAACAAAAAAAAAAAAAAACAGAGCAATAGATGGCTGAATAAAATGGAAGAAAATCAAAAGGAATTCAAAATATGGCTAAAAGACATGGATGAGAATCAACAAGAATACGAGCTCATTGGTCAGTGCAACAGACTCAGTGAGAACATGATCCAAAGCAGAAATGTATTCCAAGAGACATCAAGGAAGTTAAATCAAGAAATAAAAATTGACGTCGAGTGTGGTGGCTCCCAGCACTCGGGAGGCAGAGGTAGGAGGATCACCATGAGTTCGAGGCCACCCTGAGACTCCATAGTGAATTCCAGGTCAGCCTGGGCTAGAGTGAGACCCTACCTCAAAAAACAACAACAAAAAAAAAGTAAAGAAAAAGAAATGAAAATTGAATTCAATAAAGAGATGGGGGGATGGAGAGATGGCTTCATGGTTATGACACTTGCACTTTAAGGTAAAAGGATGGAAAAAGATATTCCATGAAAATGGAAATAGAAAACAAGTGTGGCTGTACTAATATCTGACAAAATAGACTTTAAAAGTAATCAAAAGAGATAAAGAGAGCCACTCTATACTCATCAAAGGAACAATTCAACAAGAGGATATTCTAATCATAAACATATAAGCACTGAATACATGTGCATCAAATTTTATAAATCAAAATCTGCCAGACATTAAGTTAGTAATAAACCCCAGCACAATATTAGGGAGAGACCTTAGTAAACTACTATCATCAATAAACACATAATCTAAACAGAAAGTAAACAGATAAATAATTGAGCTAAACACCACCATAGACCTCGTGGATTTAACAGATATCTACAGAACATCCCAAACCCTACAGAATACACATTCTTTTTTTTCAATTTTATTTATTTTCATTTACTAGGGGGAAGGGAGACAATGGGCATGCCAGGGCCTGTAGCCACTGCAAACGAACTCCAGACACATGTGCCACCTTGTGCATCTGGCTTTACATGGGTCCTGGGGAATCGAACCTGGGTCCTTTGGCTGTGTGGACAAGTGCCTTAGCCACTGAACCATCTCTCCAGCCCAAAATACATGTTCTTTTAGCAGCTCATGGAACCTTTTGTAAAATAGCTCATATATTTACACATAAAGGGAGTCTCCACAATTCAGAAAAATTGATATAAGTCCCTGTGTTGTTGTTATTTAAGTCCCTGTGTTATTGTTTCGAGTTAAGGTCTCACTGTAGCCTGGGCTGACCAGGAACTTGAGAGGGAACGAGGTAGTTTTGTTAGGCAGTTAGGGCGACTGGACCCTTGAAAGTAAAAAAGTGGGACTGTCCGTGGGCCTATCTGTGCAAGTTCCCTTTGTGCTAGAGATCAAAGTGTGATCTAACTTCTTATCTCTTCCAAAATCTGTTTTTATTCCCCCTATAAATAACCTGAGCCCCTCCTGGGAGGGAGGACCCTTTTCCTAGAATTTAGATCTAATCCTGACAATCGTGGTTGCTCAACTTCAGCCTCCAGAACTTGGCGTCATGGCTACCCACCATCTGAGCCAGGAGGAAAAGCCCACTCCAGTAAGGCTATAAGTGCGTTTACAAGGGGAGGGCAAGCTCTCTTGGTGGCCCGTTCACCACTGGTGAACCACCAGGTTCTGGTGAGTCTCCCCTTTATTTCAGCCTAGCTGAGCTGAGAGGAGGGGAGACCCTCCTGACCCATGCCCCCCCCATGCCCCCTCACCCCTCCTGCCCTCCGTGTGGTAGGAGCTCTTTGCACTTCCTTTACTTTCCTCTTAACTCCCTTTTCATGTTGCCTCCAGGCTCATCTTGTGGGCTCTCAGACCACACAGGTGTATCTCTTTTCCTCTTCTTGATTTTGTGCTTCCCCAGATAAATATAATAATTTAATATCCTTCTCAGCCTTATTTTATCCAATTCTTTCATTAAAAGCAGACATGAACTAAAGGTTTGGGGTTCAAGGACTCTATTCCTGAACCTCCAACATCCAATTTCAAATTCACTATGTATTCTCAGGCTGGCCTCAAACTCATAGCAATCCTCCTGCCTCTGCCTCCAGAATGCTGGGATTAAAGACGTGTGCCGCCACGCACTGAACATAGCATGGGATCTGCAGGACGGGGGAGGCTCAGGGCTGGCAGTGATGAACGTCCCTGATAATTTCTGATCAGTTTGCTGTGAGAAGATGGCATGTGGGCAGGGCAACCAAGGCCAGTGTCAGCAAAAGTGGGAAACAGACATCTTCATAGCGGATCCCAGAAACACCTCCATCCAAGTCATGTTAGAAGTCAAAAACAAAGGTCCTGGGGTCATGCATTTGTTGCTATTTAAAGATTATTCAGGGGGGCTGGAGAGATGGCTTAGCAGTTAAGGCGCTTGCCTGCAAAGCCAAAGGACCCAGGTTCGATTCGCCAGGACCCATGTAAGCCAGATGTACAAGGTGGCACATGCATCTGGAGTGCATTTGCAGTGGCTGGAGGTCCTGGCATGCCCATTCTCTCTCTCTTTTTCTCTCTGTCTCTGCCTGTTTGTCTCTGTCAAACAAATAAAAAAGAAATAGTTTTTAAAAAGATTATTTAGTATTGGGAAGTCAGAATGGTGCCGTTTACGAGGGAGGGGCCAGGCAGAGCGGGGACGGCGCTTGGCTGCAGATGCACACTGACGGCCCAAGTGCTGGCAGCTGGCGCAGATGGCTGAGGTGGGCTGCTTCAGGAGGGAGGGGCCAGGAAACCAGGAGCCTCTTGGCAGGTGCCATGCTGCCAGCCCAGAAGTGGAGCCTGGCGGTAGACTGGCAATCAGCACCAGAGAGGGAAGGAAAGCGAGAGACAGCTCAGAGGAGCCCCAAAGCCTCGGCGGGCTGCCACAGTGTGCTCAGAACTGGCATGTGCTGCGGCTAGCAAAACCTAGAGCCCGTGAAGAGGAGACCTGTGTAGGGGAGCAGGGTCTCTAAGCAGGGAAGGGAGGGAGAGAGAGAAGGAGAGGGGAGGGAGGGGGAAGGGAGGGGAGAGGAAGGCCCATGTGTAGAGAGAGAGGAAGGTGAAACAGAGATGCAGTCAGAGATGGAGAGCATGCATCTCACTTTAGGAAAGAGGGCCAGAAAAAGGAAGAGAATGGCTTCTGGGCGATTTTGTGTTCATCCTCTTAGGGAGAGGCCACTGCCAAAGCCTTCCCTCCCCACGGCCAAGGGGCAGGGAGGAGGAGATTGGAGAGCACTCTGAGATGTTGACATAAGATAGCACTTAGCGGGCTGGAGAGATGGCTTAGTGGTTAAGCACCTGCCTGTGAAGACTAAGGATCCCGGTTCAAGGCTTGACTCCCCAAGACCCACGTTAGCCAGATGCAAAAGGGGGCGCACATGTCTGGAGTTCGTTTGCAGTGGCTGGAGGCCTTGGTGGGCCCATTCTCTCTCTCTCCCTCTCTCTCTCTCTCTCTCTCTCTCTCTCTCTCTCTCTAGCTGCCTCTTTCTGTCTCTGTCTGTCTGTCACTCTCAAGTAAGACAGCATTTCACAAGGGCTGTGGTGGTCGGAGTCACATGGGTTCTGAATGCTTGTGCCCAGTGACATGCTAGAGCCTTGCTGGAGGAGATGTGCTTCTAGGCAGGGCTTAGGGGTGTTTAGTCTGCTCCCCCTTTCCAGAGCTCAGCTCACTTCCCGCTGCCGTTTTCCACATGCTGTGGCGGAGGTGATGTCCAGCCTCTGCTCATCCATGCCATCGCGAACGCCCTCCAGCTTATAGGCCATAATTCCGACCGTGTGAAGAGAGGAGTCAGGGAAATTTCCCAGAAGCCCTCGGCAGCTAATGTAGAAGAAAACCAGAGATGGGATGGCAGGGACTCACTTTAAAGTTGTCCTCAGACCCCAGCACACGTTGCCTGTACTCTCACATGCACACGAAACATTCACACACTCACACGACCACACACAAAACCTGAGCTTCTGACTGAAAAAAACCAAGAACCAAACTGTTAAACCTGCCCATGCAGATAAAAGTAAGCTGGCCCCGACACGTCGTATCTAACTCTCTTCTCTATACCAGCGATGATTTCTAGAGACTTCATAATTTACGAAAAAGTGGCAAGGGGACAGGGGTGGGACTTGGATATGATGTATTCTCGTTGGATAGGTCCTTAATGCTTATTTATATATTGCCTTATTAAAAAATATCTGGGCTGGAGAGATGGCTTAGTGGTGAAGGTGTTTGTGAAGCCTAAGGACCCAGATTCGATTCTCCAGGTCCCATGTAAGCCAGCTGCACATGGGGGCGCACGCATCTGGAGTTCCTTTGCAGTGGCTGGGGGCCCTGGCGCGCCCATCCTCTCTCTTTCTCTCCCCCTCTCTCTGTCACTAATAGATAAATAAATAAAATCTTTAAAAATATCCTTGTATCAATGCACAATTCCTTTCTTTTAAAGCTTTGCTTTTCAAACATTTTCATAAGTGAACCTAGCCCCTTAAAATGAGCACGCTGCTTTTCCTGTGAGCATTGCCAGTGTCTCTAGACCCGATATCCTCTACATTGTGAATGAGCCTCTCAGTGGTTTAGACAGAGATAAGCAAAACCTGCCTGCTCAAGTCTAAGGGCCAATTCTTTTGGACTCATAGGTGAATTTAAATACTTGGAAGGAATTGAACTGCACGAGAATTACAGGATATAAAATTATGGTAGGAATATCACTTAAAGGGGACAGGGGAGATGGCTGCAGGTAAAGGCACTTGCCACACAAGCATGAGGGCCTAAGACATCCTGAGTTTCAGTCCCACCCACCCTGGAAAAGCACACACCTGCGCCCCCAGAAACGGAGCAGAAACGGGCACACGGCTGGCGTCAGCCAGTCTGACTGAAAGTGGCAGCCTCAGCTCAGTAAGCGTCTTTGGCTCAGTGAGCGTCTGTCTCAAGGAAACAGCGCAGGAGGGTGCCATGGGAGGCCACCCACCACTCCCCCGGGGCCTCACATACACGCACGTGGGACGTACACAGTGGTACTCACACATGCACCACACATACTGCACACGCACACACACACAAGAATATCAGGTGGAGAGATGTCAGTGCGTAAGAGCACTATCTGTGCAAGTATGAAGGCCTCAGGAAGCCTAAAAGTCCACTCAAGTTCAACACCCTGAACTCACATAAATAGCTGGACGTAGCCACACTCATGTGAAATGCCAGTTTTGTGGGAAGCAGAGATCAGGGGCTTGCCAGGGCTTGCGGGGGAGGTGGGCAGGGGGGAGGGAGGAGGCAAGCTCTAGGATCAGGTAAGACCGTCAGAAAAGCAATGGAGGGAGACCCCCAACGTTTCCCTCTGGCCACCACAGGTGAGCCCACCTTACTGCAGGTGAGTACACAGGTCGTATGAGTGCACACACAAGAACACACGACACACACCACACGTACCACCCCCACATTGCGCATGCACATACAAAAGAGAACACCAATGACAGACGCTCACCATACGACGTTCCTTTCACTTAGCTCCTGCAAAGCCATACGAGTCCCCACTTTAACGCGGGGGTGCATGTTGCATGGGCGCGGATGCACATGTGAGAGGCGGCCAGAGGGTCTGGGGGGCTATCCTCTATTGCTCTGACCTTGCAGCGCTCCCTTCTAGGCTAGTCTGGCTGAGCAGCGAGCACCAGTGGTTCTCCTGTGCCCACCACCCTTCAGTGCCATCCCCCCCGCCCCCAGCACTCACTGTGAAGATAAAGACATTAGCAACCAGGTAAGTTACCTTGGCCAAGCTGACAGATTCAGCAAGGATTTGAGCACAGGTCTCTCTTCCTCTAATGCCAATGCAGATTAGCCCATTATGTTACTCCCACTCCTTTGTTCTAAGTATATTCATTTGCTCGCCAAAAATTCACCACTCAGTTAGTGTGTGCTGAGCACTGGAAATGTAAGAATAAATAAGACAATTGTCATGAAGCTCTTATAAGTAAGCACAAGGAGTCTAACAAAAAATATATATTAAAAAAAACTGTTTTGAGATGCAGTAATGTGCAGCAGAGACGATGGGAAATTTTCATAAAGGCTGTGACAGTTGGCCTGGGTATTAAATAATAAGCAGAGTTTAGGGGCTGGGGAAATGGCTCAGCGGTTAAGGCATTTGCCTGCGAGCCTAAGAACCCCAGTTCGATTCCCCAGGACCCACGTTAGCCAGATGCATAAGGGGGCGCATGCGTCTGGAGTTCGTTTGCAGTGGCTGGAGGCCCTGGTGCGCCCATTCTCTCTTTCTCTCTGCCTCTTCCTCTCTCTCTCCCTCAATTAAATAAATAAATAAAATGTTTTTTAAAAAATAAACAGAATTCATTATGTGGATATGATTGCTTCTTACAGAGGGCGCAATAAGGAGGGGGAGTTAAGAGGGCAAAGCTCAGAACAGTGTAGTGGGAACAGCCGAGTGACACAGTGTTCACTGGAGGGATGCGTCACAGCCAGATGAGGCCAGCTAGGGGCAAAGCAGCAACGGGGTTTGGGCCTGTGCTTTCGTAGGTCCTGGGGAATCGAACCTGGGTCCTTTGGCTTTGCAGGCAAGTGCCTTAACCACTGAGCCATCTTTCCAGCCTAAACAGGTAACTTTCTAACGATGCTTGGGAAATGTTTATTGACCCTAGGGAGCAATAATTTTTGTAATAGAATAAACTTTGACTTTTTGTGTTTTTTTTGGGGGGGGGGGTAGGATCTCACTCTAGCCCAGGCTGAGCTGGGATTCACTATGTAGTCTTAGGGTTACCTAGAACTCATGATGATCCTCTTAACTCTGCCTCCCAAGGGCTGAGATTAAAAGAGTATGCTACCATACCTAGCCTAAATTTTGACTTTTTAAACAAATAATTTTTTTTTTAGTTTTATTTATTTATTTGAGAGCGACAGACAGAGAAAGAGGCGGGGGGGGGGGGGAAGGGCACGCCAGGGCCTCCAGCCACTGCAAACGAACTCCAGATGCGTGCGCCCACTTGTGCATCTGGTTTACGTGGGTCCTAGGGAATCGAGCCTCAAACTGGGGTCCTTAGGCTTCACAGGCAAGCGCTTTACCGCTAAACCATCTCTCCAGCCCCAATTTTGACTTTTTAAAAAAGATTTTATTTATTTATTTGTGAGAGGAGAGACAGAGAGAGAGAAGAATGAAGATATCAGCATGCTAGGCCCTCTAGCCACTGCAAATGAGCTCCAGACACGTGTGCCACTTTGTGCATCTGGCTTTACGCAGGTACTGGGAAACTGAACCTGGGCCAGCAGGCTTTGCATGTGCCGTAATGCTGAGCCATCGCCTGAGCCCAGGCTTTTTTTTTTTTTTTTTTTTTTTTTCCTGAGGAAACAGCTCACTGGAGAGGCCAGGTACACCTGGAACTTACTGTGCAGCCTGGATGGATTCGAACATATGCTCCCCCTGCCTCTGATTCCCTGAAGCTCTCATAAGCCGCGTGTGGGGAGGCATACTTAGAACGCTAGCTCTCAGGAGCCAGGAGCAAGACAACCAGAAGCTCGAGAAGACTCTTGGCTATGTAGTGAATTTGAGGCCAATTTGGGGTACTATGAGGCCCTGTCTCGAGAAGAAAAGCAAAAACAACAACAATAACAAAACCTATCATTCTTTTTGGCCCAGCTATTAACCTGAAGTCTAAACCACTACTGCCTCTCTCTGGTGATTATTTTAGTATTTCTTGGCACTAGTGAAGGAAGCATTTATAAAATTGTTACTAAATGTGTATGCCACTGAGTAAGCATTCTTCTCTTTAAGACTGTACCATAGAACAGTGCATCTGAACTTTTTTTTCAATTAGAACATAAATAACTCAAGATCAGGAACTGAAAACCTTTGAGGATGAATTGATAATGCTACTCTCCTACGAACCAAATATCGTGCTATTAGAGTTCCGAAAAGTTGAAGACGAGGCTGCCATCCTCCTGTAACGGGGACATAGATGCTCTTGAGTCTGACTGAGGCCAACTTGTAAGGGTGTCATCTAGTGTCCACATCAGAGGTATCCTGGAGGCAATTCATCCTATCCGAAATGAAGGGCTGCCAGGCATGGTGGTGCATGCTTTTAATCCCAGCGCTTTGGAGGCAGAGGTAGGAGGATCACCATGAGTTCAAGGCCACCCTGAGACTACATAGTGAATTCCAGGTCAGCCTGAGCTAGCGTGAGACCCTACCTCAAAAAAAAAAAAGTAAAATGAAGGGCTAGAGAGATGGCTCAGCAGTTAAGGCACTTGCCTGCAAAGCCTAATGACCCAGATTTGATTCCCCAGGACCCACATAGCAAAGCCAGATACACAGTGTGGGGCATGCGTGTAAGCTCATTTGTGCCTGTGAAATGAGACAGAAGAGGAGCGCAGGGGAACCTTGGGCCAGGACGAGCCAATCCTGGCCCTGGTCGTCCAGCAGGGGGTGCGGCAAATCCAGACAACACGCAGCATGGTCTCTGCGGGTCCCCCAGTCAGACAGGCCCAGACAGTGGGGTTTCTGTGCTTCCCCCATGACCCAGCACCCCAGCATGGGTGATGGCTCATGGACACCGCATCTCTGCAGCTCGCTGCCCAAGTCATAGGCAACACAGGCCAATTGACAGACTCCCCACAAGCAGTTGTAACCTTGATATAACCTTAGGGAGGAGTCGTCCCAACTTTTCCCAGCCTTGTTGACCACCCGAATCTCTTGAGCTACACTCTCCACTCAGGAGAGGATGGTGCAGTTCAGGGAAAATTGCTACACAACCCTGGACAGGGTTTTCGCCTTACCAAGCCGTTCAATCTTCTTATAACCTTGGTGAGTGGTGCTGTGACCTTTCAAGTTTCAGCTCTCTTAAGACTTGACTTCCTGATTCTCTGAGCTTCCCTCCTCTCTTCCCTCCTCTTTCAATTTGGAGTAATTTACTAGACATGTACTAAGTATTTTGTTTGTCTGCTGAAATAGAAAACTACTATACATATCTCCATAACAAATTAGTGTTAGTTGAACTTAACAAATATAGTAAAGTCTTCTGATAAGCCTTTTCTATGACCCAAATCTAACACATTACATGCTGTTAAGCTTTACAGCCTAAAGTGTTCTATTTACATCATTGTTTTTCTGTCTCTATGCCTATTCTTCTATGCAAAAGCTTTATGTCAATTTACTTTTTAAGCTGTTTAAGACCAAACCAAATTTATTCCTTCAGCACATTTGAAACAATCCCTTAAAGACCTCTTTTCCTTGGCTATGTTTCCAATCTAGGCTTAACTATAATATTTCATGCTGTATGCTTCTGAAAAAATTCAATATTCAAGAATAAAGTAATCCAGAGCTTTACTTCATCACAGTCTTTTTATGTCCCAGGGCTGTCCCAACTCAATGACCCAGTTTTTATTGTCACATCTCACTGTGTGTTGCTGACTGTGACCAGCTTGCCTAATGCTTTCCTCGTCCCTTATCAGTTTTCCTTCAATTCAGATATCTATTTAAAAATGGTTTTGCCCTTCTGTAGGCTGTTTTTAAATTTTTATTTCTTATTTTTGGCTTCCCGGGATACTCAGTATTCCTATGGCAGGTACTCAACAATACAAAGACTAACAGACAACTAAAGTCCACAGGTCAGCTCTTATCAAAATTTTCATTGTATTATTTTTAGAATTACCAACAGTGAAAAGTGGATACTGCCATTTGACAATGGAAGGAAAAAGTTTCAGAAGTGAATTTGAAAGGAAGAAGCAGACAGACATCTCCCACAAGGAGTAGGGTTTTGTTCAGAGGTTACAGAGGGACACCTCAAATTTCAGCAGTCCTGAGACTGGAAATGTAAGGTGTGTTGGTAGATTATTGCTGGAGGCTTTTATCTAGCAAGGAGGGTGGATGGAGGGGAAAGTGAGGGCATGCAGGCTGCAAGCTGGAATGACAAGTCAGCAAGTAGTTTCTTGTGGCCTAAGACAGAGGGAGCGGCTGCTTATCTCCGGGCGGACTTGGACTGGCGGCTCAAGGGTTGTCTGCAAGTCTGCAACTTCTGGACAAGTCCCCTGGCGTTTGTCTGGGGTCTGCTTACTGACTCCTTCATTTGCAGACTCCTTTTATGTATGGAAAGGGGGTTATGGGCGCTCTGGCTACTTCCAGCTGACAAGTGGTATCGTGGTGGGGGCCTGGCATCTGGGGTGACTGGAGGAGCAGCATCATTTTCACTGCATCCTGAAGAGTGGACTGAGAGATAGCATTAAGATGTTCCAGAAGAAACCTCCTGCGTGTAGACCGCTGACAGAAAGCTGGAAGAAGCAATTCTGCATGCAGTTCAATGGGAGAAAGAGATGCCACCAGTGAAGATACCCAACAGTGGACACTGCAAGCCTTATAATTGGCTAGCCAGGCCAAATGAGCCAACGGGTGAAATAGTGGCACATCTGTCATGGTGGAAACCAACTGCCTTCCACTTGGACTGAAGGCCCATTCCATGGGAGGGAATGCATCCCTGATACTGAAAACTTAAAACAGGGGTAGTCATGAGCCCTAGGGGTGTAACATCTGCTGATGTCTGGCTAAATGTATATACTATGCTTATCAAACTGCCCAGTAAGCACTTCTCTTAATATTTATACCCTTATATTAATGCTACTCTCACTTTGGGTAGAGAATCTTCTCTTTTCAGATGGCAGTGACCCTGGGATGACTCAGAAGGTATCATAGTGCTGGAAAGAAGTGACTGGAATACTGAGTAACACCTCAATCACACCTTCCAAGATTCAGGGTCTAATGCGGAAGAGGTGGCAGAAAGAATTTAAGAGCCAAAGGAATGGTAGGACTCCTTACAACATGCTCCCTCCACACATAAAATGGCCTGGATATCCATGACCTCACAGTGCCTGACACTACCTACACAAGACTACAAGACTGTCATAAGAGGAGGAAAAGAGCATGGCATCAAAATAAAAGAGAAACTGATTGAGATGCAGAAAGGATATGATAGAAAATGGAATTTCAAAGGGGAAAGTGGGGGGAGGGAGGGTATTACCATGGGATATTTTTTATAATCATGGAAAATGTTAATAAAAATTGAGGGAAAAAAAGATGTTCAGGAAGAAATTTCTATTAAAAAAATTGAAATACAACGTGTGGTTGTTTGGATGTTCCCCCAATAGATCAGGAGTTTTATTCAAGCTTATAAGTTGGTATCACTGTGGGTGGATCCTAGGGTTCAGCCCTAAGGTGTTGGGGGTGGATCTGGAATTCCAGTCAAAGGTATAAGGAGTACTTGAACTCTTCCTGGAGTTCCTGGAGTGTGTTTGCTTATGGTGCTTGCTTTTGGTGGTGGGTTTCCTCTCTTGCCATTATGGAATTTCACCTGGATCTATAGGCTTCAAATAAATCCTGTCCCTCCCATAAACTATGTCTGGTCTGGTTCATCCCAGCAACATGAAGTTGACTGCAATGAAATTGGTACCAGATGTGGGGTATTGCCACATAATGAATCTGACCATGTGGATTTTGATCTTTTGGAACTTTTGTTTTGGAGAAATGGACATGGACTTGGTACTTGCAACTGAAGATGCCTTCCAGAGCAGTAAACCAAGTTTCATGAATTATTCTGGTGAGAGTTTTAGAATGCAAAGTGCAGGGAGAAATTATATTTGGAGGCTTGGCTTATGAACTTTCAAATGGGAAGGAAAGACCACAGGGAATTTTGTTGAATCTGGGCTACTGCAATAAAGGCTGGCTGCATTCTATTGCTTATGTCCAGAGAGTTTGATTAAGGTTAAGTTTGTAATGGACTGATGTACTTGGGCTAAAGATGTGGAACTGGCAGATATAAAATTTACTGGCACAGAGAATAGCTTTAGGCTACTGAAGGATGTCCTTAGGCTTCACAGACGAAGGACAGAAGTAAGAGCCCTACATGCAGCGGCTACCAAGTCCGAGTCTGAAATGTCCCCCACGTGCTTGCACTCACGCACGTGTTTTAAATTTAGACACACCAAGAATAGCAATTTTAGAACACAAGAAGTTTCAAGAATGTAAAAAGGAAGCCGCCCCAGGTCTGCTACTTAGTTATTTTCAGAAATTCTTTGAGAAGATTTAGTTTGGCCCCTGCTGTCTTGAGACTCATTTGACTAGAGGCTTATCTTGGGGGAGGGGGGAATTAGTGCTGGAGAAGGGCGCTCACCCCGATTCCTGCCCAGAGCGTCGCAAATAGGCCAGATGCCGCTGTTAGGTTCTAGGAAGCCCCGATACCAAGGAATGTTTGGCCATTCAAGGTGATGGAAGATCAGCCCTTATGTCCAGCTCCTGGATAAGTTGTTAGAGTTTCTTCCAACCCACTAACAAAGGAGGTTCTTATGAAAGCATGCATGTTCTGGGGTCATATTCCCTGACACCTCTGTTAAGACCCGTCACCTCCAGTCATCCATAGTGGGCTGTAGGAATGTTTGCCTTTCTCTTCAGGGTACAGGAAATGCTCATATAGACAAGTGTCCAGTGAAACTCCTGATACAGCCAACGGATTTTCAGCTCATATAGATAAGTGTCCAGTGAAACTCCTGATACAGCCATCAGATTTTCAGCTCGTATAGACAAGTGTCCAGTGAAACTCCTGATACAGCCATCAGATTTTCAGCTCGTATAGACAAGTGTCCAGTGGGATTCCCGATACAGCCATCGGATTTTCAGCTCGTATAGACAAGTGTCCAGTGGGATTCCCGATACAGCCATCGGATTTTCAGCTCGTATAGACAAGTGTCCAGTGGGACTCCTGATACAGCCATCGGATTTTCAGCTCATATAGACAAGACAAGAGTCTAATGGTACTCTTGATACCGCCATCAGATTTACAGCCTCCATCAAGCAACATCACGGACACAGACTTGTAGACCGACCCACAAAATAACATATAAATACAAATATTGATTCGGGGTCCACTTAGCCAAGTCCTCTTATATAAGACTAGTCAGATTTTCTCCTGAGATGACACCAAGATGATAGACTCAGTATTTCCCACGTTTTCACAAATTATTCCACAGCTCTCAAGCATCCTTGCTTCTCTGTGCACCTTAGATCTCTTCTCTGCTTGTTAATAAAATAAAAATACTGAATTTGAGTTTCTCTAACACACTGGCAGATGTCCAAATAGTTCAACAGAACTCCATTTGGCTCAAAAGAGCCCCAAAGACAAGGCCTGTCAGACAAACGTTAGTGAACCCAAAAGGTTCAAAAGAACCCCCAATAAACCAGAACAGCCCCAAAGACAAGAACTCAGACTTAATGTCAGACAAGTTGCTGATATTTAAATTAGCTCAAAAAGAACCCAAATGCTGGATGTGGTGGCGCACACCTTTAATTCTAGCACTTGGGAGGCAGAAGTAGGAGGATCGCCGTGAATTCGAGGCCAACCTGAGACTACATAGTGAATTCCAGGTCAGCCTGGGCTAGAAAGAGACCCTATCTTGAAAAACAAAACCAAACAAAAAAGAACCCAAATGGCTCAAAAGAACCTTAAAACCGACCAGGAAAAGGAAGAGAAGGGCCTGAGGTGCATTGATTGTGACCAACATAGGAATGGTCAGATTTGGGTGCACCTGTAAATTCTGAATTTTTATTTCTCTGCCTTTATCAAACAGCCAATTGCCTATTGAAATGGAATAAGAGTGATCCCTTGATGGGAGAGGTGGCTCAGTGGGTGAGTAAAGTGTTTACTATGCAAGCATGAGAACCTGAGTTCAGATTCCTGGTCCCATTGTAAAATGAAGGCACAGTGGTGCACGATTTTGACCCCAGCAGTGGAGAGGTGGGTCTCACTGGCTACCTAGTCTAGACGAATCAGTGAGTTCCAGGTTCAGTGGGAGACCACATCTCACATAATAAAGTGGACAGCAATAGAGGAAGTCTGTGCAGCGATTTCCTCCGAATTAAAACATTCCCTCCTGCATGGAGGATCTGGAAGTAGTTAACTCTGAGGTCTTACAGAGTTCCTGGAAGGAGAGTCCCATTGCTAGGGAGAGCAACTCTGACCCGCAGAGCTACTGGCAAGTTGTGCATTGAGCTCCAGGGACAGTTTTCCCCCATGCCAGTGTGAGTGTTGTTTGATCTGTTGTCTATCTCAAGTGAGCAGAAATATATTCCCTGGAAAAGTCATGTGACACTCCTCTACCTCAATTGCATATACTGACATTGGAAAATAGGCATACTCGAACAGAGAATATTGGTTCTGCCTTATAAGAAAATGGGGCACATATTTAAATGAACAACTTGGTCACGATCTCAGCAAATATTTTTGTTTCTTTTTAAAAAAATATTTTACTTTTATTCATTATTTTTTCATTCATTATTTTATTCATTATTTGAGACAGAGAGACAGAGAGAGAGAGAGAGAGAGAAATGGGCATGCCAGGGCCTCCTACCAATGCAAATGAACTCCAGATGCATGTGCCACCTTGTGTATCTGGCTTACATGTGCCCTAGGGAATTGAACCTGGATCCTTTGGCTTTGCAGGCAAGTGCCTTAACCACTAAGCCATCCTTCCAGCCCCCAAATATTTTTCTTTCTTTTTCCCTACCTAAGTGAATCTGCACTTTTAAGCAATGTGCTTGTTGAAACACAACGGAACATTATATTGAACTGTGTTGAACATTTTAATACGTCAAATCCATTTTCTCAAAAATTGTACCATCTTAAAAATTTTACAATGGGAAGATGGCTCAGCGGATAAAGTGCTCACCACCCAAGCTGGAGTACCCAGCGTTAATGCCTACGCCCCATATGAAAAGCCAGAAGCCACAGTGGGCTTCTATCATCCCAGCACACTGACACTGTGGGGAAGTGGGAGGTGAAGACGGGAGCTTCCCCAAGACATGTGGGAGCGCAGGAAAGACCACCAGCCCGAGAACACAGCCTCACAGACCCTGCCTCAGATGAGGACAGGTGAGGAGCAACCCCAAAGCTGTTCTCTGACCTCCTCGTGTGCACCAGGACACATACCTGCTCACATTCACATGTATACCAACACGCACAAATAAATCATTTTTAAAAAAAATTTAAATTGTGGGCTGGAGAGATGGCTTAGCGGTTAAGCGCTTGCCTATGAAGCCTAAGGACCTCGGTTCGAGGCTCGGTTCCCCAGGTCCCACATTAGCCAGATGCACAAGGGGGTGCACGCGTCTGGAGTTCGTTTGCAGAGGCTGGAAGCCCTGGCGCGCCCATTCTCTCTCTCTCCCTTTATCTATCTTTCTCTCTTTGTCTGTTGCTCTCAAATAAATAAATAAAAAATTTTAAAAAAAATTTAAATTGTGATAACGATTACCACTGTAGCTTTAATCTCTTAATCCTAAAGTAAAATTTAAGCTTGCGGCTCTGCTATTGGAAATAGAACTCTAGAGATAATCTTGAAGTAAAAACATCTATCTTGATCATCCACTTAATTTATCTGCATTGTATATTTAGTTTTTATATACACCTACTGTATAATACACATACTCATAATATGCTTTTTCTTAAGATCAAATAAATGTTCCTGAGGATTGTAGTAGTCAGGCAGACATTAAAGGAAAAAAAAAAAAACTTTAGAAAGTATAATATCAAGTGCTTGACCATAAACCATGATGATCAAGACTCTTTATGGCAAATCTTCAGTTAAGAAGAAGAATGTATCTAAGGAAAAGAAATATTCAAAAAGATTACACATATCGTGCAGTATTATGAGTAAAGATTATAAAATTTCTTTACTGTTTCTTGTTTATAAAGGATACTCTTACTGTGGAAACACCATTTATTATATTTAAATAGCTAGGTTTTCTGTTTGCTTTCAATGCTCTACTTTAGAATGAAGCTGAGACTTAAATCTTACTAGTTCTATTGTTATACAATGATGTCTGGTGACAAGATGTGATTCATCTGTAAGTGGAACTGTGTGATTCAAGCTTTTCAAATGTTCTTTTGTTTTTTAAATAACAAAACTTTTAGAAAGTCCCATCTGTGTAATGGGCAATATGTAAATAAATAAATAAAATATTTCATCTTTATTTTCAAAAAATGTGGCTTATCACAATTGCCCCTCCATATGATTTAAGATCCATATGAAGGGGAACAGGACGGATATATCAGGGCTTGGTCAGGACCATTAAGGGAAAAGCTGCTTCCTCTTTACCAAAAGAGCTAACTCCATGTTCCTACCTGAATGGAAATGGAGAATATTCCCTTTCTTAAGAGGTATTCCAATGGAGCCTGCCACTAACTCACCTGGTTAAGGGACCACTCCTCACCTAAAGACGTGCCAAGGAGGTGGGGCACCGTTCATGGGAGAAAGCGCTCAAACCCGGCGCTGCTCTCAAATCTTCACTGGTGAGCCTGTCTGCTTCTCTGAGCTCTAACTCAGTGTAACTTCTCTTTCTTTCTTTCTTTTCCTTTCTTCTCTCTGGATGCCGGCTGAGATCCTAAGAATGCTTGCTCTAACGCTTTGGGGCCTTTCCCACCTTCTTCCTTATTAAATCCCCTTTGCCTGAAGCCTTATCATCTGTTTACCTCCTTTCTCATGGTTGTGAACCACCACTGAGCAACGTTAAAACCTGCAGCAGAATTGCCTGTTTCTATCCGGGAAGTAAATGTGGACAAAATGCAAGTCTCAGAGAAATGCTCAAAGATCATCCTATTCTGCATTTAAGATTGTCACAGTACACCTGATGTATGGTTTGGTATAGGAAAGAACTCTCTGGATGAAGTTTGTATGTAGAATAAGACTTTAGTCAGGTACAATCAGAAGCATGACGTTAAGAATAGGTTTAAAAGAGCTATAAGAATTAATAAGGCAGATCATGGAAATCATAAGATATGCATAAATTACAGTAAAAGGAAACTGAAAAAACACTTTATGTAGCTACAACTTTTCCTTCACTAATATATGTCATTTCTGAAGGTATGTTTCCTTATAGAAAAAAAGAAAACCGGAGGGAAAATAGTGTCCCTTAAAACAATCCAAATAGCTGGGCATGGTAATACATGCCTTTAGTCTCAGAACTTGGGAGGCAGAGGTAGGAGGATCACTGTGAGTTCGAGGCCACCCTTAGACTACATAGTGAATTCCAGGTCAGCCTGGGCTAGAGTGAGACCCTGCCTTGGAAAAACAAACAAACAAAAAAGATATTAAAGATAATGTATGGAAGGCTGGAGAGACGGCTCAGCAGTTAAGAACTTTGCCTTCAAACTCTGTGGACCCAGGTTTGACTTCCCAGAACCCATGTAAGCCAGATGAATGAGGTGGCACATGCGTCTGCAGCTTGTTTCCAGTGGCTAGAGGCCTTGGTGCGGCCTTTCTCTATCTGCCTTTCTCTCTCTCAAATAAATATTTTAGGGCTGGAGAGATGGCTTAGTGGTTAAGCACTTGCCTGTGAAACCTAAGGACCTTGGTTTGAGGCTCAATTCCCCAGGACCCATGTACAGATGCTCAAGGCGGCGCATGCATCTGGAGTTCATTTGCAGTGGCTGGAGGCCTGATGAACCCATTCTCTCTATCTGCCTCTTTCTGTCTGTCACTCTCAAATAAATAAACAAAATTTTTAAAAATGCATAGATCTATCTAAGCATATTTGTTCTTAACCAAATCTCCTTAAGTATATTAGTTAGGGTTCTGTATGGAACAGAACCCATAGACGAATTGTATTAAAGGGGAATGCATTAGATTAGTTTATAGGAGTCCAACAATAGCAGTCTGCAGGCTCAAGAGTCAAGTAACCCCATAGCTGCTCAGTCCACGAGGCTGGACGCCTCGGCAGTCCCCCATCCAGCACTGGAGGCCTGGAGGCTTCCGGGGGAGCTGCTGGTCTTCAGTCCAGGATGGAAGGCAGCAAGCAGCTCTGGCAGTGGGGGATGGGGGGTCGGGGGGGGGGGGCCGGGGAAGGGATTCTTGTCTCCATGGCATCCTTAGATAAAGCCCCTCTCCGAGAGGGGCCACCCACTCTGGAGGGGGGTTCGACCTGGGGGAAGGACTTCTTCCTTCAGTCAGTCCTTCCTGGAAGCAACCTCGGAGACCACTCAAGGAATGTCTGTGAATTCCTCTGTAGATCAAGCTGACAACAAACTTCACCACCACAGTAGGGTCCTACTCCGTAGGGAAATGTGTTCCTTGAGGATCATGAGCAGAGAGCTCCTTCGGCCACCTTAGGTCTCATTGGTAACAGGCACCTTGGTTTTCAAATCAAGCCTCGTGAGAATTTAAGGGATACGTAGCAGTTCTTCAGTGGATAGTGACCTTGTAGATGAGATCACAAGGGTTAATTTATTGGGCCTTATAATACCTGCTATAGAGACGGCTCCCTCATATTTTCTTTCCTTCCTTCACTTCCAACTCTGTAATTAAAATGAACCCATAGCCCAAAAGAATTGTACAACTATAATCTGTTGCTGGTACTTTAACACAGAGTACATAGTTTATAGTTTAAAAAAAAAAAGAAAAAAGAAAGTAACACATTTTGCACACAACCACAAATACTGAACATGGTTTTATGAAAGTTGTATTTTATAACAAAAATATTCTAAACACAATACATGATATTCCACTTGCCTTTTTTTTTTTATCTTACTATAACAACTGACAAAGATTTAGAATACTAGTACCCATGAAAATTTGATTTATTGCCCGGCATAGTGGCGCACACCTTTAATCCCAGCACTCGAGAGGCAGAGGTAGGAGGATCGCCGTGAGTTCGAGGCCACCCTGAGACTACATAGTGAGTTCCAGGTCAGCCTGGGCTACAGTGAGACCCTGCATCAGGGGAAAAAAAATTATTTCTTGGTTTATAATACACAAGCATACTGACTAGGAGGCATTTTCATATGTTCCAAGAAACATGGCCAGCTGAATAGCTAAGATACAGATAACAGACAACTTTAAATGAAAAGTACACGATTCTAGTTATAGATCCTAACCAAAAATATTACAGAAAAATAGGTGAGCTACAACCAACAATAGATAGACTTGTAAATAAGTAAAAAGCTGCCAGGTATGGTAGCACACGCCTTTAATCCCAGCTCTTGGGAGGCAGAGGTAGGAGGATCACTGTGAGTTCGAGGCCAGCCTGAGTCTACATTAGTGAATTCTAGGCCAGCCTGGGCTGGAGTAAGACCCTAACTCAAAAACAAAATTTAAAAAAAATAAAGCAAAAGGTAAAAAAACATAAGAAATAAACATCAGGTGGACAACATCTAGGTTGCAAGTTCAATACACTACTTTGATGTACTGCATGAAGTCATTGTTGCTTCCAACTGGAAAAGCCATGTTTGCATGCTTGGTCTCAGATATTCTGTAATGCTTCCAGTCTTCTAGAACCATCTTCAAGCTTTTCAGTCATTAGTACTCCTCAAATCTCTTCTACACATGGCCTCCTCCTTACATCCCCTCTATTTGCGGAAAGCCGGTCAAAATCCTGGAGGCGAAAATGCGCTGCCAACTGATTAACCATTTTCTTCAAGGTCAGAAATGCTGAAACGGCTTGGAAAGCAAGGAAGACCGTGAAGATGATATGTATTGCTTTTTCCAAAGGCAGATTTGTTAGTCCTTCATTAAGGAGCAGAAAAAGAATTAAAGGCAACTGAAGGAGAAGACTCAAAAGCCAAAACCCAGCCAACTCCGGGACCTGCAGTGCATAAGAGGAGGGAGATGAGTAAAATACAGTCTTTCTTAAAATTTATTTATGCAAACAAATACCTAACCTTACTTTGAGCCTACAGAGTGGGCTCTGTGAATAATTCAAAAAGATAATGACATGGTCCTTGTCCTTACAGAACCATCTGGAGAACTGGAGAAAACTAAATATAATGCAATTACCACTTTAGTAAATAACAAAATGTCACAAGAAGCAAAAGGCTAGAAGAGGTGAAAGAAACATCTCAAGGTATACAGGCTTTTAGAGTTGTTCAAGGAAGAAAGGGAATAAAAATCCGTAAAGAAATGGCAAGAAATATAGTAAAATATGTTAGGGAGGGCCTAACGATGAAAGACCTAAAGAAAAAGAAATCACAGCATTATTCTAAGGCTTTAGAAACTGTTCGTGCTTAGGCAGGTCGATAATTCAGAAAACATGGGCTTGACAGAGAGAATGAATTTATAATATGCCCCTGTTTTCTTAGTAAGGACCCAAAAGGACAGATTTCAGTGCCGACGCTCTCCAAGGAGACAGAAAAAGTTATTAAGTGCTTACTGTGCTTAGGAACTTTAGATAAATGATGTTGCTTCCTCTCATAAACTTGCGAAGCACAGTCTTCATTTTATATTGAAAGAAACCAAAGCTCAAACGATTAAGCAGACAGAGTACAGTGACGTGAGGTCTCAGGAGGGAGCTAGACCTTTAACCCCGGGCCTGAGCTTCCAGCACTGCACACTGCTTCGCTGAAAGACTCACTGAACCTGCCGCAGAGCTGCGGGCAGGGAAGAGCCTACCTTCTCCTGTAGGTTGCCCACGTAGCCCAGGTACAAGCGAATGCCTTCAATCAGGGTCACTAGGACAATGACAGTGATCACAATGAACTTGTAGTAGTCAGGCAAGACCGAGTACTGAAAACAAGAGGGATACACGGGCCTCTGAAACGTCACGGGGAAGAGTGGCAAGGGCTTTTGACTGGCACTGCGGTGCTGCCCGCGGCGAGTGGAGATTTACCTTCATGTGAAGCATCGTGACGCAGCTCACCCACCACAGGGGGAAAAAGTAAGTGTTAAAGTAAAGTGACATCTGCAAACCCAGACTGGAGACCGTTTCATTATCTACAGAAGAAACAGAAGAGAAACAAACTTAATCCTGGTGGATGCCCCATAAACCTTTATGTTCCTGAGAAGTATAATGCTGTCTCCATAAAATTCTCAATCTCAGACCTTTATTTATTTACTAACTTGTTTGTACGTAATCATGGGCAGTACTACCGTTTACTTCACGTGCTGAACACTTGGGGATGTGTCTCACATTAATCACTGCTTGTTAGTGTAGTCTCCTGTCTTATTTTGCGCATTGCCTGTTTAGATTAAATAGGGTATTTCAGTTGGGGGTGCTGGTACACTCCTGTAATTCCAACATTTAGAGGCTGAGGGCAAGAGAATAGCAACTTTGAGGCCAGCCAGAATTACATATAAAACTTTCTCTCAAAAAAAGCTGGGCATGGTGGCGCACGCCTTTAATCCCAGCACCACGGAGGCAAAGGTAGGAAGACTGCCGTGAGTTCAAGGCCACCCTGAGACTACATAGTGAATTCCAGGTCAGCCTGAGCTAGAGTAAGACCCTACCTCAAAAAAACCAATCACATGGGTTTGGTTGACATGATAAGTAAAGAGGTGAACCTGTTTAGGATTAGCACTCATCATCATATTGAAAGCAGCATCGAGGTATTTCCTTACCAGGGTTAGGGGACTCAATATATATAGGTATAGATATAGATATAGATATAGATTTGTGTGTGTGTGTGTGTGTGTATATATATATATATACATATATATATGGAAAAGAGAGGGAAGTGGCAGGGCAGGGTAAGGGAGGGAGAATTTGGATGAAGGTACTGAGAAAGAGTACGGCAGGTGCCACTGGGGTGGATACCAGACTTTAAAACGACTTAATTAAGATATTTCTCCCCTTCTCTCTTGCTCGTGGGGAATGCAGTTGGTCGGCTCGGAAAGAGACAAAGCAAACCCATCAAACTGTCCGACCATGGTGGCGCCTGGCAGGAGCAGCAGCAGCACAGGACCTGGCGGACCTGGTGCCCACCCAGGAGGCTCTCCGGGCTTGCACGACGAACGCCCCAGGCCACGGTTGGCACCACCTCAGCGCAGAGACCCGACGGGCCTGGCACCGCCTCTCACCGCGCAGCCGGCGCCCGCCTGCGCGCACCGCATCCGCGAAGCCGACGCCGCCATTTTACATCAGGGCAGGCTCCCGGCCGGCCCCCCCCCCCCCCCCCCCCCGAGGCCCGCTGCGCACACCGCCACCGTGAAGCTGATGCCGCCATTTTACATCAGGGCAGACTTCCGGTCGGTCCCAGTGCGCAGCCCGCGCACACCTCCGCCGTGAAGCCGAGGCCGCCATTTTACGTCAGGGCAGGTCGCGGCCGAGTCCCCGAGGCCCGCACCCCGCGTTAGGTCCCCGGCCCCGGCCACTCACCGGGCGCCTCGCCGTACTCGGGCCCGGTCCGGCTGGAGTCACTGAACACGGTCCGGCTGAAGTCTCCCAGACGCTGACGAACGGGACCCGGGAGCTCCATGCCCGGGGCCGAGGGGACACCCTCCACCCCGGCCGGCGCCGCCTGCTGGGCGCGCGCAGCCGCCGTTCGTTCCCACGGCAACCGCGCGGCCCCGGATGCTCGGAGCCTGCGGCTGCTCGGCTTGGCAGGGTAGAGAATCCAGAATCTTCTACAGGGAGCCCCAGCCGGGGTGGACAAGGCAGATCCCCCAGGCCTTGAGCCCCGCGGTCTCAGTGAGGCCGGTCGCCGGCAACGACGCCACGCGCGCTTCGGCGCTTCTGCAAGGAAGCCGGGGACGAAGGCAGAACTTTGCAAGGACGGGTTGTGGGGCTGGACGGATGCCCCAGCGATTTAGGCGCCTGCTTACAAAGCCCAAGGACCTAGGTTCGATTCCCCAGTGCCCACATGAGCCAGCTGCACAAGGTGGCGCATGCATCTGAAGTTTGCTTGCAGCCGCTGGAGACCCTGATGCGCCCTCCCTCTCTCTCTTTCTTCTTTCTTTCTCTCTCTCAAATAAAGAAAAATAAAATCCCGAGTGCTGGGATTAAAGACCTGCACCACCACGCCCGGTTTATTTATTTATTTGTAATCAGAGAGAGGAGAGAGACAGAGTGAATGGGCACTCCAGGGCCTCCAGCTGCCGCAAATGGACTCTAGATGCATATGCCACTTGGTGCATCTGGCTTTTACATGGTTTCTGGGGAATCGGACCCTGGTGCTTGGGCTTTTCAGGCAAGTGCCTTAACTGCTGAGCTGTGGGTACTGGGGAGTTGCAAAACTCATCCAAGCGTTGAGGAAAGAGGCTCTTGAAAATCCAGTGCTACACGTGACATCTCTATCGTGCCCTCCAGGGCTCAGGAGAGAATGCAGAAGAGGAGGCAGGAAAAATAAAGGAGCGCGAGAGTGGGGCGGAGGAGGAGTACTTTGGGACACTGTCCTCCAGACATAAGAGGACTAATGCACTCAAGACCTCACAGTGGAGATCACTACCTCCATAAAACCTGCACGATACTGATCCAGTCCACACTTTGACTCAGAGGAGGAGGGGCAGCATGGGCAGAGAGGGTGGTGAGAATGAGCCATCAAGATAGCAGAGGAGCTGCTTCGAAAGAGCAGCAGGTTCACTGAAATTGGGGTGGGGAGGGAGGCCAGTGAGGGTAATGGAAGGGGCTTCTGATCAAATTATACTTTACTCATGTATTAAATTCTTAATAAAGACATACTGAGAATATAAGTGTCTCTGCTTTTATTTTATTTTATTTTTTAATGGGCGCACCAGGGCCTCCAGCCACTGCAAACGAACTCCAGACGCGTGCGCCCCCTTGTGCATCTGGCTAACGTGGGTCCTGGGGAATCCTGGGTCCTTCAGCCTTGCAGGCAAACGCCTTAAACGCTAAGCCATCCCTCCAGCCCTGTGTCTCTGCTTTTAATGAAATAATCCCAATTTTTAAGCTCCGCTTGAGCAAAATAATCATGGAAAGTTTATTTGATCTAGATGTTACTTTCAACATTCTCGGATGGAGGAAGGAGTGGGGATTTGAAGCGTTCACCCCAGGAGCTAGCTGAACAGGTTATGATGTTCATTCTGGACTACCAGGCCGTCATGGGAAGAACGTTCTTGGAAGCTGGGAGGGCAGGGTTCAGGTCCCCTAAAACTCAGTGTTATCACCGAACAGCTCTATGATTGATTCTAGACCTTGTTTTATACAGGAAGAACAAGGATATCCTACTATGGCGGTTACTGTGAAGAGTACATCATTAAATACGGCTCTCTATACATGGTGGGTATCATTTTGCACATTATTAAAACGGTATTTATAAAGAAGAAAGGGAAAAAAAAGAAGAAAGGGCTGGAAAGATAGATCAACAGTGAAGGCACTTGCCTGCAAAGCCTAACGACCGTGGTTCAATTCCCCAATACCCATGTAAAGCAAGGTGCGCAAAATGGCTCATGCATCTGGAGTTCTTTGCAGTGGCTAGAGGCCCTGGTGTACCCATTCTCCACCCCAACCCCTCCTGTCTGTATTTCTGTTTGCAAATAAACAAATAAAATATTTTTGTAAAAAAAAAAAAAAGAAGAAGAAGCACCTATTGTGAAGTTAAATAAGGCTAGTTTTAAATTTTCCCAATTCAGTTATACCTGCTAAGCAATATGCTTATTGCTTTCCTAGTAAAAACAGTGAACCAATTAAGTCAATCCATACATGTTAACCAAACTAATCAAAAGTTTCAATGAGGGTTGGAGAGATGGCTTAGCAGTTAAGGCATTTGACTGTGAAGCCAAAGGACCCAGGTTGGATTCCCCAGAACTCATGTAAGCCAGATGCACAAGGGGTACATACGTCTGGAGTTCATTTGCACTGGCTACAGGCCCTGTTGTGCCCATTCTTTCTCTGTCTGTCTCTCTTCTCTCTCTCTCTCTCTCTCTCTCTCTCTCTCTCTCTCTCTGCTTGCAAATGAATAAATAAAAATTTCAAAAAAAGTTTCAATGAATTATTTTAAATATTTTTTCCATAGCATTGTAAAAAGGTGTGAAATAGCATTTGGCTTATAATTATTTTATCAGGATCCTGAAGAAAGAAATTGATAGAATTATAGGTGTTTTCTTTCATTTTTATTATTCAAACTTCTTATAATGAATGAAGATTTAAATAAATTTAATGTAATACATTTTCATTAAGGACATAATATATATTTAATAATATTTTAAAATCTTATTGAAAATATATTAAGTGGGGTTTGGTGGTGCATGCCTTTAATTCCATAGCACTTGAGAGTCAGAGATAGCAGGATTGCCACGAGTTCAAGGCCAGCCTAGTGCTACAGAGTGAGCTCCAGGTCAGCCTGGCCTAGAGCAAGACCCTACCTCAAAAAAGTTAATTAATTAATTAAAAGGATGAGACAATGGTGATGTAAAAATAGGCTAGAATCCAGAAACTGAGAGGAAGGGGTTATGGTTTGCAAACAGTCTGTCCTTGCTTTTTCCACTGGTCCAAAGGGCTCACAAACTTTTCAAACACTGTTTTCTTAGTTGATGCTTAAGTTTGATAGGTGATCAGATTTGTGAAGTACTGAGATATACAGGAGAGAATCCATTTTCAGGGAATCAAGAAACTAGTATAATTTGGGTTTCCCATAATATGAGCTTCCTGCTTACTTAGAATGTAGACAGATCTATGGCATGTTTGTTTTAGCATCATAATCATGTGAGCAAGACTAATATTTAACTTGAAACAGCTGAGTTCCTACACCAACATTGATGTCTAGAGTACTTGCTGCTTCGTCAATAATTGTTGTGTATTCTACTGATGTTTCATTAGATTTATGATGTATTTTCCTAAAAATTTTTACATGAGTATAATTACTTATTTCTCCTTGATGAGAAGCCAAGATGTCTAGTAATATCTTACATGTCAACAAACTGATTTAGGGAGTTATTTGAATTGAACTCTTTGGCATAAGAAGGATAAAAATTCTCCCTATTGGATATTCAGTGAAAAGTTCAGAAGGAGCTGGAGTGATGGTTCAGCAGTTGGAGGTGCTTGCTTGCAAAGCCTGACTGCCTGGGTTCAATTCACCAGTATCCACGTAAAACCAGATGCACAAAGTGGCACATGAGTCTGGAGTTCATTTGTAGTGGCGAGAGGCCCAGGTACACCCATATTCTCTGTCTGCCTCTTTCTTTTTCTGTCTCAAATAAATACATAAAACTATGTAAAAGTTTAGAAATAATAACTTAAGTGAATATGTCATGTAGTTTATTGCTTTAAAATAAACTATGAACATGTGACTAAGAACACACAAATCTAAAAGATAAGTCATATATTTAGGTATAATATCTTCAGATATGATTCCACAGGGCCATCTACATTTTTTAAAATCTGACTCTAAATTACATAAAATCTAATCTTACAATCTTCCATCAAAGCTTTTGGAAATCTTTATACGATATATTCTATTCACAGCACTTTTCAAAGGTTTATTTAAAAAAAAGAGGATATGAATTACAGAGGGCAAAATCCCATGAAAGAAATTTTATACTGTATTAAGTGATATTTCAAGGCTGACTTTACTGTCAGGCCTCAAAGTCATCCCCATCGAGTATCTTTATTGGAAAAATGCTTTCTCTTTCAAAATGCTGTTTACATTCTAGTTTGGGGGGACTTGGGGGGGTTCGTGGCATTTCTTTGTGTCAGCCTGCACACTGTGCATCTGTGCTGTGCCAGGCAGCTGCTCCGGTCACACCGCGTGGGAGTTGGGAACTGTCAAGCTGAGGGAGAAAGATCAGCTCACCAAGCCCTTGAGGAAATCTCCGATCTGTCAAGTGAACTGTGATTCTGGGTAGAAGCAGATAGACGTTTTACTGAATTAAGTTCCATTCTTTAGTAATGACTGTCTCACTGTACTGAAAATGTTTCACAAATTACAATTACAGAGTGGAAGAAAATGAATCTTTGCCTGCTATTAATTATAATAAAATATTGCTTTCCTGCACTCAATTTTAATATAATCACCCTGTTCCCTCTGGCTTTTTGTTTGGTTTTGGTTTTGGTTTTCGAGGTACAGTCTCACTCCAGCCCAGGCTGACCTGGAATTCACTATGGAGTCTCAGGGTGGCCTTGAACTCACGGTGATCCTCCTACCTCTGCCTCCCAAGTGCTGGGATTAGAGGCGTGCGCCACCACACCTGGCTCCTCTGGTTTGGTTTTAGGTTGTGTTTCTAAGTTCTGTTTGTTCTAAGAGGTAGTTGACTGCCTTGCACGGTACACTTTGCATTACTTAGTCATGTTCAATTTTTATCATTAGTCACACTATGATTGTGCATGTTATAAATGGAAAAATTAGTGTTAAAAGATATATATTAAAAATATAAAGCCGGGCATGGTGGTGCACACCTTTAATCCCAGCACTTGGGAGGCAGAGGTAGGAGGATTGCCATGAGTTCGAGGCCACCCCCCTGAGACTACATAATGAATTCCAGGTCAGCCTGAGCTAGAGTGAGACCCTACCTAAAAAAAAAAAAAAAAAAAAAGAATATTCTTCAACTCCAACCCTTAATCCCATCCTCACCGTAAGAAAGGAGGTACTGGGACTTCTTCCCCTCAAAATCTAGGCAGATGCCCTCAAGACACCCAACACTCCTCCTCTGCCAGGTTGGCAACTGTGATCACCTCACCTCAGACCATTCCTGGACCAGTAGACAGCTAGATGCTTTCAGGGTGGTGTGGTCTGAATATGAGGTGTCCCTCACACGTTCATGTGTTTGAATACTTGGACATGAGCTGGTGGGTCTATTTTGGGGTTGTGTATATATATATACATATATATGTATATGTATGTATATATATATGTGTGTGTGTATATATGTGCATATATATGTGTGTGTGTGTGTATATGTATATGTATATCTGCCAGAGGCTCCAAACAGCATCCGTGTCTTCAATTGGCACCTCAAGTACCATTGCATCTGCTGGGTCGTATGACCCAAGTGGCACAGCAGCCTGGGCCTCCTGAAGAGTCTACTCCCGTTCCCTAAGCTGTCTGGTGCCAAGGGAGGAACATCCCGACTTGGGCAGGGGTAGTTTAAAGGCTCAGGAACCCAGTCCCCTGTTCCACCTTCAACCTCACCTCTAGAAACCTGCTTAGCCTTAAGTGTGCTTATTGCTCTAGAGGCAAAGATGGCTGGGCACTGAGGAGGCATCTGTATCGTCTCTCTTGGAGTCTCCTCCAGGGAAGAACATTGTCATCCCATAGGAAAGGCAGGATCCGGTCCCTCAGTTCTTTATTCCAAATGGCCAAGACTCAACACGTCCCCACCTCCTGGTCATGGAGGTTGCCTTTACACGAGAACACAAAAGACCCCAGGATGTCCAGCGTGAAGAAGTGAGCTAGTGCTTCTCTCTAGTAGGACTGTCTTCCTTTTGAACAAAGACTTTCTGTTTTTAAATTTAAATTTTAATTTTAATTTATTTATTTGAGAGCAACAGACAGAGAGAGACAGAGAAAGAGAGGGAGAGAATGGGCGTACCAGGGCCTCCAGCCACTGCAAACAAACTCCAGACATGTGTGCCCCTTGTGCATCTGGCTAACATGGGTCCTGGGGAATTGAGCCTTGAACCAAGGTCCTTAGGCTTCATAGGCAAGTGCTTAACCACTCAGCCATCTCTCCAGCCCATTGAACAAAGACTTTCTTTAAGAACAAAAATCAAAGCCAGGGCTGGAGAGATGGCTGAGCGGTTAAGGCGTTTGTGTGCGAAGCCTAAGGACCCAGGTTCAATTCCCCAGGTCCCATGTAAGCCAGATGCAGAAGGTGGCACATGCACGTGGAGTTCGTTTGCAGTGGCTGGAGGCCCTGGCGTGCCCATTCTCTTTCTCTCTCTCATAAATAAATAAAATAAAAATAAATCTTTTTTAAAAAAAGCAAAGCTAACTAGCGAATCCTGGGAGGCGAACTAAGTGGGAACTCGGTCGTCAATGACGAGAGTCAAGGCAGGTCCTTCTGACTGAAAAGGACAGCACGGGCTAGAGAGATGGCTTAGTGTTTAAGGGTGCTTAAGGCGTTCCCCTGCAAAGGCTGATGACTAGAGTTTGATGCCCCCCAGGACCCACATAAAGCCACATGCACAAGGTGGCGCATGCACCTGGAGTTCCTTTGCAGTGGCTGGAACCCCTGGTGTGCCCATTCTCTCTGTCTCTATTCTCTCTATCTCGCTGCTTGCAAATGAATAAATAAAAAATATTTTTTTTTAAAAGTCAGAACCCAGTCTTCTGCTTTCAGCTCCATGTGAGTAGCTTTATCAGTGGCTGCAGACTTGCTCTTTAGTTCTAAAAGGCAAAGAAACCCCCACAATGCCACACGCCACACACTCTCCATTTTCATAATTGCATAAGGCAGAATCGGTATGTCACATGAGTGTGGTATGTATCTCTTGAAAAAAAATGAGTTAGGGGCTGGAAGGATGGCTTAGCGGTTAAGGTGCTTGCCTGTGAAACCAAAGGACCCAGCTTTGATTCCCTAGGACCCTTGTAAGCCAGATGCACAAGGTTGTTGAGTTCATTTACAGCAGCTGGAGGCCCTGGTGCACTCATTCTCTCTTTCTCTTTCTCCTTCTCTTTCTCTCCCTCTTTCTCTCTTTCAAAGAAATAAATTCAAATAAAATAAAGGAGCCGGGCGTGGTGGCGCACGCCTTTAATCCCAGCACTCGGGAGGCAGAGGTAGAAGGATTGCCATAAATTCAAGGCCACCCTGAGATGACAGAGTTAATTCCAGGTCAGCCTGGACCAGAGTGAGACCCTACCTTGAAAAACCAAAAAAATAAAATAAAATAAAGAAGTCAGTCAAATAGACATTAAAGAGATTTTGTTTGTTTGTTTGTTGTTTCAAGGTAGGGTCTCACTCTATCTGAGGCTGTACTGGACTTCACTATGTAGTCTCAGGGTAACCTTGAACTCTCAGAGATCCTCCTACCTCTGCCTCCTGAGTGCTGGGATTAAAGGTGTGCACCACCACGCCCAGCCTTGCTAAGAGCTTTAATAGTCAGTAGGTGAAGTTTATTCAGGTCATATCATCAAGGCACCAATGTTCAACACACTCCTCATAACTAGGTCGGGTAGGTTCACAAGCCTAGAATGTACTGTCATAAACAGTTTACAGAAGCTAAAACAGGCTTACGTGACATCTAAGGTCATGCATAGAGAGCTGCAGAGCTTAGTAGCTGAACCCAGGCTGCCCAGTGCCAGATGGCATCTGTCTTCCTTTATCCTGAGCTTTAGACTATTCCAAGATTCTTGAGGAATTTGTAGTAACGTATTTGTGAGTAGCCATTTCAGGTAATGCCAAACAGCATTCTAATCCTAGTTTCCAACCCTGCTCCAAAGCTGCCTCCTGATGCAACATGACTACAAAGAGGCTTTTGAAAAAGATCCCTGCGATACTTCTCTGGGCTGGAATTGGAGAATAAAACTGCACACCGGGCTGTTATGTCCCACAGGCCTATTGAGTGAGTCAAAGGATCTGAAGTCTAAACCCTCAGAGGTTCCGTTTGAACCGAAGGCTGCACAGCCAACGCCAGTTGCTGACTCACAGGCCCAAATATTTCTTGTTCTTTCCCTCCAGGCATGAGAGAATTGACGACCTGGCTCTTATGTTTGCCCCGGATTATGCAATTACTTCCAACCAACGCATGTTGTTTGTGGCAGAGTAATTACCTGCCAGCGCAGAGACCCTGCAGACCAGCGCACCTCAGGACAGGTGAAAGTAGAAACAAAGCCCCCTGGGAGGTGAGGACTGCCGCCTCAGTGGAAGGCGCAGCTGTATTGGCCCACTTTCTGTTGTCAGTGACACAGAACCACAGGCCAGGTAAGTGACCCAGAAGAGAGGTTTGGACCATAAAAGGGGAGGAAGCGAGCCCAGAGGAAGAATGAGAAGAGGAGAGTGAAGGAAAGGATTTCCCACTCTTCGGTTAAGCCAAGGAGAAGGCCATTTGGTGAGGAAAGGAGACCAGCAACAGGGGATGGGGGCAGAGGGAAGGGAAATGCTGGTGGAGGGAGAAATTGATAAGAGCAACGTACAATGACGGACATGCATGAAAATACCACGCTGAGGGCTGGAGAGATTGCTTAGTGGTTAGGGTGCTTGCCTGCAAAGCCAAAGGACCCAGGCTTGATTCCTCAGGACCCACACGAAGCCAGAAGCACAAAGAGTTCGTTTGTAGTGGCTAGAAGCCCAAGTGCATCCATTCTCTCTGCCTCTCTCTCTCTTTAAATGAATAAAATAAAAAATAAAACATTAAAAAAAAAAAGAAAATACGGGCTGGAGAGATGGCTTAGCGGTTAAGCACTTGCCTGTGAAGCCTAAGGACCCCGGTTCGAGGCTCACTTCCCCAGGACCCACGTTAGCCAGATGCTCTAGGGGGCGCACGCGTCTGGAGTTCATTTGCAGTGGCTGGAAGCCCTGGTGCGCCCATTCTCTCTCTCTCTCTCTCTCTCTGTCACTCTCAAATAAATAAATAAAAATGAGCATTAAAAAATTAAAAAAAAAGAAAATACCATACTGGAACTCATTACTACGTTAACTTTAAAAAATAAATAAATCCATGTGTAGTGGAATATATCTTTAATCCCATCACTTGGGAGGCTGAGGTAGGAAGCTAGCTGTGAGTTCCAGGCCAATCTGGGCTACAGAGTGAGTTCCAAGTAAGCCTGAGCTAGAATGAAACCCTACCTTAAAAAAATTAAGAAAAAAAATGGGCTGGAGAGATAGCCTAGCAGTTAAGGTGTTTGCCTGTGAAGCCTAAGGACCCAGGTTTAATTACCTAATACCCACATAAAACCAGATACACAAGGTTGTGCATGCATCTGGAGTTCATTTGCAGTGGCTAGCGGTCCTGGTGCCCCAATTTTCTCTCTATCTGCCTCTTTCTCTCTCATAAATAAATAAATATTTTAAAAATTAATAAAAATGGGGCTGGGGAAATGGCTTAGCAGTTAAGGCGCTTGCTTGTGAAGCCTAGGGACCCAGGTTCAATTCCCCAGGACCCATGTAAGCCACATGCACAAGGTGGTGCATGCATCTGGAGTTCGTTTGCAGTGGCTAGAGGTCCTGGCCTGCCTATTCTCTCTCTCTCTCTCTCATAAATAAATAAATAAGTGTGGAAGTTTATTTTAAAAAAACTAATAAAAATTAAAGAAGAAGACACAAAATGGCCTGGATATCCATGACCTCACAGCACCTGACATTACCTACACAAGACCATCATAATAGGAGGAAAAGATCCTGACATCAAAATAAAAGAGAGACTGATTGAGAGGAGGAGGGGCTATGATGGAGAGTGGAGTTTCAAAGGGGAAAGTGGAGGTAGGGAGAGAATTACCATGGGATGTTGTTTACAATTATGGAAGTTGTCAATAAAAAATAAATTAATTTTAAAAAATGAAAGGAGGGTTCATTTAGCTCATAGTTGTGGCCCAAAGACAAGGGGCCACCTCTACTGATGACCTTCTTGTGGGTAGAGTCCTAAGGTGGCCCAGGTTCACATCACAGCGAGGGAGACCGTGGTTTTGTCTCTCCTCCCTTCTCCGAGTAACATGGGTAAACTGACTTTGCACTCTCTGAAGACCTCACAGGAGGATTAGATTTCAACACGCGTTTTCAGAAGGGATAATCCAGAGGAATGCATGTTGATTTTAAGCCTCCTGGTACTCAGTGGGGACCCAGGCCACACAACACTTATCTAGAGTCGAAACCACTTCCTGGGCTCCCACTAGCCGCCCCCAGCCGTTAACTTCAGAACAGGAGCTGGGGAGGGGGCAGTTTAACTTAATTCTCGTAGCATGCCAAGAAACAAATATTTTGGCAGAACGGGATAAGGAGCGTCAGAAGCTACGGAGGAACCTATCCATTTTCCTACATGGCATATAGGAGGAGGTATCTGGGACTCATTAACTTGTTAGATCTACATTACAGCAAATAAGTGAACAAAGGAGTCAGAACTGAGAAAAGCCAGAGCATGTTTAAAAACCCTCTCTTTTCTTAAAGTCCTACTTCACGAAATCCATAAGCAATTATTCAGTTGAGTTTATTATATTTCCTGAAGGCCCTGAAAGGAAAACACTCCAAGAAGAGGTAACGCTCACTCTCCAGCAATATGCTATGCGCCGTATTACCAATTCCTGGGAACGAAAGGGAGACATGTCAGATGATGAGGTACGTATAGTCATTTGAATGAGATATTACCCATAAACTCATGCGTTTTGTTTTAAAAGTATTTTTTATTTACTTATTTTCAAGGAGTGAGGATGAGAACGGACACACCAAGACCTAGTACCTCTGCAAATAAACACATGTGCCACTTTGCGTATTTGGCTTTATGTGGGTACTAACTAGGGAATCAAACCAAGGCCATAAGGGTTTGCAAGCAAGTGCCTTAAGCTGTTGAGCCATCTTTCCAGCCCCAAAACTCATGTGTTTTAAATGCTGGGTCCCCAGATGATGGCGGTTTGGGAGGTGAGGGTCTTGATGGAGGAGGTTTGACTCTGGGCGCATGCTCAGGGGTATTATAGCCAGCTTCCTCTTGCCAAGAACTCATCTCACCTTCTTGCTAGTTGGCACCTTCTGTGGTGAGACGAGACGTCCAGTCTCTGCTCATGCTCTGCTTTGCCCTGCAGTCATGAAGCTTTCCCTCAAGACTGTAAGACAAACAAACTCTTTCCCCTCATCTGCTGATTTTGACTGGGTGTTTTGTCCCCAGCAACACGAAGGTAACTACAACAGAAAATTGGTGCCAGGGGAGTGAGGTTCCTATTGCTAGAAACATGGCTAAGAAATTTTTGATCTTTCAGAACTGATCTGTGGGAGGGGTGTAGGAGGATTTGAAATCTTGGACTGAGAGATACCTTGAAGTGCTATCAGCAGAGTCTCGTGAACCATTCTGGTAAAGGCTGAAAGACCGAAATTCAGAAGGAACTGTGGACTGTGAGGCTTGGCTTATGAGGTAAAAGAGAGCTTTGTCTGGACTAGGCTAGAGGCAGTTTGTGTGAGAGACCAGCTGTGTTCTGAGAACTTGAACAGGGTTGGCTTTAGAAGAAATGGATGAGTGTGAGCAGGATTTGGCACAGAAGGAATTGAAAGTTTGGGGGCTGGGGAGATGGCTTAGCAGTTAAGATATTTGCTTGCAAAGCCAAAGGACTTTGGTTTGATTCCCCAGGACTCACTTAAGCCAGATGCACAAGGTGGCGCACGCACCTGGAGTTCATTTACAGTGGCTGGAGGCCCTGGCACGTTGATTGTCTCTCTGCTTCTCTCTGTGTGTCTCTCTCAAATAAATAAATAAAAATAAAGTTTAGAAATGAAAGTTTGGGACCAGAGACTGCATCCTGGTTCAGGTGTAATTGTTTGGGACATCATCACCCTTGAGACTGAGCCAGCTGTTTTGGATTGGGCCTAAAGGCAGAGTGCTAAAGTTTCCCTGTCTTCAAAGAGGGCTTTTTTGGGCTGGAGAGATGGCTTAGTGGTTAAGCGCTTGCCTGTGAAGCTTAAGGACCCCGGTTTGAGGCTCGATTCCCCAGGTCCCACGTTAGCCAGATGCACAAGGGGGCGCACGCGTCTGGAGTTCGTTTGCAGAGGCTGGAGGCCCTGGTGTGCCCATTCTCTCTTTCGCTCTTGCTCTCTCTTTGCCTCTTTCTCTTTCTGTCTATAGCTCTCAAATAAATAAAAAAATAAAATAAAATAACATTTAAAAAAAAGATGGCTTTATACCCTTGCCTGACTAATGGGCATATAACAAATGCAGAGAAGAAAGGGCCGTGGGATTCGCAGGGCCGTATTGTGAGGATGGACCCTGGGCTCTGTGAGGCAGGGCTGTTGAAACTTGTGTGGGGGTCTTGGGCAGCCATGCATAGAACCATGGTTTGCAGTGGACGCCCCAGGACTTTCGAGATGCCAAGATTACCGAATGGCTTCCAAGGGGAACCTCGAGCCTGGGATAGAATTTTCTTCTGGGCTGTGAGCGGCCCAGCTGGAGGGGGAGAACTACTCAAGAGCAAGCCTTCCTGAGCGTTCTGTTGACAGTCCCGGATGTCAGACATGGAGCTGCAGGGAGTGACACTTGTCCTGCTTGTTTTAGGCCTCGCTCCGGCTCTATCTTTCCTTGCCGTGCCCCCTTTGTCAGTAGGGATGTTTACTCTGTGCCACTTACGTGCATTTAACCCGTATTTTGATCTTACAGGCTTACAGTTAAGAGACTGTTTCAGATGAGACTTTGGGCTTCTTTTAAACAAAATTTTTGATATTTCATATTTACTTATTTATTTGACAGAGAAAGAGGGAGGGGGGGAGAAAATGGGCGCGCCAGGGCCTCCAGCCACTGCAAACGAACTCCAGATGCGTGCGCCCCCTTGTGCATCTGACTTATGTGGGTCCTGAGGAATCGCACCGAGGTCCTTTCCCTTTGCCGGCAAGTGCCTTAACCACTAAGCCATCTCTCTAGCCCAGACTTTGGACTTTTAAAGAGGGTTAGAAATGGTAAGGATTATGGGGATTTTAAAATTTGGGCTGATGCTTTTTTTTTCATCATAATATGGTGGCGAGTCTATGAGAATGTGGTAGCTTGAATCAGATATCCCCACAGACTCATGTGTTCTAAATGCTTGATCTTCAGCTGGAGGCAATGTGGGGCCTTGCTGGAGGATGTGAGACTCGGGGGGGGGGGGGGGTAAGGCTTAGGAGTACTACAGATTACTCTTTTTTTTCATATTACAAGAGTTCAACTCACTAATCCTGCTGCTTTTGTTGATTGTTGGTTTGACCCCAGATCAGCAGATATTTAGCAAGTGACCCTCTGGACCTGCTTATGTGGGGATTATGTGGATTAGGGTAGTTTAGGTAGGAAGACCCATTTCAACTATGGGTGGCACCATTCAATGGACTGAGGTTCTGGACTGGACAGAAAGGAGAAAAGACGCTGCATACAAACATTCATCACTCTGCTTCTCACCATGTGCTTACTGCAGCGAGCGGCTTCCAGCTCCTGCCCCCATGCCTTCCACACTGTGATTAACTGTAGCCTTGAACGTCAGTGCAAAATAAACCTTCCCTACCTTAAGTTGCTTCTTTTCAGGTATTTAGTCATAACAATGAGCAGGTGACTAATATGGTAATTAAAAAAGAGGGGACATAAAATGCTTTGTATTAATAAACAAACTGTAAATAATGTTCATTTAAAATCCTTTCATTGGGCTGGAGAGATGGCTTAGCAGTTAAACTCTTACCTGTGAAGCCTAAGGACCCCGGTTTGAGGCTCGATTCCCCAGGACCCACGTTAGCCAGATGCACAGGGGGCGCACGCGTCTGGAGTTCGTTTGCAGTGGCTGGAGGCCCTGGCACACCCATTCTCTCTATCTGCCTCTTTCTCTCTCTGTCTGTTGCTCTCAAATAAATATATATATATATATATATATATATATATATATATATATACATATATATATATATATTGTCCGTTCATTGTCTGTGTAGCTGGCAGGAGATAGGCCCCAGGATTTGGCCTGCCCATCTGGCCCACTCAGGAGTCCTGTAGCCAGTGTGAACTGCAGAAGGCAGGACCCAGTGCTAAATGCAAACAGCCTGGGTAGCGTCTCACTGTGACCTGCAGGAGGGCCTCAGAAACCGAACCAAAACAAAACAAAAATACCAACTAGTACTGGAAAGAGGGTGGACTTAAATCTGAATTATGTGAAAAACAGTAGCAACAACAACAGCAGCAACAAGAGAAGCCCAAAGATCACAGGAGAGCAGCATGCCAGGGCCAATTCCCGGACCCTGACTCCCCTACAGCGGAAGCCCAAGCCACCCAGACAGAGGAAGGCCGAGAAGGAATTCAGAACCCTGCTCTGAAAAGGGCCAGTGACGCGCTCCAGAAGTCCTGGGCGGGCAGGTGAATGAAGTCCCTTTACAATACTGCTACAGACACTTTCTAAAGTGAATGAAAATGGCAAACAAATAGTAGAAAAAAAGTCCAAAACACGGGGAATCGATTCAGTGAGGAAACTGATCACTGAAAGAGAACCCAGCAGAGGTTCTGGGAATGGACGAAACCACCATTCTCCAAGCCATCCACCAGCAGGGAGCGTCACCAGCAGACAGACGAGGTAGAAAGACCGACTCCCAGAGACCGGTGACAAAGTCAAGACAGTAATTCACACGGACACACACAAAGGAAGAATGAAAATCGAGGAACTACAGCCACCTTCCACTTGAGACCGCACGCCTGAAACAAACACTGTCTTCCCATAAGCTACTTCCCGTTGGGTGTTCTGTCCAAGCAACGAGAAGCTAATTGCTACATAAAACTGTCCCCCCCCAAGTTAATTATCACAGATGTTTCATCATAGTGACTAACACATCTGATTAGTCCAATAACAATAATAGCTTCACTTCCCTGAAGCAAGAAAGGAAGAGACATTCTGTCCCAAGGTCCAGAGTCCCACAAAGTAAAAAAGTTACAATCATGAACTGTTTGAACCAAAGTTATTTTCTTTTTGTGAGTGTGTGTGGGGGGCGGGGGGTGCATGCGTATATGCCCTGGCAGCTCCCCCATGCGCTTGCCGGTGGCGGGGATCCCTTGCCGGTGGCGGCTGGGGAAGAGCTCGGGGTACCCCTCTCTTCTGCCCCTTCTTAGCTCATGTCTGGCTCTCTTTGCTCGTATGTCGCCAGCCTGGGTGATTCCCTGGTCTCTGCTACCCTCTGTGGGACTGGGGTTACAGTTGCACTTGGACGTGCCCAGCTATTTCTCGTGGGCTCTGGAGATTCAAACCCCGACGCCCTCAGGCCCCCTCGGGCCCTCATGCTTTTGAGCATAAGTGCCTTGGCCACCAAGCCATCCGCGCCGCCTCGCAGCTGTGACCTTTCACATGGCCTCCAAGAAGCCCCGAGCAGACACGCACAGCTGAAGGAGGCAGAGCCGAAGATTCAGGGGAACTGACGAGAGATCATGAGAAAAGGTGAAAGAGAAAAAGGGAGGTCACCAGCAGGGGTGTTGCACGTAATTTTTTCTTTCTTTCTTTTCTTTTCTTTTTTTTTTTTTGGTTTTTTGAGGTAGGGTCTCACTCTAGCCCAGGCTGACCTGGAATGCACTAAGGAGTCTCAGGGTGGCCTCGAACTCACAGCAATCCTCCTACCTCTGCCTCCCGAGTGCTGGGATTAAAGGCGTGCGCCACCACGCCCGGCTTTGTACGTAATTTTTTAAAAAATATCTTTTATTTATTTATTTGAGAGAGGGAGAGAGAGAGAGGGACAGAGGAAGAGAACGGGCATGCCAGGGCCTCCAGCCACTGCAAACGAACTTCAGATGCATGTGCCATCTTGTGCATCTGGCTTATGTGGGTCATGGGGAATTGAACCGGGATCCTTTGACTTTGCAGGCAAACGCCTTAACGTCTAAGCCATCCCTCCAGCCCCGTGATTTGTTTAACCAATTCAATTGATCCTTTGTTGTTGAACACTTGTCTCTAACTCTTCCTTAAGTCTGTTGGCTCTGTGGTAAACCTCCCCCAAACCCGTGTCTCTGTACATGTTCTCAGAACACGTTCCATAAAGGCTGAGTGACGATATGCCATCTGTACTCCAAAAGCAGAGCTTTTCAGAGTGAAAAGCGGGTCCAGTTTTCAACACTCATAGTGGTTAATAGATAACTACGGGCGCGGACGTTCGAGAAAGGACACACACACGGCCACACTGGCCTCCTGAAGAGCTGTCAACAGTTTCCCCTCCCACAACGACACCCAGGCGTGTCGTCCTAAGCCACGGCCACTCCTCTCCCACCCATCCCAAGACCCACCTCCCAAAAGGTAGAAATGCACAGAGGCAAATGTGACGCGAAGATTCTGGAAAGGTAGCAGTGGCTGGCCCACGTCCTGTGATAGACAGGGGATAGATGAGTCACCCCTTAGCCTGGTTGCCAGGGATTTGACTGTCAGTGAGTTTGCTGTGGCTTCTGACCCAGATACATCCAACTGGATTAGCCTCCAGGCAGCAGTCACTGAACTTCCTCCGGTACACAGAGTCCCAGGCACATGCCCGTCTGGAACATTCCAAAGGGCATTTCCCTCGGCTCAAGCAGGGGCACACTGTCATAAGGTAGCTGTTAGAACAAGCCTCCCTAAGACAAGGGATAGCCCTCCCACTAGAGCCAAGGGCAAGGGATTACAGGTGCTATCAGTTTAAATTGTCCAATACAGGGCTGGAGGGATGTCTTAGTGGTTAAGGCGCTTGCCTGCAAAGCCAAAGGACCCAGGTTCAATTCCCCCAGGACCCACATTAGCCAGATGCACAAGGGGGCGCACGCGTCTGGAGTTTGTCTGCAATGGCTGGAGGCCCTGGCAGCCCATTTTCTCTCTGTGTGTCTAATAAATAAATAAAAAATAAATAAATTGCCCAATACAGAAAATTACAAGGAGCAAGTTGCACTTTCTCTTCAGATGTCTTCCTCTTTGTGTGTGTGTGTGTGTGTGTGTGTGTGCACGCACGCATGCATGTTCATACGTGTGTGTACAGGTGCGCGTGTGAAGGTGCAAGGCTAACCTGTCAGTCCTCCCTTTCCCCTTGTTTGATGCATGGTCTCATGTTGTTCGCCATTGCCTTGCCAGGCTAGCTGCCCTCCAAGCTTCTAGGAGGTTCTTCTGTCTCTGTCTCCCATCTTGACGGGGATGTTCTGGGATTGTGGACACACTGCCGCGTCCAGTTTTCAATGGCTCCGGAGGTCCACGCCAGCACTTTATGTACCGAGCACCATCTCGCCAACCCCGAATGACTTCCTCACCCACGGACCCTCTGCAGCCCCTCTCCCATCAAGAACGTTCCAGAAATGGGGCAGGAATCGAAATCTAGATCCACAGTGGCGATGTCTCCTAGCATCCACCTGGAGAGGAGTGCGCTATTGCACTTGCGCTTCCTGTATTTTTATTTTCTTATTGAGTTATGTTTTAGCTCGGTGGCAGCTGCTTGAGTCTGGCTGGCAAGGTTATAAATCGCTGTCTGGAAAAAGGCAGATGCTCCATGCACGTGCTGCCTTGCTACGGGTGGGTTTCTCAGGGCCCTAGTAACGGGCATCGCGAATGCAGACCCTGCTTGGATACCAGCCCTCGGATTTTTCTCTTTATTTTTTATTTATTATTTATTAATTTATTTATTTTGCTGTTGGCGTTTCTGACCTCCTAAATCAAGTAACTGCTGAGACCCAACCTATCTCCTCATTCACCCAGAGGCCACTCAGGAAATGCTTGGCTCATAATTGTTGACTCATATGCCAGGCAGGCCCGGATAGCAATCTAGTTTGGCACAATTCCACATGCGGGCCGTTGGTTGCTCCACCTGTGGAAAATACAAGCTGTCAGTAATGAGGTGCAGCTCAGCCTGCCTCCCTGCCCCAAGCCATGCTCTGGGTAATGTTCAGTGTACACACCTAGAAATTCTAGTTTGTTTGTTAACTGGGAAAAGAAAACGAGGAAAGATCAGAGCAGGCTGCCAGGAACAAGAACTATTTCTCTACGTGGAATTAAACTTCGAAAGATTTGCATTAAAGAAAAAAAATCAGGGAGGCTGGAGAGATGGTTTAGTGGCCAAAGTGCTTGCCTGTAAACCTAAAGGACCAACGTTTGGTTCCCTAGGACCCATGTAAATCAGATGCACAAGGCGGTGCATGCATCTGGAGTTTGTTTGCAGCAGTTGAAGGCCCTGGTGTGCCCATTCTCTCTGTTTCTCTCCCTCTCTCTCTCTCTCTCAATTTCTCTCTCTCTCTCTCCCTCTCTGCCTTATTCTCTCACTCAAACAGACTAATAAAAATAAAATATTTTTTTTTAATTCAGGGAAGAGGAGATGGCACAGTGGTTAAAGGCACTTGCTTGCAAAGCCTGCTGGTCAGGGTTCAATTATCCAGTACCCACATAAAGCCAGATGCTTAACATGGTACATGTATCTGGAGTTTGTTTTGCAGCAGCAAGAGGTCCTGGAGTGTCAGCTCTCTCTCCTTCTCTCTCTCTTTCTCCACACCCTCCCACACAAATAAATAAAAATATCAGAACCAGGTGTGGTGATGCATGCCTTTAATCCCTTGGAAGGCAGAGATAAGAGGATTGCTGTGAGTTTGAGGCCACCCTGAGACTACATAGTGAATTCCAGGTCAGCCTGTGCTAGAGCAAGACCCTACCTTGAAAAAACAAAAGAAATAAACAAACAAACAAAAAATCAGAGTATACCTTCTGTGGTGGTTTGAATTAGGTGCCTCCCACAAACTCATGTTTTCTGAATGCTTGATCCCCAGCTGATGGCAATTTGGGAATTGGAGCTTTGCTGGAGGAGTGCTGTTGGGGATGGGCTTATGGGTGTTACAGTCAGCTCCCAATGGCCAGAGTTCCCACAACTGTCCGGCTGCTGTTGGCCACCCAATGTTGGACAGAAGATGACATCCAGCCTCTGCTCATGCCACGTTTTCCCCTGCCATTGTGGAGTTTCCTCTCAAGTCTGGAAGCCAAAATATACCCTTTCTCCCACCAGCTGCTTTTGGCTAAGTGCTTTGTTCCAGCAAAGCAAAGGGAACCAGAGCAGAAAACCAGTACTGAGAAGTGGGGATATTGTTGCTAGAAACCTCACTGTCTTGATCTTTTGGAACTTATGTGTGGGAGAAATGTGGAAGGATTTGAAACTTGGGTCTAAGAGATGCATTGCAGTGTTGAAGGCAGAGCTTCATGGACTATTCTGGTTAGAGTTGAAAGACCAGAATGCAGTAAGAACTACAGATTGTGAGTTTTGGCCTATGAAGGGAAAGAAACTTTGCTGGGAGTAATCTAGAAGCAGTATGTGCTGGGCGCGGTGGCGCATGCCTTTAATCCTAGCACCTGGGAGGCAGAGGTAAGAGGATCACCCTGAATTTGAGGCCAGCCTTAGACTACATAGTGAATTTCAGGTCAGCCTGGACTAGAGTAAAACCCTACCTCAAAAAAAAAAAAATGCTGGAGGAATGGCTTAGTGCTTAAGGCATTTGCCTGTCTGCAAAGCCAAAGGACCCAGGTTCAATTCCCCAGGACCCACATTAGCCAGATGCACAAGGGGGCACACACGTCTGGAGTTTATTTGCAGTGGCTGGAAGCCCTGGCGTGCCCATTCTCTCTCTCTCTCTCTTTCTTTGTCAAAATAAATAAAAATAAAAAGTATTAAAAAAAATAGAAGCAGTATGTGTGAGCAGCTTACTGCGTCTCCCTGCCTGTGTCCTGAGAACTTGGGCAGGATTGCGTTGTGTAAAAATGTATGGTATGAGCAGGGCTGGAGAGATGGCTTAGTGGTTAAGTGCTTGCCTGTGAAGCCTAAGGACCCCGGTTCAAGGCTCGATTTCCCAGGACCCACGTTAGCTAGATGCACAAGGTGGCACATGCATCTTGAGTTTGTTTGCAGTGGCTAGAGGCCCTGGCACACCCATTCTCTCTCTCTCTCTCTCTGCCTCTTTCTCTCTCTGTCACTCTCAAATAAATAAATAAAAAATTTAAAGGTATTGGTATGAGCAAAAGGATATGGCACAGGAAGAAATGAAAGTTTCAGCCTGCTGATAGCTGCAATTTTTTGAGAGGTTACAACCATTGAGAATGGGCCAGATGGTCTGCACTGGGGTAGCCAAAAGAATGTAGACCTTTCTTTTGAAAGTAAGGGGCCTGAATGCTGAAGGAGTTTTTCTGCTCTTCAAAGTCAGCTTTATTCCCCCCCCCCCGGATTAACAATTTTGGTAGCTCCCCTCACCCCAGTACTATGGAGTATAATAGATGCTGTAAAGAAAGGTCAATGGATTTGCAACATGGTTTTGATTTTAGGAGATGGCCATGAGCAATATGAGACAGGGTTGTTTGAGGTCCTTAGGTGGAGGCCCAAAGGCACATGAGGATGAACCATGGGTTGCAGTAGAGACCCAGTGGATCGGCCAGGATTATGGGATGGCTGCCAACGAGAGCTGCCTACACTGGATGGAGCATGCCTCAGGCTATGAGCAGCCTAGCTGGAGGGCTGGAATTGGAACTCCAGACTTTGTCACTGGCTAGAGACATCAGACCGCGAGCTAGGGAACCTGATGTTTCATTCTGTTTGCTTTAGATCTTGTATTGGTTCAATCTTTCCTTGCTGTACCCAGCGCCGTCTTTTGCAGCGTGAATTTTTATTCTGTGCCATTATGTTTTATTTTTATCTTTATTTTATTTTATTTTTTGGCGTTACAGGCTAACAGTGGGCAGCGCTCTCAGTGGTGGGGCCATATGTAAGGAAACTCTGCAAGGAGATACCCCCTCTTTCCCACCCCACCTCCCCAGCTGCCTGTGCAACCTGCTGGTGAGGGCCTTTACTCGTAGATGCGTCTGTCCTGCCTGGCTACCCTTGGTTGGCATTGGAACCAAGTGTCCTCAGCTTTCCAATGTGGACCGAAGAGCAGCAGCTCTCCAGGAAACCTTCAGGCCTTCAGCGCTGGGCGGGGTTGGCTGAGGCATTAAGCTGTGTGGGCTGAGCAGCTACCGGGCTCCTTGACTCTCAAGCGTAAAAATAGCTATTGTGGGACTCTCATAAGCTGCTCCAGGAAATTCCTCTTTTTACAATACAGTTCATTCTGTCAGTTCTGTGCCTTTAGAGAATCCTGACGAACGCATCCTGGCATCCTGTGGCTCTTCCTTTCTTGCCAGTGCCTCTTCCCCAGTGTCCCCCGAGCCCTGGGAGAGGCGTGTCGCAAGCCTCCTCTCGTGCTGTGCCCTCAGCAATCTCAGTTTCTGCTCTGATGAGCGTTGAGGCTCCTCAGTGTTGATGGCCGTCTGCCTGGAGGAGACTCTCAGGCCAGCCTGGAGCACACCACTGGTACTTAATCCGCCACTCTGTGGCAGTTCCTGGGCCCTGATGAGTGTGACAGAGATGACTTATGCTAGACAGCCAGCTTTTCTTCCTTGCTATTCTGATGGGACTTGGGTCTCCCTACTGACATATATAGATATACATATATATGTGTATATATATATATATGTACATATATACATACATATATATACACATATATATGTATATATATATATATATACACACATATATATATACACATACATGCATACATACATACATACACAAATACATGCATACATACATTCACACATACATGCATACATATACACATACATGCATACATACATGGCATATTTTATTTTCTGGGCAAAAATGGGTCAAAGGGGATAAACATAGACATTTAGGAGAGTTGTCTTTGATGGGAATACCCTCTTCTTTCAGCCAAAGAACAGTGGAAGTGTCCCTCGAGGGCCTGTGATGTTGCAAGCCATAGGCTTCTGACTGGTTCTCAGTACCAGGCATGAGTTCCCGCCCACTGCACAGACCTCATATCCAATTAGAGAGCAGCTAGTAATCTCCACAAGCTACGTGCCGCTATTGTACCAATGGTTACATCTTGCCTGGCTGATTGATTTTTTTTTTTTTTTCTCCCTGAGATAGGGTCTCACTCTAGTTCAGGCTGACCTGGAATTCACTATGGGGTCTCAGGTGGCCTTGAACTCCTACCTCTGCCTCCCGAGTGCTGGGATCACAGGTGTGCGCCACCACGCCAGGCTGATTTTGTAGCTTGTAGGACATGGTGGTTTGATTCGGATGCCCACCCCTCGCACCATAAAATCGTGTGTTTTGGATGCTTGATTCCCAGTTGACGGCAGTTTGGGAAGTGTGCCGTTAGGGGTGGGCTCTGGGGTATCTTAGTCAGCGACTCCTTGCTCACTCACTTTGCTGCTGCTGTTTTCCGCATGCTGCGGCGGGGGTGACATCCAGCCTCTGCTCATGCCGTGCTTAGCCCTGCCACCATGGAGTTCCCCCTCCATGGTGAACGCTTTTGTCCTATTAGCTGTCTTTGGTCAAGTCTTTTGTCCCAGCAATGAGAAGGTGCTGGTGGCTTTTGTCCCTGGCAGCTGGTGCGGCACTTCGTGGCGCTAGGAGAGCCAGGCACAGGGGGGAGGTGGTTGGAGGTGGTTTTCTTCTCAGTTCCAGTGTGATCTCTCAAGGTCCTGTGACTACAGACTGTGCCGCCTTATAAGCGCTGTGCTTGAGCAGTTCTCCTATCTAAAACTTCCCATTTCGTCTTCCATCATTGCACATAATAGGCCCCATAGATTTTCTATGTCCTAGCCTAATGTTGTAACCATCCTGGCAGAACTATCCATCTTCTTTTTTCAAAAAAAAAGTTTTATTATTTTAGAGTTATTTTCTTTATTTTATTTCAGAGAAAGAGAGAGATGGGGGAAAGAGAGAGAATAGGCACACCAGGGCTTTCAGCCACTGCAAACCAAAATCCAGACACATGCGCCACCTTGTGCATCTGGTTTATGTGGGTCTTGGGGAATTGAACCTGGGTCCTTTGGCTTTGCAGGCAAACACCTTAACCACTAAGTCATCTGTCCAACCCAGAACTAACAATCTTCTAAGGAGAGACTCTTGAACACCCTCTTCCTTTAATTCTAAGACTACCAACACCCCCCCCCCAGTTGAAATCTACCTCCAGAGGAGAAACTGGTTCCCCAAGAAAAGATTTCACACAGTTCTGACATCTTGCCAGACAGACCACCTTGCAGGAGATATGGGAGCAGAAGCAATGAGGGGTGAGTTGTGGCTGGGACCCACAGCTTGACCAGGGCTTCTTGGGTTACGCATGCCTCTTGCCCTCTGTTTAAACCTGAACTTCATGTAAAAGACCCTGAAGATGGGAGCTGCCTAGGAGAGGCGTGCCCTGGGCCCCTTGTTTCCCTTGATGTGGCCACGTTGAATTAATCTCCTCCATCGGTTTTCACTGTCTGTTCAACTGGCCTATTGAAGACAGATGGACAAGCTCCTCTTGCTGGGCTTTTAGGAGCCCGGATTTGTTCCTTGCAACTCGGGTAACAATTTGTCTCCCTAGCTGATGTGCTTGAAAATGCAAGACATTTTTACTACTGGTCAGGTACCTTGGTCTTAGGAAAATGTCTGTCACATACGAGTCTAGTCAATATTTGCCAAAGGAGTGAATGAATCTTACTGTTAGGGTAGAGTCAGATACCAGACAGACTCCAAGTGTTTCCAAGGTGCTTGGAAGAGGATGCACACCTAGGGTTGCAGTTCACCTTCATAGACACACGATGGCACTATTTAGTCTGAAAAGCAGACAGGCTTGCCGGGGCGGCATTTCTTCCCTCTCCTCTTTCATGGAGCTCTGAGAAACTGACTCAAAGCTCGATACTTCATCCTATTGAATGCAGTAATTTGCTCAAGAAACCTGACTGAAAAGGCTGGGTCGATCGGCTCTGTCTTCTCTCTGGCCCAGAGCCCATATTCCTACTGTTTAGGCTTACCTGGCAGTTTTCATAGACCTTCCGGGATGACCTTGCTAGCTCTCCTTCCCCTGACCCTGACCCTGACCTGAACCTAACAGGTTCTTCTTAGCACCAGCAGCCAGATGGATGCCTCCTTGAGAAACTTTCAACACGGAGAAAACGTTTCCTGGGGGTGGATTCTGAGATGTCCTCCCTAGCATCTTAGCCTAAGGAAAAAAGTATGCAGTGGCTTGGAAATGGTGCTTAAAGCCTACTGGATTTTTTTTTTTTATTTCCCCAGACTTTTGTATTTGGGGAACAAATTTCCAGGGCTTGGACAGAGCTGCAGGCTGCTTCCAGTATTGGGGATCGGGGCTATGAAAACAAGCAGATAAAAGGCACTTCGAAGTTCTTCCCTACCCTGAATGGGAATGGGCCTAAAGAGGATGGGGTGTTAATTTGCCAGCAAAACCCCTCTTGCTTTCAGCTGACCTTTTTGTCAAGGAAACGCCTCGGAGCTACGGAGCTACGAACTGTGAGGCCAGGGTTTGCTGGGCCTCCCAAGCTCTTGCTCCCCCAGCGCTCCTGAATTTGAGGACTGGGGTCTGGTCTTAGCTGTTCTCTGGCCCTGAGGGCGGGGGCCAGTTGTTATCTCGAAACTGAGGCTGGGACCCAGAAATGAATGATGACCACTTTAGGGCCTCCTCCTCCCCAGATCCTGTGAGACTCTGGCATAACGACTTTGTAGGGAGTGGTGAGAGCTGCAAATTCTAGAAGGTCATTCAGGGTGATAATTAGAGCAATCATTAATTTCTGAGGCCTGAGAAGTGACTCACTTATCTCTGATGGGGGGGGATCAAAGGCGGTATTTATGGCTCAGCAACAATCCTCTCATTATTTCTTCTGCTGTAATAGATAATAAAAGGCTCCTGTCCACCTCTCCCTTACCCTGTCCTCTGTTTCGACTTTCCCTGGACAGAAATGGACACGTTTCTTCCTTCTTTTTCCCTTCTCTGGCTCTTGAAGACTGGGTTGTCAACTGTTTGGTGGAGTGAAGGATTCTGATGCCTCTATCCTCAGGCAAGGACACAGGCGGGTCCAAGGTGTGTAACCCTGTGAACTGAACATCCTTATTTTGCCTGGGGGTGTGTATCAGTGCTTGGGAAAGCTAGAAAGCTGCGGGGCTGGGCAGGTGGCTCAGTGGTTAAAGACACTTGCTTGCAAAGCTTCATGACCCAGGTGTGGCTCCCCGGCACCCAACGTGAAGCCAGGGGCACCAAGTGATGCTTGCATCTGTACTTTGTTTGCAGTAGCAAGAGACCCTGCAGAACCATTCTCACTCTCTCCTTGCAAATAAATAAATTTTAAAATATTTATTATTTATTTATTTATTTTTAGAGAGGGAGAGGCAGAGAGAGAGAGAGAGAGAGAATGAATAGGCATGCCAGGGCCTCCACCCACTGCAAATGAACTCTAGATACATGTGCCACTCTGTGCATCTATCTAGTTTATGGAAGACCTGGGGACTTGAACCTGGTTCCTTAGGCTTTACAGGAAAGTGCCTTAACCTCTAAGCCATTTCTCCAGCACTAAAAAAAAAAAAAAAAAAAAAAAAATTAAAAGAAAGAAAGCCAGGTCTGGAGAGATGGCTTCGCTTGTAATGCATTAGCCTGCAAAGCCAAAGGATCCCAGTTCAATTCTCCAGAAGCCACAGAAGCCAGATGCACAAGGGGCCATATGCATCTGGAGTTCGTTTGCAGTGGCTGGAGGCCCTGCAAACCCATTCTCTCTCTCTCTCCCTCCCCCTCTTTCTCTCTCTCAAGTAAATAAATAAAATATACTTAAAAAAAATAAGCCATGTGTGGTGGTGCACACCTTTAATTCCAGCACTCGGGAGGCAGAGGTAAGAGGATCACTGTGAGTTCAAGCCCCGCCTAAGACTAGACAGTGAATTCCAGGTCAGTCTGGGCCAGAGTAAAACTCTACCTCAAAAAAAAAAAAAAGCAAGCCAGCTGTCACTTAGTAGCCATGTAACCTTGGGCATGTTACTTGTCCTTTTCATACCTCCATTTCCTAATTTGTAAAATAGGAGTAATAATAGTATAAAAATAATAATAGTATCAATAATAGTATCAAAAGCTGGCTTATGAGAATGGCAAGATAAAATATACAAAGTGGGGCTGGAGAGATGGCTTAGTGGTTAAGCGCTTGCCTGTGACGCCTAAGGACCCCGGCTCGAGGCTTGATTCCCCAGGTCCCACGTTAGCCAGATGCACAAGGTGGCACACACATCTGGAGTTCGTTTGCAGTGGCTGGAGGCTCTGGTGCGCCCGTTCTCTCCCTCTTTCTCTCTCTCTATCTGCCTCTTTGTCTCTCTATCTGTTGCTCTCAAATAAATAAATAAAAATAAACAAAATAGTTTATACACACACAAAGTGCTTAGCATCCAGCCTGTTACCAGATAATAACAGTGATATCTGCTCATACTTCCAACTTCATGTTTTATTTCTAAGACCTTGGGCATGGAGTGCTGTGTGGCCTCTGGGAGCTGCCACGGTAAGAATCCTCCAGAACCCAAGATTGCCAGTGCGGCAGGAATCCAGTGACACAGAGGACACTGAGCAGCCCTGCTTGCACTGGACAGGTCAGCCTTGGTTGTGACCAGCAGCATGCTAGGCTGTGACAGATGACCATCTCTGGCCGCTGCTCCCTAAAGGCTAGCATCTGTCTTCTGGCTGTGACAATTCAATGTGTCAAATGTTCCTGGGGAGCAAAGTTGCCCTAGCAATGGAGGCACTAGGGCTGGCACACAGGAAGGGGGAGAGCGCCCCGGCAGGAAACTGAGTCAGCCAAGCGTCTGTCGTGAGCGCACTATGTCAGAAACAGACGGACACACTTGTGTCTTCTGACCATGTCGGATTTTACTGCCTAATAATAAATTCACAAGCTACGCCGGTTTTATTGGCTGAAAGCTACCAAGCGGTCCATATTTCCCTTGCCAGCTGGCAGAGGCGAACACAGATTCTTTTATCCCAGTCTTCATTACTAAGGTTACCTCTCAGGATCACACACTGCACTACATACCTACATGGAGAGAGAGAAGAAGGAGGAGAAGAAGGAGAAGAGAGGATGGAGAATGGCTGCAAGATGGTTAAAGAGGCTGCAGAGTTCCAAAAAGTCTTCCTGGAGGTAGAGAGGAGACATGGAGGGATAAATGGCTGCAGAAGCTAGAAATGACAAGCCCAGCTGCAGAGCCGAGCCCTGCTCAGCCCGAGATGGTGCTGAGAGGTGCAGGACTTCTTTGTCACATCTTAGTCGGGCGTGGTGGCGTACAACTTTAATCCTAGCACTCGGGAGGCAGAGGTAGGAGGATGGCCGTGAGTTCAATGCCACCCTGAGACGACATGGCGAATTCCAGCCTGGGCTAGAGTGAGACCCTACCTCAAAAAAAAAAAAAAAAAAAAACACTAAAATTTTATTTTTTTTATTGATAGCTTCCATAACTATAGACAATAAACCATAGTAATTCCTCCCTCCTCCACATTCGCCTTTGCAACTCCACTCTCCATCATACCCCTTCCCCTTCTCAATCAGTCTCTCTTTTATTTTTGATGTCATCATCTTTTCCTCCTATTATGATGGTCTTGTGTAGGTAGCGTCGGGCTCTGCGAGGTCATGGAGATCCAGGCCAGTTTGTGTCTGGGGGGAGCACGTTGTAAGGAGTCCTACCCTTCCTTTGGCTCACGTTCTTCCCACCACCTCTCCTTTTATCGTTCCATCAGGGCCTTTGAGGCAAGGTGCAGGACACCAGTTCTGCACGGCTGTTTGACAGATGGGTGATGGAGCTGGATGTCCGTGATAGTGCAGGAGAGAGACGGGGCTCTGGGCTGAGAACTCCCCAGACTCATGACTCTCAAGTCTTGTGTCCTTGCCCATTTTCAGCAAAGAAATGAAAAGTATGGACAGTGAGAAGAGTAAGTTATGCAGGATTTATAAAAGGAGAGTGGAAACAGGAGAGAGAGAAAAAAGCATGAACACTTCCAAGCCAAGAGGAATTCTTCACCATCCCCAACTACCCACAGCTAATCTCTCTCCTCATGAGCAGAGGGTGGGCATCACCCCCTGGCCAACATCAGATGGACCACAGCAACAGGAGAGTGTGCCAAATACTGGCAAGGGGAAACTGGCTATAATACCCATAAGCCTGACCCGAACAATACACTGCCTCCAGGAACCACTAATTCCCAAATCTCCATCAGCTTGGAACCCAGCATTCAGAACACCTAAGTTTATGGGGAACACCTGAATCAAACCACCACATTCCGCCCCGGCCCCCATAAACTGATAACTATCCATGGTGTAAAATGCAATGCATTTAGTCCAGCTTTAAAAGTCACCATAGTTTTTATCAATCCCAGTGATGTTCAAACATCTCTATAGTCCAAAGTCTTTCAACTGAGCTATAGTACTAAAAATTTAAAAAAAAAACACCATAAGTGCACAGAATAAACACTCACACTGAAAAATATGACGTTGGGCATAGCAAAGAAATATTCAGCCAATACAACATTAAAACAACCAGGGCAAACATCAAACTTGCTAGCTCCAAGTCCAATAACTCTAGTCAGTGACAAATCTCCAAGTCCAATAATTCTAACCAGCAACAAGTCTCTGGAGTTCCAATTCCGCCCCTCCAGCTAGGCTACTCACAGTTCTGGAAAGCTTTATTCCTGGCCCAGCAGCTTTCCTCAGCAGCCATCTCGTGGTCCCGGCATCTCCACTGGGTCTCCACTGCAACCCACGGTCCATCCTCACGGCTCCATCAGATCTCCATGCAGGCATCCAGCAAACCTGCTTCACACTGCCCATGGCCATTTCCAAAACATAAGACTGTGTTGCAAACTCAATCACCCTCTCTTTCTGCATTTGTTATACTTCATAATATCAGGTGGGCTGCCAATTGCTAATCCAGGAGACAATAAAGCAGACTGAAGAACAGGACGCTCCTTGAGCATTCAGGCCCCTTCAAAAGACTGCATTCTTTCTGTTGTCCCAATGCAGTCAGCTGGCCCAATCTCAATGGTTGTAATCTCTCATACAATTGTATCTGAATAGGCAGCAGTTTTGGCCCAAAGATTTCATATTTTTCTGTGCCATATCCCTCTGCTCATACCAGTTCATTTCTCTGCAAAGCAACCCTGCACAACTTCTCAAGACAAGGGCATAACAGCAAGCTTCTCACACAAACTGCTAGTAGCCCAGTCCAGGCAAAGCTCTTGCTCACCCTCACAAGCCAAACCTCGCAGTCCACGGTTCTTACTGCATTCAGGTTTTCCAGCTCTGACCAGAATAGTCCATCAAGCTGTACTTACAGCATTGAAAGGCATCTCTTAGGCCAAGGTTTCAAATCCTTCTGCATTCCTCTCCAAAAGGCCAAAAGCCACAATGTCAGGTTTCTAGCAACAAACGACACAGGTTTACCTTGCTGGCAGAAAACACTTGACCAAGAGCAGTTTATGGGGAAAAAGGGGGGTTATTTTAGCTTATAGACTCAAGGGGAAGCTTCATGATGGCAGTGGAAAACAATGGCATGAGCAGAGGGTGGACATCACCTCCTGACCAACATTAGGTGGACAGCAGGAACAAGAGAGTATGCCCAACACTGGCAAGAGAAAACTGGCTATAATACCCATAAGCCCGCCCCCCAAAATACACTGCCTCCTGGAGGCGTTAATTCCCAAATTTCCATCAGCTGGGAACCTAGCATTCAGAACACCTGAGTTGATGGGAAACATCTGAATCAAACCACCACACCAACTTAACAAAAGAGGTGAAGAGTCAGGCTTCAAAAAGTACCCAGGTGCCCAAGCCTATTCTCCATGACTGGAGACCCCCATGGTGGGCTCAAGGCATCGGTAACAGAAGCTCCAGCTCCGTGGTCCCCTCTCCACATTGGGATAAGGAAGTGAGGTCTTCTTGCCAGAAACACAGGCTTTTGCCAGAGTGTTTAGGGCGGAGTCTGGAGGACCGGTGAAATCAACAAGACTGGAACGATCCTGCAGAAAGCAGGTGCAGCAGGTGGGCTGGAACAGCCCGCGGCTCAGGGGCTGCTGTTATTCACCTGTCTGGATCTGGGGCTCAGGACGGGCTTGAATGCAAGAATTTAACCTAGGTCCAAAGAGCAGGACTGAAGGAAATATGCCATTGTAAATACACGGTGCTCCACGTTTTCGGGAGAGGGGGAGTAAAGAGGCTAAGGCAGGCTTTGGAGAGGAGCCAGGACTTAGCTCCTAGAGCACCTCTGATGCCATTCTCTGCAATGTCACCACCCACCTCTGCACCCTGACCAGTCTCTGCTGCCCTCCTACACACACTCCTTCCTCTCACCTGAGTAACCTTGAGGGCGGGTGGCAACAACGTCCAACTCAGTGGCTGGCATGTTTGGATTATGTTGAAAGGGAGGAGAGTGGATTCATCACCTGTCCTTCTCATTCCGAGAGTGGGGCTTCTGCTGTCAGCTTAAAAATAATGGGACAGTGGTCGGGAGTGGTGTCGCACGCCTTTAATCCCAGCACTCGGGAGGCAGACGTAGGAGGATCGCCGTGAGTTCGAGGCCACCCTGAAACTACAGAGCGAGTTCCAGGTCAGCCTGGGATAGAGCAAGACCCTGCCTCAAAAAAAAAAAAAAAAAAAAAAAGGGACAGTCAGAGCACCGGTTGTGTGACGTGCTAGTTGAGAGATGGCCGGGGCACCGGGGGCAGTCGACAAAGGGGCTGAAGTGTTCGTCCCCAGGGTTTCCTGCCTGCGCTGCAGGAGCGTTGCAGTCAGGTTCACGTTGCTGGCAGAAAGCACCCGACCAAGAGCAGCTTATGGGGGGGCAAGGGGCTTGTTTTGGCTTCCAGACTTGAGGGGAAGCTCCGTGATGGCAGGGGAAAAGAATGACATGAGCAGAGGGTGGACATCACCTCCTGGCCAACATCGGGTGGACAATAGCAACAGTGTGCCAAACACTGGCAAGGGGAAGCTGGATAGAACACCCATAAGCCCGCCCCCAACAACACTTGGCTTTCAGGAGGCTTTGATTTTCAAATTTACATCAGCTGGGGACCTGGCCTTCAGAACACCTGAGTTTATGCGGGACACCTGACTCAAACCGCCACAAGGAGATTCAGGCTCCTAACAAGTTGAAACCACCTCATGGGGACGATCTCTGTGGGAACACCTTGTGAGCCCCCAGTTTCTCCATCTGTGATTAAGGGGAGTCAAGGCTATGGCAGGGGGTGAACCCGGAACAGACCAGCCATGCTGGGCAGAATAAGAGAACCGAAGGTTCCAGAATCTCTAACCACCCCTAGAGCTGCAGAAGGCTGCTTCCTCCTCCATCCCTGTTGCCCTTCTAACCTTGCACAGAGGGACGGCCTCTCTGCCACCCCCGGGCATAATCACAGGCTCTGGCTGGAGTTTTCTCCTCTTTCCATGTGTATTAAATATTAACTTGGGTTTTGTTTCGGTTTAGCTTTCTGCTTGCTGAGCCTACACGTGCTCAGAGGGGATTAGTCTCCCTCGTGTGCTTAAAACACAACACCCTTATTGATGTAGGCAGAGCTGGCTAACTTGCTTTTTTTTTTTTTGATTTATTTTTTTATATTTTATTTCCTTATTTATTTGAGAGGGAGAGGAAGAGGCAGAAAGAAAGAGAGAGTGGGCATGCCAGGGCCTCCAGCCACTGCAAATGAACTCCAGACACATGCACCACCTTGTGCATCTGGCTTATGTGGGTCCTAGGGAATTGAACTGAGGTCCTTAGGCTTCCCAGGCAAACACCTTAACCAATAAGCCATTTTCTCAGCCCAAGATTTATTTTTTTAAGATTTATTTTTATTTATTTATTAGAGACAGAGAGAGATGAAGAGAGAGAGAGTTAAAGAGAGAGAGAGAATGGGCATGCCAGGGCCTCTAGCCACTGCAAACGAACTCCAGATGTGTGTGCCACCTTGTGCATCTGGCTTATGTGGGACCTGGAGAATTGAACCTGGATCCCCAGGCTTCACAGACATGTGCCTTAACTGCTAAACCATCTCTCCAGCCCTTGCTTTATTATTATTATTATTATTTATCTCTTCACTCCAGCCTCAATCTCATATTCCTTCTCTAACTACCATCTCACTCCTATGATTTCTGGACACTCCCAATATATATTCCTATTGACATCTAGGCTAAAAATTATTATAGTATTATAATAACATATAGCATACATAATATATAATTGACATATGTAATATAGCACATACAAGGGGTGCATTTTTATAAGTGCATAAATAACCTTTCGGTATATGTTGCTCACTGGGTCTTACCTTTCCCCAGTGTATGCTCTGAGATTGCTCTAAATTGATGTAAGTAGAAGTCCACCAGAATACACTTTTTGTCTGCTGAATGGTACTTATGCATATAACATTTTCTCTATTAACTTTGTTTTAATATATTTTATTTATTATTTGAGAGAGAGGAAGATATAGAGAGAATGGACACACCAGGGCCTTTAGCCACTGCAAATGAACTCCGGACACATGCACCACTTTATGCATGTGGCTTATGTGGGTGTTGGGGGATCAAACCTAGGTCCTTAGGCTTTGCAGGCAAGTACCTTAACCGCTAAGCCATCTCTCTAGCCCTCTATTGACTTTTCTTTAAAAAAATATATTTTATTTTTTATTTATTTGAAAGAGAGTGAAGGAAAAACAACAACAGATACATAGAGAGAACAGAAACAGCAGGTCTTCAACCCCTGCAAAGGAACTCAAGACTCATGTGCCACTCTGTGCATTTGGCTTATGTGGGTCCTGGAGAATCGAACCTGGGTCTTTTGGTTTTGTAGGCAAATACCTTAATCATTAAGCCATCTCTCCAGTCCTCTAGTGACTTTTCTTCTAATAAGTTTCCAGATGTTTCCAACTTCAACATTTTACAAACAACTCTGCGCTGGACATAGTTGTACACATATTGTTGGGGTCTGGGCAGGTTTCTTTTATTTTTTATTTTTTTATTATTTTTTTATTTGAGAGCGACAGACACAGAAAGACAGATAGAGGGAGAGAGAGAGAATGGGCGCGCCGGGGCTTCCAGCCTCTGCAAACGAACTCCAGACGCGTGCACCCCCTTGTGCATCTGGCTAACGTGGGACCTGGGGAACCGAGCCTTGAACCGGGGTCCTTAGGCTTCACAGGCAAGCGCTTAACCGCTAAGCCATCTCTCCAATCCAGGGCAGGTTTCTTAAGGAAAGCATTCAGGAGAGAGCCATGGCTGGGTTAGACCTGCCTGTGGCATCACTTAGCACATGCACACTGCTTCCCAGAAAGGTTAAACCAGGTGACAGTCTCAGACAGCTTCTGCTTCCCTTCACCTTTGGCGGTGTTTGATCTCCAGCCTTTAAATATTTGCCAGTCTGACAGTGTGACCCATACCCACATCGAATCCACACCCTCCTCGGTTTTTCTCCTATTTCCTTCTATCAGCTTCAGGCTAAAGTGTCAGCATGTTTTTTTTGCTGCCTCCAGGGAAGCAATATGATGAAGCAGGGATGGAGAAGTGCCTCTTTCTGCCATTTGAATTTCAAAAGCCTGACCTCCTGGAGAACCAAAAAGGATTCATGGCACAGAAAAAGATCCAGAAGAGAAGCTATGAAAACATACAGAAGAGCAAGCCGCCCCTCAAGCTGGACCACTTGACCATGGCGGACTGCTGGGTGAAAAAGGGAAGAAAAGGGCCAAGGAGGTGTACCCACAGGACGTTGGCCAGGTTAAAAGTGAATGCAGGGAGGGCTGGAGAGATGGCTTAGCGGTTAATCGCTTGCCTGTGAAGCGTAAGGACCCCAGTTCGAGGCTCCCCAGGTCCCACGTTAGCCAGATGCACAAGGGGGCGCACGCGTCTGGAGTTCGTTTGCAGAGGCTGGAAGCCCTGGCGCGCCCATTCTCTCTCTCCCTCTATCTGTCTTTCTCTCTGTGTCTGTCGCTCTCAAATAAAATAAATAAAAAAAAAAAATTATAAAAAAAAAGTGAATGCAGGGCCTGGAGGGATGGCTTAGTGGTTAAGGCATTTGCCTGCAAAGCCAAAGGATCCAAGTTCAATTCCCCAGGACCCATGTAAGCCAGCTGCTAAAGGGGGTGCACACGTCTGGAGTTCATTTGCAGTGGCTAGCTGGAGGCCCTGGAGTGCCCATTCTCTCTCTCTCTCCCTCTTTCTCTCTCAAATAAATAAAATTAAAAAAAAAAAAAAACATTTAAAGAATAGAGATGGTCAAGTTTGTCCATACAACGAAGGATAGCTAGACTTAAAAAAAAAAAAAGTAAATGCAGGGGCTGGAGAGATGATGGCTCAGTGGTTAAAGGCACTTGCTTGCAAAGCCTGCCAGCTCCAGTTCAATTCCTCAGCACCCAACAAACCCAGATGCACAAGGTGGCACCTGGAACTCGCCTGCAGTGCCTGGAGGCCCTGGTGCACCCCTTCTCATTCTCTAGCCCCCCCCTTTCTCTGGATAATAAAAAATAACTTTATAAAAAACAGAGTACGGCTAGAGAGATGGTTTAGTGGCTAGGGCACTTGCCTGCAAAAACCTAAGGGCCCAAGTTCAATTCTCCATTACCCATGTAAACCAGGTGTTCAAGGTGGTGCACGCATCTGGAGTTCATTTGCAGTGGCTGGAGGCCCTGGCGCGCCCATTCTCTCCCCCCACCTCTCCCCCTGCCTCCCTATCTCTCAAATAAAAAGTAAATTACTTTCAAAAACGAAACAGAGTAACCTGGGCAAGCGAGGTCTGTGGTTGCCCGTAGCAAATATCTGTGACCAGATATTTCAAGTTTTTCATGAGAATCCAAACTGAACTTGTTTTTCTGAAATGCTGCTTTTAAAAATAGTACGGGGAAAAAGAAAAATTGAAAACACATTTTAAAGCCAATCAAAGACTATAATGAACCTGCCAGTACCTACCCCCAAGTTTCAGCAGTGGTAAACAGTGGCCGATTTTGCGTCATTTTTATTCTCATCACGCACATCTCCCACCCTGAAACTTTAAACAAAATCCCAGATTCACCATTTTCTTTGTACAGACTTGCGTGTGCGTGTGTGTGTGTGTGTGTGTGTGTGTGTGTGTGTGTGTGTGTGTGTGCGGTTTAAGGTCTGCTTTATTAGATTAAGAGGAGGAAAGTGGAGGAAGGGCAGGAGGGGGTAGAGAGCATCCACATGGGGATACCAGCCCCTCTCCCCACCGGAGCTGAGCCGGAGGAAGGCCTATGAGAGCGGCGAGCTGGAGGTCCAGACCTCCGGAGAGGGGAACAGCCGAGAAGAATGGACTCTTGTTTTCAGTCATGACACAGCATCATAACGTTCTCCATACTGCAAGTAGAACAAAATAAGAAAACTCCGATTTTTTGAGTTTGTCCTAAAAAAAAAAAAAAAAAAAAAAAAAAAACGACAAAACACTAGCACATGGGTATTCCTCATAAGTGATTTACTGACAGATTTTGTTTCCTTCTGAACTGAGGGGTTTTGTTCTTAGCTCAAGAATTTTTTCGTACATTCACTTAGTATTTTGTTTAGTCATTTCCTGGCTTTATATTTTGTTTTCATTTTTGTGCTTCCTCATCTTTTTTCAGTGTTGTCTTTTGCTTGTCATAGCTTGTATTTAAGTATGTGTGGTAAGTTTTTTTTTTTTTCCAGCAATAATAGGTGATTAAACAATGAACATTTCTATGTTTAGCCCTGAACAATAACAATCAAAACTTCAACCCTCTTGTATGAGGAAGTTTTAAAAAAAAGGAGAGCGTATACCAAACAATGGCAAGAAAAATTTCAAAGAAATTTTTAAAAATTGTGCAATGGAAAAGACATACTTATTAATAAAATATTAAGAACAGCCGGGCGTGGTGGCGCACGCCTTAAATCCCAGCACTCGGGAGGCAGAGGTAGGAGGGTCGTCATGAGTTCAAGGCTACCCTGAGATTATAGAGTAAATTCCCAGTTAGACTGGGCTAGAGCGAAACCCTACCTTGAAAAACCAAAATACATAAATAAAATTTTAAGAACGAATATATACCACCCCAAAGTAGAGCCGAAAAGTACAAAATTTGGTGGGACTGGGGTATCATAGCTCAGAGCAGTAGAACGCTTTCCTAGCGTACTTAGGACCTGGGTTCGTCCTTAGAGTCGAGAGACAAAGTAGTTACAAACACAAGGAAATTTCATCTTAGAAAAGCAATTATTAGCTGGGCGTGGTGGCACACGCCTTTAATCCCAGCACTCGGGAGGCAGAGGTAGGAGGATCTCTGTGGGTTCGAGGCCACCCTGAGATGACAGAGTCAATTCCAGGTCAGCCTGGACCAAAGTGAGACCCTACTCAAAAAAACAAAAAAAAACAAAAAAAAGAAAAGAAAAGCAATGATTAAATTATTACAAGAAATGTTAATGACCTATCCTCATTTTGGCTTAGATTCTGCTGAGTGATGCCAGGAACCCAAAGCCATGGCAGCTTAGTGGGATGGGCTGTTTCCTTAAGTCGCGAGAAGCCAGGGTAGAAGATCTCAAGAGCCGGTGGGAAGGTTGCAGAAGTCATCAGAGACTCCAGCGCTTCCCAACGTCACGTCCTGCGGTGCCTGACCTCATTTTATAAAATGCGTGCTTGTCTTCCCAGGCTCCGTCTCTGCGTTCCAGGCACAAGGGGAAAAGTTCAAAGAAAGAAAGAAAGAAAAAAAGCATATGCCAGCTGAATTAGTCCTTTTGAAGTTGGAAAACAAGCTTTTCTGGAAACCCCACCCAATAGCCTCCCTTTTAGATCTCACTGGGCCTAACTATGCGCATGGCCATCTCTGATCACAAGCGAGGCTTGTCTGCGTATTTGTCTTTCACCTGGGTGCGTTCCCATCCTGAACACCATCGGATTTATCATAGAAGGGAATATGTGCAAACTGTATTAGATGACACATCAAGTAGCAATGTCTGCCTCTCGCTTTTTTTTTTAAGGTAGGGTCTCGCTGTAGCACAGGCTGACCTGGAATTCACTATGGAGTCTCAGGATGGCCTTGAACTCATGGTGATCCTCCTACCTTTGCTTCCCGAGAGCAGGGATTAAAGATGTGAGCCACCATGCATCTGCCCCTCACATTTTAATAAACCAGCATGGGGCTGGAGAGATGGCTTAGCGGTTAAGCGCTTGCCTGTGAAGCCTGAGGACCCCGGTTCTAGGCTCGATTCCCCAGGACCCACGTTAGCCAGATGCACAGGGGGGCGCACGCGTCTGGAGTTCGTTTGCAGTGGCTGAAGGCCCTGGTGCTCCCATTCTCTCTCTGCCTGTTGCTCTCAAATAAATAAAAATAAAGAAAAAGAATTAAAAAAATAAATAAACCAGTGTCATGTGCTGGATGTTTGTGGGTTCCTGGCAGGCTCATGTGCTAAGGCTCCAGCCCTCGGTGAGATGGTATTTGGAGATGGGCCTTTGGGAGGTCAGTGAGTTTAAATGAGGTCAGGCAGGTAGGGTTCACATGATGTGATCGATGCTATCTCTTCACGAGCACACCAAGGGAACACACTGCAAAAATGCAGCCATACCTTTACACACACACACACACACACACAATGGAGTTCAGCTTCTCTGTGTACAGGAAGGGAAAGGGGGAAAGACAGGCTGAGTCGCCTCACTGTGGAAATCCTCTTGAAGTTCCACATTGAACAAAATCGGGGCTCTATTACTAAAGAAAGGGAACACGAGGTGAGCAGCCGGCACTCTCTGCCATGTTCCTCAATGCAGAGACCATGCCTGATCTACTAGAATGTTCTAGATACGCTGCGAACCTGCTTGGGCCACAGTAACTTGGAAAGCTTAGTCTAAGTTCATTTTAGGCCAAGCAGATGTTGCTCCTGAGATCCACGCTGGCCTGAGCGGATGCAGATAACAACTACAGTGACCAGAGCGAGTAACCTAACAATCTTACAAAGTGAACAGTGCCAGTTTACTGGAAATATCCTCAGCAGATGTAAGGGTATGTGTGTGTGCGTGCGTGTGTGCGTGCGTGTGTGTGTGTGTGTGTGTGTGTGTGTGTGTGTATGTAGGGGATGTACTGGGTAGACTTTCCCAAAGTCATACAGTGAACAGGAGGTAGAGGTGTGGTTGGACCCCAAAATTCTGCTTCCACATTATTCTTTTCTGTTTGTTTGTTTTCTGTGTGTGTTTTTTGTTTTTGTTTTTGTTTTTTTGTTCGTTTTTTGAGGTAGGGTCTTGCTCTAGCCCAGGCTGACCTGGAATTCACTATGGAGTCTCAGGGCGGCCTCGAACTCATGGTGATCTTCCCATCTCTGCCTCCTGAGTTGCTGGAATCCACCTTATTCTTTTTTTTAATATTTTTTGTTCATTTTTATTTATTTATTTATTTGAGAGCGACAGACACAGGGAGAAAGACAGATAGAGGGAGAGAGAGAGAATGGGCGCGCCAGGGCTTCCAGCCTCTGCAAACGAACTCCAGACGCGTGCGCCCCCTTGTGCATCTGGCTAACATGGGACCTGGGGAATTGAGCCTCGAACCGGGGTCCTTAGGCTTCACAGGCAAGCACTTAACCACTAAGCCATCTCTCCAGCCCATCCACCTTATTCTTAATGTCTTAGTGCCACTGCCTTTCCCTTTCTTTGTCTTGGTCTGGCCGACTATAAATAACACTCTAGACTTAGGGGCTGGGGAGACGACTAAGCAGTTAAAGGTGCTTATTCAGAAAGCCAGATGGCCCTGGCTTAGCCCCCCAGGATCCACATAAAGCCACATGCACAAAGTGCCACATGCGCTTGCCAGCACTGTGACAGCTGGCTGACCCGGAGATGGCCTCCACCTCACTGCACTTTGACTTTTCAGCGCCAGGCGATGTGTGTGGTGTCGTCATCAACAGACACTTCTGGTCCTGGTGGGCTAGCAAGATCTTTGGTCATGGTCTGTATTGTTATTTAGGGGTCTTATAGGCCTCCCTGACCAACAGCTCACTGTGGGTGGGCGGCGAGGGGAACGGGATTTACCTTCAGGGTAAAGCTTTCATTACCCTAGCAGGAACCTCCACCAAAACTCTCTCACACACACTCCTTTTTAAAAGAAAATGATATCTTTTGCCAGGTGTGGTGGCACAAGTCTTTAATCCCAGCACTTGGAAGGCAGAGGTAGGAGGATCGCTGTGAGTTTGAGGTCACCCTGAGACTACAGAGTGAATTCCAGGTCAGCCTGGGCTATCGTGAGACCCTACCTCGAAAAATCAAAAGAACAAAAATCTAACAAAATTATATCTTTTAATTAGCTATAAAGAAGCAGGTTTCCATAGTACTTATTCACAGCATCTTTATAGTTTTTGTTTCTGATTTTTAATATTTTTATTTATTTATTTGAGAGAGAGAGAGAATTCACATGCCAGGGCCTCCAGCTGCTGCAAACAAACTCCAGACACACAGACCACCTCCTGGGTAATCAAACCTGGGTCCTTCAGCTTTGCAGGCAAGTGTGTTCACCACTAAGCCATCTCTCCAGCCCCATCTTTATAGTTTTGCATCCTTCCTCTCCCTCTCTTATTATAGTTTCTTTCTTATTGCTGGGATGACCAAAAGCAGCTGATGGGAGGAAAGTTTTTGTTTTGGTTTACAGTCTGGAGGGGAAGCTTCAGGATGGCAGGGGAAAGCTTGGCATGAGCAGGGGCTGGATTTCACCTCTGCCACCGCAGATGGGCAGCAGCAGCAGGAGAGTGAGCTGAATTCTAGCAGCAAGGAGCTGGCTATAACACCCCTAAGCCCACCCCCAACAACACACCTCCTCCAGCAAACCTCCGCCTTCTGAATTGTCACCAGCTGGAGATCAAGCAATCAGAACACGTGAGTTTATAGGGGACACTTGATTCACACTTAGGAGCTGGTTTTGGTACGGCACACCTATGATCCCAGCACTGGAAAGGTAGAAACAAGCACCCAAGAGTTCAAGGCCAGCTTAGGCTATACGAGACCTTGTCTCAAAACACCATAATAGAAAAGTCTTCTTAGAGAGAGGGTATGCCCATCAGAAAGTCTTTGAAAACACCATACTTATCCCCTTTGATCCATGCTACTCTCAGTCTTGAAAATCTGCTTCTTACAGATGACAGTGAATACCAGGGAGAACCAAGATCTCTCCACACAACAAGAAAAGATAACCGACTGTCTAGAATGAGACGAGTCATCTCTACCACATCTACCAGGGCCCGAGAGATGCCACAGAGAAAGTGCCGATTTAAACATGTGTGCTGCTCTCGCTGCTGGCCTGACAACCTCCCCCAGTGGGATGGTGGTAGACACTGAGGAAACTCAAAACTCATCAAGGCAGAAATTCAGAGGACACAGAGAGCTTAACACTGAAGAGACTCATAACATGTCTGCCAAGGCTCAGGGGACATTAGGGCAGAAAGACTGTGAGAGCCACACAGTGACAAGATGTATCCTGAGACATTGTCCCCACCCACAGAGGCTGACTGATACATTCATGACCCCACAGTGAATACCAGTAACCCACTGGGGAGGGTCTTCAGTGGTAGGGGAAAGAAGGTTTAGGACCAGATTATGGGATTATGACCAACATGCATTGTGTCCATACTATAATACTGTAATAATAAACTTCAAAACCAAATATTTTTAGAATATTGAAAATCACTGATCTAGGGAATTGCATATAAATCACAAATATTACATTAAAAATATATAGAATGGGGGGCTGGAGAGATGGCTTACGGGTTAAAGCGCTTGCCTGCAAAGCCAAAGGACCCAGGTTTGATTCCCCATGACCCATGTAAGCCAGAAGCACAAGGTGGTGCAAGTATCTGGAGTTTGTTTGCAGTGGTTGTATGCCCTGGCATGCCCATTTTCTCTCTCCCCTTCTCTCTCTGTCTCTCAAATCAATAAATAAATAAAATTTAAAAATATATATAGAATTGGGTTGGAGAGATGGCTTACTGTTTAAAACATTGCCTGTAAAACCTAAGGATCTAGATTCAACAACCCAGAACCCACGTAAGTCAGATATACATGGTGGCGCATGCATCTGGAGTTTGTTTGCAGTGGTTAGAGGACCTTGTGTACCCATTTCTCTCTCTATCTTTATTTCTCCCTCTCTCTCTCTCTAATAAATAAATAAATAAAAATAAAAACATACAGCATGTATTTAAATAAATAATAGCTTCCCTTTTAGGGCCTGTGACTTTCCCCATCATAAGCTTTAGACTAATTTTTTTGTCTGTTTTGTTTTTTGAGGTAGGGTCTCACTCTGGCCCAGGCTAACCTGGAATTAATGATGTAGTCTCAGGGTGGCCTCGATCTCACGGTGATCCTTCTACCTCTGCCTCCGGAGAACTGGGATTAAAGATGTGCCCCACCACGCCCAGCTACATTAGACTTAAAAAAAAAACATTTTATTTATTTATTTGGAGAGAGAGAATGAGAGAATGGGCATGCCAGGTCCTCCAGCCACTGCAAATGCACTCCAGATGTATGTGCCACCTTGAGCATCTGGTTCATGTGGGTCCTAGGGAAATGAACCATGGTTCTTTGGCTTTGCAGGCGAGTGCCTTAACCACTAAGCCATTTCTACAGCCCCCTAGATTAGAATTATTTTTTAGTACCAGGTAAGAATCCTTTCACATTGAACGGGCTTCTAATCCAATCTGAGAACAGCTGATTAACCCCATGATCACCATGCCGCCATGGCGCCAGTGGGAACGTCTTGCCAGGCTGATGGTCCGTGTAGCTTGCAGAGCCCGCTGCTGGGTTAAGACTGTTGGTGACTTTCCTTCCCAGAAGCCTGCAGGGCACTTTCCAGCACTGCCACAGCTAGTCAGCAAGGAGGAAGCTTCCAGCTCGAGTTCAGCTCGATTTCTCAGTGTCCCGAAATGAAAACGCGTGGTGTCCTCAGCGACAGGGACTTACCCTGGAGCTCTGGTGGACAACCGAGAGCATTGGCAGTGACCTGTTCATTTGGGGAGCCTCAAAGGCTTCCCTGACCAACAACTCGATGAGAGATAGCCCACCCCTAGCATTGGGATTTTCCTATAATAACCAGCGGCTCTGGGAAGAGCATCATCTACCCTTGCAGGGCATTTGGACTGTCACTCTTCTTCAACTGCATTTTTAAATTAGCAACAAAGAAGTAGGTTTCCATGCGGCTTGCTCACATGTCTGTAGTTTTTGTCAACCCTCTCCCCAGTCTCTCACCATGTCGCCATCGCCGCTTTTCTGTCCCCTAACAGTGCCCTTAGTTACTTGAGCTCTACCCCTGCCCTGGAACCCGCCCGGCTCCTTGTCCCCTCTTCAATGGCCCCTTTCTAGCTTACCGGCCTCTACTGACTTACATATGAATATAAAAATTCTGATTTTTGGCTTATTTTATTTTTTTTATTTGACAGAGAAAGAGGGAGAGAGAGAGAGAGAGAATGGGCGCACCAGGGCTTCAAGCCGCTGCAAACGAACTCCAGACACATGAACCCCCTTGTGCATCTGGCTAACATGGGTCCTGGGGAATCGAACCTGGGTGCTTCGGCTTTGCAAGCAAATGCCTTAACCGCTAAGCCATCTCTCCAGCCCTAAATCTAAAAATTCCAAGCCAGGAACCGCATGTGAGAAAACATGAGGCATTTGTCTTTCTGAGACAGGACTATCTCACTTCATAGTCTCCAGGTCCGTCCGGTTTCCTCAGAATTTCATAATTTCATTTTTCTTTACAGCTGAACAAAACTCATGCGTGCGTGCGTGTGTGCGTGCATGGTGTAGCACATCTCATTCATTCAGCAGCTGATGGACATCTAGGCTGATTCCATTTCCTGCTTACTGTGACTACAGCAACCATAAGCATGAGGAACAAGGTTCTGTATTGCAGAGTCTCTGTAGTATATGCCAGAAGTGGCCCATGGCTGGTTCATACTGGTAGTTCTATTTTTAGCTTTTTGGAGGAATTTCCACACTGATTTTTGCATTTCCGCCAGAAGTGAATAAGGGTTCCTCTCTCCACACACCTTCTCTAGCACTTGTCACTTGATTTCTTGATGACAGCCAATCCAACTGGACTGAGACAAACATCTCAAAGTAGTTTGAACCCGTATTACCATGATGGCTGATGTTTAACACCTTTGAAAGTACTGTCAGGCCTTTCAAGTACAGCCCTCATGATGTCGGGAGATGATGCTGCCGTGCTGAGTCTCTGCAGTGTTTTTGGTTTTTGGTTTTTTTGTTTTGTTTTGTTTTGTTTTGTTTTTCAAGGTAAGGTTTCACTCTAGCCCAGGCTGACCTGGAATTCACTCTGGAGTCTCAGGGTGGCCTTGAACTCACGGCGATCCTCCTTCCTCTGCCTCCCAAGTGCTGGGATGAAAGGCGTGCGCCACCACGCCCGGCTTCCAATTCCAGTGTTGATTGTGGCCTTTCCATTGTGGAGCTTCTTGAGTACGTATGATCTCTTCTTCAGTACGAAGTGTTCCATGCAGGACTCTCTGTAGGGCTGACTTAGTGACCACTAAGCCTAATTCATAATGCTGGCTTTTGCCATAGAAATTTTTTCTTTCACCTTGCACTATATGCAGGATAATTTTGCCGGGTATAATAGTTTGGGTTGGAAGCTGTGGTCTTTCAAGTAATTCTGATGGGCTTACCTTTGTAAGTGATGAGTTGCTTTAAATCTTACAGATTTTAGCACTCTCTCTGTGTCTTTGTTTTGCGCATTTAGTGTGTTAACTATAATGTGATAAAAGTGACATGGGGGAGTTCTCCTCTGTCCTGTCTATTGACTACTCTGTATGCCTCTTTTCCTGGTCTCTCTTTTGTAAAAATTTCTCCTACAGTTTTATTGAAGGGTATTTTTTTCTATGTGGTTGGCCCATAGTTCCTCCCCTTCTTGTATGCCCATGATTTGAATGTTTGAAGTATCTCACATATTCCTCATGTTCCATTCTTATGTTTATTTTCTTTAAACTTTTCTTTGATTTTTGACCTCATGATCTATTTCTTCTGTCAAGTTCTGATAGCCTGCCTTCTACATTATCTATTCTGAAAAGAGAAGGTTCTCTACCAAAAGTGAGAGTAGCATTAATATAAGGGCGTGAACATTAACAGAAGTGCTTACTGGGCAGTTTAATAAGCATAGTATATACATTTAGCCAGACAGCAGCAGACGTTATACCCCTAGGGCTCATGACTACCCCTGTTTTAAGTTTTCAGTATCAGGAATGTATTCCCTCCCATGGAGCAGGCCTCCAGTCCAATTAGAGGGCAGTTGGTTTCCACCATGACAGATGTGCCACTATCACACCCTTTGGCTCATGTGGCCTGGCTGGCCAAATATAAGGCTTGCAGTGTCCACTGTGGAGTATCTTCACTGGTGATTTCTCTCTCTCCCATTGAACTGCATGCAGAATGGCTTCTTCCAGCTTTCTGTCAGCTGGTCTACATGGAGGTTTTCAGCTCAGTTCCAGCAGGATTTCTCAGTGGCCTTGCAGCCCAAGTATGTGGAGTCTTCAGCAATAGGGTCTTACCATCTATTCCTGGTGGGAAACCAAGGGCCTTGGCAATGGCCCGTAATGTTTTGGGGGCATCAGGGACCTCCCTGGCCAACAACTCACTGGATACATTATCTATTCTGTTAATAAGGCTTGCTCGGGATCCTTTGTAAATTGTTTCTTTCATTTTCTTTCCATTTGGTTTTTCTTTAGCATTTCCATCTCTTTATTGAGTTCCATTTTATTTATTTATTTATTTATTTTTGTTTTGTTTTCTCCAGGTAGGGTTTCACTCTAGCCTAGGCTGACCTGGAATTCACTCTATATTCTCAGGGTGGTCTCGAACTCACAGCGATCCTCCTACCTTTGCCTCCTCAGTGATTGGATTAAAGGTGTGTGCCACCATGCCTGGCTTAAGTTCCATTTTAATTTCTTGATTTGACATTTGTATTGTTTCTTGGCATTCATTCCTGCATTTGATGATGTCCTCACTGAGTTTTCCCACTGATCTCTTTTTTATTGATTATCATCCATCTCATTTAGTCATCTATTTGAGTATTTTTTTTTAAATTATTTTTCTTGTTTCTCTTCCGTTTCAGTCAGCCATTTGATCATGGCCTCTCTTAATCCATTGAATGCGTTTATTGCAATTTCACTTTGGAAATTCTATATCTGAAGTTTCCTCCTAGCTTTCACCAGAGGCTTCTCCTGGAAGACCAGGCATTCTTGTCAGGGACATCTTGTCTTGATTTCTCCTGTTACTTGTTTGGCGCTGGTGTTTGCCCATCTGGAGATGGCCCTTTTGTCTTGTTGACAGCGCAGCAAAAGCAGCTCTTGCAGAGGAGTCTGTGTTGAGAGGTAGGCATGGGATGGGGGCCCGTCTGCAGTTTAGGCTGAGCGCACTGAACGTTCCTCATTGTGAGTGCAGTCTCCAAGCCACCTGGGCTGGACCTTGGGCAGCCTGGCTACCCAGTGCCCAGGGCTGGTGGGTAAGATCAGCTAGAGTGCTGGCAGCACCCTGACAGCCGGTGGGAAGTGAGGTCATTGCCAAAGGGGGCTGGTCCCAAGTCCAAGCTGCTGGGTGCCAGGGTTGTATCCATGGGGGGGGGGGGGAGAGGGGAAGTGCTCACGTGGGCCCTGGTGAGACCCTACTTCGAAAAACAAACAAACAAAAAAATGATTCTTTCCATGCAAAAAAAAAAAAAAAAAACTGAATGAGAATTTTAGTGAACTAGTCTATGTTTTTTAAGTTATGTGTGTTGGTATATGTTCTCAATTAAGTATGTAAATCAATAGAAAATGGCTGTGATATATGAGTTTATTTCTCCAGGAAAGAAGAAGAGAATGAAAGGAAGGTAAGGAGACATTGTCTCCCTCCTCTGAATCTTTATTTTGACAAAGTATGAATGCAGAACTTAGATAATAAAGACTTCAAAAATCTGCATCTATTATCCATTATCCCATTGTGCCAAAGTGCAGATATATGTTCTCATAAGATAATTATATAAACCTAGTAACAAGTTTATAGATGAAGAAATTTCAGATAAATTTTCACTGTGATTTTTTTCTTTTTAATGCTGCTTAATTAGCACCATTACTTTTGTAATTAAAGGCAGTAAAGATACCTTTATTTTGAAAGGAATCAAACAGGATCTAAAGAACCCTGTTCCCGCCATGGGTAGGGACACCTTGGAACTCAGCTGGGGCTCCAGGTGTAGTTTAGTGGCAGAATGCTTGTCAACTGTACAGGAAGCCACGCGCCCCGTCTCCAGTAGCACACCGCGAAGTTAGAAATATGACATGAATCAAGAGAAAAATAGATCCTGCTCCTATTTTTAATTTATAGCATATTCCCATGTAAATATAATAAAGACAAATCTTCCCAGGCTATAAATAGTGCGTTATAATATTAGTAAGCTTTTCTAAACAAGAAGCTTCCTGTTAAAACATTGATTTCCTTCTCCTGTTATGAAAATCACCAATCATAGTAAAACAAATGAGCAGTACAGAGGGGCAGGGGCCTCTATTTTCCATGAGATAAGGAAACTGCTACAGGTCACAAGCAGGACCCATGAAGCAATCCTGCTGGATATGGTGAGAAGGAACCAGAGCGGAGAGATGGCATGCACTTCCCGAGGCCCAGGGCAGGACCCGGTCTTTCCAGCGTTCTGTGGTAGCAGCTTGGCTAATGATGCTTTCTTTTGTTTTGTTTTGTTTTGTTTTGTTCTAGATTATGTGGTAGCACAGATAGGTCTCTGGGGACTTGAGGAGAATCCTGTTGGGAGCAGATGTGCGACAAAGGAGGTGGGGCTGCCAGAGTCACTTTCCTGATCTTGCTTCTGTCCAAAAGGGGAGACCTGTGGGGATGGCAGGGGGGGGCGGGAGGTGGAGATGGGGGTAAGGCAGACGTGGTAGTCACCAGACTACACCCAAGAACTTAGAAGCCTGGGTCACGTGGACTTTCTGGACACAAAACACTGTGCAGACACAACCCCCAAAGAGAAGGAAACAGCTTGAGGGTTGTTTGAGGCAACAACGCCTGTTAAAACTGCAGGGTAGAGCTGGAGAGGTGGCTTAGCGGCTAAGGCCATTGGTCTGCAAAGCCAAAGGGTCCTGGTTCGACTCTCCAGGACCCACGTCAGCCAAATGCACAAGGGGGCGCATGCATCTGGAGGCCGTTTGCACTGGCTGGAGGTCCTGGGGTGCCCATTCTCTCTCTCTGCCTCATTCTCTCTCTCAAATAAGTAAATAAATAAATATTTTTTAAAACACTGAAAGGTAGTAGAGTCTCTCCAATCTCCTTACCTCCTTTTTTACACTTCAGTCATCAGGAAACTTCATCCAAAGACAGGTGATAATCAGGTATCTAAGCCTACGAGTTTTGGAGGCCCAAACTATACACCCAAAAACTAATTTGAAAATAACAAACACTAAAAAATAATCATCTAAGGAAGCAAACCATATGCTAGAGAAATTTTCCATATTGTCAAAACTATTTCAGACAACACCCTTTCTAGAAAACAATTCCAAAGGCAAGACATAAGAATTCAAAGATAAAGATAGCAAGTGAAAGAAAATGAGGGAAAGCAAGCTAGGATAAAAATGGAAAAACCATCCATGGTAAAGCTACTCAGAAGCACCCAGCCTGACAAGAAGTACATGCCAGGGCTTGAGAGACGGCTTAGCGGTTAAGCGCTTGCCTGTGAAGCCTAAGGACCCCGGTTCGAGGCTTGATTCCCCAGGACCCACGTTAGCCAGATGCACAAGGGGGCGCATGTGTCTGGAGTTCATTTGCAGTGGCTAGAGGCCCTGGTGTGCCCATTCTCTCTCTCTCTCCCACCCCCTCTCCTCGCTCAAATAAATAATAAAATATATTTTTAAAAAAGAAGTGCATGCCAGTGCAGTAGAGGCACATGGCCTTGGTGGATGAACAGTGGCTTTCTGATTGGCTAAGAGATCCACTCAGTGTAAAGGAACCCATATTGGGAATTGGGAACCAGATCTGAATCCTATGGAGACAAGGATTGTGTTCTCCAGTGTCAAGCTCCCACTAGTCTTTGGCTAAAAGAGGGGTTATACCCATCCAATTCTCTGTAAATGAATAACTCTTATCTGTTGCAGTCAGGTCTGCATTGCTGGTAGAAATCACCCAACCAAGAGCAGCTTCTGGGAAAAGAGGGTTATTTTGGCTTACAGGCTTGAGGGGAAGCTCCACGATGGCAGGGGAAAATGATGACATGAGCAGAGGGTGGACATCACCCCCTGGCCAACATCAGGTGGACCATAGCAACAAGAGAGTGTGCCAAACATTGGCAAGGGGAAACAGGCTATAACACCCATAAGCCTGCCCCCAACAATACACCACCTCCAGGAGGCATTAATTCCCAAAACTCCATCATCTAGGAACCTAGCATTCAGAACACAGTTTATGGGGGACACCACATATCCAATTCAACCTTCACTCTTCACTGGAGAATCTGTTTTTCTTATTCAGAAAGTAACAAGCCCTGAGGAGATAAACCGCCCCTCACATCTCAGTGGAGGCCCAGGTGAAGCCAGAGGAACTGGGAAGACGAGCCAGAGTCTGGCTGCTTCCATGGTGAGCCTGACCATCAGCGCCAGGGTGAAGGAGACAGACTCTGAGGACACTTAACACATTCCAAAGCAGAGATCCAGAGGCTCCTGAGAGCTCATCACAGAAGTAGACTTAAAACTCACCCACCACAGCTCAGGGAATTTTTCAGAAGAGGGAGTGGAAAGACTGTAGGAGTCACAGGTTGGGACCCAGATGCATTGCCTCCCCTCCAATAATTCCTGCTCCCACAATGTGTAACCCACAACCCCATGGGGAATACCAGGAGGGCCCTCAGTAGAATTGGGACAGGGCAGAGGGTAAAGATGGTACCAACACATGATTTATCCACACAAGGTATGTTCTTTCAAACAAAAAAAAGGACTGGAGGGATGGCTTAATGGTTAAGGCACTTGCCTGCAAAGCCAAAGGACCCAGGTTCGATTCCCCAGAACTCAAGTTAGCCAGATGCACAAGGTGGCGCATGCATCTGGAGTTCGTTTGCAGTGGCTGCAGGCCCTGGTGCGCCCATTCTCTCTCAAACGAACCCCAGACGCATGCGCTACCTTGTGCATCTGGCTTACGTGGGTACTGGGGAATCAAACCTAGATCCTTTGGCTTTGCAGGCAAACACCTTAACTACAAGCCATCTCTCCACCCAAGGAATTATTATTATTATTATTAAGCTTGCAACTTGAGTCTCTAGCAGCCTGCTGGGAAAGGTGTCAGTGGCAGGTGGGTCTTTTGGTCCAATGCCAAGGTGTGTTCAAGAGACACTCTGAATTCTGTGGGCATTTGCTGCAGTTGGATTCTCTCTGCTGTGAATGCTGAATTGGACCAGCTTCTTCCACCACTGATGGAGTTTCCCCCGGATGCTGTAAGCCTGAAACAGACCCTGTCCTCCTGTGAGCTGCTGCTGGTCGGGCTGAGAAGTTAACTGCAAGACTAATTGTGCCCATGTTCACATACGAACTTTACTTGCCACCTTTTGATCAGCATTCTAGTCTTCTGAGCTTCCCCCAGAACCAGTCACTAAATTCTGCTCATCGCATTCCAGGGCCTCTCTAGGCTGTCTGCAAACTCCTCCGCATTCCTTCTACAACCCTCACAACCATGTGGCTAGATTTAGTTATAGTAACAACCCTGCTTCTCTGGTACCGAGTTTCTCTATTATTTGTTGTCATTGTGACATCATGCCTGACAGGAACAAGGAATAACGGAGAAAAGATGTATTTGGACGTATGGTTTCCGAGGGTCTCAATTCATCACAGTGGGCTGAGTTCACGGCAGCTGGACCATGTTAAGGAGGCAGATTCTCATAACCATGGCAAACCTGGGGGCACAGAGTTGCGCTGGGCAGTAATCTTCCAAGGCCCGCTCCTAGCTGCCACTTCCTTTAGCCAAGCCTCGGCCTCCACAGCCTTCCAGAATAGTCACCAGCTAGGGACCGAATGCACCTCAGGGTATATTCCAGATTCAAACTCGGATAGCTTACAACAGCACAAACTCACTGTCAGGGACGGAACCTAGAAGTATGAAGTCAAGGTGATGGCAGGGCCATACTCCCTTCAGAAGGAGTTAGGCCAGGGTTCTTCCTAGCCTAGCTGTCCATTAGCTCATGGCATAGTCACAACAGTTTGCACATAATTCCCCCTGTGGCTCTTCACATAGACTTTCTTCTGTGCATGTCTGTGTCCAAAAAAAAAAAAAAAATCCTCTTTTTTTAGCAACATTAGTCATTTAGATTGGGCCTGCTCTAGTGGCCTCATTTTAAATTAGTTACCTCGGTAAAGATTTCCTTTCCAAATAAGGTTGTATTTCGAATTCTGAGATAACACAGACATGCTGAGCACTAAGTCCAATAATCCACCAAAGACAGAGCTGAAGGGCTGGAGAGATGACTCAGCCGTCAAGTCTGCTTCCCGTGCAAGCACGGGGGGGGCTAAGACCATTGGATTTCGGATCTCCACACCCCATGACAACAGCTAGGTGCGGCCGGGCAAGTCTGTAACCCCAGTTCCATGCTGGGGATGGGGGGATGCAGAGACTAGAAATAAAAGAAATACAGAGGTGGTTGAGTGATAGAGGGGTACACTCAGTGTTGTTCTCCACAGGTCTGCATCAGTACATGCACTGCATACACCACACGGACCGCAGCATGCAGACTCCTCACATGCAAAAAAAATAAAAATAAAAAAAAAATATATATATATATGATATATATTAGTTTATATACTAACTATAAGAATTAGTTTATATGCTAAATTTATATAAGTAAAAGTCAGGTAGAAGCAGGAGGATCATAAGCTTTAGGCTAGTTTGAGCTACATAGAGAATAAAACTATCTCAAAACAAGAAGAAATCATATTTTTATATATGATTGCATATATTAGTCATTCTTGCCAAGCGCCTTGGTAAATAAGAAGTATGGGATTTCTATTATTAAATTCATAACCCAATGTTTTACTTAAACTATGTTTACTTATAGAATTCTATAATCAATTCAGGATATAATCATAATATAATGAATGGAATTATATATATATATATTAAAATAATTTTTCATGGGAATGATGGGTAAATATTGTACATATGATATGAAAATTTCCTTCACTGTGTTGTGATTAACATATATGGAGGCTATAGAAAGCTGTAATACTATATTAAGGCTTGGCTAAAATTTGCCATGATGAAATCAGAGATAAATTATAATCCTCAAGCTAAGAGTACAGTTCAGCTGTGAATTCATTTAAAATTTGAATTAACAAGGCAAAACAGTGCCAGTGACGTAAGGCCATGGGCTATTATTCAGGCTGCAGTTCCTAAGTAATTTCAGGGTGTTAGGATAAAGATACCCACAATAACTAGTACTATATTGCTAACAGATGAATAAATAATTAATGATTTAATGTTATTATTATTATTTATTATTATTATTATTTTGGTTTTGCAAGGTAGGGTCTCTCTCTAGCCCAAGCTGACCTGGAATTCACTACGTACTCTCAGGGTTGTCTCTAGGGTGATCCTCCTACCTCTGCCTCCCCGGGGCTGTGATTAAAGGCGTGTGCCGCCACGCCCGGCTTTAATAATTCATGATTTGAGATCAGCCTGTCATAGGCAAACAGAGCTTGTTATAACTATAGATTATAAAGATGATAAGAAAAAACATTCTATTATTTCTCTTATAGGTCCGTGGTGGCTTGAATCAAACGTCCTCCATAGTCTCACACGCTTGGATACTTACTCCCCAGCGGGTGCTGGGGGCTCTGTTCAAGAGAGTTGTGGAACGTTCAGGAAGTAGAACCTTGCTAGAGGAAGTGGACCACCCGGAGAGGGCCCTGAGTTGTTACAGCCCAGCCCTGCTGTCTGTCTGTCTGTCTGTCTCTCTCTCTCTCTCTCTCTCTGTCTGTCTCCTCCTGCTGATGAGACAATATGATGCTAGCACTTTCTGCTCCTACCACGCTCTCTCCACCATAATGGAACTTACTCTCTGGTTCTGCACACAGCATCTACCTCTTCCCTTCCCTAATCTGCTTCTGGTCAAGAATTTTTGTCCCAGCAACCAGAAAGTAACTGAAAGGAAGTGGTAAGACAATAGTAACTCCTGCTATTCCATCAGCACCCAGTTTTAGAAGAATGGCAGCTATGACTACTGAGCCATCAAAAGAAAGAGTTTCAGAGTGGCCGGGCGTGGTGGCGCACGCCTTTAATCCCAGCCCTGGGGAGGCAGAGGCAGGAGGAGCGCCGTGAGTTCGAGGCCACCCTGAGACTACATAGTGAATTCCAGGTCAGGCTGGGCTAGAGTGAGACCCCGCTTTGTAAAACTAAAAGAAAAAGAGAGAGAGTTTCAGTGTGTGCTTTAGGCAATCATAAGTGAAGACCACACGGTGACTATTTTTACTCTAAAAGCTAGTATGCAGGCTACTGGTAAGATACTATTTGATTGTGAAGGGTTTAACGATGAATATTGACATAATTAGCAAAATCAGTGGTCCTGAAGTGTTTTGTGTCTAAATTAATGCTGCAAGTAGTAGAATGAGGCCACTCAGTATGTAAATAAAGTACACATGGTCTTACGCTTAGCTTGTGGCCCTCCCTTCGGCTTTCAGATTGAAAGTGCAGTTTCTGGGGTGAACCTCCAGACCAGACACAGTTAGGGAGGAAGGGATCTACCCAAGCTTACAGAACCCGGGGGAAGTTCCATAACGGCACAAGAAGCTGGCCTGCTCCACAGGTCCCAGCGCAGAGAAAATGCCACCAGAGCGCCACACACAAGCACAGCTCCCCACCCCCCCCCCCCCCCAGCTATTGTCACCTGGCAGAAGCTTTTTGTGTCTGAGTCACATGGGCCGTGGCCAGGCGCCCCTCCCTACTCTGGCCACCAGAGCTCGGCCACACTTGCCTCACACCTGCCTTCCCCATGGACCGGCACCTGTCTGGCCCTCCCGTAGGGCTAGTAATTAGTAACGATTTGGTCTTTATTGTCGCATGACCTACAGACACTGACACTCACTGTACCCCTGTCCCACAGAGGAGAGAATGAAGCTCAGGAAATCAGCCCCCGGGACAGGGTGTGGTTGCCTGCTCTGTTGTTTCCAGAAGGTGTTGGTTGGCCCCATCAGAAGTTAAACAGTAATTTGGGGTGTAAACTGGAAGAAATCCTTTCCCTGAGGGCAGTGCGCTCAGAACTCCTAGGATTACATGTGGGGGATCCTTCACCCCAGAACTCTTGTCCAGTTATGTCCTCTCTGTGGAAGGATGGGCACCTTGAACTTGGCACCTCCCGCCATGTCTCTGAGGGGAGGGGACCGCCTGAGAAGGCTTTCTCCCATCAGCTTGGGTAGAGCAGACCCTTCCTGGCAATGCAGATCCACAGACATCCAGGTCCCACTGAGGTTCCCTCTTATCTACCCGACCTGGAGCATCTAATGCAAGGAAGGAAGAGACCTAACATGCCACTGACAACACAGTCCTTCCTCCCGGCATGGACTGCAAAGTAGAGCCATGAATCATTCAATACATGGCCCTGGGACACCTGGGTATCCATGTGAAAACGGAAAAAGTTGCATACTTATCTTATGCCACACACTAAAACTTACTCACTGTGAATCAAAGATTTACAGCAAAAGAAAACCACTAATGTTGTTTAGAAAATATAGGATAGCTTTATGACAACTGTAAAAAGGCCTTCTTAAACACTACAAAGAGGGCTGCAGAGATGGCTTAGCAGTTAAGGTGCTTGCCTGCAAAGCCTAAGGACCCAGGTTTGACTCCCCAGAACCCACATAAGCCAAACTCACAAGGTCACGCATGTGCAGAAGGCACACGTGTCTCGAGTTTGATTGCAGTGGCTGGAGGCCCTGGAATATCCATTCTCTCTGTCTCTCTCATGAAATAATTTTTTAAAAAGATTTATTTTTATTTATTAGAGACAAAGAGAGAGAGACAGAGAAGGAAAGAATGGGTGCACTGCAAACGAACTCCAGACACATGTGCCACCTTGTGCATCTGGCTTATGTGAGACCTGGAGAATCAAACCTGGATCCTCAGGCTTCACTGGCAAGCACCTTAACCACTAAGCCATCTCTTCAGCCCCATAAAATATATTTTGAAAAGCTAATGAAACTTTTAAAAAGACTACAAGGAATAAACCACAAATAAAAATGTTGCCAAAAGTTATCTAAGAATGCTTTTCTAATTTCACCAAGCATAATAACCAAAGTTAAAGGACAAAAATATAAACTGGGAAGCCGGGCGTGGTGGCACATGCCTTTAATTCCAGCACTCGGGAGACAGAGGTAGGAGGATCACTGTGAGTTCAAGGCCACCCTGAGACTACAGAGTGACTTCCAAGTCAGCCTGGGCTAGAGTGAGACCCTACCTCAAAAACAAAAAACAACTCTCAAAAAATATACATATAAACTGGAAAATATATTTATATTGCATATAAGTGACCAGAGGTGAGTCATTAGAGCACACAGAGGGAAATGAACTTTAAAAGTACGTGTGAGGGCAGGGTTAGAGTGGCTGCCTAGCATGCATGAGGCCAAGCACAAAAAAATTAAAAACCAAAAACTTAGGAAAGATGGGCAAAAGAATGAGCAAGAGCTGGGCCTGGTGGGTCATACCTATAATCCTTGGGAGACAGAGACAGAAAGACCATAAGCCTGGGCTGTTTAGTGAGACGGTCTCAAAACACATACACAGAGAGCGAGGGCGAGAGTGAAAGAGAGAGAGAGAGAGAGAGAGAGAGAGAGAGAGAGGGAGAAGAAACTCACAAAAGAGGAAACAATATCTTAGAAACGTACAAAAAGTTGTCTAATTGCACTACTGGCTGGGGAAATGCTGGTTAACATTACACGAAATGCCAACTCACACCCACGTGACTGGCAAAAAGAAAGAGGTCTGCCAGTATCATGTGGCACCATGAGAGAACAACTCTTATCCTGCCGGCAAGGTGCTGGATAAGGACGTCCTCTGGGGGTGGGGGGCGTGAGCGGATGAGAGACCGGAGCTGGCTTCTGTCCCACCCTCGGTTATTTGGAAACGTGGTGTCCCACTTCATCTTTCCAGCGCTCTCCTCAGGAAATCCCCCTTTCTGTCTTTGGGGGCCATCCGCGGCTCCCTGCTATCCGCAAAGAAGCACCAGGAACTCTTGAACTGGCCATCTTAGCCTTTCGTGACGTGGCTGCCAGTGCCTTTCGCTTCTTCCTGCTTTCCCTATAAAACTGTAAGGCGAAGGCTGGAGGGATGGCTTAGTGGTTAAGGCGCGCTTGTCTGCAAAGCCAAAGGACCCAGGTTCGATTCCCCAGGTCCCACGTTAGCCAGATGCACAAGGGAGCACACGCGTCTGGAGTTCGTTTGCAGTGGCTGAGGCCCTGGCGTGCCCATTCTCCCTCTCTCCTTCTTTCTCTGTCAAATAAATAAAAACAATAAAGAATAAAATGTTGAAAAAAACAAGTGTAAGTCTAGGCTGAAATGTCTCTTTTATCCGTAGTCACGTGAAATATTCAGTAGGAAGAAGAGTGGCTGAGGGATGTCTGAGGACACCTTTGTGTCACAGAAGAGAATACTGGGGCCCAGAAAGGCTGGGGTGCTCGTGCAGGGTCACCCGGCAAGAGGGAGCCACCAGCGTTCCTGGGGCTTCTCTCTCTGCGCATGTCTCTTCCTGGGCTGAAATTCGCTGCGGGAGCCCAGCCCGCTCAGCTCCTGACATGTCATCCCAACTGACACAGCCCAGGAGTGACAGACACCATTCGTCACGAAGCAAAAAATACCCTACGATGCTAGAGGAAGAAAATACTTGCTGTGCCTGCAGCCCACTGGTCCCCAGGCACCATGGCCTGAATCGGATTGTCCTTGCGGTCACCTTGTCAGCGGGGAGCAGCCAGAGCTCTCTGTTCCCGAGACTGCGTTTATCTCGTGGGTGTCCCCTGCCATCCCCCCCCCCCCCGCTGTCAAAAGAGATTACACAGAAACACGGCCTAGGTGCAGGCTGAGGCCAGGGCAGGGGAGACTCAGGCACACGTCTGTCCGCCAGCAGAGCCTCTGTGAGCCTCACGTTCACGCAGGGGGATCTAGAAACCCGCCAGAGCCTGCCTTCACCGGGCAGGCAGCCCTGTGCCCAGTTAAATATATACACTCTCACACACACGTACACACTCACATGATACACAAATACACACATGCACACACATAGCCACACACACACTCACATACGCACACACACAAACGGCAGGTTGCAAGGAAGATAAGAAAAAAAGGAACAAAGCTTTTTGCTGCTTTTTGAACAGGCAGAGTGCAGTTTCATTTATTTTTTAAATATTTATTTATCTATTTATTTCAGATCAAGAGAGAGAGAAAGTCAGAGAGAGAGAATGGGCACATCAGGGCCTCCAGCCACTGCAAACTCCAGACACATGTGCTCCATTGTGCATCTGGTTTACCCGGGTCCTGGGGAATCGAACTGGGGCCCTTAGGCTTCGCAGGCAAATGCCTTAACCACTCAGCCATCTCTCCAGCCCCTGCAGTTTCATTTTGCACGGGACCCCACAAGTTACAAAGCCCCTTCTCCACCCCTCATCCCCACACCTCTACCTCCCCCTTACCCCGCCCCCTGCCCCCCTCCAGCCCAGCACTTTCTAGCCCCACAGCTGCCTGGTAAAGCGAGCTGTTCTGGCTGAGGCCACGGGTCCCAGCTGGTCTAGGCTGTAACAAACCCCAAACTCAGTAAGACTGCTCCTCAGAAACACAAGTTCACAAAACCCAGTTCCAAAAGATGTGACTCGGGAATGTGGGGGAGGCCTGAGGGTCCCACCCTAACACGCTCCAGGTCTGCCAAGGCTACCATCTGCGGCCCACACTCCAAGGGCCACTGGCTCCTTTTGTTTTCCAGACGAGGCCAGAGAGGCGGGGGTTGAGGAACCCTGTCCAGTGCCACTTACTCTTAAGGCAGGCACCGCAGTGCCCAGTCCTCTGCGCTCCGGTGTCACTTCTTGCCCATCTCAGAGATGGCAGGCGTTAGATCCTGCTCTGAAAGCCTCCATAATGGCTCATGGAGCAAACAAGGATCCTAGCAACGCAATGACTTCTTCTTACCCTCCCTCTAATCTATGAGGGGATGCGAGTATTCACTAAACACGTTTAGGCATTTTTCCCCCACCAACCTTCAGCCAGGAGCCTATGGCACACGTACAGTTATTATCCTGGCTTTACAGATGAGGAAACCGACACTCAAGGGCAGTAAATTAGCCTGTGGCATATACACCGTGTCCTGTGACCCAGCTTGTGGGAGGCGGAGGCAGGACAGTCACCAGGAGGGAGAGGCCAGTTTGGTCTACACAGTGCGTTCCAGGCCAGCCTGGATTACAGAGTGAAACTTTCTTGTTGCGGTTACTTTTCGTTGCTGGGACAAACACCCAGAGGAAAAGGCTTATTTCTGGCTCACAGATTCCATGGGAAACACCATCAATGGCAGAAGAAGCTGGCTCCCTTCTGTAGATCCATACACAGAGACACCACCAGACAGCCAGCAAGCGCGGACCACTGAATTCCTGCTGCTCGGAACACACCTTAGAGCTGGACTTGGTCATCTCCAGAGACACACCTTCTAGAAGGCTGTGGGAGACTTGAGCTGCAAGCTGAATCAAAAAACTTCAGGCTGTAGGGGACATACATTCACATTCAAACCACCACACCTTGTCTCAAAAAAAAAAAAAATACACACACAAAAATAAATTAAAAGTATATGGGCTGGAGAGATGGCTCAGTGGTTAAGGCCTGTGAAGCCAAAGGATCCAGGTTCAGTTCCCCAGGACCCACGTAAGCCACCTGCTCAAAGAGGTGCATGTGTCTGGAGTTCATTTGCAGTGTCTGGAAGCCCTGGCACACCCATTCTCTCTGTATATCTGCCTTTCTCTCTCTCTCAAATAAATAAATCAATAAAAAGTATAGATAGCCGGGCGTGGTGGCTCACGCCTTTAATCCCAGCACTTGGGAGGCAGAGGTAGGAGGATCGCCATGAGTTCAAGGCCACCCTGAGACTACAGAGTTAATTCCAGGTCAGCCTGGACCAGAGTGAGACCCTACCTCAAAAAACAAAACAAAACAAAAAAAAAAAAAAAGTATAGATAACTTGACTGAAACCATACATCCAGAGCTCACAGACAAAAATCGTACAGCTATGCTCTGGATCCACAGTGCCAGCACCTCACTCTATAAAGAAACAAGTTATTTATTAGTTAAAATATAATTAAAACATAATAATTTGAGGGCTAAAAAGATGGCTTAGAGGTTAAGGCATTTGCCTGTAAAGCCTAAGGACCCAGGTTTGATTCTCCAGGTCCCATGTAAGCCAGATGCACAATGGTGGCACATGCATCTGGAGTTCATCTGCAGTGGCTGGAGGCCCTGGCATGTCCATTCTCTCTCTCCCTCTCTCTGTCTCTAATAAATAAATAATAAACAAAAATAAAATCTTTTTTAAAAGTTAAAAATATAATAATAATTTGGGACTGGGAAATGGCTTAACAGTTAAGGTGCTTGCCTGCAAAGCCACAGGACCCAGGTTCGACTCCCCAGGACCCATGTAAGCCAGATACACAAAGTGGTTCATGCATCTGGATTTCATTTGCAGCAGCTGGAGGCCCTGGCATGCTCATTCTCTCTCTCTCTCTCTCTGTCTCTCTATCTCTATCTCTGCTTCTCTCTCTTTCTCTCTGACTCTCTCAAATAAATAAAAATACAAAATATTTTTTAAAAATAATCACTTTAAGCCGGGCGTGGTGGCGCACGCCTTTAATCCCAGCACTTGGGAGGCAGAGGTAGGAGGATTGCCATGAGTTCAAGGCCACCCTGAGATGACAGAGTGAATTCCAGGTCAGCCTGGACCAGAGTGAGACCCTACCTCGAAAAACCAAAAAAAAATAATAATAATCACTTTAACCAAAGTACCCTAAGTGAGTGGAAAAGGTTGCTCCCCAAAGCAATAGGTTATTATAGAAAAACTCCAGTGACAGGGATAGGATACTTCCCAGTGATTTGCTGGTCAGCCTCCAAAACAATACACACTGTTGCCAACACTCTTGGTTGCTCTCCAGAAGTAAATGGTAAGACTATTGCTGAAGATACCTTTTTTTTTTTTTTAATTTTAATTTCACTGAGAAATCAAGGTGGAACTGAGCCTACACAACTAAACTCAGCAGTGAGGCTCATTCTAATTGGATGCATAATTTAGAGAGAGAGAGAGAGGGAAAGCTGGTGTTTCCTTGTCCCCTCCCCGCAGCACTGGCTGGGGAGGGAGAATTCCTCCTGGCTTGGGATGTCCCACATTGTTTCTTCTCTCCTGTTTTCATTCTACCTTCATAAATTCTCCATAATTTACTCTTTTCTGAGTCTGTGTTTTTAAATTCTTTGCTAGATGTGGTTAACAACCAGAGGCTTGGAGTCATGAACCTGGGGAATTCTATTCCCTCCCAGAATCCAATCCTGCAACAATAACAGAGAAGGTTACTATGCAGGTTACTAGGGGAGAGGAGTCATCACCCATCTCACCCAGCAGTGGACCCTGTGAGCTACACAGCCCAGCAGCAAGACATGGGATACCTGCTGGTGATACTTGCTTAATTTTTTTTTTTTTTGGTGGTGCATGCCTTTATTTATTTATTTATTTTTTAATTTTTCTTTTTTTTAAGTGTTATAGAGTTTCTTTTATTTTATAAATTGATTAGAATTTCAACATAGGAATTTTGGACATATAAGACAAATTTTCAATCAAATTTGATTAATTTAATATTTCTTCAAATATTCTTTCTACACTTTTGTTTCTTCTTCATAATTTTAATTGCATCATAGGTATGTCGGTTTGATTGGGGAGATCCATATGTAAAATAGGTCTTAATTTTTATTTTTATGTTATTTTTTGAGGTAGTCCAGGCTGACTTGGAATCGGAGTGGCGTCAGACTCACGATGATCCTCCTACCTCTGCCTCCCGAGTGCTGGGATTAAAGGCGCGCGTCCCCACGCCCCGCACCGGCATGACTGGTACAGAAGAATCCAACTGCTTTCTAATTGGATGTGATTCCTGCTCCATGTCTGCTACTGAAAACCTAGTCAAAAGCCTATGACTGAGAAAGTCATGGGCCCTAATAAGGGAAGCTACCACGGCTGTTTGGCTAAACGGATGTGTTGTGTGCCCATCAAATTGTCCCCTAAATAGTTAGGTGCTATTTGTTTGTTTGTTTGATATTTACTTGAGAGAGAGAAAGAAAGAAAGAGGCAGGGCTGGAGAGATGGCTTAGCGGTTAAGCACTTGCCTGCGAAGCCTAAGGTCCCCGGTTCAAGGCTTGATTCCCCCAGGACCCATGTTAGCCAGATGCACAAGGTGATGCATGCATCTGGAGTTTGTTTGCAGTGGCTGGAGACCCTGGAGCGCCCATTCTCTCTCTCTCTCTCTCTCTTTCTCTCTCCCTCTATCACTCTCAAATAAATAAATAATTAAAAAAAGGAAGAAAGAGCCAGGCGTGGTGGCGCACGCCTTTAATCCCAGCACTCGGGAGGCAGAGGTAGGAGGATCGCCGTGAGTTCGAGGCCACCCTGAGACTACATAGTGATTCCAGGTCAGCCTGGGCTAGAGTGAGACCCTACTTCAAAAAAAAAAAAAAAGGAAGAAAGAAAGAGGCAAATAGAAAGAGAATGAGGATGGGCATGCCAGGGCCTCTTGCCACTGCAAAGGAACTCCAGATGCATGCACCCCTTCGTGCACCTGGCTTTATATGGGCATGGGGGAATCGAACCCAAGCCATCGGGCTTTTACAGGCACCGTTAGCCACTGAATCAGATTCCCTAAGAAGCTCCCTGCACAAATGCCCTCGAGCCATTCTCACGGCTTGCACGAGGTCATCCTGCCCTCCGTGAGAGCAGGGCTGGCATCACTGACCTAAGAGTTGGGAGGTCTACGGGGATGGGCAAGGGACCCGTAGCGGTTCAGGGATGAAGAGCAGGTAGCAAGAAGATAAGCAGGGCAGGTGGAAAGAATGTAAGAGCCAAAGGAAGGGCAGGACTCCTTACAACGTGCTCCCCCCAGACACAAAATGGCCTGGACATCCATGACCTCACAGTGCCCGACACTACCTACACAAGACCATCATAACAGGAGGAAAAAGATCATGACATCAAAATAAAAGAGACTGATTGAGAGGGGGAGGGGATATGATGGAGCATGGAGTTTCAAAGGGGAAAGTGGGGGAAGGGAGGGTATTATCATGGGCTATTGTTTATAATTCATGGAAGTTGTTAATAAAAAAAATTGCAAAGAAAAGAAAAAGAAGAGCAGGGCAGGGCTGAAGGCCCACTCCCTCCCCCAGGGTCACCCCATTCACCGTCAACTTTTGACTACACAGGGCACGTGCTTATCGCGTCACGGTTTCTGCGGGTTATGAATCCGCGAAGGGCTTAGCCAGCTCCCCAGGTTCTGTCAGGGGCTGGGCACTCATCTGCACACTCAACCAGGGAACAATCATGTCCGAACTCCCGTCACTATTAAAATTTCTGTCAGGGGCTAGAGAGATAGATGGCTTAGCAGGTAAGGTGCTTGCCTACAAAGCCAGAGGACCCAGGTTCGGCTCCGCAGGACCCACGTAAGCCAGATGCACAAGGGGGCACATGCATCTGGAGTTCGTTTGCAGTGGCTGGAGACCCTGACGCACCCATTCTCTCTCTCTCTGCCCCTTTATCGCTCTCTCTCCCTCTTTCTCAAATAAATAAATATTTCTGTTAGACTAAGGACCTCAGTTCCTTGTGCCTGTTGGCTGCAGACTGCCCTCCATTCTTATAGCATGGGGTCTCTTCAACAGGGTAACTTGGTTTGCCCATCCCAGAAGGGAGACACTCTGTTGGCAAGAGACAAGTCAGTATTTTGTATGAACGCATATAGAAATTGCATCACTTACCAGTTTTCATTGGTTACAGGCAACCCATACAACCCATAAATCCTGTTCACACGAAAGGGGATCTTACAGGCTCAAACGTGGCTTTCCCAGGTCACTGTGAAGGTCTACTTATTAAGGGAGGACATTAGATGATATTTTAGTGAGCAGCTGGTTAGCTTGAGTTACACACAGCTTGTGACCCTGTCTTCCTGGGGACCCATAAGTGTTAGAGGCAGGCCTGCATCTGAGCCTGGGTCCTGGCTGTCTCGTCACACATGAAGGACGTGAGGACAGAAAAGCAAAACTGACCTTCTGCCCCTACACAGCGCAGTGTTCGGCACGGAACAGGCCATCGGCAGTTTGTGTGGCATCCACTTAGCTGCCCGGTACCAAGGGTCACACCTTTCCCCCGGCCTCTCTCAGGAGATTAGGAAAGCTCAGTGGTTGGGCTTCCTTTTGAGCATGGGGTCTGGGAGGGTCCACGGAGTGCAGGAAGGAAACAAGAGGAACAAAACCCGCTATGCCAAGGAGATAAAACCCTCCAAAGTTCTTCCTCTAGGCAACACGAAGATTCTATTGTCTATTTTATGATAAAGATAATAGATATGGGCTGGAGAGATGGCCTAGCAGTTAAGGCACTTACCTGCAAAGCCAACGGACCCAGGTTCAATTCCCCAGGACCCACGTAAGCCAGCTGCACAAGGGGGCACATGCGTCTAGAGTTGTTTGCAGTGGCTGGAGGGCCTGGGGCACCCATTCCCCATCTCTGTTTCTCTGCCTATTTCTTTCTCTCTCTCTCAAACATATAAATAAAAATAGATTTTTTTTTAAAGGGAGCTGGGGAAATTGCTTAGTGGTTAAGGCTCTTGCCTGCAAAGCCAAAGGGCCCAGGTTCGATCCCCCAGGACCCACGTAAGCCAGACGCACAAGGTGGCACATGCATCTGGAGTTCATTTGCAGTGGCTGGAAGCTTTGGCATGCCCATTCTCTCTCTCTCTCTCTCTCAAATAAATAAAAATAAAAAATATATTTTAAAAACCCTGGGTTTGAGCCACAGGCCTCTCTAACACTTATCCAGCACCCTTGTAGGGACATCAATAAGTGGAGAGGCGGTGGCATGAAGGCAACCTATTCTGAAACTCAGCCTTGAGTTTTTCTTGAATGGAAAACCTGCCCTGGGTCCAACCCGACATCCTACTAAGTGAGCTACCGAGGCCAGGCAACTGACCGGCCCCTCCTAGCGGCTGCTACCACGTCGCCAAACTAGACCTCAGCCCACTAACTATGGGCAAACCTCAGGAAAGTCCAAGATCACAGCCTTGGCTCGTTGCTGAGCAGCAGCATGCCCAGAGGCACAGTTGCCCTTAGCCTTTAAGTGCAGTTTGCTTGTGGTCAGAGCTGGGCCTATACAGTCCAGGAAGGCCACCCTGAAGGACGGGGAGGGGCAGGAAGGCCCTGCGCAGGCGCCATGCTGCTCACTCCTGCTACACCTGCCTCACCCCCTGCGTGGCTCACCGGGACCTTCCCTTCCCCGGGGGCCGTCACTGCCCTCACTCCTGAAACACTGGCGTTTCTGCCTTAGAGAACTTTCTTGTGAGCCAGGCAGTTGGCACAAGGGCAGTAACCAAGCCTTAGGAACAGTCTTGAGCAAGCCCGTGATTCCTTTCCACCTGTCACTGCTGGTCTGGGTCGTAGAAAGTTCTTCTAACATTTCCTCCCTGAGTTTATGAGCCTGACCTCCTCTCTCTTTCCTTTCCAGCAATACTGGAGTAACTGCTTCCTAAACCATTTTGCAGAAATGTAAGGGTGCTCGGTTGCGTGCTTGGGCCTCTTTTTTAGCAATACATCTACCAACCCTCTGCATGACTGGTGTTGGGGAAAAAGAAAAATAGGAAAAGTTACCAACTCATTGTGCATAATGTGGAGGAAATGTGTACTACCAATGGGTTTTTTTGAAAATATTTATTTATTTATTTGAGAGAGAAAGGCAGAGGGGGAGAGAGCGAGAATGGGTGCACCAGGGCCTCCAGCCACTGCAAACAAACTCCAGACACGTGCGCCCCCTTGTGCATCTGGCTAACATGGGTCCTGGGGAATCGAGCCTCAAACCAGGGTCCTTAGGCTTCACAGGCAAGCGTTTAACCACTAAGCCATCTCTCCAGCCCTTTTGTGTTTTTATTTTATTTTATTTTATTTTTTAATTTTTGTTGTTATTTTATTTATTTTAGAGTGACAGACAGAGAGAAAGAGGCAGAAATAGAGAGAATGGGCACGCCAGGGCTTCCAGCCTCTGCAAACAAACTCCAGATGCGTGCACCCCATTGTGCTTCTGGCTAACGTGGGACCTGGGGAATCGAGCCTCGAACCGGGGTCCTTAGGCTTCACAGGCAAGCGCTTAACCGCTAAGCCATCTCTCCAGCCCCCTTTTGTGTTTTTAAATCAAAGTAATAATTACAAATATACAAGTTACCTTAATGAATCACAAAGCCACCCCAGGGAAGTTTGGTTTCCTTGCTGCAAGAGTGAGGTTCCGAAACCTTATCCGAGAATCTAGAAGCCATCAGCCAAGTGTCCATATTTCTCTGTGAAATTGTCACAGCCTCTGTGAATGTTCTATTCTAATGCATGCCTTCAGTTGTACGAAGCCAGATTGCTCTACGGTGACATTGAAACATACTACTTTTTAACTAACCCTGTACAGTTTGCTTGTTTATAAATCATTAAAAACACTACAATTGTTGAACAGTTAAAATGTAGGCCTCAGGTTCATAACTTCAAGTGTTTTCTTGAGTGTGCAGACAGCTATTTCACACTTTGTTAAATGTAACTTATTTAATGAAATCAGAAGTGGTAGACAGTAGACGTTGGTGCAATGCAAACATTGTGATGCATTTACCTTAATAAAATGCTCAGCGTCAATTTATCACAGCGCATGTTTGGCTGTAGACTGCAAATAGAGATCAGTTTGCTTCTTTCTGTGCTGGTAACAAGCATTGCACAGACATGGTTTCAGGTAAATAAATCTATTCTACAGTTTAAAAAAAAAAAAGCCGAGCATGGTGGCACACGCCTTTAATCCCAGCCCTTGGGAGGCAGAGGTGGTAGGAGGATCACCCTGAGTTCAAGGCCACCTTGAGATTACATAGTGAATTCCAGGTCAGCCTGAGCTAGAGTGAGACCCTACCTCCAAGAAACCAACCAGCAGAACAGAGACATAGAAGAAACACAGTGAGACATTTCCCTTTCACACACTTCACCCCAACAGTTCCTTCCGTGGTTTTTCAAAGATTACATGTACAGAGGCAAATACATAAATATTTTCCTTTCCCATTTTCTACATCTCTATATTGTGGTGGCACAATAAACACATGATCCACTAGATGGATTCATAGATTATATACAGTAGCTCACCCTCAAGGTTAGCTGAACTTTATTCTCATGTGTGAAGCCCTTCAGTCAATCCCTAGTATTGCAAAACAAACAGGACTCAGTGGGCTGGAGAGATGGTTTAAAGGTTAAGGTGTTTGCCTGCAAAGCCAAAGGATCCCAGTTCGATTCTCCAGGACCCATGTAAGCCAGATGTACAAGGGGCCACATGCGTCTGGAGTTCATTTGCAGTGGCTGGAGGCCCTGATGTACCCATTCTCTCCCTCTCTCTCTCTCTCTCTCTCTCTCTCTCTCTCTCTCTCTCTCTCCTCTCTCTCTCCTCTCTCTCTCCTCTCTCTCTCTCTCCTCTCTCTCTCCTCTCTCTCTCCTCTCTCTCTCTCACTCTTCTCTCTCTCTCTCACTCTTCTCTCTCTCTCTCTCTCTCTCTCTCCTGCTTCTCTGCCTCTTTCTCTCTCTCAAATAAATAAATATATTTTTAAATGCTCAGTGGTTTTTTATTTTGTTTTAAATCCAGGATGCCTAAACTATATCCTGGACTAACTAATTAGAATACGTAGGAATAAGCTCCAAGGATCAGGACTTAAAACAAGACAAAACAAAACAATAGTTTCATTTATTTAAGAGAGAGAAAGCAGCAGAGAAAAAGAGGCAGACGGAGAGGAGTGAGCATAGGCATACCACGATCATCTGCTCCTGAAGCGAACTCCAGATGCATGTGCCACTTTGTGCATCTGGCTTTACACGGGTACTGGAAGATTGAACCCCAGGTGTTAGACTTTGAAAGCAAGTACCTTTAACCCCTGAGCCGTCTCCATGGCCCCAGGCATTGGGATTTTTAAAAGCTTCAAGTGCAACCAAAGTTGCAAACTAATCGTATTCGTGTTCCCTAGAGAAGCAGAGCTGGCTGGAGGGATGGATAGTATTGCGATGGGGCGTTTCGATGTGTTTTGGTGATATGAGCTGGGTAATCTGACAATGGCTACCCCCACCCTGGAGAAGCTGAGAACCAGGGAGCTCCTCAGTCAGCAAGACGGGAGGCCTCGACAGCCTCTGTCTGGGGCTGAAGGGCTGAAGGATTCCTGGGGACCTGCCGGGTCTACAACCCCCGTGGAAACAACAAAAAGCCAGGGATCCAACGTCAGTGAAAGACAGCAGCGACAAGGTGCTCACCCAGGTCAACAAGAAGCAAGGACAGCTATGCAAAACCACTGTTGTCTCCCGGAACCTCATTACACACCCTGCTGGTGGATGGGCTGCCCACTGTGGGTGAGAGCCTTCCTCCCACCCTCAGACAATACTTCCTAGAAATGCCCTCAAAAACTTTCCTAAGAGGGCTGGAGTGATGGCTTAGCAGCTAAAGGCGCTTGTCTGAAAAGCCAAAGGACCCAGGTTTGATTTCCCAGGACCCACATAAGCCAAATGCGCAAGGGGGTGCATTCATCTGGATTTCGTTTGCAGTAGCTGGAGGCCCTGGCTTGCCCATTTTCTCTCTCTCTTTCTCCCTGCCTCTCTCAAATAAATAAATAAAATAAAAAATATATATTTTAAAAACCCTTCCTAAGGGGCATATCTCTAACCTGATTCCAGATCTACCTAAGTTGATCACAGAAATTTCTTTCACACCCTGTTATAAAAAGAACTTGTAAATTGTGTGAGGTAGCACACATGTGTGTTAAATCCCAGCATTCAGGGGTCAGGAGTCTCAAAAGATTGGTGCATTTGAGGAACCACCCTGTGATTTCATTTACATTTCCTAGCATGGGCTGGGGAGATGGCTTAGTGGTTAAGGCACTTGCCTACAAAGCCAAATCACCCAAGTTCAAATCCGCAGGGCCCACATAAGCCAGATGTACAAAGTGGCACATGCATCTGGAGTTCGTTACTTTTTCTCTCTCTCTTTCCCTCTCTCAAATAAATAAATATAACATTAAAAAAATAAATTTCCTAGCAATTGAAAGACAGATAATAATACCAGAGCTGACCAAAATCACATACATGACTATAATAAAGTGAAGTGTGGGCTGGGGAGATTGCTCAGTGGGTAAAGGTACTTGCTGGTAAAGCCTGTCAGTTTGGGTTCTATTCTCCAGCACCCATGTAAAGCCAGGCGCACCAAGTGTCACATGCATTTGGAGTTCATTTATTTATTTATTTTGCCTGTTTTGTTGCACTACTGGGAACTGAACCTGGGCCTCTCACATAGCATGTTAGCAAATTGCCTTGCGCTGACCTATGTCCTGAGCCTCGGGGAAGCTTTTAGAATGGGTTACTGCTGGAAGCTGTGGTCAAGCCTTGGACCTCAGCACTTGGAAGGCTGAAACGGGAGAATTGCCAGCCCTAACCACTGAGGCCTGCCTGAGCTACCAAGTGAGATCTTGTTTCAAAATCCAAGAAAGAAAGGAAGGGAGGGAGAAAGGGAGGAATTGAAGGGAAGGAGGAAGAGAGAGAGAGTGGAGGAGGGGAAGGAAGGGAATGAACATGGCATGTCCGGGCTGTGGGTCGGCCACCAGGGACACGGGGCCTGGATGGGAAAAAATCGCTGGTTTCTCTAGATATATACAGGGTTCTCTTCACTGCCCAGACATGCCAGTATTCTGGGGCACCCAGGGCTAAGAATCTTTCCAGTACCAGCAAGGTCCCTCTGCCTCCGTAGTGGCTGCTGAAAGTCGATTAATTTGCCTGTATTTCATCCACCCCAAGACACAACCAACTACAGGCTATACCATTATTTCAGATACCACTATGCAAGAAAGGAAAACAAGATGCCCCAAATGGACACTTCACACAAAACCTCATAAACCACCGGAGAATAATCTTCCCCCAGCCGTGACTGGCTAGGATGCGCCTGGCTCGGTCCTTGCCCTGTTAGGAGTAGCGAGTCTCTCCTGAGGATTTAGGTCACAAGCCTGTCCTCATATATATTTGATGTCTTATTCATTCTGTCAGTACGGTCGAAAACATTCAAGCAAGAAGTTCATTCAGGCAGTCTCAGAACTGGCAATGGCCCAAAACACTGACTGGCAAGGGGCATGCTTTCTGGAAGTCAGCCCTTGCTCCTCTGATAGCCGTGGTAGAGCAGCAAAGGAATCTGCTCATCCTGAGACACATCTCGATCTACACAAGGTTAACATGTGAGGAAATACATTGCGTAGAGTTGGTGATCTATAGACCTGACAAGGGTGTGAGTCAAGGGCTTAGGAGGTGGCACAGTGGTAAAGCACCAGCCTGACATATACAAGCCCCCACCCACAGCTCAATCCTCCGCACACCAGAACTAACAAACAGCGATCCTGGCCGAACTGACAATCAACTTATCCAGGTTTCTCCCGAACTTGCCTGGCTTCACAAACTCTAAAAGTCATTCTTCATATAAGATTCCCCAATCTGGGCTGGCGAGATGGCTTAGTGGTTAAACGCTTGCCTGTGAAGCCTGAGGACCCCGGTTCGAGGCTCGATTCCCCAGGACCCACGTTAGCCAGATGCACAAGAGGGTGCACGTGTCTAGAGTTCATTTACAGAGGCTGGAAGCTCTGGCATGCCCATTCTCTCCCTCTCTCTCTCTCTCTCTCTCTCTCTCTCTCTCTCTCTCTCCCCTTCCCTCCCTCCCTCCTTCTCTCTGTCGCTCAAATAAATAAACAAAAAGAATTAAAAAAAATAATCCCCAGTCTCAGACAAACTCCGACCACTCTGCCTGCGCAGCCTTCTGAGGGCTCCTGTCCTCTGCTCTAACAGACTGTGCTGGTCACAGGACTTCAGAGGAACAGAACAACAGAATATAAATGATTACAAGAAAGCCAGAGAGATGGCTCAGTGGTTAAGGCGCTTGCCTGCAAAGCCTGAGAACCAGATTTGACTCCCCAGTACCTACACAAGCCACAATCACATATGTGCATCCGGAGTTTGTTTGTAGTGGTTAGAGGCCCTGGTGTGCCCATTCTAGCTACTTCTCTTTCTCTTTCAAATACATAAATAAAATATTTTTTAAAATAATTTTATGAGGGCTGAAGGGCTGGCTTAGCAGTTAAGGCATTTGCCTGCAAAGCCAAAGGACCCAGGATCAATTCCCGAGGACCCACGTTAGCCAGATGCACAAGGGAGTGCACATGTACGGACTTCATTTGCAATGGCTAGAGGCTCTGGTCTGCTCATTCTCTCTCTCTCTCTCTCTCTCTGTCAAATAAACAAATATGTAAATAAAAATATCTTAAAAATAATTATGAAGCCGGGCATGTGGCACACGCCTTTAATCCCAGCACTCAGGAGGCAGAGGTAGGAGGATTGCCATGAGTTCAAGGCCACCCTGAGATGACAGAGTTAATTCTGGTCAGCCTGGACCAGAGTGAGACCCTACCTCAAAAAAACCAAAAAAATAATAATAATAATTATGAGAACCAGGCATGGTTGCGCATGCCTTTAATCCCAGCACTTGGGAGGCAGAGGTAGGAGGATTGCCATGAGTTCGAGGCTACCCTGAGACTACAGAGTGATTTCCAGGTCAGCCTGAACTACAGTGAGACCCTACCTCAAAAAAAGCAAAAAAAAAGAGAGAGAGAGAGAGAGAGATAATTTAAGGGCTCAGTAAATAAAGGCATGTGCTTACAAAGTCTACTGTCTCAGGTTTAGGTCCTTAGCCACCCCACATAAAGCTGGACAGGCATTCATTTGTAGGGGCCCTGGTGCATGCATGTGTATGCACAAACACCACACACACACACACACACACAGAGTTGCAAACGTATAAATAAAAAGTGTTTTTAAAAGGGGGAATTAATTAGATTGAGTCACATACTAGTGGCTGCCTGGCAGCCTGGAGAGGCAAGGAAATTGGTAGGCGTTCAGTCCAAGAAGAGGGAACCCTCCGCATTTAGGCGGACCCAAGATGCACCCCAGCCGCCGGCTTAAGGCTGGGAGCCCTCCGAAGCGCCGGTGCATATTTAAAGGATGTGGGTTTGCTCTCTGCGGATGACAGCAGCAGAGAAAAGAACCTGCTGGAAAAGGATGTGCATGGGAGTTAGAACTCCCCTCTTCTGCCCTTTCCCCGCCCTCCACGACCACGCCATGGCAGAGGGGGTCTTCCTCCTGCAGTTCTCTGACCCACAGGTCCATCTTCTTTGAAAATTCTCAGACACGCCCAGAAACGTGCTATGCCACTTAAAAAAGCAACTTTGTTTTTCAAAAATATTTTATTTTTATTTATTTGAGAGAGAGAGAGAGAGAGAGAGATACAGAAATAGGCAGGTAAAGAGAGAGAATGGGCGTGCCAGGGCCTCCAGCCACTGCAAACGAACTCCAGGTGCATGCGCCCCCTTGTGCATCTGGTTTAAGTGGGTCCTAGGGAGTTGAACCTGGGGTCCTTTGGCTTTGCAAGGCAAGCACCCTAACCGCTAAGCCATGTCTCCAGCCCCATAAAAGCAACTTTCTAAAAATATTTTATTTGTTGGAAAGAGAGAGAACAGGCATGATGACCTCTTTCTGCTACAAACGAACTCCAAATGCATGCATCACTGTGTGCACGGGCGCCAGGGGCTGCTGATTTTTGCAATCGAGCTCTTTGCAAATGCGGAGCCATCTCCACATCCCCCGTACCACTCTTCTAGGCATCCCTCAGCCCAGTGAAAGTGACTGCCCATGTTAGCCATGGCAGGGAAGGCCACCAGCCCAGGACTTCTGATCTGGCGCCTTGAGGGTTGAAAACCATAACCCAAGAAACACTTGGACTTGAGTTTCAACTCGGGGGGGGGGGGGGGAGGATAAACATATCTGGATATTTGGACTTGGGAATCCAAGGACCTGAGAACATCGTGCGAGAACACCGGGCCAGGGTTGGACAATCAGGGTTTTTTGTGGGGTTTTTTGGATGCCTATACACTAAAATCATTTCATAAAATCTTTCCAGATGTATATTTGCTGTGTGGGTGGAGGGGACGCATGAAGGGGTTAAATTCAGAACATCTTGAGCTGATATGGCTGAAGAGGTCCTAACCGAGGAAGGAGGCTACCCTGCGGGGGATTTTAGGGTGCACGCGACTTATCCTAGGTACTGGCCTAGCATTTGAGATGCTTCCAAGAGACCAGCGATGCCCACAGCGGGCCTCTAATCAGAGAGTAGGCAGTCCTAATGCACAGTTGTCTAAATGAAGCAGAAACAAGATAAGCTCCACCCAATACCACTGCTATTCTCACCGTTCTGTACATGGCAGAAGGGCACGAATGGTTCCTTAAAGAAAGGCAAGAAGACTGCTTTAACACCTCTTTTATTTGTGTGCTAAATAACTGTACTCGGAACTGCTTGTTTCCACATTCCTCCTGCATGGGTAGGCGTGATTAGGCAATCCCGTCCCTCTCGGTGGCCCCTCACAGAGCCGGCATGCAGGCTTATTTTCCCCGCGAGTTCCCCAGCACGGAGGGAGGGCCTTTGTGTGTGTTTTAACACTGAGCCCCATTATACAGCATCGGGCAAAGCTAAAGAAACGTTTTTGCCACCCAAGCTAGGCAGAGAAGCTCTGCTTCAATGGATTAAGGATAAAAGAAATGCCATGGCCTCTCCACCTCTGTCCCCACCCTGAAATTCCCAAAACCTGTTTCAAGACGATGGAGCTCTGCCAATGTGGTGGCGCATGCCTTGATTCCCAGCACTCGGGAGGCAGAGGTAGGAGGATTGCCGAGAGTTCGAGGCCACCTTGAGACTACAGAGTGGATTCCAGGTCAGCCTGGGCTAAAGTGAGACCCTACCTCCTCAAAAAAAAAAAAAAAAAAAAAAAAAAAGAAGGAGGAGGAGGAAGAGAAGAAGAAGAAGGAGAAGAAGAAGGAGTCTTAAATGGCAGGACCTCCTTTACAAGACTCAGGCTCAAAATTCCAAAGGGAATTTGCTCCTGCTTTTGTTTTTCTTTTGTTTTGAAACAAGTTCCCATGTGGGCCTGACTGGCCTTTCCTGCTGCCAACAAATAAATTCTTTAACTCCCACCCCACACATACCCCGTTACCATCTCCAACCCTTTAAAGTTAAAGACATTCCCCCCTCTGCCCTCCCCTGCTGCAAAAGGAACAATACGTGCCCTGAATGATGCCAGGCTCGTGGGTCAGCTCACTCCTGGGAATTTCCCTAGGCTGTGGTACCACTTTGCATGCCCAATTTGTGTGCTTTGTATTTGTTTTTTTTTTTTAGTTTATTGCATGAGCTTTAACAGGATAGAAAGAGTTCCCTCACCGCCGCCCTCTCCCCCCGCCCAATCCCATGCCAGCCTAGAAGCTCTCCGTGGGCTAAAACGCAGAGTGTGTGAGCCAGGGCTGGAGTATCCCCACTAACGCGTGAACACGTGCTGGACAGGAAACGCAGAGCTGGGCCCTCAGGCCTCGGTGCTGAATGAGACAGTCACGGCGCTTGGCCGTAAGAGCTGTGGAAGGCAGACCAGTATAGTCAGCAGACAAGGTGGCAGTAAGTGATGCGAAATGCCACAAGACACAAAGCCGTAAAGACTTCTAACTGGGAGAGAGGGTCAGGCAGAACCCTCCAGTGTGCCAGGAGCCTGAGCCCTGCTGCTCAGGTGGAAACAGAAACCTAGAGGCTAGTGGTAGCCTTAAAAAATACGTACAGGAGGGCTGGAGGGATGGCTTAGCGGTTAAGGTGTTTGCCTGCAAAGCCAAAGGACCCAGGGTCGATTCCTCAGGACCTACATAAGCCAGATGCATGAGGCACATGCGTCTGGAGTTCGTTTGCAGTGGCTGGAGGCCCTGGTGCACCCATTCTCTCTCATAAATAAATAAAAATAAAATAAAATAATATGCACAGGAGCCAGGCGTGGTGGCACATGCCTTTAATCCCAGCACTCTGGAGGCAGAGGTAGGAAGATCTCCATGAGTTTGAGGCCACCCTGAGATTATTGAGTGAATTCCAGGTCAGCCTGGGCTACAGTGAGACCCTATCTTGAAAAAAATTTTTTTTCTTACAATCAATACCTGCCCATTGCAGCTAGCAATGCCATTGGAAGGAGAAATCAATGCTCACTGGCCCACAGCCCACAGACGATCATTGATAACTGCCATGGGTCTTCCATGGCCCTCCCCAGTCAGGCATTAGCTTGATTTTTATCTCCCCTCAAATTTTAGGGTACACTCCAATTCCCAATGTGATTGTGTTTGGAGATTGGGTCTCTAGGCGGTGAAGTGAGCCTATAGAGGGGCCTGGATCTAAAAGGAAGGGGCAGAAGAGAGAGAGAGAATGGGCACACTAGGACCTCATGCTACTGCAAATGAACTCCAGACACATGTGCCATTTTGCGCATCTGGCTTTATGTGGATCCTGGGGAATTGAACCCAGGCCAATAGGCTTTGCAAGAGCATGCCTTTAACCACTGAACCATCTCCTTAGTCCCCTAAACATGTACTTTTTCAAAAAGAAAATGGTCACCTCTCTGTCTTTTGGCTAAGATTAAGTATATAAAAAGAAATAATACATGAGCCCTAGGGGTGTAACATCTGCTGCTGTCTGGCTAAATGTATGTACTATGCTCACCAAACTGCCTAGTAAGCACTTCTCTTAATGTTCATACCCATATATTAATGCTACTCTCACTTTTAATTAGAGAAGCTTCTCTTTTCAGATGGCAGTGACCTTGGGATGACTCAAAAGGCACCATGGTGCTAGGAAGAAGTGACAGAGGAGTGCTCAGCACTGCAATATCTCTATCACACCTTCCAAGGCTCAGGGGTCACTGTGGAGGAGGTGGCAGAAAGAATGTAAGAGCCAAAGGAAGGGTAGGACTCCTTACAACGTGCTCCTCCAGATACAAAATGACCTGGATATCCATGACCTCACAGTGCCTGATACTACCTACACAAGACCGTCATAAGAGGAGAAAAGATCATGACATCAAAATAAAAGAGAGACTGATTGAGAGGGAGAGGGAATGTGATGGAGAGTGTAGTTTCAAATGGGAAAGTGGGGGAGGGGGTAATTACCATGGGATATTGTTTACAATCATGGAAGTTGTTAATAAAAAGTATAAAAAGAACAAATGAAAGAGCTGGGTGTGATGGCACACGCCTTTAATCCTAGAACTCTGGAGGCAGAGATAGGATTTCTGTGAGTTCAAGGCCACCCTGAGACTACAGAGTAAATTCCAGGCCAGCCTGGGCTAGAGTGAGACCCTACCTTGAAAAACAAAACAAAAAAGAAAGAAAAGAAAGAAAGAGTATCCAAGAAGGCCATCTGCTTAAGATTTTAAAATCTTGAAATGCTGAAGATGAGCAAACATCTTTGAGCAGGCCTCTCACAAAATTTGTGAGTAGATACTTCCTAAGTTCTTTCTGAGTGGTTTCTATTACTGACAAAAACAGAAAATAAGAACATTATTCTCACTACATTTGTAACTTGGGAAGGTAGAATGCAACCCTGGCAAAATATTATATACAAAGCCAGATGAAAAAGATGAGAATGTGTGAGGCTGTCTTAACCCTGAGGTACTGTGTGGGGAGAGGTGGCCAAGAGCAATTTTCTCCACTCTGTGTTCAAGCGAGGCATTGAAAAGAAGGTGGGGGTGCTTGAGCCTTGTCAGATTCTTAAGAAAGGGGTACGCCCTGGAGCACGCTGGGCCCATGAGGGCTTAGGACAGAGCCACTGGCAGAGCTCAGCCCTGAGTCGTGGCAGAGGCCTGTGATCGATGCCCCTACTACTGCACCCCAAAATCTTCAGGCCCCTGCCAGCTCATTAGTCTGACTAGGTGCAGGCGACTGGCATCCCTCCTGGCAATCCAGACAGCTGGTCTTGTGTTTCCTTTCCCCTCCTGCGCTCTTCCTTGCGGGGACCACCACAGCGGGCATCAGAGTTGACCATGCCTCCTAGCTGCCTCGAGTCACTCTGTGGTGTCTGGGCAGCAAGGCAAAGCAGGGTGGGGGACCCAAGACAGCAGTCCGTGGAGGAGGTGACGGAAGATGGAGCCCAGGGCGGGGAGCGATTTTGTCAATGACACACGGATCCTCCATTCAGGTCTCTTCCCACCGCGTGAATTAGGAACACCGAGCAGTCTGCACATCTTGGTAGGAGCATGCTGCCTGGCCATCCTGGCAGAGTAGCGAGTGTTGCCATCCGCTCCACGTCATCGGAAAGAACATCCAGCCAGACACAGGTCACAGGAGGAAGGGGGTTATTCTAGGCCTACAGATCCGGGGGGAAACTCCATGCATGGTGGAGGAATCTGGTTCCCTTCCACAGAGCCCAGTACACAGACACCACCACACAGGCAGCCTCACCAGCCAGAGCTCAAGCAGCTCTGAGCACACCTGCCAGGGCTGCACTGAAGATCTGCCCCCCATTGCCAGGCCCCGTCTAGCAGGGATCTGCCTGCAAGGGGCCTCGCAGCTTAAGCTCAATTTTCATGCTACACCTCAGTCTGCGGGGCCAGATATTCAAACTATCACATTCAAACTACCACCATGAGTGTCCACAGGCAGGGATGAAGTAAATTTACCAATGAGAATATACAAATGTTAAATGAAGGCAATCAGGTCCCCCCCCCCTTCCCAGAATCTCCCGCATTCTGAGGCAAGTCCATTCACAGACACCAAATACAGCTCAACTTAACAGTAGGAAACTCTGCTTAGTTTGAAGTGCTGTTTGCATTTCATCTTGCAAAGATTTACAACCAAAATAAAATATCATAGAAGGCCTAGCATCCAGCTAGTTATGACATGTGAAGTAAATATTCAGACTATTTATAACAGCAAAAGTTAGAAAAAAAATTGTCCATTAAAAAAGGATGGGGCTGGAGAGATGGCTTAGTGGTTAAGCGCTTGCCTGTGAAGCCTAAGGACCCCGGTTCGAGGCTCGCTTCCCCAGATCCCACGTTAGCCAGATGCACAAGGGGGCGCACGCGTCTGGAGTTCGTTTGCAGAGGCTGGAAGCCCTGGCGCGCCCATTCTCTCTCTCTGCCTCTATCTGTCTTTCTCTCTGTGTCTGTAGCTCTCAAATAAATAAATAAATAATGAACAAAAAATATTAAAAAAAAAAAGAAGAAGAAAAGTGATGCAAGAGCTCTCATCTTATTTGTACACTGAAGACGTAGTTTAGAAAGTTGATGATGTATAGAACAGAGCACCGAGAGAAGCCTGTCTTCGGCGCTGAGTCCTCGCCACCAAGCTCATCATGCTGCCGGCGGGCACCGGCAGGGCCCGGGTCTCCCGTGACCTCCCAGCTAGCTCTCAACACACGGAGGCGCTCACGTGAACAGACGGACCCTCCCTTGCAAAACAGATTGGAAGCCAGACCTGGTGGCTCACACCTGTAATCCCAGCACTCTGGGAGGCTGGAGGCCAGCCTAAGCTGCAGAGTTCCAGGGTAGCCTGGACTAGAGTGAGACCCTGCCTCCAAACAAAGCAAGCAAACAAACAAAAAAACAAAATAATAAGTTAAAGAAATCAGAAACCCTTACCCAGTATCTTACGTTTTCACTTAATGTTTTGATTGATTCAGTTACCTTCACTGAGCACCTACTATGTGCCAAGCAAGCACTGCCAGGTATTAGGAATCAGCAATGAACAAGACAGATATATTGTTCTGGAGCTTACCTTTTCGAGGGGGAATATATTAAAAGATATACAAAAAATTAAACATTTGGTGATCAATGGTGAATGCTTTGGAGGAAATCAGGCTAAGATTGAGTGAGAGAAAGGAGAAAGGGAAGGAAGACAGGAAACAATGGAGAGAGTGAGAGTGTTGTGTTATTTTGCTCTTCTGAAGAGATGTGGGGAATGTACTGCAGAATATGAAGGATTATTGACCTGAAGGCAAGAAGCAGTAGGTGTAGGGAAACTCCCTGCCTTCTTCTATTGACCTAGAAGGAAACAGGTTTCTGAAGCAAGAAATTCTGGCTATCTACCCACTTCCTACCAGAGACAAGAGACTACTTTTTTAAAAAAAATAAAATTTATTTTTGTTTATTTTTATTGAGAGCAAGAGAGACAGAGAAAGAGGCAGATAGAGAGAGAGAGAGAGAAAAGAGACTACTTTGATCCTGGTGGGCAGGAGGTCACGCCAGAGGAATCCCAGTCAGAAAGCTTTACTGACCAGCCTGTATCAGCTTTCTGTTTGCTTTCCCATGAGCCATTTCCCCTGGAGGCTCAAAATCCTTGTTCCTCTCTTATAGCTAATCTGAAAGTGCGCTGCTCTTTCTTGAAGATGCTGTATAAGCTGGAATTGAAAGCCACCTCTATGAGAACTGTTCACTCTCTGGGTATGTCCCATGTGTATATGAAATATATATGTTAATAAGCTTCTGGATTATTGTTGTCTTGGCCCTTTTCTACATGTGTATGTGAGGATTGTATGCATGGATGTGCATGTGTCTGGGTACACACATGCAAAAGTACATGTTCGCATGTTTGCATGCATGTGAAAGCCAGAAGTTGACATCAGGTATCTGTCTCCTCAACCAGTCTCTACTTTTATTTGCTGAGGCAGGGTCTCCTGCTGAAACCAGAACTCACTAGTTCCTCAAACTGGCTAACCAGTGAGCCTCAGGGCCCCTCTGTCACTACCTCCACAGCACTAAGATTAGAGTGCATGCCATAACCACCTTGGCTTCCCTTGTTCATTTTTGGTCATATAATTTTTTTCTCCAACTAAGAAACTGTGAAAGAAAAGAAAAATATTGTTTCCTGCCCCCCCCCCCAGCCCAGCAGTGGTGACAGAAACACTTGCCAAAGCCTTAAATGATAGAATGAGTGGAACATTCAAAGTTGGTCATCTCATATAAAGCAAGATAGCACTTCATATGAGCAAACAGAAATTGTGGGCAGAATTGAGTGAATACACCTTGGGAATATCATACAGAATAAGAATTATATTGGAGCAGGGCATGGTGACGCACACCTTTAATCCCAGCACTCGGGAGGCAGAGGTAAGTGGATTGCCGTGAGTTCAATTCCATCCTGAGACTACATAGTGAGTTCCAGATCACCCTGGGTTAGAGTGAGACCCAACCTCAAAAAAGAAAGAAAGAAAAGAAAAGAATTATATTAGTTACTTTTCTGGTTGCCGTGACCAAATACCTGAAAAACAGCAATGCAAGGGAGGACAGATTTATTTGGTCTTTGATAGTTTGAGGAGATATGGTCCATTATGGCAAAGAAGGTGTGGAGGTCATAGGTCATAGATGTGGTATCAGCTTGCTCATATCTCAGTAGACCAGGAAGGAAGCAAATAGAAATGAATGCTGGCACTCAGTTCACTTTCTCCTTTTTCCTCTTTTTATTCAGCCCAGAACCCCCATCCATGAGATGGTGTTGCTCCATGTTGCTGGGATGAACATCTAAACCAGACACACCTCACAGGAAGAAGGTAGAGCAAGGAGACATGTGACCAGCACAAAACCAATAATCATTAGGTGAATACCAACATCTGCAGGACAACTCCGACATCCAGAACCAGTGATGACAGTCTCTGGATTTTCAATTTCTGTCCCTCCAGCTGGGCTGTGTGGCCTTGGAAAACTTCCATCCTGTGCTGACAGAGCTCCATGGTAGCCTTTCCACAGTTCTGGTAGATCCAAAACATCCTTGGGTCTCTACTATAAAAAAATGGAATGGCCTCACTGCCTTCTCTACCAGGGACATCGCCCTGCTTCATATGCTGCATTTCAGCAGTGGCTCCTGGAACCATGTGCACTTCATGATCTTCTTTCATGACTTTTTTATGCTTCTCAAACCAATACTAGGTGTGCAGGGACACAGCCATTTTGTTAATCCAGGGAGGAAATAACTCTTGACCTGGAAGAACAGGTTACCTTCTTCCTTTCAATCATCTCCTTTTAAGAGTTTGCATTCCTGAGCAGGGCATGGTGGCACACACCTTTAATCTCAGCACTTGGAAGGCAGAGGTAGGTGGATCACCACGAGTTTGAGGCCACCTTGAGACTCTCCAGAGTACATCCCAAGTCAGCCTGGGCTAGAGTGAGACCCTACCTCAAAAAACCAAAAAAAAAAAAATTTGCATTCCTGCTGGGCATGGTGGTGCACACCTTTAATCTCAGCACTTGGAAGGCAGAGGTAGGTGGATCACCATGAGTTCGAGGCCACCCTGAGACTACACAGTGAATTCCGGGTCAGCTTGGGCTAGAATGAGACCCTACCTTGAAAAAAAAAAAAAAAAAAGAGTTTGCATTCCTGCTCATTCAGATCTTTCCTGAAAGGGACTTCACCTCAGGCATCCTTTCCATGGTTTCAATGAAAAGCAGTTGGCCTACACTTAATGGTAGTCATCTGTTTAACAATAGCAGCTTTAGTAACCTAAAATCAGTCCCCATGCCAGTAACTTTAAACTTACTTGAATTTTCAACCTTAAATTGTACATCTTCCCATTTTGTCTTTTCTACCAACAACACAAGTCCATTGTCGCGAGCACTCTCAAAGATGATTGGTTGAGAGGATTCCGCCGGCGAAGGCCAATGATACTCAGACACTGGTGTACTTGCGAAGGAGTTTACTGGGATGAAAGTCACACACAAGCAAGTCGAAACTATCACAAATAATATTATAGCTAATATAATATATAACCAAGGTATATTCATCGCTACTAACACAAGAATATTTCTAACGAGTCTAACATGTATACGACCTGACAACGCAAGATTTGAGCGACGTTTTACGACGTTTTACGACCTGACAACGTGAGGTTCGAGCTGCGATGTTGTTTACTTCCGGTTCGCGGCGCTCTAAGCCGAGTCTTGGTCCGCTGGCGTAAGCTAGTGCTTTAGCTTACGGATGATCATTCGGACAGCGTTCGGACAGCGTGTCGGGCTGATGAATTCGGATCGGTGATGTACTCGCGGGGGTCTCAGTCAGGACTGCTGAGTAGCCTTTCAGTCAGTCATAGTGTCGGGGAGACTGAGACAATGGTTGTTGAGCAGCTGGGGTTTTTATACCTTTCAATGCTTATCTAATAGTTTCACACACACATCTGCTAATCTCTACTATGTCACTGCACACAGAGTTTTGCTTACAAGCTTTGACTTTGCATTTTTTACTCTCACAACAAACTTGTTTATCCTAAACTGGCCCTGGACCATATGCTGGTCCTTACATGCTCATAACATCCATACTTTAAAATTCAACCTTGATTAAAGTCTCTGGGCTTGGGCATCCAAACACAGCCAGCGTTTATGGCAGTGGCCCAGTTCCAACAAAGTTCCCTGCTGTCTTTCTTTCCGCTTTGAAAGTTCATGAGCAAGCCCTCCAAATACAATTCTCCCTTCATTTAGCACTTTAAAACTCTCATCACAATATTCCATACGACTTGGCTTACCCCTCTGGAAGGCATCTTTAGTTGCAAGTACAAAGTTCTGTCCCATTCTTCCAGCACAAAAGTTCCAAAAGACCAAAATCCACATGATCAGATTCATCTTGAAGGGACCAAACTGATGCCGTGACAGCCTTCAGTAAGGTGCCACCCTAACCAGGCCTAAGTTTCAGTTTCCTGGAGAGGCATTCAAGACTTCTGGGAAAAGACAGGCTGGTAATCAACAGTGACCCTGGCATGTTGCCAGAGAAGATAGCCACCCAGAGGCTGAGTCAGTTCCTGGAGACATGTCCAAACATGCCCAGACATGTCCTTTTCACGCCTTTCACAACCTTTTCTCGCCTTTCTCCCCAACCAATCAAAGACGTACAACTGTAACTGCTGCTTGCCTAGCCAATCATTTTAAAAGATCACCTAACCCCGCTTGAAATTCCCCTAGTTGTGCTTAAAAGGGGCTTGTGTGCTCCTCTTGGGGTCACCATTTTGTATGAATGGTTGACCCCCACATGCTGGATGATTCTGCAGAATAAACGCTCTTTGATTTTGCATACTATTTGAGTCTGGGGTCTTTCTCCAGTGATTTTCGGACCCTTACAATCTCAGCAATGACCCCACTCCTGGTATCAATTTCAGTCACAGAGTTGCTGGGATGAACATCTAAACCAGACACAGCTTATAGAAGGAAAGATTTGTTTCAGCTTACAGATCCAGGGGGAAGATCCATCAATGGTAGAAAAAGCTGGTTCCTACCCATAAATCCAGGCAGAGAGACACCAGCAGCGGCTAGCACTACAAGCAAGCACCAACAGCAGGGGCCTTGGCAGAGCTCAGGCTTCTCTGCATACCTTTGGGCTATAAATCAGATCTTCCCCAAAACATACTTTAGAGCTGGACTCCAGGGTCCATCCCCAGTGACACCTCCTCCAGCCAGGCAGCTGGAGGAAAGCTTTAAGGGAACACCTGAGTCTACCGGGGGACGTACATTCCAGCTACCACAGATGGTAGTGCCCACAATCAGGGTGAGTCTTTCCTTTTCATTTAGTCTTTTCTGGAAATGCCCTCACAGACACATCCAAACGTGTATCTCACTAATGCTCTTCAAGTTTCCTACTCCAGTCAACATGACAATCAAAATTAATCATCTCCAGGCATGGTGGCACACACCTTTAGTCCCAGGACTTGGGAGGCAGAGGTATTAGGATCGCCATGAGTTCAAAACCACCCTGAGACTACCTACTGAATTCCAGGTCAGTGTAGGCTAGAGTGAGACCCTACCTTGAAAAGCCAAGAAATAAAATAAAATAAAAATAATAATTAAATAAAATATTAAAGTCCTCAATTAAAAAAAAAAAAAACTGCCAGCTGGAGAGATGGCTTAGCGGTTAAGCACTTGCCTGTGAAGCCTAAGGTCCCCAGTTCAAGGTTCAATTCTCCAGGACCCACTTAATCCAAATGCACAAGGTGGCATAGGCATCTGGAGTTTGTTTGCAGTGGCTAGAGGCCCTGGTGTGCCCCATTCTCACTCTCTCTCTCCTCCCCCTCTTTCTGTCTTTAATAAATAAATAAATAAAAATAAAATAAATTTTAAAAAATGTGTTAGCAGCCAGGCATGGTGGCGCACGCCTTTAATCCCAGCACTCAGGAGGCAGAGGTAGGAGGATCGCCGTGAGTTCCTGCCATCCTGAGACTCCATAGTGAATTCCAGGTCAGCCTGGGCTAGAGTGAGACCCTACCTCGGAAAACAAAAAAATAAAAATAAAAATGTGTTAGCAAAGTAGAGCTAGGTGTCTGGTTCATATGGACTAGGAATAAGATAGCTTTTTCAAAATAAAATTATTTATTTGAGAGAGAGAGAATGGGCATGTCAGGGGCTCCTGCCACTTCAGAAAAACTCCGTACACATGCATCACCTTGTGTGTCTGGCTTTCTGTGGGTACTGGGGAGCTGAGCTGGGCCATCATGCTGTGCAAGCAAGCACCTGTAACTACTGAACCATCTCTCCAACCCAAGGCAGTCTTTGTTTGTTTTTGTTTTTCAAATAGGTAGTTAGCTAAGGACTAGACCCAAGAAACATATATGTCATGCCTTGGTAGGACTAGAACTCAAGTCTGTTCCAGTCTCATCCAAGACCGCCTCAGGCAGCCACGGCTGTTTCCCGTTCCTTTCTCAACTTTCCCCCACACTTAGCTCCGTGGGACAGCCACTCTTGAGTCAGCCGTCCTCCCGGGGCCATCAGCCAATTAGGATCCTCCTGATGAGACATTCTACTTGGATGCCTGATCATCAGAAAGGGACCCGGGCTACATATGAGAACCCCTTCCCCCGGAGGCTGCTTCCTTAGAAATTTTTTTTTTTTTTTTTTTTTTTTCCGAGGTAGGGTCTCACTCTAGGCCAGGCTGACCTGGAATTCACTATGTAGTCTCAGGGTATCCTTGAACTCATGATGATCCTCTGCCTCCCAAGTGCTGGGATTAAAGGCATGTATCACCATGCCCAGCGAAACTTTTTATTTATCTATTTATTTATTTGAGAGGGGGAAAGAGGCAAAGAGACAGAGAGAGAGAGAGAGAGAGAGAGAGAGAGAGAGAGAGAGAGAGAGAGAATGGGCACTCCCGGACTTCCAGCCACTGCAAATGAACTCCAAACGCATGTGTCCCCTTGCACATCTGGCTTACATGGTTCCTAGGGAATCGAACGGACATCCTTTAGCTTTGAAGGCAAGCACCTTAACCTCTAAGCCATCTCTCCAGCCCCTTCCTTGGAAATTTTCATTACCCATGAGAGAGAGAGAGAGAGAGAGAGATTGAGAATGGGCATGCCAGGGCCTTCAGCTGCTGCAAACAAACTCCAGATGTATGCACTACCTTGCAGATCTGGCTTATGTAGCAGGTCCTAGGGAATCACACCTGGGCCCTTTGGCTTTGCAGGCAAGTGCTTTAACCTCTAATCCATCTCCCCAGCCCAAGACCTCATATTTAATAATGTTTTTGTTCTTAAAAGCCCCACACAGTATGGACTTAAAGAAGGGTTGATGGAAGCTTATATAGCATCCTGACCACAGAAAACCTAAGGCTTGGGGCCTTGGCCTACTGGAGTGTGAAATGACCCAAGCTGGGAGAAGTGTGGGAAGGAGTCTCCTATACTTGCAATAAAGGTGCCTTTGAGAAGCCATCAGAATAGGTGATTGAGTCCTTGTCACATTCAGGTCTCCAGTCCTGTAATCCCAGGTAACTTTACCTGGTTGTTAAGATTCCCAGGAGAGGGGACTGGAGAGATGGCTTAGAGGTTAAGCGCTTGCCTATGAAGCCTAAGGACCCCGGTTTGAGGCTTGATTCCCCAGGACCCACATTAGCCAGATGCACAAGGGGCGCACATCCCCGGAGTTCACTTGCAGTAGCTGGAAGTCCTGGCGCACCCAATCTCTCTCTCTTTCTCTCTCTCTCTCTGTCTGTTGCTCTCAAGTAAATAAATAAAAATAAAACAAAAAAAAAATTAAAACAAAGATTCCCAGGAGAGGATTCATGACAGCAGGGTTTCTTGCGCTGGCAACCCTGTTGGCAGACGAGAACTTGGGGAAAGGCTGTTGCCTAAGTGTTCCAGAGTGTTCCAGTTCAGAGGAACTGAGAGAAAGTACAGTCAGGGTGACTGCACCTCTGCGGCAAAAAAGGCAGGAACATCTGCATTTGCTAGAAATCAAAGATGATCTGACTTATCTCTTGCCTAGTTCCCTAGACCTATTTTTCCACAAATAACCAGGACCTCTCCTGGTTATTCATAGGATTTAAACATTGTGGTTGGTCAAGTTCAGCCTCCCTCTGGTTCACCTGAGCCGGAAGACAGCCCACCGCTACAAGGCTATAAATACCTTTGTGAGAGGAGCCGAGCTCTCAGCACTTGGGGACTTCCAGCTGTGGATGAGTGTTTCCCACCCAGGCCCAGAGGGGTTGAGCTAAGGGGAGCCCCCACCTCCAGCCCTTACCCTCCACATGGATTCTCTGTCTTCTCTAGCTCCCCACGTGGCAGGAACTCTGAATTTTCCTTTCTCTCTTTTCTTTCCTCATTTTTTCTAGGTCCTCCACATGGGATCGCTAGCCACATGGGTGCCTTTCCTTGGCTCTGTGCTTCCCTCAATATATATAATAACGTAATAATTATCCTCCTCAGTCTTTTTATAATTCAATTCCTTCATAAAAATTAGAAAGAAGCCGGGCGTGGTGGCGCACACCTTTAATCCCAGCACTCGGGAGGCAGAGGTAGGAGGATCGCCACGAGTTCGAGGACACCCTGAGGCTACATAGTAATTCCAGGTCAGCCTGAGCTAGAGTGAGACCCTACCCCGAAAAAAAAAAAAAAAAAACTTAGAAACAAACCTAGGGTTTGGGGTTCAAGGACTTTCCTGGACCCCAAGCACCCCATTATAGAAACAACACACCAAAGCAGGATATATTGGGGTTGCATTCCCTAAGCTCCTTCACCTATCTGTCGAAAGGGAGTTATTTCCATTTTAGGACTGTGTAAGGATTAAGTGGGATAATGTGTGCTTCCAGGCTATTAAAGCATTATACAAATACTCATCTTTGGCCTGGGAGGGAAGAGAGGGGGCTGTTCTGTTTAATGCGGTATTTTCAGAGTGCAGCTTGTAAGCCATCAGCAGGTCACTAGAGAGAAAAAAAAAACAACACTGGGATAAGGAAGGAAAAATACAAGGCTTGGAGACATGGCATAGTGGTCAAAGGCACTTGCTTGCAAAGCCTGTCAGGTCAGGTGCAATACTCCAGTACCCACATACAGCCAGATGCACAAAAAGGCGCATAAATCTGAACTTCATTTGCAGGGGCAAGAGGCCCTGGCATGCATCCCTGTCATTCTCATTCTCTTCCTCTTTCTCTCTCCTTGCAAATATATTACAAAAGAAAAAAAAAAAAACAACAACCAAACACTCTAGTCTGTTCTTAGCTGAAGACCCTGCAGGACAGAGTAACATAAGATTACAAACAACAAGAACCTCAAAAAACATTTTTGGATTAATAAGTATTTTTAAATTTTTCTTTTTGAGCCGGGCGTGGTGGCTCACGCCTTTAATCCCAGCAATCGGGAGGCAGAGGTAGAAGGATCATCACCATGAGTTCAAGGCCACCCTGAGGCTACATAGTGAATTCCAGGTCAGCCTGGCCCAGAGTGAGACCCTACCTCAAAAATAAAAAATAAAAGTGGGGGCTGGAGAGATGGCTTAGCGGTTAAGCGCTTGCCTGTGAAGCCTAAGGACCCCAGTTCGAGGCTCGGTTCCCCAGGTCCCACGTTAGCCAGATGCACAAGGGGGTGCACGTGTCTGGAGTTCGTTTGCAGAGGCTGGAAGCCCTGGCACGCCCATTCTCTCTCTCTCTCCCTCTACCTGTCTTTCTCTCTGTGTCTGTCGCTCTCAAATAAGTAAATAAAAAACTTTAAAAAATAAAAATAAAAAAAAAATAAAAGTGGATGTCGAAGTGTTAAAATGTGAGGAGGAACCATAGACGACGCTGAAGACAGAAGAGATGATGAATCAAGGAGCGAGGTGGTGTCTGGAAGACGGAGTCTCCTTTAAAGACTCCAGACCGATCTGCCCTGCCCATTCTCCCGGGGAGATTCTGACGTCCAATACCGTTACGTAATGACTCTGTGATGTTTTAAGCCACTAAACTTGGCTTAAGGTGGCTAAACTTGTTATAGTAGCAAAAGAAAGACATTTGACATTGCACAGGGAGGTGACGGGTAGGGAAACAAGCAGCCAGACCCAATGCTGCCACCAGCTCGTAGCGTCTTCTTGTGAATTCTTCAGTTCTTCAATCCCTCTGAGACCGAACTAGGATTAATGATTCCTGTCCTAGCCAAAGAGGAAAGCTGTTAGCCAATTCTGGATTTGGTGGCTATAGGGACAATAGTTAGCCATCACAGGGAGCCGCCATTGATGAAAATGGAAAAGGCCATGGACAGACCTCTTGGTAGCTTTGGTCTGTCAGGAAAGGGCATGGACTCGTCCTTCTGATAGGTTTGGCCTCCTGGGGAGGTAATCAACAGGAGTCTGAGACCCGAATGCTTACAAGCCCCCAGGCCTGCCGAAAACAGCGAGGAGGGACAAAAACTGAGCCAGGCAAGTTGTGTTCGTGGATAATGCTGGCCACATTCTTCCCCCCCCCCAGACTTCCTTTCTAGAAAGGAACCCACTTTGAGGGTGAAACCTTGTTGATACCCTGATGGGGCGCAACTGCCTTTGATTTCCTGCCCCACTTCACTGAATGATCACACCTGCTTTCTGAGGCTACTCGTGCTGAGCCATATTTAATTTAGCCGGAGACTCAGATGAAGCATTGTTTAATAATATTGGCAAAGGCAGTCTCTGCTCGTGGGGTGGTTTCAATGTATATACTCCAATAGACTCAGGTGTTTTATTAAAGCTTGGGTCCAGTGGCCTGACTAAGGGACATGGAACACCTCTCCTGGATCTGTAAGCTGAAATAAGTTCTTCCTCCTGTAAACTGTGCCTGCTTTGGAAGTTCATCCCAGCCACGAGGCTGACTCCAGCCACTTATGATATGGCTCCTCCCCAGAGCCTGCATTGGCATGAACCCTTGCCACAGGCAGGAACATGTTGTAAAACCACACTACTATCAAGTGGCAGAGCCATCTCTCCAGCCCCGTTGCATATATTTTAGTAAACAAGTGGCGGTGTAAGAGATGGAATGGCCGGGCATGGTGGCGCACGCCTTTAATCCCAGCACTCGGGAGGCAGAGGTAGGAGGATCGCCGTGAGTTCAAGGCCACCCTGAGACTCCATAGTGAATTCCTGGGCTAGAGTGAGACCCTACCTAAAAAAAAAAAAAAAAAAAAAAAAAAAAAAAAGAGGTAGAATGGACATTAATCCATGGACAAGCCAGGAGTTTCCAAGGTGGCCCCCAAGATACTGTCTTCTGTTCCTCCGTGAGAAAACTGGTCTGTCTACGTCATGCCCAGAGGCAGAGCCAGATCCTGGCTACAAAGAATCCTGCATTTTGTATTTAGCTGAAAGACAGTTTGAAAATCCAAGACCTGCACCTTATTTCAAAACTAAGTATCAGCCGGGCGTGGTGGCACACGTCTTTAATCCCAGCACTCGGGAGGCTGAGGTAGAAGGATTGCTGTGAGTTCGAGGCCACCCTGCTACAACACAGTGAATTCTAGGTCAGCCTGGGCTAGAGCAAGACCCTGCTGCAAAAAAAAAAAAAAAAAGAAAGAAAGAAAGAAAGAAAGAAAGAAAGAAAGAAAGAAAAGAAAAATCAAAAGCCACCATCCCTGGGGGAGGAAGAGAAGGAAAATCTCTTGGGCCTAGGATCCTGGACTAATATCCAGCAGATGTGCGCTAAATCTGAGGGAAGGGCTCTCTTGTTCCCACACACAGCGGAGTGTGGCCACCACGGAAGGGACAGAAACTGTAAGAAGTCAGCCTCGGGGCTGGAGAGATGGCTTAGCAGTTAAGCGCTTGCCTGTGAAGCCTAAGGACCCTGGTTCGAGGCTCGATTCCCCAGGACCCACATTAGTCAGATGCACAAGGGGGCGCACGCGTCTGGAGTTCGTTTGCAGTGGCTGGAGGCCCTGGCGCGCCCATTCTCTCTGTTTCTCTGCCTCTTCCTCTCTCTGTCTGTCGCTCTCAAATAAATAAATAAAAAATAAAATATATTTAAAAAAAAAAAAAAAGAAGTCAGCTTCGGCCCACGTACAGCTGCACCAGGGAGTCAAGTATGCCCTAAAACCCGACTGCGATCCTAACATTGAGCCACGACACGGCAGTAGTCAACATCAGAGCACAGGCCAAGACTGGAGAGCGCTCCCTCGGGCACATCGCGGTTCACAGCTTAAAAACACGGAGACAGGGCTTGGGGGGATGGCCTAGCGGTTAAGGCATTTGCCTAGAAAGCCAAAGGACCCACGTAAGGGAGTTTGTTTGCAGCAGCTGGAAGCCCTGTCATACCCATTCTCTCTCCCAGTCGCTCATAAATAAAATAAAATAGGGCTGGAGAGGCGGCTTAGTGGTTAAGCGCTTGCCTGTAAAGCCTAAAGACCCCAGTTCGAGGCTCAGTTCCCCAGGACCCACGAGAGCCAGATGCACAAGGTGGCGCACACATCTAGAGTTCATTTGCAGTGGCTGGAGGCCCTGGCGCACCCGTTCTCTCTCTCCCATCTGAGTACCAGCCAGACCCGACCCTGCTTAGCTTCTGAGATCAGACGAGATCGGACACGTTCAGGGTGGTATGGCGGTAGACCCATTCTCTCTATCTATCTGCCTCTTCCTCTCTATGTCGCTCTCAAGTAAATAAGTAAATAAATAAATAAACAAAAAAAAAATTTAAAAAAAAAAAAACAAAAACAGAGACAATCCTTTCTTTCGGAAGCATGTGGCTGCAAGGTGGTGGCGCAGATTTCCAAGAAGAGGAAGTTTGTTGCTGATGGCATCTTCAAGGTTGAACTGAATGAGTTTCTCACACGAGAGAGAGAGAGAGAGAGAGAGAAAGAGAGAGAGAGAGAGAGAGAGAGCGAGCTGGCTGCAGATGGCTCCTCTGGAGTTAAGGTCCTGTTGGGGCAGACACCAAGAACAGAATGTTCTCGGGGAAAAGGGTCGTCACATCCCAGAGAGGACTGCAGTCGTCCAGAAGAGGTTTGCGCAGGAAAGGTGGTCGCAGGCGTTCTGAGTGCCGCTGCCCAGGCCAAGCACAGGTTAGAGGCTCCCAGGCGGGCTCGCTGCGCGGGGGGCCTGCGGGGGTCTGCTGGGGCGTGCTGTGGATCCTCATGCAGGGCCAGGGCCAAGGGCTGAGGGGTTGTCGTGTCTGGGAAACGCCGAGAACAGAGGGCAAAATCTATGAGCTTTGTGGACGGCCCGATGATCCACAGTGGGGGCCCTGCTAACCACTACGTTGAAACCGCTGTGCGTCCCGCACTGGTCAGGCAAGGCGTGCTGGCCATCACAGTTAAGATCATGCTGCCCTGGGATCCAGGTGACAAGATTGGCCCTGAGACGCCCCTGGCCTGACTGCGCGAGCATGGTGGAACCCAAAGATGAGATCCTGCCCACCACCCCCCATCTCAGAACAGAAGCGTGGGACACCAGAGGCACCTGCCATGCCTCAGCCAGTCCCCACAGCGAAACAGGGTCTCGTTGGAGGATGGATGTGGCTTTGCAAAGACATTTAATAAAATCTTGCATAAAGACAGTAAAAAAAAAAAAAAAAAAACAAGCAGAGGAAGCATTTTAACTTCTGTGCACTTCAGCTCCCACACTCAGCACCGAGTGACAACAGCCTGAGCTTAGGTGAACCTGGAGCACCCATTCTCTCTCGCACCAGCAGCAGGACGAAGACCTAAACTCAGGTCACGTGACCAGACTGACAGCCTCCCCTGCATTATGACTTGACAGGAGAAGAGGCGGGCATATTTCTGGGAGTCAATTATCATTCTCCATATGACACCCAGCATTCAATTGGAGATGAGTGATTCAGAAAGTGAAGAGGGAAGCCGGGCGTGTGTCCTTTAATCCCAGCATGTGGGAGGCAGAGGTAGGAGAATCACCATCAGTTCGAGGCCACCCTGAGACTCCATAGTGAATTCCAGGTCAGCCTGGGCTAGAGCGAGACCCTACCTCGAAAAACCAAAAAAAAGTGGGGCTGGAGAGATGGCTTAGTGGTTAAACACTTGCCTGTGAAGCCTAAGGACCTGGGTATGAGGCTCCATTCCCCAGGACTCGTCACATGCACAAGGGAGTGCATGCATCTGGAGTTCACTTGCAGTGGATAGAGGCCCTGGAGCACCCATTCCCTCTGTGTGTCTGTTGCTCTGAAATAAATAAATAAAAATAAACAAATCTGCTTATAAACAATAAACAATCTGCTTATAAAAAATATTTGATTGATTGATTTATTTGAGAGTGGGAAAGAGGCAAAGTAAGAGAGATAAAAGGGGCACACCTGGGCTTCCAGCCACTGCAAAAACTCCAGATAAGCCAGGTGTGGTGGCACAAGCCTTTAATCCCAGGACATGGGAGGTAGAGGTAGGAGGATTGCCATGAGTTCAAGGCCACCCTGAGACTACATAGTGAATTCCAGGTCAGCCTGAGCTAGAGTGAGACCCTACCTCGAAAAACAACAACAAAAAACCCTCCAGATGCATACACCACCTTGTGCATCTGGCTTACATAGGTCATGGAGAAACAAACCTGGGTACTTAGGTTTTGCAGGTAAGTACCTTATGTTAAGCCATCTCTCCAGGGCAAGAAACCCATTCTTTTTTTTTTTTTTAAATATTTTATTTTTATTTTATTTATTTATTTGAGAGAGACAGACACAGAGAGAAAGACAGGTAAAGGGAGAGAGAGAGAATGGGCGCGCCAGGGCTTCCAGCCTCTGCAAACGAACTCCAGACGCGTGCGCCCCCTTGTGCATCTGGCTAACGTGGGACCTGGGGAACCGAGCCTCGAACCGGGGTCCTTAGGCTTCACAGGCAAGCGCTTAACCGCTAAGTCATCTCTCCAGCCCGAAACCCATTCTTTAAAAGGAAATAAAAAGGTCTGGTGTGGTGGTTTGAGTCAGGTGTCCCCCATTAGCTCTGAATGCTAGGTTCCCAGCTGATGGAGATTTGGGAATTAGCGCCTCCTGGAGGGAGTGTAGTGTTAGGGGCGGGCTTATGGGTGTTATAGCCAGTGTCCCCTTGTCTGTGTTTGGCACACTCTCCTGTTGGTATGGTCCACCTTATGTTGTCCAGGGGGTGATGTCCACCCTCTGTTCCTGCCATCATTTCCCCTGCCATCATGTAGCTTCCCCCTCAAGCCTGTAAGCCAAAATAAACCTCTTTATCCCACAAGCTGCTCTTGGTTGGGTGATTTCTACCAGCAATGGAAACCTGACTGCAACAGCCAGAGAGAAGGCTTAGCGGTTAAGGCGCATGCCTATGAGGCCTAAGAACCGAGGTTTGACTCTCCAGGTCCCACATAAGTCAGATGCACATGGTGGCACATGTGTTTGGAGTTTGCCGTGGCTATTGGCCCTAGCATACCCATTCTCTCTCTCTCTTTCTCTCTCCCCTTCTCTGTCTCTAATAAACAAAAATAAATCTTTAATAAAAATAAAATAATGAAAAAAGAAATATAAAGGGCTGGAGAGGTGGCTTAGTGGTTAAGGAGCTTGCCTGTAAAGCCAAAGGACCCAGGACCCATGTAAGCCAGATGTACAATGTGGAGTTCCTTTGCACCAGCTGAGGCCCTGGTGCACCCATTCTCTTTTGCTCTGCCTCTATCTGCATCTCTCTCTCTCTCTCTCAAAAATTAAAAAAAGTAAATGCCTCTCTTATTTAAAAAAAAAGAAAGAAAGAAAGAAAGAAAGAAAGAAAGAAAGAAAAGAGAAATGATATCCATGGTTAAGCAGTCAGGCTCTATGACACAAGAGAAATTAGTCAAAGAGATGCATCCCTACCAATCCTCCACCCCGGCCAGCAGTGCCGGCCTCTCCGTGGCCTGGTCATGGACGACCTTGCTGTCTTTCTTCAGGGAGTCCCAGAGGTGCACAAGGAGAAGGTGTTTCTGTGTCCAGGGACACAGGGCTGTGTGATCAGAGAGCTAGCTCCTTAACTTGGAGATGGGACTAAGCTGCGCATGCACTGCTAGAGCTGGAAGTGTCCTGGTAATTGTCACCTACGGTCCTTCCCTTTCAAAAAATAAAATAAAATAAAAAGGGACAACCATTTGGCAGGCATCGAAACATTTGCCAGGTACCTAATTAGTTCCACTTGACCTTGCATTGTAAGACTCTCCCAGAGCCTATTTGCCTGCTCAGGCACGGGGAGAAGGTAACAGGAAGGAAGGAAGGAAGGAAGGAAGAGTCTTCCCCCAAGTACTGTGATGATAGAGCAACCTGCACCTGTAACCACAACCTCACAGCGAAATGTCACCAGGGAGGGAAGAGAAGATGGTGTGCAAAGGGCAAAGAACACAGAGAGATTGCTATAATTCCCAATTTTGCCCCAAAATATAAGCTTTGAATGTGGGTCCTATTCCCTTTGTCTCTACCTACCCTGTTCTAATCCCAAGCCTAAAGTGCTTGCCAAACTGAACACTAAGAGCTTTCTCAACTCTGCCTCACGCTGCCCCACGGGAAGGGGAGTAAATGACGTGGGAATGCACGGAGAGTCATGCAGAGCTGAGACATCACATGTTACTTGATGTGGTCTAGGTTAAAGGCCTCTTAAAAAAAAAATTAAGGTGGGCGTGGTGGCACACGCCTTTAATCCCAGCAGAGGTAGGAGGACCGCCATGAGTTCGAGGCCATCCTGAGACTACATAGTGAATTCCAGGTCAGCCTGGGCTAGAGTGAGACTCTACCTCGAAAAAAAAAAAAGAATAAAAAGGCCTCTTATTTCAACTGAGCCCCAGTTGGCCTAGACTATGGAGCCCTAGGGGTGTAACGTCTGCTGCTGTCTGGCTGAATGTATAAACTATGCTTATCAGACTGCCCAGTAAGCACTTCTCTTAATGTTCATACCCTTATGTTAATGCTACTCTCACTTTTGGTAGAGAACCTTCTCTTTTCAGATGGCAACAACCTTTGGATGACTCAGAAGGCATCATGGTGCTGAGAAGAAGTGACAGAGGAGTGCTCAGCACTGAAATATCTCTATCACACCTTCCAAGGCTCAGGGTCTATTACAGAAGAGGTGGCAGAAACAATGTAAGAGCCAAAGGAAGGGCAGGATTCCTTATAACGTGCTCCTCCAGACACAAAATGGCCTGGATATCCATGCCCTCACAGTGCCCAACACTACCTACACAAGACCACCATAAGAGGAGGAAAAGATCATGACATCAAAATAAAAGAGAGACTGATTGAGATGGGGAGGGGATATGATGGAGAGTGGAGTTTCAAAGGGGAAAGTGGGGGGGGAGGGCATTACCATGGGATATTTTTTATAATTATGGAAGTTGTTAATAAAAATTTGAAAAGAAAAAGAAAAAAAAAGATGTATGGAATGGTCCAAACAGCAAGTCTAATGAAGTATCAGCACTCCAACTCTGGTCTTAACTTTCGGGGAGCAAGAAGTGTTTTGCTTGAAGCCTATGGCAACTCTTAAGACTTTGATATTGTATTTAGTAAGTACAATATGATTGAGATGGGGAGGTAATATGATGGAGAATGGAATTTCAAAGGGGAAAGTGTCAGGGGGGAGGGAGGGAATTACCATGGGATTTTTTTTTTATAATCATGGAAAATGTTAATAAAAATTTAAAAATTAATAAATAAATAAATAAAATAAAAATAAATATTTTTTTTTAAATAGAGGAAAAAAAGACTTTGATATTGAACTTGAGACCAGATACCGAAACCTGGGCCACCAGAGGAGAAATTCCAGCCAGGACTGGTTTCCTGTCGGGAAGAGCAGCCTCTGTTGTTCACCAAAGATAGCAAAGAGTCAAGCCCCTACTTCAGAGATGCCCAGCCCCAGCCCACAGATCCTAGGGGGGCAGCAGCGAGTCTCACAGTCTCTGGTGCCCTTGCCTATCCTTGGGGAGAGCGGCACACGGGAGATTTATCAGCCTGGGAAAAGAACCCAGAGAGCAGAAACTAAATTAAGAAGCCTCTTTCTCCATATGTTTACTTGAAATAAAAAAAAAATGAGTCACAGATGATGGATAACCATACTCTCTTTCCTCTGTCGCCAAGGGCTCCCTGCCTGAGAAACCTGTGTACGCCTGTCACACGTCCAGCTTGGGTGCACGCTGAGCAGGTACACGGAAAGGAAAGTCCCCACAGGAAGCTTGCTATGGGCTTAGGGTTGCCAAGGCAACAGCAGCCTCTGTCTTCCCTTGAGAAGACAGGCTTGGGGAAACCCAGAGGTATTTGATGTCTCAGTCTAAACAAGAGGCGTTGAATCTAGACGACATCAGGTAACCGCTGATGTCTCAGCTCCGTGTAACTCTTAATACATTCCCATCTTGGTCACTTTCCACCTCTTAGGGGAGACAGGTAAAGGCTGATTCTACTTCTTTGAAATGTGGGGAACGTGAGGTCCAGAGACTTGTTTTTTAATTTTTATTTATTTATTTGAGAGTGACAGACAGAGAAAGAGGCAGAGAGAGAGAGAGAGAGAGAGAGAGAGAATGGGCGCGCCAGGGCCTCCAGCCACTGCAAATGAACTCCAGACGCCTGCGCCCACTTGTGCATCTGGCTAATGTGGGTCCTGGGGAACCAAGCCTCGAACCGGGGTCCTTAGGCTTCACAGGCAAGTGCTTAACCGCTAAGCCATCTCTCCAGCCCCAGAGACATTTTTTAACTTGCCTAGATTTATAGCTAAGAAATAGCCTAGAGCTCGCCTTTAATCCCAGCACTCGGGAGGCAGAGGTAGGAGGATCACTGTGAGTTCAAGGCCAGCCTGAGACTCCATAGTGAATTCTAGGTCAGCCTGGGCTAGAGTGAGACCCTACCTCAAAAATTAAATAAAATAAATAAATAGCCTAGATCCAGCCCAGAGCCTTAAACGCTGAGTCTAGTACAGAACGCTGAATCCAGTACAGAACTCTGAGTCCTGCACTAGAGCCTATCACTAAATCAACAGGTCTCTAAGTGTTCTCATCCAGGGTTGTGGTATATACTTGCAATGCCAGTACTTGGGAGGCAAAGGCAGGAGAATTGCAAGGTTCTAGACCAGCCTGGAATAGAGAGTTAAGATCCTTTATCAAAAAAAAAAAAAAAAAATTAAGGGCTGGGGAAATGGCTTAGCAGTTAAGGTACTTGCCTGTGAAGCCTGAGGACCTCACAGATGAGAAAGACCCGCACGAGCAGGCAGCATCGGAGCTGGTTGCGGCTGAGGTTCTGCCCATCCGACTAAGCCTCAAATCCAAGACTTTGCTGTGACCCCAGCGGGCTGCCCTCCCCCTCACCACGTCTGGAAAAAATGACTCAGGTGCCAGTGGGCTAGCAATGCCACCTGCATAGGCTGAAGACATGCGGGCTTTCCCCAGCTCCCTATCAAACAAAGGTCATGGTTTGTGAAAGTGTGAGTGTGTAGTCACTGGTCGACAGGAAAAAAGGGTTTGAAGGCTGTCGGGGAGAAGGCTGCCTTCTGGAGGCCACTCTGTGGGGAGGTCCAATCCAGCCCTGTCCCTTCATGGACAAGTGCTTCCCATTCTGATTGGCTTTAGCAATTTCTGTGTCTGAGTGACAGCCAACTTGCCTCACCAACCCACGGTTCAGGCTAACAGAGCGTCACAACCACGTAATGACAAGAATCAAAAGGGAGGCTGGAGAGATGGCTTAGCAGTTAAGGCACTTGCCTACAAAGCCAAAGGACCCAGGTTCGAATCCCCAGCACCCATGTAAGCCGGATGCACAAAGTGGCGCATGTGTTTGGAGTTCATTTGCAGAGGCTGGAGGCCTCGGTGCGCCCATTCTCTTTCTATCTGCCACTCTCTCTCTTTCTGCTTCTTCCCCCTCTCTCTCTCTCTCTCTCTCTCTCTCAAACAAATAAATGAAGAAAAAAAAAGAAAACATTTTTTTTAAGAAAGTTTAATAGAAAAGAATCAAAAGGGGTTAGGTCCACAGTGTCTCTTCTCCCTCTGAAATGGCAATTTTTCTAGCTATAAGGAGAGGTTTCTAATCCTATCTCCATGGGAGATTTCATGACTGACTTTCATTCTTTGGCTTTTGACTCCCAATTCAGGATCTTCAGGTGGCTGGCATTACTCACCTGCTCAGCACACTCACATCCCAACTTCTTTCCCAGCCCGGGGCAGGAGAACAGTGAAGCCTGAACATCTCCCAGCCAGCCCTTCCTGCCAATTCTTTTTTGTTGTTTTGTTTTGTGTTGTTGTTTTTTGAGGTAGGGTCTCACTGTAGTCCAGGCTGACTTGGAATTCACTATGTAGTCTCAGGCTGGCCTCAAACTCATGGCCATCCTCCTACCTCTGCCTCCCAAGTACTGGGATTAAAGGAGTGTGCCACCATGTCCAGCTAAAAGATTTTTTTTTGATATTATTATTAGTAGTAGTTTTTTTTGAGATAGGGTCTTGCTAGAGCAAGACCAGATCAGGCTGACTTAGAATTCACTATGTAGTTTCAGGGGCTGGCTTTGAACTCATAGCAGTCTTCCTGACTTGGTCTCACTACTGCTGGGATTAAAGGTGTGTGCCACCACGCCCAGCTAAAAATTATTATTTAACAAAAAATTATCTATTTTTTATTTTTCTTATTTTCTTTTTTTCACGGCAGGGTCTCACTCTAGCCCAGGCTGACACGGAATTCACTCTGTAGTCTCAGGGTGGCCTTGAACTCACGACGATCCTCCTACCTCTGCCTTCCTAGTGCTGGGATTAAAGGCGTGCGCCCCCACAGCGAGGCCTCCTTCCTGCCAACTCTGATCCGGCAGGTGATATGCACAGAGGTGTTACAGGTAAGCTGGGCCAACAAGCGTTTGGCCTTCAGCTGCTCACTGCCATTCATATGTGGTCAGGGTGCCTCAGCTGAGAAAGTGGCGGTCCAGGGTGACACAGGGCTCACCAAAGGCTCATAGAAAGGCGGGCTTGGCTCTTTCAACTTCTCACCCAACCGTGGAGTGGGGACAGACGGTTCCTCTCTGAAGGGTGTTCCTTCTGAAACCATCTCCTGGCTAGTCACTGTGCGGCGGATGGAGGCCTGTATGCCAAGAAGAGACGCGTGATGGTGGCGAATGATGCTGCCCCCAACAAGACAGACATGAGTTCTGCGGTCTTCTTTTTCTTAAGTTTGGGTTCAGGCTGTGAGTGGCATTGCTGGGTGTGTGGGGGGGGGGGTGGTCTCCCAGCACTCATTCATGAGAGATGAGGCTACCAGCTGTCAGAAGTCTGACCCTCGGAAGTGGCCTCTGCCGGGTGGTGGTTTGTGGGTAGCAGACAGTTCCTGTCCAGAGGCGAATGGAAATCACACTTTACAGTTTGTTTGTTTTTTGTTTTTTGTTTTTTTCTTTCTCCACTCCCCAACTGTAGAGCATGATATCACACAGGCTTACAGAGAGGTTAAGGAAGACAATGCCATCTTCCCAACGCCTGGCACAGTACCAGCCGTTGGGACCACAGTGGCAGAATCATGCAGGAAGGCCTTTCTGAAAGTTCATATGCAGCTGCCTTCTGGGAAACTTCTAGAAACACTGGGGAAGGAAGTTGCATATTTGCCTGCAGGAAGGAAGACTAATTTCATGTTGGAGGTGGTCAAATTCCAAAACACAAAAAGGTGCACGGGACACTCACTTTACAAATGGAGAAGCCAGCAGTGGGAAGCTGCTGAGGGCGCGCGTCAGGCTGCGAGATCTGCTCTCTGAAGGCACCTGCAGCCGGCAACAGCCCCGAGATGTCGTGGGACGTGGAGCCTCTTGAGCGCAGCGTGACAAGGGCACCTGCTTAGACTGGGCAGGGCTGATCCTATGCTGCGCCAGCGTGCCTTTTCCCTTCAACGCACCGCTGGGCCATCACACGCTCAGTTCTCGGGGGAAAAAGACAACCAAAGGAAACCAAACACAGAAACTAATACAACCTTCAGCGGAAGATGGGAAGGGAACCGTGTACTTAGTGGGAAGAACATGGTAATTCTGCAGTATGACTCTTGGTTAAATACTGCACAGATCTTGCCTCATTTCTGCACATTGTTTCGTGTTTTAAAGTTTCTATTTATTTATTTGAGAAAGCGAGAGAGAAAGAGGAAGAGAGAGGGAGACAGGGCCCGGCGGGGGGGGGGGGGGGGCGGAGAGAATGGGTGCACCAGGGCCTCCAGCAACTGCAAACAAACTCCAGATGCGTGTGCCGCCTTGTGCATCTGGCTAACATGGGTCCTGGGGAATTGAGCCTGGGTCCTTTGGCTTTGCAGGCAAATGCCTTAACCACTAAGCCATCTCTCCAGCCCCTGTGGATCTGTTTTGTAATGTGAAACATTCATAAGATAACCTTGATATTTTGATTTGTAATAGTTCTAACTACTAGATTTAATTGAAAAATAAATTAATTTATTGTTATATGTTCAGAGGAATTTTGAAGAAAGCCAGACTTTTTGTAGACCGTTTTAAAAAGATCAGTGTGGTTTATTTTATTGACTTAGCCCACTGGTTGCTATTCTGTAGCAACTTTGTATAAATGTTAAACTTTGCAGTCCGGGGTGGTGGTGCACGCCTTTAATCCCAGCACTCAGGAGGCAGAGGGAGGATTGCCATGCATTCAAGGCCATGCTGAGACTACAGAGTGAATTCCAGGTCAGCTTGAGCTAGAGTGAGACCCTACCTTCAAAAAAAATTTGAAAAATAATAAATGGTAAATTTTGAATTGTGTTGACATTTTACCTAGATGTAAAATTCCACATGTATTAAAATGTACAAAGTTTGGGCTGGAGAGATGGTTTAGTGGTTAAGGTGCTTGCCTGTGAAGCCAAAAAGGGACCTGGGTTCGATTCCCCAGGACCCATGTAAGCCAGATGCACAAGGTGGCACATAATCTGGAGTTTGTTTGCAGTGGCTAGAGGCCCTGGCATGCCCATTCTCTCTTTCTCTCTCTCTCCCATTCTCTCTCTCTCTCTTTGCCACTTTCCCTCTCTCAAATAAATAAAAATAAACATTTTTTAAAAGTGGCACTGGTCATTAAAATATGTACAAAGATTTGTTAATAAGGTTTAATAATGTTTATTTAAAAAAAAAAAGAAGAGATGGGAAGGTAAAAGCAGGAGAGAAACAGGAAATGCTAGAATGGAGTGTGACTTGTCCCTGCTTCCTCATCCTCTGCCTCATACCTGAAGGAAAACATAAGATCCCAGAGCTGGAGATATGGCTCAGCAATTAAAGGCACTTGCTTGCAAAGCCTAATGGCTTAGGTTGGATTCCCCTGCTCCTGTCAATCTAGATGCACAACGTGGTCACATCTACCTGTTCATTTGCGGTGGTGGGAAGCCCTGGTGCATCCTTACTCCTCACTCTGTCTGCCTCCTTCTGTCTCTTTAAATAAATAAATAAGTAAGTAAGTAAATGTCAAGTCCCTTTCAATTTGGCACAAAGAGGCTAGGAGGCTGGATAGAAGCCTGGGGAAGGCTGGGGACAGTCTGGAGAGGAAGTGGCCCTGACTTGACACCAGGGGACCTGGAGAATATTCAGACTTCCCTTTGTTCAGGGCTCCCGAATGCTGGAAGGCAGGAGCTCAGCCACAGAAGGACACATACCTCGTAAGTAGAGTGGACGCTAGTGTAGGACACTGAACTGATTTCAAGGAATGGATCAGGGCTGGAGAGATGGCTTAGCGGTTAAGGTGCTTGCCTGCAAAGCCAAAGGATCCAGGTTCAATTCCCTGGGACCCACATAAGCCAGATGCACAGGGGGCGCACACATCTGGAATTTGCAGTGGCCAGATACCCTGGTAGGCCCATTCTCTCTGTCTCTATCTGCCTATCCCCCCCCCATAAATAAATAAAAATAAATTTAAATAAAGGGAATGGATTGGAGCACAGCTCTGTTCTTCACCTGTTCCCAAATCTTCAGATCTCAGTGAAGCAGAAAGCCTCACTCAACCCCAAGCAATAGTACCAAAGGAAGAACAGGCAAATGAAAGGTGTCAAGAAGAATTTATTCTCCAGCCAGGCATGGCGACATGAGCCTATAAGCCAAGTACTTGGGAGGTGAAGGCAGGTAGAACAGGAGTTCAAGACCATCCTCTGCTACATCGTAAATTCAAGGCCAGCCTGAGCAATGTGAGACCCTATGTCAGAAAACAAAACAATAACAACAACAACAACAAAAGGAATTTGCATTGAGGAAGAGATGGTGGGAAGGATGTTAAGAGCCAAAATATAGGAAGGCGTTCCCTGGCACACTGTCTCTAGATTCAGAGTGGCATTGCATTCACGGCCTCACAGCTGCTGTCCTTAACTACACAATCCCCGAACAATACTAGCCCATCGTGTTGTCATGGATGATGGAGGAAGGTTAAAAAAAATAGAAACAACTGGCATCAGGATTGGAGAGATGGCTTAGCGGTTAAGGCACTTGCCTGCCTCAAAAACAAAAGAAAACAAACAAACACCAAAGCAGCGCTACAAGGCGTTTCTTAGGGCCAGGTTTCAAATCCTTCCAGATTCCTTCTGCAAATCAGTTCCAAAAGGCCAAGAGCCACGCAGCCTGGTTTCTAGCAGCAGTGACCCAGTGTCAGTACCAGTCTTAATGTTGTACCTAGCTTCACAGTGCTGAATCGACAGCAGCTTATGGGAGGAAAGGGTTTATTTTGGCTTATAGACACAAGGGGGAACTTCATGATGGCAGGGGAACCATGGTGTGAGCAGACGCTGGACATCACCTCCTGGCCAACATCAGCAGGCATTGCCAAGGGGAATCTGGCTGTAACACCCATAAGCCTGCCTCCAACAACACACCTCCTCCAGTAAGGATCCAGCTCCCAAATTGCCATCAGCTGGGGGCCAAGCATTCAGAACACACGGGGACCACCTGGCTCAGACTGCCACAAAATCTCACTAAAATGATAGTGGGCAGGGCTGGAGAGATACTCAGTAGTTAAGGTGCTTGTCTGCAAAGCCTAATGACCTGAGTTTGAATCCCCATTGCTCACATGAAGCCAGATGCACAGGCTGGCCATGGATCTTGAGTTCATTTGCAGTGGCTGGAGGCCCTGGTGTGCCCATTTCCCCTCATTTTCGCTCCTATTCTCTCCTTGCAAATGAATAAATAAAATATTTAAAAAATAATAGTGGGCTGGAGAGACTGCTCAGTGGTTAAGGCACTTGCCTTCAAAACCTAACACTCCAGGTTTAATTCCCCAGTATCCACATAAAACCAGATGTACAAAGTGGGATATGCATCTGGACTTTGTTTGCAGTGGCTAGAGAACCTGGTGTCCACTCTGTCTGTCTGTCTCTCTCTCTCTTCATGCAATAAATAAATAAAAGTAATATGTATATATATATATATATATATATATATATATATATATATATATATATATATATAAAATGTTTTTTTTTCAAGGTAGGGTCTCACTCTAGCTCCGGCTGACCTAGAACTCACTATGTAGTCTCAGGTGGCCTCGAACTCACAGCAATCCTCCTACTTCTGCCTCCCGAGTGCTGGGATTAAAGGTGTGCACCACCACACCCAGCAAAATTAAAATATTTTTTAAAAAAGAAAAAATATACTCCACTATTATCAAACGACAGATCATCTACACAGAAAATAGAGAAACAATGGAGCTAAACAAGATCATAGATCAAATAGACTTAAAATACATCTACAGGACATTCCATCCAAACTCGACAGAAAACATGTCCTTTTCAGCAGCTCATGCAACCTTCTCTAAAATAGATCATAGCCGGATGTGGAGGTGCACGCCTTTAGTCCCAGCACGTAGGAGGCAGAGGTGGGAGAATCACCTTGAGCTCGAGGCCACCCTGGGACCACAGAGTGAATTCCAGGTCAGCCTGGGCTAGAGCAAGACCCTACCTCGAAAAAAAATAAAATAGAATATATCATATATTAGGACACAAAACATGTTTCTACAAATTAAGAAAATTGACATAACTCCCTGGATTATATCTAAGCACAATACAACAGAGCTAGAAATTAACAACGAAACAACAAAGTACAGACCCATGAAGACTGAACAACACACTGTTGAATAATGAATGACTCCACCTCCAAAATTGCCCCCAGCTGGGGACCAAGCATTCAGAACACATGAGTTTATGGGCGACATCTGATTCAAACCACCACAAGAGACCTTACCTGCAATCTCCCCCACCCCCGAAAACAAAGTTGTAAAATACATTAATCAATAGCAAGTAGTGAGGCTGCAGAGATGGCTCAGTAGGTAAGGCACTTGCCTGCAAAGCCTAAGGACCTAGGTTCAATTCCATGGCATCCACATACAGCCACATCCACAAGGTGGTACACGTGTCTGGCATTCATTTGTACTAGCTGGATGCCCTGGTGCACCTATTCTCTCTCTCTCTCTCTGCTTGCAAATTAATAAATAATTTTTAAAAATAGTAAGTAGTGGTGACACCCATTAGAAAAATAAGATAATTCCCTAGGGTGGGCATGCTAGTCAATGCTCAATGCCAGCATGACTCAAAGAGCCTGCAGGAATCTCTTTGTCCTATTTCCAAGTCTCGGGCAATATTTCCTGTCTGTCCAAAGGAAAGGAAATGTGAAAGTGAAGGATAAGCTCTGCCTGGAGAGGAAGTCGTAACTCCAGCTATGAAGGAAACAGGTCCACAGCAGCCTGTGGGCCGAGGAAGCCAGCTTGTCTTTGTCCCAGTAGAGAGGCAGGAGAGGGTAGGTAGTAGGGTCCAAAGACCTTGTGCAAAGCCTTACAAAATTAGCCTTTAAAGTATTAAGTTGGGGACTGGAGGGACGGCTTAGCAGTTAAGTGCTTGCCTGTGAAGCCTAAGTACCCCGGTTCGAGGCTCAACTCCTCAGGACCCACGTTAGCCAGATGCACAAGGGGGCGCACACGTCTGGAATTCATTTGCAGTGGCTGGAGGCCCTGGCATGCCCATTCTCTCTCTCTATCTGCCTCTTTCACTCTCTGTCTGTCACTCTCAAATAAATAAATAAAAAATAAACAAAAAAAATTAAAAAAAAAAAAAAGAATTAAGTTGGGCCGGGCTTGGTGGCGCACGCCTTTAATCCCAACACTCCGGAAACAGAGGTAGGAGGATTGCCATGAGTTTGAGGCCACCCTGAGACTCCATAGTGAATTCCAGGTCAGCCTGAGCTAAAAGTTGGGGGTGCTGGTGGTGACATACCTCAGTCAGTAAAGTGATCGTCTAGCAGGCACAAAGTCTTCTTTCAAGCCCTGGCACCTCACAAAACAGTCCATGGTAGCACACCTCTTTCTTCCAGAACTCAGTCAGTAGAGGCAGAAGAACCACAAGTTCAAGGTTATCCTCAGCTACTTAGCAAGTTTGAGGCCAGCCTAGGGTATGTGATACATTCTAAAGCTAAAACTAAAACAAAACCTTAATAATGAGTTAGGTTCAAACGGTTCAAACACTTCCTGGCTGAGGCTAACTAAAACCAGCCTCTGGCCCAGGCGAAGAGACATTCCAGTGTGTCTGAGAGTGGCTTGTGTCTCGTTATAACACTAAAATTACACCTCTCGGTGGAGACCTAGGATGCTAATGAGACGTGAAATTGTACGTAGAACCATATGTAACAGCGCAGGGGCAAGAAAGCCCGTGCTATGCAAATGACCTGAACCATGTGACACAAACTCCACCGCTTTGTACACCCCTTTGAGTTGCTAAACTCTGATATGGGAATTTGGGGTGTCTTTGAGGGCATCCAAGCCTATTTTGACTCTCGGTTAGGCTGTTAATCAGGAGTCAGGGTGAGGTTTAGAAAGATTTTATTAGAACTTAAGAGAAATAGGGTTGGAGAGATGGCTTAGCAGTTAAGGCACTTGCCTATGAAGCCTAAGGACCCTGGTTCGATTCTCCAAGTCCTACATGAGCCAGATGCACATGGTGGCACATGTGTCTGGAGTTGGTTTGCAGTGGCTAGAGGCCCTGGCATGCCCAGTCTCCCATGATCTCTCTTTCTCCCTCTCTCTGTCTCTAATAAAATAAATAAAAATAAACTTAGAACTTAGAGAAGTAAGGAAGGCAAAGGCCCTTACACAGCAGGAAGGGGTTTCTAGAGATAGAAAAACTCACCTAGAGACCCAGACTGGCATCTTTTCCACGTTCTGGATGGGGCAGAATTGGCCAGCCCTGATGCCAGGTTTCTGGGTAGGGGATCAGGTTTAATTCTTCTAGGAATCTAGGAAAGGGTTATTCTAGGAAAGGGTTATTCTAGAAAAGGGGAACTCCATTCTAGGAAGGGACTCTGACTGAGTTTAAGGAAAAACAGATCTAGGAGAGGGACCACCTTGAGCAGCCTTCTCTGACCTCTCACAAAGTGGAGACTGCAATGACAGGTGCACAGACATGCCTCACCTTTCATTTTGAAGGTCACTGTTATCCCTAAACTGCCTCAGCACTTTGTTTCAGAACACTTCCTCCTTTGGTAGTAAAATGCTTCTTTTAGCCGGGCGTGGTGGCGCACGCCTTTAATCCCAGCACTCGGGAGGCAGAGGTAGGAGGATCGCCGTGAGTTCAAGGCCATCCTGAGACTCCATAGTGAATTCCAGGTCAGCCTGGGCTACAGTGAGACCCTACCTCAGAAAACCAAAAAAAAAAAAAAAAAAAAAAAAAAAAAGTTTCTTTTTTAAAAACTATTTTATTTATTTATTTATTTATTTATTTATTTATTTATTTATTTATTTATTTCAGAGAGAAAGAGCGAGCGAGAGAGAGAGAGAGAGAGAGAGCACACACCAGGGCCTCTAACCACCGCAAATGAACTTCAGACATATGCGCCACCTTCGGCATCTATGGCAACCCGGGAATCGAAGTCAGGTCCTTAAGCTTTACAGGCAAATGCCTTAACTGCTAAGCCATCTCTCCAGCACCTCCCTGGAAGTAAATTTTGTTTTTGTTTTTGTTTTTCGAGGTAGGGTTTCACTCTAGCTCAGGCTGACCCGGAATATATTAGATAGTCTCAGGGTGGCCTCGAACTCTTCGCGATCCTCCCACCTGCCGCTGCCTGGGATTAAAGGCGTGTGCCACCACGCCCTGCTAAAATATTTCTTCATAATTCTCTTGGAGAAGGTGATCGGGGATTAATAATATTAAAATACATGATGGAAGTATAAAATTTTCAAAACTCAAATTTAACTAGTAAATTATCTTTTTGCTTGCTACTATTTAAATATCTCTGTTTAATTTCTTTTTTTGGGGGGCGGGGGTCACGAGAACCTGGAGCCCTGGTGTCAGCCAGTATCAGTGAGACATGGGTGGTTTTCTGGAATCTGGCCCTTTAGAGGACTGTGGGAAAGGAAACCACAAAGGCGTTGCTGGCTCCAAGAACCACACGGATCGCCCGCAGGCCCACCAGGTTCACTCATTCTTGTGTCTGCATTCCAGAAACAAGACAGTGACACAGGGTGGGGCTGGAAACTCTCCCTTTAGGCTTCATGGCAGCACTCTGCACCCCCCCCCCCACAGCAACCAAGTGAGCGGCCCTCCCTCTCCCCACATTTCCAGACACTGGCAGTGAAGCACCTATTATGAGGGAGGCTTCATGAACCCTGTGTATACACAGGCGCCTCCAGGGTGTGCCCAGGGCAGAGCTGGCGGGTTTGGCCTCCTCAGAACACTTCCAGCCACATCTTCAGCCAGCCCCCCACTGTAGGATAGCCTCCCATCCTGGGGGCCCCCATGACTGGCCTCACAGAACTGATGGCTCGGAAGCCGGGCGTGGTGGCGCACGCCTTTAATCCCAGCACTCGGGAGGCAGAGATAGGAGGATCGCCATGAGTTCGAGGCCACCCTGAGACTCCATAGTGAATTCCAGGTCAGCCTGGGCTAGAGTGAGACCCTACCTCGAAAAACCAAAAAAAAAAAAAAGAACTGATGGCTCGGAAGCCACTTCTCTGTGGCTGCAAGGCGGCAGGTCTTCCCTTGTGGGCAGGGAGGGAAACAAAGGTAGTTTGCTGGACTGGGAGAGGCCAGGGAGCCAAAGCCTGTGACACAATCGAGCCTGAGACTCCAGGGGGACAGGCCCGGGGTGGGGCCCAGGGGCCAGCTTCCTGCAAGGCCCACATTGGCTGTGGCTGTCAACCCCTCTGGTGACGCTGGGGCCAGCTGAGCTCTGCCCTCCCGGGTGACCGTGCACAGCGCATGCTCGGGGCCGGTCTGTCTCCCCTGGCATTTGTGCCAGGCTTAGTCATTCAAGCCTCTCAGCCTTAGTGTGCCCCGGGCGTGCATCAGGCTCACAACTGGACTTTGTGATCCTGGGCTGCTCAGTACACCCTGGGGTTATTACAGAGGAGGCAAGGAGAGGCGGGTGCAATGAAAACCACCCTTAACCCGACCCTCCACCTGACTGATCTTCAGCCTTTACCTGAGCGTATATGCCCGTGTGTGTGTGTGTGTGTGTGTGTGTGTGTGTGTGTGTGTGTGTGTGTCCGTTCACTGCGGACTGTTTTCTGGAGCCGCCCAATCCCTCCCTTAGGATTCTGGATTCAGACCTCACTGGACACAGCTCAACTAAAGGATGTCCCCATGCCCCTTCGTGCCCCCACGCCTCCCTCAGACGTCTCCCTGCCCTTGTCCTGCAGGTTGATCTACTCTAAGACCTCAACTCCTTGTTAAGAAGGACTTTAAAGCCGGGCGTGGTAGCTCAGGCCTTTAATCCCAACACTCGGAAGGCAGAGGTAGATGGATCGCCGTGAGTTCGAGGCCACCCTGAGACTCCATAGTGGATTTCAGGTCAGCCTGGGCCAGAGTGAGACCCTGCCTCGAAAAACAAACAACAAACAAAACAAAAAGAAGGACCTTAGTCCCCGACTTCGCTTGAGGCTCCAGACTGTGTTCTACAACGGCCACAAAAGCCTCCTCACACCCTGCGTCTGAGGCTTAAACAATAAAAAAGGGCCGTTCATGGGCTGGGGCACAAGGCCTCTAGCTGCCCCGGGCTCTGGACTTGCCAGGGGACTCGACCCTAGGGACAAGGCAGGGTGGCACTGGAGCTGACCAGGGTGCTGGGACTTGGTCCAGCGGGGCTGCAGGTCACCTGGGGCCGGAGGCGCCTTGGCCCAGGCAGCAGGCAGTCTGGGGCCCTCGAGACATCGGGAGACACCGGGGCCACAGCCAGGAAGAACATGGGCACGCAGGGGGCCACGATGCTCCCTAGAGAGGAGCCCCAGGGAGCCTTTCTCTCTCCTAGCAACCAGCGTCTTTCAAACGGGGCTGAAAAGTTCCTGAACCTCTTCAGAGAGAACGAGCTTTGGGGCACTGCCCCGCCGACCCTGGCACCCGGACAGAAGCTCCTGTGAGAAGCCAGGAAAATGCCCCTTGCCACAGCCCGGCGTCTCAAAAGCCACCACGTGCCTGTGGTTCCTAATAAGGAGGGCTGCTCCAGAGAGGTGCCATTCCTTCTTTCAGAAGGCCTCTTCTCCTGAGAGAGGGCCCCCCACCCTGAGCAGCCAAGAGCTAGGTGAGTGGGGATAGGCACCCTGAGACAGAAGGCGCAGGGGTTCAGCAGCCGCCCTTCACTGATCTGTCTTCACCCATGTTCCTTTTCCTTTTTTTGGGTGGGGGGGACCCAATGTAAGGATGCACATTCTCCTGTTAAAAAAAAATTTGAGGGGGCTGGAGGCATGGTTTAGCGGGTAAGGCATTGTTTGCCTGCAAAGCCAAACGACCCAGGTTCGATTCCCCAGGACCCACATTAGGCAGTTGTACAAAGTGGCGCACATGCATCTGGAGTTGCTGGAGGCCCTGGCACGCCCGTTCTCTCCCTCTCTCTCCCCCTCTTTCTCTGTCAGATAAATTAATAAATAAAAATTTTTTTTTAAATAATAATAATTTTGGGGAGGTAATATGATGGAGAATAGAATTTCAAAGGGGAAAGTGGGGGGGGGGAATTACCATGAGATATTTTTTTATAGTCATGGAAAATGCTAATAAAAATTAAAAATAAATAAATAAATAAAATAATAATAATAATAATTTGAGGGCTGGAGAGAAGGCTTAGTGGTTAAGCACTTGGCTGCAAAGCCTAAGGACCCCAGCTCAAGGCTCGATTCCCTGGGACCCACGTAAGCCAGGTGTACAAAGTGGCGCACATGCATCTGGAGTTCGTTTGCAGTGGCTGGAGGCCCTGGCACGTGCACTCTCTATCTGCGTCTTTCTCTCTCTGTCTATTGCTCTCAAGTAAATAAAGAAATAATAATTTGAAGGGGCTGGGGAGATGGCCTAGTGGTTAAAGTGCTTACCTGCAAAGCCAAAGGACCTAGGTTAGATTCCCCAGGACCCATGTAAGCTGATGCACAAGGGGGTGCATATGTCTGGACTTTCCAGTTGCTGGAGGCCCTGACGCACCCATTCTCTCTCTCTCCTCTTTCCCTCTCAAACAAATAAATAAAAAATATTTTAAAAAATATTAATTTGGAGCAAGGTGTGGTGGCGCATGCCTTTAATCCTAACACTTGGGAGGCAGTGGTATGAGGATCGCCATGAGTTCTAGGCCACCCTGAGTCTACATAGTGAATTCCAAGTCATCCTGGGCTACAGTGAGACCCGACCTCAAAAAACCAAATACGAATAATAATAATCTGGAGCTGGAGAGATGACTTAGTGGTTAAGGCACATGCCTGTGAAGCCTAAGGACCCAGGTTCAATTCTCCAGGTCCCATGTTAAGCCAGATGCATATGGTGGTGCATGCATCTGGAGTTCATTTGCAGTGGCTGGAAGCCCTGATGTGCCCATCCTCTCTTTCTCTCTCTCTCTCTCTCTCTCTCTCTCTCTTACTCTGTCTCTTTCCCTCTCTCAAATAAATAAAATATTTAAAATAATAATAATAATTTGGAGGGCTGAAGAGATGGCTCAGCAGTTAAAGTACTTGCCTGTAAAGCCTAAGGACCCATCTTTGACTCTCCAGGTCCCACGTAAGGCAGACACACAAGGTGCCACCTACGTACAAGGATGCACATGTGCACAAGGTGGCACATATGTCTGGAGCTCGATTACAGTGGCTGGAGGCCCTGGTGCACCAATTCTCTCCCCTTTGCTCTTGCATTAAAAAAAAAAAAAAAAACCAAGAGGCCAGTCTGTTGGGCTTGCCATAAATAAATAAATAAATAAATAAATAAATAAATAAATAAATAATTTGAAACCACTCAATAAAAGACCACATAACATATAATTACATTTTTACAAAATGTTTCAGATTTATAGAGAGAGCAGATTCCTGGCTGCCTAGAGCTGGAGGCAGCTGGCAAAGTTGCAGCCCAGAGGGTACAGGGTTTCCCTGTGGACCTCAGAAGTGATGAGAACATTCTAAAGTTGGCCATAAAGATGGCTACACACTCTGAAGCTACTAAAATCCATGGAATTGTCTGTTAGGTGAGTGAATTGTGTGGAATGTGAATTACATCTCAATAAAACTGTTAGAAAGAAAAGGCGAGGAGCAGAAAGGACATCTCTTACACAACTGCAGCTCAGCTTTTCAGAATATGATTGCACATTTGTCATGAGACATACGGGATGCCTCTGTGTCCACTCAAGTGGCAAAGGGTCATGAGGGTCCACCTTGCATCTCAACTGCCTGCCTGTGCTGTGATGTGAAAAGGCAGTGAGCTCTTTAGGGTGACAGAACAAGACAGATCATCAGAGACCTCCTGTCGGGAGAGCACAGGGCCTACCTTGCGTCTCCATCCCAGGCCTGGGCACCCAGAGGCATAGGCCTGCACCAGGCAGCTGTCACATGAGGATGCCTGGAACTCCGGGACATCTCCCTCAGGACCTTCGTGCTTTAAGATACTGATTCTTTTCACTGGATGCTTCTTGGATGGCCACAACCCCAGGGCTGGTAAATTCAGGCTGCTAGCAAGATGGACCAGTCTCCAAATTTCCTTCAGTGTATGTCAGTGAACTACATTATGCCAGGAAGCTAGATAGCTGCCTCCCTCACTGGTTCTCCCAACTGAGGTCCAGCAGCACAGCATATTTGGGGTACTTTTCAGGAATGCAAACTCACAGGGCTGGGGGCAAGGGCTCAGCAGTTAAAGGTGTTTGCCTGCAAAGCCTGCCAGCCCGGTTTCAATCCCTTAGCCATCCATGTAAAGCTAGCCGGGCATGGGCCCACAATAGGGCCCAGCCACTAGGGGGACTCTGTCTGGGACACCTGAAGCTTGAGAACTATGGTACTGAGGTCTGTAAGGCCGAGGGACACTTGCCTTATGCCCACGTGCATCCTCAACACTATGCGGTGCCTGGGTGGCCCCCGCCAAGCAGTTATGAAGACTTCGTTCAATAGGTGAGTGGTTTAGCTCCACATGTCACTGGAGAGCTCCCTCCACCCAGGTGCCAACCAGGACCTGGCGGGGCATCTGATCCTTCATGTTAGCGCCTCGTCAGCCCGGCCGGGTCTTTGAATTATTAAGCAGCCCATTTTACATCACCTTTTAAGGGATGGCCTTTCCCCCTTTTTCTCTCCTAACCTCCATAGACAGAAGTGCTTCCAGAAATGCTCACTTCCCCTACCTGATTCTGAAAGGGAGAGAAGCAGGAAGCAGATGGAAGGAACGGGTTGTGTTTTGTTTTTGTATTTTCAAGTTTAAATGCACTCAGATTGTTACACGTACGGCTCCCAGGAGAACCGAGACATGCAGGCCAAGCATTTCTTAGAAATCCTAAGGATGGTTGATACACAAGGAGCCTCTCCCATAGACGCTCAGGCGGAGGCGGAGGGCGTCCAGCCTTCTTGCACCTGGCTCTGGGTTTGGGCTGAGCTTCTGATCATCGGGTGTGTCACGCCCCTCCAGCGCCCCAGAGCCAGGCTTTCTCTGCGCTCACCTCGCATGAGTCACCTGCTCAGCCGTCCAGGCCTGTGCCCTTATCTCCCCTAAATCACACACGCGTTTCAGCTGACCACAGCTGGCTGCAGACAGTGGGCGCAATGCCAAGCACGGCGCTGTCATGTCATCTGTTTCAGAAGCTCACGGCTCTCTGCCAGGGCCCCACCCTCATGCAGTCACTAACCACCCTCGGAGGTCATCTCACCCCAGCAGATAGCAGGAGCCTTCTCTTTTGCTGGCAGAACAGAGCCTCTGCTGCTGCCCAATCGCTGGCTAAGGATCTAACTTACTTTCTGAGCTGTGGGTTCATAATGGTATATGTTTTGGGGACCCGGGCTTCCCTAGCCCAAAGAGATGAAGGCTTTATTTGTACCAAATAGGCAAAACACCAAAAGCATAGAACTAATTATGTTGAGCACCCCCTCTTTTTTTATTAGAAAGAGAAATGAGAAGAAAGAGATAATGGTTGCACCAAGGCCTCAGACACTGCAATCAAACTCCAGATGCAAAAATTAAAAAAAAAAAACTCCAGATGCATGTGCGACCTTGTGAGCTACAATCACCTTGTGCATCTGGCTTACATGGGACCTGGAGAATCGAACCTGGGACTTAGGCTTCAAAGGCAAGTGCCTTAACTGCTAAGCTATCTCTTCAGCCCTGTTGAGCCCTTTTTAGTTCCAACCCTCCTGTTTCCCCCCACCCCGCCATATCAGGCTGTGTGCCTGAGCTTTTACTGAAACCTTTTTAATATGTTTATAACTATTAATTAATTATTTTAGTTTAGTTTATTTGGCTTTTCAATGTAGGGTCTCACTCTAGCCGAGGCTGACCTGGAATTAGTCTCAGGGTGGCCTCAAGCTCACAGCGATCCTCCTACCTTGGCCTCCCAAGTGCTGGGATTAAAGGCATGCACCACCATGCCCAGCCATTAATTTATCTTTTTTATTTTTTTGTTTATTTATTTATTTAAGAGAGACAGAGAGACAGAAAGAGGCAGAAAGAGAGAGAGAATGGGCACGCCAGGGCCTCCAGCCACTGCAAACAAACTCCAGACGCATGCGCCCCCTTGTGCATCTGGCTAACGTGGGTCCTGGGAAATCGAGCCTTGAACCAGGGTCCTTAGGCTTCACAGGCAAGCGTTTAACCGCTAAGCCATCTCTCCAGCCTTTAATTTATTTTTTTATGAAGCTTCTAGATACATATTTTAATCAGCTTTTGTCTCTTTTTCTTTTTTTTTTTTTTGTAGGGTCTCACTCTAGCCAAGGCTGACCTGGAATTCACTAAGTAGTCTCAGGGTGGCCTTGAACTCATGACAATCCTCCTACCTCAGCCTCCCGAGTGCTGGGATTAAAGGTGTGCACCACCATGCCCGGCTTATATTTTACTCAGCTTTTAAAGATATTTTGTTTGGGAATAATTTCAGGCTTGCTGAAGAGCTTTAAAGAGCACACAGGGGGTTCTGATGCTCCTTTCCTAGGTCCTTGATGTCTGGCCATCTCTGGGCCTTCGAGGCCTAGACACTTTGCTGGGCCTGTGTTTCACCCAGAAGCGTACTGCCTGCCTCCCTGAGGTAAACCAACTCTCTGGAGCTCTCAGGGCCTAGGACCAGGCTTCCAGAACAGGTCATAGCACCATCTTTGTGTCTGTTTACCAGACAGCGTTTGTATCTCTGATGGTCTTTGACCTCGGACTTGTTTTCCATGGAGCAAATACCCTGGGAAGGAGGTTATTGTGACCCTGCCTGGATCCCATACCTGAGGATTGCCAAATGGCCAAACAAGCTGATATCAGCTTATGTCAAAAAAAAAAAAAAAAAAAAACCATTGCAAGGAGATCAACACAGAGAACAATCAACTCCTACCAAACCAGATATTCAGAGACACAGAGGCTCCCACCACCTCACAAAAGCAGACCCAAAATGAACCCAAAATGGCTCAGGGAAATTTTGCAGAACAGGGGGCAGAAAGGATGTCAGAGCCACGCATTGGGTCATGATACCCAGAAACATTTCTCCTACCCATAACTGTGGGCTAACTCCACAATGCATGACCCATATACCTCAACAAGGAGGGCCCCCCAGGGAGAAGGGGTAGGACATAGACGAGCCTCCTAACAATGGTACCAACTTGACTGTATTCACTGAGTACAAAACTAATTAATTAAAAAATAAATTAATTAAAAAAATAAAACATTGTAAACCGGGTGTGGTGGCGCACTTTAATCCCAGCTCTCGGGGGGCAGAGGTAGGAGGATCGCCGTGAGTTCCAGGTCACCCTGAGACTGCATAGTGAATTCCAGGTCAGGCTGAGCTAGAGTGAAACCCTACCTTGGAAAATCAAAAACAAAACAAAACAAACAAAACCATTGCAATATGGTTATTGCAGGGATGGCTTCAAAATGAGAAATCTAGCCAGAAGGCAAATGCCTTCCCTGTCTTGGAGAGTGCGGTCCACATCATGCGCCCATTAGGCTGAAGCTCGGCAAGTCTGGAACACAGCCCTGTCTTTGTGGCAATCTTCTCTGGTGGCTTCTCCCCAGCCCAGCTACGCCGACACGTCCAGGTCTAACCCTGTTCTCCTTCCTTCCATCACACTGGAGTTTTTTCACTATAATCAGGAGTCCCTCAGCCAGGAGCAGAGGGGCTCCTTGCTTCCCAGGACTGGCAGGCTGGCTAAGTGGATCTGTGTTATGTCCGTCCTAGGGTAGCTTGAGCCCCAAGTTACTGACTTTACCTTTGAAAGGCTCCAAGAGAAGCCGTACCCAGCCTTTATCTGAATTTTTGTGGTCATTTGTTTATTTTTGGTTGCAGAGTGTCATGAATGACATGTAGCTGAAAATCTTTGTTTTCCTGTCTCTGCCTCCCAAGTACCACAGTTGCAGGTGGGTGTCATCACACCCTGCTCATTCTCCTTTTTATTAACACACTTTCCAAAGCAAATCTTGCCAGGGCATTCACATTAGAAATATGGCAAAACAGAAAGAAAACAACCCAAATCCCACCAACCAGTGAAGGATGTAAGTAGACATCACTCTAAAAATCAAATAAATGACCAATGAGCTCACAAAAATTACTCAACATTATTAGAACTTAGGAAAATGCAAATCAAAACCGTGAGATGTCATTTCATATCCATTAGGAAGGCTATTAAAATTGGGACTGGAGAGATGGCTTAGTGGTTAAGGCACCTGTCTGCGAAGCCTAAGGACCCAGCTTTGATTCTCCAGGTCCCACATAAGCCAGATGCACAGGATGACACATGCATTTGGAGTTCGTTTGCAGTGGCTAGAGGCCCTGGTGCCCATTCTCTCTCTCTCTCTATCAAATAAACATAAATTTAAAAAGTGAAAGCTGGCATCAACTGTCATATCATCCAGCAATTTCATTCCTAAGTCCCAAAAGAATGAAAAATACTATTTACATAAAAACTGGACTAGCCAGGCATGGTGGTTCATGCCTTTAATCCCAGCACTTTGGAGACAGCAGTAAGATATCATGAATTCAAGACCTCTCTGAGACTACTGAGTGAATTCCAGATCAGCCTAGAGTGAGACCCTACCTAGAAAAACAAACAAACAAAATCACAATTTTGGGCTTGCAAGATGGCTCAGTGATAAAAGATGCTTGCTTGCAAAGCCTCCTGGGCAGTGTTCGGTTCCCAAGCCACTCACATAAGGTGGACACACAAAGTGGAACAGATGTCTGGTGTTTGTAATGACAAGAGACCCTGGCATGTCCCAACACACACACACACAAATAAATAAAGCCAATCTGTCCGAATTGAATATCTTTTAACTTCTTATTTTTTACTTATTTATTTAGTTTTGTTTTTTCAAGGTAGGGTTTCACTCTAACCCAGGCTGACCTGGAATTCACTACAGAGTCTCAGGGTGGCCTCGAACTCACAGCCATCCTCCTACCTCTGCCTCCCAAGTGCTGGGATTAAAGGTGTGTGCCACCACACCTGGCTAACTTTTTATTTTTATATTTTATTTATTTATTTATGACAGAGAGAAAGAGAGGCAGATAGAGAATGAGCATACCAGGGTCTCCAGCCACTGCAAATGAATTCCAGACACATTTGCGCCACCTTGTACTTCTGGCTTACATGGGTTCTGGGGAATCAAACCTGGGTTCTCAGGCTTTGCAGGCAAGCACCTTAACCGCTAAGCCATTTCTCCAGCTTCCCCCACCCTTTTTTAAATCACAATTTTCTTCTTCAACCACACATGGGAAACAGCAATACCAGTGTATTGAAAACTGGAGGTGGGAGAAATGAAGGGATCTTTTTTTGTGTCACACAGCTCCCTAGAAAACTGTTCCTAAACTCATCATATTTCTGTTCCCACTCAGAGCCTTAAAAAGAGCTATACAGGGCTGGAGAGATGACTTAGCGGTTAAGGCGTTTGCCTTCAAAGCCAAAGGATCTGGGTTCAACTCTCCAGAGGCACAAGTGGGCGCATGTGATTGGAGTTCATTTGCAGTGGCTGGATGCTCTGGAGTGCCTGTTCTCTCTCTCTCTCTCAAATAAATAAGTAAATAAATAATATACTTTTTTAAAAAAAGAGCTAGATGGCCTAAGCACTTCCTTTACGGGAAGACTTTACTTTCCTAAAACCTCTCTGGCACCAGGGATTTGTACCCCACTCCCTGCATCTACCTGAAGGGCACAGAGCCCCCAAATGGCAGAGCCCTCAGACATGGCCACGGGAGTCCACCCTGGAACAGCACACCTGCCAAGATGGCAATTCGTCTTGCAGTGGGCACCAACTCAGGGTCCACTCTCAGGCCGGGAAAGACATCAAGGAACGGGTAAGTTTCATGTTACGATTTCTCAAAATAAAGCTTCCTAATTTTAAGACCCAGCAAGACTTCCTTTGGTTTGACAATATCATGCTTGTGCCCTGACACAGTTCCAACTGTCACATTGCTTTCGGGAGACCATCCATCACACAGAGAACTTGGCCCAGGGAAGCCCTCTCTGCTAACCCTTCCACAGTCTTAGACCATGGGAGACTGCTCGCCTGTCTTTGTGGGTGGGGCTGTTATCACAAACACTACAGACCGAGTGGTTTAAGCACAGACATTTCTTTCTCACCAATGAAGCTAGATAAAAGATTGAAGCACTGAGCTGGGCGTGGTGGCGCACGCCTTTCATCCCAGCACTCGGGAGGCAGAGGTAGGAGGATTGCCATGAGTTCGAGGCCACCCTGAGACTCCAGAGTGAATTCCAGATCAGCCTGGGCTAGAGTGAGACTCTACCTCAAAAAAAAAAAAAAAAAAGATTGACGCACCCATCATTACAGTTGGCTTCATCATGGAGTCCATCCTGTGTGCTCATATGACCTGTTCTTCGTGGTAGGGGAGCAAGCTTTCCATAGTCTCCTCTCATGCTAAGCCAGCCGCATCCTCAGCCTATAGGAATTATCTCCCAGAGGCCTCAGCACCAAACACCAGAGGTCAGGGCTTCAACCCGGAGGAGGTACAACGGAGTCCACAGCAGTGTCTGCGGCTTGGTCCCAATCTCTGGTGTGGCTAAAACCCTGCAAAGTTTCTTTCTATTTTCCAAAACCAGTCATGAGAAACTGCGTTTTGAAAATTATTATCCTGGGGCTGGAGAGATGGCTCAGTGGTTAAGGCGCTTTCCTGCAAAGCCAAAGGACCCAGATTTGATTCCCCAGGACCCACCTAAGCCAGATGCACAGTGTGGAGCATGCATCTGGAGTTTGTTTGCAGTGGCCAGAGGCCCTGGTGAATGCATTCTCTCTTACTTCCCTTTTCTCCCTCTCTCTCTTTCAAATAAATAAAAAGTAAAATATTTTTTAAAAGAAAATTATTATCCTGGATCTTGGAGGTTTTTGGTAATGTTCTTGGGTAATTCCCAAGAACAGCGAATGGCAGTGTTTCTTTGTCTTTAAGAATGGTTCTGCAGAAAAGCCTTTCCCAGGGAAAGAGATTAGATACAGGAAAAAGGTGGTAGCAAGTTCCTCTCTGCAGTTCTAAAAATATCACAGAACTATATGTGTTAAAATGCATTAAGATGCACAATGACTTTCTTCCCTTTTGTAGCTCCATTTATGGACTATGACTCATCAGCTAAGGATGCTCTCACGAGGAAAACAGAGAAATCAAACCCTGTGTGGCTTATTTATAGTTACTTCTAGGAAAATAGGTGCTGTTGAGATTTGTTTGTTTTTCAAGGTAGGGTCTCACGCTGCCTCAGGCTGACCTAGAAGTCATGATGTAGTCTCTTGGCCTTGTAGTCTCTCGGCGATCCTCCTACTTCTGCCTCCCAAGATCTGGGATTAAAGGCATGTGCCACCACGTCCAGTGAGATTTAAAAAAAATATATATATTAATTTATTTATTGGAGAGCGAGGAAGAGGCAGATAGAGAGAATGGGCACGGCCAGGCCTCCAGCCACTACAAAGGACATTCAGATGCATGTACCACCTTGTGCATCTGGCTTACGTGGGTACTGGGGAATCAAACTTGGGTCCTTTGGCCTCGCAGGCAAATGCTTTAACTGCTAAGCCATCTCTTCAGGTCAAGAATTTTTTAACTTTTTTTTTTTTAATTTTTATTTTATTTATTTGAGAGAGAGAGAGAGAGAATGGGCATGCCAGGGCCTTCAACCACTGCAAACAAACTACAGATGTGTGTGCCCCCTTGTGCAGCTGGCTTTTGTGGGCCCTGGGAAATCAAACCTGGGTCCTTTGGCTTTGCAGGCAAGTGCTTTAACCACTAAGCCATCCCTCCAGCCCTGTTAAGATTTTTTTGGCTTCTTTTTTTCCTTTTCCCTCTGTTATTAATAATATTGATGGCTCATTTGCCTGTAGAATAACAATAATAATGTAATAATATTAATAAGTCACAGTTATTGAATTTTTCACGTAGCCCATAGACACAATTATCCACGAAACCACACAGCCTTACTACGTATAATGGCATAATGGAGCCCATGCACATTCCTAGAGATCTTTTTGTTGGTATCTTGTTTGGTTGGTTGGTTTCTAGACAGGCTCTTATACCCTGTGTAGTCCAGGCCAGCTTCAAACTCCAACTGCAGCTGCCTCTGCTCCTCGGGACTGGAGACAGAGGCACGCACCATTACTCCCAGTGAGGACTCTATTTTCCTTGGTTGGACAGGTGCTACTGGGATCAGGAGAGAAGCAAGGAAAGAGACAGAGAAAGAGAGAGACCTGAGGGACCGGAGAGATGGACAGGTGAGGGGTGAAAGAAGAATATTGAAAAGCAGAACATGGATGAGGGACGGAGCCGGGGGTCGGCAGGGCGGGCAGCTCGCAAGATGACGGGGAAAGGTCACGGCTGCGAGGAAAGGCGCATTCTGGGCAAGAAAAGGACATTTGGAGAGGAATCTTCAGTTCCGGTATGCAGGGTGTACCTGACTTTTCCATATCTGCAGGAAAAACCCAGTATAGAATGTGCTGTATGTTATACTTTATCTAATCAAAGACGCCACCAAGCTGGATGTGGGGGTACATGCCTTTAATCCCAGCACTCAGGAGGCAGAGGTAGGAGGACTGCCGTGAGTTCAAGGCCAACCCGAGACTACATGGTGAATTCCAGGTCAGCCTGAGCTACGGTGAGACCCTACCTCGAAAAAAAAAAAACAAAACACGCCATTAACTGTGACATATAGTCAATGGCAAAACACATTGATTCAGGTGCCAATAAGAAAGATAAAAGAAAGGGAAGAGGTGGGGAGGGGAGAAGGGAAGAAGAAATCCACTGATTACAAGTGCCCAACAACCGAAAATATCCCAGTTTCAAAGAAATAGGATACATAATATTGATTTAGTGTTTTGGTTTGTTTGCTTTGAAGTGGGGACTTACTCTAGCCCACCTTCTGCTATTTTATTTATTTATTTATCTTTTGTTTTGTTTTTTCGAGGTAGGGTCTCACTCTAGCCCAGGCTGACCTGGAATTCACTATGCAGTCTCAGGGTGGCCTTGAACTCACGGTGATCCTCCTACCCCTGCCTCTAAATTAGCCAGACCTGGTGGCTCACGCCTTTAATCCCAGCACTCGGGAGGCTAGAGTGAGACCCTACCTCGAAAAACAAAAAAACAAACAAACAAACCTAAATTGAAGACATGTGATACACTAATCTACCAGACATGCTAGTTGAATGGTACACAGTACACAGCAGAGGGTGGTGTTCACCCTCTCAAGGCTGACCGTATGGCTGGGAGCTATGACTGATTTGCATGCTAAACATCTGAAGCCTGGGGAGAGATTGAAATTCAAAGTATGGTTTTTAACAAATGCATCATTTTCATACTAGCCTAAGGTGAAATATCTTAAGTAAAACCAGTATAAACTAGTGTCTGCTTACGTAAGGAAAAGGAAATGGGAGGTAATATATTTCTTTGTTCTCAACTTTTATTATGGATTTATCATCAATGAAAAGTTTGAAATACAGCCGGGCGTGGTGGCGCACGCCTTTAATCCCAGCACTTGTGAGGTAGAGGTAGGAGGATCGCCGAGAGTTCGAAGCCACCCTGAGACTCTGTAGTGAATTCCAGGTCAGCCTGGGCTACAGTGAGACCCTACCTTGAAAAAATAAACAAACAAAAAATAATAATAATTTTAAGGGGCTGGGAAATATAGCTCAGCGGTAGATCACTTGCCTATGTGACTTGGGTTTGATCCCCAACAGTGCAAAAACAAAACAAAAAGAAAGATTATCGTTTTGGGTTCTTTTGAGGCAGGGTCTCACTCTCACCCAGGCTGACCTGGAACTCACTCTAGCCCAGGGTGGCCTCAAACTCACAGCGATTTTCCCACCTCAGCTTCTACCCAGTTTATATTTAAATTGCTTCCATCTATTTCCTAAAAAGTCTTTTACAGCAAGATTTTGTTTCTTTTGTTTATTTATTTTATTTATTGATTGGTTTCTTGAGGTACGGTCTTACTCTAGCCCAGGCTGACCTGGAATTCACTATGGAGTCTCAGGGTAGCCTCGAACTCACAGTGATCCTCCTACCTCTGCCTCCCCAGTGCTGGGATTAAAGGCGTGCACCACCACACCTGGCTCATTTTGGTTTTTTAACTAGATTTTTACCGTGGGTTATGTGTTATATTTGGTTATTATTCTCTTCTTTTTTAAAAAATATTTTTATTATTTGAGAGAGAGATACAGACAGAGAAAGAGGCAGACAGAAAGAAGAGAATGGGCATGTCAGGGGCCTCCAGCCACTGTAACCAAACTTCCAGGGGCATGCGCCACCTTGTGCATCTGGCTTTATGAGGGTACTGGGGAATAGAACTCTGGTCCCTTGGAGCCATCTCCAGCCCCTGTTTTTGTATTATTTTGGTTTGATTTTTTTTTTTTTTGGGAGAGGGTTTGGAATTCATCATCTCAGGGTAGCCTCAAACTCACGCCTGGCTTCTCTTTTTGTCTTTTTGAGACAAAGTCCCTTGTAACCAGTCTAGTCTTAAATTTGATATGTAGCCAAGGATGATCTTGAACTTAAGACCCACCTCCCAAGGGCTAGGACTATAGTGGAGCACACTCTACCCACGGAGCGACATTCCCAGATCTACACTGGCTATTTTTCTTTAGTCTTTTTGTTGTTTATTTTTTTCTGTTTTTGTTCCTCAAGGCAGGGTCTCACTTTTTTTTTTTTTGTTTGTTTGTTTGTTTATTTTTCAAGGCAAGGTCTCACTGTAGTCCAGGCTGACCTGGAATTAACTATGTAGTCTCAGGGTGGCCTCGAACTCATGGTGATCCTCCTACCTCTGCCTCCTGAGAGCTGGGATTAAAGGCGCCACCACACCAGGCTTCAGAGTCTCACTTTAACACAAGCTGACCAGGAACTCACTCTGTAGCCCCAGGCTCGCCTTGAGCTCATGGGGGTCTTATTTCTGCCTCCCAAGTGCTGACATTAAAGGCATACACCATGCCCAGCTTCTTTAGTTGTTTTATTTTTAAATATTTATTTATTTATTTATTTATTTATTTATTTATTTGAGAGAGAGAGAATGGGCAGGCCAGGGCCTCTAGCCACTGCAGATTAACTCCAGATGCATGTGCTGCCTTGTGCATCTGGCTTATGTGGGTCCTGGGGAATCGAACCTAGGTCCTTTAGCTTTGCAAGCGTCTTAACTACTAGCCATCTCTCCAGCCCCTCGATTAACTTTTGTTTGTTTGTTTTTTGAGGTAGGGTCTCACTCTAGCCCAGGCTGACCTGGAATTGTGCCTTGAACTCAGTGATCCTCCTACCTCTGTCTCCCTAATACTGGGATTAAAGGTGTGCACCACCACACCTGGAAATTTTCTTTTTTCTTTGTAATTATTTTTTTAATTTTATTAACAACTTCCATGATTGTAAATAATATCCCATGGTAATGCCCTCCCTCCCCTGACTTTACCATGTGAAACTCCATTCTCCAACATATTCCCTCCCCATCTCAATCACTCTCTTTTATTTTGATGTCATGGTATTTTCCTCCTCTTATGATGGTCTTGTGTAGGTAGTGTCAGGCACTGTGAGGTCATGGATATCCAGGCCATTTCATGTCTGGGGAGAGCACATTGTAAGGAGTCCTATCCTTCCTTTGGCTCTTACATTCTTTCTACCACCTCTTCCACATTAGACCCTGAGCCTTGGAAGGTGTGATAGAGATACTGCAGTGCTGAGCACTCCTCTGTCACTTCTTCCCAGCAACATGATACCTTCTGAGTCATCCCAAGGTCACTGCCATCTGAAAAGAGAAGATTCTCTACCAAAAGTGAGAGTAGCATTAATATAAGGGTATGAACATTAAGAGAAGTGCTTACTGGGCAGTTTGATAAGCATAGTTTATACATTTAGCCAGACAGCAGCAGATGTTACACCCCTAGGGCTCATGACTAACCCTGTTTTAAGTTTTCAGTATCAGGGATGTATTCCCTCCCATGGAGTGGGCCACTGGTCCAATTAGAGGGCAGTTGATTTCCACCATGACAGACGTGCCACGATTGCACCCATTGGCTCGTTTGGCCTGGCTGGCCAAATATAAGGTTTGCAGTGTCCACTATTGGGTATCTTCACTGGTGATTTCTCTCTCTCCCATTGAACTGCATGCAGAATGGCTTCCAGATTTCTGTCAGCTGGTCTACATGGAGAAGGTTATCAGCTCAGTTCCAGCAGTGGCTTTGCAGTCTAAGTATGTGGAGTCTTCAGCAATAGTGTCTTATCATCTATTCCTCTTGGGAAACCAATGGCCTGTAATGCTTGGGGGATATCAGGGACCTCCCTGGCCAACAACTCACTGGAAGGTATCCCATCTCTGGCACTGAATATTTTCTAGCAACAATCTACAGTTCCTGAGTGTTCCATTGTCCATAAAAGTAGGTTTCCATATGACTTACTTATATCCTTTTAGATTTTTTTTGTTTATTTTATTTATTTATTTGAGAACTACAGAGAGAGAAAGAGGCAGAGAGAGAGAGAGAATGAATGGGCGCGTCAGGGCTTCCAGTCACTGCAAACAAACTCCAGACGCGTGCGCCCCCTTGTGCATCTGGCTAACGTGGGTCCTGGGTAATTGAGCCTCGAACCGGGGTCCTTAGGCTTCACAGACAAGTGCTTAACCACTACGCCATCTCTCCAGCCCTCTCTTAGATTTTGCTTAGCCCTCCCTTCACCTTTCTTTTACTCAGTCTCTTCCCCTGACCTCACTTGGGCCTTTTCACCCCCGTTAATCTATTCTTCTACTTACATATATACAATACCATCCTATTAAGTACACACTTCCCTTTATATCTCAATTTTCTAATGCTAATTCTACCTGCAAGTCAGGTTCTCCCAACTTCCCCATTCATCTGACTGCCATTCACAAAGACCGCACCTGGGAGCAGATGTTCCTTTAACTGCCTTCCTCACAGTGAAAGTTTTTTTCAGCTGAATTTACTTTAGGGGGAAAAAAGTTTAAATTTGCCTGACTATGGACTACACAGCTGGTCTTAGACATTGGAAAGTAAAGAGGCGGGCTGTGGAAATGGCTTAGTGGTTAAGGCATTTGCCTGTGAAGCCTAAGAACCCTGGTTTGATTCCCCAGGTCCCACTTAAACCAGATGCACAAGGGGACGCACACATCTGGAGTTCGTTTGCAATGGCTGGAGGCCCTGGCACACCCATCCTCTCTTTCTATCTGCCTCTTTCTCTCTCAAATAAATAAAATATATTTAAAAAAGAAAAGATAGACCTCTGATCCTTATATCAAGGTATTGTCTCGTCTATTTGGGAGTGACTGGAAGATATCCAGATTTTTATGATTTTGCTTCTCTCTCTCTCTCTCTCTCTCTCTGTAGTAGGTATTATGTAGGGCTTGTGTGGTGTTTGTGTGTAGTGGATGCAGGCGTGTGTGCAGATACAGGATTCAGGGGAAAATGTTCAGTGTCCGCGCTCGCTCATCAGCTTGTTTCCTTGAGAGGAAAATTTCCAGATCCCAGTGATTCAAACTCTGCTTCCCACATGACTCTGGTTACAGACCTGTGTGGCCACACCCAGCTATTTACTCCCTTTTAGAGAATTGAAGTCAGCCCTCCCTGGGGGCCTCCTGTTTGCACAGGGAGTATTACTGGCTAGCTAAGCCACCTCCCCGGCCCCTTCTTGTGAGAAAAAAAACACAAGACTCCAAATACACCCCAAAATATTTATTTATAAAACAAAGGAAACTGGGAGCTGTGGCACACTTGATAGGGTGAGGCAGGAAAATCACCTAAGCCCAGGTGTTGGAGACCAGGCTGGGCAAAGAGTAGCGAGGGCCGGGCGTGGTGGCACATGCCTTTAATCCCAGCACTCGGGAGGCAGAGGTAGGAGGATCGCCGTGAGTTCGAGGCCACCCTGAGACTACGTAGCGAATTCCAGGTCAGCCTGGGCTACAGTGAGACCCTACATAAAACAAAACAAAACAAAACAAAAAATAGTGAGGAAGGGGGAAGCCGAAGAGGTGGGGAAGGAGGGAGGAAAGGCACGGGAGGAGGAGGAAATCACATTAAGAGAAAAACTTCAGGCTGGATGCTCTTTTCTTAAGCTGTCACAAGGATGATTTGTGGCCTGCAGTAGCCACTTCAGTAAGGGGCTGGCCTGTGGCCATCTGGCCCATTGCTTTCCTGGGCACCACTCTGACAAGGCCAATGCCAACAGTGTGGTGGCTTGGATTCCTGCAGGATTCCTAGGTACTTCCCTGAATAGCATCAGTCTTTGTACCGGAAAGCTGGCAGGCGCTGGGGCTGGGGGGGGGGGAGGGGCACGCAGAAGTGGCGCTGGAAGAGAAAGAATATGTAATGTTAAAAAAGGGGGTGGGTGGGCTGGAGAGATGGCTTAGTGGTTAAGGTACTTGCCTACAAAGCCAAAAGATCTAGGTTCGATTACCCAGAACCCACGTAAGACAGATGCTCAAGGTGGTGCATGCATCTGGAGCTCAATTGCAGTGGCTGGAGTCCCTGGTGTGCCCATTCTCTCTCTCTCTCTCTCTTTTTCAAGGTTGGGTCTCACTCTGGTCCAGGCTGACCTGGAATTAACTATATAGGCTCAGGGAGGCCTCAAACTCACGGCGATCCTCCTACCCCTGCCTCCCGAGTGCTGGGATTAAAGTCGTGCGCCACCACACCTGGCTCTCTCTCTTTCTTAAATAAATAAATAATATTTTTTAAAAAGGGGGGGGGTGGCTGGAAAGATGGCTTAGTGGTTAAGTCACTTGCCTGCAAAGCTAAAGGACCCATCCTGTGAAGCCTAAAGACCCTGGTTCGAGGCTTGATTCCCCAGGACCCACGTTAGCCAATGCACAAGGGGGCACATGTGTCTGGCGCCCATTATCTCTCTCCCTCTCTCTCTCTATCTGCCTCTTTCTCTCGCTCTCAAATAAAGCTAAAGGACCCAGGTTCGATTCCCCAGGACCCACGTAAGCCAGATGCACGAGGTGGCACATGCATCTGGAGTTTATTTACAGCAGCTGAAGGCTCTGGCATGCCCATTCTCTCCCTTTCTCTCTCTTTGAAATAAATAAAATAATTTATTTTTTTTTCTTTAAAAAAAGGAGTAACTTCTTCCTAACGTGGAAGGGTTTCTCAAGTGACAACAGCTCATGGGAGCTTCAGGGGGACCCTGCGCTGCCTGAACCTGTACGTCACGGGGAAAAACAGCCCAGGAGTCAGACAGATAAGAGGGAGGCCGGTACAGAGCTGCTTCTGATCCGGAAGATAAGAGCGGAGAGCAAACCAAAGAAGGAAGCTGGAACAGCCCCGAGGTGATGCCGAGATCTCGTGTTCCTCAAAACGAGGACCCACTTGCATAAGGCCCATGTTTTGAAGGTCGCCAACGTGGAACGGCTGACACGGCATCCCTACCCCTCCAAGGGTGATGGCAAAATAAGCAAGGATGAGCTTTCCTGAGGACCAGCGCCTGTCATCTCTAAGTGTGGGTTTCAAGTGGGGAGGCTAGGAGATCCGCGGGTCTTGAGACCATCAAGGTGGCTTGAAGAGAAGCCCTTTGAAGGGCTGGCCTGGCGCTGGGGGCACCACAGACCAAATGCTGCCAGCTGCTCTGGGAGGCGCAGGGTGCACGGCCAGCCCGTGAACTAAGAAAGGACAGGGCCCTGTGCAAGGAACAAAATCCACAGAAGCGAGCAAGTAGGGAGCAAAAAATCCACTGTTGATCTCCAGAGAACACTTCCACAATGACAGCCTTCTTGCCAACACTATTAACTTTGCATGTTACAGTGTAGCATGTAAGCTGGGCATGGCGGCACACGCCTTCGATCCCAGCACCCCGGAGGCAGAGGTAGGAGGATCACCGTGAGTTCAATACCACCCGGAGACTACATAGTGAATTCCAGCTTAGCCTGAGCTAGAGTGAGGCCCTACCTCGAAAAACAAAAAAAAAGAATAACATGTGTATAGCTTTGACTATTACAGACATATGACAGTTTGGGAGATGGGGTAGGAAGAGTTGATGGGAAGGAGGATCATTTTGGTTTAAAATTTGGAGCTAGATTGAAAAAATGGTGAATCAAGCTAGGCATGGTGGTACACACCTTTAATCCCTGCGCTCAGGAAGGAGGCAGAGGTAGGAGGATCACTGTGAGTTTGAGGCCAGCCTGAGACTACATAGTGAATTCCAGGTCACTCTGAGCTAGAGCAAGACCCTTCCTCAAAAAACTAAAAACTAAAACTAAAACTAAATAAATAAATAAGATGATGAACCAATAGAAAGAACAACAAACAATTTGGTTTTATGTCCAGAGTAGTTTATCTTTCCAAAAAATTGTATTGGCACCATAAATGAGGGCTTTGTGAGACTGCTTACAAGCTGTGAATGACTGAAACCTATAACCCAAGGTATTCCTTGCCTGGGCATAATGTTGTTACCCACAAAGGACTAAACCAGTTTCTGAGTTACTAAAGCTGCCATCGGGATACCATAACTGGCTGAAGAGTAAAGATCTTTCTGGGCTGGAGGGATGGCGTAGCAGTTAAGGTACTTGCCTGCAAAGCCAAAGGATCCTGGTTCGATTCTCCAGGACCCATGTAAGCCAGCTGCACAAGGGGGCACACGCATCTGGAGTTTGTTTGCAGTGGCTGGAGGCCCTGTCCTGTGCATTCTCTTTCTTTCTCTCTCTCTTTCTCAAATAAATTATATATACATATTATATAATTATACATATATAATATATATTATATAATATATATATTATATAATTAATATATATTATATAATTATACATATATATATAGTTTTTTAATATTTTATTTTTATTGATTTATTTATTTTATTTGACAGAGAAAGAGGGAGACAGAGTGAGAGAATGGGTGTGCCAGGGCCTCCAGCCACTGTAAACGAACTCCAAATGTGTGCGCCCCCTTGTGCATCTGGCTAACGTGGGTCCTGGGAAATCGAACCAAGGTCCTTTGGCTTTGCAGGCAAACGCCTTAACCACTAAGCCATCCCTCCAGCCCAGTAAAATATATTTTTAAAAAAAGAGTAAGAGTATCCAGGCCAGACATGCTCACTACTCCTGCTGCAAACAAAATCCAGATGCGTGCATCTGGCTTTATGTGGGTATTGGGACTTGAGTCCAGGCCGTCAGGCTTTGCAAGCAAGTGCCTTTAACTGCTTATCCATCTCTCTCTCTCCAGCCACACATTTATGTATTCATTTGAATTGCCTTAAATGAGGAACATAAGAACTAGAAAATCCAGAAAAAGTACACAGTATTTTTATAAACTATCCTGCACATCTCTATGGGATTTTTCATTCCAGAGAGCCTGCATCTTCTACTTTTGTCATACAACAATTTGTGAAATAATTTTCTATAGCACAGAAGAGTACAGTCTTCTCATGTGTTTGATCAAAAGTTGCCTTTCATGGGAGTTCAGAAAAGTCGCTTTCAGCATCCCAACTTGTTATTGGTAATCGCATGATTACTCGTAGCATTTCTGTATAAATTTGGGGGAACCATCAAGTTCCTCTCACATAGGAGCTGTACATTTCTAGGGACTTTCAAGTTGTCTTGTTCAGTGAGTCATGATAAGTACTTTTTTTAAAAAAAAGATTACTTGTGAGCCGGGCGTGGTGTTGAACACCTTTAATCCCAGCCCTCGGGAGGCAAAGGTGGGAGGTTCAAGGTCAACCTGAGACTCCGTAGTGAATTCCAGGTCAGCCTGGGCTAGAGTGAGACCCTACCTCAAAAAAAAAAAAGATTAATTTTTTATTTGCATATGTGTGTGCTGTGGGGTATCTTGCTGCTACAAATGGGTGCTCATCTGTCTTTACAAGGGTAGTTGGGGGATTGAACCTGGGCCAGCAGGCTTTGTAAGCAAATGCCTTTAACCACTGAGCCATCTCCCTAGCCCCATCATAAATACTTTCTAAGAGCTCAACTCATCATTGAATTTGGTACTGATATCACTATAGCTCACTAAGAGTTTTATGTTGTGTCAATTTCATATCAAAATAGTAATACTGAGCGATGGGCCCACAAGGCTCCACCCCTCCTTGAGGATCTGTAGAAGTTTACTGTTGCTGGGGAAGGGAGAGACACTTTCTTCAGTGGTCTAGCTAATGGTAAGTTGTCCATGGTTCTGTGTGGGGGGGGTTGGTTCAGGTGTCCCCCATAAACTTAGGTGTTCTGAATGGTAGGTTCTCAGCTGATGGAGATTTGGGAATTAACACCTCCTGGAGGCAGTGTATTGTTGGGGGCGGGTTTATGGGTGTTATAGCCAGTTTCCCCTTGCCAGTGTTTGGCACACCCTCCTGTTACTATTGTCCACCTGATGTTGGCCAGGAGGTGATGTCCATACTCCTCTCATGTCATCGTTTTCTCTGCCATCATGGAGATTCCCCCTTGAGTCTGCAAGTCAAAATAAACCTCTTCCCCCTTCCCCTCCCCGCAAGCTGCTCTTGGTTGGGTGATTTCTACCAGTAAAGCAAACCTGACTGCATCATCCTGTGAATAACCTCTCATGGGAATAGCTATAAGCAACCCTAATTAAAATGATTGGGACACACACACACATATGCAGGAAAGTAAAAGAGGGACTGGCTGGACTAGTTGGGAAGTGAACAAGGGAGGTAACAGGGTGAATATGATCAAAATATATAGTATATATTTATGAAAATGTCACAATGGAGGTCATCATCATATATAATTAATATATGCTTTCAAGGATGGCATCTTAGTAAGAATCTAATAGACGTGTGTGGGCTTCAAGGCTCTGCAGGTGAAGGGAGAGGAGCACAGGTAAGTCTCAAAAAGGTAAGAAGGGTACGGGAACCTTACCAGTAGATGATAAGAAAATAGGATCCAGGGCTGGAGAGACGGCTTAGTGGTTAAGGCGCATGCCTGCGAAGCCTAAGGACCCAGGTTTGACTCTCCAGGTCCCATGTAAACCAGATGTACATGGTGGCACCTGTGTCTGGAGTTCATTTGCAGTGGCTGGAGGCCCTGGCATGTCCATTCTTGTTCTCTTTCTCTCTCAAATAAATAAATAAAAATTAAAAAAGAAAATAGAGCTGGCCTTTAATCCTTGCACTTGGGAGGCAGAGGTAGGTGGATTGCCATGAATTTGAGGCTACTCTGAGACTACAAAATGAATTTCAGGTTAACCTGGCCCAGAGTGAGACCCTTGAAAAACCAAAAAAAAAAAAAAAAAGGATCCAATGTGATGACTCTCTGAGGACGGGCTCACCTTTGAGGTAAGGAGTCAAAACTGCTGATGGCTCACTGAGACTATGAAAGCTAATCTAGTCCACCACTGAACATAAAGTCTGAATGAGATGAGCCTGGCATGGACTCAAAACTGGGCCAAGGGCTGGAAAGATGGCTTTGTGGTGAAGGCGCTTGCCTACAAAGCCAAAGGACCCAGGTTCAATTCCCTAGGACCCACATAAACCTGATGCACAAGGGGGCACATGTGTCTGGGGTTTGGTTGCAGCGGCTGGAGGACCTGGCACACACATTCCCTTCCTCTCTATCTCTCAAATAAATAAAATATTTAAAAAAAAAAAAAAAAACGTTGCCAAATCCCAGCAGCCTGAGAATTGTGCCAATGATAACATGGCTCTACACAAAAGTGACTAAATAACCTTTAATCCCACTAAATGTATTCTCAACTCAACTGTTCCTTAGCCAAGTTCTCAAAAGCCCTACAGCTATTCCCAAAGCACCAGACTCAAGGGGAAGTATGGACAGGAAGCTGAAGTGGTAAGAGGCATAAGCCCTAACTGCAGTTAAAAGTGTTTTCTGTAAGATTTCCAAAAATATGACTATGTGAACCCATGGCTGGGGACTATCCCAGGGTTATGAAGGGGCTCATAAAAGTGAGGGGCCTTGGGGCTCAAGTTTCATAGTCTAATAGAAAACACTAAATATGAGCTGGAGAAATGGCTTGGGGGTTAAGGCACTTGACTGCAAAGCCAAAGGGCCCAGGTTCAATTCCCCAGGACCCACGTAAGCCAGATGCACAAGGTGGAGTAGGCATCTGGAGTTCATTTGTAGTGACTGGAAGCCCTGGCTTGCCCATTTTTTCTGTCTCTGTCTTGTTTTCTCTCAAATAAATAAACGAATAAAAAAAAATTAAAAACATAAAACACACAGCATATGGTGCTCTTTTGTCAAGTAACCAACTCTCTCCCCACATCCGTGCTTTTAAGTGACACAAGTCTTCCTCACAGTTCCTGTGGGGCAGAAATCTCGGCCCCGCGCAGCTGCATCCTTTGCTCTCTCACAACGGAAGGGACGGGCTCAGTCCAGGACTAGTCTCGTTGGGAAGCCTGACAGAGCAGGCAGCGGTTTCTCCACTTGCTCGTGTGATGGTAGGCAGGACTCAGCTTTTTTTAAATCTTATTTTATTTTATTTTTTCTCAATTTTTTAAAACATTTTCCGTGATTATAAAAAATATCCCATGGTAATACCCTCCCTCCCCCCATTTTCCCCTTTGAAATTCCATTCTCCATCATATCCCCTCCTCACCTCAATAAGTCTCTTTTTATTTATTTATTTATTTATTTTTAATTATTTATTTATTTATTTGAGAGCGACAGACACAGAGAAAGACAGAGGGAGAGAGAGAGAATGGGCGCGCCAGGGCTTCCAGCCTCTGCAAACGAACTCCAGACGCGTGCGCCCCCTTGTGCATCTGGCTAACGTGGGTCCTGGAGAACCGAGCCTCGAACCGGGGTCCTTAGGCTTCACAGGCAAGCGCTTAACCGCTAAGCCATCTCTCCAGCCCAAGTCTCTTTTATTTTGATGTCGTGATCCTTCCCTCCTCTTATGACGGTCTTGTGTGGGTACTGTCAGGCACTGTGAGGTCATGGGTATCGAGGCCATTTTAAGTCTGGAGGAGCACGTTGTAAGGAGTCCTACCCTTCCTTTGGCTCTTACATTCTTTCTGCCACCTCTTCCGCATTAGACCCTGAGCCCTGGAAGTTGTGATCGAGATGTTACTCGGTACTCTAAGGACTCAGCTTCTTGAGGACTATTAGACTGAAGGTCTCATTTCCTCGTTTGCAAATAGCCAGATGCTACTCCCAGCTCTTTGACATTGAGACCTCTCCAGGTGGCAGTTTGCTTCATTAAAATTAACAAAAAAAGGAGAAAAGGGCTGGAGAGATGGTTTAGCGGTTAAGCGCTTGCCGTGAAGCCTAAGGACCCCGGTTCGAGGCTCGGTTCCCCAGGTCCCACGTTAGCCAGATGCACAAGGGGGTGCACGCGTCTGGAGTTCGTTTGCAGAGGCTGGAAGCCCTGGCGCGCCCATTCTCTCTCTCTCCCTTTATCTGTCTTTCTCTCTGTGTCTGTCGCTCTCAAATAAATAAATAATTTTTTTTTAAAAAAAGGGGAAAAAAAGGGGCTGGAGAGATTGCTCAGTGTTTAGACATTTGCTTGCAAAGCCTGATGGCCCGGGGTTCCATTACTCGGTGTCTGCGTGGAGAGAGATGCACAAAGTGGCGCATGGTTCTGGAGTTCTGTTTGCAGTAGCAGGAGACTCTAGTGTGTGCCTCTCTCTCTCCTTGCAAATAATAAATAAAATATTTAAAAAAAAAACTAACTAGAAACAGTCTATTAAGCTGGCCATGGTGGCTCATGCCTTTAATCTTAGTGCTCAGAAGGCAGAGACAGGAAGGTTGCCCCAATCTCGAGGCCAGCATGATAGGGAGTTTCATGCCAGCCAAAACTATAAAGCTAGACATTGTCTTTAAAAACCAAACCTATGTGCTAGGAAGAAGTGGCAGGAGTGCTCAGCACTGTAATATCTCCATCACAGCTTCCAAGGCTCAGGGTCCATTGCAGAAGAGGTGGCAGAAAGAATGTAAGAGCCAAAGGAAGGGCAGGACTCCTTACAACGTGCTTCCCCCAGACACAAAATGGCCTGGATATCCATGACCTCACCGTGCCTGACACTACCTACACAAGACCATCATAACAGGTGGAAAAGATCATGACATCAAAATAAAAGAGAGATTGATTGAAAGGGGGAGGGTAATATGATGGAGAATGGAGTTTCAAAGGGGAAAGTGAAGGGAGGGAGGGTATTACCATGGGATATTGTTTACAATCATGGAAGTTGTTAGTAAAATAAAAAATAAAAAAACACCAAACCTATAAAGAGAGAGGGGAGTATATGTATAAAACAGAAGTCACAATCATTTATATCTTTTCTTTTTTTTTTTTTAAAGTAGGGTCTCACTCTAGCCCAAACTGACCTGGAATTCACTATGTAGTCTCAGGGTGGCCTCAAACTCATGGTGATCCTCCTACCTCTTGAGTATTTTTTCTTTTGTAAGCAGCTGATGGGAGGAAGTTTGACTTTATTAGAGAGAGAGAGAGAGACAGAATGGGCATATTAGGGCCTCCAGCCACTGCAAACAAACCCCAGATGCATGCTCTACCTTGTGCATCTGGCTTAGGAGGGTTCTTAGGTGGGAATCAAACCTGGGTCCTTTGACTTTGCAGGCAAGCGCCTTAACAGCTAAGCCATCTCTCCAGCCCGAGAGCTTGGGTTGTTGTTTTGTCACTAGAACTAGGAAAGACTATAAATCAGGGCAAGTCCATCCTGGTCCTGAGGAGAAACACTAAAAGGACACTTCTGGTGGGTGGTAACCCGTTAGAACACTCTGGAAGTCTGAATCAATTAATTAGTTTGGTCTGCTTCTCTCCAGACTTGAAATCGAGGCCCTGTGTTTTATTTTTTTTATTTTATTTTTTTCTGGCATAAATGAGATTTTACTTGAATGCAATTTCATGGAGATATAATTTAGATTACTTTTTCGTCACCATGACCACACACGTGATAGAAGGGGGGGATTTATTTTGGCTTATGGATTCAGAGTCTTCAGTCTACCATGGCAAGCAGACCCGCTCGTGGCGAGGCAGCCAGGAAGCAAAGAGTACAGTGTGATGGCTGATGTCTGTCCTTGTCCCTTCTAGTCTATCTGGGATCCTAGCCTATGGGCGAGAGCCACCCACATCTGGGGCCTCCCCTTTTTTAGTCTTCCCAAGAAATGCCCACACAGACATACCTAGAGGTATGCTTTAGTAATCTCTTAGGCCCTTCTCCATGCAGTGAACTTGGCCATCAAGAATAACCACCAGGGCCGCCTTCAATTCCCGCACTCAGGAGGCAGAAGGGGTGATCACCACAAGTTCAAGAGTACCAGGAGACTGTATAGTGAATTTAAGATCAATCAGCCTGGACTAGAGTGAAACCCCACCTCAAAAAAAAAGAAAGAAAGAAAGAAAGAAAATAAATAAATAAATAAATAAAAAGATCAACCACCAAAAATCCAGCTCTCACAGGCAAACTTTTATCTATGAGCTCCTATAAAATGAAGGATCAGTTAGTTATATACATCCAAACTACAGTAGCACTAAATAAATATTCCCATTCCAAGATGCAGAGAATAGCCAGGTGTGGTGGCCCATGCCTTTAATCCCAGCACTCGGGAGGCAGAGGTAGGAGGAGCTCAGTGAGTTCGAGGCCACCCTGAGACTCCATAGTTAATTCCAGGTCAGTATGGGCTAGAGTGAGACCCTACCTCGACCCCCACCCCCCCAAAAAAAAAAATCCAAGATGCAGAGAATACCACGGAGGGACCGGACCAAAGCAAGACGGAAACTCAGCAGGGTAAACATAAAACCCTGCAACTGTGCCCAGCGCCTGGCACGTGTGACCTGAGCAACTCCAGCCCTGGGCCTCCCCACTTAAGAGCCTCCACGGCCTCTCCAGGCCTGTGGCTTTCTTTGGCAGATGTTCCACATTCCCGGAAACTTCCTGGAGCTTCCACAGCACCTCCAGCTGCCCTCTTGCAGCTTCTTTCAGCTGCACACACCCCCGCTCTTGGAGGGGGGGGCGGAGGTCCCTGGAAGGTCTCTGCCTGGCGCCCACTGTCTTCCCAGGCTTGCTGGGCACATCACAGGGAGGCGTCCAAGGCCGGGCAACCCTTGTGTTCTGCACGACTCTGTGGCGGGCACCTCACGGGCAAAGCTGTACCCTCCCACCCAGCAGTGTGAACACACCCCGGGAGAAGCTTTCCCAAGTTGTCCTACATCCTTCGCCTCAAGATGGGTACACCAATGCCGCTGCCCCACCGCCTTCCAGGAGCAAGCATCGCGGACCTCGGCCAACCCCTGAGCCTCCTGCCCTCGCTCTCCACAGAGATAGAACTCTGGGAAGAAGAAACTGGGCCTGTGTGTGATGCATCAGGACCAATAAATCCAGTTCCAGCTAGCATCAGCCAAAAAAAAGGTTGGGGGGGACCACTCACAAGGCTGGAAGGCCAGGGCAATTGTAGGTGTGAGGGGGCTCAAAGGCTCACCTGTGCCTCACTGTGCCCCCCACATTATCCAGTTCCCTCCTCCATATATACACACGTATATATACATATACATACCATACATACATACATACTGCCCTTATTCTCGCTTTTGCCAATGAGGAAGCTTCCTTCAGGTACCCAGAGAGATAAACAGTCACTTCATCCCCATACCCATCGTTGCCCCCAGCCTCCCCATGCCCTGGGCACCCCTGTCTCTGGCAGCAGCAGCAGCAGCTCTGGCTGTACCCCCCGCCCCCCGCCGCCCAAGGCGGCTATTTGCAAACATGAGAATTGTCCCACATCCAAATGAGACAGATGAGGCCGCCCGGTGAACAAGCAGGTGCCCACCCCAGCCTGGCGGCTCCCCCCACCCTACCTGACTCTGCTCTCTGGGGTTCTTCTGAAGGCCAGCAAGGGGCAGCCCGGCCCCGCTGACCTTCTGCAAGATGAGGTCCACTTGGTCTCACTCCTGACCCAGGGGCTCAGCCAGGTGGGCTGCCTCTACACCTAAGCCACTAAAGCTTGGCTCAGACCCTCCAACATAGGCCAACTATGAAGGGGCCGCGCCCTGCAGGAGGATCTTAGACTCCTTCCTCGTGACAACATGACTTTGCTTTGCTCTTGAGCAGCCACGGGCTCCTCCCAACCTACTTCCACAACCTGAGAAGCACTGACCTCTCCCGTCTCTTTTTGGAGATGAAGACTCTCCACCGAGTCTTGAACTTAGAGCAACCCTCCTCCTTCCACCATCTGGGAGCCAGCAAGACCATGTCCAGCCTTTCTGTCCCCCTGAGGTCACACATATTTGGAATCGGACAGCCAAACGTGAAGAAGAGAGCACCGTGGCAGTGTAAGGAGACCCTGAACAGCGAAAATACAAAGAAACAGGAATAGAAACAGGGCAGAGGCCCTGCTTACAAAGGCAGCAGGGAAAGCACGTGCCACGCTCGGAGCACTTTCCATGCTCTGACTCCTTTAACTCTGCAAATTTCAAAAGTACAAATGTTCCCCGGCGTATTTCTTTTTGTATTTGTCTGTTGTTTTATCGAGGTAGGGTCTCGCTCTAGCTCAGGCTCACCTGGATTTCACTATGGAGTCTCAGGGTGGCCTTGAACTCACGGCGATCCTCCTGCCTCTGCCTCCCGAGTGCTGGGATTAAAGGCGTGTGCCACCACACCCAGCTTTCCACCAAGGTATTTCTCACCTACAAACAGTATCTTACTGAGGAGAGACCCAGTGCTCAAGGTTTAGACCATCAGTAATAGGGACACAGTGACATTATTAATGTCTGATGTGATGCACTTAGAAGGACAAACCATTGCTATGTGGTATTTTTGTCAACATATAACCTCATTCTAACGATGAGAAAAACATCAATCCATCCCACACTGAAGGACAAATAACTATTCTGTAAATAACTGGTATTTGTCAAAAATGTTAATCATGAAAACAAGGAAGGATTGAGAAACAGATGGGAGACCAAGGAGAAAATAAAACTAAATGCAATGTGGGACTTTTAAGATTCTGGGAATATATTAGTGAAAATAGTGGTAAAATTCAAATGGTTACAATATAGAGGAATAGAGTTATAGCAATGCTGGTTTTCTATTGTTAGTTGACACAATGTTGATTTTGATAATTATAGTAACATCCAAGTAAGATGTTAATATTAGGGAATGCTGCATAGAGGTATATAGCAACCCTATTTGTCAAAAAAGCTAATTCAAAACTTTTACAAAACCTTAACTTTTTTGTTTTGTTTTATTTATTTGAGAGCGACAGACAGAGAGAGAGGGAGAATAGGCGCGCCAGAGCCTCCAGCCTTTGCAAACGAACTCCAGATGCGTGTGCCGCCTTATACATCTGGCTTACGTGGGTCCTGGGGAATCGAGCCTCAAACTGGGGTCCTTAGGCTTCACAGGCAAGCACTTAGCCGCTAAGCCTTCTCTCCAGCCCTAAATTAACTATTTTTTTTATTATTTTTTTATTTTTTAATGTAAAGTTTTCTGTGTGGGACATTCACCCATCTAATTAATACCACCTTAGACAATTAGCTTACTGGATTGCTCTGCGGGGTGGCTAGAATGTAGAAAAGCCCCCGTGACCTCAAGCGTTTGTGACTAAGTCTCATACGGAGCCTTCGGGAGGGAGAGCCTCGAGAGAGCAGCTGTTGGGCCTCGAGGCGTATGGTTCAGCCCCACTTTCCCTGCCTCTTCCTGGCTGATGTAACAATGGGACCCCAGCCATCTGCCGTTCCTAGGCTCTACCTACTACGATGAACTGCACCCTCAAAAGTTAAACCTTTCCTTCTATAGGCTGCCTTTTCTTTTCTTTTCTTTTTCAGAGATAGGGTCTCATCTAGCCCAGACTGACCTGGAATTCACTATGTGTTCTCAGGGTGGCCTCGACCTCTCGGAAATCCTACCTCTCATGTGGCACCACACCTGGCTTAGAAACTGCTTTTGGTCAGGTGTTTTGTCTCAGCAATGAGAAGATAACTACCACAGTGTATTAGCATGAAAAGATGCATAGGCCTTGGATAAAGCAGAACTTATTTTTAATTTTCTGTTGTATTATTAAAAGAATTTTAAAAAAATTTTTTTTAAAGATTTTTTGTTTTAATTTTTATTTATTTATTTGAGAGCGACAGACACAGAGAAAAAGACAGATAGAGGGAGAGAGAGAGAATGGGCGCGCCAGGGCTTCCAGCCTCTGCAAACGAACTCCAGACGCGTGCGCCCCCTTGTGCATCTGGCTAACGTGGGACCTGGGGAACCGAGCCTCGAACCGGGGTCCTTAGGCTTCACAGGCAAGCACTTAACTGCTAAGCCATCTCTCCAGCCCTAAAATTTTTTTTTTAAGTTTTTTCAATTTTTATTTGCGAGGGAGAGAGAGAGTGTTGTAGTCGGGTTCATACTGCTGGCAGAAAACACCTGACCAAGATCAGCTTGGTGGGCGGGGCGTTTATTTTGGCTTACAGACTTGAAAGGAAGCTCCATGGTAGCAGGGGAAATGACAGCATGGGCAGAGGGTGGACATCGCTTCCTGGCCAATATCAGGTGGACCATAACAACAGCAACAGGAGAACGTGCCAAACACTGACAAGGGGAAACTGGCTCTAACACCCATAAGCCCGCCTCCAACCATGCACTGCCTCCAGGAGGCGTTAATCCCCAAATCTCCATCAGCTGGGAACCTAGCGTTCAGAACACCTAAGTTTATGGGGGACACCTGAATCAAATCACCACATTCCGCCCCTAGCCTCCATAAACTGATAAACATACATGATGTAAAATGCAATGCATTCAGTCCAGCTTTAAAAGTCACCATAGTTTTTATCAATCCTAATGATGTTCAAATATTCCCATAGTTTGAGATCTTTTGACAAAGCCATAATGCCAAAAAAAAAAAAAAAATCCACAATGGCACAGAATAAACATTCACACTGCAAAAGATGGCACTGGGCATAGCAAAGAAATATTCAACCAATACAAGATTTGAAACAACCAGGGAAAGCACCAAATTCTGTAGCTTCAAGTCCAACAACTCTAACCAGTGACAAATCTCCAAGTCCAATAATTCTAACCAGCAACAAGTCTCTGGAGTTCCAATTCCGCCCCTCCAGCTAGGCTACTCACAGTTCTGGAAAACTTCAGTCCAGGGCCGCAGCTCTCCTTAGCAGCCATCTCGTGGTCCCAGCATCTCCACTGGGTCTCCACTGCAACCCACGGTTCATCCTCACGGCTCCATCAGGTCTCCATGTAGGCATCCAGCAAACCTGCTTCACACTGCCCATGGCCATTTCCAAAACACAAAACCACGTTGTAAATTCAATGACCCTCTCTTTCCTGCATTTCGTATACTCCATAATACTAGGTTGGGTGACAATTTGTTAATCCAGGGGGGAATAAAGCAAACTTTGAACAGGACACTCCTTGAGCACTCAGCCCCTTCAAGAGTTAATATTCTTCCTGTTGCCCCAATGCAGGTCAGCTGGCCCAGTCTGAAAGGTTGTAATCTCTCAAACAATTGCAGCTGAACAGGCAACAGTTTTGGCCTAAATATTTCGTTTTTCTGTGCCATATCCCTCTGCTCACACCAGTCCATTTCTATGCAATGCAACCTTACACAAATTCTCAAGACATGGGGATTAACAGCAAGCTTCTCATACAAGCTGCTTCTAGCCCAGTCCAGACAAAGCTCTTTCTCACCCTCATAAGCCAAACCTCAAGGCCCATAGTTCCTACTGCAGGTCTTTTAACTCTGACCAGAATAGCCCATCAAACTTATAGTACAGCAAGGCATCTCTTAGGCCAAGGTTTCAAGTCCTTCCACATTCCTCTTCAAAATCAGCTCCCAAAGGCCAAAGGTACAGTCAGGTGTCTCCAGCAAATGGTACCACTCCTTGGTACCAATTTTACTGTTGCAGTCAGGTTCACATTGCTGGTAGAAATCACCCAACCAAGAGCAGCTTGTGGGAAAAAAAGGGGGGGTTATTTTGGCTTACAGACTCCAGGGGAAGCTCCATAATGGCAGGGGAAAACAGTGGTATGAGCAGGGGGTGGACATCACCTCTTCACCAATATCAGGTGGACAACAGCAACAGGAGAGTGTGCCAAACACTGGCAAGGAAAAACTGGCTATAATATACATTAGTCCACCCCAATAATACACTGCCTCCAGGAGGTGCTAATTCCCAAATCTCCATCAGCTAGAAACTTAGCATTGAGTATGGAGAACACTTGAATCATAGGACACAGAAACAGAGAGAGACAGATAGAGGGAGTGGGCGCACCAGGGCCTGCCTCCAGCAGCTGTAAACAAACTGCAGATACATGTGCCACCTAGTGCATCCGGCTTACATGGGTATTGGAGAATTGAACTTGTGTCCTTTGGCTTTACAGGCAAGTGCCTTAACCACTAAGCCATTTCTCCAACCCCTAAATATTTTATTTTTAATTATGTATTTGAGACAGGAAGAGGGCGGGAGAGAGAGAGAGAGACAGACAGACAGACAGACAGAATGGGTGCACCAGGGCCTCCAGCCACTGCAAACTTCAGATGCATGAGCCACCGTGCACATTATGACTTACAATGGGTCCTGGGGAATCAAACCTGGGGCATTTGGCTTTGTAGGCAAGTGCCGTAACCACTAAGCCATCTCTCCAGCCAGTACTATTAAAATTTTGCCACAGGCTATAATAAAAATAATTAAAGGATACATATATAGAGTGAGGGGAAAGGAGCAATAACACAGGTTTTTTTTGTCGTTATTTTATTTGATTTGGAGCAGGACCTCACTGGGTAAGTCAGGCTAGCCTCAAACTCACAATCATCTTGCCTCAACCTCCCAGAGCTAGGATCGCAATTGTCTACCACCACATCCATCCACATTCTCGGTTCTTTGTTTTGTTCAATGCTCCAATTCATTGGGCAGGTACTTAATCACGGAGGCAAATTGTATGCAGTTATTCAAAGAATCATCTGTCCTGTTTCTGGCGGGGCGAGGCGTGGCGACAGGCGGTCTCCAACGGGCACGCGAGTGCCCCACGAGTGTGTTCTGTGCTGGGCTTGGCTGGTTTGTTCGTCCAGCAAGGGCTCAGTAAGTTCTCGGGCAGGACATTACCACCCTCCCTGCTTCATTCCTACCCTGGTGACTCACTTGTAAGGGACTTTCGCAATCAAACAAATAAAGGTATTTCCCACCCCCTTTAAGCACAGCAACACCACCTTCAATGTTCACCACTCATTCCCGATATTCCCCAGTCGAAAAAGAAAACAAACAAGCGTGAGGCTGTCGTGGCGTCAGGAGCCGACGTGCGCCCGTGTCAGATCGTTGCCTTTGCTCTCTCCTGCCATCTCGCTCACCAGGAGGGCAACGGCCCATCAGCGGGGGTCGCTGCCAGGGAGCCGGCGGCCCTGGCCTCTGGGATGGCTGCAGTTTGGGAATGCACAGAGAACAAGAGCCAAAACAGCAAGGCGGGACTTGTGCTGGGCCCTGGCACTTACTTGCCTGGTTCTGGGTCTCTTCCCAGGTCGGTTTCTTGCAGCTTTCCCCTTTGGAAGCTCTGCGCTCCGCCCCGCACGGCTCCGTTGGCATCCTCCCTCTCCTGCAGCCTGCGGACCAGATGCGTTCGTTACCCAGCGCCTCGCGTGACTGTGCCAACCTTCTGCAGCGAGGAGAAAGAAGCTCCGAACTCCAGCTGCTTTGAGTAAGAGGGCGGAGGGCAGGGAGGCAGCGGCTAGTTGTTTTCCTCAGTGCCCACGAAGGGCCTGGGGGCGGCATGCGACAGAGTGTGGCATGCCTAGCCGCTGCTCAGGCCTCTAAGAGAAAAAGTTTCTGCCTGCACAGGTTTGAGTGTCTGTACAAGAATCCCAGAGGCTCCTTCTCTGGAGCCTCTCAAGGATGCCAGGCCCCAAAGAGCAAGTGTGGAGGAGGAGGCGGAGGGGGCCGCCTCTGCCCAGGGCCAACTCCAGTCATCAACAAGGTAACGGGCAAGCAAAGGAAGGACATTCATGGCCGGAGAGTCGGAGGAGAGGCAGCTTGTGTGCACTGGAGGACAGAAGAGACCAACCGTAAGCATCAAGCAGGTGCCAACATGTCAAAATAGAACATACGCTGACCCCGGCCACACATGTATGTGTGAGTATGTACATACGCATGTCTGTGTAGGTGTGTGTATATATATATATGTATGCGTGTGCTCTTGCCTGTAAGAGGGATACTCACACCTCTTGAGCAACCCAGAGCCAAGGAGAACTGAAGGAGTGTGCCCTGTGACCCGCCTCACCCAATGTGTGAGAAGGTTTGGAAGGACCAGGGGTGCTGGCGTGTGCCTCAGTAGAAGTGATTTCCTGGCATGCATGAGGGTTCTCAGACTACAAAAAGAAAAAAAAAAAATTATTTTTTCAGGGAGGGCGCCCATTCTCTCTCTCAAGTAAAAGTTAAGAACACTAAAAATAAATGGGAATGTAAGGATTCAGAAGGCAGTTTGGTGGTCATAATATATATTCATTTACATTAGTAAATGCCCCCTCCCATGAAGCAGGCCTCGAGTCCACTCAGATAGCAGTTGGACTCCCCTATAACAGACACGGCACCATTGCACTAACTGGTACATTTGGCCTGGCTGGCCAGGTATAAAGCTTGCAGAACCCACCGCTGGAGAAGACTGATCGTGACTCTTCTTCCCCGCCAGGCTGCAGAGCTCTCAACAACAACATCCATCCACTTAGTCAACAGGGAGGAGGCTTCCAGCCCAGTTCCAGCTTAATTTCTCAGTGACCTGAAGCCCAAGCATGTGGTGTGTTCAGCAAAAGGGTCTTACCATCTAGTTCCAGTGGGCAATCAAGAACCTATCAACTGGGCTGGAGGGATGGCTTGGCTTAGCCGTCAAGGTGCTGGCCTCCAAAGCCTAAAGATCAAGATTCGATTCCCCAGGACCCACATAAGCCAGATGCACAAGGTGGTATTTATAGACCTGGAGTTTGTTTGCAGTGACGGGAGGCTCTGGCATGCCCATTCTCTATCGGTCTTTTTCTCTCTCTCAAATAAATAAGTAAAATACTTTTTTTAAAAAGAGTCTGGGCTGGGCCTGGTGGCATACACCTTTAACCCCAGCACTCAAAAGGCAGAGGCAGGTGGATCACTGTGAGTTTGAGACCACCTGAGACTACATACTGAGTTCTAGGCCAGTGTGGCGTAGAGCAAGACCTTGTCTCAAAAACAAAACAATAAAAACAAATGAACAAACAAGAGCCGGGCAATGACCAGGAGGCAAAACTCCCCCTCCCCCAATTTCTCCCTAATTTCTTAATTTTTTAATTTAATTTTTATTTATTAGAGATGGGGGGGGAAGAATGGGTGCACCAGGGCCTCTAGCCACTGCAAACAAACTCCAGACTCACGTGTCACCTTGTGCATCTCACTTACGTGGGCCCTGGAGAGTCAAACCTGGGTCCTTAGGCTTCGCAGGCATGTACCTTAACCACTAAGCCATCTCTCTAGCCCTAAATCCTTTATTTAAGAAAAAAAAATATTTATTTACTTATTTGAGAGAAAGACAGAGAGAATGGGCACACCAGGGCCTCCAGGCACTGCAAACAAACTCCAGACACACGTGCTACCCTGCACATCTGGCTTACGTTGGTCCTGGAGAATTGAACCTGGGTCCTTTAGCTCTGTAGGCAAATGCCTTAACCACTGAGCCAGCTCGCCAGCCCCCTAAAGTCTTTAAACTTACATATTTCTCTTCATGGACTCAAGTGTAAAGGTACTTTTGTTTTTAAGAATCCATATTTTCCCCCAACTTTTTATTTTTCTTATTTGCAAGCAGAAACACATCAGAGAAAGAGGAGTGGGGAAGAATATGGACGTCTGGGCATCCAGCCATTGCAAACAAACTCCAAATGCATGCGCCACTTTCTTCATCTGGCTTTACGTAGGTACCGAGGAATGGAACCCGGGTCGTTAGGCTTCACAGGCAAGTACCTTAACCATTGAGCCTTCTCTCCAACCCCAGAAAGGCACTTCTGCAACAGTAAAAGCCAAGATGAGACAGAAAGATTTCTACCTCAATAATACCATAAGAGTTTCTGAGGAAGATGTCCTCTTTGGGGAAAATGCAAGCAAATATAAAAGAAAAAGAGAAAGATTATTACATATTACACATGATGATTAAAAATACTTTCACTTTATTTCCACTCTTTTAAGTACCCACTGTTGCATCTCTAAAAACACAAAAAAATATTTTAAGAAAGCATGTTACAAGATAGTAGATACAAACAATAGTTTGGCAGAATTTTATCAGCTTAAGTCGTTCATACCCCTCAAAAAGCAAATTTAAAATTCAAAAATAATAGCTTTACTTTATGTTATATTACAGCTTAACATTTAAAATATCATGCTCTAGTTAAATATGTCATCGACAACACTGTATACAAATAAAATATTACACAAAATATATTTAAGAAAATGTTTTGGTCTTTGATCTTAACAATAAATAAAAACACGGGCACTTCTACACAGAGACGGGGAAGAAAGCAGTCACTATTCAGATGATTATATCTAAGCAATATGTGAAAACGTGGCAAGAACAGAGCCCTAGAGTTTTAAACTGACAAACCACTTAAGAAACTCAATCGTTTCACCTGAAGTTCCTAAGTCACAAATGTTTACCTGGCCCGTACTGAAAACTCACAAAACCATGTGGCTGTCAGGTCCTATTCAATCTTCAGTTGGCTATTAGGGGATCATACTCATGATTTTATTAAAAAAAAAAAAAAGACACTAAAATTAGGTAACTATCATACCATCAGCAAACCAAATACAAAAAAATTAAAAACAAAAAACTGAAACCTCTGTCCCTGTCATGACCATATAAGACCACAGGATAAACTGAATGCGTGCGTTGTACAGTGATTCTCATTTTGTAACTAGTTACATTAATGTTAGAGGATACTGTTGGGTGACAGGAAAATTTGACATTCGTCTATTTTCTAGATAATTTTTAAAATTTACCCAAATTTCATGACAATACATGTACTTTCATCTCACAAAGCCACCAAAGTCATGTATAACAAAATCTTGACAACCAATAAGTTTATCATCTCCTGAATATAGATAAATCAGTCATTCTAATGGAAACAGGAATAGTATATATAGAAGGGAAAAAGCAAAATAACAATGCTCAAATTCTAGAGACCTGTGACTTTGGATAAGAAGGGAGAAAAATTAAAAATACTGACAGTAGCCAGTAGGAATGACCCTGCCACATTCTCTGTGAACTATCTTCTGCTTTCCCTCATCATGAAGGTCTCTGACGGAAGTGAAGGGCTTAGAGGCCCTCACGTGGATGCTAGTTATGAAGGCAATTCTGATGGGCTCCCACAGAAATTAGCCTAATATGCAAGCACAACATGGAAGTTGTCGAGATATGCCTTTCTATGGAAAAGTTTTAGCTTGTATGTATTTTAGCATTTTAAATGAGCACTTTGCAACCGAGACCAAATATCAATCATTTCTTGAGGTTTTCTGCTATGTACTAACATGAGATCTACATAGGAACAAATATTATTCTTGTTTTTCTCCTCGATATCAAATGTCCTGAAGCCTTTGTGCTTTTCTGGAACGAGGCCCAGCTTCTGAAGGCACATGCCCGTATAAACGTCATCAATGGGGTAGAGGTGGACGCGGTCAGTTACACTGTACAGCCGGAGGGCCAGCTGGCCGGAGTAGAGGAACCCGCCGCCCCCCGCGTAAGGTGGGTAGACCCCAGAGTAGAAGACCTCTGGGATGTAGTACTTCAGTTTCTTATCCCGATGAGGCCCAGCATTGTGGATCACATCACCTATAAACAGATCTTTGGCTTTGTTCTTGGATAAGCTATTCAAGTAATTCAGGATGTGATGGGTGTTCACAAAGACGTCATCGTCGCCCTTGAAAACGAACTCGGCGTCTGGGCAGGAGGTGCTCACCCACCTGAGAAAAAGCACCTCCTTGAGAGACAGGTTGAAGAACGTGTCTCGGTGGTCCCACATGAGAATGTCCTGGTGCTTCTCGCTCTCGAATCTCAGCATGTCCGAGAGGTCGGGGTGGTTGTCCTCCGGGGGCGTCTGGCCCAGCAAGAACACCCGCACCACCGTCTGATTGCCCACGTTTGTTTCTCTGCCCCAGGATTCCCGAATCGCCTGCCGCCGGGCGAAATGTGGAGTGAGGGACTTAATTGCCAGCAATAAGAAGGGTTTCTTTGCACATTTCTTCGGTTGGTCTATGAGCAGCGAATAATTTCGGCATCTCAGATACAGGAGGAAGTCTTTAAATCGGTCTGGCAGATTATTAAAATCTGTCACGACTGATGTGACCCTCAGGTCAGGTTCACAATAGTTCAGATGGCTTATGTTTGAAGACCCGTACGCATCCCCCGTCTGGTTGGCCAGCATGTTCAAAATGGGATTGTACCGCTTGTTCAGTTTTTCTTGTTCTCTGTTCCAGTATGCCCGGGGAGGGCTAGATATCTTCCAGAACTTTTCTTTGGGTATGATTACTTCTCCTTTTCCATTTTTGTCTTGGCTACTGCTTTTGGAGACTTCTATAATCAAATATATGAAAACATTTGCCATCATCAGGATACCCAACAACTTTATTCTTCGACGCCCAACACTCATTTCTCATATCTGGAATAAAGGAGAGGGAAATATTGCATTAGTTAGCTAGCTATTAACTTGCATTTGCAGTTATATTTTAAGTCATCTTGTTTGTTTTTACCATTCTATGAAGAATGTTTTAAATATTTTATCTTTATTTATTTGACAGAGAAAGGGTGGGAGAAAGAGAATGAGTGGGTGCGCCACGGCCTCCAGCCACTGCAAACGAACTCCAGACCCATGCACCCAACTTGTGCATCTGGCTGACGTGGGTCCTGGAGAATCGAACCTGGGTCCTTTGGCTTTGCAGGCAAACGCCTTAAACACTAAGCCACCCCTCCACCCTGAAGAGTGTTTCAGACTAAGGACTCTAGTCTTGCCAGCTTTATTGCAAATCCTCTCTGCGTTTGCAACGGTCTCAGCTTTCCGACTTGCAAAGTGGCAATTAGCATTTTAGAGGACAGCTGTACAGAAGATATGATTTTGAATACTCGGCTTTTGAAATCATGCCTGGCCCATGCCGAGCACTATATAAGCAGTGGTTAACATCACTGCTGTTGTTTTAGAAACCTTGAGGGCTGAGGTATGGATCACGAAATAACCTCATGGTTGCTCAACTACTTTGCCTATGAGGGTCCATACAAATCCACGCTTTGCAAGCTCACTTGCCTACAACTCATAACATCAAATATCTGTCATCCTGTGATACAGTACAAACACATGCACACACATTATTCTCTCTCTCCACACACACACACACACACACACGGTACAATACCATGCCATTCACTGTGAATGTCTGTTCTATTTTTTTTTTTTTTTTTGAGGTAGGGTCTCACTCTAGCTCAGGCTGACTTGAAATTCACTATGTAGACTCAGGGTGGCCTCGAACTCATGGTGATCCTCCAACCTCTGCCTCCTGAGTGCTGGGATTAAAGGCGTGCGTCACCGCACATTATTTTTTTTTAATGCTGACCCTAATCTTGATTTCCCAACCTACTGTTTTACAGATGAGGAAACAGAGGCAGAGAATAAGATGCTTGCTCCAGGTTATATGCAGCGCCAAGAAGTGGGAGAGACAGTGACCACACTGTATATGCAATGAGGTAAAAAGCAAACAAAACTCTATGTCAGTATCCCCAAACTGAGAACAAACCACAGGAGAACATATTATCAAATGTGATTTGTTACTAGCAATATTACTCTGTGAAAAAGAGACCCAAAATTTTATTTAGTTTTTTTGTTTTTTTCTAAAGCAGTACCCACGCTTGAACCTGGGACCTTGACGATTTTTAAGCAAGTGCTCTACCATTGAGCCACATCCTCAGCTCCACCCCACCAGTGTTTCATTTATATTAACTTTAAGAATAGGTAAAACTCAGGCTAGAGAAATGGCTCAGTGGTTAAGGTGCTTGCCTGCAAAGCCTAAAGAAGCAGGTTTGATTCCCCAGGACCCACGTAAAGCCAGGTACACAGTGGCACGTGCATTTTGGAGTTCGTTCGCAGGGTGGGTACACATTCTCTCTATCTGTCTCTGCTTGCAAGTAAATAAAAATTAAAATAAGTGATGGCGTTAAGTAAGGGTTTAGAGTGGGCCAGCAGGGAACAAAAACATACTGTTCATATGAGGCTTGCAGCGAGAGCTTCACAGGTGAATGCAACTGTCAAAGCCCAAGATCTCAAGTGTGTATGGTTCAAAGAGAAACAGAAATGTCATTCCTGTGAAATAGCAAAGGCTTTCTGGCTTGAGCCACAGAGGAACAAGGAATAAGGAAAGGTTCACTGAGGACAACCCCAAGATTCTAACACACTGGAAAGAATGTCCTGTACCCAGACAACTGTTTAAAGACCAAGTTTGACATGATGTTGACTAATAAGCCTATGAAGGGCTGGAGAGATGGCTTAGCAGTTAAGCGCTTGCCTGTGAAGCCTAAGGACCCTGGTTCGAGGCTCAAGTCTCCAGGACCCATGTAAACCAGATGAACAAGGTGGTGCACACATTTGGAGTTCGTTTGCAGTGGCTGGAGTCCCAGGTGTGCCCATTCTCTCTCTCTGCCTCTTTCTCTGCTGCTCTCAAATAAATAAATAAAAATATGCTGGGCGTGGTGGCACACACCTTTAATCCCAGCACTCGGGAGGCAGAGGGGAGGCAGAGGTAGGAGGATCGCTGTGAGCTCAAGGTCACCCTGAGGTTACAGAATGAATTACAGGTCAGCCTGGACCAGGGTGAGACCCTAACTCGAAAAACCAAAATAAATAAATATATAAATAAAAATCCACACCTCATTTAAGCCAGTGTGGTAGTGCACAGCCGTAACCCCAGCACGTGGGAAAGTAGAGACAGGAGAATCAGGAGTTCAAGATCACCTTTCATGAACCCCTGTCTCAAGACCAAAACAGGAGCTGTGCCAGGGAGTACACAGATTTTCCTACCATGTTAATCCTGTAACTAGGAATCTAGGCTTAGGCACCGACTGCCACATAACATCCTTCTACATGTAAAGAGATCAAGAGATTCTAACAGAGGCCACTCTCCCCCAACTTCTCAAAGTTGTCAATATTTACTTTCTAGAACTAGGAGTGGATTTGGGGGGTTCACTGGGTTGTAACAAGCAGTCCCAAGGTAAAAGCGCACTTGTCATGCTGAGAATGGCTGTTCTTTACTGTCAGGGGTGATCCAGATCAGATCAACAGGAATTCACAGCTATCTGGTGTCTTTTGAAATAAATGTGTCTCCTAGGGCTTAACCCGCTGGTTCTTATTAACTACTTCAAAACAGCCCTGGCTACCAACATATAGCCGGCCCTCCATAACTACAGGTCAAATATACAAAAGAAAAAAAGAAAAGATGTACAGACTCTAAAACAACACAGTGAATATTTGCATAGGGTTTACACTGCCATAGTATTCTAAGCAATCCACTTGTAGAGTTCATAAATTGTGAAAGCATGCAGGGAACCCTGGCACAGCTGTGCAGCCTATAAACCCAGTACTTGGGACGTAAAGGCGGAAGGATCTGGATTTCAAAGTCACACTGGGCTCAAGAACAACTTCAAGGGCTGGGGGGATGGCTTAGCGGTTAAGGGGGTGCACGTGTCTGGAGTTCTCTCCTTTCTCTGTCAAGTAAATGAGAGAGAGAGGGAGAGAGAGGGAGAGAGAGAATGGGTGCGCCAGGGCCTCCAGCCATTGCATATGAATTCCAGACACATGTGCCCCCTTGTGCATCTGGCTTATGTGGATCCTGGAGGATCAAACTGGGATCCTTTGGCTTTGCAGACAAACGCCTTAGCTGCTAAGCCATCTCTCCAGCCCGGGATACTTCACCTTTATTTTGGTGTATGCGTGCGCTACGTGTGCGTGTACTTGTACACATGCGGAAGGCAGATGTTAACACCAGAGTGTCTTTCTCTATAGCTCTCCACCTTATTTGTCGAGACAGGACCTCTCACTGAATCCAGCAGTCACCGATTTTAGCTAGACAAAAACTAGCAAATACAACCCAGAAATCCTGGTTTTGGCCTTGCCTGTTTTGTGATCACAGACAGGTGCCACCACATCGGTATTTAGGCAGGTCCTGGGGATTCGAACTGAGGTCAAGCACTTTGCCCACAGAACCATTTCTCTTTATGTGGAAGTGAAAAGATCTTGTGTTGCCTGGGCCCAAATTCGTAGGCTTAAGTGGGTCTTCCTGCCTCGATGTGTCTACTCTCATTTTGTCTTAAACCAGCATCTATCTGAACGTGCAAACTCCCCAGAGCTTCGGCTCATCTGCGAGCGCACAACAGAAGAGAAAACACGTTCTCAGCTCGCCCAAGTAGGCAGCCTCCCACCTCCACCCACGCCCTGCCTGCGCCCCCCAGAATCCCAGCCCTGAGTCAGCACAAGAGCCTTCTTACGGGCTGGAGGGATGGTTTAGCAGTTAAGGCGTTTGCCTGCAAAGTCAAAGGATCCTGGTTCGTCTCCCCAGGACCCACGTAAGCCAGATGCACAAGGGGGCGCACGCGTGTGGAGTCCATTTGCAATGGCTGGAGGCCCTGGCGCACCAATGCTCTCTCGCAAATAAAAAAAAAATAATTATACCTCCTTACAAGAAGGAGACACTTGCTGGGCATGGTGGCGCATGCCTTTAATCCCAGCACTGGGGAGGCAGGGGTAGAAGGGTCACCATGAGTTCAAGGCCACCCTGAGACTCCATAGTGAATTCCAGGTCAGCCTGAGCTAGAGTGAGACCCTGCCTCGGAAAAAAAAAAAAAAAAAGAAGAAGAAGGAGACACTCAAGACCTTTCTTATCTCCCCCCTCACGACCCTCCACAACCAGGGGCTCATGTAGACTGGGCTGGCCTCAAACTCGCTAGGTAACTGAGGATGACTTTGAACTCCTGATGCCCATGCCTCCACCTCCCCAGTTCTGAGATTACAGGCATGGGCCTGAGTTCTTAATTACAGTTTTAAAGGACTGCTGGTCATACCTAAATTTCAGGCCCATACCCTCTCCAGGTCAACTCTGTTCAAATGAACTTTTAAACAAATCTTAGCGTATCTGATAGAGATAAAGAGTTAAGTGTGGGCTGAAGAAATTGCCCAAGGACCTGAGTTCGATTCCCTGATACCCACACAAAGTGGTGCAAGTGTCTAGAGTTCATTTGCACTGGATAGAGAAGCCCTGGTGCATTCATTCTCTCTGTCTCTACAGGGCATGGTGGCATACACCTTTAATCTCAGCACTCAAGAAGCTGAGGTAGGAGGATCACTGTGAGTTCAAGGCCAGCTTTAGACTACATAGTGAATTCCAGGTCAGCCTGGGCTAGAGCAAGAAGCTGGGGAGAGAGTCTAGCAAGCTTGAAGTCCCAGGTCTATCTCAGGCACTGCATGAACTGGGCGTGGTGGTACACTCCTGAAATGTGAAGGCTGGAGGATCCAAAGTTCAAGGTCATCCTCAGCAAGATAGTGAGTTCAAGGAGAGCCTGAGTTAAAACAAGACACTATCAAGAGACAGAAAGAGAGAGGGAAGAGAGAGGGGAAAAAAATTTATTTTAGAAAATAAGTCAGATACTTTTAAGCTTTTTTTTATGATTTCTTTTTTTTTTTTAGACAGGAACTCACTGGCCCAGGCTGACCTGGAATTCAATATGTAGTCTTAGGCTGACCTCGAACTCACAGTTGATCCACCTAACTTCAACTTCCCTAAATGATGTGATTATAGCCAGTAACCATTATCAATCACACCCAGGCTTTTCTTCCTTTTTTCTTTAATTTTTTTTTTAATTTAGAGAATACTTGATTAGTTTCTGCAATCAAAATCATGTAGATAAGACCATACTATTTTTCTTTTAGAACAGAAAATTGGTCACTGCCGTTTCTAACACTATTGCTCAAGTCCACACATTTCCTAATGGGGTTCCAGATGGCATATGGACACACTTCACTACAAATGGGAAACTGCCTGGTTCTTCCTTTCTCAGAGATAGGGTTTTATGTAACCCAGGCTGGCCCTGGACCTATAAAGACCTTTAATTCTCACCTTCTGGCCTATTCTTTCTTTTTCTTTTAAAGTTAGAGACTTAATTAGATTAACAGAAGGAACAAGAAGAGAGATTATGAAGAGTGCAGACCCACGTGAAGGCTAGAGGGGACAAAGCCCCAAATTGGGGTCACTTGTAAATTCTGAATGGGAGCTGAACTAGCCTACCACAATACCAGGTTCAGGTTTAATCCTTCCAGGAATCTTAATTCTAGGAAAGGGGAACTCCTGACCAGGGAGGGACTCAGGTTGTTTCAAAAGCAAATGGTTCTCTCTAAATTGAGAATGTTCTCCTAACACTGAAGAAGACCTTCTCCCAAAATTCTACTGGTCTCTCAGTTACGGGTCCTTTCTAGGTTGAAAGACACAACAAGGAAATAAAAAGTGAGGACAAAACTGTAATGAGGAAAAAAAATTAGGAAACAAACAAAAAAAAAGCCAGGCATGGTAGCGCACGCCTTTAATCCCAATACTTGGGAGGCAGAGGATTGCCATAAATTTGAGGCCACCCTAGACTACATAGTGAATTCCAGGTCAGCATGAGCTAGAGTGAGAACCTACTTTGAAAAGCCAATTATAGTAATTAATATGCTACTTACAGGCCAAAGCTCAATAGCAAATATTAAGTTTCAACTTAGTAAGAGAACTGAAATACCAAGAGGCTATTCCTGAATATTCTCGAGTAAAAACACAACTGCTTACCAGAAGAAGAAAGCAGAGACCTTCATAACCACAGCAGAGTATGAGCTTCCAGAGCTAATTCTCCAAACATGCAGTGTACAAAATATATAAAAATGGGCTGGAGAGATGGCTTAGAAGTTCAGGTGTTTGCCTGCAAAGCCAAAGGATCCCAGTTCGATTCTCCAGGACCCACGTAAGCCATATGCACAGGGGGGTGCATGTGTCTGGAATTCATTTGCAGCGGCTGGATGTCCTGGCGCACCCATTCTCTCTCTCCCTCAAATAAATAAATAATATATATTAAAAAATATGTATGTAAGTGAATGTAGATAAACAACAAGTTATTGATGGAGATGGGGAAAAGGCAGCTTTTTATATTTTTTTATTAGAGAGAGAGAGAGAATGGGCATGCCAGGCCTCTACCCATTGCCAACTTACTCTAGATCCATGAGCAACTTTGTGAGCACTGGGGAATCGAACCTGGGTCATTAGACTTGGCAGGCAGGCCTTAGCCCCTTGAGCCATATCTCCAATCTCTCCGGCCCACCTCAGGTATTTTTAATGAAATATTTATTGGGGCGCATGCCTTTAATCCCAGCACTCAGGAAGTAGAGGCAGGAGGATCGCTGTGAGCTTGAGGCTAGCCTGAGATTACATAGCCCATTCTAAGTCAGTCTGGGCAAGACCCTACCACGAAAAGGCAATATATAAAATTTACTTAAGGGGGGAGAGGTAGGAAAGAGAGAAAGCATGTGCCAGGGCCTCCTGTACATGGGTAGTGAAGAAATAGAACCCAGGCCATCAGGTTTGGCAAGCAAGCACCTTTAACCCAAGCCATCTAGAGTCTCTAACTCACAGCTGAGTTTTTTTTTTAATTTTATTTAATTATTTATTTGAGAGAGAGAGAGAGGATGTGTGTGCTAGGGCCTCCACCTGCTGCAAACTAACTCCAGATGCAAGCGCCACCTTGTGCAGCTGGCCTGTGTGGGTACTGGGGAATTGAACCTGGGTCCTTGGGCTTCACAGGCAAGCACCTTAACCGCTAAGCCAGCCCTGCTCAATTTTTTTTTTTAAAGAGGTAGGGTTTCACTCTACTCCAGCCTGACCTCTAGGTCACTACGTAGTCTCAGGGTGGCCTTTAGGAGGTGGAGTCCAGCTAGAAGTGTGTCCCTGGAGGCAGATCGTGAGTCCAATGCTAAGGTGTATTCTGAGAAACCGTGAACACTGACAGATTTTTTTTCTCTCTCTCTGTGCTATGAATGTGTGAAGTGAGCCAGCTCCTTCTGCCATGATGCAGCTTCCCCCGGAATCTCTGAGCCTGAAATAAATTTTTTCTTCCCATAAGCTGCTTCGGGTCAGGTGCTTATTCCAGCAACCAGAAGGTTAAGTGCGACATAGACTCAAACAGTGAACTGAAGTTCACGGAAAGGGGAATGCTAAAAGCAATGGTGGATAAAGACATCTGTGGGATTTGTAATACATTCATATATTAAAGTTTCCGGGGCTGGCTGGATGGCTTGGCAGTTAAGGCGCTTGTCTGTAAAGCCAAAGGACCTAGGTTCAAGTCCCCAGGACCCACATAAGCCAGATGCACAAGGTGGCGCATGCATCTAGAGTTCACTTGCAGTGGATGGAGGCCCTGGCATGCCCATTCTCTCTCTCCCTCTGCCTCTCTCAAATAAATAAATAAAGTTCCCAATAAAGATTATTTCAGAGCTGGAGAGATGGTTTAGTGCTTAAGGCACTTGCCTGGGAAACCTAAGGACCCAGGTTTGGCTCCCCAGAATCCACATAAGCCAGATGCACAAGGTGACGCATGTGCACAAGATGGCACAGGCATCTGGACTTCAACTGCAGTGGCTAGAGACAGGCCCTGGTGCACCGGGATTCTATCTCTTTCTTTCTCTCAAAGACAAAATAAATAATAAAAATAAAAAAAAATAATAATTTCAAAACAAATCGGTGGGAAAAAAAAGTTCTAGGTATCTGATTCAGCAATTCCCACTGCAGACATAAAGCCTATGGTGTGCCCTCTTTAAGCAGGAAGCTGCGTTGCTTAAAAAGAATTTGAGGAAGAATTATCCCAAAGCTGGGGGATATGGTATAAACCCTCACTATGAAAGCCAGAGTTTTTGTTGTAACAGAGGAAGAGGAAAATCTCATATGCAAACAAACAGAGGCCTGAGCTTGTTACCTCATCTCCAGCAGAAGTGGGGCAATTTCCAAACGTACAGCATTTCAGTTGACTCCCACCAAAAGCAACTTCCTGGGTGATGCAGCTCACATATTTGGAAAGGTAACGCGGGGGCGGGAAAAAAACAGTAAGTCAGCAGAAAGCGGGTTACCAAGCAGGACGGACGCCTGCAGGCCGCGCCGCGCCGCGCTCGTGTGAGCGCCCAGGTAAAGGATGGCACGTAACAGAACCCGCCGGTCAGGACGGTGGTGCCGCAATGCTGCCCCGCTGCCACGTCACGGGGCCTCCGTGCCACCCTGTGCTTTGCCACTTATTAGAAAGACGCGGGCACAGTAGTAAACTGTGAGCATGCCCACCGGAGGAAGCAATCCTACCAAGCTGCTGCACCGAACGCCGCCTAACCTCTTTTTTTTTTTTCCCCCTAGGTAGGGTCTCACTCTAGCTCAGGCTGACCTGGAATTCACTCTGTAGTCTCAGGGTGGCCTCGAACTCACGGCGATCCTCCTACCTCCGCCTCTCGAGTGCTGGGATTAAAGGCGTGCGCCACCACACCCGGCAGATTACTAATCATTTTAAAATATATTTTATATATTTATTTATGAGACAGAGAGAGAGAGAGAGAGAGAGAGAATGGGTGCACTGAGGCCTCCAGCCACTGCAAATGAACTCCAGATCCATGCGGCCCCTTGTGCATCTGGCTTATGTGGGGCCTGGAGAGTCGAACTGGGATCCCTTGGCTCTGGCAGGCAAGTGCTCTAACGGCAATGCCATCTCCCCAGCACTTCAAATCATTTTTAAAGGATTTGCATTAGCAAAGTCCAGCCCTAAAAACTACCATGAATCGATGATCAGGAACGGAAGACTGGGAGGGATGGTAAGTAACACTTATGGACTCGTTCCTTGGGCAAAACGTAGCCCATGCTCATGGTTCCTGTCATTCACGGGGGACAGTTTGAGCCCAGGTTCCTGGCAGTGTGTGTGGAGTCAGGATGTCAGCCAGAGAGGACTTGCCCTGGAGCCCGGGGAAAGGTTACCAAGCCGTGAGAACAAACAGCAGCTCCAGCGCATGTCCTGTATGACCTTGGGGAGGGCAAGTGCTCAAGATCTTAGCTTTCTTCAGGAAGAGGCTATTTTCTTTCTTCCTCCTACACAAAACGATGGGTGTCAAAGTCACCCGTTGTGTAATTTTTCCTGTTGTTCCACTACTCAGCACCCATGACTCCTCTTCCGTGGACCTCCCTCTGACCATTCCAGAGGCCATAACCAACATGACAGGTGCTTTACCTCCAGCCAAGAGCAACAAAAGACAAGCATTCACTATCTGCCCAGGCCATGTGGACTCCTTTCTTCAGGGTTCCAAGCTACTGAAACAATTCCAATGACACCCCCCCCCCTCCACCAAACACACATACACAATGGATATTGCACTAGGAACTTTCTTTTTTTTTTTTTGGTTTTTCGAGGTAGGGTCTTACTCCAGCCCAAGCTGACCTGGAATTCACTATGGAGTCTCAGGGTGGCCTCGAACTCACAGCAATCCTCCTACCTCTGCCTCCCGAGTGCTGGGATTAAAGGCGTGCGCCACCACGCCCGGCTCACTAGGAACTATTAAAATGGCAAAAACTTCCCTCCAGTTCTGAAAGCTTTGTAAACACTCAAATCACCAAGGTCTCAGATAAGTTAGGCGGATGTCCAAGGCAGAGACAGTGCCAGCAACATTCCTAAGCTAGACCTAAAGCCTGTGCCAACATAGTAATAACTGTTGCAGAGCTTGGATCTAAACATCCCCCAAAAGTCCATGTGTGGAAGGCTGGATCCCTCCTCTGTGAGACTAGTGGAAAGGGGTGGAACCTTCACAAGGTGGGGTCTCGTGGAAGGAAGTCAGGTTATTTGAAGGAGATACTAGGACCCAATCTCTCCCTCTTTCTCCTCCTCCCACTTCCTGACTACCATGAGGTGAGCAGCTGCTTTCAGTAGATGCTATCACCATGATGTGCTGGCCCACCAGAGACCCCCAAAGCAACAAGACAAAGCGGCCACGAACTGAAACCTCTGTATCCATGAACCAAAATAAACCTTTTCTCCTTTAAAATTGATTGAATCTGAGAAACTGTCACAGTAACAGAAATCTAGCAAACTCATCATGTTGGGAATGAAGAAAGGCAAGATCTTTCTAAACATAAAAGAAAATGACCAGTAACCTACAAACAATCAGGTTGAGGTGATACAGTGAGAAATCCAACCTTGGAATTCCACAGGACAGTGAGTTGGCAGCTTCCACGTGGAGTCCTGCACTGGAGGGGGGGAGGGGGGAGAGAGGAGGAAGACAGACAGACAAGAAGGAGAGAGCTCGCGAGAGAATGATTTGGGGGCAATCCTGTCGTCTCACTGGGAGGGTGGTCAATTGTCTATCTTGGCAGCCTCCTGCTCTGGGAGCCTGGAGACAGTGGTTTCTCAACATCTTCACCTGCCCGACAGAACAGGCTGTCTGCTGTGTGCAGCAGCTGAGTGACTACCAGCCTAACAGCTTCCAGCGAGATGGCAGATGGCAGGTGACTACGGATTGAGTTAGCAGCCCAGCAGGACCAGAAGGCCTGGGCCAGACTCAGAGCTTGGTTCCAAAGTGGTATAAAAGGTCTAGCATGGGTTCTTGCCAGGGCTGGGATGGAGAACCCCTAGGACTCCCCGACTTCCTTGTGAGAGGTACCAGTCTGGCAAGATGTGTCTGCCTCTGCTTTCGAGTCACAAAGAGACAGGGCAGCTACAGGCTGAGCTTAACAAGACTTAGGTCCTAATTGTTAGCGTTACCCCCTCATATCCAAAATTTAACAGGGCGGGGCCTGGGGAGCTGGCTCAGCAGCTGAAGGTGTTGTAAAGCCTCTGACCCTGGTTCAGTTCCCCAGCCCCTACGTAAAGCCAGACCCAAATGTAAGTTTACAATAGCAACAGATGGGATGGAGGGATGGCTTAGTGGTTAAGGCGTTTGCCTGCAAAGCCAAAGGACCCAGGTTCGATTCCCCAGGACCCACGTTAGCCAGATGCACAAGAGGGCAATCGCATTTGGAGTTCATTTGCCATGGCTGGAGGCCTGGACTCACCCATTCTCTCTTTCTCTTTCTGCCAAATAAATAAATTAAAAAGTTCAATAGCAAGAGACCCTGGCATACACACATATAAATTAACTGTTTTTAAAAAACAGAAAAAAGGAAAAGTACTTCTAAGAATCTATTCACCCATGTGCCCTCCACAGGCAGCATTACAGATCAAAGTGCTCAGCAGGACATGTTCTGGTCCTCAGTGATTACAACTCTAAACCCACGAAGGCTAATTTACTTAAATGGCACCTGTCAGTTAAACTGAGACCAGAGGGGGCTGGGCAGCTCAGTGGCTGAGCACCTGCCCGAGAAACATGAGGCTCCCAAGTTCCATCCTCAGCACCACAAAACGAAATTCAACTGATTCCACATTTATTCTTCAGATCTTTCAGAAGAGGGGAGAAATAAATTATGGCCGAGAGGTCATCTTGCCCTATCTTTAATAAAACTGAAAAGCATCGTGGTCCTCGACAGAAAAGGAACTTTAAGTGTGGAAATGTCCCAAATCCATCTTCAGGCTGAAAACCAATCTGGCCTCAGCAGTCAAGAGTTACATTCGACGAGCCGCGTTATCTCCCATGAGTAACTTGACCTCTGTGTGCGTCAGTTTATGATCTCCCGCATTCACCTGTTGTCTCTTGTGATGGCCAAGGTCACTTGTCATCCTGACAGGATCTAGAATCACCAAGGAGACAAACCTCTGAGCATGCCTGTGAGGAAATTTCTAGAAATTTCTGAGGTGGGGAAACCCACCTTCTAGGTGGTTAGTAGCATTCCATGGGCTAGGGTACCAAGACTGCAAAAAATAAAGAATAAAACAAAGGAGAAAGAGCGTGCGAGCGAGCTGAGAACCAGCATCCGTCGCTGCTTCCTGACTGCACCCTGGATGTGACCAGCTGTCTTTGGCTCCTCTCACCACGCATTCCCTGCCACCATGGGTGGGACCCTCAGACTGTGAGCCTTCTTCCCGAGGCTCCTCTGCTGTGCATTTTGTCACAGCAGCGAGAAAAGTACTACTGCTTACCATGCTTAGTTCTCTGAGGGACTGGGCTGCTAGCACAGTTCCCTAACTTTTGCCTAAGGAACCTGTTTTCTCTCTAGAAGCCCATCCATTCAACTGACGTGACCATCACCCCCAAAAAGAAGACTCTCAAGCTGGCTGTGGTGGCGCATGCCTTTAATCCCAGCACTCGGGAGGCAGGAGGAAGATCGCCATGAGTTCAAGGCCACCCTGAGACTACACAGTGAATTCCACGTCAGCCTGTGCTAGAGCCTACCTCGAAAAACCGAAACAGCGGACTCTCAGTTCAATCCTTCTTAGAACACCTTGTACAGACTGTTTCTTCTTCACGATCTCCTCATTGAACCACAAGTGGGTCTTGTGCCCGTGTCCCCAACTCCATCACATCACTCACCCCTCCTCCCTGCCGACCTTAGGCCACTACCCACCCCCAATCTACACCGTTCCTGAACAGATCGGTCATCTGAGCATGCTCCCCCCATGCAGCTTTTAGGACCCCCCCCTCTCTGTACTGTGTTCCCCACTGCCAAGCTGGACCTCAGTACTCCGTGGCCCCTTCTCTCCTCCACGAGACAATCTGCTCAGGAGAACGCCCCATCTAATACTGCCCCCCTCACCCCAAAAGTCAAGCCACACCGTCCGTGGTGTGTGGAGGACCTCATTAAACACACGTGCTTGGCACAGTCGGTCTCTCAAGAACCCTGCAGAAACCTGAGTGGCAGGCATTCAGTGAGCCCTCCAAGAAATCCGTGAAGACTGCACCCAGCTTGCTTACAAGGGCTTCATGGGACACGTACGGAGAGGAAGGTTTTAGAGTTTGTTGGGGAAGGCAGGTGGTAGAAAAGTTTCTGGTGTGAGAAAGCACTGTGGTCCACTGCCAAGGTAAGAATATCTAAATTAGTCCAGGCAAGGTTACAGATAAAAGACACAGGGAGCCCTGGCCGCTTGCACCTGCTTGCCAGAGCCCAAAATACACAAAAGGTAACCATTAATCACCAGGCTTGCACAAACAGATGTGTTAAGGCTCATACACCTGGGGGGTCTTGAAACAGGATATGGGGTGTTGGGGAGTGGGATGAATTCGGGAAGAGTCTTTTGTTGCCCTGTAAGAGAACAGCTAACACCTAGGAGTGTGACCCTGGAGTAGCAAACCAATGGGAAAAGAGGTGAACAGAGCCTTGCATTTATTTAGGTTTACAAAACTGACCAAGATGTGCCTAAAGGGCGTGCCACCATCATTGCAACACTGAAAATAAACTGCCTCACATTTGCAGCTCAGTGTCTCTCAAAGTGGACATTTTTCTTTCTTTTTTCTTTTTTTTTTTTTTGACAGAGAAAGAGGAAGAGAGAAAGAGAAAATGGGTGTGCTAGGGCCTCCAGCCACTGCAAACGAACTACAGATGCATGCACCCCCTTGGCTAACATGGGTCCTGGGGCACTGAACCTGGCTCCTTTGGCTTTGCAGGCAAATGCTTTAACTGCTAAGCCATCCCTCCAGCCCAAGGTGGACATTTAAAAAATATATTTTTTTGTTATTTATTTATTTATTTGTATGACAGAGAAAGAGGGAGAGGGAAAGAGAGAGTGGATGTGCCAGGGCCTCCAGCCACTGCAAACGAACTCCAGTCGCTTGCGTGCACCCCCTTGTGCATCTGGCTTGTGTGGGTCCTGGGGAACAGAACCTGTGCCCTTTGGCTTTGCAGGCAAGCACCTTAATCGCTAAGCCGTCCCTCCAGCCCCAAGGCGGACATTTTTTTTTTTTCGAGGTAGGGTCTCACTGTAGCCCAGGCTGACCTGGAATTCACTATGGAGTCTCAGGGTGGCCTCGAACTCATGGCGATCCTCCCACCTCTGCCTCCCGAGTGCTGGGATCAAAGGCGTGCGCCACAAGGTGGACATTTTTAACACTGGTATCCACAGTCACCAGGACAGCAGGGACAACACCTTGTGGAGGGAGTGCACATACACCAGAGAGGTTGAGGTTGAGGGGAGACAGGCAGAGGGTGCCAAGCATCGACAGGCAATTACTGTGCAGCTTCTCATGGCCAGGAAGTCATGAGACCCTCCCTCTGCAGGAGCTTGGCGTGTCAGTGCAGGTGGCCAGGTAGAGCTCGGGACACGGACTGGGTGGCCAGCTCACTAGCCAGCCAGCCCCAAGGAGCCCAGGGGGCAGGGAGCAGCGCCTCGGGCTGGGGGCGGGCCGTCCATCGCCCCAGCCTCCCCACTTTGCCAGGGAGAGAACACAGAGCTGCCAGCAGCTGGTGAGTCTGTGCCCTCCAGGTGCTTGGGAGGGCGGGAAGAGCAATAAATAGGCTCTCTTGGAATAAGGAATCACACGGGCACCATGGACAAGGACAGCAGGCAGGGGGAGGCACACTCCCTTCCTCCTGCGGGGACAGCCACGATCTGAAGGCACTAGGTCCACTTTCAGAGATCCGACAGCAGCGGGTGAGCCTGGAGCAGAGGTGGCAACTAAAGAAAGGGCACATCTGAAGCGGGAAATGGCTTAGAGGTTAGAGCCTTTGACTCTCAACTCGAAGGACCCCGGTTCGAACCTCCGGGACGCAGGCAAGCCCGAGACACAAGGGGGCGCTCGTGTGTTCTAGGTCACCTGGTGGGCCCCTTCCCTGAACGGGTCCTTTTCTCTTCTGACCCATCAGGAACTCCACCAGCTCTTGAGGACAGAACAACACACCTTTAAACACTGAATGGGTTGTGGAAGAAATAAAAAAAGAAATTAAACAGGAAAAAAAAAAAAAAAAAGAAGGGACACATCTACATCATCAAGCCAAAGTCATCTCTGATCACAAACACTGTTGTTTAACTAAGAATTTTAAGGCGGGCACAAACCAAGAGTCCCGTAGAGTGAACCAGAGGAGGCAATAAACTCTATGTCAGAGCCTTTGCGGAGAGCACAGGGTAAGGTGGAACCGGGGCAGGTTTACCACCGGGCAGATTTCAGAAGCACAAGGAGAGGCTGGGCAGACGGACAGAGGGGGTACACAGAGCATCCGCGCGGGTGCAGGTGGGTTTTGAGGCCATCGGGAAAGTGGGAGGAGATCGTGAGGCCCAGAGCCTCTCCTAGAAAGAAAAGCCTGCTGACAGCTGACCTGGCAAATGACACTCCTGGGCAGCTGGACAGACTCTGCAGGAGCCTGCTTCCTCGTCTCTACTTAAAAATGGAAATCTTGCCGGGCGTGGTGGCGCACGCCTTTAATCCCAGCACTCGGGAGGCAGAGGTAGGAGGATTGCCGTTGAGTTCGAGGCCACCCTGAGACTACATAGTGAATTCCAGGTCAGCCTGAGCTATAGTGAGACCCTACCTCAGAAAAAAAAAAAAAAAAGGGAAACTTGGGGCTGGAGGGATGACTTAGCAGTTAAACATTTGCCTGCAAAGCCATAGGACCTTGGTTTGATTCCCCAGGACCCATGTTAGCCAGATGCACAAGGGGGCGCATGCATCTGGAGTTCGTTTGCAGTGGCTGCAGGCCCTGGTGTGCCCATTCTCTCTCTCTCTCTCTCCCTCTTTCTCTGTCAAACAAATAAAAATAAAATATTTTTTAAAAATGGGAAACTTGCGCTAGGCATGGTGGCGCACGCCTTTAATCCCAACAATCAGGCAGAGGTAAGAGGGTCACATAAGTTTAAGGCCACAATGACACTACATAGTGAATTTCAGGTCAGCTTGAGCTAGAGTGAAACCCTACCTTGAAATGCCCCCGGCACCCCCTCTGCAGAAAAGGAAAACTTGGGGCTCAGCGGTTAAGGCTCTTGCCTGCAAAGCCTAACAACCCCGGGAGTTTGATTCCCCAGCACCCATGTAAAGACACCAAAACTTTGCTTCAAGTTGCAAGAGGTCCTGGCATACACACACACACTCTCTCTCTCTCTCCTTGCAAAGAAATATTTTTTAAAACTGTCTAGAACACACAGAAGTATGAAATAAAGGGGAGAGGAGAGGCTCCACATCAGATGTTATGGTGATCACAAATTCAGTGGCATTTGTGTTCGCTGAGGATTAACTTCTTACGAAGCACAGGGTCCTTTGTGCCCTTGTAGATGTCCAACCACCTCTGCCAGACTACAGACACATTTCATTTGCCGAACCAACTGCTGAGCAATGGCATGAACTCCTTCTCATTGTCCCTAAAAGTAAAAGCAGTGATGAGTAACTGCCTGGCGGTCGCTTCGTATGATACTCAGACCCCATGCCCACCTCACCAAAGAGAGAGGCCAGACAGAGTTCCGCTCTCACTGCAGCCGCAGGGGCACGAGGTCATTCAGAGCAACGGTGGACACTGCCCTGAACGCCACCAGGAAAGAACGTCGCTCTGTCCTAATCAGCCTCGCCCTTGCGCCTACTCCCTGTGTCCTTCGCTACATTTTTCTGTCAGGATGTTTTGACCTCATTTTATCCTTGTCTGTGTGGGTGTGTACGTGTGTGTATGTGTGTGCACATGCATACACACGTGCATGCTGGGCACCCGTGCAGAGGCCAAAGGCAAGCATCTAGTCCATCACTGTGCCACCTGTCTCCTTGACATGGAGGCACTTGAACCCACAGATGCTGTTTTGCACTCAGACCGGCTGACCAACAAGTGCCAGCGATGCTCTGGACTGGCTACCCATACGACTGGGGTGAAAGGTGTGGCCACACCCCACTGCCCACACGGGTGCTGGGGTAGCACTCGGATGGATTCAGACCTTGCGTGGACCTGAGCACTTACACTGAGCCATTTCCCCTGAGTCTACGGTCCTTTACCGTTCCCAACAATACCATTCAAGGAGGACACTGAAGGCTCTCCTTAAGGAATTGAAATCATTAGATTTTCAGAGAGGTATAAATAATTCTAGGGAAAAGCCAGGAACCAAGACTTAAAAAAAAAAAAAAATCAAATGAAGAAATAATATAAAGCTGGGTATGGTGGCGCATGCCTTTAATCCCCAGCACTCAGGAGGCAGAGGTAGGAGGATCGCCATAGGTTCAAGGTCACCCTGAGACTACATAGTGAATTCCAGGTCAGCCTGAGCTAGTGAGACCCTACCTTGAAAAACCAATAATAATAATAAGAAGAAATAAATAAATAGAATAATAATAATATAAAGCCAGGCATGGTGGTACATGCCTTTAATCCCAGCACTTGGGAGGCAGTGGTAGGAGGATCGCCATGAGTTTGAGGCCACCTTGAGACTACAGAGTGAGTTCCAGGTCAGCCCGGGCTGGAACGAAACCCTACTTCGAAAAACCAAAATAAGTAAGTAAGTAATATAGACAAAATGGCCAACTAGGCACCCTTCCCTGGCATAAGGTGTACTGGTAACATAGGCACCACCATGCCAAGGGGTGGGATCCCCCACACATGTATCTTGTGAGTCACGAATTACTTTTGATTATTTCGTTAATTATTCATACAAAAGAACACAAGATTGGCAAAGGCCTAAACTAGCCCAGTCACAAACCTGCCACGCAAGATCTTTACCGGAACTGTTTACATTGAAAGGAAATGTGTTCTCAGCTGCCACTACGGCACCACACCCTGACAGAAGACCATGCAGCCTGGATGCCAGCCCTCCTTGCCCTGTAGGAACAGCCGGCCCGGGACACAGGCGGCGGCGACCCGACAGCCAGCACTAACCGCAGAAGGCACCATCCCTTCCTCTTACATGTTTTCCCGCCACGTTCATACACTCCACGGACGCGATCACAGTCCAATCTCATTGCCAGAAAGAAGCCACGCGGGTCTCCCGGGGGCCTTGTAGATCGCCCACCTCATTTAGGGGGAGACCCAAGCTCCCAGGGACAAGAGTCCCCCACAGGGAGAACTGGGCTGGCTACCACTTCCCACGCCCCCCCACGCCCCCCCCCCCCCCCCCCCCCCCCCCGTCTGCAATGAGATTCACTGTGAGTGACGAGCTTCATCAATTAGGGTCCATTCACACACAAAATAAATCCTCTGCCCTGGACCCCTTGTTCCCCACCTTCCCGCCCACCTTGCTTCTCTAACGGTAATGCCTCACCCACGTTTACCTCGCTCGATGACTCCATGTGAACACATGTCTGACACATCACAGACCATCTGAGCTCCGTTTCTAGTCAGTCCGCAGATAATAAATATGAAGAAAGAATAACATGAAAGGGGCAGGGCGGGGAAGGGAACACCAGGATGTAACTAAAGGGGGGGGGAAATGCTGTTTTTCTGCGACATGGTCTCACGGAAGCCCATGGAGTCTCATCTCAAAGTCCTGATCCGTCTGCTTTCACCTCCCAAACTAGGGAAGCTAGGATTACAGTTGGTAGCACCATACCCAGCTTAAAGGACAACTTTTATTCTTTGATCCTTCTGGTCAAGTCCTTAACAGTGCTTGAGATAATCAGCCTTGGATAACCTCATACAGGTTTCCAGGCCCTGCTCAGTGGCCCTCCCTGGCCTTTGACGGGCCACCTGCCAGCCCTGGCCATTCCCCCCGCCGTACAGGCCTTTCCTTGAGCCCGCCTGATAGCATCTCACAGCAGCAAGATGCTTAAAAATCTCTCTCAGGAAACAGCCACACACAATTAAATAAATCTATAAACAAACACAGGCTCAAGGGATGGTGAAAGGGAGGGAGAGGGCAATTAAAAATTAATAAATAAAAAAAAAAGCACACACATAGAACACAGTACTGGACCGGAAGCAGAATCCCATTACACAAGCTAAGCTATCACACTGACCTCATGGAAATGCTGCTGGAAACAAGCATCTGCCTGGCCTGGCAATCTTGGAATACAGAGACGGGATGTGGAGTGTGGGGAGGTTATCAGTATCTGCTAAAGGTGGGCTTTTTATTTTTATTTTTTAAATATTTTTATAAGCCGGGTGTGGTGGTGCACAGCTTTCATCCCAGCACTCAGGAGGCAAAGGTAGCAGGATCGCCATGAGCTCGAGGCCACCTGAGACTACAGTGTGAATTCCAGGTCAGCCTGGGCTAGAGCAAGACCCCACCTCGAAAAACAAAACAAAACAAAAAATTAATTTGCAAGGGAGGGAGGACAGAAGGAACAAGAGTAAGAATGAATTAATGGGCATGCCAGGGCTGGAGAGAGATGGCTGAGCGATTAAGGTGTTTGCTTGCAAAGCCAAAGGATCCAGGTTCTATCCCTCAGGATCCACATAACAAGGTGGCACACGCGTCTGGAGTTTCCTTGCAGTGGCTGAAGGCTCTGGCATGCCCATTCTCTCTCTCACTCTCTCTCAAAATAAAAATAAATAAGTAAATGGGCATGCCAGGGCCTCTTACTACTACAAACAAGCTCCAGATGCATGTCCCACTTTGTGAATCTGGCTTTGCGTGGGTGCTGAGGAATCACAGGCAAGTCCTTTAACTGCTGAGTGATCCCTCCAGCCTTAGCTGGACTTTTCATGCACCCGTACACAGAAGAGCTGGCAAAATCATGTAAGAAAGAATACTGTCATCTAACTATTAGGAAGTGGCCACCTTGGTTACTTGCAAAACTGTCCGGCCCATTTGTAATTTCCTGGCAAATAAAGCAGAGTACACAAAGTGGCACCTGTGTCTGGTGTGTGTTTGTATCAGCAAGAGACCCTACATGTGCGCACAAATGCAAATAAATAAATTTTCTGTTACATATACACACATACACATAATATACTTATTTGAGAGAGAGGAAAGAGAGGGAGAGAGAATGAGCACACCAGGGCCTCCAGCCACTGCAACCGAACTCCAGACACATGCGCCACCCTGTGCATCTGGCTAACGTGGGTCCTGGGGAATCAAACCTGGGTCCTTTGGCTCTGCAGTAACATGTGCCTCAAGGAGTGGCATAAACAAGCCAATTAGATCCCTCTCTCTGAGATCCTACTGCAACTCCCCTCCTCCCTTTCTCAATCACTTTTGGGCTGAATTTCAATGTGTTGTGGTCTGTGTTTGGGGACTGTTGGTGCTAACTAAAATAAATCAAACATTTAAAATACATATGGCTCAAAACAATGACATCTTGGCATTTCATCACTGAAGCAGTCATTCAATCATTCATCAAATACTTATAGATACATATTTAAAGTGAAATAATAACAGCTTTCTCTGGCCACTTTCCAAGAAAAAAAAAAAACACGTTACTGAAATAAAAGAGATTATAGCATTTGCTCAACGTAGGGCACAGTGCTAAAAAGCCTGGATATCAGGCCTCTTTCAACAACTACTTCCTATCTCCTCAGTTTATGTGTGCAAATGTTACCACCGCATCCCGTGGAGATCAATGGTGGGGAACCAGAGGGTGACAAAGGTCAGTCCATCCTGGTTCCTGGAGCCCCCACCTTCTACCACTGGGCCCTGCTTACCTGCTGCTCCCACAGTCCCGTTCTCTCTCCCCGATGGCACTCACCCCGCCCAGGGGCACCTTCCTCTCTTCTGCGTGGTGTCTATAGCAGATAGGGTATGAGTGGGGTGTGAGTCAGCCCCCTTGGGCGTCTGGCTGACGTGGGTCCTGAGGAAATCAAACCTGGGTCCTTTGGCTTTGCAGGCAAACGCCTTTACCACTAAGCCATTCCTCCAGCCCTTAAAAAACTATTTTAGTTAGCACCTTCACAGTCACTGTTTGGTGCACCCGTGAAGGTGGCGCTAAGGTTTCATCCTGTTTTGTAAGGGGGTGGAGACAGGTAGGAAAGAGCAGCTTAGCAGGAGTCACACCCAAGACCCTAGAGGACACCCTAGGAGCCAAACCTCCTTTGGAAAGATCTCCACGCCTCAGCCACCACGCCCCCTGCCCCCAGGCCCGTCCCAGTCCCAAGGCCGCTCTCCCAGGACACCCTACCTGACAGCTTCCGCAGCTCCCCTGGGGCCTGGTCCAGAAGCAATCCCAGTTTCCTCACCACAAAGCTCTCCCTTCCTTCCCGCTTCCAGTGGCTGCTGTACTTGGCTGGCTTCCAGCAGAGTCCAACGTGGCCATCCCACTTCACCCCCGGGGCTATGGCTCCCCAGACACCTCTGATTCTTGTTAGCTTTAGATACTGTCCCGATTCCGAGTCCCCAAAATGGGTCCTCTCGGCAGCGCTGGGCCAGGTCTGTTGTCCCCGGAGCCCTCTCGGGGACAACATCACTCCCTGTGCTGAAACCTCCAAGGGAGACATCAATCTGTGCCTTGCCGCATGCACACCTTCCATAAGGGTTCCAAACGCCATCCTTACCACTTAAGAGTCACTGTATCTCTCACCTCTTTCAAATAGAAAATACTTTATTTTTTTTTAATTATTTATTTATTTATTTGAGAGCGACAGACACAGAGAGAAAGACAGATAGAGGGAGAGAGAGAGAATGGGCGCGCCAGGGCTTCCAGCCTCTGCAAACGAACTCCAGATGCGTGCGCCCCCTTGTGCATCTGGCTAACATGGGATCTGGGGAACCGAGCCTCGAACCAGGGTCCTAGGCTTCACAGGCAAGCGCTTAACCGCTAAGCCATCTCTCCAGCCCTAGAATATACTTTAATCCCATACCCCCTCTACCAAACTACTGAAAGGTTCTAAGTCTACACATATTGACAAGCACCTACTGAAATCAGTGTGTACAACAGGGAACAAAAATAAAGTTACAGCCGGACGCACCTTTAATCCCAGCATGCGGGAGGCAGAGGTCGGAGGATTGGCCTTGAGTTCAAAGTCGCATAATGAATTCTAGGTCAGCCTGAACTAGAGTCAGACCCTACCTTGAAAAAACAACAATAATAATAATAATAAGTCACATGGGCTTGAGAGATGGCTTAGCGGTTAAGCGCTTGCCTATGAAGCCTAAGGACCCCGGTTTGAGGCTCGTTTTCCCAGGACCTATGTTAGCCAGATGCACAAGGGGGCGCACGCATCTGGAGTTCTTTTGCAGTGGCTGGAGGCCCTGGCGTGCCCATTCTCTCCCTCTCTCTCTGCCTCTTTCTCTGTCTGTCGCTCTCAAATAAATCAACAAAAAAAATTTTTTTAAAGTTATTTGCCAACTGATGTACATGGGGTCCAGAAGAGGATTGAGGATAAGGGGGTGCCCAGAAAGAAGATAAGGATGATTCCAGGCAGAGGGAAGAGAGGGTACAAGGGCCACAGGCTGGAAGCCTGGTAACGGAAGGAGGGGCTAGCAGCACAGTCCTGACAAAGAACAGCAGCATTCTGGCTAACTTATGGATGAAACAATAGAGAAGGGACCTCCAGAAAGCTCAGTTGTGTTTTTTGTTACAATTGTTTTGTTTGACTTTAAGAGGACTCCCTGTTTAGCAGATTCTGGCCTTGAATTCCTGATCTTCCTGCCTCAACCTCTCAGGTGGCTACCTACAATAAATAGGGCGGGGGGGGGGGGGGGGAGCTGCAGAAATGGCTTAGTGGTTAAGGTGCTTGCCTGCAAAGCCAAAGAACCCGGGTTTGATTCCCCAGTACCCACATACACCAGATGCACAAGGGGGCACGCACATCCATCTGGAGATCGTCAGCAGTGGCTGGAGGCCCTGGTGTGCCCATTCCCTCTCCCTCCCTCCCCCTACCTATGAATAATTAAAGGTGGGTGGGGGAGGATACAGTAAGTAGGAAGCAGGGAGCTCTGCCAGGGACCGCAAACTGCAGACCTGCCTGGTCTCACTGTCACTGTTCTGTGTGACGTTCATCTTCCTCAATGTACCCCTGGTCAGACACCTCGCCACACCCCCTCTCCTGAGAGGACATTCAGGGCTTTCCCAATGCCTCCCCCCACCCTTACCTACCCCACCTCTGCCGTCACCAAGGCTGTGCCAAGGCCTCTCCCACACAACCCTGCACTACAAAAAGCCCAGGCTGTCTCTGCTCATCAAGCATCTTGGCTCACCCCGCGAGGTGAAGCCCCAAGGCCACTTCCTGGAGAACCCTTTCTTGCCTATCACCCAGAGATGTGCTTTTCCTAGGGTCATTCTAGAAGTGCACGAATGCAGAGGTGAGAATCCAGAAGGACCCAAATTTAAGTGTCACAGGGTTAGCTCACAGTAGAATTAATGGAAATTTCCTTTCAGTTATCTTTTTTTTTTTTTTTGTGGGGCGGGGGAGGCGAGGTTCGAGGTAGGGTTTCACTGTAGATCAGGCTGACCTGGAATTCACTAAGCAGTCTCAGGGTGGCCTCGACCTCACAGCCATCCTCCTACCTCTGCCTCCCCAGTGCTGGGATTAAAGGCGTGCGCCACCACAACCCAGTTTAAGTTATCTTGAATAATGTATCTAAGTAAGTTTTTTTTTTCATTTTTTAAAAATTTTTATTTATTTATTTGAGAGCCACAAACAGAGAAAGAGGCAGATAGATAGAGAATGGGCACGCCAGGGCCTCTAGCCACTGCAAATGAACTCCAGACGCATGTACCCCCTTGTGCATTTGGCTAACGTGGGTCCTGGGGAATCGAGCCTCGAACTGGGGTCCTTAGGCTTCACAGGCAAGCGCTTAACCGCTAAGCCATCTCTCCGGCCCTAAGCAAGTTTTTTTGTTGTTGTTGTTTATTTTTTTCTTTTTTTTTTTTTCATAGGCAGGGTCTTACACTGTAGCCCAGACTGGCCTCAAACTCTCAGTGAACGTCCTACCTCAGTCTCCCAAAAACTGGGATTAAAGGCGTGCGCCACCACACCCAGTTTAAATAAAAGTCCAAAAATAAAAGGAATCCATTAACACCCCAGGGACACAACAGCACTCAGGACACAACATCACTTAGACTACCACGGCTGAAAAACGTTTTAAATGGCTTGTCTGAAGCGTGCAATTAAAACAATTCGTAATGTGTTCTCACTTCTGAAACAATTATCTCACAAAATATAAAGCAGTAAATGTTCCGGGCATGTTAGGTATTTAAAAATGACTTTCATTTAAGCTAAACCCTGCCATGAGCTTCTGAATCAAGGGTTCACTTCACCCTTCCACACACAAGCTAACACCACACAGGTAATCATGAGGAATCATTTCAATGGTTATTATTAGAGACAAAACAACAAGCAGATCGACTATCAACAGGTAACGCATATTATTTAAGCTAAGTGCTACATCAACAAAGTGTTCAATTAACAGCTTTGGTTTCCAACGTTGGATAAAAGGCCTACATAACTTTTACAAGGAAACAGAATAAACTTAGAGAACACTGGTATCAAGGGTGCCTCCAACCCACAGGCCCACATGTGTTCCAGGATGACTATGAATTCAGCTCAACACAAAACTGTAAACTTATTAAAACATTGAGATTTATTTTGGTGTGTGATTTTTTTGGGGGGGAGGAGATACTGAGCTGCAGGGTTCACAAGCACTATGTAAATAATGTCATGTCACAATGTAAAAAGGTTGGACGGACGCCCATCTCAGGGGACTTTTGGCGGCTACAATTACAACCTTTTTAGTGAAATAAAGAAGAGGAAAATGAATGTCAAGCACAGTACTGGGTATGTGATTGATTGATTGATTGATTGACTGATTGATTGATTTTGAGGTAGGGTCTCACTGTAGCCCAGGCTGACCTGGAATTCACTATGTAGTCTCAGGGTGACCTCAAACTCATGGTGATCTTCCCATCTCTGCCTCCAGAGGGCTGGGATTAAAGGTGTGCGCTGCCACACCCAGCAGTATTGTGTTATTTTAGATGTAACATTTGCATTAATTTCCCCACAGTTTTACAAAGAGAAAACCCCGAGGGCCTGGGAGGAAGCAACATGCCCACAGTCACAGAGCAAGTAAGTGGCAAAAACAGAATTTAAATACAATTGTTTAGCCAGGCATGATAGCACATGCCTTTACTCCCAGCCCTCAGGAGGCAGAAGTAGGAGGATCACCATGAGTTCAAGGCCACCCTGAGATTACATAGTGAATTCCAGGTCAGCCTGGGCTACAGTGAGACCCTACCTCGAAAAACCAAAAAAATAAAAAAATATATATACAATTGTTTCAGGCTGTAGAGATGGCTTAGCTGTTAAGGAGCTTGCCTGCAAAGCCTAAAGACCCAGGTTCGGTTCCCCATGACCCACATAAACCAGATGCACAAGATGAGAAGACATGCATCTAGAGTTCATCTGCAGTGGCTGGAGGCCCTGGAGCACTTTCTCTCTCTGCCTCCCACTTTCTAACTCTCTTGTCTCTTTCTTAAATAAATAAATACAATTGTTTCTAAAAACTTTCCACCCAGTGACATCTATGATAAAGTCAATTCTCTATAGGGGGAAGGAACACAGGAGCTTTCTGGATAGCTGAAATATGTATTTCCTCCTCATATGTATTTCTTCATGTATGCATGCTTTTTACTATACTTCAAGTTAGAAAAAAGAAGAAGAAAACAGAAAAACCTCAGCCAACTGAAGCCAAGTTCATGCTGTTAATCACTAAGCCACTGTGCTGCTGCTAAAAAAACCTAGCCAACATTCTCGAATTGATTTTTTTTTTTTCAGTTAGCAAGTTAAAAAAAAAAATCTCTTCTAGAGTAAGCAATACTTTCATTAATCACATCACAGTGAACCATAAACTTGACTTAAAATGTCACAGAATATACTAAAGTAGAAAGTATCGATTTTCTGGCTACTGGGAATTTCCCTTCAGAAATTAAAAAAAAAAAAAAAAGTTAACGCTGTTGTAAGAAAGTGTTTATAGTGTCACCAAAAGAAAAAAAAAATTGTAACAAGGCCCTCATACGTATGCAGAGAAGTACGGGAAGCCTACAGTTACAGAAGCAGGTTGATACCTCTGCCTTTACCAAGTCTCAAAAAAGTCTGGATTATGTTACAAGAGCTAAGTCATGACAAGAGCTCAAAAGCCCGGGAGCCAAAAGCAGAGCTCACAGGAGGACACCCTAAGAGTCGTCACCAACAGAACGCTCAGTGCAGACACCTTTCCCAGCAGTAACTGCCACGTGTGGCCCCAGTGACAAATGCCCGTCAGGCTGGCAAAGCCCCACCACCCACAGGTAATGATGAAATAATTACATCAACTCTCACTCCACGCAGGCACGTACCTCTTATCCAAACAGTAATTGCCTCTCCAGAGACAGGAGGATATTCATCCTAGATGTGAAGGCGTATTTGGTAAAGGCCTCCTAACAGTTACCCACTTTCGAGGGCAAGAGGGGCAGATGGTGCCACACCTGGGGGGGGGCAGGGAGGGCAATGTGCTGTTTTGGGGGCACTGGGTGCTGGCAGCCATGGAGTAACACTTTTCTGAAGAGCCAAACCTCATTCAATTCACGTTTAGCCTTCTGGATACACCAAGAAATGACAGGCAGTTGATCAAAATGACTTTCGTTTCCCTGAAACATGTACAGGTAACAGCAAAAGGCCCAAATCTGTAAATTATGCACACCACTATCGGGTGTGTTACAGCAGATTCCATGACCAAATAGTATCCCAGTTGCTAGATCTCAGTATTTACAAAAGTAGCCATTTGTATTTAGTAATTTAAAAAATGTGAAGAGACTAATAAAACTGTCAAAAAAAAAACCACTTTAGAGTCTCAAATATTATGCATTAAGTACCAATCCAGTAAGTCAAGAGTGATGGCATACCTATCCTTTTAAGACAAAACAAACAAAAGACCTCTAGCATTATTAGATAACATTAAATGCTAAGCTTCAAAGTTTCTGTGAGGAACAATAATAAACACAGATTCATCCTTATCTCAATCCCTTCACTACCCTTTCTAACCCAGAGTATCTCAGCTTTATACCAGTGAACTTCATGTTAAGTCAAATCACTAATAATTATTTGATCTTGTTTCCTAATGTAACCCTCTGAAAAAAAAAATTCACACATTTCAACAAATAGCACTTTTAGCATAACTGATTGTAGTATGCTACAATTAGAAAACTTTAAATGTTAAAAAAAAAAAAAATCTTCAAAACTGTAAGCCATCTATATATACCTAGCCCCTCCTTCAGAAGCCCAAGGAGAGGTGAGGGACATACTCAATTCATAAGCAAACTGTGTTTTTTTATCTAGCTGAAGGGATGCCTCATTCCTTAGGTCTCAAAAACCCATCTCCAACTGCCAAATTTGGCAGATTTCACACTAGACAAATCTGAAAGGTCTCCGCTGGGTCACTGTCTGTGGCAAGGGGAGGCGGACTCCAGGGGCAACGGCGGCATTGATGCCAGTGGTGACCCCCTCCAAGGGCCCTTCTTTATCACACTGTTAGTTCTCAGAAAGACAATCTTGAGAGAGTGAAACCCTCCCTGGAGAAAATACAAATCTTGAAGCGCGCAGATATAAACTGTCATTCTAAACGCCAAATACAGTCAATGAGGCTCCAATGAAAAGTGACCTGTCTTCGTCTGCTGTGGTGGTAGTTTTGTATTTTGGGGTGTTTTTTTTTTTTTTTGACAAGTTATGGGGCAGAATCAAGGCCAGTGAGGTGAGGGTGGCAACATGTTCAAAGGAGAATCAGGCCTTTCATTACACACACACACACACACACACACACACACACACACACACACACGCAGCAAAGGTGACTCAAATTACTCGTGTTCTGCGGGGCTCTGGCTACACTTGTTTGGTTAAAAAAAAAAAAAAAAAAGCACAAAGGCTGAGTAAACTAACAATTCCACCAGCTTTAATCATCTCTATTCACAAGAAAACAGCAGCCGGAGCTGGGACAGGGGTGGGGAAGGGGGGGGGATGATCGCTCGCTGGGGCTCAGCGGTCAGCCAAGAGTCCGCACGAGGTGGGGTGGGGGGCCGGCCAGGTCCCCTCCCCAACCAAGTCCAGGCCACCTCGTTAACCATCACCATCACCTCCCGAGACACAAACAGCCCCCCCCCCCCCATCCTGCCACAACGAGCCAAAGAGCCATTTCCACCAGTGGCTTCACAACCCTGAAAAGGCGAGGCCCCAGAAAGCCAGGAGAAGTTGGGGGAGAAGGTCGAGGAGGGGGGGTGCAAAGGGAGGCTCGCTAATGTTTTCCTTATTAAAGATGACCTTCCAGACTGTGGCACTGCCGAGGAGCGACCCCCCACCCACCCCGCAACTTGAGTTCAGCCAGGAGACAAATGAACAAGGTGATGCCACTCGACCTGCGCCCAGAGGGTCCATCCACCTGCTGACCCGCAGCCCCCGTGCCAGCGCGGCGCCGGGCAGAGGTGGTCTCCCACCCCCCCCCCCCCGCTTCCCATCTCCTCGCGGGGTGCTCCGCAGGGCCCGGCTGGACGGGCTCCCAGGCCTGCGGGCTCTCCACCATCCTCACCCCACCCCCCCAAACCCGGCCTCGGTCTCCGGCAAGCAGCCTAGTTAATCATTCAACACGGACGCCGTGGAATATTTTTCTTTTCTTTTTCTTTTTTTTTTTTTTCCCTCAGAGGTCAAAACCAAAAGGTTCTCCCTTAAGTTTCGCAGAAACCAGTCTTTGGGGGGACCTGCAGGACAAGCGTGGGGGTGCGTTGGGGAGCGGCTGTCCGCGGCTCTCGCAAGGAACACCTGATCTCCCCCGCAGGCGGCAGCGGGCACCGACCGGGGCGCCGTGCGCGGCGGGGTGCGGGGGTGCCCCGCGGGGACTCACCCACGCCGCGCGCTCTGCACCCCCGCAATCCACCCACCTACCCACCACCCGTGCGCTCCTTCCCAAAAGCCTGCGGCTCCCCGGAGTGGAATCTCGCGGAAGTTGGGGTGCCACGGGGGAGGGTGTGGAACGGGGCAGGAGGCTCTCGAGTCTGGGGTGCGGAGGCCGGGCCCCCCCCCCGGGGGTGGAGGGCGGGGAGGCGCGGGCAGCGCGATGCGGATGGAGAGCCCGGCCGGAGCGGCTTCCTCCGCCGGGGAAGGGCGGGCGCACGGAGCCCAAGGCGGCGGCGGCGGCGGCGGGGAGGAGGATGGATGCTCGGCCCACCGGGGCCCTCACCTTGCCCAGGAGCAGCTCCAGTCCGGTGGGGAGGCCGGGGCCGGGGAGGAGCCCGAGACCGCGGCCGCATCCACGTCCCAGCCGCTCGTGCGGCTCAGCCAGGGCAGCGCCGCCGCTCCCGCTCCATGCGCCGCGACCCGCGACCGGCGGCTCGGCTCGGGTGGGGCTGGGTGGGTGGGTGGGTGCGCGGCCGGTTACCGGCTCCGCTCCGGCTCCGTGTCGTCTCGCCTCCCGCACTTGTTGCCACCAGCACGGCCGCCGTCGCCGGCGACGCCTCGCTCGGGACTGGAGCTCCGGCGCGCCGCCGCCGCCTCCTCCTCGGAGCCCGCCCCGCCTCCGCCCCCGGCCCGGCCCGGCGCGCCAATCGGGCCCCGCGCCACCGAGCGCGTCACCGGCCCGCACGGCCGCCGGCTGCACCAAGTTTGGGGGTGGGAAGGCCGGGCGCCCTCCCTTCCCCCGGGGCCCAGGACCCGCCCAAGACTCGCCCTTCCCTAGGCCTTCCTGGGTCCCTGCGGCCGGGGGGGCTCCCCGTCCTGCGCCCACACCTGGAAAAGGGTTCAGCCAAAGTCTAAGGACAGACACACAGCCGCCACCAGCCCACCCAGGAAGTAGCAATGTGAAACTTCAAAACAACAACAGAAAGAAGGAGAGGAACATGTTGTACCTAGGGGCTAACCTTAAGTGGGCACTTCTCTGCCAGCCTCTGGGATGCTGCGGAGAAAACGCATAGCTTGGAGAGGACCTCTCCTGCCCAGGGCCAGCGCGTGACCCGGCCTAGGCCCTGCGAGCCCAGCTGCTGGTGAGAAAAGGCTCCACTTGTGCGAGGTGGGGGGCGGGAGGGAAGGGGTCAGGGAATCCTGTACCCAGGTGGCCTGACCTTTGCTCTGTGCCCAGGACTCCCAGTCACCTCTTTAGATGCCCCAGGGCCTTAGGGTGGTGCCCTGCTTGGCACTGGCACCTTCGGATCCTGGGGTTAGGAAGCCCCTGTCCTAAAGCACGGGGGGCGGGGGTGAGAGTTGAGAGTTCTCCCGGTGCTGGGGTCCCACAGAGGGGCTCCTTGAGGTTCCACGTGCGTGTGGGGAAGCCAAAAGACAAACAAGGTCCCGCACCAGGGTGCCACGGGCTGGTGTGCTAACTAGGCGCCGCCAAAGACCCCTGGCCACCCTGCTAGGCTGGACCGCAGGCCAGCTTGGCGGCTCGGTGCCCATCTTCACATCCAGCAGCCCGAGCGCTCGGGACCACCGCCGCTGCCTTCCTAACCCAGCACCCCTGCCGGCCCGCCGGGGCACTGCACGCCGCCGAGCCGCTCCATTTTGGGGCCCGCAGGAAAAACCGGAGAGACCGGATGAAGAAGTTGGCCAGCTTGGTTCCAAGGCCCAGGTCGCCGGGCCAGGCCCGCGTGCGCTGCGCGCCCCACCCGAGGCGCGCCTGCCAGCCTCCCCGGTCCCTCGATCCTTATCTCGGCAGGCCAAAATTAAACGACCCCCAGATATCACACTGGGGAATTAACAACACTCCACACCTCTCTCTCTCTCTCTCTTTTTGCACTTTTGCATTTTTGCATTTTTGTTGTTGTTCTTCTTCTTCCTGAAGTCTGCACGAGGCAGAGTGAACCGGAGGAAAACTGTTGCCACTGCAAAGGGCGCCGGTGTGCTCAGCCCACGGGACCCCGGTGCGCGCGCTCTTCTTACCCCGGGACAGTCAGCTGCGGCCGGGAGAAGTCCGTGCACACGGCCGGCGGCATGCGCGCAGCCACGTGGGTGCGGTCTCAACACGAACGGATTCTGAGTCAGTGGAGCTGGAAAATGGCAAGATGTTGTAGTCTCCAGACGGCTCTGCTTTTTATGTGGATCACATGATTCTCCGGACTGGACGCGAAGTCCAGGGAACAAGTTGGATTTTTGTATATTCACAGAAAAGACGTCTGATGCGCCCCCTCCCTCCCTCCTTCCCACCCCGCTGTTACCACCGTTGGTGTTAGAATACGGAAAGAAGGAAGGTTTTTTTATACCCCCTTGACTTTGGGCTTTGTTTTTCTGTTTGTTTGGTTTTTTTTCTTTCTCAGGTTTCATTTGCTTCATAATCTAGAAAACTAATAAACATTTTTAAGAAAAGAGTACTACAGAGGTTTTTTTTTTTGAATATTTTATTTATTTGACAGAGAGAGAGAGGTGGAGAGAGAGAGAGAATGGGCACGCCAGGGCTTCCAACCATTGCAAACGAACTCCAGATGCATGCGCCCCCTTGTGCGTCTGGCTAATGTGGGTCCCAGGGAATTGAACTTGGGTCCTTTAACTTTGCAGGCAAACAACTCAACTGCTAAGCCATCCCTCCAGCCCTACAGGGTATTTTTTTTAATATATTATTTATTCACCTGAGAGAGAAAGGGAGGCAGATACAGAGAAAGAGAATGGGCGCAGCTGGGCTTCCAGCCACTGCAAAGGAACTCCATACACATGCGCCACCATGTACATCTGGCTTACGTGGGTCCTGGGGAGTCGAACTTGGGTCCTTTGGCTTTACAGGCAAACACCTTAACTGTTAAGCCATCTCTCCAGCCCCAGAATATGTTAATAGGTAAATGAGCCTGTTTTGATTCCATACCAAAATCAGGGTGACTGTAGGCTGCCGGTTTGGTCTGCTCGCATGCTGTTTTTTAGAGTACAAGGCAGACATTGAAGAAGATTCTGCCGTGCCATAAGACTGGTATTCAGTTACTCTGTGTCTTCCCTTGAATGCACTCAAAGTAGCCACAGACATGCTTTCAAGGACTGCTAGCCAAGGAGTTTTGAGTAAAGGAACTGCTACAGTGTCAGCTGGCAAGCAACTAGGAAATGAAACTGTGTCTTTCACAGCTGCCAAAGGCTGCCTGGGCCCTGAAATTTAAAAAAAGAAAATTACACACACACACATACTTACTCTCTGTGTGCCATGAATTAGTGTAGCTGGAAGTGTATCAGCAGCAGTGACAATGTGATTTAGGGGAATTAATCCAATACTGCACTCCACCCCCACTTACTGTTAGGTTAGGATTGGGGTTCTTCATTGGCCAGGCGTGGTGGCACACAACCAGCGGTCAGGAGGCAGAGGGAGGAGGATCACTGTGAGTTCGAGGCCAGCCTGGGTCTACAGAGTGAGTTCCAGGTAAGCCTGGGCTAGAGTAAGACCCTACCTCAGGGAAAAAAAAAAAAAAAAAGGATTGGGGTTCATCAACAGACAGACAGAGATGTGTCATGCATTCAATCAATGTGTGCTGGGCTCTGACCACTCAGGAACCTCCAGCTGTGGGTGAGTTTTTCCTTGGATGGGCCTGGGCAGAGCCAGCCCAGGTCCAGGCTCAGCAGAATCACCAGCCCCGGCCCTTACTCCGCACATGGGCTCCTCTGTTCCCTCCAGCTCCCCACATGGCAGGAGCTCCTTGAATTTTCTCGTTTCTTTCCATGCTTTTTTCCCCCAGGCCCTCCAAGTGAGATCTCTAGCCACGTGGGTGCCTTCCTTGGCTCTGTACTTCCCTCGACAAATATAATAATTTAATAATTTTTTTTAAATGTGTGCTGTACAGGATGCAGAGCACGGTGGCAGACATGCCCTTTCTTGGGGTTCACAGCTGAGAAAGGAGGTGACAACTGAAAACACTAAAAGTATGTAATTACAATTTTTTATTTAATTTATTGGAGAGAGAGAGAGACATGTGGGGGGAAGAATGGGTGCACCAGGGCCTCCAGCCACTGCAAACAAACGCCAGACACATGCGCCCCCTTGTGCATCTGGGGGATTGAACCTGGGTTCTTAGGCTGCACAGCCAAGCACCTTAACTGTTAAACCATGTCTGCAGCCCTGCAGTTACAATTTTGACATGGTCCAAAGAGGGTGTGAGGCCGGAGGGCTCTCTGGGGTGCGCAAGAGAGTCAGTCGAGCTGATAAAGCAGAGCCGACACTGATGTGGGTAACCGCGTAGGTGGAGAGAAATCAAAGACGACTCCGGCTTTGAGCAGATGGGCGGCGGTATCGTTTCCTGAGCTGGGGAGCCCTGGGGCGAAGACGGTTAAGCAAACCCTCAAGCTTGGTCAAGGCAGGTGTGAGGTGCCAGTTGTGGGCTGGAGGAGCTGGTGTGAGGGGGCCTAGGAGAACCAGAGCAGAGGGGAGCCTGGGACTATGTCCTGACAAACCCTCCTCCTGGATGGAGTGAGCCACCTCAGAGGGAGGAAGAAAGAGCAATGGAGAGCCAGGAAGAAAGCCAGGATCTTGGGGAGCAGGGAGCCAGATTATGGCGGCAGAGAAACCCAAGAGGGACAAAGAGTGAGTGGCGCGCACAAGATTGAAGCTTGTGCAGCGCGCATCAGGACCGCAAAGGCGGGTGGCGCTAGCTGGGGAAGACTAAGGAATGAATGAGAGGTGAAGAAATGATAGGCACCCAGTTAGGTAACTCCAGAAAGGTTTGTTTATGAAGGGTCAAAAAGAATTAGGAGTGTTATGTCAGCTGGGGGTTTATTATGGCTTATATACTTTTATTGTTATTTTTTAGGGTGGAATAACTTGAGTGTATGTAAATACAGATGGGGAGGATTGCATAGAGAAGGGAAGGGGAAAGAAGCAGGAAGAGGACTGGACAAGGGAGGCTCCTGTACCCAAGGGAGGGGCTGGAACAGGGTGTGAGCAGAAAGGCTGACCTTACTCTGTTGTAACAGGAGGAAGGAAGCTCCAGGAAGACAGCCAGGCAGGTTGGGCATGGGAAGTGAAACCTTTCCATCTGATGACTTCTTTCCTCTCCTTCTCTCCCTCTCTCTCTTTTCTTTCCTCCCCCTTCCTTCCTCTCTCTCTCTCTCTCTCTCTTTCTCTCTGTTTTTCGAGGTAGGGTCTTGCTCTGGCTCAAGCTGACCTGTAATTCACTATGTAGTCTCAGGGTGGCCTCGAGCTCACGGCGATCCTCCTACCTCTGCCTCCCAAGTGCTGGGATTAAAGTTGTGTACCACCACGTCCGTCTTGACTTCTTTCTTTTTTTTAATATTATTTATTTATTTGCAAGGAGAGAGAGAAAATGAAAAAAAGAAATGGGTACACCAGGACCTCCTGCCAAGAATCTCAGATGCCTGCACCATTTTGTGCATCTGGCTTTATGTGAGTACTGAGGATCCAAACCTCGGGCCACCAGTCTTTGCATGGAAGCACCTTTAACCACTGAGCTTTCTGATGAGTTCTTACTCTGTGACATTAAGGAGACGAGGGATGGAGCAAGGACCAATGTGAGATTTGAGAAGTGGAGAAAGTAGCTGGGCATGGTGGCTCACGCCTTTAGTCCCAGCACTCGGGAGGCAGAGGTAGGAGGATCGGCATGAGTTCGAGGCCACCCTGAGACTACATAGTGGATTCCAGGTCAGCCTGGGCTAGAGTGAGACCCTACCTCGAAAAGCCAAAGAAAAGAAAAGGAAAGGAAAGGAAAGGAAAGGAAAGGAAAGGAAAGGAAAGGAAAGGAAAGGAAAGGAAAGGAAAGGAAAGGAAAGGAAAGGAAAGGAAAGGAAAGGAAAGGAAAGGAAAGGAAAGGAAAGGAAAGAAAAGAAAAGAAAAGAAAAAGTGGAGAAAGTTTGACCCAGTGATTACAGAAGGTCAGGAGGTTGTGATGACCAAACAGCCAGCCAGTAAAGCAGCATGGCAGTCCATTAGATTGTCCATTGGTGGCCTGGGCTTAGAAGGTGCTGGATTTGTCCTCCTGCGTGGTATACTGCACCAGCTGCCTGCCTGCTCTGGCACACAATCACGCAAGAGAAGTATGAGGGGCAGAGGAGCCGAGAACTGGCCGAAGGGATGCATGCGCAGAGAGAAAAGACAAGAGGCTAAAGGAGCCATTCTCGGCCACGCAACAGGAAAGGAGATTGTGTGTGAGCTCTAGATGTGCAGGGCACTGGGAAAGCAAGGACGCGCTAGGGGAAGAGCGGAGGAGAAAGTCACTGGAGAAGAGCCAGGTAAGGGATTAAGAAGCGGGGCTGTTATGTCAACAAAGTGATGGAGGACGTGGGCAGAAAGTGGGTGTGCAGTGTCAAGACCACCAAGCCGGGACTTACCGCTCCAAGAAAGCAAGTGCCTGGGAGATCCGAAGATGGGGCGCCCCTGCATGAGGAACAGGCGAGGCTGGGTGGCAGTCTCCTCCAAGGAGCGAGTGTTGTAGGAGGTGGAAGAGAGCTGTAGGTAGAGCGTTCACCTCCTCCATTGGGCCCTAGAGGACACAGGGTGAGGATCAGCAGCTGCATTGCTCCATCCTGCAGGTGAAGCAGGAAAAAAAAAAAAAAAAAAAAAAGGATCCAGGGCTGGAGGGATGGCTTAGCGGTTAAGGCGCTGGCCTGCAAAGCCAAAGGGTCCAGGGTCCACAAGGGGGCATGTGCATCTGGAGTTCCTTTACAGCAGCTGGAGGCCCTGGTGTGCCCATTCTCTCTCTCTCTCTCTCTCTCTCTCTCTCTCTCTCAGAGAACTAAATAAAAATAAAAATAGTTTTTTTAAAAAAGTGCTTTAATTATGAGCAGGAGTTCATGCAGGATGGATGGACAGACAGACAGGTATGTGGACTGACAGACAGCTTTTGATTGTTTGCTTGTTCAAGTCTGCAAGTGCAGAGGACCACGTAGAAGCTGGGTAGCAGGAAAGAGCAGAACACTGTGGCTCGGTGAAGGGACAGAGAGTCCACGAGGAAATGAAGCAAGAACAAAAATAAGCGGCACAGCAGCTTTCTGCCTGTTGTCTCTATGAAGCCTGGCCCAGTAGCTCTGTACTCAGGGCCACGTCTCTCACTCTTTCCTTTCCCGAGGTACCCTTCCGCTTCCCACATTCTCCTACGAGCTCCCCACCCCCACCCCTGGGAACTTTGTTGCTACTAAGCCAGCCTTCATGAACCCTGTGTGGCCACGAATCTGGAAGACTCGGCTTACCCTACCTTTGTTAACCTCTCTTCCATAGACACTTACTGGCCTCTTAGTCTCAAAGACAAAAATGGGAGTGTCAGATTACATCTGGGACTGGAGAGATGGCTGAGCGGTTAAGGCGCTTGACTGAGAAGCCTGAGGACCCACGTTCGATTCTCTAGGTCCCACGTAAGCCAGATGCACAAGGTGGCACATGTGTCTGGAGTTTTTGCAGTGGCTGGAGGTCCTGGAGTGCCTGTTGGTTCTCTCTCTCTCTCTCATCCTGTCTCAAATAAAAATAAATAATTAATTTAAAAAACACACATCTGTCTCTGGGATTATTGCAAGAAGTGGAAGAGGTGAGTTGAGTTCACGCCCTTTCTCCACTGTGCAGACTTGTATGAACGTGAGAATTTCCCTTGTTCGGAACCTGCCCCCCAGCGTGCCCCCAGGTATGCCTGCAGCTCTCCCAGTAACCCTCCAAAGACTGTGAGTTCCTGCTCCAAAGAAAGTGGTAATTTTGCCTTGGAGACAAGTCAAACACACCCAAGACAATTAGGGAAGAATGCACAGCTGGGTCTGATTAAATGCTAAATTGTAAGGTGCCGACAATAGGAGCTCTGAGATCAGAAAAGGAACAATTAGCCAGGGTTTGGGAGAGTCAAGGAGAATTCCTGGAGAAGGTGGGGTGACAGATGCCCCATCTTGCCACTTACCCTGAAGAGAACATTTGTCTATCTAACAGCGCAACATGGGTCTACCACGAGGTCTGAGGCAGGTCATCGATTTATTTCTCCAGAACCCTGTCGCTCAGCCCAGTGCGAGGGGCCCTTGGACCCCTGCTGTCCTCCAGGAACCGGCTACACAGTCCAGCCATGGGAGCACTTTTTTATTTTATTTTATTTTATTTTGGTTTTTCGAGGTAGGGTCTCACTCTAGCCTAGGCTGACCTGGAATTCACTCTGGAGTATCAGGGTGGTCTCGAACTCACGGCGATCTTCCTTTCTCTCTGCCTCCTGAGTGCTGGGATTAAAGGCGTGCGCCACCGTGCCCGGCTTCATGAGCACGTTTTCCCCCCCTTCCCCCCTGTGCATCTCGCATTTGGTTTTATGTGACCCGCTTCCCTGGTGAAGAGACCAGAAATGATGGTGCTCATGTTTGCTGTGGCCCTTTGGTGCTAACCCCCACTGGGTATTTTTGCCTTCACCACACTGCAGGCTTTTGAGAAAACAGACCTGGGTGTCCTTCCTCCATGCTCCAGCAGTCTGACGTACCTCAGCGCTCCTGGCCAGCCTAGGGCACCTGCATGCCTCCTACAAGGCCAAGGCCCCGGGGCACGCAGGCCTCTTTTGTACTTGACTGACTCGGCCACACTAGCCAGGAGCACCTGAGAACACACCACTCCCCGCTCAAGCACCTGCCGGCCCGGGGCAGTTCTCCCACCTCCTCGGCTCCCATTGCCAACAGCTCCTCTGCACGTGGTCCAGAAGGAAGGTCTGGTGCTTCGTGGCGAGCCCGACAGAAGAGCCTCAGCCCTGTGCCTTCCTCCTCCTTGCACCTCGGGCACACCAGCAAGAGTCCCCGAAGTCACAAGCGCTAAGGACGGAGGTGCCTTGCCATGCTGCTAATCAGGCCCAGGCAGCACCATGAGAACAACCACCACCTCTGTCAACAGATGAAATACTAATCATTGACGGGAAGTATAGAATCTTGCCACTGCAATTTAGGGAATTCTAGTTTAAATCCCTCTGAACTGGCGAGTGAGAAAAATAAAAAGAGGCCATTGAAAGTGACTTTCCAGAGGCCAAATAACCAGATACTGGAGATAATATCTTGAATGTCGGACTGCTAAGTCACGGGTTAAAAAAAAAAAAAAAATCACCTACTTCTAAAGCGGATGTTGTGTTCCCAAGGTTACTCTTAACTTGCGACAGCAGAAAGAAAAAATAATTAGCAATGAAGCCTTATTATCAGGTGCAAATGCTAGAAACAAATGTCATGATTTCCAGGGGAATCTGTACCCCACAGTTCTGATGCTTGCAAAACTCAGATTGCCCAGGTTGGTGAAGTCCAGTTTGTACGTAACACTAGTGGACAGGTCAGCCACTGGAAAGGGCAGGAGCAGCGAGCTGTCTGTTCTAGAAATGGCACTCTCAGGAGATGTGCAAGAGCATACTCTTTAATGATCATCAAACTGCAAAATTACATTCAAGAGAAGAGTCCCGAAATATTAGCAGGAACGGAACACTGCGGTCAACATGATCTCCAGAGCGCAATCCTAGGAGGGAGCTTACGGGCTCTTGGCTGGCATCATCCTTGGTAAAGCTTCCCAGGGTCCAGAAATGATCACAATTGTAAACACAACTGTTACAAAACAGCCATTTCCCGGGAGGATAGAAAAAAAAAAAAAGGCTAAATCTGCCCGACCAAGAAGAAAGATCATTTCTGGAAATTGAAGACTGGTCAACAATTCTTTTTTTTTTAATATTTTTTGTTTATTTATTTATTTGAGAGGGACAGACACAGAGAGAAAGACAGATAGAGGGAGAGAGAATGGGCGTGCCAGGGCTCCCAGCCTCTGCAAATGAACTCCAGAACGCATATGCCCCCTTGTGCATCTGGCTAACGTGGGTCCTGGGGAACCGAGCCTCGAACCGGGGTCCTTAGGCTTCACAGGCAAGCGCTTAACCACTAAGCCATCTCTCCAGCCCTCAACAATTCTTTCAGGAGGTGTTACATTCACGTCTCAGGGAGCTGTGGGGCAGTAACCGCCACAGGAGCTCCATCATTTCCTTGGCAGACACGCAGGGACAGAGGCCCTTGGTGGGAGGCTACATTCATTTTCTGGAGTCCTCCAAGATGGGACCTAAGATCGCAGAGAAGGTGGTTCACTTCCTAGTGATTACCAGTGCCAAATGAATTCTCCCACACATCGGCTCCTGGGTGGGGCTTTCTGGACCAGTGCAATCTGGGTGCACTGTGAACCAACCAAGGCCTTAGTCTTTGTGGAAGCTGACCAATCACAGACTCTGCCAAAAGCTGGGCTCCCACTGGAAGCACGGATTCCTTTCTGAATCGCCCACCTCGAACAGGGCGTCAGTTTCTGTCTGCCTGTTTACTTTTATTTCTTTTCTTATTTTTATTTATTTTTTATTAAACAGAGAGAGGAAGGGCACACCAGGGCCAGACACATGCGCCACCTTGAGCATCTGGCTCACGTGGTTTCTGGGGAGTCAAATCTGGGTCCTCAGGCTTTGCAAGCAGGCACCTTAACTGCTAAGCCATCTCTCCAGTCCTACTTTTATTTCTGAATAAGTTTTTTTTCCTGCTTTACCTTTTAAACTCTTTTTTTTCCCCTTGCCTTTTAATTCTTCAGTGGACTGAGGGAAAAAAAAATCCCTAGGCTATAACAACTTTTTGGGGACTTCATCCAGGATTTGATTACTGAAGACAACCATGTCAGGCTTATCCTAAGGACAGTGTGAACCAAGCTAAACCGGGAAGGAAAAGGGAAACTGGCCACTGACCTCTGGTACCTTCCTTGTTTTCACAGCTGGGGGAGCTTCCAGCCACAACTCGCATGGCTGAATTCCCAAGCTGGTTTTCTCCCCCCACCTTTTTTTTTATTCTTTTTGGTTATTTATTTGAGGGGGGTGCAGATAGACAGGGCATGGGCACTCCAGGGCCTTCAGCCACTGCAAGCGAACTCTAGACACATGTGCCACCTGTGCATCTGGCTTACATGGATACTGGGGAATCGAACCTGGGTCCTTAAGCTTCGTAGGCAAGCGCCTTAGCCAGCCCTTTCTTCCCTCTTTCTTCAAGGCCCCTTCCTCCCAGGGTATGAGCGACAGGCTTCACTGTGCCCAGCAGAAATGGGCAGCGTTCCTCAGAGGTCTACAAACAGAATGTGGGCTGCCAGTGCCAAGAGAAATAAGGCCCTTGGTGCAAGGCTCTAGGACGTAGATGCCGGCGATGGGCACGTTGGGGCTCACATTGGCAGAACTCTGTGCATCAGGAGGGGCACCCAGATTCCACAGAGCTGCAGCCCATGCTAGGTAGCAATCAGCAGTAGGGTGGCAGCAAAGAGAGTCCCACCTATCAGTCAAACCCTGCAGGCAAAGACAGTGGTCGGCCAACAACTAGGTGGCCAGGGCCAGGCACAGACAGGAACAAGGTCGTAGCTGGGCTAAGTCTCGATGAACGGGCTCATTCACTTGGTCCTAAAACCCACCAGTTAGGGGCTGAGAATTTCTAAGTGGTTAGAGACGCTTGCTAGTGACTTCTTCCTGTTTGGTATTTTATGTTTGCCCCCCTCCCCCCCTTTTCTTTGTTTCAGAAGGGCTAGGATGTTGCAAATAGTCTTATTCTCTATATTATATATTGTAAATTATACTATGGTTTTCCTAACTTGGGCAGCTCAACAGATTTAAAATGGAGAATTCACCCTGAGTGCTACGATGCTTACATTCCATCTAGATTAAAGAATGTTTTAAGAGCCAAGATTTTTTTTTATGTTTTATTTATTTTGGTTTTTCGAGGTAGGGTCTCACTCTAGCCCAAGCTGACTTGGAATTTACTATGTAGTCTCAGGCTGGCCTTGAACTCATGGTGATCCTCCTGCCTCAGCCTCCCAAATGCTGGGATTATAGATGTGTGCCACCATTCCATGCAATTTGTACATATTTTGCTGATTTCCTCCTCATTAATTTTTTGAGCCTTTTTTCAAGATTCTTTTTTTCTTTTAAAGGTGGGGTTTCACTCTAACCCAGACTGACCTGGAATTCACTCTGTAGTCCCAGACTGGTCTCAGACTCAAAGAAATCCTCCTACCTCTGCCTCCCAAGTGCTGGGATTAAAGGCGTGTGCCACCACACCTGGCAAAATATTTTATTTATTTATTGGAAGACAGAAATGTAGGTATAGATAGACAGACAGAGAATGTGCATGCTAGGGCCTCCAGCCACTGCAAATGAACTCCAGACACATGTGCCACTTTGTGCATCTGGCTTATGTGGGTCCTGGAGAATCAAACCTGGGTCCTTAGGCTTAACAGACAAAGTGCCTTAACTGCTAAGCCATCTCCCCATCCCATCAAAATGTTTTAAGAGGGCATGGTGGTGGCACATGCCTTTAATGCCAGCATTTGGGAGGCTGAGATAGGAGGACTGCTGTAAGTTCAAGGCCAGCCTGGAGCTACAGAGTGAGTTCCTGGTTAGCCTGGAACCTGCCTCAAAAATATAAATTAAAAACAAAAACCTCTCAGGGGCTGGAGAGATGGCTTAGGGGTTAAGGCACTTGCCAGCAAAGCCAAAGGACCTGGGTTTGATTTCCCAGTCCTCACATAAGCTAGCTGCACATGGTGGTGCATGAGTCTGTAGTTTGTTTGCAGTGGCTAGAGGTCCTGGCGTGCCTTTTTTTTTTTCCTCTCTCTCTCTCAAAAAAAAAAAAAAAAAAAAAAGAATATTTAAGTTATTTGTTTAGGGCTGGAGAGAAGGCTTAGTACTTAGGGCGCTTGCCTGTGAAGCCTAAGAACTCATGTTTGAATCTCCAGGTCCCACATAAGCTAGACACAAAGCGATGCAAGCATGCAATGTCACATGTGCACCACAAGGGTGCGCACATCTGGAGTGTGTTCACAACAGGCTGAAGGTTCCAGTCCCGTTCTCCCTCTCCCTCCCTCCCTCCCTCCCTCCCCCCCCTTTGTTTCTCTGCTTCTTTCTCCCTCAAAATAAAAAATAAAGTAACAGGGCTGGAGAGATGACTTAGTGGTTAAGGCACTTGCCTGCCAAGCCAAAGGACCCAGGTTTGATTTCCCCAGGACTCACATAAGCCAGATGCACAAGGGGGCACATGTATCTGGAGTTCATTTGCACTGGCTGGAGGCCAGGCATGCCCATGCTCTCTCTTCTGCCCCCACCCCTCTCTCTCTCTCTGTCTCAAATAAAATAAATAAATAAAGCCAAGCACCCCCATCACCATGTCAAGGCTTCCTCTCATTCCCTCATTACAGCTCCCGTACCTATACAGTACATCAGTAATCTCATAGTTGGGAGTCAACAATCAGTTTCTTGGGCTAAAGAGATGGCTCAGTGGTTAAGATGCTTGCTTGCAAAACCTAACAAGCTGGGCTTGATTCTCCAGTCCCCACGTAAAGCCAGATGCACAAAGTGGTGCATACATCTGGAGTTCTTTTGCAGTGGCTAGAGGCCCTGGCTCATCCACTCCCTCACTGTTATAAATAAATAAATAAAAATATTTAGAAAATTGGTTGCTTTTCTTATTTATGTATTTATTTATTTATTTTTGAGGTAAGGCCTCACTCTAGCCCAGGCTGGCCTGGAATTTACTATGTAGTCCCAGGGTGGTCTTGAACTCACAGTGATCCTCCTACCTCTGCCTCTCAAGTGCTGGGAGTGTGCCACCATGCCCAGGTCAAGAATCAGTTTCTCAGGTAGCCTTTATCACCTGTTGCAAGTTTTGAATGATGTTTTTGTCCTGTGTTTCATTTATTTATTTATTGCTATTGCTCCTTTTGGATGAAGCAGGGATTTACGTTGTCTAACTTCAGCTAGCACTTGCTTCACATACGTAAGGAGAAGGCCCCATCCCGGGCAAAATAAGTCCCTCTCCTCAGCCTACCAGGTCTGAGCCCAGCTGGTTTTAAGCTTTGAGCAAGTGAGAGTATCAGAGATGGAAGGAAAGATAAAAATAACAGAAGAGCAGAGAGTAGAGGACACACACAGCAAGGCAACTCTGGCATGGTGGCCCCATCCCAGACAGACCTTTGAGGCCCTGTTCTGTGACGACAGGATCAGGGGCAGGAGGAGCTGAGGTCCCTCCAGAGACATCTGGCAAGGGCCGCTAAAGCCTGCGTTTCTCTCTCACCCTACAGATGGGCGCAATGTCCTGCAAGGCTCAGCGAGGAACCTCCCCTCAACCTGTCTGGGAATAGTTGGATCCCCAGAGTTTACAAAAGAAAGGGCTAATTTTCTTTCTTTCTTTTTCTTTTTCTTTTGAAATTCTATTTATTTGCAAGCAGAGAGCGTGAGAGAGAAAGAGAGAGAATGGACACGTCAGGGCATCCAGCTGCTGCAAACTCCAGATTCATGCGCCACTGTGGACATCTGCCTTTACATGGGTACTAGGGAATCGAACCCAGATTGTTAGGCTTTGCAGACAAGTGCCTTAACTGCTGAGCCATCTCTCCAGCCGAAGAAAGAGCTAATTTTCTATTGCAATGAAGCATGGCCAAAATATCCCCTGGGGAGCAGAAAGAAATGGCCTGAGGGTGGCACCCTCAACCATAATAACACGGTTCTGCAATTAGATCTCCTGTGAACCAGAGGGGTAACGGACTGAAGAGCCTTATACACAACTCTTCTTCCTGGAGAAATGTTCTGATTGGGCTGAAGACTAAAATATAGACATCCAGATTTTGACGCTGGTCTGCTAGGGGACCTAAAGGGCTCCCAAGATCAGTCAGATCCAAAGGAAGACAGGCGCCCCTCCCAGTTTGAGCCTCCATTGAACCCCCAACTCCATGATTCCTCCAGCCTGTACCCTGATTTGGAGGGTTTGGCTCTCCCACAAGAGGTCTCTTCAGGTGACCACCCTCAGTCCCTGCCCTCCTTGTCCAGATTCCAATAAGAGAAGGAACAGACAGCGCAGGGTATGTTCCCCATCCAGCTGGTCCCAGGGGGAGAACTTGGGCCCAAATGAGTCCATGTTCCTTTCTCCTTCCCAGAATGTAAGGAGCTCCAGAGATAACTTCCAGATCAATCTACCCAAGCCTTCCAACATCTCACTGAGTTGTGTGATCCGCCTTTGTAAAGACATACCATTGATTTTTGAACCAGACCCTGACCTCTTTAGAAAGATGGAGGATCATTATCCAAAGCAATTGAAGTTGCAGACAATTAGTACCATCAACCTCAGGCCCGAACCCCAAGGACAAAACAGGATGCTCCGTTGGGGAGTCGGGAAGTCCCGGCACGTGGTCCAGCCTGGAAGGAGTTGAGCTGAGGGGTGGATGGAAAAGAAATCACTTCGCGTACATCTGGGAGGGCTTGAGGCGAGCTCAGGTGAAGCCACTGGACTGAGCTCTTCGGAGAGAAGCTCCCGTAGCAATCCTACAGCATTTAAGGGACACCGTATCAGGACACACAGCAATAGTGTCAAGGGGTCCTTAAAGATAAACTTACTACTAAATGGCCTCTGGCTACTCATAGGAAAAAGTGGCAGCTAAAACTAGGGAAATCCTTGGAGCAGTTGATCTAAGCTGCTCTGGCGGTCTATTACGACCAGAATCCAGAGAGCGCACGAAAGGACATAGAGAACGAGTCGACGAAGGGCCGGAGACGCAGGGACTTCCACCAGGATTTCCCTGGTGGCTGTGCGAGCAACTCCTCAAGGACCTGGCTTCTGGAACTTGTTTCCGCTGCCTGCAGGAAGCCCATGATAAGTGGGAATGTCCCCCCAAGCATGAGCCTCCCATAGGGGTCCAATTTTATTTGCAACACGCACACACACAATAGAAGGCCAGGTGACTCCAGAACCAAGGGACATTTTCGTCTCAACCTTGTGGACAGGGCACCAGGTAATAAGTGCTATGGGAGGTTGGTGAGTTAACTGCCTTCTCAATACAGAAGCCTAGTTTTTCACTCTACCCTTCTCCCCTGGCCCGAGATCCCCAAATAAGGCAACTGCTCAGGACACATTGGACAAGGCCCTAGAGCATTATTTCACCCAGCCTCTTGTCTGCACATGGGGAGATGGAGATCTCCACTTCTGGCAATCCTTTTTGGTAGTCCCTGAAAGGCTAGTCCCTCTGCTGGGCAGAGATGTACTGTCCTATCTAAAGGGCCAACTTTTGCCAAACCCTGGAAACTTTTGGTGCTTGCCTTTGGCAGAGGTCAGCGTATACCCTGAACTCTGGACTGATGGTAAGACCATGGGTCAAACCCATATAGCTGTCCAGATCACTATACCACTTCAAGCTCCACCCCAGTTCTCCTGCCAAAAACAATGTCCCTTGAGGACAGAAGTTAGAGAAGGGCTAATCCCAGGGTGTGAAGGCTAAAGGTGGGGTGGGATTACAGTGGCTCACGCCTTTCATCTCAGCACTGGGGAGGCAGAGGTAGGAGGAGCGCCACAAGTTCAAGGCCATCCTGAGACTACATAGTGAATTCCAGATCAATTCTGGGCTAGAGTAGGACCCTACCTTGAAAAAAAAAATCAGTCAAAAAATAAAAAGAACTCTAAAATGTAGGCTCAGAGAACAAGGTCTCTTGACTGAATATACTAGTCTCTATAATGCTCCTGTTTGGGAGTCTGGAAGGAGTCTAGGCAGTGGAGGCTGGCTCAAGACTTCAGATCTATTAATGAGGTGGTTGCGCCTCCCTACCCAGTTGTGCCAAACACTAGCAAGGGGAAGCTGGCTATAACACCCATAAGCCTGCCCCCAACACTGTATCACCTCCAGGAGGCTCCAATTCCCAAATTGCCACCAGCTGGGCACCTAGCATTTGGAACACGTAAGTTTATGGGGGACACCTGAATCAAGCCACCACATTCTGTACCTGAACCCCATAAGCTCATAACCATCCATGATGTAAAGTGCAATGCATTCAGTCCAACTTGAAAAGTCCCTATAGTTTTTAATCAATCCCAATGATATTCAAACATCACCCCCCCCAAAAAAGCTTTAATGCCAGAGAATAAACATTCGCACTGCAAAAGATGGCATCGGGTCTAGAAAAGAAGCATTCAACCAATACAAGATTTAAAACAACCAGGGCAAACACCAAACTCTGTAGCTCCAAGTCTGACAACTCTAACCAGTGATAAGTCTCCAAGTCCCATAATTCTAACCAGTGGCGAGTCGCTGGAGTTGCAGTTTTGCCCCCCCAGCGAGGCTACTCACAGTCCTGGAAAACTTCATCTGGTGCCGGCAGCTCTCCCTGGCGGCCATCCCACAGTCCTGGCATCTCCACTGCAGCCACGGCTTAACTGCAAAGCTCCATCAGGTCTCCACGAGGAAAGAAGTCTGCTTCACACTGCCCATGGCCACTCTCAGAAAACAAAACCGTGTTGCAAATCCAGTGACCCTCTCTTTCCTGCATTTATTTATTATACTTCATAGAATCAGGTGGGCTACCAGTTTGGTAATCCAGGGAGAAATAAAGCAGACTTTGAAGAACGGGACACTCCTTCAGCATTCAGTTCCCTTCAAAAGAGACTTTGCATTCTTCCTGTTGCCCCAATGCAGACCAGCTGGCCCAATTTCTCAAATAATTGCTGTTAAAAGGGCAGCAGTTTGGTCCCAAAGATTCCATTTCCTCTGTGCCATATCCCTCTGCTCACACCAGTCTGTTTCTACGCAATGCAGCCCTGCACACGCTCTCAGGACACGGCCTAACAGGAAGCCTCTCACACAAACTGCCTTTAGCAGTCTGAACAAAGTTCTTTCTTCCTCTCACAGACTAAACTCCATGGTCCGTAGTCCCTACTGCATTCAGGTCTTTCAACTGACCAGAATGGTCAAGGAAGCTGTACTTACCGGATTGCAAGTCATCTCTTAAGCCAAGGTTTCCAATCTTTCAAATCCTTCCACATTCTTCTTGCAAATTAGCTCCAAAAGCCCAAAAGCCACACAGTCTGGTTTCTAACAGTAACAACCCCACGCTCAGCACCAAGTTTACTGTTGCAATCAGATTCATGTTGCTGGCAAAAAGCAACTGACCAAAAGCAGCTTGTGGGAGGAAAGGGTTTATTTTGGCTTATAGACTCAAGGGTACATCATCTTCTGGCCAACATCAGGTGGACAACATCAGCAGGGTGGGGGGTGCAAGGAGAAGCTGGCTAGAATACCCATAAGCCTGCCCCCAACAATTGCTTGACCTCCAGAAGGCTCCAATTCCCAAACTGCCACCAGCATTCAGGACCCAGTGTTCAGAACACACAAGTTTACGGGGGGCACCTGAATCAAACCACCACAGTCATCAAGGGGGGGGGGTGACTCCGCCTCTGAACAACCACTATTACCAAAGTCACTTTAATGGGAAAAAAATTTTAGGGAATTTCCATTGACTATTTAGTTAGTTAAGACAGAGAGAGGGAGAAATATGCTTATACATAGAGAGAGAATGGATGCACCAGGGCCTCCAGCCACTGCAAATGAATTCCAGACATATGTGTCATCTTATGCATCTGGCTTACATGGGTCCTGGGAAATTCAACCTGGGTCCTTAGGCTTCATAGGCAAGTGCCTTAACAGTTAAGCCATCTCTCCAGACCACAATGGAAAATTTTAAAGTCTCTTTACAAGCCATATCATTTGGGTAAAGAAAATCCTCTCATTTTAGCCAAAGGGCAGGGGAAATGTTTATAGGATAAAGCCTCAAAGATGTGGTTCACTAGGTAGTACAAGGATGTGATATATATATATATCTCCTTACAACCTACATAGAGATCCAGAGACAGTGTACCTATCCAGAGAAACTAGCAATTAGATTCTCTCTCTTTCTTTCTCCCTCTCTCCCCCTTTCTCTGTCAAATAAATAAATAAAAATTTAAATAAATATATATATATATATTGAAAAAAAATGCCGGCTCCCACTGGGGCAGTGAAATCGTTTCTGATCTCCTCCTCAAATGGGGATTCTTTTTCTATCTCTTCGTTTCTTTTGCTACTGAGTAAACTTTGCTCTGCTTCACCTTTTAAACCTTTTCCCCGCTTTTACATTCTCTACTGGGTGGAGAAAAAAACAAACTGAACCCCCAACCAGTAACAACAGTCCAGCTGAGGATGTGGCTGTGCAGTTTGGCCACCGCCGTCAGACAGGCAGGAGTCAGCTCTGATCGATGCACACAGTGGGCAGGTCCTGGCTACTGCTAGTGAAAAATCACAACTCCAGGTTTAAATCCCTTCCTTGGAAAGAAATTGAGTGTGTTTCTCATGAGAATAATAACATGTATCTCAAAGAGTTTCCTTGTGCATCTGGTTTACGTGAGTCCTGGGGAGTCGAACCTGGGTCCTTTGGCTTTTCAGGCAAGCACGTTAATCACTAAGCCCTCTCTCTATCCCCAGCCTTTTTTTTTTTTTTTAATTTTTTAAATGGGTGTACCAGGGTCTTCTGTCACTGCAAAGGAACCCCTGACACATATGCTACTTTGTGCATCTGGCTTTATGTGAATACTAGGGAATTGAACTGGAGCTGCCGGGCTTTGCAAGCCCGTGCCTTTAACTGTTGAGCCATCTCTCCACTAATCCATTTATTCATTTAAAAATAGCCAGGCGTGGTGGCGCATGTCTTTAATCCCAGCACTTGGGAGGCAGAGGTAGGGGGATCGCCAAGAGTTCGAGGATACCCTGGGACTACAGAGTGAATTCCAGGTGAGCCTGAGCTAAAGTGAGACCCTACATCGAAAAACCGAGAGAGAGAGAGAGAGAGAGAGAGAAGAGGAGAGGAGAGGAGATTATGGCCCAAAGACCAAAGATGTTAACCCCACCCCCCTCCAAAGCTCTGGTGATCATCATGTCCCACTCAGTGCCTGGTATTCAGGTGTGGCACACTGTGCCACATGAGAGCATTGTAAGGGCACAGGCGTGAGTCCAGTTTCAGGTTAATAAACTAGATAAACTGGTGGGTTAGGTCCCAAACTTCTTCCAGGCTCTCTGCCCACTGGCTAAGCGCATGCAAACACGTCACAGACGGGGGCAGGAGGGCAGCAGGAGGATGGAAAAAGAAGAGACACCGGAGATCATTCGAGCTTTTTCCTGGGCTGGGAGGCTCTGGATGGAGACTGAAAGCAAGGCCCGGGGCAGATGGGCCCCAGACTTCCTAGAAGAGAAAATCAGCCCGGAGAGTGAAGAGCGGAGATGTCCCACGCAAGCGAGTTCTTCCTGCAGAGACATGATGGGGGGGGGGGTGGGGAGGGGGCCGACTCCCAGGCAGAGTGGGGAGAAGTCCTTCTAGAACCTTGAAGACAAAAGCCGAGGAAGCCCTGAGGTTGGGACCGATTGCCAGACAGCTACATACAGTTAAAATCTAGAAGGCAGGTTGGAAAGGTGGCTCAGTGGTTAAAGGCACTTACCTGCAAAGTCTGACGTGCCTTGGGTTCGATTCCCCAGTGCCTATGTAAAGCCAGATACACAAAGTGCTGCATACATCTCAGGTTGTTCGCAGTGGCTGGAGACCCTGGTGCACCCATTCTCTCTCTGTGTTTGCAAATAAATAAAATATTTTTTTTTTTTAAATCTAGAAAGTGGGTTGGAGAGATGGTTCAGTGGTTAAAGGCACTTGCATGCAAAGTGATGGGCATTGGGTTCAATTCTCCAGTACCCATGTAAAGCCAGATAGATGCACAAAGTGACACATGTGTCTGGAGTTGTTTGTGGCAGTAAGAGGCCCTGGCCCACCCATTCTGTCTCTCTCTCTCCTCTATCTCCTTGCAAATAAATAAGTTATATATATATTAGACCTGGAAAGCCAACAGGATTAAAGCCCATCTGTGCACACTGGCTCTGCACACTGCCTCAGGACAGCCATGGACTACTCATGTTTTCAGAGGAAGGAGATACAAGTGGCCGTGGCCTAGTTAAAAAGACACCTGCAAGAAACAAAATACTCAGAGAACATTTTAATATATATTTCTGCATGTTTACTTTAAAACTAATTCAAGCCGTGCCCTCTCCAAAAGAAGAAAAAAATTAAAGGAAAAAATTTCAAGTGAGACCTCTGTCTGCTGCTCTGCTCTTAACTTAAGAATCACTCAGCCATGTGTGGTGACGCACACATGAGGCCGAGGTAAAAGGATCGCCGTGAGTTCGAGGCCAGCCTGAGACTACATAGTGAATTCCAGGTCAGCCTGGGCTAGAGTGAGACTCTACCTCAAAAAACAAACCAAAAAACAAAAGGAAAAAAAAAAAAAAATCACAGGCAGCTTGTTACTTGTAGTTTGGAAGAAAAGATGTAGAAATTTCTTTCAATCACAGAAGCTAAGTGCGTGTACTTATAAAAACAGAATGGCAGGAAGGGAGTAAGAAAGTCAGAGGTAAAGGCCAGACTGGGCAAGGAGTTTTCAGACATAAAACTAACAGGATGTCTTTTCCAGAAGGGGCCTGTGGAGAGCACATGGTAGACTGAAGTCCGTTAGTCAAGTAATGGTTCGACTTTTACATTGTTCTCTTGTTCTTTGGGCTGGATTTCAAGTCTAGGTTTTGAAAATGCTGACCCTTCAGTCCTTCCCAGGTCTGCCTCTGCTGAAGCCACCCTATGCCACCTCTGTGACTGGATGCTGGAAGAGGTGTGTGTGTGTGTGTGTGGACTCAGGAGCATGGGGCCACCTCCTCCTGTGCTTATGGGACTGGTGGACGCTCCACAGCTCTAAAATGTGTTCCAACATTGCTCTGTCGCTCCCCTCTTCACCGTTACAATTTTCTACTTGCTCTGGGGGTGTAATAACAACTTCTTCCATGGCTATGATGTGGTTTTTTTTTTTTTTTTTTTTTTTCCAAGGTAAGGTCTCACTCTAGCCCAGGCTGACCTGGAATTCACTATGGAGTCTCAGGGTGGCCTCGAACTCATGGCGATCCTCCTACCTCTGCCTCCCCGAGAGTGCTGGGCTTAAAGGCGTGAGCCACCACGCCTGTTGTTGTTTTTTATTAAATCTTGTTATTTACAGACTGCTGCCGGCCCTCAGGGGAGAGACCTTCTCTGATTATCGAGGCCCGGCTCAGCCAGCGTAGGACCACAGAGGGAAGCTAAGGCAGGGGGATCTGTTCTGTCACCAGTTATTTCCACTTCTGACACATACCGGCAGTTTATGAGCAAGGTGACAGCATGAGTGGGCTTGCCACTGGGAGAGGGACATTTTCAAGCCAGCATTTTGGACTGGTAGTCAAAGGCGACCACCTCACCCTGTGCCCGGGGCTCCTAGTATAGCCTGTCTCCTAGACAGCATACCTGGCTCCCGAAGCTGACCGCAGTGTGGGGCGAGAGCCCAGGCCCGAGGCAGAGAGGGCTTTGATGCCGTCAGCGAGCCGTTGAAACCCTTTCCTCGCCCTTTCCTTCCTTTCTCATCTGAGGTCATCCTCATCCTGGGAAATGGATTTCACCAGCAGCCCTGTGCCTAGCATAGGCTCTACAAACTCCTTGTAAAAATCACACACACACACACACACACACACACACACACACACACACTAAAAGAAAGGCTTCATGGAGTTACTGAAGACACACTAATGATCATCAAACATCATAAAGAGTTCCAGGGCTGGAGGGATGGCTTAGCGGTTAACACGCTTGCTCACAAAACCCAACAACCTAAGTTCAATTTCCCAGCACCAGATAAAGCCAGATGCACATGGTGGCGCATGCTTCTGGAGTTTGTTTGCACCTGGAGGCCCTGGTGTGCCCATTCTATCCGTCTGTCTTCTCTGTCTCTCTCTCTCTCCTTGTAAATAAATAAATAATAAATAATATTTTTAAAGGTTTCAGTCCTGCCGGGTGTGGTGGCGCACGCCTTTAATCCCAGCACTCGAGAGGCAGAGGTAGGAGGATCGCCGTGAGTTCAAGGCCATCCTGAGACTCCATAGTGGATTCCAGGTCAGCCTGGGCTAGAGTGAGACCCTACCTCAGAAAAAAAAAAAAAAAAACAAAAAACAAACCTAAAACAAGTAAATAAATAAATAAAAAAGAAAAAATGCATTAAAAAAAGAAAGAAAATTATTTAATCTTTCCCATTTTCTTCTTACCCCTCCGTTTCCTTAGGGAGAGATCACAGGGGCAGGAGGGCCTCCAAATGTCAGCTACTATTCTGGTCTTTAAGAAGACAGGAGAAAGCCGGGTGTGGAGGCACACGCCTTTAATCCCAGCACTCGGGAGGCAGAGGTAGGAGGATCACCATGAGTTTGAGGCCACCCTGAGACTACAGTGTGAATTCCAGGTCAGCCTGGGCCAGAGTGAGACCCTACCTCGAAAAACCAAAAAGAAGACAGGAGACGTAGCTATGTAAACTGACTTTGGAAAGGAGGTCACACCCTCAGCCTTTGGGGGCACCATCTTCACGAGACTGTCTTGAGCAAGCCAAGAGCCCACTAAGGGGCTCTTGCGGTTAAGAGCTTGCCTGTGAAGCCTACGGACCCCAGTTCGAGGCTCGGTTCCCCAGGTCCCACGTTAGCCAGATGCACAAGGGGGTGCACGCGTCTGGAGTTTGTTTGCAGAGGCTGGAAGCCCTGGCGCGCCCATTCTCTCTCTCCCCCTCTATCTGTCTTTCTCTCTGTGTCTGTCGCTCTCAAATAAATAAATTTAAAAAAAAAAAAAAAAAAAAAAGAGCCCACTGAGCCCTGGCATCAGCTGCTCTCCCCCATGGCACACATTAGATTGCTCAGCTCCTTGCTTCCACAGTGTGTTTCCTGCCAAGCCTTCCAAAATAGTTGACACAATAGGAAAATGAAAATGAGCAGTTAGAGCAATTACAGATAGGCAGGTCAAGTAAATAAGCCCTTTATCTAGAGTTTATACTGACATGGCCAACAAGGACCGGATCCAAAACAGCTCGGACAAGGAGAGTTTGCAGAATGCAAAGGGAAAAAGAGAGGGAAGATGTTCACATGGATTTTTCCTGTCTCACTGAAGATTTAAAAATACCATGTCATCCACTCTCTCCATGCTGCCCTGACGCCCCCCCCCCCCGTTCCCCATTTTCTACTCCTCACCCTCCAAGTCGTGAATATTCCAGAGCTCTATTGCTATTCTGGCCGCGAGGCCAGCTCAAAGCAAGTGTCATGCTGGGGCATGGACGTGGTGGCCATTGACAAGCGCCTGGGGAAATGACTTTGTGCGTTATGCTATATTTAGCTGAATACGTGAGAAGGAAAGGCGCACACATGAGTGTGCGTGCGTGCGGGAAGTGAAGAGGTCTCATGTCATTGCAACTTCGTGAGTTTCTTTTTGTTTGTTTTCGGATTGCTTTTTTTCCCTTTTCCCTTCGAGCGTTCAGTTAAGTGAAGAGGTTGCTCGAGGAGCTGGAATCCAATACTGCCAGCTGCTGTGGAGCCAGATGTTCAAGACTGTCCTACGTCTCCCTCTCCCCTCTTCTCTGTCCTCCCCTCTCCTCTTTCCTGTCTCTCCTCCATTTAGGTTGAGAGGTAGAACCCAGGCCCTTGTGTAAATAGTCTACCACTGGGCTGGAGAGATGGCTTAGCGGTTAAGCGCTTGCCTGTGAAGCCTAAGAACCCCGGTTCGAGGCTCGGTTCCCCAGGTCCCACGTTAGCCAGATGCACAAGGGGGCGCACGCGTCTGGAGTTCGTTTGCAGAGGCTGGAAGCCCTGGCGCGCCCATTCTCTCTCTCTCCCTCTATCTGTCTTTCTCTCTGTGTCTGTCGCTCTCAAATAAATAAATAAAAAATTTTTTAAAAAATAGTCTACCACTGAGCTACACTCTCAGCCCCTAATGGTTTCAGCTGTGTTGTTGTTTAGTTATTGATTTTTAGGCAGAGTCTCACTCGACCCTTGGCCAACCTGGAACCTATTCTGTAGCCCACACAGACTTCAAACTCTTGGCAATCCTACCTCAGGTTCCCCGGTGGGAGGAAAGGTGTGTGCCACCACACCCAACTCCCTTATCCTTGGTTTTTAGAAGGAGGAGGGAGAGAGAGAGAGAGACAGAGAGAGAGAAATGAGTGTGCCAGGGCCAACAGGCACTGCAAATGAACTCCAGACGCATATGTCACCTTGTGCATCTGGCTTACATGGACCTGGAGAATCAAACCTGGGTCCTTTGGCTTTGCAGACAAAATGGCAAAAAGAAAGAAAGAGAATCTGTAAGTTTCACTCCTCAGTCCAGCCATACAGACATCAGATCTCCTTAGAAGAAAACCTCTGGGAGGCTCTGTTGGCGCTAGATGATAGCACAGAGGACATATGTTGGTCCAGGAAAAAAAAAAAGGAACTGAACAACCAGTTTTGTAAACCTGAGAATCATAGAGAGTAGGCGTTATGTGTGCTCTATGGTCTAGAATGGAGGAAATTCCCGAATAAAGATTGTGCAGCTGCATTAGAACTTGATGGAAGGAGATGACCCGGAATAGTTAGTCACCTGGACTAGCTCAAGGTTTAGTTACAGAACCCATGCTGGCAGGGAGGAAACAGGCATTGTGTGCTGCCAGACTGAGGCACAGTGAATGCCTGATGGGGAGCCGCGGCAAGCTATTCAAAGTGTTGTGCATTTTGGTGGATAGAAGCATCCATTTCTATCCATCTATATTCATATTCCAGATATTGTTGGCATACATATGTTATTTTAATAGTCGTAGGCTGTCGCAGTCAGGTTCACATTGCTGGCAGAAATCACCCAACCAAGAGCAGCTTGTGGGGAAGAAGGTTTATTTTGGCTTACAGACTCGAGGGGAAGCTCCATGATGGCAGGGAGAAATGATGGCATGAGCAGAGAGGGTGGACATCACCCCCTGGCCAACATAAGGTGGACAACAGGAGCAGGAGAGTGTGCCAAACACTGGCAAGGGGAAGCTGGCTATAACACCCATAAGCCTACCCCCAAGAATACACTGCCTCCAGGAGGCGTTAATTCCCAGTTGCCATCAGCTGGGAACCTAGCATCCAGAACACTTAAGTTTATGAGGGACCCCCAAATCCAACTAGCACATAGACAAACAGGTTTCCAACATTGTTGCATGTATGTTGTCAGTATGAGGGTTGTATTGACCCAAATTGTCACTAAAACTTGGCTATTATGGTTAGGTTTTTAAAGTTTTTGGTTGTCTATGTGGAGATACCAAATAGTGCCTCATCATAGTTTTTTTTTTAAAAAAACTTATGGGCTGGAGAGTTGGCTTCGCAGTTAAGCACTTTCCCGTGAAGCCTAAGGACCCAGGTTCAAGGCTCAATTCCCCAGGACCCATGTTAGCCAGATGCACAAAGGGGCGTACACATCTGGAGTTCATTTACAGTGGCTGGAGGCCCTGGTGCACCCATTCTCTCTCTTTCTCTCTCTCTCTGTCACTATCAAATAAATAAATACAAATTTTAAAAAACTTTTATTTATATGTTTTATTTGACAGAGAGAGAAAGAGAGAAGGAGGCACAGAGAGAGAGAATGGGACTGCCAGGGCCTTCAGCTGCTGCAAACCAACTCTAGATGCATCTGCCACCATGTGCGTCTGGCTTACGTAGGTCCTGGGGAACCGAACCCGGGTCCTTTGACTTTGCAGGCAAGTACCTTAACTGTGAAGCCATCCCTCCAGCCCCTCATCATAGTTTAAGTTGCACTTCCCTGATAATGACAGGAAATACCTTTTCATATGCATGTTGGTTGTTCAGAAACCTTCTGTTGCAAAGTGCTGCTCAAATTCTCTGACATTTCCATTTAAAAAAAACTTTTTTTTAATTTGATATAGGGTTTCCCAGGCCAGCCTTGAACTTGAGATTCTCCTGCAATCATTACATGCGAGTCTTATGCAATTTAAATTGGGCTACCATTTTCTTGCTGATTTATAGGCAAGCTTTATGTACCCAAATGAGCCTTTGTTGAAAATTACATATACATACACACACATACATATATGTACAGATATAGATATAGATATAGATATAGATATAGATATAGATATAGATATAGATATAGATATTCCTAGTCTCTTCTCTATTTTTAGTTTTGGAATGTCCATGTGCTATACATATGTCTACTCCATTGAACTCTTAAAAAGAAAAATACCTTGCATCAACGAATTGAGGAGAATCAAGGTTAGACAGAGAGACCAGTGAGAAGGCTGGGAGAAATGCACGGATAAGAGATGATGTGATAAAGGGAAGAGAAAGGAAGGGAGGAGGGTACTTAATAGGTTGATATTGTATATATGTAAGTACAATGATTGAGATGGGGAGGTAATAGGATGGAGAATGGAATTTCAAAGGGGAAAGTGTGGGGGGGAGGGAGGGAATTACCATGGGATATTTTTTTATAATCATGGAAAATGTTAATAAAAATTAAAAGACTAAAAAAAAGAGATGATGTGAGTTTGGACTAATAGAGAGCAATGTGGCTGGGGAGAAGCAGATATTTCAAGATATTTATGAAGTCTGTATACTGAGCATAGGGAGAGGAAGAATATGGAAAAGAGAGGGTCCCGGCTTGCTGGATTGGATAACTGGGTAGCTAGTAATGGCAGCACTCAGGAGGCAGAGGTCAGAGGATCATTGTGAGTTCGAGGCCACCCTGAGACTCCATAGTGAATTCCAGGTCAGCCTGGGCTAGAGTGAGACCCTACCTTAAAAGACCAAGAAAAAAAGAAATCTTTGGTTATGCCTGTAAGGGGGCTAGAGCAGGCTAATTGAGGTGGGGGAACCCACCCTAGATGTGGGTGGCACCCTCCCCAAAGGCTGGGGTCTGGGGCTGAATAGAAAACGTGAGCTGAGCACCGCATTCATCTCTCTCTGGTTCCCCACTGCGGACTCAGTGTGACCAGCTGCTTAATGCTTCTGTTGCCAGGCCGCCCCGGTATAATTAGGCTGGTATCCTCAGACTGAGAGCCCAAACAAACCCTTCCTTCCTTCAATTGCTTTCCTCAGGCATTCCGTCACAGCAACGAGAAAAGCAGCTCGTGCAGAGGAGTTTTGGGAAAGAAGGGCACCATTGTTCCCAACAGGACACACACCTGGCCAGCCTGTCTCATCAACCCCGACAGAGGTCGGTTCCTCTATCTACAGATCAACAACAACATCATCAACAAATGTCAAATGTCTCTGTGTTTTAAAAGATCCTTGTAAAAGATGTGCTAAGATATGTAATTATAGCTTAAGGGTTATTTCATATAATTCAGTAATTATTGACTGACTGGCTGGCATAAAATCTAAAAAAAAAAAAATTAATTAAAATACAGTATAAAACCAGATTGGAGAGTATCAACAAATATTATGAAGTCTGGACCATAACAGGTATGAGCTCTGCCATACCCAATATCCCATTAACTTGACACTGACCTATATACTTTTGACCATCTGATTTTGTCCTCGACGATATGAGCAAATATTCGTGACTTCCGAGGCAGGCTGGTTAGGGGCCACTTGCTCCAGTCGGCCCAGCAGGAATCAAGCGTGATAGTGTCAGGACAGGGGAAGGGGAGTCACCCCTTCAAAGCCAACACACCAAGCCAATGTGGGGGTACGCACCTAGAATCCCAGCACTTAGCAAAAGTGCAAGTTCAAAGCCAGCCTGGGCCGTTTAGCTCCATGTTCCTCTCCCGTGAAATACAAACTCTGTAAAGAATCTTATAGATATGAGATAAGTGAGAAGACGCTTAACTTGGAGGCTACCCTTCCTCGGAATGATGCATGGGTACAAACTCCTAAGCAAGAAAGTTTTCCTTCTTGAATAAAATTATTATGTTTTGCCCCAAAACTGCTTTGTTTTGAATTATGGTTTGTGGCAAGTCACAAAATCATGATAAAAAACAGTTTCTCCTGGTAAGAAGAGTCATCTCTTTGCTCTAGTCAGCTGCAATTTACTTAACTGAATGCAGGAAAGTAGGATAAAGATGTCCTTTTTTTTTTTTTTTTTTCTGGTCTTCCAAGGTAGGGTCTCAATCTAACCGAGGCTGACCTGGAATTCACCATGGAGTCTCAGCGTGGCCTTGAACTCACGGCGATCCTCCCACCTCTGCCTTCCCGAGTGCTGGGATTAAAGGCGTGGGCTGGAGAGATGGCTTAGCAGTTAAGCGCTTGCCTGTGAAGCCTAAGGACCCCGGTTCGAGGCTAGGTTCCCCAGGTCCCACGTTAGCCAGATGCACAAGGGGGCGCACGCGTCTGGAGTTCGTTTGCAGAGGCTGGAAGCCCTGGCACACCCATTCTCTCTCTCTCCCTCTATCTGTCTTTCTCTCTGTGTCTGTCGCTCTCAAATAAATAAATAAAAAATGAACAAAAAAAGTATTTTAAAAGGCGTGCGCCCCCACGCCCTTCTAAGGATGTCTTCTTTCCTGCCCTATTTTGTCTTGGGATACTGAGGAGCTCTCAAACACAGGGACCACGGGGCACCTAGGCTGTGCTCTCGTGGCCTCCAGAGGTGGTTAAGGAGTAAGTGAAAACATTTGGCTGGGGATCAGCGATAAGTGAGCCTCTCCTAGCCTAAAGACCTGTTTGTCCATAAACAACCTAAGCCCCTAAGCACTCCAGGAAGGTTTAGATCTGATCCTGACCGACATTGTGGTTGGTTAAGCTCAGTTCCGACACTTGGCATCGTGGCTGGTTCGCTGAGCCGGCATTCAGAATCCACAAATGATTCCAACTGGGTCATGGGGCGGGTAAAGCCCCTCTTCTCACCTGCCTCAAGGTGGGAGCTCTCTGTACTTCCTTCTCTTTCCTTCTCTCAATCTAATAAAATCTCTCTAACCCTTAAAAAAACAAAACAAAACTGAAAACAGGGCTGGGAGAGATGGCTTAGCAGTTAAGGCATTTGCCTGCAAAGGCAAAGGATCCCGGTTCAACTCTCCAGGACCCATGTTAGCCAGATGCACAAGGGGGCGCATGCATCTGGAGTTCGTCTGCAGTCGCTGGAGGCCCTGGCGTGCCCATGCTCTCCCTTTCTCTCAAGTAAGTAAATAAAATATATTTTAAAAGTGAAAACAATTGGATTATTATTTTTTTTTTTTTGCAGCAAATCGCTCTGTGTGGTGGTTTGAATCAGATGTCCCCCATAAACTCATGTACTTTCAATGCTTGGTACCAAGCTGGTGGCCGTTTGGGAGGTGGAGGCTTGCTGGAAGAGGTGTGTTCCTGGGGCCAGGTTTAAGGCTATGGTAGCCAGTTGCCCCTTGCCAGAGCTTGGCTTACTCTCTTCGGTCCTTTTCCCCTGCTCTGGCAGAGGCCATGCCCAGGGAATTGCTCACACCATGCTTTTTTTTTTTTTTAGTTTGTTGTTGTTTTTTGAGGTAAGGTCTCACTCTGGCCCAGGCTGACCTGGGATTCACTATGGAGTCTCAGGGTAGCCTCGAACTCACGGCGATCCTCCCACCTCTGCCACCAAGTGCTGGGATTAAAGGCGTGCGCCACCACGCCTGGTTCATTTTAGAGCCTTTAAAAAATGACATTAAATAACCTCCAGTGATCCTAAGCTTACCTCTTAAAATCCCCCCCCCCCGCCCAGCTCTTTGGTGCATATTATCTTGTCTGCCTAGGAGTCTGCCAGACAGAGTCAATAGCAGTCTATGATAGAAATGTCAGATTTCCACCTAGAATGCAAGTGGAAAACACAGGGTCTGAATTCACTTGTTCTCTTTTATCCTCCTTCCTCATAACTTTTAAATAAAGGCTATATTTGTTTCTTTAGTTCTGGCTCTTGGCAACCGCCATTTAAAAGAAAGAATCACAGAGCGATTATTAATTTTGCATGAGATCAACTGTAGCTTCAGCTTTCATTTGTGATGCAGTTACATGAAAACAGACTGCATTAATTTCATCCCTCTGGGGTTGCTTGGCAACAAGGCCTTGTTCCAGACCATCTCTTGTTGGCCTGGAGCGATCTCTTTGGGGTATCACTTATGCTGGGGTAATTGGCACTCTATTGCTGTTGCTTTTGTTTTTAGTTTTTTTGAGGCAAACCCAACAGAGTGCTTTTTTTATAAAATGTGAGGGAGAGAGTTGGCACACCAGAGCCTCCAGCTACTGTAATCAAACTCCAGACACGTGCACCCTATGTGCATGAGCAACCTCATGTGCCCGCTCACTGTGCGCCTGGCTTACGTGGGACCCGGAGAGTCGAACATGTGCCCTTACGCTTCGTAGGCAAGCGCCTTAACCGCTAAGGCATCTCTCCAGCCCTGTTGTTGCTTTTTTAATAAGTTTTATTTTTATTTATTTATTTGACAGAGAGAGAGAGAGAGAGAGAGAGAGAGAGAGAGAGAGAGAGAGAGAGAGAGAGAGAGAATGGGCACGCCAGGGCCTCTAGCCACTGCAAAGGAACTCCAGACACATGCACACCCCCCTGTGCATCTGGCTAACCTGGGTCCTGGGGAATCGAACCTGGGTCCTTTGGCTTTGCAGGCAAACACCTTAACTGCTAAACCATCCTTCTCGCCCCCCGCTGTTGCTTTTGAATATGTCCTTGTGGTCCTGATAGTCCAGCTCGTTTCATTCATACTGGCTGTGGTCTAAGCAAGTCCTGCACATGTCAGTGCAGAAAACGAGCTAGGCTCAGATAGCTTGGAATGTATGCAATTCAGGTTAGACAGTAAAGGAACAGAGCCTGAGATGTCTGAGCAGTGGGGCTGAGATGGGGTAAAATTAAATTTTTTTTTAAAAAAAGCATTGCTACATTCTGATTTAGGAACATTTCAAAGCCTTATTAGTAAACAATAAATGCAAGGTTCAGGACAGTACACACAGATGCTAGCTTTTGTGTGCAGGGTGGGGGGCGGTTAGGAAAACCTTTCGTTTGTATGTGAATAAAGTAAAACACAGGTGGAGGGGATGGAGAGATGGCTCAGTGGTTAAGGCACTTGCCTGCAAAGCCTAACAACTCAGGTTTGATTCCCATGTAAAGCCGGATGCACAAAATGGCACATGAATCTGGTGTTCATTTGCAGCATCTAGAGCCCTTGGTGTGCCCATTCTCTCCCTCCCTCCCTCTCTCTCTCTCTCTCTCTCTCTCTCTCTCTCTCTGGCCCTTCACTTCCTCCCTCATTGTAAATAAATAAATAAAAAATTTTAAAAGGCCCAGGAGCCCACCTGTGACTGTGAGGGATGAGAGTGATGTATAAAGGGCAGAGACTAGGACAACACTTTTTTTTCTTTCTTTATTTGAGAGAGAGAAATAGGGAGAGAGAGAGAGAGAGAGAGAGAATGGGCATGTCAGGGCCTCCAGCCTCTACAAACTCCAGATGCGCGTATGCAACCCCTTGTGCATCTGGCTTACATGGGTCCTGGGGAATTGAACCTAGGCCCTTTGGCTTCACAGGCAAGCGCCTTCAACACTAAGCCATCTCTCCAGCCCCCTAGAACAACACTTTTAACCTGATCTCTTTATACTGTATTTCTTCATAAACTAATTTTTAAAAGCGTTACACATAAAGCTGGATGTAAAGCAACGCATCTATCTGTGATTCCAAGATGCCTTAGGCAACAGGAGGCAGAGGTGAGAGAATTTAGAACTGTCTGGCTCACTAGTCTAACATTCCTTCCTTCCTTCATCCACAGCCTGGCACTTCATTTGCAGAGGTAAGAGATTGTGACTTTATAACCAGGAGAAGTGAGGCACACTTTGTTTTGTTTGTTTGGTTGGTTTTTCGAGGCAGGGTCTCATTCTAGCTCAGGCTGACCTGGAATCCATTACGTAGTCTTAGGGTTGCCTTGAACTCACGGTGATCCTCTTACCTCTACCTCCTAAGTACTGGGATTAAAGGTGTGCACCACCACACCTGGCTTGAAGCACACTTTTAATACTAGCACTCAAGAGGCTGAAGTAGGAGGATTGCCATAAGTTCAAAGCCAGCCTGGGCTAGACCCTACCAAAAATAGAGAGAAAGAGAAAAGAAAAAAAAAAAAAACTTTTCTCAAAGAAATACCTCAAAGTTAGTCTCTGATGTCCACATATGTACCATAACACACACACACACACACACACACACACACACACATTTTTTTGAAGTCAGTATTACCTAGTAGAAATCATTTAAAAAATAAGCACTGGAGACGGGCATGGTAGCGCACGCCTTTAATCCCAGCACTCGGGAGGCAGAGGTAGGAGGATCACCATGAGTTCGAGACCACCCTGAGACTACAAAGTGAATTCTAGGTCAGCCTGGGCTAGAGTGAGACCCTACCTTGAAAAACCAAAAAAAAAAAAAAAAAAAAAAAAAAGCTTTTATCTAAAAAGAATTATATGTAATATAAGATACACACACACACACACGTATATTGTGATATAAAGTTCTATAGGCTTTGAAAAACTGTTTAATATCTTGTTTTCATTATTATACTATCATATAGAATAGCTTCACTGCCCTAAAAACATCCCTGTTTTACATGTTCAAGCCTCCTCCACCCCAAACTCTGACGAATACTAATGTATTTACCATCTCTATAGTTTTTCCTTCTTCAGGATTTATATAACTGAACTCATAGAATCTTGCTTTATTTTCAGACTGACGGAAAACTTAGCTATATGCATTTAAAAATCACCCACATTTAGAACAGTTTTTTTTTTTTTTAACATTTCCTCTCTGAGTTTCTTTAATGGATTGATTAACTATTCATGAAGCGGAACACGAAGGAAGGTGCCACACCTTTATTATTGACCTGGCTAACCTGTAATTAAGGAAAATATCGTTCATAGCTAATTGTAATTGAAAACACAGAAGCCATATTTTCTTAAGCATATTACCACTGTCAAGAAAATCAAGAAGAAGATAATGGGGTGGGGTTCACCAAAATATATTACATACATGTATGAAGTTGACAAATAAATAAATAAATACTTTTTTAATTTAAGAAAAGAAGGAAAAATATCAAGGTCATCACAGGTTTTTCCTAGACCTTAGAAAGAAATCCATGTAGTTTAGTCATACTGTACTTACTTTCTCAGTTAACTAAGTAATACAAAAAGGGCATACTTTTTCTTTTTTATTCTTTTTTATTTATGAAAGAGAGAAAGAGGTGGCGTGGGGGAGAGAACGGGTGCACCTTCTTTGGCCACTGCAAACTCCAGACGCATGCGCCACTTTGTGCATCTGGCTTATGTGGGTCCTAGGGCATCGAACCTAGGTTTTTTGGCATTTCAGGCAAGTTCCTTAACCACTAAGCCATCTCTACAGCCCCAATAATTGAGTTTATCCTTTTTTCCTGATATTTCCACAAGTAAGGCCCATGCCATGAGGGTGGGCACTGAAACATGTGATCTACCACATCCGGAACACGGGGGACATGAATAGGGCAAAAGCAATGGTCCTCCTGACAAGTCGGCTTACAGCATCAAAATGTCCACCGAGTTTCTTCATTCTTTTTTTTTTTTAATTATTTATTTATTTATTTGAGAGCGACAGACACAGAGAGAAAGACAGATAGAGGGAGAGAGGGAGAATGGGCGCGCCAGGGCTTCCAGCCTCTGCAAACGAACTCCAGACGCGTGCGCCCCCTTGTGCATCTGGCTAACGTGGGACCTGGGGAAGCGAGCCTCGAACCGGGGTCCTTAGGCTTCACAGGCGAGCGCTTAACCGCTAAGCCGTCTCTCCAGCCCTCTTCGTTCTTCTCGATGGTTCGAAGCCCCATGCTGCCGCTAGTCTCTTCCTCATTTCACGAGAGAGAAGAGTCTGCAATGGCAGCCCACGGCTTCATCTGACAAGTCCTCCGTGTCAAAAGCCTGGGTGTGAAGGTTGTTAACAGGGTTATTGTCGCGGTCTGCGCTATCGCGCTTTTTGTGAGCCAGATCACAAGTACGCTGACGCAGCAGCAACATCAGCTGCCGAGCCACTCACCGTGTGCGCTGGCATTGGAAGGCAGACCCGTGGCTGTGGCTTGCAAGGCATGTGCACTGGACACTAGGTACCAATGGGCTTCTGAGGACAGCGGACTCAAGGTAGTAAAGTATCTTAAGGGCACAACATATCCTTGACTAGTTCTGCTTCTTGTTTTCATTTCCTTTTAGTTTCTTTTCTTTTATAAAAATACTTATCTATTTACTTATTTGAGAGAAACTGAGAAAGAGGCAGATAGATAGATAGATAGATAGATAGATAGATAGATAGATAGATGATAGATAGATAATAGATAGATAGATACATAGATAGATAGATACATAGATAGATAGATAGATAGATAGATAGATAGATAGATAGATAGATAGAGAAAATGGACACACCAGGCCCTCTAGTCACTGCAAACAAACTTCCAGGCACATGTGTCCCCTTGTGCCTCTGGCTTTATGTGGGTACTGGGGAATCAAACTCCGGTCCTTAGGCTTTGCAGGCAAGCGCCTTAACTACTAAGCTACCTCTCAAGTTCTCTTACTTTTCTTACTCTCCCCTGACCTTATACAACATAATTTCCTTGAGATCTAGCCAAGTAACCTCTATATACAGTTTATTCCTTTTTCTTGATGAATGACATTCATTCTATCATATAAGAACCAAAATTTGCTTATCCATTTACCTCTTGTAATTCTGGATGGTTTCCACATTTTAGCAACTATAAAAAAAAAAAAACTGTGATAAAATGCATATGCAGGTTTTTGTGGAAAAATAGGACTTTTTTAAACTATTATTTTATTTATTTGAGAGAGAGACAGAGAAAGAGGCAGACAGAAGGTGGGCGCGTCAGGACCTCCAGCTGCTCCAAATGAACTCTAGGTGCATGTACCACATTGTGGCTTACATGGGTCCTGGGGAATGGAACCTGGGTCCTTTGGTTTTTCAGGCAAGTGCCTTAACCACTAAGCTATCTCTCCAGCCCAGTCCTTTTCTTTCTCAGTTGCTGGGTCACATGGTTAGCGCTTGTTTAGGTTAGTAAGAAATTTCAAACCTGCTTTTCAGAATAGCCAGTTTACATCAGAGTGACAGTTTTTCTTCCTCCTCACCAGCATTTGGTGTCATCACTAATTTTGTTCCGGCCTCCTCACGCATCTGTGCACACTTTATTTTGAAAAGATATGTGTATCTTAAAAGCAATTGAAACATGTTAGTTTGTTTTTTGTTTAAATAACTATGCACAACAATGTTTCAAACAGTAAGGCAAATGCCACGAGTGTGAAAATACTAAATCAATTGAGAAAGAGCAAGGTTTTCTTTCTTTTTTTTTTTTTCATTCAGTTTTAGAGAAGTCAGTCCAGAACCTGTCGGTCCTGTTTTTTTGGGGGGTTCAGTGGTAGCACACCATGGCGGAATCATGAAGCAGAGGGAATTTACTACCTCAAGGCTGGGAAGCAAAGGAGTTGAAGAAGGACCAACCATCCATGAGTGAGAGGAGGCTAGAAATGCCTGCAGCAGGCTCTACAACCTTACAGTCTCTGCAAGCTCCTACTGTGTCCTCCCGGAGAACCAAGCCTCCAGTACATTGGCCTTTAAGGCACATTGAAAACTCCAAACTACAGGGCTGAAGAGATGGCTTAGCAGTTAAGGCATTGGCCTATGAGGCCTAAGGACCCAGGTTCAATTCCCCAGGACCCACATAAGCCAGATGCAGAAGGAGGTGCAAGCATCTGGAGTTCATTTGCAGTGGCAAAGGGCCCTGGTGCACCCATTCTCTCTCTGATCACAAATGCATACATTAAAACAAGACAGACACAGTGGTAGACATCTGTAATCTCAGCACTTGGGAGGTGGCAACAGGATGATCAGGAGTACAAGGATGAAAGTGAGTTCAAGGTCCGCTTAGGTTACATGAGATCCTGTTTAAAAAAAAACAAAAACAAAAAAAAAACCACCTGATGTTGATACAAAGCCTGGGACACTTCTCTTATCACAAGGACCCTGCAGGCTGTTTGTAGGGTTACATCAACTTCACTTCTGCACCTCACTCCTTACCCTAGTAACCTCTTGTTCACTCTTCATTTCCATTAACTCTTTCACTTCAAGTAATATAAATGATTTCAAATGTAATAATAGCGTATGAAACCTTTGGAGATTTTTTTTTTTTCAAATCACTCAGCATCATTCTCTGAGGAGTCATCCAGATCGCTACGCAACGATAGATTTTGTTTTGTTTTTGTTTTATTGCTAAATAGTATGCCGTCATGGGCTGGAGCAGTTTATCCAACCGCTCACCCGTTGAAGGACACTTAGGTTATTTCTGGTTTTGAGCCTTCACAAGTAAAAGTATATAAACATGTGTGTAGATACAAAAAGGTCAAGAATACAAAGCAAAATCTTCCACTCTCCAATAGACAGGCGCTAATGGCTTGGAGCCTGACCCAATTTATGACACTTTATCGAAACAATTAGAGCCTAACTCCTAATGGTCCTGGTGCCTCTGCCTCGCCTCAGATAACCACTCTCGGGGCATCATGGATTTACTGTCTCAAGACAGAGAGCTGCCTTCAACTCTATTCAGAAACAACCCTGCTCAAATGGCCTAGGAGCTGAGGTCAGAGAACTTCTCTCAACTGCTATAATAAATAAATAAATAAATAAATAAATAAGTAAGTAAGTAAATAAATAAATAAATAAAAAGGACCCTAGTCTCCTGTGGGGATTCACTTTCTTTTAGAATTTGTCTGCTGTTTCTGTCCATGGGAGATATATATATATTTTGAAGCAAGCTCAACAGACTGACCTTTTCATTTAATGTGAAAGAGCAAGGGGGGCGGGGGAGGGAGAAAGAATTGATGCACCAGGGCCCCAGCCATTCAGTGGAACTCCAGCCACGTGTGCCCCCGTGCCCATGTGCGAACTTGTACGGTGGTATCACACTTTGTGTGTCTGGCTCATGTGGGACCTGGAGAGTCAAATGTGGGTCCTTGGGCTTCGCAGGCAAGAGCCTTAACTGCTAAGCCATCTCTCCAGCCTTTCTACCTTTTTTTTTTTTTTTAAACCCAAAATGTGTTTATTGGGATCATTTCCCACCCATCTTGACTCAGGCTGCAGTGCTGCTTCCTCCTGAAGGCGCGTGCTTCTGGAAGCCTCACTTTCCTCCCGCAGGCTGGCAGAGGGCAGCGGGCATCTCTGCGGTTTGTGAACGGCTGCAGGCCGCGGCGACGTCACGGCCTGCTGGGCACTTCGTGTCCCTGCTGCAGGAACCGGGCTCCGTGCCGGCCAGGTGCTCCTTGTGTGTTCTCCTCCCTTCATCAGAGGTGAAGGGGAGCCTTGCTGAGAAGCATGCTTCCTAGGGAGGCCATCGCCCCGGGAAACGTGTTTTCTTTTTTAATTTTAATTTTATTTATTGGAACAAGGCAAAGAGAGAGGAAAGAGAAAGAGAGAGAGAGAGAGGGAGAGAGAGAATGGGTGCTCCAAGGCCTCTAGCCAAGCAAATGAACTCCAGATGCGTGTGCCATCTTGTGTATCTGGCTTACTACATGGGTCCTGGGAAATTGAACCTAGGTCTTCGGGCTTTACAGGCAAGTGCCTTAATCACTAAGCCATCTCTCCAGCTGCCCCTCTTAATTTTTTTTTTTTTGTTGTTGTTGTTCATTTTTTCTTTTATTTCAGAGTGACAGGGACAGAAAGAGGCAGAGAGAGAGAGAGAGAGAGAGAGAATGGGCATGCCAGGGCCTCCAGCCACTGCAAGCGAACTCCAGACGCATGCGCCCCCTTGTGCATCTGACTAACGTGGGTCCTGGGGAATCGAACCTCGAACTGGGGTCCTTAGGCTTCACAGGCAAGCGTTTAACCGCTAAGCCATCTCTCCAACCCCAGCTGCCCCTCTTATGAGGCAAGCCCAATAGACTGGCCTTTATTTTTAATGAGAAAGAGAGAGAGGAGAGAGAATTGGTGCGCCAGGGCCTCCAGCCACTGCGATAGAACTCCAGACGCGTGCGCCCCCTTGTGCTTGTGCCACCTCTGTGCATCTGGCTTACGTAGGATCTGGAGACTCGCACATGGACCCTTAGGCTTCGCAGACAAACACCTTAACACCAGAAAACTTTTTTTTTTTTTTTGATGCAGCTCAAGTGTTTTTATTTTTTTTCCTATTTTTTTATTTTTATTTTTTTTAAATTTTTATTAACATTTTCCATGATTATAAAATATATCCCATGGTAATTCCCTCCCTCCCCACCCCCACACTTTCCCATTTGAAATTCCATTCTCCATCATATTACCTCCCCATTACAATCATTGTAATTACATATATACAATATCAACCTATTAAGTATCCTCCTCCCTTCCTTTCTCCACCCTTTATGTCTCCTTTTCAACTTACTGGCCTCTGCTACTAAGTATTTTCATTCTCACACAGAAGCCCATCCATTTCAGAAAACTTTTTTTTTTAATCAGTTCTAGTCTATAAAGTCTTTGACCCCTGTGCCTTGGGTCATTCCTGCCAAGGTGACGCCGCCGTCCTTGCCTCCAGGCCCTGGAAGGCTAAGGAGTTCCTCTTGGAGCCTCTATAAAGGTTAAGGATCTATTCTTCCCTTAGGGAGCTCCCCTAGCATTCCCACATATTGCGAGGACTTCTTATCCTCACTGCTTTCCTGGCCAGGCGCTCACTGTCACAGCTCTTGGGGAGGGCTGCAGAATGTAGGGTGCTCGGGACGCTTCTTTGCACCCACGGCTCCCACTCAACCAAACTTCCTGATCCCGAGACGTACCGGCAGCCTGGTCTTCATTTTCTCCAGGATGGTGAATTCACTTTTCCCTCACAGCTGATTTGTACCCCTTGAGGCTGGCATGGCCTGACTAACCCAACAGGCTAGTTCATCTCTATGAGTTGGGAGGTCTTTTTTTTTTCTTGGGGACATCCTATCTTAGAGCACGCATTGGGCAAGTCAGTGCGGTAAGACGGGGTCTCATCCTAGATACATCTAGGGGCCCAGTGTCCTAAAAGAACACTGTCGGGGTAATTACTGGACTTTCGGCAGGACTCATGAGGGTCTCGTCCTCTGTTCCCTCTGACTTACCCCGGGATGTGTTCTGAAAAACTGGTCCAAGGCTGATCTTTAGGCTCTTATAAAGAAGAAAACTTACTTCCCTTTGTAACAAATATTAGCCTTACTTACAGTCAGGTTCATATTGCTGGCAGAAATCACCTGACCAACAGCAGATTTTGGGAAAAAAGGTGGGGGTTATTTTGGCTTACAGACTCAAGGGGATGCTCCACAATGGCAGGGGAAAATGATGGCATGAGCAGAGGGTGGACGTCACCTCTTGGCCAACATCAGGTGGACAATAGCAACAGGAGAGTGTGCCAAATACTGGCAAGGAGACACTGGCTATAACACCTGTAAGACCGCCCCTAACAATACACTGCCTCCTGGAGGCGTTAATTCCCAAATCTCCATCAGCTGGGAACCTAGCCGTCAGAACACCTGAGTGTATGGGGGACACCTGAATCAAACCACCACAGCCTTTATACCCATTCCCAGATCAAGAACACTGGCCACCTAATGGCACATAAAGCTATAACTGTATCCTACAATTCAGGAACTGTTTTTGTTGTTTGTTTGAGATAAGGTCTCATGTTAGCCCAGGCTGACTGGAAATTCACTGTAGTCCCAGGTGAACCTCAAACTCACAGCGATCCTCCTACCTCTGCCTCCCCAGTGCTGGGGTTAAAGGCGTGCGCCACCACGCCTGTTACAAGAAGGAACTTTGAGATTGATTCCTTATATATAAGCCTTAATGCCTCTGTCACAGGACCCTTGGCTATGGGAGGAACGGTGAATGGGCCTCACTAAATTCTCTTACACTCCTCCTCCTCCCCTAAGCTTAGCTCCTGAGGACGCACTCGTGGTCTGTTCTTGGTGCACACTTAAGTCCTGTTCAACCTCAGCTTCTCCACAGCCCTCAGCTGCACTCCATTTTAGCCCTTGAAATGAGTTTGTTTTTTTTTTTTTTCTAGGTAGGGTTTCAGTCTAGCCCAGGCTGACCTGGAATCCACTATATAGACTCAGAGTGACTTCGAACTTATGGTGCTGTTCCTACCTCTGCCTTCTGAGTGCTGGGATTAAAGGTGTGCGCCCCCGCGCCCGGCACTCCATCAAAATACTCTCCGTGCTTTCCCTCCCCAGCCTCTCCTCCTCCTTTTTCTCCTCGCCCTCCCTCCCTCCCTTCTCTCCATCTAAGGCGCTTTCTCCAACTGCTTCTCCTCTCCCTACCCAGATCCGCTTTCTCCTTCACACACTCACTGAGTAACTTCCTTCGAGAGCTCAGTGAGCAATGAAAAGCTTTCCCCTCCTTCTCTGACAACATTCTTCCTCTTTAAGAGATGACTAAGGGGCCAGTCTGGGGTTACAGAGTGAGTTCCAGGTCAGCCTGGGCTACAGTGCGACTCTATGAAAAAAACAAAACAAGCCAGGCGTGGTGGCGCACACCTTTAATCCCAGCACTCAGGAGGTGGGAAGCAGAGGTAGGAGGATCGCTGTGAGTTCGAGGCCACTCTGAGATTACATAGTGAATTCCAGGTCAGCTTGAGCTAGAGTGAGACTCTACCTCGAAAAACGAAACCAAAAAAAAAAAAAAAAGAGAGAGAGAGAGATGACTAATGGGGAACTTGGCACTCTTAGAATATACGTTTGCTTCCCCATGTCTAACCTGTCTCAAACATGATTCAAACTAGGGCCATTTAGCTAGGATGCCTCCACCTTTATTAGAGAATCGCAAGGGCTCACTGAACACCTGCTACAGGCCCCAGGGAAAATCTCGTGTCAGGTCTTTAGTATGTCCCTAGGCAGACGAGGTGCATGCTTGGGACCCAAATAGAGCTTGGTGGTCAGGTTTCATGACCACGCCTGACACACGGCCTCTCTGGGGCTGCTGACGTCCAGAATGAAAAGGGCTCGCCAAGACCGTATCCTAACTTGTCTATCAGCGGGAACGAAAACGGCAGTCATCGAGTCCATTAACTGTAGAAAGTGTAGAAGGTGTGTGAAAATCCTGGATTCTTCCAATCTAGGCTAGCTAAGCAAGCCATTCTGGCTGACTTTTCTGTTTTTTCTTTCTTTCTTTTTCTTTTCTTTTTTCGAGGTAGGGTCTCACTTTAGCTCAGGCTGACCTGGAATTCACTATGCAGTCTCAGGGTGACCTCTAACTAATGGCAATCCTCCTACCTCTACCTCCCAAGTGCTGGGTTTAAAGGTGTGCACCACCAAGTCTGGCTTTGGCTGACATTTTATAAGCCCGTTTGTATAGTACACAAATGCTTCGAAAACCAAGAGATTTACTTCTTTATGAAAAACAATCACATTTACTTTATTAGTATGCAAAACTGCTTCATTTAATAATATTAAAATTCTGTGTATACCAAAGTATTGTTTTAAAACAATTTCTCTGATTTATTATCCATAAATGTTTAATATGCATAAAAAAGTAAAACTAGCCCAGGCACCCCAGACTACCTTCTCTACTTTATTAGACATGGCCTCTGAGGTGTTCAACAACCAGGAGGAGACTGGAGGAGCTGGAAGGGACAACCTGGAGGAAGACAAGAGACAAGCACACCGTGGCAGTCGCCTCCTCCCCGCCCACGTCAGGGAGTGTTAGAGGTCCACGTGGTACAGCCTAAGGGAACTAGAACAACTTTGGGTGAAAGCACTCTTTCCTGCTTTTATTGTTGCCAAACAGGATATTTCAGCTGCAAGGGCCCAAGGCTACTGGGCTATAGACTTCCTCTGGGATCAAGCCCTGTCTGTAAAGTAGGGGCCACTAGCAGTAAGAATGTTCCTCTTGGCTGGAGAGATGGCTTGGCGGTTAGGCACTTGCCTGTGAAGCCTAAGGACCGCGGCTGGAGGCTCGATTCCCCAGGACCCACGTTAGCCAGATGCACAAGGGGGCGCACGTGTCTGGAGTTCATTTGCAGTGGCTGGAGGCCCTGACGCGCCCATTCTCTCTCTCTCTATCTGCCTCTTTCTCTCTCTGTCACTCTCAAATAAATAAATAAAAATGAACAAATAATAATAAAATCATGCGCCACCATACCTGGCCTGGATAGATTAAAAAAAAAAAAAAAAAAAAAGAATGTTCCTCTTGCCTTCATGAGGGAGGGCCAGCCTCCATCCAAGGACCTCAGGCTCAGGTCAAACCTGAAAAAGAACAACTGCCCCTGACAATCGTGCCTGTCCGGGCACTCTAAGGAGCCCAGTGAAAAAGCGTGTCCCTCACCCTTTGAGGACTGGCAGAACTCGGCCTATGCAAGCTGCGTTCTCCATCTCTATGGGTAAGCCTCTGGGAATCCCAGAGGTGACAGGGCATCAAATTACATTCCTGTTAGACCCTGAGGCTCGGCTTTCAGCCCCGACCACCTTCTCTGGTTTGACTTTCTGGATCCCAGTCCTCCTCACTGGTATTGCCGGTAAGCCCCCCCTAGCTCAGTGCACACCTCTTAAAAAGTATTTTATTTATTTGAGAGAGAAAGAGGCACATAGAGAACGGGTGCTCCAGGGCCTCTAGCCACTGCAGACACATATACTACCTGTGCATTTGGCTTATGTGGGTGTTGGGGAAGTGAACCTGGGTCCTTAGGCTTTGCAAGCAAGTGCCTTAACCACTAAGCCATATCTCCAGCCCCACACCTTTTTTTTTAAGAAGAAACCTATATGATAGACAAATGTCTTTTCACTCATTCTGGTCCTTCCTAGCTGTCCCATTGCCCTTTAAAGATAGCAGGTATTGGGCTGGAGAGATGGCTTAGTGGTTAAGCGCTTGCCTGTGAAGCCTAAGGACCCCGGTTCGAGGCTCGGTTCCCCAGGTCCCACGTTAGCCGGATGCACAAGGGGGCGCACGCGTCTGGAGTTCGTTTGCAGAGGCTGGAAGCCCTGGCGCGCCCATTCTCTCTCTCTCCTTCTACCTGTCTTTCTCTCTGTGTCTGTTGCTCTCAAATAAATAAATAATTAAATAAAAAAAATAAAGATAGCAGGTATAAATTTAGGACCTATTTAAGTCTCTTTCAGACTGCAGAAGCGCATCATTTTTTGTTTGTTTGTTTGTTTTCTTTTTTTTTTTAATTGGTTTTTCGAGGTAGGGTCTCACTCTAGTCCAGGCTGACCTGGAATTCACTACAAAGTCTCAGGGTGGCCTCAAACTCTCAGCAATCCTTTTACCTCTGCCTCCCAAATGCTGGGATTAAAGGCGCGTGCCACCGTGCCTGGCTGTGATTTTGAGGTAGGGTTCCACTCTAGCTCAGGCTGACCTCATACTCACTCTGTGGTCCCAGGCTGGCCTTGAACTCACAGTGATCATCCCACCACAGCCTCTCAAACTCTGGGACTAAAGGCGTGCAGCACCATGTCTGGCCAGCACAGAGGCTCTTTTTGTACTCCTAACATGAAATTCCCAATCCCATCATAACCCAGGGCCATTGGGGCATCAAAGGACCTCTATATAGTCTCTAGTATGGACTTTCCCATCATCCAGGTTTCCCCCGAGTTACGGGATACCTCCATTCTGGCTGCCTATTAGCAGTCACTCCTGCCACAGTTACTCTTAAGGACCCTAACAACTTTCCTCAAAGGCCCCAGTATCTTTGAAGCCTGAGGCATGAAAAGACAGCCTCTCTTAGATAAATGTCTGGCTGCTGGGCTACTGTGTCTGAGTCATTCTCTATGTATCACCCCTAGCCTGACAATAAAGAAGTCAGATGAAGCCTATAAATCCTATAGAATGAGGACCCGAGTGTCATAAACAAGGCTGCATTCCCAATCCAATCCGCAGTTCTGAACTCTTTTGAGATAGGTACCCTCTAACACCTCCTAGTTCATAGTGCTAGATCTTAAGGATGCCTTTTCAATTTTTTTGTATTCTCATCCATCTCAACTCTCAGTTCCTTTTTGCCTTAGAATTGTAGGACCCCACCCCCCATCCAGGTTTCTCAGCAGTTCACCTGGACTGTTTTATGATGGGTCTTTTTGTTTGTTTTGTTTTGTTTTTCAAGGTAGACTGGCCTGGAATTCACTATGTAGTCTCTGGCTGGTCTTGAACTCACAGTGACCCTTCTACCTCTGCCACCGAGTGTTGGGATTAAAAGCGTGAGCCACCGAGCCCAGCTTAGGTCAGGTTTTGAGATAGCTCCCACCTCTTTGGACAGGCCGTAGCCAAAGACCTGTCGTCCCTTACATTTCCCCCTGGTTGTAGCATCCCTCAGTAGTAGGTGACTTCTTGGCCTGAAGCTCAGACATAGCCACCTCAGATGCCAATGCAGTGCCAACTCATCCAAGGTGCTGCAGTTCCCTTCCGATTGCTGGGGTTAAGCACGTGACCAAAATCAGGCAATGGGAGGAAAGTTTTTGTTTTTAACTTGTGCTTACAGTCTTGAGGGGAAGCTTCATGATGGCCGGTAACAGCCTGGCATGAGCAGAGGCTGGACGTCATCTCTGCCACAAGAGGTGCCAAACAGCAGCAAGAGAGTGAGCCAGGCGAACATGGGCGATGGTGGCAGTTTGACTTGGGTGTCCCCCATAAACCTGTGTTCTCAATGCAATTTGGGAATCGAAGCCTCCTGGAGGCAGTGTATTGCTAGGGGCAGGCGTCTGGGTATTGTAGCCAGCTTCCCCTTGCCAGTGTTTGGCATATTCTTCTGTTGCTCTTGTCCATCTGATGTTGGTCAGGGGGTGATGTCCACCCTCTGCTCATGCCATCGTTTCCCCTGCCATCATGGAACTTCCCCTCGAGTGTGTAAGCCGAAATAAACCCTTTTTTTTCCCCCACAAGCTGCTCTTGGTTGGGTGTTTTCTGCCAGCAATGTGAACCTGACAACAAGAGCAAGCTAGGACTAAAAAACCTCAAGGTCCACCCCAGCAACACATCTCTAGCATCAGCAGGGAACCAAGCATTCAAAACACATGAGCTTATGGAGGACACGTGATTCAAGCCACCACAAAAGGTAAGCCTCATAGAGATGTAGGATTTCTTTCTCCCTTAAAGGCCCAACCTTCCAAGAAAAGGTCCAGTTGCTGGGATTTGTGCTAATCTTGAGCACAAGGAGCCTTTCTAGTCACTATAAAGTTCTCACTTTAACCATGGGGACCCCTGCTACAAAGCAACAAGGACTTTCTTGCGCATGGCGGGGTTTTGCCGAATTTGGATTCCTCATTTCACCTGATAGCTAAGCTTCTTTATAAGACCCTACAGGAGTCAGAGGAACAGCCATTAGACTGGGCTCTTGAAAGGCCATGGGCCTTAGATCTCCTAAAATAGGAGCTCACCTCCGCCCCATGAGCTCTCTCTGCTTTTCACAAACCCTTTTCTCTGTACGTCTGCGCACACAAGGGGGCGGCACTGGCAGTCTTAACCCGAACTCGAGGGCCCCCCTGGGTCCATTCACTTATCCCTCTAGGTCATTGGAACTGGTGGTGGTCCCCTTACCTCAAGGCATCAGTGGCAGTGGCTCTCTAGCCATCTAGAGGCATCTAAATTAATTTTGGGACAGACTGTGACAGCTCACATACCTCACAAGGTCTTTGGAAGCTTTCAAAGGCCTCCCGCTGGATCTCAAATACCAGAATCAACACTATCAGACTCTTCTCTTACAAACCTCAGAGCTGACAGCATAAGCTTGCCAGACTCTGAATCCCACAACCTAGCTGCTAGATGGAAACCCAGAAGCCACACTAAAGCGTCCTTACATAGAGGCAGTTGGTCTTCCCTACAGCACTAGGGCAGATCTACAAGATCTGCCACTTGGGCCACCTAGATCGCCTGCTTGCCACATGGGAGTACCTTTTCGGAGGCAGGACACAGGCTTTTGGAGCACATGGCAGTAACCTCAAAGACCTCGTAGAGCATGGGTCCCTTCTGGGTAGTTTTCAACCAGCCCGAAGAGCAAAAGCAGTTGTTCTCACTGTAGCTCTCCAGCTGCAGGCTGGAGGGAGATTTAATATTGACATGGGTTTCGGCGGCTCTTTTCATGTGATCCATGCCAGTGTGTGTGGCCACCTGGAAAGAAAGTGGCCTCCTTGCTGCCCACAATACCCAGACAGTCCTGCTAGAAGCCATCTGACTTCCAGTTCAGGCAGCCTTCGTGCGCCGTGAGGCCCTCCGGAAGGATGACCCTGACAGTCCTCCGGCAACGACTGAGCCGCCGAAAAGGCCTCGCAAGCATTGCGGAGCCCTCTGCAAGCTGCCTTAGCTCCCGGTGGACGTTCACGGAGCTCAGAAAATACACTTCTGCTCCCCGTGGAAAACTCTTAACGGTTTCATCAGGCCACACCTTTGGCCTCAAAGCCCTCCAAATTCTAATGTAGCTTCTTTTTACAGGAATTCTTTCGACCTTGTGGTCCATTTCCAAAACCCCGCTCCATCTGTAGTCAGGCCAGTTCTTAGAGGAACCCCCGGGCTCTCTCTCCTTTTACAGCTCGTCCACTGTAGCGGAAATATGCCAGAGGAAAATCGGCGAATAGATTTCACGCGCATGCCCCATGCTAGGGACTCAGTTATTTAATAGTTCTAGTGGATACTTTAACAAACGCAGAGAAGCATTCTCTCTAACATAAAAAGGGTCTCAGAGTAAAACCACTGTCCTTTAATCTCAGTGCCTTTGGAGTCCTTCGTGATAGGCCTGGCTCTTTCTCCAGGCAGAGATCTTATCAGATCCAGAAACTCATTTCCTGTCTCAATTTGTGATATCACTGGAACAATCAAGGCCACCACAGAGTATCAAGTGGAGAGACTGGGTCTTTTTTTAAAAAAAGATTTATTTTTATTTACTTATTTATTAGAGATGGAAAGAGAGAGAATGGGCATGTCAGAGCCTCTAGACACATGTGCCACCATGTGCATCTGGCTTACATGGGACCTGGAGAATCGAACCTGGGTCCTTAGGCTTCGCAGGCAAACGCCTTAATCACTAAGCCATCTCTCCAGCCCTGGATTTATCTTAAAACTCTCTTACAACATAAAAGATCACTCAAGCTTGACTGGACCAGGCCCTTGTTACATCTTCCTACCTCCAGCTGCAGTCAAGCTTCAAGGTCTGTCACCGTAGATTCATCTGTCTAGAGTCAAGATTGCTTCATCCTAGAAATCAAACAACCTGCTTCTGTGAGCCCCTTAGAGAGCTTCATCTCTTCTGGCAAGACCCAGGGAAATCCCACCCACAGACACCTTCATACCCCGGCAAGCAGCCAACTCTCCCTCTCTCTCACCTCACTGAGTTCTATGGCATGGTTTGACAAGCTCTCTCCTCTTATTCTCTTGATGTCCTTCAGGAGTCAACTCAGTTTGGAGAATTCATCTTAGAACTGTTTCCTCAGGGAGATCTCTTACTCCCTTAGACTGTCCTTGGCCTGATGTTCACACTTAGCGTGAGTGATAACTCCAGTTTCTGCTTCTATACAGAAAGCCATGTGTGGGGGCAGGGATGTATTGGGGTGCCACTTACTGTCTTTGGCACTCATATGCCTCGGTCTTGAGGAGGCAACCTCACCCCCAGGAAGACGATGCCTTTGGCCTTGCTGCATCTAAGACCCTCACAATCTCACCTCAAGATTATTCCTCTCTTTCTGTTTTGTTGTTTTGTTGTTTTTATAAGAGAGAGAAACAGGCAGACAGAGAGAGAGAGAGAGTATGGGCATGCCAGGGCCTTCAGTCACTGCAAACAAACTCGAGATGCATGCGACCCCTTGTGCATCTGGCTTATGTGGGTCCGGGAGAATCAAACCTAGGTCCTTTGGCTTTGCAGGCAAGGGCCTTAACTGTTAAGCCATCCCTCCAGCCTTATTCCTTTCAAATAGCAGGACTCCTAATATGTTGTCTCCTGTCAGCCCTCCCTGACGTTTACAGACGTCCTGGCTGGGATGGCTCTGCAGCTCCGCAAGGGGGCTGTGACCTCTCTGAGCTCCGACAGCCCCTTCCTTATGGATTTCAGTTCTGCTCTGTGTTTTTGGTTTCTGCTTACTTAACCCTCTGATATGATTGGTATCTTCCAGATTATTGGCTTTAAACCCCAGTGATAATCTCTCAAGGATATTAGCCACCACCATTTACATCAAGACCTGTGTCCCACCACCGAACCTCTACGCTTCCAAGCAATGTCCCGATGCAGCCTTGAACTTGCTTGCAGAGCAGGGCTCTCTTGGTGATGTGAGTATAAAATGCCCACCACAGCTTCAAGTGTTTGTGGTTGCTTTGTCCCAGCTCATGGAGCCTTTGGAAGGCCAAGGCTTGCTGACGGAGGCACATCGTTGGGGCTGGCCCTTGAGATTCAGTTTCTAGGTATCTGAACTGCTGTTCAGAGCTAGCTCAGCCAGACACTTCTCTCCCTAAGCTGAAGTATGAATATGCGAGGCAGTAACTGGCTCTGCCATGCTTTCTCCACCATGACGGAACGGCCCCTCGAAGTAGTGAAGTCTGAAATAAACCCTTCCTGCCTATGAGCTGCTCCTAGTTGGGTATTTGGTCCCAGAAATTTCAAGGTCGCTGCTATACTTTCCGGGAAAAAAAAAAAAAAGGAAAGAAAGAGGGAGGAAGAGATACGGGAGGAAGGACAGAGGGAGAAAAGAAGGGAGGAAGGAAAGAAGGGAGGGAGACAGGAAGGAATGGAGGAAGGGAGGAAGGAAGAAAGGGAGGGAGGGAGGAAGGAAGGAACACAAATTGAAAAAATATAATTAAAACAAATACTTCTCGGGCTGGGGCTGGGGCTGGAGAAGGGCCTTCTCTGCTTGGCCAGCAGCCCTGGTACTTGGCTCATTCCTATGGGACATGTCCCCGTGGGCACCGACGACCATGAAGGCTGAAAACGAGGCTCACCTCTTACTGCGTACCACAATGACAGGGTCCCCAGTCCCCAACAGCCCTTTGAGGAGCTGCGTTGCAGCTGCCTGCTTATTGCTAGGACAAAGCAGGTGACGCCAGCTCTTTCGCCCCATTATTCCTTCTATGAAACGCGGTACACACAGAGCCTGTGGTAAAGCTTTCACCCCATTATTCCTTCTATGAAACGTGGTACACACAGAGCCTGTGGTCAAGCTGGGCCCCTTCTTAGCACCTGTGTCCTCGCTGACTGAGCTGCAACACGGTCATTTCCCCGTCTGACGTGCATCAAGCCCTTTATGCCGTACAGCCCACAACCCCATCATCCACCAGCAATGCCCACCAGGGCGCCCTGATGTCCTTGCCCAGTTCGGGAGCAGTTTCAGAAGACAAGGGATCTTTACCCTTTTTGTCAATGATTTGATCTTGCTGATCAGTTGGGTGAAATGTACAGAAGGAAAAGGGACCAGAAATAAAATGCAAGTCCACCGCTCTCTAGCAGAGGCACCCGGGTAGCTTGGAGCCTGACCCGTTGATTTGTGGTGCTCTAGCCGAACAATTAGAGCCTAAGTCCTAATGGTGCTGGTGCCGCACCTAAAACGGCCGGTCATGAGATTTACTGCCTTACTGCCTCCTTCAACCCTGTTCAAATACAAGCTCGGTCAAATGGCACAAGAGCCAGGCGTGGTGGCACACACCTTTAATCCCAGCACTCGGAAGGCAGAGGTAGGAGGATCGCCATGAGTTTGAGGCCACTCTGAGACTACAGAGTGAATTCCAGGTCAGCCTGGGCTAGAGCGAGACCCTACCTCAAGGAAAAAAAAAAAAAATGAAAGCTCAGGAGACAATGCCAGATCATTCTCCTAACTGCTGTGAAAAGGACTCCAGACTCCTCTTGAGGGGTTGGCAGCTCTCTTCCGCTGAGAAGCTGCCCACTGTGGTTCTGTCTATAGGGTCTGTGCTAGTTAATCTAAATTGTCAACTTGATGGAATCTAGAGTCATGGAAAGAAATATCTGGGCATGTCTGTGAGACCCTACCTCGTAAAAAATCAAACAAACAAACAAAAAGTGCTAAGTGGCAGCAGTTGCTTTCTCAATGCAGGGACTGACTGGTGCGCATAGCGCATAGCCTCAGGGCGATGACGGGTAACCCCACGGAGGACCCTCAGTAGAGTGGGGGCCAAGCGGGTGAGGGGAACAAAGGACGGTAACTTGATTGGAATATACCCGATTTGCAGGATGCTCCTCTAGTAAAGTTCCCAAGACATCTTTTTTTGTTAGTTTGTTTTTATTTTTTTGGTTTTTTTCAGGTAGGGTCTCACTTTAGCTCAGGCTGACCTGGAATTCTCTATGGAGTCTCAGGGTGGCCTCGAACTCACGGCGATCCTCCTACCTCTGCCTCCCGAGTGTTGGGATTAAAGGTGGGCGCCACCACGCCCGGCTCCAATACATTTTTTTTTTTTAAAGAGAACCTCTGACACTCTGAATGCGTCTTTGCAGCATTATCAAATACGTTCTTCTAACATTCCTAGATCCCTGGATTTCCTATAATATAGTAGTTAGGGCTAAAGGCTTTGTTAGCTTCAGGTTAAATATTTTCAAACAGAATCGTTCACGGGTATTAGAGACATCTTTGTTCCCTCCGCCCCACTGTTTGTTTGTTTTTTTCTTGTTAGACTCTCTATAGACCATTTTCTTGCTTTCTTTTTTCTCATTCCATAAAGGACTTCCATATCGGTGCAAACAATTTCAAGGAAACTTTGGTGTATCAGCTAGATCCTGACGCCACAAACATTAACGAGGCACTTTCTGTCCCAGAGAGTATGAATGAATGAAGTGGCGGCACCCTTTGTCGTCCATTAAACAGTTAATACCTGCTGTAAGTAGCCCATTAAGGCACACACCTTTGCCTCCAAGAAGTTTATGGGGTCCTGTGCAAGACAGATATTCAGTAAAGAGAGAATCCAGAGACAGTTTGTGGAAGATGCTGTTAAAAACCAAGAGCACAGAAGGTATGACTAAGTGCGAGATAGAAGCGTGACCTGGAGCAGGTGTCATCTGAGTTGAGAAGTGAAGAGTGGGCAGGCATCACGGAGGCGACAGGCAGCATGTGGCAGGAGGAGAAGAGCCCTGGGAGATGGAGCAGCCGGAGTCGGGTTACAGCAAGTTCACTGGTGGGCAAAAGTCCCAGGGATGAAGTCGCGTGGGCCCCAGCAGACTATGAGCTGGAACCTGAGAACTCTGGCCACACTGAAAGGCCACTCCAAGCAGGGGAGAACACGGGGAAGCTGGGGAGACCCATATATAATGAGCGGATTGTCAGAATTAGACGGGGATAAGGATTATGTTCAAGAAAACAATGAGGGCTGGAGAGATGGCTTAGCGATTAAGCACTTGCCTGTGAAGCCTAAGGACCCCGGTTCGAGGCTCGGTTCCCCAGGTCCCACGTTAGCCAGATGCACAAGGGGGTGCATGCATCTGGAGTTCGTTTGCAGAGGCTGGAAGCCCTGGCGCACCCATTCTCTCTCTCCCTCTATCTGTCTTTCTCTCTGTGTCTGTCACTCTCAAATAAATAAATAATTTAAAAAAAGAAAACAATGAAATATTCTGACCAAAAATTAATTTTAGTCCTATACATATTAACTTCTTATGTATTGAGGATAGAAAACAAATTTAATATATTTTATTTATTTATTTGAGAAAAAGGGAGGGAGAGGAGTAGGAAGAGAGAGAGAATGGGCATGCCAGGGCCTCCAGCCTCTGTAAACAAACTCCAGATGCATGTGCTCCCTTACGCATCTGGCTTACATGGATCCTGGAGAATCAAACTGGGATCCTTTGGCCTTGCAGGCAAACGACTTAACCACTAAGCCATCTCTCTGGCCCAAGGATAGAAAAATTCTAAATCACATTGACTTGGATTAAAAAAAGGGGGGGTGCTGGAGAGTTGGCTTAGCAGTTAAGGTGTTTGCCTGCAAAGCCAAAGGATCCTGGTTCAATTCTCCAAGACCCATTTAAGCCATATGCACAAGGGGGTGCATGTGTCTGGAGTTCAGTTGCAGTGGCTGGAGGCCCTGGTGCCCCCATTCTCTCTCTCTCTCTGCCTCTGCCCCTCACTTGCTGTCTTAAAATGGGTAATTTTTTTAAAAAAACACCACAGGAGCTGGGGAGATTGGGTCAGTAGTTAAAGGCACTTGCTCATAAAGCCTGCCAAACTGGGTTCAATTCTAGCACCCACGGGAAGCACAAAGTAATACACGCATCTGGAGTTAGCAAGAGGCCCTGGTGTGCTCTCTTTCTCTCTCCCCTCCTCAATAAATAAATAAATATTTTAAAACACCAGGCAGACAAAAACGTCTTCACCATGGGCTGAGGATGCGGCTTAGTGACAGAGAGCCCTTGCCTAACATGCACAGGACCAAAGCATGATGTGTAGAGACCTAACCAGAACGGAAAACTCCTTCAGAATTATAGCCAAGCGAAACCAGCAGTGTACGCTGTCAGCTGAAAGAACCGTGGATCCTGGGAGAAAAGACAGCCTTTTAAAACCTTTTACTCTTTTCCACTTACCTGAATATTCAGGTCATACTGAGGGGCTCCAACCGCTTCTCTACTAGAATAAACAGCCTTACTATTTATTGTTGCTTCCAGTAGTAATTATCAATAATAGAAAACAATTTTTCCCCAAACCATTGGAGACGGAGTCAGTTCAAGGTTACTGACACCAAAGCACGTGTCACATAGCACTGCTCCCTCTAGCCTTCCCTTTAGAGGACAGAGGTAGGAACAAGGCTTTTTGCCACGTGAACGCAAAAGAAGAATAGACCCGCTTTCAGGATCACAAGGCACTGGAGTGATGTCAGCAGGAGGTTAATTGGCCCAATATGAACGGTCTGGTTATTTTTAGATGCTTAAAGGAGACTCTTGTGGTCAGAATGTTCTAGCTCCATTGTCTTATCTTCTAGGAACAGAAAGTGATGGTTTGAGGTAAGAAATGAAAGCATTGGGGACCTTTAGGGGCAGGCACAATGGGGTACAAATGAGAAACAGAGGAAGAGGACTACGAGAAGCGAAAGGAAGGAGAAGTTCTATGTGGGGAGGTTTGCTGACCAGACGTTGGCCCTATAGTCGTGGCCTCCCAGGTGCCTTGCACAGAGCCGAACAGAGAGTCTGTTAAAAGTTCTGTCCTTCCATGCACTCTGGGTTTGTCAGAATATAATATCTGAGGGCTTCTGGTTAAGATGGCAGCATAGAAACCATACCAAAGCAGTCTAGGGGAGAAAAAAAAAAAACCCTCCAAAATACACTCTTCTACTAAAAAGTGAGGTGTATAAGAAATCACCAATGGCAACAGAGAAGTAGGAGAGATCCAGAGTCCACACAGGCGGGCAGAAGCGGCTCCAGCAGCAGCGGCTCCAGGACCTGCAGGGCCACAGCAGCAAGGTTCGGCTTGGGCTGCAGGAAAAGCTAGGTGAGGGATTTTCCACTCACACCGGAGCTCTTCACAAACTCAAGAGAACCATAGCTAACAATGGAGGAGCAGATCACAAGGTAGAGGATCACATGGACCAGTGGGAGAACTAGGGCCACCATCCACAGCCTCCTCTCCCTCACTGCCAGTGTGAGAGCCAGCAAGCAGCAGAGACCAGGAGAAGGGAGCTCACAGCACCCAGCACCGGTGACCAGAGCAGCCATCCAACAACGCAGCCAGCCTACCTGAACCCGCAATGCACCAAAGAGGGACCCAAGCAGGAGTGCAGAATAACTGAGACCAAAATCATCCCAAAAGGGAAGGGTCTCACGTGGTCACAAGCTGACTTGGAACCCTCAACAGATCAGAAATTTTAACCTCCTTGTTGTCAGGATTAAGGGTGTGGGGCACCACATACCCTAAGGGACAGTGACATTGTTAGAGCATCTGGTTGTCATAATACCAACTCTTGCATAAATACTCTGTGCTGCTTTTCATTGAATATGTACATTGTTTAGTTAAATTTTAGAATTGCCATGAGTTCGAGGTCACCCTGAGACTACAGAGTGAATTCCAGGTCAGACTGGGCTAGAGTGAGACCCTACCCCAAACACACACACACACACACACACACACACACACACACACACACACGAATGTTAGGTAGGGAACTGATGAATTTGAAAGTTGTCCTCCCTAACTTTGGTATTATTACCTAATGTTATTTCAATATCTTTTCAACTTAAAATTTTTGACATTTAATTTAAGGATGGAATCTCTGAGTAGAAAATTAGTAGCAGTCAAAATTACATTTTGTGGATAATTACCCCATCTAAGATGACACATGTTTCCTCCCACATACCTCTGCCTGCATATGACCATCTTCTGCATCCTGCATGTGAGGAATTCTGGGAACAGTTCATACCACAGGAAACTGCTCCCGTAACTCATTCTGAATGGTTGCAAGTAGGTTCAGCAGCCAGTCATGTTCAGGAAGAAACAGCCTGGATTGAAAAACCATTCTATCTTCTCAGATCAGGACCAACAATGAAACGTTAAAGAAATCACTTACAACCTCGGTGAAGAGAGCTAGAGGTATAGCTCATGGCACATCACCTGCCCTTTGAGACAGGCCCCCCTAAACTTTCACCCAGAAGGCCAAGCAAGCAGCTAGCATGCTGAGCTCTAGGAAGGGGAGACCCTTTCCTCCTGTAATAAGACTCCCTCCCTCGTTAGTGCCCTGGGGCTCTTGGGCAGCTGGGCACTTCTCCCCCATGACACTTGGAGACTTTCTGGATTTCCACAAAACCCAGAATGTTACTAAAAAGATTGAGTCTTTTCCTTCTTCCATGTTTGTAATTCAAAGTAAGTAACACTTCAAAATTCTTATTTTTCCTATAATTATTGTGTTCCATGCTTTTGCTATTTAAATTTTTTATTTTTACTTTATATTTCGGTTTTTCCAGGCAGGGTCTTAACTCTAGTCCATGCTGATATGAAACTCACTCTGTAGCCCCAGGCTGGCGATGAACTCATGGTGTTCCTCCTACCTCAGCTTTCTGAGTGTTGGGATTAGAGGTGTATGCCACCACCACACCCGGCTGATACTTATTTTTTTTTTTTTTAATTTGAGAGCCACAGACAGAGAAAGAGGCAGAGAGAGAGAGAGAGAGAGAGAGAGAGAGAGAATGGGCACACCAGGGCCTCTAGCCACTGCAAATGAACTCCAGATGCATGTTCCACCTTGTGCATCTGGCTTACGTGGGTCCTGGGGAATCGATCCTCGAACTGGGGTCCTTAGGCTTCACAGGCAAGCACTTAACTGCTAAACCATCTCTCCAGCCCTAATACTTGAATTTTTAAAAATACTTTATTATTTATTTGAGAGAGAGAGAGGAAGATTGGTTGCATCAGGGCCACCCACCACTGCAAATGAACTCCAGATGCATGTACCACTGTGCATCTGTGACTATTGGAGAATCAAATTTAGGCCATTAGGCTTTGCAAGCAAGTGCCTTTTTCAGCTCAACCATCTTCCCAGCTCCTAAATTTTTAAAAAAATTATTTATTTGCATATGTGTGTGAGGGTGCACTTGCCACTGTTCAAATGAACACTGGACACATGCACCATTTCTTGGATCCAGCTTTATGTGGGTGCTATGGAATTGAGCCCAAGCTGATAGGCATTGTAAGCAAAGGCCTTTAACTACTGAGCCATATTCCCAGTTGCCTTGAAATTTTCTTTTTTTGTTTTGTATTTTGTATTTTTGAGGCAGGGTCTTGCTCCAGCCCAGGCTGACCTGGAATTCACTATGTAATTTCAGGCTGGCCTCAAACTCTTGACGATCCACCTACCTCTGCTTCCTGAGTGCTGGGATTAAAGATATGCGCCACCATGCCTGGCTTCCCTTGAAAGTTTTAAATTCTTTAAAAACGTTCGACCTAGTTAGAAGTTATGTGCTAATTCTGACTTCCTGCATACTTGAGCTCCTGAATGTATAAGGTTAAGAAACAGCCCCACATATTTTCAGTCATTCCCCAAAGAGAACAAGAGGAATGGAAGGAAAGAATTAATCACCACTCGCCTCCACAAGCCAGTACTTTAAGAAACATGTGCAGTTAATTGGCTAAACTTCTAGGTGCAAAATAAAACAGGGTAGCATCTGAGCTACAAACAATGGCACAGGCTGCATTAGCATGGTAACCACTTCTCTCTGATGGCTCACGCAAGGCAACAGAGACGTGCTGGGTCTTGCCCCTCCAGCAATGCTTCCTGCGCTGATTGCCCAAAGGGGTTGAAAGTTGATTTTCCTGGGGTTTAGTGCACAGGTAAGTGGATTTCTCCAACTCTTTAGGGACCTTCAGAACCAAATTCCCTTAGCTTTCCATGCAGGGGAAGTGTTGCAGTTACCTCTTCAATGCTGGCATAAAGCACGCAGTCAAAAGCAGCTGGTGGGGCTGGAGAGATGGCTTACTGGTTAAGGTGCATGTCTGCAAAGCCTGAGGACCCAGGTTCGATTCTCTAGGTCCCATGTAAGCCAGATGCACAGGGTGGCACATGCGTCCGGAATTCGTTTGCAGTGGCTAGAGGCCCTGGCACGCCCATTCTCATTCTCTCTCTGCCTCTTTGTCTCTAATAAAAATATTAACTTAAAAAAAAAAAAAGAGGAAAAGAACAGCTGGTGGGAGCAGGGTTGTTGTTTTGGCTTAGTCTCAAGGGGAAGCGTCATGTTGGCAGGGGACAGCACGACAGGAGCAGAACCTGGACATCGCCTCTGCCACAGCGGATGGACGACAGCAGCAGATCAGTGAGCTGAAGGAACACTGGCAAGCTAGGGGCAAATGAACCGCAAGGTCCCCCTCCCCCAGTGACACACCTTTTTCCATCAAGGCTCCACCTCCCCAGTTGCCATCCGCTGAGGACTAAATATTCAAAATACAGAAGTTTGGGGCTGGAGAGATGGTTTAGCGGTTAAGCGCTTGCCTATGAAGCCTAAGGACCTCGGGTTCAAGGCTTGATTCTCCAGGACCCACGTAAGCTCGTTTGCAGTGGCTGGAGGCCCTGGCTCAGCCATTCTTTATCTATCTGCTTCTCTCTGTGTCTGTCACTCTCAAATAAATAAAATAAACTACAAAAAAAAAAAAAGATTTGTTCAAAATACAGAAGTTTGTAGGACGAGCACAGGCAGCCGCTCAAACAAGCTGCTTCTAGCCCAGTCCAGACAAACTCTCTCTTCCCTTCGTACGCCCAGCCTCAATAGTCCATAGTTCTCACTGAATTTAGATCATTCAACTGTGACCAGAATGGCCCATCAAACTCTACTTATAGCAATGCAAGCCATCTGTACCAGTTTTCTGTTGCTGCACTGACCTTAACAGTGCTAGGACAAAGCACCTCTTTTACTAATTTGGAGAGAGACAGAGAGAGAGAGAGAGAGAGAGAGAGAATATGGGCCCATCAGGGCCTCCAGCTGCTGCAAATGAACTCCAGATGCATGCGTCACTTTGTGCATCTGGCTTTATGTGGGAACCAGGGAATTGAACTCAGGTCATTAGGTCTTGCAGGCCAGCGCCTTAACTGCTGAGCCATCTCTCCAGCCCCAAAGTTTTCATTCTGGCTTACCGTCTCGAGGGGAAACTTCACAATGGCAGGAGACACATGGCGTGAGCAGAGGCGGGGACATCACCTCCGCCCCAGCGGGTGGACAACAGCAACAGAGTGAGCAGAACTAACACAAACCAGAGGTGAAGACACCTCAAGGTCCACCCCCAGTGACACTCCTCTGCCATCAAGGCTCCACTTCCCAAGCTGCTGTCAGCTGGGGGACCAAGCATGCGCGACACAATGTTTATGGGTGGCGCGGGGGGGGGGGGGGCCGGGGGGGGCATCTGATTCAAACTACCGCAGGGAGGGCGCTCTTTGTTAAGACCTGCATTGCATCACCTGGTTTCTTGAAATCACATCCATAAGCATCGATGAAGAGAAAGGCCAGTATTGGGTGCTCCTGACAACAACTCTCCCACTATATATTCACAGCTCCTAATTTAGATTAAAAAAAAAAAAAAAAAAAGACTTCCTGATAGTGGAGGATTTCCCTCCTCCAAAAAAAAAAATTTAAGCTAGATTTCATCTCAGGGGGTGGTACAATATCCAGAAACTAAATAACTGTATCTATCATTTAAATGGGTCGAACACTAGTCTGTGAGGTAACTATAGAAGCAGAAGGGAATTTGAGGAAGGCGACTGCCATCACAAAGTGTTGGGATTCAAGCCAGAGCTCCTGAGCTAAATTTCTCACCTTGAGAGGTCCTTGCTTGGTCAGTGCGGGCCGTCGGCACTCACGTCTGGCCCTCCCTACATGGCCAGCCACAGCAGCCTGCTGCCTGCCTTCTTGCCTTATCGACCGGATTGTGCTTTCCTTCCTGTGCCCGGGATAGAACAGCTGACCCAAAGCAGCCAATAGGAGCCAAGCTTCACTTTGCTTTACAGTCCTAAGGGCAAGCTTCATGATGGCAGGGAAAATCATGGCATGAGCCAACTTTAAAGTATAGAAAAAGTCCTTCCGCATTCTTTCCTCAGACCCCTACTTTTTATTTTCGTTTTATGACACAGAGAGGATAATTAGCAAACCGGGCCCTCTAGCCACTGTAATCGAACTCTAGACACGTGCGCCATCTTGTGTGTCTGGCTTACATGGGTTCTGGGGAGTTGAACCTGGCTCCTTAGGCTTTGCAGGCAAGTGCCTTAACCGCTAAGCCACCTCTCCAGGCCAGGCCCCCCGCTTTTGAGAGCTTTGGCATTCCTTCAGCTATCCCAATGCAGAACTGGCCCAGTGGCAATGGTGGCAATCTCTCAAACAACTGCAGCTGAAACAGGCTCCTGCCTCCAGCTCACAACTTTCATTTCTCTCTGTGCCATATCCTTCTGCTAATACCAGCACATTTCTCCTAAACTCAGCCTTGTACAAATTCTCAAGTCATAGGCAGAACACAGCTAGCCTCTCACACAAACTGCCTGCAACCCAGACCAGACAAGGCTCTTTCTTAACCCCTTAAGCCAAGCCGGAAACAGTCCACAGTTCCTTCTGCACTTAGGTCTTTCAACTCTTAGCAGAATGGTCCACCAGGCTCTGCTTACAGCATGACAAGGCATCTCTTAGGCCCAAGGTTTCAAATAGTTCCACATTCCTCCCAAAACTTACTCCCTAAAGTCCCAAAGCCGCACAGTCAGGTTTCTAACATGAACAACCCGACTCCTCTGGTATCAGTTTTCTGCTGTACTAACCATCTCATTGCTGAGATAAAGCAGCTGACCAAATGCAGCTGATAGGAGCAAAGTCGTTATTTTGGCTGACAGTCTCAAAGAGAAGCTTCATGATGGCAGAGAAAAGCATGACATGAACACAGACTGGACATCACTTGTACCACAGCAGGTGGACGACAGCAGCAGGGGAATGGCCAAGGGTCCTGGCTGTGACACTCCCAAGCCCAACCTCAACGACACGCCACCTCCAGCAAGGCTCCACGTCTTATGTTACCATCAGCTGGAACTGAGCACACAGAACACATGAGTTTTGTGGGGACATCTGACTTAAACCACCACAATTAGGTGAATATTAGACATTGGCAAAATTCAGTTTTGCAGAGTAGCAATCTTCACTTCTTTTAATTCTACTCTGAGGGTAAGGTTAGAAAGGAAGTGTTTTTGTTTGTTCGTTTTAATTTAATTTAATTTTTTTTTTTTTTTGTCGGGCACGGTGGTGCTGAGGTAAGAAGATTGCTGTGAGTTTGAGATCAGTTGAGACTAATGTCAGGTCAGCCTGAGCTAGAGCAAGACCTACCTTGAAAAGCAACGACAAAGTTTGGAGACAAGCTGGGTGTGGAGGCACACCCCTTTAATCCCAGCACTTGGGAGGCAGAGGTAGGAAGATCGCTGTGAGTTCGAGGCCACCCTGAGACTCCATAGTGAATTCCAGGTCAGCCTGGGCTAGAGTGAGACCCTACCTCAGGGGAAAAAAAAAATGGAGGCAAAGTTCCATGTATTCCAGGCTGCAGGTTATCTATCTATATCTATATCTATATCTATATCTATATCTGTATCTGTATCTGTATCTGTCTCTGTCTCTGTCTCTATCTCTATCTCTATCTCTATCTATACCTATACCTATACCTATACCTATATCTATATCTATATCTATATCTATATCTATATCTATATCTATATCTATATCTATATCTATATCTATACCTATATCTATACCTATATCTATATCTATCTATCTATCTAAATTAATTCTCATTCCTTCCAGCAATCTGCTTAGGAGATTAGAAGATAGGAACGTGAATCCCAAGAGCCAACAAGACAATGGATCCTTTTCCAAATTCTTCTTTATGATCCCTTTGGCTTCCCTTCTTTCTCTACAACTAGGTCCTGGCAATTCTCCTCAGGACGCAGTAAGAGAACCTGAGAAAACAACAGCCATCACCTCCCTTCTGCAAGCAGCCAGCAAGGCCACGCAGCACTGTTACAGACCTGCTTCAGGCCTCAGTCCCCAGGGACAGGCGCACCCTGCGCTCTGTTCGGGTGCCCAGCGCGACACCTGGTAGCAGCCTCAGGTTCTTACCCAGTTGTGTTTGGCTTTGTTTGTCTTCCGTGGAAACACAATGTTTTTTTTCCCTCAGTTCTCCATTCACAACAACATGAAGGTCAGATGAAGGACACATACCAAGGGTCTGCAAATACCCATCAGGGAAAAGAGGCCCCTGACGGAAGAGACGTGCGCCTGCTCACTTCCAGAGGTTTGCTCGCTTCTCACCTGCAGAGACACATCGCTGACACCTCCATTTGTTTTCTTGTTTGTTTATTTTTTTTTTTTTTGCCTCAACCTATCCTTCTCAAACTTTTTTTTTTTTTTTTTTTTTTTTTTTTTTTGAGGTAGGGTTTCACTCTAGCTCAGGCTGACCTGGAATTCACTCTGTATTCTCAGGGTGGCCTCAAACTCATGGTGATCCTCCTACCTCTGTCCCCCAAGTGCTGGGATTAAAGGCGTGTGCCCCCATGCCCGGTGTAATTGGATTTTAGTATGCTTTTTTTGGGTAGACAGTCCCTCGGCAATATGGAGCATGGCCATCCACGCTACCTAGAGGCAGAGGCTTGGAGCCATGATGATGAACCACTGGTTGCAGTGGGGACCCCAGCACTTTGGAGGTGCTAGAACTATGGGATGGCTGCCAAGGAAAGCTGCTGGCGCTGGTTAAGGTGCATCTGGCATACAAGGCTGGAGAAGTAGAGTTTGGAGTCTGGGGATTTTGTCACAGGTCCCAGATTCTGGACATGGAGCTGCAGGATTTGATGTTTGCCCTGATTATTTTCTATCTGGCATTGGTGCAGTATTTCCTTGCCATGTCCAATTCTTCCTTTGTGAAATAGCCATTTTATCCTGGGCCCTTATGGGCTGAGAGCATATAATTTGTGTTTTGGACTTTCCAGGGTTCACACTTAAAGACACTGTCTTGTGTCTCAATTGAGACTTTGGCTTTTTCCAATGGTGTTAGGATAAAGACCAGGGGGACTTTTAACACTGGACTGAATGCATGTTGCATGATGAGACGGATCAGAGTCTGCGGGGAGCAGAGGTGGGATGTGGTGGTGGTTTGAACGTGGAGTGTCCCCCACAGCCTCAAGTGCCAGCCTGTGGTAACTTCGCGCCAGCTGGTGGAGCCCTGTCGGAGGAGGTGTGTCACTGAGGGCAGGCTTGAGGTCTAGTACCCAGCTTACTGGTGCCAGTGCACTCACGCTGGCAGCTACCTCTAACCTACTATGGCAAGATGTGATGCTCAGCTTCTGCTCTGCCATGCCATGACAAAACGTCTCCTCAAGACGACAAGCTGCAAGGATCCCTGTCCGTCCACGTGCGGTTTCTGGGTGGTGCTTTGTCCCTGCGGCAGGACGGCAGGTGCTGGTCAGGAAACAGCCAACTTTCTCTCCAGTGCTTCCTGCTACCTCTGTCTGTTACACTGATGGTATAGATCCTTTTAGCATGCTTTCGTATGTTTATAATAGGCTCTCATAAACAAACTATTTCTTCTAATGTGTAAGAAAACATTTAAATCAGTAAATATAAAATACAATTTTTATTCAAAAGTTTTATGAAATGTGGGGACTATATTCAGAAAATAGTTGTTTTCTTTTTAAATTACTGTTTTTTAAAAATTCAGTATAGATTGTAATGGGGAGGTAATATGATGGAGAATGGAATTTCAAATGGGAAAGTGTGGGGGTGGGAGGGAGAGAATTACCATGGGATATATTTTATAATCATGGAAAATGTTAATAAAAATTTTAAAAAACTTTAAAAAATTCAGTATACATTAATAGTAGTTTCTTTTAGTGACCCAGAGTTTGGAGAATAAAAATACCCATGCCTTCTTTTGTGGCTATCACTTTCATGGGATAACTCAAACAGAGCCTCAAGCCAAAGCAGTGAGTGGGTCAGAGACAGGTTTTCTCGCGTCCAGACTTTCATGGGCCGTGAGTCAATACTAATGTGGTAGCAATAGTTCTTTCCTCCAAGGCTTTCTTGAATCCCATTATCTGATAAAATATTCTTTTCAAAAACTTCACAAGGCACATTATCTAAATTCTCCTGGACCACATAGTATAACCTTGGGAATACAAAGAAGTTTTAATAGCTTTTTTTGTCAAACCACACACCTTTTCTAGATCAACCAATCAACTATTCAAAACGTTTTCTCAGGGGCTACATTTGAACTCTTCTGGTCATTGTTTCCTAAGTACTGGGATGGTTTCAATAAAGGAAGAAGCCAATATTTTCTATTTGGGTGTTGGAAAAACTCCTAAAATGTCTCCAAACTGGTTTAGGAGAAAATACTTAACAGAAGACTTATTTCTGACCTGGAATCAACTCATCAGAACTGACATGTTCTATAATCATAAGCCACAATAATAGCCACAGGCTAAGAGATGACATTAAAACACAATGTGCGCGCGCGCGCGCGCGCGCGCGCACACACACACACACACACACTGCAGCCCAAAGGCAAATGGGGTTCCTAAATGCCAGCATCAGATGACCAACTATGCAGTAAGTATCATGGCTTCAATGCACTTATCCATGAGAGAGCTGGATATTTGAAATAGTAAGCAAAATGGACAAAGTCTTTGCCAAATTAACCCAAAGAGGGAGAAGACCCCAGTGAGTGAGACTAGAGACAAAAAGGAAACATCTTAACAACACAAATGAAATCAAGAGAGTCATGAGGACACACTTCAAAAACCTTCCACCAAACTGGAAAAACTAAAAAAAAAAACCTGAATTTCTCAGTGCATATGGCCTACCAAAGTTAAATCAAGAGGAGATTAAAATTTTTAAACAGGGGGCTGGAGAGATAGATGGCTTGGCGGTTAAGGCATTTGCCTGTGAAGCCTAAGGACCCTGGTTTGATTCCCCAGGACCCAAGTTAGCCAGGTGCACAAGGGGGCGCACACGTCTGGAGTTCGTCTGCAGTGGCTGGAGGTCCTGGCGTGCCCATTCTCTGACTCTCATTCTCTCTCTCTCTCTCTCTCAAATAACTGAATAAAATATATTTTAAAATATTTTAAACAGATCTATATACCAAGCAATGAGATTGAAGCAGTAATTAAAAATCTCCTAATTAAGAAAACCTCACTGCAGACTTCTGTCAGCTCCCTGTGGAACTGAGAGCAGTACTTCTCAAACTGTGCCAGAAAAGAGAAAAAGAGGGAAAGCTCCAGCTTCTACGAAGTCGGGGCCACGCTAGCAGCAGCACAGAGACAACAGACAGATACAGACTCTATAAAGAGAGCCGCCCCATCACACCTCAAAAGGGCCCCGGCTGAAACTAAGCAAAATGGGCGAAACAAGCAAGGGTGCTGTTTTCCTGGTGAACTGGATACCAGCACAAGGGGGAAGGAGACCAACACAGAGAAAAATCAATTCCTACCAAAGCAGAGAGCCAGAGCCCCAGAGGCCCCCAACACCTCAGCACTGAAGCAGACCAAAAATGAACCCAATGTGGCTCAGGGAAACTTTGCGGAAGAGGGGGCGGAAAGAATGTCAGAGCCACATGTTGGGTCATGATATGCAGAGACATTTATCTTACCAATAACTGTGGGCTAACTCCACAATGCACGACCCATATACCTCAACAAGAAGGGGCCTGGGGGACGGGGTAGGTCACAGATGAGCCTAATAATGGTACCAAACTGACTATATTTGCTGAATACAAAACTAATCAATAAAAAATTTAAAAAAAAAAAAACTCTATGAAGATCTTCCATGCTCACAGGTTGGAAGAATATTGTTCAAATGGCCATCCTATCTAAGGAATACAGTTACAATGCAATCCTAATCAAAATTCCAGTACCACTCCTGATAGCCTTTTTTTTTTTTTTAAGGTAGAGTCTCACTCTGGCTCAGGCTGACCTGGAAGTCACTCTGTGTTCTCAGGGTGGCCTTGGACTCACGGCGATCCTCCTACCTCTGCCTCCTGAGTGTTGGGACTAAAGGTGTGCGCCACCACACCTGGCCTGATAGCTATTTTTAAAAAGTTATATGCAAGAGAAAAAGACCTCAGATAGCCAAAAATAACCTAGGCAAAAAACATAGTGTTAGTGGTATCATGACACCTGACTCCAAGTCACACTGGAGTCACAGTGATAGAAACAGCATGTTCCTGGCACAAAGCAGATGTGGTATCGATGGAATAGAAGATCAAGGCGTAAGTCGCGACAGCCAGTTAGTTGATTTATGAGCAAGAGGACAAAAACATGCTGGAAAAAAAAAGACAGCATTTTTTTGGTTTTGTTTTGTTTGGTTTTTTGAGGTAGGGTCTCACTCTAGGCCAGACTGACCTGGAATTCACTATGTCGTCTCAGGGTGGCCTCAAACTCATCGTGATCCTCCTACCTCTGCCTCCTGAGTGCTGGGATTAAAGGCGTGCGCCACCACGCCCAGCTGAAAGACAGCATTTTTAAACAAATGGTGCTGGGGAAACTGGATAACCACGTGGAGAGTACAACCTCTTTTAACTGCACACAAAACAGTCAACTGCAAATGGATCCAGGACCTCGGTGTAAGACCTGAGGGAGAAGTGTCAAGTAGGACTTTCTGAATAGGACCCTGTTACCCCAGCAAACAAGGCAAAAATAAACATGTGAGACCTCATGAAATTAAAAGCTATTAACAGCTAAGGAGACTATGAACTGAGTCAAGAGGGAACCTACAGCGGGCGTGGTAGCGCACGCCTTTAATCCCAGCACTCAGGAAGCAGAGGTAGGAGGACTGCAGTGAGTTCAAGGCCATCTGAGAATATAGTGAATTCCAGGTCAGCCTGGGTTAGAGTGAGATCCTACATCAAAAAAACAAAACAAAAAAAATAAAATAAAAGAGAAAGACAACCTACAGACGGGGAAAAATTTTTTGCAGACTAATGGAGGATTAATATTTACAATATATAAAGAACACGAAACTATGCGATGAAAAAAACCCAATGAAAAAAATGAGCCATTAAACTATAGGGTTCTCAAAGGAAGAAATACAATAACCAATACCATTTTTACAAATATTCACCATCAGGAAAATGTGCATTAGACTCCTGAGGTTCCGTGTCGCTGCAGTCGGAATGACTGTCATCAGAACGACAACAAAAGGCAGGGGAGGTGAGGGAACAAGGGCTCCTTCTTCACTGCTGGTGCAGCGCGAGGCGGAGCCCACGTCCCCGATGACGCGGCCGCACAAGCCCACCTTCCCTCCCGCCCACGACGGAGCCCGGGCCTCAGTGATGGGAGGTGAGTGCTTTGCTGTGGGGCTGTACACCCTTACTGGTGAGGACAGGGTTGACAGAGAGAGGGAGGGAGAGGCGGGACATGCGGGCCTCCTGCCACTGCAGACAAACTCCAGATGCATGTGCCCCCTTTGTGCAACTGGCTTTATGTATTTATTTATTTATTTATTACTGGGCAATTTAACCTGGGTCAGCAGGCGTTGCAAGCAAGCACCTTTAACTGCTGAACCATCTCTTCAGCCCTAATTTATTTTTTTTCCTCAATTTTTATTAACATTTTCCCTGATTAAAAAAACATCCCATTGTAATACCCTCACTCCCCCCCCACCAACTTTCCCCTTTGAAATTCCATTCTCCATCATACCTAATGTATTTTTAATTAAGTTTTACAAGTACCCCTTTATAGTCTTTATGCATGCTTAAATAGGAGACCCTCTGCATTGGAATAATGCAAAAGAAAACAAAAGGAAGAGTGAAAGAACCTAGCAAGGACTGCATGGTGGCTTGAAGGTAAAGCGTCCTCCATGGCCTCAAGTGCTGCAGTTGAGCTTTTCCTAGTTAATCCCCAGCTGGTGGGACCTATGGAGGGTGGGGCCTTGGAAAGAGGAGGTGTGTTCATTAGTCTAGACTCCTGGATGCTGAGAGCTGGCTTGCTTTTGCTGTTCTCTCTTTCTCTCTCTGCTGCAGATGTATGGTAGAGTATGAGTCACCTTCCTCTCTCCTGATGAAACTTCCCTTTGAAACAATAAGCTTGAAACAACCCCTTTCCTCCCACAAGCTGCTTCTGGCCAGGTGATTTGTCCCAGCAATGAGAAGAGAGGCAAGGTTTGAATTTGAGAAAATCAATAGGGAAACAAGATTGTTATTTTTTTAAATATTTTTATTTATTTGAGACACACAGAGAGAGAGGAAGAGAGAGAGAGAATGGGTGTGTCAAGGCCTCCTGCCACTGCAGATGAATTCCAACACTTTGTACATTTGGCTTTATGTAGGACTGGGGAGTTGAACCCGGGCCATCAGGCTTTGCCGGCTGCACCTCTGACTGCTGAGCCACCACTCCAGCCCTGAAGCAAGGCTTGGAAGAGGTCGGTGGCTAGGGCCACGGTCACCTGTGCGTCAACAACTCTTCCTACATCTTCGGTTATGCTGGCTGCATCAGGGTGCTGATGCTCTCTTCTACCTCTGAAAGGTTCTTCAGGATTTGGTTGACCTTAACCTCATCAAATTCCAGACACAGAAATTCAGATTCCTGTAAAATATGAAAGGGCGTTTTACAAGGATTGTCCACCTGGCATGATCAAGTTCAAGAGGTCCAGGATCCTAGTCCAGCAAGTCCAACTTATACCTTTATAACTGATGTTTCTCCATGCAAGTCAACTCCACAAAATCCTAAACATCCTAAATGAAAGTGCTTTTACGACAGTGTTTCATGAAAAGCTAAGATGAATACAGATGCCAGTGTTCTCATGAGAAGTACTTCTATCTCCCTTGATCCTATCACAAATTTCAAGGTAAGTGTTTAAGAATTGTTAATTTATAGATGAGAATTCTGAGGCACAGAGAAGTTAACCCGTATCTCAAAAGCAGCAGCACAGTGAGATTGTGAGATCCAGCTCTAGCTGACTTTAACGCCCACAGCACCGCCACAGCACTCAGTGGTATATCAGTGACAGGAAGACTGGTTGGATCTGGGTTAGCTTGGGAGCAAGACCAATTCAGGCTTTGCAATTAATCCAGAAACTGTGAGAAATTTCTTAGGAAACCATAGCTAGATATTTGAAAAGTTAACAGGATCTTAAGATAGCAACAGATATTCCTCAGCCCCCCCCCCACATGCACAACCTCCTTCAAGGGCCCCTCAAAAGCAGCCATTTCAATAAGTGCTGTGATTGGAAAACAATCTTAAGTTGGACAGAATAAGGTCTTTGCAGTGTGGTGGCAGTCACCTTGTGGCAACTCAGCAGTAAGACGTCCACCTGAAACACCATTTTCAAAGAATTTTAGACCAGTATAAATCGTTAGGTCTCATTATCCAACTGCCTTGTTTTCTAGAAAATTAAATTATCTCTAGATTATGTCAAGTGACATATATAATGCCCTTCTGTCAAGGACAGAGTCACAAGGTTATTGCTTTTCTCTACATTTTCCTCTCTAAATGTTGAACAGGGATCAAAATATACTAGCCCAAAGTATCTACTGACATAAGGAATATTTTGAATTGAAGACAACTGAGAATCAACATGAATGCACCATTATCTGATTAAAGGCAGAAGCTTCTCAGAAATGAGGACTGACATAAATTCTTTCCCTGGGGAGATTTATGCTGATGGAAAAGATGGAAAGTTGATGTGAAGACAAGTCTACACAAACTTATGAAAACAGCCCATATATATCATTGTTTTCCCACATATTTATCTTCTTGTCATCTGTTGCCCCTAGTTACTTCATAATTTATCATCCTTTGTTTAAATGGTGCACAGAATTTCAACTCTAACTGCTTTCTTGAATTTTTCTTTTCTTTTCTTTCTGTAAAGGCTTTCTAAATTAAAATACCAACATGAGTAAAACTTGTAATTTTTCTCCTATTATTTTTCTCTTGGTTTAATTCACAGGGGTTGAACAAAGAACCTATGAAAGTGGAAGAGTTTTGTTTCTAAGATACTATGACACTTCCCAACCCTAACCCCCAAAAGGCAGGTAGAGGAATGCTAACATGTACCTTCAGAGGGAGAGATGACACTCTACCATGTGACTCAGTTTATTTATTTATTTATTTATTTTTATTTTCTTAGTTTTTTTGGTTTTTCGAGGTAAGGACTCACTGTAGCTCAGGCTAACCTGGAATTCACTATGTAGTCTCAGGGTGGCCTTGAACTCATGGTGATCCTCCCACCTCTGCCTCCCGAGTGCTGGGATTAAAGGTGTGCGCCACCATACCTGGCAACTCAGTTTATTTTTAAGGGAGGCTAATTCTGAAAGAGCAGCTAGAAAAGACAAAGTTAAACAGATACGTTTTCCTTCCCCTGTCAATCTTTACTATTCTTCCCATGGGAAACAATGCACACTGTCTTTGAGAGACACATATGACCACATGTAACACAAAGAGAGCATGCACGTAAATCTGTTTCATTGGGCTCTAGCTTCATCTAGTCATACTATCAGCATATTTTTTAAACAATTCAAGAGCTTTTAAACTGGTGCTTAACATATACGATTTCCTTCTCATTTTTCATTTCAGGAGGGTGCCCTATAAAAAGCACATTTAATACAGCTGAAAATCTACTTAGAAGTACAGGAGATACGTATCATGCTGGATGGAAAAAAACAAGAAGGAAAGTTAAAGCATTGTTTTTATTTCTTTCTTTCTTTATTAGAGAAAGAGTGAGAATGGGCACACCAGGGCCTCTAGCCACTACAAACAAACTCCAGACACATGTGCCACCTTGTGCATCTGGCTTACATGGGACCGGAGGAATTGAACCAGGGTCCTTAGGCTTTTCAGGCATATACCTTAACCGCTAAGCCATCTCTCCACCCTTGTTTTTCTTTTTAAATTCAAGTTTCTTTATCTGCCTACATTTGGTAAAAATGAGAGATGACAATCCTAAAATTTCTGTAAAGTATATGAGCCAAAAATTTGGACCCCTTTTCCCTTTCCATTTTTAAAGTTCTCTACAGACAGGGTCTACCTACAAGCACCAGGATAGATTTAAACTTGTGATCCTCCTGCCTCAGGTTGTAAAGGGTGTACCATATGACCACGTTTCTTCAGAGAAAAAGATGCAGCATGGGATCTGCCAGAAGCTCTGGGCAGAAGAGCAAAAACCACACCATTATCAAGAACACAGGCCCTGTGATCACAGAAGAGCAAATAAGCACACCATTATCAAGAACACACAACCTGTGATCACAGTAAACACCACATCATCAAGAACACACACAGTGTGATCACAGAAGAAAAAACACCACACCATCATCGAGAACACACTCTGTGATCACAGAAGAGCAAACAAGCATACCATCATCAAGAACACACTCTGTGGTCACAGAGGAGTAAACAAGTACAACATCATCAAGAACACATACTGTGTGATCACAGAAGAGTAAACACCACACCATCATCAAGAACACACATTGTGATCACAGAAGAGTAAACAAGCACACCATCATCAGGAACACACACTGTAATCACAGAAGAGTAAACAAGCACACCATCATCAGGAACACACACTGTGATCACAGAAGAGTAAACAAGCACACCATTATCAGGAACACACACTGTGATCACACAAGAGTAAACAAGCACACCATTATCAGGAACACACACTGTGATCACAGAAGAGTAAACACCACACCATTATCAGGAACACACACTGTGATCACAGAAGAGTAAACACCACACTATCATCAAGTACACACACTCTGATCACAGAAGAGCAAACACCACACCATTATCAGGAACACACACTGTGATCACAGAAGAGTACACAAGCACACCATTATCAAGAACACACAACCTGTGATCACAGAAGAGTAAACACCACACCATTATCAAGAACACACAACCTGTGATCACAGAAGAGCAAACACCACACCATCATCAAGAACACATATTGTGATCACAGAATGTAAACAAGCACACCATCATCAAGTACACACACTCTGTGATCACAGAAGAGCAAACACCACACCATTATCAAGAAAACACACTGTGATTACAGAAGAGTAAACAAGCACACCATTATCAAGAACACACAACCTGTGATCACAGAAGAGCAAACACCACACCATCATCAAGAACACATATTGTGATCACAGAATGTAAACAAGCACACCTTCATCAAGTACACACACTCTGTGATCACAGAAGAGCAAACACCACACCATGATCAAGAACACACACTGTGATCACAGAAGAGTAAACAAGCACACCATTATCAGGAACACACACTGTGATCACAGAAGAGTAAACAAGCACACCATCATCAAGAACACACACTGTGATCACACAAGAGTAAACAAGCACACCATTATCAGGAACACACACTGTGATCACACAAGAGTAAACACCACACCATTATCAAGAACACACACTGTGATCACAGAAGAGTAAACAAGCACACCATCATCAAGAACACACACTGTGATCACACAAGAGTAAACAAGCACACCATTATCAGGAACACACACTGTGATCACAGAAGAGTAAACAAGCACACCATTATCAGGAACACACACTGTGATCACACAAGAGTAAACAAGCACACCATCATCAGGAACACACACTGTGATCACAGAAAAACAAACACCACATCATCATCAAGAACACACACCTTGTGATCACAGAAGAGCAAACACCACACCATCATCAGGAACACACTCTGTGATCACAGGCAGTACTGCAGTGTATCAAATGCAAAAGCGTAGGTGGCCATGTTATTTTTCTCACTACTTTTGTCCCATTTTGCGGTTCTAGCAGAAATGCGCGGGAGCCCCAGTCGCTCTGCCTTGTCATCAGCACTTGGTATTTATGACCAACTTGAAGATGCCAGCCATGCTGGGACTAAGGAGATGACTCGGCAGGCAGGACTGCTTGCTGCTTAAGCACAAGGACCAGAGAGGGCCCAAGACTTTCCAAGTTCAGTTCCCTAGCACCCCAATAACAAGCTGGGCGTGGCCAGCTGTTGAGGCGGTGGGGTGGACACTGGAGAACTATCAGGCCTCGGGTGAGGGAGACGCTATCTCAAGAAAACAAGTCATGTCCTCTGGCCTCCACATGTGAGCTCAGGGCACATGCATCTGCACACACACGCACATGTCACATACACATCATCAAAATACCACACATACAGACTCTACACACACACACGCACAAAGATTTTCAGCCACGCAGATGGTGCTGCTTCATTACCATCGTTTCAATTTCCATTTCTGTAATGACTAATGACGTTGAGTGTTCTATCATCACTCAGACACCGGGTGAAATGCTTCTCTTGATCGCTACTCATTTCTCTGTTTGGTTGTTATTACTAAATTTTGAAAATTCCTTACATATTGTAAATACAAGTAATTTACCATATTTGTTCTCTTCATCTTTGGCTTTTCTTTAAGAACCTTAACAATCTGGAGATTAGAAGTTTTAATTTTTTTGACTCAAACATCTGCGTGACTCTCCTTTCTTCGTCAATCCTAAGCATATGGTTTTCTGTGAGTCTTCATGTCTTTCTTTGTGAAGGTTCCCACAATGTGTAAGACCTGTATTAAATATGCATGTTTTCTCCTGTTAGTTTGCCTTTTGTTTTAAAGGAGGGCTAGCCATGAAGATTATTAGGGTAAGGCAAAGATACTGCTTTTTCCCCCATAAAACTCAAAATCCTATCATTTCCAAGGGCTCTGGGAGAATAGAAGTTAATCAGAGCTGCTAAAGGTCAAATGGCAGAAAGAAAGATAGGTGAATGCCTTGCATGAGCGATGTAAATTGAAGATTATTATGATATTTTCATGCAGGAGGCTTACTTTTAAACAATTTTTTACTTCTGGGAGATTAGAAAGAAAAGCAAGCTTGCCTATTACCCCTCAAAGAGAGCAGTGGGCATGGGAGTAACAGAAGAACTCCCTGTCTAGAAGACTAACTTTGAGTATTTATAAAGACTAAATTCCATTTTTTAAAAAATCTGATATTGAAACTTGAACCTAGGACTTCAGCAATAACAAATGGCTCATCAAATCTGTGTAGATTTGATCTTTATTTGCATCCCTCATCGTCATTTTATAAGTAAGGCAGCTGTAGTCAAAATTCCCCATCCCGTCCCCTGGGAGTTCAGACATTTTCATAATCACTCTCATGTAACTATTTTGACCTCTCCTCCTTCCTCAACCTGCCACGTAGTTATTTGAATGCTAAACAAAGTCCATCAGACATGCACTAGAAGACAGTGAGGAAAATGGGCGGTGCATGGAACAGGAAGACTTCCTGTCCCATGTTTTAGGAAATAACAGAGATTAAAACGGTAAGTAAGGGCTGGAGAGATGGCTTAGCAGTTAAGCGCTCGCCTGTGAAGCCTACGGACCCCGGTTTGAGGCTCGGTTCCCCAGGACCCACGTTAGCCAGATGCACAGGGGGTGCATGCATCTGGAGTTCGTTTGCAGTGGGTGGACCTGGCACGCCCATTCTCTCTCTGTGTCACTCTCAAATTAATAAAAATGAACAAAAAAATGGTAAGTAATTCAAGAGTCGGTTTATCCTTCAGTTTTATCTTTCAGAATAAAACAAGGACAAGTGCTCTTAGTCAATTCAAATGACGCCTGAGAAATGCCAATTTCACACTGCATGAGAAATTCTAGTGTAGGTATATGGTGGGTAGTAAATGGGAAGACTCAGCCACTACGCCTGGCTTTACCAACACTCCTTATACTGTGGCTAGCCACATCCTCTTATTTTCTTCTACAGCTTTTAAAATGCTACCTTAATAACTCAAGTGAGTAGCAGAATCCAAATCCTCACCATGAGCTTTTGAATTACATGGCTATTCTCCTTCTGAATTAGATAGAAATATTAGGTTCGTTTTTACCTTCACATATAACCTATCCAAACCTTCACCCAGAAAAGTTTTTTTTGTTGTTGTTCATTATTTATTTATTTATTTGAGAGCAACAGACACAGAGAAAAAGACAGATAGAGGGAGAGAGAGAATGGGCGCGCCAGGGCTTCCAGCCACTGCAAACAAACTCCAGACGTGTGCGCCCCCTTGTGCATCTGGCTAACGTGGGACCTGGGGAACTGAGCCTCGAACCGGGGTCCATAGGCTTCATAGGCAAGCGCTTAACCGCTAAGCCATCTCTCCAGCCCAGAAGAGTTTTGTTTAAAAAAAAACAAATGAGGTGCCAGGTGTGGTGGTGCACGCCTTTAATCCCAGCACTCGGAAGGCAGAGGTACGAAGATCACTGTGAGTTCGAGGCCACCTTGAGACTATATTGTGAATTCCAGGTCAGCTTGGGCTAGACTGAGACCCTACCTTGAAAAAAACCAAAAAAAAAAAAAAAAAGAGGATATATTATGCTCACCAAACTTCCCTCAAATAAGACTTATGTTTATGCCCATATACTAATGCTACTCTCATTTTTGGCTGGAGAAGCTTCCCTTTTCTGATGGTCGTGACCACTGGGGTGACTCAAAGCCAGAGTGCTGAGAAGTGAATGTGGAGTGCTCAGCACAGACATCTCCATTACTTCTTCCAAGGTTCAGGGACCATTGCAAAGGAGATGGCAGAAAGAATGTAAGAGCCAAAACGGGGGAGTGCTTACAATACTGTCTTCCAGACACCAGGTGGTCTAGATATTTATGCCCTCACAGCGGCTAATGCTACCTACATAAGACCTGAAAAATAGGAGGGAAAATGATAAAAGAGACTAGTTGGAAGAAAGAAGGCATTAAGTGGAAGGGAGACTTAGAAGGGGAAAGGGAAAGTGGTGGGGGAGATAATGATCATGGTATATTGTTTATATTTATGGACCCTGCCAATAAACACATTAAAAGACAAAATGAACCAAACCAGGCATGGCGGCTCAGGTCTTTAGTCATAGTACTTGGAACACTTGGAAGACTCAAGTAGAAGGGTCACCTGCAGTTCAAGGTCCGCCAGGGCTACAGAGAGTTCCATCCAGGTCAGCTTGGGCTACAGTGAGACTCTGCCCCAAAACAAACAACAACAACAAACCAAAAAAATCCACCAAAACCCAAATTTACAACTGCAATAAATGTCATCTAAATGATACTGTCCCTTAAAGAATAGTCGAAACAAAGTAATAGACTGAGGGGGGTGAAGACTAGATGGGTGCTGTGAGCTTTGCCACCTTCTGCCCAGTGGGCCTCACGCCTGACCCAGGAGTAGGAGGCTCAGAACCAAATCTCTTCGTTTTCATCTTCAGCTACATTTTTCAGTTTGTGAGGAACCTTTCCAAAGACAATGGTTACAATGTTACCAACAAGACTGCTCCTTGGTCTGTGAATTCCCAGGATCCATTGGGACTCTCAACACTACTGTGGTCACAAAGTCTGATGTGAATTGCTCTGTCCATAAGGCCTCTGTCTCTGTCCAGTGGGTTAAGGAAGGAAATGCCCAGGTGGCTATGGCAGGAGACCATAGCAGAATGACTGCTGGCCAGGCCTCAGGTAGGTAGGAATCTGGCTGCAGAGCCAGAAGTGACGGAGGACAAGGGCGGCGGTGTGAAGCAATGCGCTGCAGAGATGGGGGCGCCTGCTCTGACTGGGACTGTGGCGTCCATGCCGCCGGTGGCGGGCTGCGCAGTGGCCAGCAGTGCCCTGGGACACCAGCACGGATCAGGAAACACCTCCCGCAGGGCACAGTGGCTTTACTGCTGAGAGCGCGTGGGCTCTTCTTCCACGTCCGGAAAGGTAAGAGGAGATGGCCTGCAAGCCTGCAGGAAGGAGCTGATCCCAATAAGCAGAGTGATCGGGGACAGAGGAGTCTGAAGAGGACAGAGCAGCGCCTCTGTGCAGAAAGACGGGACGAGTGTGAAGATGGCGTCCAAGGCAGATGCGGCTGATCCGCTGAGGAAGGCAAGTCGAGGATGATGATGAAGACCGGAGGGGGGGGGGCAGCCAGCCGGAATTGATCAAGGATGATGACAAGGAGGCCGAGGAAGGAGAGGAGGACACACAGCACTATGAGGAGGACTCTTAAGGACGTAGTGGCCTTTAGACAAATTACCCCTCCTTCCTTCCTTCCTTTCATTCGTTCATTTGTTTGTTTTTTCGAGGTAGGGTCTCACGCTAGCCCAGGCTGACCTGGACTTCACTATGTAGTCTCAGGGAGGCCTCAAACTTATGGTGATTCTCCTACCTCTGCCTCCCGAGTGCTGGGATTAAAGGCGTGCGCCACCATACCTGGCCTGCTTTTAATTTTGATGTCACTTTATGACTTAACAAAAGGAATATTTTTTAAAGTAACAAATTCCAAGTTCCCTTTAAAATCAGCACATATGGGGGCAGGAAAGATGGTTCAGTAGTGAAAGGCACTGGTTGCAAAGGCTATTGTCCCGGTTCAACTCCCAAGCCCCCATACAAGCTAGATGCAGAAAGTGGTGGTGCAAGGGCTCTTCTGCAGTGGCAAGAGGCCTCTGTGCATACGTGTGTGTGCAGGCACACACACACAATCTAAAATTAGTGTATATAAAAAATAGGGCTGGAGAGCTGGCTTAGCGGTTAAGCACCTAAGGACACCGGTTCAAGGCTCGATTCCCCAGGACCCACGTAAGCCAGATGCACAAGGTGACACACGCATCTGGAGTTTGTTTGCAGTGGCTGGAGGCTCTGTCGCACCCATTCTCTCTCTCTTTCTCTTTCTTGTCTGTCTGTCACTCTCAAATAAATATAAATAAACAAAAAAATTTTAAATCATTAACTGTATTTTTTTAGGTCATGGTGGACTACAGTTACAATTAGTGTTGGTTCATATCTTGAATCTCTGCATCCTACTAGTAATTCAAGCTTCATCACACACTTGCCAGGTAAAAACAGCACATATTTTTATAATGATTAACACTTATATAAAAAAGCTGACTGTGTTCCTCTGTCATACATGCTTGCATCTATCTAGACAGAATAGCTTTTATAATGCTGTCTTAGTTAAAATAGCTTGAGTCACCAATTTCTGATGAAAGAGTTAACAAGACTGTCTTTAAAAATGTCCCTTAGACCTATTGGATAAATAAAACACACATGGCTAAGCCCAAAGAGTAAAGCGAAAGGGACCAAGACTAACCAGAGGTGAAAAATCAGTTACTGATCACACAAGGGGGAAAACAAAGCCTGTGAGGGGGGCAGGCAGAAGGGAGGGAGAGGGGGGAGATGTCTGTACAAAGCTGCAGCTTCTAAAGAGCTTCCTCCTTAGTAAAATAGTAAATAAGTTTTAAAAAGTCATTTACCACAAGAGGTAACAAAGATCACATGAGCACTCAATCCAAAATCATAAGACACAGACAGAAAAAAGTGATTATGAGTGGCCACAAATAACAGCAGAATTTAGATATTCAAGAATTTCACAAAATTATTCACAGTAGTCCGACAGTGAACAATAATACATTATTTTAAATAAAGAGTCTGAAAATAAACAATATATATAAATTTTTTCAAGGTGGGTTCTCATTCTGGCCCAGGTTGTCCTAGAACTCACTCTGTAGTCCCAGGCTGGCCTCAAACTCATGACAATCCTTCTACCTCTGCCTCCAAGTACTGGGATTAAAGGTGTGCACTACCATGCCTGACCCAAACAGAATTTCTAAAAGTAAAAATTTGATAACTAAATTAATGTGGTTAATTACTCTGTAACATTGTTTGAAGTAACATAGTTCTGTGCTCTGAACTTGATAATCTGATGAGACTACAAACGTGTTGTTTTGTATGCTAATAATATGAAACTTTATTAGTTTTAGAAAAAGGAATAAATGGGAATCATAATATTTATGCAGCTAATAAGCTTTGTTTCAGTCTGCTAAATGGTGACATTCTTTGCATAGAAATTACGAGGGTAGTATAAAAAAGGTGTAAGTAGGCTGTAATTATGCTGTAGAAATATAAGGAATTGGCCAAATAATATTTTTAAAAATATTTTTATTACTTGCAAGGAGAGTGAGAGAATGTGCCAGAACCTCCCTCCACTGCATGCTCCAATCTGTGCATCTAGCTTGACATGGATATTGGGAATTGAACCTGGGCCTTTAGGCTTTGTAAGCAAGTGCTTAAACCACTGTGCAATCTCTCCAGCCCCCAAGTGGTATTTTAGAAAAGAAAAACAAAACAAATTCAGATGATTTGTCCTATACATGTTGATCTATGTAAAATTATCTTTTAAAAGAACATGTTAAATATCAGCATTGACAGATAAATTTCCATAGGTATGTCCTTATAAACTTCTATCATCAGTAATAAAAATATCTAGAGATCTACACAAATACATGCCTGTTACTGGAAAAACAACTCAGGAGCAGATGTTAATTAGGAGTTTATTGTCAAGGGATGGTCCAGGTGTGACATGTTTATGGGTTATGACTCAACAACAGCTGGTCACACAGGTGTGCCCTTTCAGCTTGCTGCTCTCTTGTAAACTGGGTGCCACTGGTGAGCGATGCTTTATGAGGAGCAGTGACGAGAACAGCATGGGCAGAGATGTGCTGCCACGAGCGCCTGGCCGGAGCAGTGCCCACAACCCAACAGTCTCAAAACTCCACAGGCTCCAAAGGCCCCAGTCTAAAACAAACTACAGCGTTTTCTCTTCCCTGCTGCTTGTGAAAAATCAAGTAACTCAGGGTTAAAAACTGGCTTTATCATACAGAAGCAGATCTTACAGATGCGATTGTCTAGATGTATGCACGTGTACACATTTTGGCAAGGTGAGAAGGTGAGTACCTACAATACAGCCTTACTCTTCCTTTCGAGTGCAGTCTCTACCCCCCACTAAGTATCACTTTTTATCTTTCACTGAGCTTTTTTCTGTTTTCATAACTGAGCTTTTAGTGACTCAAAAGTATGTTTCTGTATTGACATTGGAGCAGGGGAGCAGCTCAGCGGCAGAGCACAGTCCGAGCACCACAAAACAGACAAAAACAAGTCAAAATTAATGAACATCTAACAGTAATTAATGTCACTTAATTAACAGCTAACATTTTTGCTTCTAACATTTTTTTTAAATACCTATGCAAAGCTGTATAAAGATATGGCCAAAAAAAAAGCTGGGTGTGGAGGCGCACGCCTTTAATCCCAGCACTTGGGAGGCAGAGGTAGGAGGATCACTGTTAGCTTGAGGCCACCCTGAGACTCCATAGTGAATTCCAGGTCAGCCTGAACTACAGTGAGACCCTACCTCAAAAATAAAACAATAAAAAAAGATATGGCCAAAACTTACAAGTATAAATGAATAAGACCATTATTTCTAGAGTTTTAATTGCAAATAAAAAATTGGGGCTAGAGGTGGCTTAGTGGTTAAGTGCTTGCATGTGAAGCCTAAGGACCCATGTTAGATCTCTAGATCCCACATAAGCCACACACACAAAGGTGAGGCAAGCGCAAGGTCACAGGTGCACGAGGTGGCACAAGTGTCTGAAGTTCGACTGCAGTGGCTGAGTCCCTGGCACGCCAATTCTCTTTCTCTCTTACTCTCTGTCTTAAAAACAAAAAACAAAACAAAAAAAAACTTAAATTAGAGCCAGACATGGTGGCGCATGCCTTTAATCCTAGCCCTAGGGAGGCAGAGGGAGGAGGATCAATGTGAGTCGAGGCCACCCTGAGACTACATAGTAAATTCCAGGTCAGCCTGGGCTAGAGCAGGACCTTACCTTGAAAAACCAAAAAAAAAAAAAAAAAAATTAAAAACCTTCAATTAGAGCTAAGGAGATCGTTCAGTGGATAAAGTGTGCTTGCCTCACAAGTATTAGGACCTGGGTTCCATTCTCATGCCCACATGAAAATGCTGGGCATGGCAGAGGGCACCCGTAATCCCAGTGCTGGACAGGAGGAGGCAGAAGGGCTGCTGGAGCTCACTGGTTAGCCAGCGTGGCCTACCTGTGAGCTCTAGGCCACCTTCTCTGAGACCTTATGACCTCCTAAGAAGGTGGATGAGCTGGGCATGGCGGCTCATGCCTGTAATTCCATTACTAGGGATGCTGAGGAAGGAGGAGCTCCAAGAGTTCCAAGTCAGCCCGGGCTAGAGTGGGACCCTCACTCAACAAAACTTTTTAAAAATGCACCGTGTTCCTGAGGGTAACACCTAAGACTGTCCTCTGGCTGTCCTGCCCCCAACACGTGTACTCACATATACAACATGGAAAGAAACTTAAATTAACCTAGGAATTATAGCCAACCATAACATTTATATGCAAGCCAGCCCTGTGGAGTAAAGGGGTGTTGTCGGTGTGAGCTCTATGAGCACACTCACTGTTTCTGGAATTTGATCCAGTATGTTCTCAGATGTCCTGCTGAAATACATTATGACCAGTCCAACCACTTCAGTCATTCTTGAAACCCAGCTGCTGCGGTCAGACGACTCTGTAGTAACTCAGAGAGCGCACTTGGACAACTGAGAGAAAGGAGTTGGCCCTTCCCACTTTTTCTCATACCCCAAACCTTAAGACTCACTCAGCTCATTTGCTTCAAAACTGCAATGCCAATCATTAAAAGTTAAGAATATCTTTTTCTCTCATCCACTGGGAAAGTGAGCATCATTCCATTTTTATTGCACAAATCCTAATAATTAAAAGGTGGTATGTATGTGCATATGTATTAAGAAATAAATGCCCATGTCCTTGCTCATTAGCTGGTCTTCTTTTTTTTTCTTTTTTTTTTTTTTCAGTTTTTCGAGGTAGAGTGCCTCACTCTAGCCCAGGCTGACCTGGAATTCACTCTATTTTCAGGGTGGCCTCAAACTCATGGCAATCCTCCTACCTCCCAAATGCTGGGATTAAAGGCATGTGCCACCACGTCCGGCTTCTTTGCTTTTAAACTATTGCAGTATCTCAGAGTTCCATATTCTGTTTCTATTATCCTACCCTAAACATCTTGATTATCAAGGAATCGCTTCCTTTTTTTTTTTTTCTGTTTTGAAACTACTCTAGTGCAAGCTAACCAGGAACTCACTCTTTAGTTCAGGCTGGTCTCAGACTCACAGAAATCCTCTTACCTCAGCTTTCAAGTGCTAAGATTAAACCTTTTAAATCACACTGTCATTTTCAGCCTACATTTATGTTCCTCTCATTTAATGACTAACAATTTAATTCCCAGGTGCATTCAGGAGTTGAGGTAGGTATCCTCAACCAAGGAACCCTCCCCTTTCTAAAGGGGTGAGAAGGACATTAAAATTACACAAGAGCAGGAAGGAGTGGTGGCGCAGGCCTTTAATCCCAGCACCCAGAAGGCCAAGGTAAGAGGACTGCTGTGAGCTTGAGGCCAGCCTAAGACTGCATAGTGAATTCTAGGTAAGCCTAGGCTACAGCGAGACCCTACCTTGAAAAATCTCACCAAAAAGTAAACTAAAGTTATACAAGAGCAGGAAGTAGTGGTGCACACCTTTAATCCAGCACTCAGGAGGCAGAGGCAGGAGAGGTGCTGTAAATCCAATGTCAGCCTAGGCTAGAGCAAGACCATACCTCAAAAACAAAAACAAATGTAAAACACTATACAAGATACTGAGAATTTTGGTTTATTTTAATTAATTTATTTGACAGCGACAGACAGAGAGAGAAAGGGGCAGAAAGAAGAGAGAGAGAATAGGTGCTTCAGGGCCTCCACTCTAGATGCATGCGCCCCCTTGTGCATCTGGCTCACGTGGGTCCTGGGAAACTGAGCCTCGAAACTGAGGTCCTTAGGCTTCACAGGCAAGCGCTTAGCCTCTAAGCCATCTCTCCAGCCCGAGAATTATATTTTTGAGTGTGCACGTTCGTGTGTGTGTGAGTTAGATTACACACACGCCCTGGTGCACATGTGGCGATCAGGGAAGAAGCTACAGTGTGGCTTTTACTCAAGAAGCCCAAATGAAACTAACTGTAATTGCAGGAGACTTAAAAGTCCATTAATGAGGGGCTGCGGATGTAGCTCAATAGTACAGTTCTGGGTTCCATCCAGTACCACAAACAAGCAAGCTAGAAATCTATCCAAAATAAGAGCCACTCCTAAATAAACATGGTGAAAATGACCATCCTGCCCAAAATAATCTACAGATTCAACACAATTCCCATCAAAATTCCAATGATGCTCCTCACAGAACTTAAAATAATCCAGGAATTTGTATGGAACCACAAAAAACCACGAACAACAAAAGCAGCGCTAAGGAAAAGAACACAGCAGGAGGGATCATAACTGATCTCAAATTATACCACAGGGCAACAGTAATAAAGGCTGCATGGTACTGACCTACAGACCCACTGAACAGGAAAGAAGATCGAGAAGTAAAGCCACCTAATCCGTGACAAGGAGGCCAAAAATATTCAGTGGGAAAAAGACAGCTTAATCAACAATGGTGCTGGCAAAACTGGATAAACACCTGCAGAAGAACGACATTAGATCCATACTTCTCTTCCTGTGCGAATGTCAAGTCAAACTGGATCAAGAACCCCAATCTTAAACCAGAAACAAAGAAAGTCCTAGAGGGGAAAAGAAAGGGGGGGAGGAAATAGGTTTAAGAATATGGGCATAGGCAAGAACTTTCTGAATAGGACTCTTAATAACGTAGAAGTTGGCCCTAAGAATCAACAAATAGGACTACATGAAATTAAAATGTTTCTGCACAGCAAAAGAAACTATCACCAAAGTGAACAGTCAGTCTACAAAATGGGAGAAAAATCTTTGTCACCTATATTTCAGACAGGAAGCTAATAACTACAGCCTACAAAAAGGTGAAAACGTTAAACACCCAAAAAATTAATTTGTCAATCAGCAAATGAGCTAATGATCTGAACAAACAGTTCACAAAAGAAACACAACTGACCATTTAAGAAAATGTTCAACCTCCCCAGCCATCAGGGAAATGACAATCAAATCAACATTGAGATACCATCTTACCCCAGCCAGAATGGCTAGTAAGAAAACAGATAACAGGGGCTGACAAAAAGGCTCAATGGCTAAAGACACTTGCTTGCAAAACCCGATGGCCCAGGTTTGATTGCCCAGTACCCATGTAAACTGAGATATGCAAAAGCTGCACATGCATCTGGGGTTTGTTTGTGGTGGCAGGATGTCCTGGTGTCCCCATTCTTTCTCTCTCTCTCTTTTTGCATGCAGTACATAATTAATAAGATTATTTTAAAATAAAACACAATAAATGTTGGGAGGATGCAGGGAAAGGGAACTCTCAGTCACTGTTTATGGCAATGCAAAAGCGTGTAGCCATCATGAAAATCAGTATGAGGTTTCTCAAAATTTAGAAATAGACCTCCCGCATGACCCAGTCATACCCCTCCGGGGCGTACACCCTAAGGACTCTACGCTACCACAGAGATACTTGTACATGCACGTTTACTGAAGCTCGGTTTACAGTAGCTAAGAATTGGAAACAGCCTAGATGCCCAGTGATAGATGAATGGATAATGAAAATGATACATTTCATACACAATAGAATTTGACTCAGCAATATGGAAAAATGAAATCTTCAAAAAAATGCATGATCTGGAAAGAATCATAATAAGTGAAGTGACTCAAACTCAGACCAAAACTGTATGCTCTCTGATATGCAGGTTTGAGCTTGTAATATCTATGACTATGCACATGTGCGCGTGCGTACACACACACACACACACACACACACACACACACACGGCAAATGTGGACAAAGCCTATAAAGACAGAGCTGTAACCAAACATGAATATATAAAGAGATGAGCTGGAAGAAAGGGAGGAATGGGCAAAAGATACTTGTGACATTTAAACAGCAAGAAGAAAACTGTAAGGGGGAATGGGGAGAAAGAGGAGGGGAATGGAAACAAATTGCATTTTAAAATGCCATAAATTAAAAAAATTTCTGGAGAAGAGTAAGAAAAAAGTAAAATATATAATATTATGAGTGAGTCCTAAATCATTATTTAGGGTTTTAGGGTTAAACAATGATTATACAAACAGGGATAAACAAGGATTATACAACATAAAGCATGTTAGAATCTAGGCAAATTTCTACAATTCTCAAACTTAGTTATAACTATTTGAATTTCAAATTCTGAACTTAAAAGATTTAGAAAGTATGGGCTGGAGGGATGGCTTAGCAGTTAAGGCGTTTGCCTGCAAAGCCAAAGGATCCAGGTTCGATTCAGAACCCACATTAGTCAGATGCACAAGGGGGCGCATGTGTCTGGAGTTCCTTTGCAGTGGCTGGAGACCCTAGCACACCCACTCTCTCCCTCTCTCTCTGCCTCTTTCTCCCCTCCCCCGGCTAAAATAAATAAATAAATAAATAAAATAGTTTTTTTTAAAGATAAAAATCCATCTTCTTTTTTAGGTCTCCTTAAAATCCCAACCCCAAATTATAGGGATATTTTGTTATATCAGAATTTAGTCTGTAAGAGGTAATAACATCAGCGATTAAAAAAAAAAAAAAAAAAAAAGGCTGGTTGTGGAGGCACATGGCTCTTCATGCCTCTTAGCCCCCAAGTGCTGGAATCACACGAGTAAGTCATCACACCCAGACAAAAGTTTTGGTATATGTATACACCTACAAACTTATCACCATAATTAATAAGTATTTTGTTGTCCTTTAGATTTTGTCAGCATCCTTCAGTAATCTTATTTATCTCTTCTCTCTACCTTTATACCTAAAGCACTGACTTGCATCTATTACCATATATTGTTTGCATTTTCTGGAATTCTATGTGAACAGAAGCATATATTATTTCAGATTCAACCATTTTGTTTTCCTTATTTAACACAGAAGGCAATTTCAGATTCAACCATTTGGTTTTGTGTATCAAAAGTTCTTTACTTTTTATTGCTAAGGAGCAACCTTAATCTGAAAGTCCAAAACAACACAATATTCCAAAATCTAAGAGTTTTTGAACACTAACAGAAAACTGGCATGACGCTCAATAAGTTTTGTATTTCAAAGCATTTTGAGTTCTAGATTTTCATATTAAGAATGTTCTAAAGGCAGTCTATGCAAGCATCCGCAAATCCAAAACACTCTGAAACAATTTTGTGAGCACAGATTTCAGATGGGGAACATTCAACTGGTTTCTATCAGTTGTTTTGATGACCGTATTATATAATCCCCTTTTCCCAGCACAGGAAACGGTGAAAAGCTTCCTAAAGGTTGATGCCAGTGGTTTTCAGAAGTCAGACTGGTGCTCAGCATTTTGGTTCTCACTTCATTTAGCTATGTCTGAAGCAAATTACAGTGCAGAAGAGGGGCAGGAGGAATGTCAGAGTCACAGGGTGGGAAGCCGTGCTCCGAGGCACTGCCCCCGCCCCAGAGACTGACCAGTGTGCCATAATTCTGATTACCCCACGGAAGAGGGCCCCCAGTGGACTGGGAGCGGGGAAAAGGCAATAGAAGAGCATAACCTGATGGGAGTATGACCAATCTGTAATAGGTATATATTCAAATTTACACCAAGAAAAAACATATTGAGAGAAGAATTACATCTGTATTCAACACGTACAGACTTTATTTTGTCATTACTCCCTAATACATTGCCACTGCAAACAAACTCCAGACGCATGTGCTCCCTTGTGCAGCTGGCTTAAGTGGGTCCTGGGGAATGGAACCTGGGTCGTTAGGCTTTGCAGGCAAATGCCTTAACCGCTAAGCCATTTCCCCAGCCCCTTAAAAAATATATTTAATTGGGCTGGAGAGATGGCTTAGCAGTTAAGCACTTGCCTGTGAAGCCTACGGACCCTGGTTCAAGGCTCAATTTCCCAGGACCCATGTTAGCCAGATGCACAAGGGGGCACACGCATCTGGAGTTGGTTTGCAGTGGCTGGAAGCCCTGGCGTGCCCATCCTTTTTTTTTTTTTTTTCCATTCTTTCTCTCTTCCTCTCTTTCTCTCTCCCGCTCTCACTTTCAAATAAATAAATAAAGATAAAACAAACCAAAAAATATTTTTAAAAATATTTATATATATTTAATTTATTTGCAAATAGTACTCAATTTTATCTGAGGAACTTGGGCAAACAAAGATTTCAATATCTGTGCAAAGTGTAAGCATGTCCTGGTACTATTAAAATAACTATAATCACTACTGTCAGGATAAAAGTGGACAGCCTATACCAATGCCAGTGAAGCTTAAATATCCACAAGTAGTTACTGTACCTTTCAATTTTATCAGTTGTTTAGTTTAGGAAAAACATAACACACATGGGCATGTAAACATAATGTGCTAGATGGCATACTGCCTAATAGAATTGACTCTGGGATCAGAAAAGCCAAAGGCCTTTTACTGCCATTAGCACTATTTAACATTGACCAAGTAAAGGACTCCCCAGATTTATATTTAAAAAGAATTCTTAATAAATGGTCTTTTAACCAAAAGTCAGTATGGAATTACACTGAAAAGAAACTAAAGAAGAGAATATGTGAGTAAATCTGTCAGCTAAAAAATACTGGTTAAGAAGAAAAGAAACAAATTTCTATTAAAGCATGTAACAGAGGCACTTATGTGATTACTTACCTGAAAAGATGATTAGCCAACTTCATGATCCTGGTATTCTCTTTCTAATTACCAGATTCTTTGCCCTCTCTCCTACTCAAGACACATAACCAGGTCATTAAAAGTCCAGTATGGTAAGCACTACAACACAAACTGGATGGCTTCCAGAAAAACCATACGGACACACTAACATGACCTGTTCCAAAACCTCTTACAATGACTGGAAACAGCACAGACAAGTAGCATCAGCTAGATAAAACTGAGACCTACTTGAGATCAAGGTCCTGGGTCTTTAGAAATAATACATGAATGTGAATTAAGATACACTGCTTTCCATACCTGACTGACTATACAGATAATTATAATAACAAGATAGTTTTGTTCTGTGTTGCTAACCTGATTTTGTAAACTATGTTTTTATTTATTTATTTATTTACTTATTTGAGAGAGAGAGAAAGAGAGGCTGTGCCAGGGCCTCCAGCCACTGCAAACGAACTGTAGATGCATGTGCCTCCTTATGGATCTGGCTTACGTGGGTCCTGGGGAATTGAACCAGGGTCCTTTGGCTTTGCAGGCAAACACCTTAACCACTAAGCCATCTTCTCCAGCCCATTAACCTGAATTTTTGTCCTTTATTCAATATCAGTGTCATTGCCTTTGAGATTGTGAGAACATGAAATCACCTTACTGACCAATCCTGTGGCTGATTTTTAAGACAGTCCATAATTGGGAATATCAAAATGTCAGATGGTTCTAATATCAAAATGTCAGATGGCTCTAATATCAAATGGTCAGACGGTTCTATTTCTACCAAGGATTCTAGGTACTTTCTTTATAGCTCTTACTATCTCTGCACAGACTGCTCAGAGCAATCAGAATGTATGGACTGGAATGTAACTGAAAACACAGTTCACAAAGGAAAACTGACTGAAGGTAAACTCACCTGCCCATTTTCCCCAAATTCCAGCTCCACTATGGCAACAGGGGTGTGTATTTGAGCAGAGTGTCTTGATTGCGACTTGCCATCAATTCTCCAACTCAAGCCCCGAAGTCCCTTGTCCCAACGGCTCTGGTTCATGAGGCTCTCACGAATTTTGGTCTTGTGGCTCTTCCAAAACTTGGAAATGACAGCAGCTTGTTCAGATGTGATCCCACCTTGCTTTTTAGTTTGAGCAGTCAAGAATGCCTCCAGCTGGTTGAAATCCATGTCAGCAGACGCAATAGACTATAAAGATAACAAAAATCCAATAAAGCTGGGGTGGGGGAAATGGCTCAGTGGTTAAAAGTGCTTGCTGTACGACCTGATGACCAGACTCTGAATCCCCAGCGGCCATGTACAGCTGGACAGAAGCAACACAACGTCTGTGACCCCAATACAAGCACAGCGACAGAGGCAGGGTCAGGAGAACCCTGAAGCTTGTGGGCATGCTAGTGGGAGCAACACTTAAGAAGTCAGGCCAGGTGTGGTGGCACACTCCTTTAATCCCAGCACTCAGGAGGCAGAGGGAGGAGGACTCTGAGTATGAAGTCAGCCTGGGTCTACAGAGTGAGTTCTAGGTCAGCCTAGGCTAGAGTGAGACCCTACCTCAAAAAAACAGCAAAAAGGAAAATAAAATCAGGATATAGAAAGAGAAGAATTTCAGTCTAAGGGCATATTAAGTATTGTCAATAAAATCATAGAAGAAAAGCTCCCCCAAATAAGGAATGAGATGCCAATACAGGCAGACGAGGCTTTTAGAACACCAAACAGACAAGACCAGAAAAGAACCTCTCCTAACCATATTATAATTAAAGTACTCAACACAGAGGCCCCCCAGAAATTTGAAAATTGAAAGCAGTAAGAGAGAAGCACCTGGTTACCTATAAAGGCAAGCCCAAGAGGAGAACAACAGACACTCAACACCAACTGTAAAAAGACCGTAATGGCCAGCCCACAGTACTATATCCAACAAAAACATCAGAACTGGAAGGGGAAGAACTTTACATAACAAAAGCAGGCTAAAGGCATGCATGACCACACAGCTGTACAGAAAACACCTGAGGGATCCCTGGGACTGAAGAGAAGGAAGAGCGCACACAGGAAAGAGGAGACCGTGGCTGAACAATGGTTCATGCAGGAGGGGATAGAAAAACAGCAACCACTACAAAATCAAGATCGACAGGAATAAATACACACCTTTCACTAGTAACTCTTAACATCAACAGCCTCAATGCCCCAACCAAAAGACACAGATTGACAGACTAGACTAAAAGGCAGGACCCTTCTGTTTTTGCCTCCAAGAAACTCAACTCTCCATTAAAAGACAGGTACCATCTTAGGATGAAAAATGGTGTTTCAAACAAATGGGCCTAGGAAACAAGCAGGGATTGCTCTTCTAACATCTGACAGGACAGACTTCAAACCAACACCAGAAAAGATAAAGAAGGTCACTTTATATTGATTAAAGGAATAACCCGACAAGAGGACATTATAATTCTAAATATATACACATCAAGCATGGGGACACCCAATTTAATTAAACCAACACTACTGGATGTAGATGTCAGAGATAACCCCAGACGCAATAGTAGTGGATGACTTCAATACCCTACTCTCACCAAGGACTAAAGAGAAAAGCACCTGGATTAAATTATATCATAGAACCAATGGACCTAACAGACATCTACCGAGCTGCAAATGCTGCAGAACAAATATTCTTTTCAGCAGCACATGGAACCTTCTCTAAAATATAACATATATTAGGATACAAAGCAAATCTTAAGAATTATAGGAACAAGTATGTCTTAACAAATATAGCAAGACTGAAATAATTCCTTGTACTCTATCTGATCACAACGGGGTAAAACTACAAATCAACAACAAGAAAGACTGTAGAACACACACAAACGTATGGACATTAAACAATATGCCACTGAATAAAGAATAGGACATTGAAGAAATCAAGAAGAAAATCAAAAAAATTCTAGAATTAAATGATAATGAAAACATAGCCTACCAAAATCTTCCCACAGGAAAATTCATATCTTTCAGTGCCTATATTAAGAAATTAGAGCTGGGTGTGGTGGCACATGCCTTTAATTGCAGCACTCGGGAGGCAGAGGTAGGAGGACTGCCATGAGTTCAAGGCCACACTGAGACTACAAAGTGAATTCCAGGTCAGCCTGGGCCAGAGTGAGACCCTACCTCGAAAAACAAAAAAAAAAAAAAAAAAAAAAGAGGAAGAAGAAGAAGAAAGAAAAAAATTAGGTCATAAATAAATAAGTTAATGTTATATCTTAAGGCCTTAGGCAAAAAAGAACAAACCAAACCAAAAATCAGTAGATAGAAAGAAATAATAAAGATCAAGGCAGAAATTAGTGAAAGAGAAAAAAAATACAAAGAATCAATGAAACAAAGAGTTGGTTGTTTGAAAAGATAAACAAGATTAATGGGAATTGAACTCAGGACCTTACACTTGTGCAGTAAGCCCTTTGCCCACTGAGGCACCTCCAACCCTTAGGATCTGACTTATAAATAACCAGCTTAGGGCTGGCGTGATAGCTCAGAGGCTAAAGGCGCTTACTTGCAAAGCCTGCAGGCCATGGTTCAATTCCCCAACACCCAAGTAAAGCCAGATGCAAAGTGGTGCATGAGTCTGGTGTTTGTTTGCAGCAATAAGAGTGTCTCTCTCTCACCACACACACACACACACCCCAACATAAAATATGTGTGTGTGTGTGTGTGTGTGTGTGTGTGTGTGTGTATGTATGTATGTATGTATGTGTGTATGTATTTTGCCAGTTTTATAGCGGAAATATGAAATAAAATTTTTAAATAATGAAATGAAAATATATTTGCTCTCTGATGAACTCTTACATAATTTCACAGTGCCTTATTGATAGGCCTGGTTTGACACACAATTGTATCATGTCTTGTTTATTAAAAACAATAAATAAGTTTTGTTAAATGAACACATTCCTTTAGCTTTGCAGTCTATCTTCAGTCAAGCAGCTCAATCACTTCTCTGACAAACACTTCATTACACTTTTCCTTGCATTTTCAAAACTCAATTTCCATTGCAACTGGATTGTTCATTCCAGCATTCAAGAAAATACAGTAACTGGGAGCTGAGGAGAAGGCTTAGCAGTTAATGTTGCTTTCCTGCAAAGTGTGCCATCCTGAGATTGATTCCCTAGCATCCATGTAAAGCCAGAGGCAAAACGGTGCATGTATCTGTGATCCCAATGTCCCTACGACAATGGGAGGTAGAGCCAGGAGAATCCGAAGCTAGACTGGCCTTTGCAACGACAGAAAGAGCCCCCGTCTCAGAGAAGGTGGAAGAGGAGCACACCTGGATGCTGTCCTCCGACCGCCACACGCAGGCCACGACACACGCATGCCCCCGCACTTTAAACAGATAAACAAAGCACAGGAACTAAATACATGCTCGAGTATAATAAATGTCGTAAGCTTGCACAGTACTCTTAAAACAACAGTATTGGGCTAGAGAGATGGCTTAGTGGTTAAGCGCTTGCCTGTGAAGCCTAAGGACCCCGGTTCGAGGCTCGGTTCCCCAGGTCCCACGTTAGCCAGATGCACAAAGGGGCGCACGCATCTGGAGTTTGTTTGCAGAGGCTGGAAGCCCTGGCGCGCCCATTCCCTCTCTCTCCCTCTGTCTTTCTCTCTGTGTCTGCTGCTCTCAAATAAATAAATAAATAAATTAAAAAATACATTAAAAAAAAAAACAACAACAGTATTTATTTATTTGCAAGTAGAGAGAGAGAATGAGAATGGGTGCACCAGGCCTAGTGTCAATTCAAATGACCTCCAGACACATGCGCCACTTTGTGCGTCGGACTTTTACCTGGGTACTGGGGAACTGAACCCAGGCCTTCAAACTTCGCAAGCAACTGCCTTTAGCCACTGAGCCATCTCTCTGGCCCTGCAAAGTACTCTTTCATCTTGCAGAGAATTTTCACATCTGTTACTTCAGTTAAGACCCATAACCTATTTTCGAAAATAATATGATAGACAAAAGTACTATTAGTCTTTTTTCTTTTGAGGCAAGCCCAAGAGACTGCCTTTTCTTGTTTACTTTTTATGGGAGAGTGAGAGAGAGAGAATTGACACACCTGGCCTCCAGCCACTGCAGTTGAACTCGAGACTTACGAGCCCTTGTGCACATGTGCAGCCTTGCGCGTTGCATCACTGTGCATCTGGCTTTCGTAGGACCTGGAGAGTTGAACGTGAGTCCTTAGGCTTTGCAGGCAAGTGCCTTATCTGTGAAGCCATTTCTCCAGCCCTATTAGTTCTTTTTATTCTCAATTTATAGAAATAGAAACTGAAGCATGGAGAAGACAACTGATTTTCTAAAAAGTTCAGAGAACCAAAATAATCTGATTGCCTGAGTTTCTCTGATTACAAAAACAGACTCTGCATTATTATCAATAAAACAATTTAAACCAGTATATTCTTCCAACAATGGAACAAAAATGCCACTACCTAGGGATTAGCTATAAAACACTTCATTTATAAACTTCAGAGAGTCTAAAGCACTGAACAATAAAATGAAGATTGTCACCATCAGCTTTTTTTTAAGGTTTGGCTGTTTTAGCAAAGAATGTGCTATCAGAATTTAAGGGCCAGCTAGTTTGGTTTAACAGTAAACAGGAAACCTGAGGGAAAATTGAGAAGGGAGAGTGGAGTCAAATGACAGTGAGCCAAAACCCAACTTGAGATTTGTTGTACGCAGGTAATAAGGAGCCACAAAAGCTAGGTAACCGGGTCATCAGGAGGCAGAGCCGAATGTTCTTTTTGAAGCTGAAACTGAGAACAGTAAGTCGCTGTGGGAAAGTGGAAAACCATCAGAGGGTACAGCAATGAGGACTGGATGAAGACAGTGACAGTTCATGGTGGCGCAGGGCCAGCTTGGGAGGATCAGGACTTTAAGGTCTTCCTCAGCTACCTGGTAAGTTTGAGGACAGCTTGGACTACATGAGACACTGTCACACACACACACACAAAAAAAAAACAGACACACACGAGTATGTACACACGCACACGCACACACATACAACACACACATGCACACACATACTTGCACACAGCATGTAAGTGAACCTGTGGTGTTATTCTGGTTGGGTCTAATCAGTATCTTGAAATAAGGTCAACTGATCCAAAGGTAACACAATTAGAAATTAAATGAGGCTGGGCACTCAAAAGACAGAGGTATGAGGATCACTATGAGCTAGAGGCCAGCCTGAGACTACAAAGTGAGTTCTAGGTTAGCCTGGGCTAGTGAGGCCCTATCTCAAAAACAAAAAAAAGGAAAAAAAAAGAAATTAAATGAGGAATTTACTTTGGTTTGAGTTCAAAGACATCAATTTATACTTAATTTTAAAAAATCAGTTAGGTGTGGTGTTACACCCTTGAATTCCAGCATTCGAGAGGCAAAGGTAGGAGGATCATCATGAGTTCAAGGGCAGCCTGAGACTATATAGTGAATTCCAGGTCAGCCTGGGCTAGAGCAAGACTCTACCACAGGGAAAATAAATAAATAAATAAGTAAATAAACATCTGAATGGTTCCCACGACACACAAAAACCGTTCAAAGCATGACCTTTCGGTAGCCTACAACAGCAACCAGACATTCATCTGTATGGGTTACTTCTTCATTGATGGAACAAAATACTTGGCCCAGTGCAATCTAAGGAAGGAAAGAGTCCATATTTTCTCAAATAGTTTTGAAGAAAATTTATCACAGTGGGTGGGGAATACAATAAAATTACAAAAGAAAAAATTCTGAATCTTACAGGAGAGGCCAACCCAGGTATATATGACAGGACTGGTGAAGATATTCCCCATGTCACATTATAACCCTACCTCGAAAAGCCAAAAAAATATGTATTTCAAACACCAAACACAGAGAACACAAAGACAGAATTCTAAAAGCTGTAAGAGCAAAACAGCTCATCACTTCCAAAGGTAAGCTTATCAAAATTACATCCACTTTTTCAATGGAAACTCTAAAAGCCAAAGGTCTTGGAATGGAGTATTTCAAAATGTGAAAGACCACAGCTGCCAATCCAAATTACTACCCCTCATAATACAAGGTGAAAGAAAAAACTTTCCATGATAAAAGTCAGCTTTATGACTACATGAACACTAAGCCAGCCCTGTAAAGAATACTAGTGGAGGGCTGGAGAGATGGCTTAGCGGTTAAGCACTTGCCTGTGAAGCCTAAGGACCCCGGTTCAAGGCTCAATTCCCCAGGACTCATGTTATCCAGATGCACAAGGGGGCGCACGCATCTGGAGTTCGTTTGCAGTGGCTGGAGGCCCTGGCGCGCCCATTCTCTCTGGCTCTCTGCCTCTCTCTCTCTCTCTCTCTCTCTCTCTCTCTCTCTCTGTTGCTCCCAAATAAATAAAAATAAAAATAAAGAATACTAGTGGAATATTTCTCACTGAAGAGAAGAATAAACATACTTAAGAGGCTTTAGGAGAGAAAAAACAATAACCAAAACCAGAAAAGTTGAAGATCAAGACAACACAAAGCTCTATAAAATCTTCATTTTGACAGAGATTAATTCACACCTCTAAGTTATAACTGAACATTAGGGAGCTCAATTTTCCAATCAAAAGACACAGGTTAATAGGCTGGATCACAAAACTGGATCCAAGGGCTGGAGAGATGGCTCAGCAGTTAAAGGCACTTGCTTATAAAGCCTTCAGGCTCAGGTTCCATACCCCAGTACCCATGTAAAGACAGATGCATAAAATGGTGCATGAGTCTGAAATTTATTTGCAGAGGCAGGAAGCAATGGTGTGCCCATATTCATTCATTCTTTCTCTCAAATGAATAAAATATTTTTTAAATTATGAAAAACTGGATCCATCCATTTGCTGTCTTCAAGAAACCCACCTTATCATTAAAGATAGATAGCAACTTAAGGTATAAGGATGGAAAAATATATTCCAGTGGAAATAGGAAACAAGCATGTGTGGCCGTACAAATATCTGACAAAACAGACTTCAAACCAAAGCCATCAAAAGTCACTTTAAACTCATCAAGGGAACAACACAAGACTCCAAAGAATACACATTCTTCTCAGCAGCTCATAGAACCTTCTCTAAAACAGATCATATATTATGACATAAAACAAGTCTACACAAACTGAGGAAAACTGCTAGTGTTATATCTGACCACAATGCCATTAAGCTAGGTATCAACAAGATAAACAAGAAAGCCGGGCGTGGTAGCGCACGCCTTTAATCCCAGCACTCCGGAGGCACAGGTAGGAGGATCGCCATGAGTTCAAGGCCACCCTGAGATGACAGAGTTAATTCCAGGTCAGCCTGGGCTAGAGAGAAACCCTACCTTGAAAAACCAAAAAAATAAAGAAAAAGAAAAAGAAATAAAAAAGAGAAACAAGAGAAAATACATCAACTCTGAAAGACTGAACAACACATCTACTGAACAATAAATGGGTCACTGAAGAAGAAGAAAATAAAAAATTCCTAGAATTGAATGATAATGAAAATCCAGCATATGGGACAGAATAAAGGCAGTCCTCACAGGGAAGTTAATGGGACGAAATGCCTACGTTACAAAAACAGTGAGATCACAAGTAAGTTACAGTCTGAAGACTTTGGAAAAGCAGTAACAATACAAACCCCGAAATACCAGATCAAAAGAAGTAATCAAGATTAGGGGGAAAAATCAATTAAGTGCAAATGAAGAAAATAATTTAAAAACTGATGAAAATAAAAACCAGGCTCTTTGAAACAAATAAACAAGATTGTAAAATTCGTGGCCAAAGTGATCAGAAAAAGAGGATTCCAATCAATAAGATTAGAGGTGAAAAAGAGATGTTACAACAGACACCAATGAAATACCAAAGCCAGACAGAGACACAAGAAAATTATACACCAATATCCCAGATGAACTCAGATAAAAATTCTCAATAACATTCTTGCAAATCAAATCCGGGGACACTGTAAAAGTATCGTCTGCCTTGATCAAGTCAGGGAAGCAGGGATGGTTCAATATATGGGAACTGATAATTGTAATACATCACTTAAACAGACTTAAGGTAAACAATCATATGAACGTTTCAATACATAGAGAAAAAGCCTTCAACAAAAGACAGCATGCCTTCATGACTAAAACACTGGAGAGACTGGGAATGGAGGCTTCGTATCTCAATGCTGAAAGGACTACATACAACAGACGTAAAGCCAGTGTCACACCAAGTGGGGGAAAGCTTGAAGCCTTCCCATTAAGGTCAGGAAGAAGACCAGGGTGTTCTCTTACCACTGCAGCCCAGCACCGTACTTGACGTCTCAGCTCAAGCTCTTGGAGCGAGCTAATAAGCAGAAACCTTCGACTTGAGGCACTTGTTTTAGACCTAAGGAAAGGTCTCTAGTCTTGGAGGCCTATGACAGGCGCTGTGGGGCACACTGGTTTTTAATGGCCTTTCTTGAAGAACTTTGGAATCGCTGTTCTGAAGTGAGTAGGATTTTCAGAACACGAGCAGTGACGCTAGTAGGTCCAGAAAACTGATACCCCAAGATCAACTAGAACAAGAATGTGGCCTAAATGAACCAATGAAAAACCCTAACTTTCTTGGCTTCTGTTGTTCTTATTGTTGTTTGGAATATTTCTAGCTTTTAAAATCTATTTTCTGGTCAACCTTCTCTTAAACTAACTTATCTACCACACATAACAGTAATCTACATCTTTGTAAATAAAACTGAAACAAGTTTTTCTGAGAGGAACCCTCCAAAATTCTGAAAGTCTTACTAGAATGTGACATTTGAGAAAAATGCACAGAATCAGGCATGAGCAGAGGTCTTAAGGAACAGAAGGATGACCAAACAGAGCCAATGCTCATGAAGCTCTCTTAGGAAAACCAGTTTCACGGGATTTCCAGCCACCTAGGTAAGTCGACAAGGTCATCTTCTTATACGCCTAGAGCCTGCAGCAAGAAAACAGGATTCAACCACATCTACTGCATTACAGATGAAGTCGGTCAGGCTTAGCTTCCTAGCCTCAAGAAACTATGAAAGTCCAATCTGATAGAGACATGGAGTTTGGACATGAATTTAGATCCCCAGTACACACACGAAGAAGGGGGGGGGGAGGAGGAGGAAGAGGAAGGAAGAGAAGAAGAAGAAGAAAGGAGAAGCAGCAGCAGCAGCAGCAGGGTACCGAACACACACCTGTGATCCCAGTACCAGGAAGGTGGGGACAGGGAAATTCCTAAGGCTTGCTGGCTAGCTTGTCTAGTCAAATCAGTGAGCCCAGTGTTCAGCAGGAGACCTTGTCTCAAGAAAATAAGGTGGGAAATGATAGAGGAAGACACTCAACATCAAACACACACACACACACACACACACAGCCCAATGAAGCCAGGTATGGTGGCACACCCCTTTAATACCAGCACTTGGAAAGCAGAGGTAGGTAGATGGTGTGAGTTCAAGGCCAGCCTAAATCACAGAATGAGTTCCAGGTTGGCCTGGGCTAGTGTGAGACCCTACCTCAAAAACAGCCCCCGCCCCCCAAAAAAAGTACAATGAAGGTAATGATGCTCAGTTTTAAAAAGTCTGATCTCAGACTGGAGAGATGGCTTAGCAGTTAAGCGCTTGCCTGTGAAGCTTAAGGACCCCAGTTCGAGGCTCAATTCCCCAGGACCCACGTTAGCCAGATGCACAAGGGGGCACAAGCATCTGGAGTTCGTTTATAGAGGCTAGAAGCTCTGGAGCGCCCATTCTCTCTCTCTCTCTCTCTGCCTCCTTCTCTCTGTCTCTCTCAAATAAATAAATAAACAAAAAAAAAATTTAAAGTCTGGTCTGAGATTGTTCGTATATTTCAACAAAGCAAACTTTAAAAGGTCTATGTGGGAGCCAGGAATGGTGGCGCATGCCTTTGATTGATCCCAGCACTTGGGAGGCAGAGGTAGGAGATCACCGTGAGTTCAAGGCCACCCTGAGACTACGCAGTGAATTCCAGGTCAGCCTGGGCTAGAGCGAGACCGTACCTCGAAAAACCAAAACCAAAAAAAAAAAAAAAGGGTCTGTGGGGCCGGTTACCATTCTTAAGGCACTATGTAAATGATTAGGCCGAATTGAACCCAGGAATAACTGTGACACATAAATATGTGACATATAAATAATCTTTAAAGCCAACACCTGGAAGTCTCAGCTGGCTGCCCTCTGGAGTAGACACTGGGTTGACAATCTCACAGGGTGCTCCGGGTGCTGCTGTGTCCTCGTCTGATCTGGTTTTCTTTCCCTGTGCTGATCTCAGACTTCACACTTCTAATATTAATACTCTCTTCCAAGTAATTAACCTGGTTCTTGGTTTGGGGGCGTTATTTGTTTTTTTAATTTACAGCAAACAGGAGAGAAATGTGAGATGCACTCAGCCTCACTAGTTTGTAGATGCTAAAATGTGGGGAGCATGTCACCCCAAGTTGTCTTTTTAGCATAAGGATTATTTAGCTGAGTAGAAAGTTCTCTACCTGTATTTGTTTAAGATGAAAGTACAAACTCACAAATATGAAAGCTGTCCTGCTCCACCTTTCTACGAGGAGGAGCAAAGGCTGACCACTAATGACAAGTCCAGGAGCAGCAGGTCTTCCTACGTGCTGCCTTCCTGTAAGCTGCTGCCTCGGGGAACACAAAATCATTTTCCTCTACCTATCACTGCACGAAAAGCGCACCATTCTTTGCTGAACACAAACATAAGCCGCTTTTCAAAGTCACCTCTCTGAGAACGACTCCTTCCCTGGGGGTCTGTCAGGAAGGACATGGACATTTAGGAACACAAATTTCTTAACCTAAGTTGTCTTCCAGCCTTTCACTAAATGCTGCTGAAGGTTTTGAACCAGGTTTTCAAGAATGTCATCTGGTCAGTGATGTCACAAGCCCCAAATTCCCCACACAGAATTTCTCTTCAAAACGGAACATCTGATTATCCACCCAACAAAGCAGCTTTCCCCTTCTCTAATCCTATAAATCCTGCCCTATCAACAAACCGGGAAGGCAGATTTAAGCCTCTACCCCTGACCTCCCTGCCGGCTGACTGCCAATAGTCTTGTCTTTTTGCAAAAGTCAAATGCTATAGTACTGGTCTCTAACACTCGTGGATAATAATGTTCAGATCAATCACCTGAGTTATTTTTAAGCTACTTTATTTATTTATTATTTATGAGAGAGAGAGAGAGAGAGAGAGAGAGAGAGAGAGAATGGGTGTTCCAGGGCCTCTAGCCACTGCAAACAAATCCCAGACACATGCACCATCATGTGTATTTGGCTTATGTGGGCCCTGGGAAATCAAACCTGGCTCCTCAGGCTTTAAGTACCTTAACCGCTAAGCCATCGCTCCAGCCCACATCCAAGGTTTTCATATTTTTTATACTTTCTTATAATCATTTTAATTTACTTGAGAGAGAGAGAGAGGCAGTGAATATGGGTGTATAAGAGTTTTTTGCCACTGCAAATAAACTCCAGACACACTGACCATTTGTACATCTGCCTTTATGTAAGTACTGGAGAACTGAACATTGCAAGCAAGCACTTTGAACTACTGAGCCATCTCTCTAGCCTTTTCTACATTTTCAAACTCATTTTTACTTGTAAATTTCCTTCCAGATACAACGAACAAACGCAATGTGTTGTCTTTATGCAGATCCTGGTTTGGCCAAACCAGCAATAAATGACACTAGGTATGATTAGAGGAATTCTAATTACACAACTATTATAAATTTTGTTACTTGAGGGCTGGAGAGATGGCTTAGTGGTTAAGGCGCTTGCTCACAAAGAACCCAGGTTCGATTCCCCCTGTACCCACGTAAGCCAGATGTACAAGGTGGCGCATGTGTCTGGAGTTCATCTGCAGTGGCTGGAGGCCCTGGCGTGCCAATTCTCTCCCTCCCTCTCTCTCTCATAGAACGGCATAAATAGCTGTTTGAATATGGTTACTCGAGGACTGGAGAGCGGCTCAGTGGCACAGTGTGTGCCTAGCATGCGCAGCCCTGAGTTCCATCCCCAGAACTCATTTAGAAGGAAAGAGAAAACAGAACAGAAAACAAACAGGTGTGGTGTCACAAACTGATAATCCTAGCACTTAAATGGCAGAAACAGGAGGATCAGAAACTCAAGGTCAACCTCAGCTACAAATGAAGTTGTAGGCCAGCCTGGTGCTCCATGAGACCCTGTCTCGAAAAACAAACAAAGCAGCCGGGTGTGGTGGCGCACGCCTTTAATCCCAGCACTCGGGAGGTAGAGGGAGGAGGATCGCCGTGAGTTCAAGGCCACCCTGAGACTACATAGTGAATTCCAGGTCAGCTTGGGCTAGAATGAGACCCTACCTCAAAAAACCAAAAAAAAAAAAAAAACCAAAGGGGGGGGGGGAAATCAATTTTGTTACTTATATAATCGCTTGGTGGTCATGTGACTTAGAAATAGCCACTAGTGGCTAACAATACCTACACAAGACCTGCATGATAGGAGGAAAAAAAGTGATGACATTAAGAGAAAAGAGGGCTGGAGAGATGGCTTAGCAGTTATGGCACTTACCTGCAAAGCCAAAGGACCCCGGTTTGATTCCCCAGGACCTATGTAAGCCAGATGCACAAGATGGCATATGTATCTGGAGAATGTCTGCAGTTGCTGGAGGCCCTGGCATGCCCATTCTCTCTATCTGCCTCTTCTTCTTCCTCTATCATAAATAAATAAATAAACAAATAATAAATGTTTTTGAAAAAAGAAGAAAAAGAGAAGAGAGACTAATTGGAAACAAGGGATTCAGTAGAGGGGGGATTTGGGAGGGGGAAAAGGGAGGGGACTATGATCATGGTAAAATTGTCTATGTTTATGAAAGTTGCCAATAAAAAGTTTTTTTAAATGACCACTAAAAGTGAAATATCGCAGGGTGTAGTGGTGCACGCCTTTAATCCCAATACTCAAGAGGCAGAGGTAGGAGATCGCTGAGTTCAGGGTTAGCCTGAGACGACTATATATATTCCAGGTCAGATTGGGCTAGATTGAGACCCAACCTCAAAAAAGAAAAAGAAAAAGAAAGAAAAATACAAAAATAAATAGTAACCTTTTTAAACTGGGGTGAGAGTTATATCATCTCTGCTTTAGTTATATATCTAAGTATTATAACTAAAGAAGTTTCTATTTTTAGAAATTTAAAGCATAGAGAAAAATCATGTGACTTGCTGCTCACAATCACTTGCTGTTAAGAGGCCCAGTTTGGATTCTAATCCTGCAGCATCTCCATTCTGAGCTCCAGCTTACTCCACGCTGCCTCTTCTTCCATGGCTCACAGTCTGTGCACTGACAGACTTGGGGGAAGGGAAAGGATAGATGGGAGGCTCAATGTGATGTTAGTATTGTCAACCTGACAGGACCCAGAACAGGCCCTTAGGCATATTTAAGAGGGAGTTTCTGCATGGGTTAAATGAGGTGGAACCATCCACCCTAAACGCGGTGGAAGCATTCTCTGACTGCGGCTCGGGACCACATAAATAGGAGAAAGCAAGCTGAGTAGCACCCATCTCTCTGCCCCTTTCCCCGACATAATGGGCCGAACCCTCAAACTGTAAGCCAAAACAAACCCTCTGTGATAGTTAATCTCAACTGTCAACTTTATTGGATCTAGAAACACCTTGGAGATAAGTCTCTGGGCAGGTCTTCTCTGAGGGAGTTTCTATACTAGTTCAACTGAGGCAAAAAACCTACCACCTGAGAGAAACTATACAGTGGACAATGGCTGGGGTCTCAAACCGAATATAAAAGGAGAAAGCGAGTGGGTGTGGTGGCTTTAATCCCACCACACGGGAGGCAGAGATAGGAGGGTCACTGTGAGTTCAAGGCCACCGTGAGACTAATTCCAGGTCATTCTGGGCTCGAGCAAGACTCTACCTCAAAAATCAAAAAATAAAAATAAATAAAAGGAGAAAGGAAGTTGAGCACCAGTCTCTATCATCTCTGCCCACCCCCCACCCCTCTCCCCTCTCTCTCCACTCTTGTCCCTTCCAGTCTGCAGACACAACCAGTGCCTCAGGCTCTTTGGCCGCTTCACCACCATTATAGACTGTGCCCTTCAACTGGAAGCCAAAATAAGCCTTTCCTTCCTTAAGTTGCTTTTTTATAGGTATTTATCACAGCAACAAGTTACTAATACACTTACCAAAAATAATAAATAAATTAACATATATAAAGTATTAAATAGTGTCTGGCATACAGTTCGAACTAGTACAGACCTTGGGCTGGGGAGATGGCTCAGCAGTTAAAGGTGCTTGCTTGCAAAGCCCAATAATCGGGGTTCGATTCCCAAGTACCCAAGGAAGCCAGGTGCACAAAGTGGTGCATGCATCTGGAGTCCGTTTGCAGTGGCTAGAGACCCTGGAGTGCCCGTACTCTCCCTCTCTCTTACTTCCTCTCTCCCTCTCTCTCGCTTTCGCTCTCTGTCTTTCCTTGTAAATAAATGAATAAGTAATAAATAACTAGTGCAGACCACTTGTTCCTTAAAACCTAATGCAGACTAAGAAGAGACTTGTTAGGTAGTTGGAGAAGGACCTGGAAAATGAGCAGTTTGGGCTTTTGTCCTTTTCTTGGGAATGTAATAGTTACAGTAAATGTTAGAGTTAAGACAAAGTCAGAACACTGGGAGGGCCAAAAGAACAAGAGGGCTTTCAGTGGGTCTGAGAGAGCCATGCTGACGAGATAAGGGAAGGGCAGAGCTCTGAAAAAAACAATAAGCCCAGTCTTGACAGACTCCAGCTGGGCCCCCGTGAAGCCTGCCCCCCTTATTTTTCATCATTCTGTTCCGTTCTTCATCGCAAGGCTTGGAAATGGGCGCTCAACCCCACACTGGTCCGGTCACCAAGACAAGAAAGACCACAACCAGCTCCCTAAGTGGAAAGGAAACACATGGACACTTCCTGAAGACTGGTGATGACTGGGCCAAAACTTCGCTTCTCCATGTCATTTCTCTAGCCAGAAAGCCTTCATAAGCCTCTAGACAAAGAAACTCACTGGCAACTCAGTATCCCGTACCCTAGTCTGTGGCAGATAGCTTTACTTTTCCTTCTTTCACTGGGCAACCTCCCTTTGAGTCGCCTCTCACAAAGAATTTCCCCATATGAGAACTCTTCTCTGTTGTTTTCTATATAATAAGTTTGCTTCCTTCTACACGAGGCCTTTTTTTCTCTAAACTTGCTTTCTCTCTGTAATAAAGTTTCTCTTTTAAAACTTAACCTTCTTGTCTATGACATTCATTCCTGAATTTGTGAAACAAAGAAGCTGGATAAAGCCACTGATTCAGTGGCTCTTTGGTGACCATTCAGAGCCTGGCTCCCTAGCCTAGTTCCTGAGTTTAGGGCACCTGACACCTGAGATAAGGCTCTACTGTTCTCCAGGAGACCCATTTCAAAACTGTTATGGGTGGTACTGGGGGAAAGGGGTTATAGATAGAAAAGAACTGAGAAATTCTGAGTCAAAGAAAAGTACACAGGTTTCTTCACTGAGAAGTTTATTCAAGCCTTTAATGTGTCAAAGTCCATCTCCAAGAAAAGAATACAGTATTCAATATTACCTAAATTTTTTTTTCCTCCAAAAATATTAAATTGGGCTGGAGAGGTGGCTAGTGGTTAAGGTGTCTGCCTATGAAGCCTAAGAACCCAGGTTCGATTCTTCAGGTCCCACACATAAGCCAGATGCACAAGGTGACACAGGCATCTGCAGAGTTTGTTTGCGGTGGCTACAGCTCCTGACACACCCATTCTTTCTCCTTCTCCCTCTCTGTCTCAAAGAAAAAGAAGACAATAATATTAACTTGAGGGACTGATTCTGTGGATCTTCGAGGTGCTCTCATTTACATAAAGAAATTAGGACAGGCATGGTAGCACACACCTGCAATCCTAATTTACATAGAGAAATTTAGGTCCATAGAACAGGCATGGTGACACAAACCTGTAATTCCAGTATTCGGGAGGCAGAGGCAAGAGGACCATGCGTTTAGAGTATAAAATCCTCAATCACATAGTCAAGATCAAGGCCAGCAAGGGCTATATGAGAAGCAGAGAGAGAGAGAGAGAGAGAATGAAGGAGGACAGGAGGGAGGGAGGCAAGGAAGGAGGAAGAAAGAGGTGAAGGAACAAAGCCCTTAACAATGAGGCAATATTTCAGCATTTAGAGGAAAAGAAAATAATGAATCTGTAACGATTTGCTGGGACACACAGTGTTCCTCCTCAGATGTCTGCTGTGAGTACGCCTGTACCCGTCAGCTTCACATTGCTGTGATCAAATACCTGGCAAGAGGCGCCCGCAGGAAAGAGCGGTCTGGTACGTGCAAGGTCTCAGCGCGCTGCGGCAGGGGCGGCAGGGCCTCGCAGGAGAGGAGGCGGAGGCAGGCGCTGCCGCCTAGCTTCTTTCCCTTCTGGCAGACTCTAGGGCCCGCCACGGGGTGGCGCTTTCCAAACCTAGGGGGTCCTTCCACTGCAATTAACGTCATCTCAAACACCTCTCCTAGACATGCCCAGACTCTGTGTTTCCACGGTGATTTTAAATTCTGTCAACTTGACAACCAGAGATTGACCATCAATTCCTAACAAATTCTTGTTGGAGCTGGCTGGTGTAAGATTGCTGACTCCACCTTTCCCCCTTCTCCAGAGCTGAGTGTCCTGTCCTCGAGCTGAGACACAAAAGGTCCTACTCCACAGTCACAGAACACTCCTTGCTGATGAGACAACCCACCCTGCCCCTGAACTACCCACACAAAAGGTCTCCTGAGCAAAAGAAAGCTGTGTGGTGGCCGCCCACCTTAATCCCAGCACTCAGGGGACTGATGGAGGATCACCATGAGTTCACAGCCACCTTGAGACCCTGCCTCAAAAATAAAAGGAGGGATGCCAGGCATGGTGGCGCACGCCTTTAATCCCAGCACTCGGGAGGCAGAGGTAGGAGGATCGCCGTGAGTTCAAGGCCACCCTGAGAATACATAGTGAATTCCAGGTCAGCCTGAGTCAGAGTGAGACCCTACCTTGAAAAACCAAAAATAAATAAATAAATAAAAGGAGGGAGACAGACATGGTGGCACATGCCTTTAATCCCAGCACTTGGGAGGCAAAGGTAGGTGGATTGCCATGAGTTCAAGGCCACCCTGAGACTACATAGTGAGTTCCAGGACAGCCTGGGCTAGAGTGAGATGCTACCTCAAAAAAAAAAAAAAAAAAAAAAAAAGAGGGTTGGAGAGATGGCTCGGCGTTTAAGGGTCTTGCCTGCAAAACCTAAGGACCTGAGTTTGATTCCCCAGTACCCACGTAAAGCCAGATGCACAAAGTGAGTGGTACATGTATCTGGTGTTCCTTTGGAGCAGCTAGAGGCCCTGGTGCCCATCGTCGCTCTGTCTCTGTCTTGCTCTGCTGGCAAATATATAAAATAAATTTAAAAATTAAAATAAATAAAAGGAGACATAAACTGTCCATTCCCACATATCTGGCCAGGACTAGTGTCCACTTTTAGCCCCAACCATTGATCATTTCAACAAAGTTCTGGATACTGTACATCACCCAGGCAACATATGCTTCACAAATTCACTTCTATGTTTGGCAGATTAAAGTTGACATTATCAAAGAAAGCAGGCAGGAGAGAGGGAGGAGGGAGGAAGAAGGACGAAGGAGGGAAAACTTTCTGAATGGCTGCTACTACAATCAGCCTGCCTGACCTGTTCCCTGTTCCCCCAACACAAAGGATTTTGGGTTACTGCTTTAGAATTCTCAGACACATAATCAGTTTAGGACACCTCCAAATTACAGGTAGACACACCCCCAAAATATTTAAGCACTCCTCCAAATTCAGCCCTCCATTACCTTTTCTGGATTTTGGGACCCCCACCCTGAGGGGTACTTTTCTGCTTGAAGTTCAGCTCACTATTTCAGTCTTTGCTGGAATTCCGATTCCCATTCAATAAAGCTTGTCGCATGCATTCCTCTCCCCGCCAGCTTTGTGGTTGCCCAGCTGCCTAGGAATGGTTGATTCGTTGCCAATCCCTGGGTAAGAATCAGTTCTAGCAGAGCTCACAGACAGATCCCACCCATTTCAGGAAAAAAATAAAGAAAAAAAGAAGTGGGGGGGAACAAAACTTTGTTTGCAGGCAGGGTCTCAGGTAGCACAGCTAGCTAAGGAAAGCCTTGAACTACCGATCTTGCTGCCTCTGCCCCCCACATGCTGAGGTTACAGCTGGATTACAGGTCTGCGCCACACCTCATGGCTTTAGAAACACTTAACCTATCTGCTATACTGCAGAAAGGGAGTGGCAATCCTCCTCTAACTGAGGACTCCCCCTCCTTTCTTCCTGCAGTGCAGTTCTTAAAAACCAAAAGCTTTATTTTTAAATTCTGAATCTGGGATATATTTCTATTGTGACATGACTACACTGCTGATATAACATGTAAAATATTTATTTTTATTTCACTTACTTATCTATTTATTTTGAGACATGATCTTGCTTTATAGTCCAGACTGGCCTCAAACTTGAGATCCTTCTGCCTCAGCCTCCTAAGTGCTGGGATGGCAGGTGTGTGCCGTCACCTCTGGCTAAAAGATATGGTTTCAAATTGTCTAAAAAAGAAGTTGGGCATGGTGGCTCATGTGTTTAATTCTAGCGCTGGGAGGTTAAGGTAGGAGGATCACTGTGAGTTCAAGTCTAGGCTACAGAATACGTTCCAAGTCACCTGAGGCTAGAGTGAGACCCTGCTTCAAAACAAGTGGGGGAGGGACGGTTCAATAGTTAAAGGTGTTCGCTTGCAAAGTCTGCTCACCCAGATTTGATTCTCTGGTACCCACATAAAGCCAGATATACCAAATGGCATTAAGTCTGGAGTATGTTTGCAGTGGCAAAAGGACCTGGCCCATACTCCCTCTCTTTTTCCCTTCCCCCTTCCCTCTCTCAAATAAATACATGCATAAATAAATTTTTTTAGCCAGGCGTGGTGTCACATGCCTTTAATCCCAGCACTTGGGAGTCATAGGTAGGAGAATTACTATGAGTTCCAGGCCACCTTGAGATTACATAGTGAATTCCAGGTCAGTCTGGGCCAGAGTGAGACCCTACCTCAAAAAACCAAAACAAAAAATAATAATAATAATAATATTCCAAGCAGATCCTAAGACCTATGCAGGTGTTCTTTACCACAAATGTGATGACTCTGATGAAAATAAATGTGTGCCCCTCTAGTTCCTGTCTATATGCACATATCATTTGTGATCATTGTCACAGCCATAGTATAGATACACTTTAAAGCTACATAAACAGTTAACACATGCATACAAAACTATTCAGCACTTGCAATTAGATCCTACTCTAAAGAACTATTGTCTGTGTCCAGCTTAGCGGTTAAGGCGTTTGCCTAGAAAGTCAAAGGACCCAAGTTCAATTCCCCAGCACCAGGTAAAGCCCGATGCACAAAGTGGCGCATGTGTCTGGAGTTCATTTGCAGTGGCTGAAGGTCCTGGCATGCCCATTCTCTATATGTATCTATCTCTCAAATACATATATAATACATAAATTTAAAAATACAGATGGCATGTAAGCATTTAAAAAATATTCTACATCCCTAGACATCAGGGAACTGCAGATTAAAACTACGTTGAGATTCCATCTCACTCCTGTCAGATTGGCTACCATCATGAAAACAAATGACCATAAATGCTGGCGAGGATGTGGGAAAAGAGGAACCCTCTACACTGCTGGTGGGAATGCAAACTGGCCCAGCCATTGTGGAAATCAGTGTGAAGGTTCCTAAGACTGCTAAAAATAGATATCATATGACCCAGCTATAGCACTCCTAGGCATATATCCTAAGGACTCATCTCATTACCTTAGAGATACATGCTCAACCATGTTTACTGATACTCAATTCACAACAGCTGGGAAATGGAACCAGCCTAGATGTCCCTCAACTGATGAGTAGATAATGAAGATATGGCACACTAATATGATGGAGTTTTACTCAGTGGTAAAGAAAAATGAAGTTATGAAATTTGCAGGAAAATGTATGGATCTGGAAAGGATTATACTAAGTGAGGTAACCCAGGCCCAGAAAGCCAAACGTCACATGTTCTCTCTCATATGTGGATCCTAGCTACAGATGATTGGACTTCTGTGTGAGTTGGAAGAAAACTCAAGAGCAAAGACCAGTAAGCTAGAAAAGAGATATAGAGTGAATAGAAAGGAAGAGAGGGGGATACTTAATAGGATGGTATTGTATATATGTAAGTAGAAGAATAGATTAATGGGGGTAAAAAGGCCCAAGTGAGGTCAGGGGAAGAGATTGAATAAAGGAAAGGTAGAGGGAGGGCTAATCAAAATCTATGAGGATATAAATAAATCACATGGAAACCTACTTTTTTGGACAATGGAACACTCAGGAGCCATAGATTGTTGCTAGAAAATTTTCAGTGCCGAGGATGGGATAACTTCCAGTGAGTTGTTGGCCAGGGAGGTCCCTGATGCCCCCAAAACATTACATGCCATTGCCAAGGCCCTTGGTTTCCCACCAGAAATAGACGGTAAGACCCTATTGCTGAAGACTCCACATACTTGGGCTGTAAGACCACTGAAAAATCCTGCTAGAACTGAGCTGATAACCTCCTCCATGTAGACCAGCTGATAGAAAGCTGGAAGAAGCCATTCTGCATGAGTTCAATGGGAGAGAAATCACCAGTGAAGATACTCAACAGTGGACACTGCAAGTCTTAAGTTTTGCCAGACAGGCCAAATGAGCCAATGGGTGCAATCGTGGCACATCTGTCATGCTAGAAACCAAGCTGCCCTCTAATTGGACTGGTAGCCCACTCCATGGGAGGGAATACATCCCTGATACTGAAAACTTAAAACAGAGGTAGTCATGAGCCCTAGGGGTGTAACGTCTGCTGCTGTCTGGCTAAATGTATATACTCTGCTTACCAAACTGCCCAGTAAGCACTTCTCTTAATGTTTATACCTATATATTAATGCTACTCTCACTTTTGGTAGAGAACTTTCTCTTTTCTGATGGCAGTGACCTTGGGATGACTCAGAAGGCATCATGGTGCTGGGAAGAAGTGACAGAGGAGTGCTCAGCACTGCAATATCTCTATCACACCTTCCAAGGCTCAGGGTTCATTGCGGAAGAGGTGGCAGAAAGAATGTAAGAGCCAAAGGAAGGGCAGGACTCCTTACAACATGCTCCCCCCAGACATAAAATGGCCTGGACATCCATGACCTCGCAGTGCCTGACATTACCTACACAAGACCATCATAAGAGGAGGAAAAGATCATGACATCAAAATAAGAGAGAGACTGATGGAAAGGGGGAGGGGTATGATGGAGAGTGGAGTGGCAAAGGGGAACGTGGGGGGGGGGGGCACTACCATGGTGTATTGTTTATAATCATGTAAGTTGTTAATAAAAAAATAGGAATAATGTTTTAAAAATTAAAATCAAATAGTAACTTATAAATAATAAAAATAATTATGTCATTAACACATATTAAAATACAATAAACCGGGTGTGGTGGCGCACACCTTTAATCCCAGCAGAGGTAGGAGGAGCACCCTGAGTTCAAGACCACCCTGGGACTACATAATGAGTTCCAGGTCATCCTGAGTTAGAGTAAGACCCTACCTCAAACAAACAAACAAACAAAAAACATAATAGTTGCACACAATCAAGTACTCTCTAGGACTTTAAGAAAAACAAGCCAGGTGTGGCGGCGCACGCCTTTAATCCCAGCACTTGAGAAGCAGAGGTAGGAGGATCGCAGTGATTCGAGGCCACCCTGAGACTACATAGTGAATTCCACGTCAGCCTGAGCTAGAGCAAAACCCTGCCCCGAAAAACAAGGAAAACAAGAAAAAAAATTTAAAAAGAAAAAGAAAAGTAACCAAACCAAAAATTAACACCAATTCACATTCTAAGAGTGGCCAAATTTCAGGGCAAAGGTAGACCAAATGCTGAGGAGGATGTGGAGAACAGTAACTCATTCATTGTGGATAGGGATGCTAGAGTGGGTACAACCACCTTGAAGATTGGTAGTTTCTTAAAAATCTAAACGCTCTTTTTTTTCACTCTAGCTCAAGCTGACCTGGAATTCACTAGAGGGTGGCCTCGGGCTTGTGGCGGTCCTCTTGCCTCTGCCTCCCGAGTGCTGGGATTAAAGGCGTGCGCCACCATGCCCGGCCAAATCTGAACATTCTTAGCACATGTTCCATCCAGTGCTTTCCTTGGCACTCACACAATGAGTGGAGACTTGTGTCTACACAGAAACGTGCACACGAATGTTTACAGTAACTTTATTCACAGTTGCCAAAATTTGGGAGGAGCCTAAGATGTCCTTTAGTAAGATGAATGGATAAACTACTGTACTTCCAGTCAACAGAATGTGTTCTCTTGTTATCTGCAGTACTGCGGATCAGGTCCAAGCACTTTACTACCGCGCTATACCCTTAGCCCTCAGGAAATGGAGTATTATCTGGTGCTATAAACCAATGGGCTATTCAGGTCATAAAAAGCCACAAAGGTACCTTAAGTGACAGGAGCCAATCTGAAAAGTCACTTCTGTGTGCTTCCCACTGTGTGACAAGCTAGGGAAGGAAAAACCAGGAAGGCAATAAAGATATCAGTGCTTGCCAGCATGAGCAGCCTCAGCCCCAGTCCCAGCCCCAGTGGAACTAAAGGCCACTGCTGCGGCTCACCTAGATCAGGACTGATCTCATCCCCGCGACTGCTGCGGCTCACCTAGATCAGAACTGATCTCATCCCTGACCCACCAGGCCTGTGACTTAACAGAGTCAGGCCTATTAATTTTTAAGTAAACTTGCTATCAAAAGATATAAATTCATAGCAAGATAAGGAAAAATGTAAAAGATAATATATCTTTAGGAAGTAAATTTCAGGTAAAATTCTAATTTTGATACCTCTAAGCAACTCTGATAAACAAAAAGGTCATTACAGTGTAAGCTGCAATCACAACTATGATCGTGATTTCAAGATTTCCTCTGAGTTTAAAAACCAAAGAAAATGAAAGAGTGGGGGAAAGGAGGAAGGGACGGCAGAGAGGTACAAGAAAGGGGGAGACTGGGAGCCAGTGAAGCGATCTGGAGTCTGGTCTCTTCACCTAAGCAGACATGACACATCCTGGAGGTTCGAGGGAGACGACAGAGCAGAAGTCAACCTTTGCAGGCAGAGAAACGGTGGAGACCAAAGAGGCCAAGCTGGAATGTAGCTGCATCTCATCACCGTCCTCCTGAGAGAGACATCTTATGCACTGGCTAGGCATGCCAGAAACTAAACCTCACCGCTCGGTGGAAAGGGTAAATAGATCAATGTGGTCTAAATACTGTGGAGCTACGGGGTTTGGGAAACACATTCAAAATAACTCATGCCAGACACTGAGGATGCTCAAAACGTATCAAGGCAGAAACCCAGATGCTGCTGAGAGATCAACCCTTAAGCCGACTTAAAACACACCCGCCAAGCCGGGCGTGGTGGCGCACGCCTTCAATCCCAGCACTCGGGAGGCAGAGGTAGGATCCCTGTGAGTTCAAGGCCACCCTGAGACTACATATTGAATTCCAGGTCAGCCCAAGCTAGAGTGAGACCCTACCTCAAAAAACCAAATGAAGGGGCTGGAGAGATGGCTTAGAGGTTAAGCACTTGCCTGTGAAGCCTAAGGACCCCGGTTCGAGGCTCAGTTCCCCAGGTCCTACATTAGCCAGATGCACAAGGGGGCGCACCCGTCTAGAGTTCGTTTGCAGAGGCTGGAGGCCCTGGCGCGCCCATTCTCTCTCTCTCTCCCTCTATCTGTCTTTCTCTCTGTGTCTGTCACTCTCAAATAAATAAAAAATTTTTAAAAAAACAAATGAATAAATAAAATAAAGTCCAAATCTATTAGTAGAACAACCTCAATAATCAGGTCTCAGTTATAAACTGGCATCTCACATGTTTCAATATGTTGTTGGTAACCCTGGACTCATACAATATTTCCATAGTTAGTTATCTTAATGCTGTTAAGAAAGAACTTCTTATTCTGTGTGTCAAGACCTTATCTTCTGGTAAGACCCTATTGCTGAAGACTCCATCATATACTTGGGCTGCAAGGCCACTGAGAAATCCTGCTGGATCTGTTCTGATAACCTCCTCCATGTAGACCAGCTGACAGAAAGCTTGAAGAAGCCATTCTGCATGCAGTTCAATGGGAGAGAGAGAAATCACCAGTGAAGATACTCAACAGTGTACATTGCAAGCCTTATATTTGACCAAATGAGTCAATGGGTACAATAGTGACATGTCTGTTATGGGGGAAACCAACTGCCCTCTAATTGGATTGGAGGCCCACTCCATGAGAGGGAATACATCCCTGATACTGAAAACTTAAAACAGGGGTAGTCATGAGCCCTAGGGGTATAACGTCTGCTGCTGTCTGGCTAAATGTTTATACTATGCGTATCAAACTGCCCAGTAAGCACTTCTGTTAATGTTCACACCCTTATATTAATGCTACTCTCACTTTTGGTAGAGAATCTTCTCTTTTCAGATGGCAGTGACCTTGGGACAACTCAGATATGGTGATGGAAAGAAATGACCACAGTGCTCAGTACTGCAATATCTTAATCACAGCTTCCAAGGCTCAGGGTCTAATGCGGAAGAAGTGGCAGAAAATATGTAAGAGCCAAAGGAAGGGCAGGACTTCATACAACATGCTCCCTCCAGACACAAAATGGCCTGGATATCCATGGCCTCACTGTGCCTGACACCACCTGCATAAAACCATCATAAGAGGAAGAAAAGATCATGACATCAAAAGTAAAAGAGAGACTGATTGGGATGGGGAAGGGGTATGATGGAGAATGGAGTTTCAAAGGGGAAAGTGGGGGGAGGGAGGGTATTACCATGGGGTATTTTTTTATAATCATGGAAGTTGTTAATAAAAAAAATTAAAAAGAAAAAAAAAGGCCTTATCTTCTAGGCCCGACTTAAATGTTAGTGGAATCTAGTAGCTGGAAGGAACTCAACTTATTAGGATTTTTTTTTTTTTTTAAGGTAGGGTCTCATTCTAGTCCAGGCTGACCTGGAATTCACTACGTAGTCTCAGGGGGGCCTCAAACTCACGGCAGTCCTCCTACCTCTGCCTCCTGAGTGCTGGGATTAAAGGCATGCGCCACCATGCCCAGTGAGTCTTAATTCTTATCAGTAAACTACATGCTCATCTCCCATAGCAAACTGTAAGTCTTTGTAAAAGACACAGTGTCTTACTCTTTTTTTTTTTTTTTTTTGGTTTTTTCAAGGTAGGGTCTTACTCCAGCCCAGGCTGACCTGGAATTCACTATGGAGTCTCAGGGTGGCCTCGAACTCACAGCAATGCTCCTACCTCTGCCTCCCGAGTGCTGGGATTAAATGCATGTGCCACCACACCTGGCTTTTTTATTCTTTTTTAAGAGAGGGTGCACCAGGGCCTCCAGCCACTGCAAATGAAATCCAGATGCATGCGCCCCCTTGTGCATCTGGCTTATGTAGGTCCTGGGGAATCAAACTAGGATCCTTTGGCTTTGTAGGCAAATGCCTTAACTGCTAAGCCATCTCTCCAGCCCTGTCTTATTCTTTATATACTCTCACACTTACTGTTACAGTTCAGGTATGAAGTGTCCCCCAAAGGCCCATTTGTTGAAAGCTTGGTTCCCACCTGGTGGCAGTATTAAGATCAGAAGGACTAATCTCAGCAAAAAAACCATTAATGAGTTCATAACTAACTGGGCTATTTAAGAGGCGGAGCAGAGTTGGAGGAAGGAGGTCAGTTGGACCACGTCACATCTCTGAAGGGTGTACCTTGTCCCTAACCCTTTCTACTCTGCCTCCCGTGTACCATGAGATGAGCGGATCCCATCACCACGATGTCTGCCTCGACTCTCCTGAAAGCGGTGCAGCCAGGGGCCATGCACTGGATCCACGAGCTCTGACATTGTTTCTCTTAGACAATTCGTCCCAGTGACAGAGGTCTGACACATTTAGCACAATACATTGCCCATAGCGTAATGTATACAGACTGCGATACTCCGTCCTTGTTTGTAATCACTTGATTCAAAGAATACTCTAGTTCTGCAACATCCATCATTCAGTTTGCCAGCTGAAGACACAAGAGAATTTGTAACTATGCCTACCCTAATAAAGTACTAAAACAACTTAGAATTTAATGACGGAAACAATGTTGACAGGTATTAGATAAGTGGGACCTTCAGTGTTCCAGTCCCCTAATCAAACCAGCTTTCTAATCTTAATATCCTCAGTATCTCAAAGATCAGCTTAATATCTGCTGCAGCAAATCCCTTGAGGCTAGATATCTTAAAGGCAATTTGCTGCCTTTCACATTACTCAAGTCTAATTACAGAATATTGTATTTTAGGATTATATTAAATTACATGTTATTATTCAACATGTAATTATTATTACAAAATGATCTACAATTTTCGTCATGCTGAAAGTAATTCACATGCTCAACTAGAAATCATGCAAAACAAAGTCAATGGTAATTCCATGAATTTGATTCTTTTTTAATATTTATTTATTTGTAAGCACAGACAGAAAAACAGAGGGTGAGACAGGAGAGATAGAGAACGGGCACACCAGGACCTCTTGATGCCAACAAACTAGAGATACATGTGCCACTTTGTGGCATGTGGCTTTACAGGGTACTGAGGAATCAAACCAGAGCCATCAGGCTTTGCAAGCAAGTGCAAACCTAACCTAAGCTGAGCCATCTCTCCAGCCCAGAATTTGATTCTTCATCTTTGTCCTCCAAACAGATGTTTATCCTCTTGTTCTTTTCCTCCTCACGGGCAGCAGATAGTTCTGAGATTTGTTTTGTTGTTTGTTGTTTATTTATTTATTTGAGACAGGGTCTCATGTAGTTCAGACTGGCCCTGAAGCAGCTATGCAGAGGAAGGTAACTCTAATCTCCTGATCCTCCAGGGCTGCGATTACAGACATGCTCAGCTCTAGGGTGGTTTTTGTTGCTGTTCTTTTTTAAGACAGAGCCTCATGCATCCTAAGCTGACTTCAAACTCACCATGAAGCCAAGGATGACCTTCAACTCCTGGATCCTACTGTCTCCACCCCCAAGTCTTATGATACTGCAGGCACGTACACTAAAAGTTTAGCTCTAAAAAAAAACATTTCGAACAGCTTAGAAATTTAAGTATGGGAAATGCTCCAAAAATAATTACAAAGAAAGAAAAAATATTCTTTCCTTCCTTCTTCATTTTTGAGATTATTTACACAGTCTTGTTGACAGCCTGAGCCTTCTCTTGAAAGTACTTGATTTGTGTAGCATCCAACTCCAGTGCATAAGTTAGTATTTATGTGTACAAAACAATCACTGTTCTGGGGCTGAGCACGTAGCTTAGGCGGCAGAGTGCCTCCTACAATGCACGAGGGCCTGGGTTCCATCCCCAGCCCCGCTGAAACTGAGCCTGGCGGTGCGCGCCTGCAGCCCCGGTGCCTGGGAAGAGGTACGGGGATGAGACGTTCTATTTCACACTTGGCTACACAGTGAGTTTACGTCCAGCTTGGGCTACACGAAACCCTGTCTTAAATATATATACATATCACTATGCCAATAAATAAAGTTGCCTAGAGATCATCTCTTATCACGGCCCTACTATCAGCTAAAGCGCACGGGTTTGCAATAGGAAAAGAAATACTGAGTCTATGGGAATATAAAATATTTAATAAAGAAAAATGAGAATAACAGAAAAGACAAAAAATTACACTAGCTCTATTAGTTAATAGGATCATTAAAGAACTATTAGAAGACGAGATGAGCCTGGTGGCCTATGCCTATAATCCCAGCATTCAGAAGGCTGAGGAAGGAGGATAACAATTTTAGCCTACATAGTGAAACCACGTCTCAAAACAACTACAACAACAAAAAACTACTAGAGAAACTATGAAATATTTGATAAAGGGGGTAGAGGTACACACACACACACACCACTAGCTACATGCATATATTTAAACTAAAAACCAGAGCTGAAGAGATGGCTCAGTGATTAAAGGCACTCCTTGCAGAGTCTGACAGGCAGGTCCAATTCCCCAGTACCCATATACAGCCACATGCACAAAGTAGTGAATCTGGAGTTTGTTTGCAGTAGCAAAAATTCTGGTGCACCATTCTTTCTGTCTCTGCTTGCAAAAGTATTTAAATAAAATATTTTATAAAATATAAATTTGAGCTGGGCATGGTGGTGCAAGCCTTTAATCCTAGCACTCGGGAGGCAGAGGTACGAGGATCACCGTGAGTTCAAGGCCACCCTGAGACTACAGAGTTAATTCCAGGTCAGCCTGGGCTAGAGTGAGACCCTACCTTGAAAAACCAAAAAACGAACAAACAAAAATTTTTTTTTGAATTTTTTGTTGTTGTTCTTCAAGACAGGTCTCACTCTGGCCCAGACTGAGTGGAATTCATTCTGTGCTCAGGCCGGCTTTAAACTCAATGCGCTCTTCCTGCTTCAGCCTTTCAGAGTGCTGGGATTAAAAGCGTGAGCCACCACGCCTGGCTTTAAACTTTTTTTGAAAGCACAAAAATATGTAAATATTTTATAGGAATGGTAAAAGTATAAAGCCTGGACAAAGAGCCTGGACAGGGCTCCATAGTAGAGTGTTTGCCCAGCATGCACAAGGCGCTGGTGTTTGACCCCTAGCATCACGAAATACAAAAACACATTAGCAACTACAAAAAAAATAATAAAACCAACTGGGGAAACATATAAACTCATTCAGTTATCTGTTATGCAGTTTCTAAGAAAAATATTTCTCAGTCATAAAAGGATCCAAAAGAAATAGAGCTCCAAGTGCAGGTCTGTTTGTAATAATAAAATATAGCCAAGTTAAACTGGAGAAAAAAATTTAAAATCAACCTGTGAGCAGAACAAAAATGGTTCTTTATTCAATACAAGAGATACAATGAGAAAGCAATGACTACACTGTTAGGATAAAAAGTAGTCCCACGGCACACATGTGGCACATGGCTATAACCCTGCCCTGAGGAGGCTGATGCTGACCCCATGAGTTTGAGGCTAGTTGAAGGTCAGCCTGGGACCACAAATTCCTTCCTCAAAAAGGGGAGTCTTCTAATAGTACTAGGCAAAACATGAACTTTTCCAAACACCTATGAACAGAATAAAGGAAAAGCACATTGGGGTATTATGTTCAAACATTAATATGCTCTGCAGGCCTTGGAAAAACATTTTTTTTATTAAAGGGCCATACAATGAGTATTTTAAGCTTTGCCATGTATCCAGTCTCTGTGTGTTCATTCTGCCCCTGGAGGGCAAAAATATACACTTTGTTAAAGACACTGACATTCTAATTTCAAATTTTTAAAATTAATTTATTTGTTTTGGTTTTATGAGGTAGGTTCTCACTCTAGTCCAGGCTGACCTGGAATTCACTATGTAGTCTCACAGTGACCTCAAACTCATTCCAATCCTCCTAGCTCTGAGTCCTGAATGCTGGGATAAAATTCACATTATTTTGGGCTGGGGAGATTGCTTAGTAGTTAAGGCGTTTGCTTGTGAAGCCTAAGGACCCAGGTTCAATTCCCCAGTATCCATGTAAAGCCAGATGCACAAGATGATGCATACATCTGGAGTTGATTTGCAGTAGCTGAAGGGCCGGGCACATCCATATTCTTTCTGTCTCTCAAATAAATAAATAAATAATTTTTAAAATTCACATTATTTTAATGTGACACAAAATATTTCCTTTTTAACTTAAAAACAGAGAAGAGAGGGCTGGAGAGATGGCTTAGTGGTGCCAAAGGACCCAAGTTCGATTCCCCAGGACCCACGTTAGCCAGATGCACAAGGGGACACATGCATATGGAGTTTGTTTGCAGTGGCTGGAAGTCCTGGCATACCCATTCTCTCTCTCTGCCTCTTTCTCTCTGTCTGTCACTCTCAAATAAATAAATAAAAATAAACAAAAAATAATAATAATAAAAAGGGGGTGCATGCATCTGGAGTTTGTTTGCAGTAGCTGGAAGCCCTGGCACGTCCATTCTCTCTCCCTCTTTGTAAAATAATAAATAAATTTTTTTTAAAAACAGAAAAAAAAAAAACAGAGAAGAGCAATTCTTAGCACACTGGATAGACAAAAATAAAACCTTTGGCTGTAATTTGCGGACCTTAGCTCCATAGCAATGATAATTATCTTTAATTATATATAATATTCACCTTATAAACATGTATAATAATACTGATCTCATAAACATAATACTGAGTGAAGAAAATCACACAAAAGTAGAGTGATCACAGTAAGATGAAGTTGATAGACAAATGAAAATAAGGTGTTTAAGTTAGAAACTAGTTAGGTGGGGGTGGGGGACACAAGTACCAGGAAAACCGTCAGGAAGGTTCTCACTGTGGTGGGTCTGCTTTCTTGTCCTGGGTGATGGTCAGTGTCCACACTTGGTTTGTGAAGCTTCATTAAGCTGCACATGTGCAACGTGTGTGTGTGTGCCACATCCACAGCAAGGTTTAAAAGTGTCCTCTGGGCTACAGGGATGGCTTAGTAGTTAAGGCGTTTGCCTGCAAAGCCAAAGGACCCAGGTTTGGTTCTCCAAGACCCACATTAGCCAGATGCACAAGGGGATGCGCATGTCTGGAGTTCGTCTGCAGTGGCTGGAAGCCCTGGAGTGCCCATTCTCTCTCTCTTTCTCTGTCAAATAAATAAATAAAAATAAACAAAAAGTGTCCTCTGCAGAGGAACCTAAAGACAGAAAGGTCAGCCAGGCATGGTGGCGCATGCCTTTAATCCCAGCACTTGGGAGGCAGAGGTAGGAAGATTTCAGTGAGTTCAAGGCCACCCTGAGACTACATAGGAAATTCCAGGTCAGCCTGGGCTAATGTGAGACCCTACCTCAAAAAACAAAAAAAAGTCATAATGACCTACTGACTTTAGGAATAGATAATTACGAAGAATCTAAGGAAAAGTAAATGTGCTATATAAGTGTGGGGGAGCAGGACACAGAATGTAGAATTCTCAATAAAAAAATTAAGCCACGTCATAAGTGCATACAAGGGAACTGTGTGCTCCTTAAACAAGGAAACCTGGGTGGCAAAAGTGAGATTGTGTTCTCAATATCAAATGAATATAAAACTAAAATGTTGACTAAACATATTATCACTCTGATTATAAAATCTACTATCTCTTTTACAAGGCAGTCAAAGACACCGATGAAGGAAGATGATCTCAGATCAGTCTGTCACTGGGCTGAGCAGTCAAGAGCATTCCTGCGCTAGCGAGAAGGCCGGAAGAGGCCTGAAGAGGCCTGAGTTCATGCCCGGAACCGCATCACCAGCTGGGGATGGCCCCACGCATCTACAACTCCAGTCCCACAGTGCAGCAAAGGCCCAGGAACTGCCACGGCCGGCAAGAACACAGCTCCAGGGTCAGTAAGACTCCAGCGCAAACAAGGACGGGTAGAAAGTGGGACACCCAGTGATCCACCACGGGCCAGCCCACGGGGCACCGCACAGGCACGCATGCATGCACGTGCGCACGTGCAGAAAAAACCTGTCAACGTGGAGCATTGTGCTCACATCCCAGCACTCCGGAGGCTGAGTTCAAGGCCAGTCTGGGCTACCAGGTAAGTTCCAGGTCAACTTGAGCTAGCATAAGACTCTGCTGTCATTAAAAAAAAAGGGGCTGGAGAGATGGCTTAGCGGTTAAGCGCTTGGCCTGTGAAGCCTAAGGACCCCGGTTCGAGGCTCTATTCCCCAGGACCCACGTTAGCCAGATGCACAAGGGGGCGCACGCGTCTGGAGTTCGTTTGCAGTGGCTGGAGGCCCTGGCGCGCCCATTCTCTCTCTTTCTCTCTGCCTCTTTCTGTCTGTCTCTCTCTAATAAATAAATAAATAAAAATTAAAAAAAAAAAGTTTGTCATTGATTTTAAATAATCTAAAAAGGTTATTAGAAGCAGGGTGTGGTGGCACAGGCCTTTAATCCCAGCACTCGGGAGGCAGAGGTGGCAGGATCGCCATGAGTTAGAGGCCACCCTGAGACTCCATAGTGAATCCCAGGTCAGCCTGTCAGCCTAGACTAGAGTAAAACCATACCTCAAAAACAAACAAAATAAAACAAAAAACCAAACAAACAAACCAAAGAAAAGGTTGTTGGAGGTAGAGGGAAGAGGGGTATGAAGAGAGGGTATGTGTTCTCCCCTCACTGCTTTACGTGCATGTTCTCACTCACTGTTGAGAAAGGAAGCACACACACACACACACACACACACACACACACACACACACACACTCACACACATGCCGCCAGCTGTGAGCAAACACATTAAACGTTGGGGGCACACCCCAAACTGCACGGCTGTCTGCATGTGCCCATTTTGACACCTGAGTGCCACTTCCCGACTGCTGGCTGGCAGCAGAGTGTGGGAGCACAAGACCCCTCTCCTGACGTGGTTGGCATGCCAGAGGTGAGCCGCCGCTCCTACCCTCAGCCATGCCGCTGGGAGCGGTGCTGACCACGGAGCACAGCCTGGAGGAGCTCCCGAAAGCTCGCGCAGGGCTCACTGGGTCTTGAGGCTGGTCCCCCTGATTTTGCCTGACTTGCACGCACCCACCGGGGCTTGCCTGTGTCAATACAAACTCCTGCAGTCACCTCCTTACTGTACAGATGCATCTGACTCGAGAGACAGGACTTGAAGGACGAAGACCTGCCTGGGGGAGGGCTAGCCACTTGGGTCGACCCCCAAGGGCTGCTGGACCCAAAGTCCCCGGCCTGCTTGCACTGGGGCAGGTCCTACGTCGGCTCCCGCCTCCAAGCCCCAGAGCTAGCTGAACTCAGGAGTCGTCCTGCTCCTGCCACTCAGGGCCAGAGCTGCTCTCGGTTCTAGTTAGCACCTGTGCCCATGACGTCTGGACTCTCTCCTGCCTTGGAGACACCCAACGGGACCTGCTGCCTTGGCAGCCCCTTGCTCCTGATCCTGTGGGACCACCTGCCATTGTTCCTGTGGACCCAGTTCCTCTACAGAGCCTCCACTGATATCCTGGAGCGCGGCGAGAACTCAGAGCTAGGACACTTTCTTGTCCCCTTGGTCTGCAACCCCGGGCACCGTGAGTTGTAGCAGTTACACTTTTATGCTCTCAATTGGCAAGCCCACTGCTGCCAACAGTTACCTGTAACTACCCCTGCCCTCCTGGTTGGTGGAGTCATAGCCATCAGGATTCTAGGTTTGATTCAGGTTGTGGTCATATTTCTTTGTTTTTAATTAAATTAAATTTATTTCCAAGCAGGAAGAGAAAGAGAGAGATAATGAGCATGCCAGGGTCTTTAGCCACTGCAAACAAACTCTAGATGCATTAGCCACCTTCTGCATCTGGCTTACATGGGTCCTGGAGAATCGAACCTGGGTCCTCTGGCTTTGCAGGCAAGCGCCTTAACCACTAAGCCATCTCTCCAGCCCTGTTGTCATATTTCGATATAAGTAAATTCCCACTTGTTCACCCTTCACTGTCTGTCCATTCTATTCTTCAAGTGGACAGAAAAGGATCCAGAAAGAATAACTGACCACTGCACTGACAGGCTACTCCTAGGCCCTTCCTTGAGTGACCCATTCAGGAGGCAGGGAGGCAGTCTATTTGACTCAGTGGCATTTCCACGGCCCGCAGCAAGTTCGGAACGAATGTTCATTAGATGTGAGTTGCTGTGGTGGTCTGAATGTAAAGCGGCCCGCAGCCTCAAGTCGTGTGTAGCTGGTAGAGCCTTGGGGGCGGGCCTTGCTGGAGGCGCCTGTCACTGGGGATGCGCGTTTTACGGTTTTGTGGTCCAGCCCCCTTCCAGGGCCAGTCGCTTCATTCTCGGGGCTCCCTCTGCTGTTGTGGAGCAGACGGAGCCGGCTTCCGGCCAGCACCACGCCGCCCCTGCCACAGGAGGCTTCCTCTAGAATCCCCGAGCCAGATAAGCCGCCTCCTCCCACACGCTGCTTCTAGTTGGGTGTTTTGTCCGCGCAACAAGGAAGTAACTGCAACAACGATTATATTTTTTGTTTTGTTTTGGTTTTGCAAGGTAGGGTCTTACTTTAGCCCAGGCTAACCTGGAACTCACACTGTAGCCCAGGCTGGCCTCAAACTCATGACCAATCCTCCTACCTCAGCCTCTCAGGTGGTGGAATTAAAGGCATGCACCACAATGCCTGGCCTAATGACTATTTTAAACAATTTATGAAAAACATTTCTTACTGTGTGTGGTGTGGCACACCTTTTATCCCAGCACTTGGGAGGCAGAGGTAGGAGGACCACCGTGAGTTCGAGGCCAGCCTGAGACTACATAGTGAATTCCAGGTTAGCCTCGGCTAGAGTGAGACCCTACCTCAAAAAACCAAAAAACAAACAAATAAATAAATAAATAAAATAATAATAATAAATGAAATGAAAACAAAAAAGCAAAAATACACTCTGGATAAATATAAGGGAAATTTAAAATTTCATAAATGATAGGTTCTCTGTTCATGTTCTATAGAAAAATGAAAAAGAGAGCTATGTGACTATTTTACAGTGTGATAAGGAATAATAGCCTGCATAGTATCTTTTGGGATGGGAACTGCCAGTAAATTGGTAGAGTGGTGACTAGCATGCACAAGGCCCTGGTTTAACCCCCGCACCACATAAACCAGGCATAGTGATGCATGCCTCCAGTTCTAGCACTGAGGTAAAGGCCAGAGGATCAGAAGTTCAGTCATGCTTGGCTCACTGTTGCAAGCCTATAGCCTGGGCTATGTGGGACCCTTTCTTAAAACAAAACCAAACAAAAAGGATAATCCAATATGAGCATATAAAGACGTTAAAAGTCAACTTTGTGGGCTGAAGAGATGGCTTAGCAGTTAAGGCATTTGTCTGTAAAGCCAAAGGATTCCGGTTCGATTCTCCAGGACTCACATAAACCAGATGCACAAGGGGGCGCATGCATCTGGAGTTCATTTGCAGTGGCTGGATGCCCTGGCATGCCCATTCTCTCTCTCTCTCCCTCTGTTTCTCTCCCTCAAATAAATAAATAAAATATATTTTTTAAAAAGTTAACTTTAGCCAGGCATGGTGGTGCACGCCTTTAATCCCAGCACTCGGGAGGCAGAGGTAGGAGGATCACCATGAGTTCGAGGCTACCCTGAGACTACACAGTGAATTCCAGGTCAGCCTGGGCCAGAGTGAGACCCTACCTCGAAAAACCAAAAAAAAAAAAAAAAGTTAACTTTGTTTAGTCTGAACATTCTAATGTGAAAATCTATAATCCAAAATGCCCCAAATGCATAGCATTTTGGGTACAGTCACATCACAAGTGGAAGGTTCCCTCCCTGACTTCATGTGGCAAGTCAGTCAAAACGAGGCTCAGGGCAGAGCATGGTGGCTTACATCTGCTAATTCCAGCGCTCACCAGGAGGCTGAGGGAGGACTTCAAACTCAAGGCATAACTCAAAAACAACAAAAGCCAGGGGTGGTGGTGCACACCTTTAATCCCAGCACTCGGAAGGGAGGCAGAGAGAGGTAGTAGGATTGCCATGAGTTCGAGGCCACCCTGAGACTACATAGTGAATTCCAGGTCAGCCTGGGCCAGAGTGAGACCCTACCTCAAAAAACAAAACAAACAAACAAACAAAAAATGTACAATAAAAATATTTATAAAGCCGGGAATAGCGGCACACGCCTTTAATCCTAGCACTCGGGAGGCAGAGGTAGGAGGATCGCCATGAGTTTGAGGCCGGCCTGAGACTACATAGTGCATTCCAGGTCAGCCTGGGATACAGCGAGACCCTACCTTGAAAAAACAAACAACAACAACAAAAAGTAAAATAAACAAATATATTTTATAAAATTACCTTTAGACAGAATTTAAATATATATATGAAACATAAATGAAAGTCTGTGTTTAGACAGTCAACTCTCCTACCTTGTGACAAAATATCAAAGAAAATCACCTTAAAAAGTAAAAGAGAGCCGGGTGTGGTGGCGCACACCTTTAATTCCAGCACTTGGGAGGCAGAGGTAGGAGGATCACCATGAGTTCGAGGCTACCCTGAGACTACATAGTGAATTCCAGGTCAGCCTGGACCACAGTGAGACCCTACCTCAAAACACCAAAAAAAAAAAAAAAAAAGAAAGAAAGAAAAAGAACAAGTAAAAGAGAGCCAGGGATGTTACTGCGTGTCTGTAATCCACCCAGTGTCGGGGAGGTGGAGGCAGGAGAATCAAGAAGTTTACGTCACTCTCACCTACATCTGCTGGTGCTAAAGGCAGCCTGGGCTAGACTGAGACCCTACCTCTTATTTTGGCTCACAAAGATTTCATTCCAGTTTCTAGGCTCCACTGTTTCTGAGCTATGGTAAATAGAACATTATTTCTGGGAGTGTGATGTCAACTGTGAACTTGACAGGATCTAGATACATGTGAGGTATCACATAGATTAGATTAGCCACTGTGTGCAGTCTGTGTGAGATTATTTTAAATGAATTAAAGTGGGAAGACCCCCCCTTAATTGTGGGTAGAACCATTTCATAGGCTGGGGTTCTGTATGAAGAGGGAGAGACATGGCCTGGGGAGATGGCTCTGTGGCCAAGGGCACTTCCTGGCAGATCCTGCCAAGCCTGGGCTCAATTCCCAAGCACACACATAAAGCCAGATGCACAAAACTACGCAAGTTTCTGGAGTTGGTTTGCAATGGCAGGAGGCCCTGGAGCATTCCTCATCCTGTCTCTATCCTTCCAAATAAATATTATATACACACATTATCTCTCTCTCTCTCTCTCTCTCTCTCTCTCTCTCTCTGTGTGTGTGTGTGTGTGTGTGTGTGTATGTGTGAACTTAGGTGTTCTGAATGCTAGGTTCCCAGCTGTGGTGCTTTGACTCAGGTGTCCCCCATGAACTCAGGTGTTCTGAATGCTAGGTTCCCAGCTGTGGTGCTTTGACTCAGGTGTCCCCCATGAACTCAGGCGTTCTGAATGCTAGGTTCCCAGCTGTGGTGCTTTGACTCAGGTGTCCCCCATGAACTCAGGCGTTCTGAATGCTAGGTTCCCAGCTGTGGTGCTTTGATTCAGGTGTCCCCCATGAACTCAGGCGTTCTGAATGCTAGGTTCCCAGCTGTGGTGCTTTGACTCAGGTGTCCCCCATGAACTCAGGCGTTCTGAATGCTAGGTTCCCAGCTGTGGTGCTTTGACTCAGGTGTCCCCCATGAACTCAGGTGTTCTGAATGCTAGGTTCCCAGCTGTGGTGCTTTGACTCAGGTGTCCCCCATGAACTCAGGCGTTCTGAATGCTAGGTTCCCAGCTGTGGTGCTTTGACTCAGGTGTCCCCCATGAACTCAGGCGTTCTGAATGCTAGGTTCCCAGCTGTGGTGCTTTGACTCAGGTGTCCCCCATGATCTCAGGTGTTCTGAATGCTAGGTTCCCAGCTGTGGTGCTTTGACTCAGGTGTCCCCCATGAACTCAGGTGTTCTGAATGCTAGGTTCCCAGCTGTGGTGCTTTGATTCAGGTGTCCCCCATGAACTCAGGTGTTCTGAATGCTAGGTTCCCAGCTGTGGTGCTTTGACTCAGGTGTCCCCCATGAACTCAGGTGTTCTGAATGCTAGGTTCCCAGCTGTGGTGCTTTGACTCAGGTGTCCCCCATGAACTCAGGTGTTCTGAATGCTAGGTTCCCAGCTGTGGGGCTTTGACTCAAGTGTCCCCCATGAACTCTGGTGTTCTGAATGCTAGGCTGCCAGCTGATGGAGATTTGGGACTTGACGCCTCCTGGAGGGAGTGTATTGTTGGTGGTGGGCTTATGGGTGTTACAGCCAGTGTCCACTTGCCAGTGTTTGGCACACTCTCCTGCTGTTGATGTCCACCCTCTGCTCATGCCCTCATTTTCCTCTACCACCATGGAGCTTCCCCTCAAGTCTTTAGGCCAAAATAAACCCTTTTGCCCACAAGCTGCTCTTGGTCAGTGTTTTCTGCCAGCAATGCGAATCTGAATGCAGCAGTGAAGTTGGTATTGAGGAGTGGTATCATTGCTGACACCAGACTGTGTGGCTTTTGGCTTTTTGGAGCAATTTCTGAGAAGAATGCTGGAAGGATTTGAAATCTTGGCCTAAGAGACGCCTTGCAGTGCTGTAAGTACAGCTTGATGGACTATTCTGGTCAGAGCTGAAAACCTGAATGCAATAAGAACTAAGGACTGTGAGGTTTGGCTTATGCAGGTGAGAAAGAACTTCATCTGCACTGGGCTAGAAGCAGCTTGTGTGTGAGAGGCTTGCTGTTATGCCTGTGTCCTGAGAACTTGTGCAGGGCTGCTTTGCATAGAAATGAACTGGTATGAGCAGAGGGATATGGCACAGAAAAAACTAAATCTTTGGGCCCAAACTGCTGCCCATTCAGCTGCAACTGTATGAGAGATCACAACCGTTGAGATTGGGCTATCTAGCCTGCACTGGGACAATAGGAAGAATGTAGATTCTTTTGAAGGGGCCTGAGTGCTCAGGAGTCTCGTGTTGTCTGCTTTATTCCCCCCTGGATTAACAAACTGGCACCCTACCTGGTATTGTGGAGTATAAGAAATGCAGGAAAGAGAGGGTCACTGAATTTACACCACAGTCTTGTGTTTTAGAAACAGACATGGGCAGTGTGAAGCAAGTTTGCTGGATGCCTGCATGGAGACCTGATGAAGCTGTGAGCATGGACCATGAGTTGCAGTGGAGACGACCCAGTGGAGATGCCGGGACCAAAAGACCACTGCTAAGGAAAGCTGCTGGCCCCAGATGAAGCTTTCCAGCACTGTGAGTAGCCTAGCTAGAGGGGCAGAATTGGAATTCCAGAGACTTCTTACTGGTTAGAATTATTGTGCTTGGAAATTTGTCACTGACTATAGAGTTGTTAAACTTGGAGCTACAGAGTTTGATGTTTGCCCTGTTTTTAATCTTGTATTGGTTAAATATTTCTTTGCTATGCCCAATGTCATCTTTTGCAGTGTGACTTTCTTCTGTGCCATTATGGGTTTTGGTTTTTTTTTTGTTTTTGTTTTTGGTATTATGGCTCAGTTGAAAGATCTTGGATTATGGGGATGTTTGAACATCATTGGGCTTGATAAAACTATAGGACTCTTAAAGTTGGACTGAATGTATTTTATTTTATATCATATATGGTTATCAGTTTATGGGGGCAAGGGGCAGAATGTGGTGGTTTGATTCAGGTGTCCCCAATAAACTCAGGTGTTCTAAATGCTAAGTTCCCAGCGAATGGAGATTTGGGAATTAGCGCTCCTGGAGGAAGTGTATTGTTTGGGGGGGGGGGCTTATGGGTGCTATAGCCAGTGTACCCTTGCCAGTGTTTGGCACACTCTCCTGCTGTTGTGGTCCACCTGATGTTGGCTAAGGGGGAGATGTCCACCCTCTGCTCATACTATTGTTTTCCCCTGCCAGCATGGAGCTTCCTCTTGAGTCTGTAAGCCAAAATAAACTTTTTTCCCACAAGCTGCACTTGTTCAGGTGTTGTTTTCCAGCAATGGAAACCTGACTGCAAAAGGCTGTAACCTGGAATGAAGCTGAAATAAACCCTCTTCCCTTAAAGAAATTTTTGCCAGATATTTTGTCTCAGCAACAAGGTGACTGAGGCAGAAAGAATGTGGCAGGGCAAGGCTGCTCACCTCCTAACAGCTAGTAGGTGTGGAGGGAAAATGAGAGCGCACCAAGGGGTGAGGACAAAATAGAAACCTGGACACCCACTTCTTCCAGCTAGACCCACATGGCAGTCTCCATCACATCCATAGTCCCATTAGGCTGGGGACCAAGCTTCTAGCACATGGCTTTTGAGGGACAGGTAAGATCTAAACCATAACAGGTATGGACTGGAGAAATGGCTTAGTGGTTAAGGTGTTTGTCTGTGAAGCCAAAGGACCCAGGTTCAATTCTCCAGGACCCATGTAAGCCAGATGCATCTGGACTTCGTCTGCAGTGGCTAGAGGCCCTGGCGTGCCCATTCTCTCTCTGTCTGCCTCTTTCTTATCTCTTTCTCTTTGCTTGCAAATAAATTAAATTAAAAAGTATTAACAGGTACACATATTAAAAAAAAAAAAGCCAAACTCTGAAACTCTCCTGGTCCCCAGCATTTTGATAAGAGTCACTAACCCGACGTAAAGAGCACTCCTGGACTGAGAGATGGCTCTGTGGTTAAGGCGCTCGCCCACAAAGCCTAACAACCTGGGTTCGGTTTCCTAGAACCCATGTAAGCCCAACACACAAGGGGGTGCATGCATCTGGAGTCTGCATATAGTGGCTAGAGGCCCTGGTGCGCCCATTCATTCATTCTCTCTCTCTCATAAATAAATAAAAAGAAAAAAATTTAAACAGAAGAACTTTTTGTATGCTTATAAAAAATTAAGTTGTGGGCTAGAGAGATGGCTCAGCTGTTAAGGTGCTTGCCTGTAAAGCCAAAGGACCCAGGTTCAATTCCCCAGGACCCACATAAGCCAGATGCACAAGGTGGCACATGCGTCTGGAGTTCATTTGCAGCAGCTGGAGGACCTGGAGTGCCCATTTTCTCCCCACCTCCCTCCTGCCTCTTTCTCAAATAAATAAATATACAATTGTTTTTAAAAGTAGCATCAAACAACTGCTAATCCTTCAGAGTTTACAGGGATTAGGGATGTAGCTCATGCTTATTTAAATTGTCAGAAATGCTCAAAGAAACGAGCAACCTCAGTTATATGAAAGCTACTTCTTTATTCGTGACAGGGTCTCGCTAGCCCAGGCTGGCCTGGGGCTCAATGTGTGGCCCAAGGGAAGCTCAGACTTGCAATGGTCCTGTTTTTGCAACAAAAGAATGTTTACAGAATGTTTTAAAATGTCTAGAAAAGGGTTGTTTCTAACTGCAAAATGTCACACCAAATGTTTAGACTTCTTTGTGTATAAGAATTCTCATTGTTGAGTAGCCTGCTCTTAATTTTTCAAGTCAGAACATTCCAGAAAAACACAGAACACTGTTGCTTCTAGCATTTTATCAGTACATCAGCAAGCATGTTGTACTGCCATCTACAGTAATAAAACAGAACTACACCTGATAGTTAAAAGTGAGTCTATATTCCTAGGCAGCATTTTAAAATCACATTTTGAGCCGGGCATTATGTTGAAAGTGTGTAAGCAAGGCACCTGGGTGGCAGCAGCAGGATGATCACAACGAGTTTGAGAACTGCCCGCCCTACATCATGGATTTCACACCAGTCTGGGCTGAAAAGTAAAATCCAGCCTCAAATTAATTAATGCACATGTTTTGTGTCCATTTTTATACTCAATGTATTATGCTATCCAGAAAATACAACTTTATACAAAAAATGCAAAACGTCTTGAAAAGAGAAAACTATGTTCAATGTTTTAAAAAAACTGGCTTTTTCATAAGAATGAGGCATCAATGTTCTGCATAATATAAATCTAAGTACAGAAGCTATTATCACTATTCTTCGATGACTTTTTATAAATTTGTTGGCACAAGCTTGTAATCATTGTTGTGGAGGCTGGGCAACTTGGTGAGACCTTGTCTCAAGAATAAAAAAGTAAACCGGGCATGGTGGTGCATGCCTTTAATCCCAGCACTTGGGAGACAGAGGTCAGAGGATCACCATGAGTTTGAAACCACCCTGAGATTACATAGTGAATTCCAAGTCAGCCTGGAGCAGAGTAAGACCCTACCTCAAATGAAAAACTAAGTAAAAATTAAAAAGTAGGGGCTGGAGAGATGGCTTAACAGTTAAGGTGCCATGCCCATGAAGCCTTAGGACCCAGGTTCGATTCTCTAGATCCCCTGTAAACCAGATGCACAAGGTGGCGCATGCGTCTGGAGTTTATTTGTGGTAGCTACAGGCCCTGGTACACCAATTCTCTCTCTCTCTGTCTGTCTCTCTGATAAATAAAAATAAATTTAAAAATCAAAAAACTAGAGAGGACTAGGGATGCGGCTCAGTGGTAAAGCAAACGTACCAAGCCTGACGTTCAATCCCAAGTCCTAGGGTTGGGGGACGAGTAAGGGATCCCCATGCCATCTTGGGGTAGGTGCAAAATAGTGCCAACAAGATGATGCTTCCCGAGAAATAGCCACAAAAAATGCATGGCCACCCCGGAGGACAAACAGGTCAGCAAGGAGTCACTGGCCTGAGAGGCAGGGGCTCCACAGGAGGAGCGCTTACCAAACAACTATGGAAGGCGTTGGCAAAAGAGGCCAAAAGACCCTGGGAGAGCAGCAAGCACAGGCGGGGTTCACAGCAAAGAGAACGGGAGAGCCGGGAGAAAGCAAAGAAGAGAGAGAGAGCTAAAGGAGGGCCGGAAAGACCTGCGGCGCACACGAGCACGGCGGGGGACGAGAGCCGCGCGAGCATCGGGGTCACGCCGGAAGTGAGTTGAAACTAGTGACGCCAGCGAAACCAGAGCCGCCCGCGGGTTTCAGAATGGAGAGAGCTGCCAGGCTGTTCCCCAGTAAGACTGGACTTGCAGACTTGGCAATAGGCACGAATGGAAACCCAACTTCCCCACATCGAGGCCCTCTCTTATTAAAAGCATGCTTGGGGGCTGGAGAGATGGCTGAGCAGTTAAGGTGCTTGCCTGCAAAGCCTAAAGATGCAGGTTCGCTTCCCCAGGACCCACGTAAACCAGATGCAAGGTGGTGCATATGTCTGGAACGGCTAGCCCATTCTCTATTTGCCTTTCTCTCTCTAAAAAATGAATGAATTAAGCTAGACGTGGTGGTGCATGCCTTTTTTTTCCCCTCAAGGTAGGGTCTTGCTCTAGCCCAGGCGAGTGCTGGGATAAGGCGTGCATAGCCGGGAGGCAGAGGCAGGAGGATCGCCGTGAGTGCCATCCTGAGACTACAGATTCTGATCAGCCTGGGGTAGAGTGAAACTATACCTCAAAAAAACAAAACAAAACAAATAAATTAAATAAATATAAATAAATAAACAAAAGTAAAAATAAAATTAAAGAATGATTATCAAGGAAAGTCATGGCAACACAATTAACTTTTCAATCAAAATTTCATAGCTTTAATAGGAGAAACAGTATCAGGCATTCAGGTATTTTGTACAGTACTTTACTATTACAATCTCTTAGATCATGTTACTGGCAAGTTATTTTCCATAAAGCTTAAATTTGCTTTCACATATTAATAATGCTTTTCATGATTTTCAGAATTACATGAAATTTTATATCTATATATGCTAATGTTTATTACTATAAATTTTTGTAATAATTTTACCCAACTATTTACAAGCAAAGAGACAGAGACTGAGAATGGATACAGCAAAGCCTAGAGTCGCTGCAAATGAACTCCACACACAAGCACGACTGTGCGTCTGGCTGTACGTGGGTCCTGGGGAACAGAACCCAGGCCTTCAGTCTTTGCAAGCAAATGCCTATAACCACTGGGCCATCTCTCTAGCCTACTAGTATAAATTTATATCTTTTTGAATCTGAGCAGAATTTTCAGACATAAATTACACACATGAATACAGAAACATCAATGGTCTTGTGTGTGCGCGCGTATGTGTGTGTGTATGGGAACTGTGTGGAGGTCCTTGAGACAAGGTCTCTGCCAACCATTACAGTGTGCTAAGATTACAGACACACCACCTGTGTCCAGCTGTACATGGGTTTTTGGAGATCAAAGTGAGGCCAGCAGGCTTGCAAAGTAAGCACCTTTAACTTCTGTGGGGTTTGAGTCAGGCGTCCCCCATAGACTCAGGTGTTCTGAATGCTGGGTCCCCAGCTGATGGAGATTTGGGAATTAGCGCCCCCTGGAGGCGGTGTGTTGTTGGGGGCGGCTTATGGCTGTTACAGCCAGTTCTCCCTAGCCAGTGTTTGGCACACTCTCCTGTGGCTGTTGTCCACCTGATGATGTCCACCCTCTGCTCATGCCATCGTTTCCCCTGCCATCATGGAGCTTCCCCTCAAGTCTGTAACCCAAAATAAACCTTTTTCCTCACAGCGGCTCTTGGTCGGTGTTCTCTGCCAGCAATGCGAACTGGACTAGGACAGTAAGTAGTCCTGAGGAGTGATGTCATTGCTGCTGGACACCTGACTGCGTGGCTTTGGCCTTTTGGAGCTGATTTTTGAGTGGAAGTATTTGAAACCTTGGCCTAAGAGATGCCTTGCAGTACTGTAAGTACAGCTTGATGGACTACTTTGGTCAGAGTTGGAAAAGTTGAATATCATAATAACTAAAGTTTGGCTCTTGAGGGTGAGAAAGAGCTTTGCCTGGACTGGGCTAAAAGCAGTTTGTGTGAGAGGCTTGCTGTTATGCCCATGTTTTGAGAACTTGTGCAGGGTAGAAATGGACAGGTGTGAGCAGAGAATACAGCACAGAAAAAATGAAATTTTGGAGCCAAACCTGCTGATCATTCAGCTACAACTGTATGAGAGATTACAACCATTAAGATTGGGCCAGTTGACCTGCACTGGGACAAGAGGAGGAATGCAGACTCTTTGGAAGGGATCTGAATGCTGAAGGAGTGTCCTGTTCTTCAAAGTCTGCCTTACCCCCCCCCATTAACAAATTGGCACCCCACCTGGTATTGTGGAGTGTAAGAAATGCAAAAATAGTGAGGGTCATTGACTTTGCAACATGGTCTTATTTTTTTGAAATGGCCATGGGCAAAGTGAAGCAGGTTTGCTGGATGCCTGCATAGAGACATGATGGAGCCATGAGGATGGACTGTGGATTGCAGTGGAGACCCAGTGGAGATGCCAGGACCACATGATGGCTGCTAAGGAGAGCTGCGGACCGCAGATGAAGTTTTCCAGGACTGTGAATAGTCTAGCTGGAGAGGCAGAATTGGAACTCCAGAGACATGTTGCTCGTTAGAAATACTGATTGGACTTGGAGACTTATCACTAGCTAGAGTTGTTGGACTTGGAGCTACAAGTTTGATGTTTACCCTGTTTAAATCTTGTATTTGTTGAATAATTCTCTGCTATGTCCAATATCATCTTTTACTGTGTGTTTGTTCTGTGCCATTATGGGTTTTGGGGGAGGGATTTTTTTTTTTTTTTTTTTGTATTATGGCTCAGTTAAGATATCTTAGACTATAGGAATGCTTAAAAATCATTAGGGTTGATTGAACTCATGTTCAAATCTCCAGGTCCCACATAGCCAAATGCAGTGATGTCAGCATGCAATGTCACACATGCACCACAAGGGGGCGCGTGCATCTGGAGTTGTTTCTCAGCTGCTAAAGGCCAGGGCACTCCTATTCTCTCTCTGCCTCTCTCCTTCTCCCACTCCCCAAAAAAGAATAAGGGCTGGAGAGATGGCTTAGTGGTTAAGGCGCTTGTTTGAGAAGCCTTAAGGACTCAGGTTCAATTCCCCAGAACCCACATAAGCCAGATGCACAAGGTGGCACATTCATCTGGAGTGAGTTTGTAGTGACTAGAGACCCTGGTGTGCCCTTTCTCTCTTTCACTATCAGTCTCTTTCTCTATGAAATAAATGAATGAAATATTTTGAAAAAAAAAAAGATGTGAAAGAATAGAAGGCATTCAATTAGAACATATGATATCAACTCATATTACTTACGTGTCTACAATTACATCTGAGACTGTATGGACTTTATTTTGGTGGTGCTGGGGCTCAAGCCCAAAGCCTTGCATGTGCCAGGCAAGCACAGCATTTGCTACATCCTTTGGCCCTTGGTGTTTTGGGATAGTGTCTTGTCATGCAGCCCGTGCTGGCCTTGAACTGGGATCTTACTGCTGGGGTAACAAACACGTGCCATTGTAGTCTACCACCACAACCTAGTGAGATATTCAGTACCCTATATTGCCATGAGATGACCCATTCGCTTTTGGCAAAGTAGGTACATTTTTTGTTCTTGTATTTGAATGTTGCAAGCAAAAGTGTCCCATAAACACAGGAGGCTGCACGCACTGCTTAATGATCTGGTGCACATGGAAGGCCCAGGGTCAATTTTCAACACCAAAGGACAAAACATACGCAGAATTGTGTTTTAAGGGCGTAAACAAGTGGTAAAGAATAACAAATACAGATGAAATTTCAACAGTGACTTTAAATAGTTATCATTTAGGCTGTTTAGACTCTCTAAAATCTACTCTTCAAGACAAGTGGCCATGATTTTCTAAGAAACAAATGCAGTAACACGGAAATGTACAATATAGTTCCTAACACAGAGAATGTCAACAACAACAACAACAACAACAAGAAAACATTTTTACAATCTTTCTCCATGCACTTTGGTACTAGATGCATTCCTATGACTAATTCTGGGTCGACAGCACTTAATGAATATGGTTAGTGGTCATTAGCGACAAGTTAACTACTGAACATCTGAGACGTGGCTATTCCAATTGGTGTTTTAAATGTAAAATGCACATCAAGTTTTAAAGACCTTGTTAAAAAAGAAAAATTAAAAAATAAATATGTGTGTGTGTGTGTGTGTGTGTGTGTATGTACAAAACTGAGGCTGAGGAGATAGCTCAGCAGTTAAAAGCTCTTGCTTACAAAGTCTGACAGCCCACATTCAACTCCCTAGTACCCACATAAAGCCAGATGCATAAAGTGGCACGTGCGTCTACAGTTCTGGCATGCCCATTCTCCACTCCCTCTTGTATTTGCCTCTCTCTGCTTACAAATAAATAAACAAAAAATTAAAAATATACATATGAGGGCTGGAGGGATGGCTTAAGGTTAAGGTGCTTGCCTGCAAAGCCAAAAGACCCAGATTCAATTCCCCAGGACCCACCTAAGCCAGATGCACAAGGTGGCACATGTGTCTGGAGTTTGTTTGCAGTGGCTGGAGGACCTGGCATGCCCATTCTTTCCCTCCCCCTTTCTCTCTGTCTCTCTGCCACTGTCAAATAAATAAATATAGTTTTTAAAAAATACCTAAGAATGGGGCTGGAGAGATGACTTAGCAGTTAAGGCGTTTGCTTGCAAAGCCAAAGGATCCCAGTTCGACTCTCCAGGACCCACATATAAGCAAGATGCACAAAGGGGCACATGCATCTGGAGTTCATTTGCAGTAGCTGGAGACCCTGCCATGCCAATTCTCTCTCTCTCCAATAAATAAATAAAACATATTACAAGTACATAAGAATGTATAGTTGATACACTTAATACATTGTATAGAGATCTAAACATGCAGTGACATTACTTTTAATACACTAAATCAATAACGCATATTAAAAAATGTATAGTAGCCTAACATGGTGGCACATGCACTTGTCCCAGCACTTCGGAGGTGGTGGCAGAAGGATCAGGAATTCAAGATAATCCCCAGCAAAATAATGAATTTGGGGCCAGCATGGGCTACATGGGGCCTTATCTCAAAAAAACAAAACTAGGAGCGGGGCGTGGCAGCGCATGCCTTTAATCCCAGCCCCTGGGAAACAAAGGTAGGAGGAGTTTGAGGCCACCCTGAGAGGACATAGTGAATTCCAGGTCAGCCTGGGCCAGAGTGAGACCTTACCTCGAAAACAAAAACAAAAACAAAAACAAAAATTAGGGCTCGAGAGATGGCTTAGTGGTGAAGGCTTTTGCCTGCAAAGCCAAAGGATCTAGGTTTGATTTCCCAGAACCCACGTAGGCCAGATGCTGGAGGTCCTGACATGCCCATTCTCTCTCTCCCTCTATTGCCTCTTTCTTTCTCTCCAATAAATAAATAATTTTTATAAAAAAGAAAACTTCACTTTTTATGTTTCTGTCTTATTTACTTACTTATTTATTTATTTGAGAGAGAGAGAGAACGGGCGCGGCAGGGCCTCCAGCTGCTGCAAAGGAACTGCAGATGCGTGCGCCACCTTGTGCACCGCGGGTCCAGGGGACTCGAACCTGGGTCCTCAACGGCCAAGCCGATCAGGCCGGCCCGCTCTCGTGTGTTCTCGCGAGACAGCCCAGAGGTTCACAGCCTGACTTCCAGGGGCGCAGACAGCGGATGGAAAAAGCTGCCAACTACCCGTCCCTTCCCGGAGCAGCTGGAGGCCGCGCGCCCCGCCCCGGATGCTGGGGGACCGGCGGGGCTGCGGGCGGGCGGAAGTACCTTAAGAATCGCCCTCATCTTCTCCAGGAACGGGCGGAACTCGTCGGCGGGCACGTCGGGGTAGAGCTGGACGCGCAGCAGCTCCTCCGTGATGCCCGCGTGCCCGTGGAAGGCGTCCTGCGCCAGGCCGCTCAGCAGCCCGCCCAGCGCCTTGCCGCCCTCCAGCTCGGCCGCCATGGCTGCGCCTGCGCGCGCGCCCGGCGACGGTGGCCCCGAGGAGCCTGAAGAGCTCGGGCGAACGCCTATCGGGAAGGTTCAGGGGGAGGAGCCTGAACCCCTGTTCCCAGTGTCCAGCGCTCCCGGTTTTGCTCAGCTTTGTGCTGGCTAGTCCTGAACAAAAATATATAATGCAGATGTTTACGAACTTCTTTATTTATTTATTTGAGAGAGGAGAGGGAGAATGGGCACACCAGCGTCTCTAGCCCATTGCAAACGTACCCCAGATGCATGTGCCACCATGCACGTGCATCTGGCTTACCTGGGTCCTGCGGGATCAAACCTGAGTCCTTGCGCTTCGCTTAACCGCTCAGCCATCTCCCCAGCCCAAGATATTTTAATATATAGACGTCAGGGGGGCTGGGGAGATGGCTTTGCAGTTATAAAGTCCCTTGCTTGCAATGCCTTGGTGGCCCGAGGTTCCATCCCAAACCTCCCATGTAAACTAGGCACCAAAAGTGGCTGAAGCATTTACTATTCATCTGTAGGAACGAGAGGCCCCGACGCACACACCGGTTAAGGCGCTTGCCTGCAACACCAAAGGACCCAAATTCTATTCCCCAGGACCCGCATAAACCAGACGTACAAGGTGGCATATGCATCTGGAGTTCGTTTGCAGCACTACTTTTTAACAATAGAATAATTTACCTTTATTTATTTATGTATTTACTTATTTATTTATTTTTGAGGGAGGGTCTCACTAGCTCAGACTGACCTGGAATTCACTCTGTATTCTCAGACTGGCCTCGAACTCACGGCGATCCTCCTACCTCTGCCTCCCGAGTGCTGGGATTAAAGGTGTGCGTCACCGGCAAGCGGCACTACTCTTTCCTGCTCCCCTCTCCCTCTCCCCCACCCTCTCTCTCTCTCTCTCTCTCTCATAAATAAGAGATAAAATAAACCATCCACTTGCACTGGGAATGTTGGGAAGGAAAGAGGATTAGATGCATAGAAATCCAAAGCCACCTTTGTTATACACAGGTTTAAGGCCTGAGTGGATACGACCTTGAGTCCTCAGTAGGGTCTCATTCCTTTCCCCTGACATTATCTGGGACTCTCAAAAGTGACAGAAAAGACACCCTACCTTTCCTGTATCTTGTCATCTACGGCTTTACCAGATTAATTGTAATCGTGTCCTTTACCAGTCAGGAGCTGTCTTAGATAGGCCTCTTAGCAACTCTTTGAAGATTATAGCTTCAAATCCCATCAGAATACTATATAAGATTATTGTAAAGAAAATTGTTTTCTCAGGAAAGCCCTCACCCATATTTTGGGGTATGTCTTTTTTTTCTAAGCTCCTCTTTTCCTCTTAACCCTCATGCTTAACGTCTATATATTTTTTTTAATATGATTTACTTGTGTGTATGTGGGAGGGGTTTGCAGACACTTGTGCATGCACACACTAGGGTCTCTCATAGGCTTTGCAAGCAAGCACCTTTAAATACTGAGACATCTCTCCAGTCCCTTAAAGTTTGCATTAAACCATCTTTAATCTCAGGACTAGTTAGTATTAAACAGAGTTGAGGTTTTATTACAGTCTATATTAAAACAAAGCCAGATGCAGGAAAGTACTCCAAGCACCTGACGTTCCTTTATAGCATCAGTAGGCTCTAGCGGCTCATTCTCTCCCTCCCTCTGTCTCAAATAAATAAATTAATATTTTTATTTATTTATTTGATAGAGAATGGGTGCCTCAGGGCTTCCAGCCACTGTAGATGAACTCCAGACACGTGCACCCCCTTGTACATCTGACGTGGGTCCTGGAATTGAACCTGGGTCCTTTGGCTTTGCAGGCAAATGGCTGAACCGCAGAGCCATCCCTCCAGCCCTAAATAAAATATTTTTAGGGCTGGAGAGATGGTTTAGTGACTAAGGTACTTGTCTGCAAGCCAAAGGATCCAGGTTCAATTCCCCAGGACTCACATAAGCCAGACGCACATGGTGGCACATGCTTCTGGAGTTCATTTGCAGTGGCTGATGGCCTTGGCATGCCCATTCCTCATTACCCTCTGAAAAATAAAATATTTTTAAACAAACTTCAACTAGGCCAGGCATGGTGGCACACACCTTTAATCCCAGCACTTGGGAGGCAGAGGTAGGAGGATCGCCATGAGTTCGAGGCCATCCTGAGACTACATAACGAATTCCAAGTCAGCCTGGGATAGAGCGAGACCCTACCTTGAAAAAGCAAACCTCTCATGGAAAATGTTAATAAAAATTTAAACATTAAAAAGAAAAAAGCAGACCTCAACTATGCTTATAATACTGGCTAGTCCTGAAATTCATTCTTGCGTGGAAGCTGTGAATTCTGGGTTTGCCTGAGTTGCGATTCATAGAAAGACAAAGGGAGCCTCTGGGGCTGCTGAGGACGGCTGTGGGATTATGTGTCGGCACACCTTGCTGCTTTTCTCTGTGGTACTTGGGGTCAAATCTAGCACCTCTCATGCATGAGTGTTCAGTGCTCTACCATCGAGCTACATCCTGGCATTTGAATTTTTGTTGTTGCTGCCGCTGCTGTTTCCTTTTTAAAATTTATTTATTTATATGAGAGAGAGGACAGGGCCTCCGGCTACTGCAAACAAACTCCAGAGGGATGTGCCACCCTGAGCATCCAGCTTACATGGGTCCTGGGGTGCCGCGGACTGACTCTCGGGGAGATCAGGACCGAGGGAGAACAAGGGCGAAGGCTCAAGGAGAACTCGGGATTCGGAGAGGAAATGACAGACAGACACACTCTAAGTTGAATATGCTGCTGCAATTTACTGAAGGTTTCATGAAGGTTTTATACAGATTGAACAAGGAAACTTAGCAAGCCAACAAGTGATTTCAGGAATCATTAATCTAAACATTTTTAAGTATTGTTTTATTCTAAGCACCCATGTAATACTTATCAGGCAGGAACTGTACCCATTTTTTAAGAAGGACGCCTTGCACCATTGACCACAGCTTTACATGAATAGAAGCTTGGGGTAAGGGATGTAAGGTGAACGATAGGTTATTTATTTTTTATAAACCGAGCAGAGAGTCATCTCTTTCCACTTATTAGATTATTTATATAATCCTCATATTTATTATAAAAGTGTTTTTATCCAAAAGACCACCAATATTTTAAGGCTGGTTTAATGTTTTCCAGGAATTCTTTTCTTTCTTGTCTAGACTATAAGCACCAAGGCTTACGTGTCCTTGCTAAGCATTTCATAAATGGAAGAGAATGCCATAGCCTCCTTTTTCCTTCATAATTCATTCATTTATTACCGAATTCATCATATCCTCCCTCATAGGGGAGTGGATCTAGGTAGTTCCCAGCTCTGGGAGTCTACTAACAGCCCTTGATCAAGTACTGAACATACCCCCCAGGAAGTTTCCTGGTGGGAATGCCTAAGTTTTGTAACTGCTTTTCTGTAGAACTGTCATGCTTCTTATGAACATTACCGATTAACATTTCTACTTTCACTTTCTCAGGATCAGTATTGTTCTAAAACATCATAAGCTGTTTCTACTTTACACCATCTAACAACTGTTCTAGAGTTAATTTTTTATTCCTAGTAGAGTTATACATTTCCTCCATTGCCCTAATCATAGGAGGGGCACATTCAATACTCAAATTGTTTTTGTACTCTGATTGCGTGCATGATTAATAGTAAGCGTAGCGTAGAAACTAGCTGTTCTTTGACAAACAACTAGAAGAAAGCAGAAAAGAAACAGAACGCAGAAAACAGATCATTGGCGCCAGTAATCAGGTCGTCGTGACTTCATGGGCAGCAGGAACCTTTACAGTAACTGACTGCCAAGGGGTCACCGGGGGCATCCCTCCGAAGAGTGCTGGCCCTCTGTCCTCAGCTCTCTTCCAGTACAGAAGCATCTCTGCTTGCTACACAGGCGAGGTCGCCGTGGACGTAGCACTGGGGAATGGAACCTGGGTCCTTCAGCTTTGCAGGCAAGCACCTTAACCGCTAAGCCATCTCTCCAGCCCCCAAAATCAACACATTTAATTTCAGGTTATGGAAGCCAGGAGCAAAGCTCCGCTTGGCCAATAGGCGCACACGTGAGTCCAATGGGTACTGACGGACGCGGAAGGTGTGTTGCCACAAGCGGCCGCCTGAGGGCGCCGTAGGCTGAGTGCGTGCATGCGTGCGTGCGCGCGCGTGCGTGCGAGCGTCCCGGAAGCCCGCCCTCCGCGCGCGCGCACGCAAAAGGTCTCTCTAGCCCGGCGCGCCGCGGACAGCCCGCTACGTCACAGGCGCGCGCCGCGCCCCCAAGCAAGGACCCCTCCCCCTTCGTCCGCTTCCGCTTCCGTCGGCGCCGCACATTCTGGAACGTTCGCGGAGGCGGCGGCGGCAGCAGGCCGTTAGTGCGCCGCTAGCATCCGCGTCCATCCGTCCTCGCCGAGCCCGCGCAGGCTGAAGTCGGGTGTCATCATGCCGGAGAACGCGGCGGCCCGGGGCGGGGCGCCGGCCGGGGCCGCGGGCGGGCGCGCGAAGGGCGCCTACCAGGACCGCGACAAGCCGGCCCAGATCCGCTTCAGCAACATCTCGGCGGCCAAAGGTGTGGCGTCCCCTCCTTCTCCTCCTCCTCCTCCTCCTCGTACTCTCCCCCTCTCCTCACCCCCGGGCCGGCACGCCCGCCTTTGTGGTCCGGGCCGTCCCTGTCACGACGCAGGCCGACGCTCTTGTTAAAACCGCCGAGGCCATGGAGGGATGGCTTAACGGCCAAGGCCTTTGCCTGCAAAGCCAAAGGACCCAGGTTCGATTCCCCTGGACCCTTGTGAGCCAGCTGCACAAGGTGGCGCATGGGTCTGGAGTTCGTTTTCCCCAGGACCCTTATAAAGCCAGATGCACAGGGCGGCTCCTGCGTCTACCCAGTTTGCAGCGCCTGGAGACCCTGGCGCGCCCATTCTCTCTCTCTCGCTGTGCGCGCCTCTTTGTTTAAATAAAGTAGTTAATTAAAAATAAAATGTTTTTTCAAAATAGCGCCGGGAATTGCATGAAGTAAACCTCTGGGGTTTGACACTTAAAAAGCCAGCCTGTCTTGTTGGATCCAGCCGGGGTTTTTTTTTTTGGGGGGGGGGTCTTGCCTTATTCTTAGAAAAATGCAACTTTAAGTGACCTTCGGCGTAGTTATTGGGTACTAATTAGGATTGGGGAGGGACTCATCGTGGAGAGCTAGAACAGTGTGGCGCATGGTGGAAACCTGAGGGTTTTTTATTTTGGGTGGGGGTTCTCTTTAATTTCACGGCCCTGAGCCAAGGTTCCGGCACACGTTTGGGGAGGAGAAAGTCCTTGCTTGTTTTTTTTTTTTTTTCTTTTTTTTTTAAGAAATGTGTGGATTTAGAGAATTCGAACTGAAAGGGAAAGATACGGGAGGACAGAGACTTAGGGATCTTGCATGGGTGTGTCTCCAACTTCGTTTGGTTTGGAGAAGATGTATGAAGGCGTGAGACTGAAAAGATAGGTTGGGAGATGTGGGAAAGAATGGTACAATTGTGGGTCGAGGCCCTGTCTTCAAGGGCCTGGTGTCCTGGGGAACACTGGCTGTATTTCTTCAGGTGCCCTTGTTAACGAGTGAGGTAGAGCAAACTGCAGGGGTGCAGTGAGGAAGAATGAGAACGTGTGTCAAGACACAAAAAGTACACCTGTCACGCGTTCCTTCGGCAGGTCGAGCGCCTGGGAATGTAACGGTGCTGCAAGGCCAAAGACAGCTTCCAGTCTGGCCCTAAACAGTTGGACAAGCCAGATGGGTCGATTTAGGAGGTCATCTGGAAGCTCCTAAGATCATGCCTGGCGCGCGGAAAGTGAGATTGTTGGTGGGATAGCCATAATTGAAACCCCTATTCACTAGGTGGGCCCGTGCCCATACAAATGACAAGATTACAGGTAACTGGAAACAGGACGACGCGCGCATGCCTGTAGGAAAGAAAGGTGGCCGTGTATCCAGCCAGATCCTGAGCGAAAAGAGATCAGAGCAAAGGGGAAAACTAGTGTGGTTTTGTTTTTAGTTTTTATTTTAATCTATTTGAGAGAGAGAAAGAGGCAGGCCATGGCCTCCTACGCTTGTAGAGGAACTCTAGAAACGAACTTTGTGCATCTGGCTTTGCAAGGGTACAGGGGAATCGAACCCAGGCTGTCAGGCGTTACAAGCAAGTGCCTTTGAACCACTGAGCATTCTCTCTAGCCCTTATTTTTATTTCTGAAAACAAAATATTTTTATTAAGCAGAAAGAGGGAGAGAGAATGGGCACACCAAGACCTTTAGCCACTGCGTGAATGAGTTGTAGGTAAGTGCACGCTTTGTGCGTTTGGCTTTACGTGGCTCCTGGGGAATCAGATCTGGCCTGAAAACTGGTTTTTCTAAGCAAGACAAATGAAAAATGAGAAAAGTTCTTGCCAGGTATGTTTTTACATTAATTCTGAGAACCACTTTATTTTGATACTATTCCCATTTGTTAATAGTGAGGGGAACCCCCCCCACACACACACATCCACAAAGGTACTAAACAGCATAAGTAATTAAGAAAGTTGTTTTTTTTTGTTGTTTTTTCGAGGTATGGTTTCACTGTAGCCCAGGCTGACCTGGAATTCACTCTGTACTCTCAGGGTGGCCTCACACTCAACGGTGATCCTCCTACCTCTGCCTCTGGAGTGCTGGGATTACAGGCGTGCGCCACTACGCCTGGCTAACAAAGTATTTTTGTACCTACTCTGTGCATCATGGCAAAAAAAAAAAAATCCAAGATCCTGCCTCTTTAGCTAGTGGATACCATTATAGACTTCATTCATGAAGATGAGGTGGAGTGTTCTTGGAGTCCCTCTTAGAGAATTACCTGAAAATAATTAACAGGCAGTGGACCAAAGTCAAATATGTAAGGTGTATTATTTCTTTGACTATTCACAAATATTATACTTGTGGAATGTAGAGAAATGGTTAGGGCACAGTCCCAGTGTGTATGCAGTGCAATGAAATGTGAGAAAGAATTTAACATTTGCCCTGGGCTTGTGAAAGAAAATTGGATTGAGCACTGCTCATCCATTCCAGTTCCTGACAGATACAAGGAAGGTCTAAAAAGGGAATTGTTACAAGTGAATTGGAGGGATGGCTTAGCCTAATGTGCTCACCTGCAAAGCTGAAGGAGCCAGGTTCATTCCCCAGAACCCACATAGCCAGATGCGCAAGGTGCTCTAAGCGTCAGGAGTTTGTATACAGTGGCTGGAGGCTGTGCACATGTTCTCTCTCCTCCCGCTCCCTTCTTATATTTTTTTAAAGGCCTTTAAAATACGTGAATTAATATAACTAATAAGTAGAATTTAGAAGGGGAAAAGACCTTGTCCTCTCCAATACAAAATAATCAGTTAATATTTTTTTTCCCTTTTTTTTGTATTTATTTTTAAGGTAGGGTTTCACTCTAGCTCAGGATGACCTGGATTTCACTATGCAGTCTCAGGGTGGCCTCTAACTCACAGTGATCCTTCTACATCTGCCTCCCGAGTGCTGGGATTAAACGTGTGTGCCACCACGTCTGGCAGTTAATATTATTTTTGATAATTACTGAGAATATGACTTGGAATAAAAATCTATGACACTAGATATATTGCATAGTGAATTTCGGGTCAGCCTGGACTAGAGCAAGACCTTGCCTCAACCCCCCCCAAAAAAAAAAACTAGATTGGGGTGAGGGACAGTTATGACCTGAGTTTGGCTTTGTTAGTTTCATGACAGTGTATATTGTTATACACTATTTTCAGAGATTATAATTGGCTTGTTCTGTTGATAATGTTACTGTTAGTTTCTCCTGTGAGGAATCTACATACCACCTTAGTGTTATCGAACAGAGTTTGTTCTCAACAGGTTATATTCTTGTGCAGGAGAAGTACATTATCTAGTTTGTTAGAAAGATGTTAGAAGGTTTAGCTTGTCATGCTTGCTGTCCTGCCTCAGGAAGAAAGAAAACAGTGCAGTCCTTAATCAGAACTTACAACTAGGTTTTGCTTTTTTTTTTTTTTTTTTTCTTTCAATGCAGGGAATCTAGTCAAAGCTGACTTGGAATTGAGTCTATAGCCCTAGGCTGGTCTTGAACTCAGGGCAATCCTACCTCAGACTCCCAAGTTCTGGGACTAAATGCATGCTCCACCTTGCCTGGCTTTTATTTATTTGAGAGTGACAGGAAAGAGAGAGAATGGATGCCTCGGGCCTCTGGCCACTGCAAACGAACTCCAGATGCATGCACCCACTTGTGCATCTAGCTTACGTGGGTACTAGGAAATCGAGCCTCAAACCGAGGTCCTTAGGCTTCACAGGCAAGTGCTTAACCGCTAAGCCATCTCTCTAGCCCCCATTTTGATACTTAAAAGGAATCTGCCATAAGCGTCGCCCATGTGAAGCATTTTATGTTTAAAAGGAAAAAAAGTGTTGTAATTTGTGTTTGTGGTGTGTAATTATTAGACATGATTATTCATTAGTGGGCACGTAAATGCTCATATACAATGTACTAATAAAAATAAACTTGAGAGAAGAAATGCTTTTTTAAAAAGTCTTGGTTTATTTTTTTCCCCCGTTTCTTTTTAATAGCGGTTGCTGATGCCATTAGAACAAGCCTTGGACCAAAAGGAATGGATAAAATGGTAAAAAGTGTTCTTTACTTACTGAGTGCCCTGTTAAAATTTCAGTGGTGAGGCCTTGCTTTTCGCGGAGCTTACTGGGGTCCGGCTTCTACTCTGCTGTGGGGCCTCAAGTAGTACATTTGGTACTTGGCTGTAAGCCCAAATATCATCTCCAGCTCGAGGAGCCAGGATGAGCCCCTGGGTGCCTGGACTTCTGTGGCGAGGGGCTCCTGGGCTAGAGTGAAACCCTACCTCAAAAAGGGGGGGAGGCTGGAGAGATGGCTTAGCGGTTAAGTGCTTGCCTGTGAAGCCAAAGGACCCTGGTTCGAGGCTCGATTCCTCAGGACCCATGTTAGCCAGATGCACAAGGGGACGCATGCGTCTGGAGTTCGTTTGCAGTGGCTGGGGGCCCTGGCATACCCATTTTCTGTCTCTCTCTATCTGCCTCTTTCTCTGTCTGTTGCTCTCAAATAAATAAATGAAAATGAACAAAAAAAAATTTTTTTTTAAAAGGTGTAGAGTAGTCACAAAATAAACAGGGTTCCAGGAGCCACTGCTGAGATGCCACATTCCTCCAGCACAGGGCATGATGATCCCCATAAATATACTGGAAAAGCCTTTAAATGATAGACCATGGTTTTAGATATACAAGGGCTACCATGGAGTACACTGCTGGCCTAAAATAAAAATGTTCCCTGGATACTCTGCCCAGCTGAAGGGACAAAATTTAAAAAAACTGTCAGTCACTGGTTAGGATTAAACTATAAAAGTTTGATGTTTGTTGAGTTTACATTGTTCTAGTCTCTCCTTGCTATACCTTATACCAGTTAAAAATGTTTACTCTGTTTGATTTTACAGGACTCACAGCTATAAAAAAAAATCTTAAATCTCCAAAAAGACTTAAAACTTTAGAACTATCTTAAATTGGTCAAAACTGGAGACCTTTCAAATTGGGCTGAATACAATTTACAATATGTGATGGTCCTATATCTTCAGCTAAGTGCATGAGTTACAGATTGAACCTTGCTCAGACTCTGGGCCAGAACGCAGCCAGCCCTTATGCCAGTAGCCCCGTTCTAGCAGAGTCCTCTATAATCTTTTCTTTCCCTTTAGAAAGTTCATAAGCCAAGCTTCCAAAATCAATTTTCTCTGTACTTTGACACTTTTAAACTTTTGTCAGAAAATCCATAAACCTTGTCTTGCTGCTCCAGAAGGCATCTTCATTTGGATGAATTAAGTCAAGACAAAGTTCCAAAAGACCAAAATCTGTGATTGTACTTACCCCACTCCTGGCACCAATTTCTGTCATAGACAGCTTCAGGTTCACTGAGATGAACTTCTAGACCAGACACAGTTAGGGAGGATGGGATTTACTGAAGCCTGTAGACCTGGGAGTTTGTTTATTTTAATTCTATTGGTTTTTCAGGTAGGATCTCGCTGTAGCTCAGGCTGACCTGGAATTCACTATATAGTCTCAGAATGGCCTCAAAATCACAGTGATCCTCTTCCCTCTGCCTCCGGAGTGCTGGGATTAAAGGATTATGCCACCACGCCTGACTCAGAGAAGTTTTATAATGGCAGAAACAGCTGGCCTTCTTTCATAGGTCCAAGTAGAGAAAAATCCGAAAGCAAAACCGCACAGCACACGTAGGGGCTGCAGGTGGAACTAGGTACTTCGTGTATCTTTAGAGTATTAAGTTCATCACTGCACCTTAAGATCTGCCCAGTGGCGCTTCCTCCAGCCAGATGGCTGCAAACCCAAACTGCAAACTAACAAAACAATGAATATATTGGGGGCCATCAATTCAAACTACACACTGTGCCTGTTACTAGTGTGCTTATTCTCTAAGAGAATACTAAGAAACAAATTAACTGTTAATGGTAAGACTTGTTTTCATCATATTACCTGGGGCTGCCTTTGGGGGCATCTGTGGTAGAAGTGTGTTTCTCATTAGTTTGAACCAAAAACAGTAGTGATTCCTTTTTTTTTGTTTTTTGCTTTTCAAAGTAGAGTCTTGCTGTAGCCCAGACTGACCTAGAATTCACTATGTGGTCTCAGAGTGGCCTCAAACTCTCAGTGATCTTCCTCCCTCTACCTCTGAAATACTGGGAATGAAGGCGTGCGCCACCACACCCGGCAGTGATGATTGTGTATGGTATCATGTTTATCTTTTGTGTGTCTGTCAGTTTCATTTTAAATGTTTTTGTCTATTTGAGGCAGAGAGGAAGTGAAAGTATGGGTGCAGTAGAGCCTCATGCCACTGCAGGTGAACTTCAGAGGCGCTCTCCACTTTGTGTGTCTGGCTTTTCATGGGTATTAGGGAATTGAACCTGGGCTGTCAGGCTTTGTAAGCAAGCTCCTGTAACTGCTGAGCCATTTCTCCAGCTCCTGAATATTCTTGAATTATGATACTAATGTAGGGAAAAAATTTGGAACTAAACACTATGCATACATATACTTTATGATGCAGTAGAAAAATTGAGTAGAACTTTTAGAATGTTACTAAAAATTTAAAAAAAAATTATTTCAGATTCAAGATGGAAAAGGTGATGTGACCATTACAAATGATGGTGCCACCATTCTGAAGCAAATGCAAGTGTTACATCCAGCAGCAAGAATGGTGAGTATGATTTAAAAGGTTTTTTGTGGGGGTTAGGACAGAGGCTTGTTATGTACCCCTGGCTGGCCTTGAGCTTGGAACAACTACTTAATGCTGACTTAGAATTTGTTTACTTGTTTACCTGGAGTTGACTATGTTAACATTTAGTGTTTTTTTTAAATATTTGTTTATTTGAGAGAGAGGAAGAGAAAGAATGAGCACAGCAGGGCCTCCAGACGCATGCGCCCCTTGTGCATCTGGTTTATGTGGGTCCTGGGGAATCAAACCGGGGTCCTGAGGCTCTGCAGGCAAATGCCTTAACCACTAAGCCATTTCCCCAGCCCCAAATTTAGTATTTTTAAATGTTTTACTTTGAGGTTGGGTCTCACCCCAGCCCAGACTGCCTCAGACTCATGGTGCTCTACGTAAGCCTCCCAAGCGCTGCAGTTAGAGACATGCCTAACCCATAGAAGAGTTTTTGAGAACTTTTCTTTAAAATCTACAATCTGAACTAGAAATGTTATACATTGTAGAAATCTTGTAGGGAGAAGGTATATAAGTAGAATTTTGTGTGCCACAAACACATTAACTTTCATTTCAAGTGAATCCCGAAGTAGAAAATACACTGAATATATCTTCACATTCTGTGCTTGTTACAGTGAAGAGTAGACTGTGTTGTTTCTGTTCTCACATTCTAATGTGCATGTTCTCCTCACAAAGCTGGTGGAGCTGTCTAAGGCTCAGGATATAGAAGCAGGAGATGGCACTACGTCAGTGGTCATCATGGCCGGCTCTCTCTTAGATTCCTGTACCAAGCTTCTTCAGAAAGGTAAGTAGAACATGCATTTATTGCTAAAGAGAGGCAAAAATGTTTTTTTTTTACAGGGCAGTTATGAAAAATCATTATTTTCAAGTAATATGGGCTTTGATTTTTGAGGGGCCCAGAAAGATGGCTCAACAGTTAAGGTACTTGTTTGCACAGCCTTAAGTCGGCCAGACATACAAAGTGGTGCATGTATCTGGCATTTGCAGTGACAAGTAGCCTTGGCACACCCAATTCTATGAATTCATCTGTCTCAATTGTTTTTATTTATTTATTTATTTATTTATTTATTTGTCAGAGAGAGAGAGTGGGCACGCCAAGGCCTCCACCCGGTGCAAATGAACTCCAGATGCATGTGCCCCCTTGTGCATCTGGCTAATGTGGGTCCTGGGGAATTGAACCTGAGGCCCTTGGCTTTGCAGGCAAATGTCTTAACTGCTAAGCCATCCCTCCAGCCCCAAATAATTGTTTTTTGTTTGTTTGTTTTTGTTTTTTAAGATTTAATTTGAAGTAACCTTTTACCAAGAAATTTTCTGTTTGCTTCTGGGGTTTTGTTTTGTTTTGTTTGTAAAGCTTATTTATTTGTTTGCAAGCAGAGAGATAGAAGAGAGACAGAGGGAATGGGCGCATAGGGTCTCCAGCCACTGCAAATGAATCCCAGATGTTTGTGGCACTGTGCATCTGGCTTTACGTAGGTACTGGAGAATCAAACCTGGGTTGTTAGGCTTTGCAGGCCTAACACCTTCACCACTAAGCCATTTCTCCAGCCCTGCTTTTGATTTTTGATAGGCTACTCTTTATATAAGTACTCAATAGAATATTGCTCTCAAAAATGAAGGTGGTACTAATAATGTAAGACTTTTAAATTTTGCTTAATAATATAAAACTTTAAAAAAAATTTGTTTATATATTTATGAATTCAGAAAGCGTGCCAGGCCTCTTGCCCCAGAAAATGAACTCCAGACACTCCAGGCACATGTATGAGTTTGTGCATCTGGCTTTTCATGGCTACTAGGGAATCAAACTTGGCTGGCAGGCTTTGCAAGCAAGTATTTTTAACCACAGCCATCTCCTTGGCTCCTTAATGTAAAACTCGTGAGAGATGATTTGGGAGAGAAAATAAAGGTTCTTGGTTTAAGTAGTATATAATCCTAGTGACTCTCTGTAGTTACTCCCCAGTTGCTGTACTTAAAATATGGATGTGTGATGTTTTGAAATGTAGAAAGTTGTTTGAATTTTAAATGTTTCATCAATACATAATTAAGCAGCAGTAAATTGTTAGTCATAATTGTTAAAGGTTACTTAAGCCATTATATTTATGATAGAGTGTTTGTAGGCCAGGGATACAGTGGTGGTATAGTTGCACAGACCGTGCTCTCAGACATTTTAGTGAGTAAAACGTTTTTAAAATTGTGACAAATGTAGTTTATCATAATTATTTCATAAATGACAGGGATTCATCCAACTATCATTTCCGAGTCATTCCAGAAAGCTTTGGAAAAGGGTGTTGAAATTTTGACTGACATGTCTCGACCTGTGGAATTGAGTGACAGAGAAACGTTGTTAAATAGCGCAACCACATCACTGAATTCAAAGGTGAGACAAGCCTTAAGAGGGAGTTTACAGCTAAAGGTGTTTGGATGCTGCCATTCCTGGTGCTGCGAAATACTTAGATACTGTTAAAAATGACTGCCTGTCCACGATCCATCTTAATTAACACCTGTCACATTTCTTAATTATGAAACCCAAACAGTGATGATCAGTTATGTTTCTCTTAAACATAACTGATCAATTAAAAATCTAGTAAGTTCAAACAGTAAAATTAATGGTCATCTGGACAGTCCAGATGTTGTATTCATTAAAGCAAACATACATATTTTTATTTATACCTCTGGGGGAACTGAATGGAAAAATTAGATTTATCCCTATGAGGGTGTGGTTTCCTCTGCCCGCAGTATACAAAAATGCTGTAACAAGTTCTTGTGTAACTGTGTCATTTTATTAAAATAGCTTTTCTACTGTGAAGTTAACTTTCTGTTTTCAATCTCTAGGTTGTCTCTCAGTATTCAAGTCTGCTTTCTCCGATAAGTGTAAATGCAGTGATGAAAGTGATTGACCCAGCCACTGCTTCTGGTGTAGATCTTAGAGATATTAAAATAGTTAAGAAGCTTGGGTAAGCATCTCTTAATTACAACTGCAATAAAAACGGGTTACATTAAGGAGCCAGACATAGGAGCTTGATGCCTGAAATCCTAGCACTTGGGAAGCTGAGACAGAAGGATCATTGAGTTTACAGCCAACTTGGGCACCAGAATGAAGCTGGGCATGGTGTTGCACGCCTTTAATCCCAGCACTTGGGAGGCAGAGGTAGGAGGATCACTGTGAGTTCAAGGCCACCCTGAGACTCCATAGTGAATTCCAGGTCAGCCTGGGCTAGAGTGAGACCCTACCTCGAATAACAAAAAAAAAAAAAAATCCAAAAACAGAATAAATAGGCTGGTCACCTTCCTGAGTCCATAGAAGTAACTTAAGTGAAAAGAATTGTGAGGTCTGGGGAAATGGCTTAGTGGCTAAAGGTGCATGTGTCTGAAGTTAATAAAAGTTACTATGAAAACTATAAATTTCCCCTTTTATTGAGGGTCTTAATTAGTACCGGAACCTCGCGATTGTGTTTATATTCTGATGGCAGACTAGAAGGTCGCCCAGCAGGTCTAGGGACGGAGTAATGAAGAGTATGATATACGTAAGCACTTGCCATTGGATTGACGCTTTTCTTTTTAACTTAGTGGCACAATTGATGACTGTGAGTTGGTGGAAGGTCTGGTTCTCACCCAGAAGGTGGCAAATTCTGGCATAACCAGAGTTGAGAAGGCTAAGATTGGGCTTATTCAGTTTTGCTTATCTGCCCCCAAAACAGATGTAAGTAAATTTCAAATAAAACTGATTTTCTGTTTGTTTTTAGTTTTCTAATAATTGAGACATTTGTTCCTTGGGATGGGAAGGTGGTTCAGTGGTTAAAGGCACTTGCTGCAAAGACTGTCCAGCTTTGTTCCCAAGCCACCCACGTAAGCTGGCCACCAAACATGGCACAAGCATGGCATTTGTGTGCAGTGGCAAGAGGCCCTAGCACACCCATACACATGCAGATAAGTGGGACTTCTTAAAATGCAGCTCTCAAAGGGTTTATTAAAACTGAGACAAGTTGCTGCTGCTATGAATAACAAATCAGCCAAAGACACAATTTTAAGGGTGTGTATAAAAGTAATTCAAGCCGGGCATGGTGTTGCATGTCTTTAATCTTGGCACTTGGGAGACAGAGGTAGGAGGATCGCCGTGAGTTCAAGGCTATCCTGAGAATACACAGTGAGTTTCAGGTCAGCCTGGACTAGAGTGAGACCCTACCTCCAAAACAAAACAAATAAAAAATAGGCAATTCCAGTGCACAGAAAGCAGTATTATTGTGAATTCAAGGCCAGCCTGGGCTAAGTAGCCAGCAGGTGTCTTATTTTTTTAACTTTATTGACACCCTTTATACACCACACACAGACAATATAATCATCTTCCTGCCTCACCGTGCTCCTTTCCCCTCCTGAGTCCTTTTCTTGACCCTCTTCTCCCGGACTAGAGCAGCTATCTTAAAAAACACTGCAGCATATACAATTAAAAGTAAAAGACCCAAATGTGGTTTTTTTCTATGCACATCTATAAAATGTTTAATATGATTTTGGTTGAATTAATTCTGTGCCTAATTTCACATAAGTCTTTATACTTAAAAATTGCTTGATGTAAATTATTACTGTTCTTTTTCCAAACAGATGGATAATCAAATAGTAGTTTCTGACTATGCCCAGATGGATCGAGTGCTGCGAGAAGAGAGAGCATATATTTTAAATTTAGTGAAGCAAATTAAAAAAACAGGATGCAATGTGCTTCTCATACAGAAATCTATCCTAAGGTCTGAGAAAATTTGTTACATATTATAATTGAGTTATGGTGCCTCGCGAATTTTTATTTTTTTGAGTCAGTGTCTCACTCAAGTCCAGGCTAAGCAGGAACTCCCTTCATCCAAACTGTCCTCAGGTTTGCTGGGATTTTCCTCTCAGCCTCCCGAATGCTGGGGTTAAAGGCATGAGCCCCTATGCCCAGCTCCCCAGTAGTAATTTTTTTAATTAAGAACTTTGATATATGACCATACAGTAATCTGATTACGTTCCCATCTCGTCGTTTTTTGGCCCTCCCACCCATTCCCTGGGGAGCCTCTTTCCCAGTGGTGCTGCCTTGGTTGTGTTGTCTAGCTCTTCTGTCCCTCACACCCCATGTCAAAATGTTGACGGACTCGGAACCCCGCGGGTCTTGGGGGCATTGGCAGCCACTGTGGGATCATGAAAGCATCAGTTGGTTTGTTTAGGGAGGACTGTATATCACAGCATACCTACCCCTCTTGTGGCTCATAACATTCTTTGCGCTCCTTTCACAATCTTCCCTCAAACTTGGAAGGCATGAAGAAATCTTTAGCTTTCCCCATCCTCTTATTTTCTGCTTTGATAAATTTTGGGTCTTGATTTATTTGAGAGAGAGAATGAGTGTTCCAGGTCCTCTAGCCACTGCAAATGAAGTCGATACATACACATCACCTTGTGCATCTGGCTAATATGGGTCTTGGGGAATCGAAGCAATCAAGCGCCTTAACTGCTAAGCCATCTCTCTAGCTCATCTTGTCATTTTAATGAATCTCTCCAGTATTACCATCTGTAAAAAGATTTTCTAACTAAAATTGAGATTAGTATTACTCAGAGGGATTAAACATACACAGTGAAAACACTTTGATGGTTAGAACCTCTCCATTTAGCCAGAGTACAGTGTACGCTTCCCTCTGCAGTCTATGACCTTCCAAGCCACAGGCTTCTGACTGTTCTCAGTACCAGAGTAGTTGACCACCCCATAACTTAGTTGCCACTGTTGCACCTGTGGACACATCTTGCCTGCCCAGTTGACTCTTTTAGCTTACAAGCTTCACAGCTTATTTGCACGGTAGATGGCCTCCCCCTTCAGCCTGCATAGCACTTTCCAGCACGATAGCAACTAGCTGGCTTTCATCACAGTTTCAGCTTGATTTCTTGGTTTCCAGTGATCGTAGCAGTAACCACACGGGCCGAATTGCCTTTTGTGTTGCACAGTACTGGATTACGCTTTACTCTTGTGACTGCAGAAAGTTTTCCAGTGACATGGGATTGGTCAACATTTTGAGATTTTAAACTTCACATTTAAGGCATTTGCCTTCACAAACACTGTAAACGGATATTTGAAGTGCTGTAAAATTAAAATCATAACTAGGCAGCAAAATGGTTTTTTTTTTCACCTAGTGTAACACTTTATTTTAGAGATGCCCTTAGTGATCTTGCATTACATTTGCTTTACTTTTATTTTAGAGATGCTCTTAGTGATCTTGCATTACATTTTCTGAACAAGATGAAGATTATGGTGATTAAGGACATCGAAAGAGAAGACATTGAGTTCATTTGTAAGGTAAAATGTTAATTATGTAAAAATGTCCGTAAATCAAATATTTTTAATTTTTTGTGATTTACTTATTTGAGAGAAAGAGGCAGATAGGGAGACAGAATGGGCGCGCCAGGGCCTCCAGCCACTGCAAATGAACTCCAGATGCATGCGCTCCCTTGTGCATCTTGCTAACGTGGGTCCTTGGGGGTTCAAGCCTCAAACAGGGTCCTTGGGCTTCACAGGCAAGCTCTTTACCACTAAGCTATCTTTCCAGCCCTTTTTGGTTTTTCAAGGTAGCATCTTATTCTAGTTCAGGCTGACCTGGAATTTTCAGGGCGGCCTCAAACCCACAGCGAACCTCCTACCTCTGCCTCCCAAGTGCTGGGAATAAAGACGTGTACCACCACGTCCGGCTCTCAAATGCATTTTAAATGCCTTGCATGTGCCAGGAAATGCTTCTTCTGCCATTTACTTACATATCCAATCCCTAAATGTCTTAGTTTGTGGATTTGATTATTTTTTCTAGACCATTGGAACCAAACCAGTTGCTCATATTGACCAGTTTACTGCTGACATGCTGGGTTCTGCTGAGTCAGCTGAGGAAGTCAGCTTAAATGGTTCTGGGAAGATGGTCAAGGTAACAGCATTCTAATTAAGCTTTCACTGGCATGGTTTTCATTACATCACTGAAATAGCTAACAAATTTGAAAATTGTTCTCTAAAGATTACAGGCTGCGCAAGCCCTGGAAAGACAGTTACAATTGTGGTACGTGGATCTAACAAACTGGTGATTGAGGAGGCTGAGCGCTCCATCCATGATGCCCTCTGCGTTATTCGCTGCCTAGTGAAGAAGAGGTAACGGGAGCGTTGCATTGCCAACTAACAGCGTTTTGAGCATGGAAGTTTTGAGAGGCTGAATGTAGCTCTGTGGTGGAGTGCTTGCATAGCATGCGTGAGCGCCCCGGCTCGGCCTCCTCACTAGACGGGGAGTGTTGACAGACCCTGTGCTGTGATCACAGCGGCCGGAGTTGAAGGTGGTCATCAGCTACGTGGCAAGTTCCAAGCCCGCCAGGGATACATGAGACCCTGTCTCAAAAAAAAACAAACAAATTATCTGTATTTTAGCTTTTTAACTATAGGAATAAGTTATGAACAACAGCTTTCTATTGGATAAACTAAAACTAAAGATAACGTGTGCTTTTCAGAGCTCTCATTGCAGGAGGCGGTGCTCCAGAGATCGAGTTGGCTCTGCGGCTGACGGAGTACTCGCGCACGCGGAGCGGCATGGAGTCCTACTGCGTGCGCGCTTTCGCAGACGCCATGGAGGTCATTCCATCAACGTTGGCTGAAAACGCCGGCCTGAATCCCATTTCTACAGTGACCGAGCTGAGAAACCGGCACGCCCAAGGAGACAAAACTGCAGGCATCAATGTCCGAAAGGTAGTAACTTAAATATTGCAGAACATACTGCTTACATATTTTTAGAATAAATTTTGTATATGTTGATATAAAGGCTTTATAGTTACAAGTATAATGAGACAGTGTCTTTGAGAATGGTTATTATTGAATGAAGATGATCACTGTATTAACTGCCGTTTACTGACCAACTTTTAGCTGGATAATCTGCTGTTATTTTACAACTAAGGTCTTTTGTGAGGATTTAAATGCATTTCTAAGTAAACACTATGAAATTAGGAACCATTGCTCCTGTTGTGAACATGAGCTAGTGGGGTCATGTAGGAACACAGGAGAGCAATAACCCTACCATTTTTTAGTGTTTTATTGAGGGTGACACATGATGGGCAGCGGCGACTAACGATCAACCTAAATACTACTTCCTCTTAGAGTGGCACAGAACTCCAGATGGTGGCATTGCCTGGTTAAAGGAAGCATTCGTGAAGATACCAGCTTTGACTGAAAGTTGTTTTTTTATGTGTGGTGGGGGGGGGGCTTTCGAGGTAGGGTCTTACTCTAGCCGAGGCTGACCTGGAATTCACTATGTAGTCTCAAGGTAGCCTCGAAATCACAGCGATCCTCCCACCTCTGCCTCCTGAGTGCTGGGATTAAAGGTGTGCGCCACCATGCCCGGCTTTGAATGAAAGTTTCTTAAGGGATAGCAGTGGTTTATTAGTGAAAGGGACCAAAAGGTTATTCCACTGTGTAGAGAAGGTTATAATTTAGTGAAGTAGTAGGTTTGGTTTTAGGTTAGAGGGTTTAATAAAGGCGAGAACAAGAGATCGTAAACACAAGGCTGGAAGACAGGAGACAGATACATGTGCTGTGGCTGACAAAGGAGACTACAGTAATGAAGTAAGACTTGAATTAAAGGTGAGGAGTGTATGAGAGGCGTAAAGGGGAAATAGAACGGACCTGACCTAATTAGAATTAAGACTCAGAATTGATTTTAAGCATTGAAGATATTCTAACATTTTACTTCCATAACCACCTACTTGATTTTTGCCAGTATGTTTAAAAGTCAGTGGTACTTACAAATACTAAAAGCACCCAATACTGATTTTCAGGGTGGTATTTCCAACATTTTGGAAGAAATGGTCGTTCAGCCTCTGTTGGTTTCTGTCAGTGCTTTGACCCTAGCTACTGAGACTGTCAGGAGCATTCTGAAAATTGATGATGTGGTAAGTAAAATAGGTGACAAATTTCCCTGCAAGATCAAGTTTTTGCTTTTTGTTTAAATGTTTGCTATTCATCAAGATGATAACCCTGTTTTGTTCTGCTAGGTAAACACTCGATAATCTGGACAAGGCTGAGCAACAGTAGTGGACCACCAGTACTGTGCTTGAGTGGAAGATGATCGCCTTGGCGTCGTTCCTCCTTGTCTGGAAGAGATTTCCTCTGAAATCCCGGATGTTGTCTTCCAGTAAATTATACTAAAACATTGTAATGAAAAGCTTGAGTATTCGGTTACAAAAGGCAGATTAATTTATCACTCAGCACTCTTGGTTCTGATACTTTAGAATAGAGCCTGTATACAACCTCTTCCCACGACTGTGTATTCTGTTCAGGTGTTTGTCTAGCCCGCTCACGTACATTGATCTTGTTCCCTCAGACAGTCTTCGGTCTGCACTGGCCCGGAATTTCTGATCCTCCTGCCCCCATCTTCCAGGTGCTGAGGCTACAGTCCATGTTTTACTGTGCCCGATTTACTCTGCTGAACGTAGAGCCCAAGGCTTCCGGCGTGCCGGGCACGAGCGCTGCCAGTTAGGCCACGCCCCCAGCCAGGTAGACGCTGGGCGTGTTTACTCTTTCTTTGAGGCAGCGTCTTATGCCCACGCTGGCCTGTAGCTGTCACTGGCCAAGGACAACCTTCAACTCCTGGTTCTCCTGCCTCAGCCTCCAAGTTTAGAAGTTCCAGTTTGTTTATTATTGATAAATACCAGTTGCCAGATTTGGTGCGTGTCTTTAGTCCTAGCACTTGGGTGGCGGAGATTGGAGGATTGCTGTGATTTTGAGGCCAGTGGGGTCCAGATCAACTGAGGCTAAAATGTCACAATTAGATAGGAAGTCACGGAATACGTATAGTAGTGAGCAATTTCAGCACCCACTCAGTAGTTAGGTTATCCCAGGGAAAACCCAGCCTCTGGTTAAATGATGTCATAGAACAAGTGGACCTATAAACTATTAAATGAATAGTAAAGTAAATCAAGAAGGAAATCGAATTTCTAGAATTGGAATGAAAGCAGCATGCCAGGATTGATATGTACGATGACAGCTCTAAGTGCCTTTATTATGAAGCTAGAAACCCAAGTGTTTGTGACTTAAACACCTTTAATCCCAACACAGGAGTTGGAATTGCCATGAATGTGAGGCTAGTTTAGGCTACAGAGTGAAATTCCAGTTCAGCCTAAGCTGGCTTTTGCAAAAATTGTCACAAATGCTGCAGCACCTAAAGGTCTTGGGGAAAGTACCCAGATGAACATAGCTGCCAGAGAATGGAAGATACTGCAGAAATCAACCTTTAGTGAAACTAAATAACAGATAAAAAGGGCACCATTACTACAGATGACAGTGACATTCAAAACACTCCACTAAATTGGAAACAAATGGGTGATTGCTAGACATTTGACCACCGAAATTAAGATAATACAGACCAATAAAAACCAATTGATAAGGAACTGCCAAACACATATGAAACCAGTATTTCCCTAATACCAAGTCAGGTGACAAAAAAAAACAGACCATGATTAAGTGGATATGGAGATACAAAGATGGTTCAACATAGGCAAATCAATAAATGTAATGCATCATATAGAGTCAAGAACAAAAAGCACATCTCAAGAGATGGGGAAAAGGTACTTGAAAAAAATCCAACATCCTTTCATGAGAAAAGTCTTGCAGGAACATAGTCTATATGCAACAGACCTGTAGCCAATAATACTAAACACTAGAAGCGTTTCCACTAAAATCAGGAGCAAGACCAGTGTCCGCTCTCTTCGGTCTTACACAATAGAGTACTGGGAGTCTTAGCTACAGCAATGAGATGAAACAAAAGGGGATATAAATAGGAAAGGAAGTCACTGTTTGCAGATGATAGGATTCTATACACTAAAGACTAGCATAAAATTGTTAGAGCTGATAAATGCTCAGCAGTAGCAGGATACGAAGTTAACATCAAGTCAGCATGTCTGCACCAATAACGTGAGGGTGGCGTCAGGGAAACAATTGCCTCACAAGGATAAAAATACCTTGGAATGGACCCAAGAAGTGAAGGGTCTCCACAGTAAAAAAAAAAAAAACACCGGAGAGAGAAAGGAAATGCCAGGAAATGAAAAGTCCCAAAATTAATTTGACGGGGCAAAAAACTCAATCCTGTGCAACAAAAATAAGGCTGAAGTATCACTATATTTGCTTTTACAAGGAGCCAGGAGTGGTGGTGCACGCAGAGGTAGGAGGATTGTCAGGTGTTCAAGGCCACCCTGAGACTACATAGTGAATCCCAGGTCAGCCTGGACTAGAGTGAGAGACTACCTGGAAAAACTAAACAAAATAAAAAATATTACAGAGCCATAGTAGGAAAAACAGCATGGTATGGCAAAAAAAAGTTTGATAGAACAGATGACCCAGGCAGCTGCGGCCACGGATTTACTAGTGGGATTACGGTATTCACTGCGGGGCTAGTGTGTCAGGGGTTACTGTGCCCGAGGGTATTACTACCCATTCTGTGGCTCTTACAATTTTTCTGCCCCCTCTTCCTGAGCCTTGCAGGCAAGATAGGGACCTGATTTAGTGTTGCTTCCTCTTTATCCTCTGGATCTGTTTTGATGAGGTTTGACCGGCGTCTGTCACCACCAACTCCCTGGAGATGGCTTTCAGGCTAACCATGAGAGCAGTATTTGTGTCACATGAGGTGGAGGTGACCCATCTCTTGGTAGGCAGTCAGCTCTGGATTCTTGATGGATCCTGCTTGTCCCCAGCCGTCTCCACCATTTGTAAGGACAGAGTCTCCAACCAAAGGTGAGAGTGGTTTGAATCAAAGGAGAGAAACCTAGTTACTGGAGAGACTTACTGGTGTGTATGTCCACTCTTCTCAGTTCAAGGGCACTGGAGGTTCTCCCTGGAGCCTATTGTTTCCCTTCTAGGGAATCTGGCTTGGTTCCCGGAGCCAGATGTGAGTCCACCCCTCTGAGCCGGCCTCGGGTCCAATCCGTGAGCAGTTGGTACCTGCCTCCGCTGTGTGCCGCTGTTGCACGAGTGCGCTTCTTGCGCTGCTGGCTGATTGAGTACCTGGCAGGATGTCTGCTTACTCACTGTGCAACCAGTGATTTTTGACAAAAGTGCTAATAATACTCACTGGCGAAAAGACAGCCTCTTAACAAATGGTGCTGGGAAACCTGGATCTCTAGTTGCAGAAGACTGAATCTAGATCCTTATCTCACTCTGAACAAAACTTGACTCCAAATGGATGAAAAGACCTTACCATCAGATATGAAACTTAGAAACTCCTAGAGGAAAACAGGGGGAGACACTTCAATATACAGGCAAAGACTTTCTGAATAGACTCCCAGCCACTCAGAAAAAAAAAAAAAACAAAAACCACTAATCAAAGGGAGCTCATGAAATTAAAAAGCTTTGTAGTGCAAAGAACACAGTTAACTGAGCAAAGAGACAGCCTACAGGATGAGAGAAAGCCTATGTCAACTGTACATCTGACAGAGGATTAACATCTAGGACATACAAGGAACTCAGTGAACTAAATAAAAGTCAAATAAACCCAGTCAAAAAAAAAAAAAAAAAGGAACATACAACTGCATAGAGACTTCTCATGAGAAGAAATTTAAATGTTCAGTAAATATTTAAAGAACCACTCATGACAAGCTGGGTGTAGTGGCTCAGGCCTTTAATCCCAGCACTTGGGAGGCAGAGGTAGGAGGATCGCCATGAGTTGGAGGCCACTGAACTACATAGTGAATTCCAGGTTGGCTTGGGCTTGAGCGAGACCCTACTTTGAAAAACAACAACAAAAAAACAAGGAACCATTCGTGGGTGGAGGAGATGGCTCAGCGGTAAAGTCACCTGTCTGCAAAGCCTGCTAGTCTGTTCAATACTCCAGTAGCCACATAAAGCCAGATGCATAAAATGGTGCATCCCCTGGAGTTCATTTACAGAGGCACGAGACCCACATACCCATATTCATTTTCATTTTCTCTTTTTCTGTCTCTGTAATAAATAAATAACACAATAAGCTGGGCTTGGTGGCACATCCCAGCACTTGGGAGGCAGAGGTAGGAGGATTGCAGGAAGTTTGAGGCCACCCCGAGACTACTTAGTGAATTCCAGGTCAGCCTGGGCTAGAGCAAAACTCTACTTTGGAAGACCAAAACAAAACAAAGAGCCATAATGAAGCCAGGTGTGGTGGCACAAGCCATTAGTCCCAGCACTCGGGAGGCAAAGGTAGGAGGATCACCATGAGTTCAAGGCCACCTTGAGACTACATAGTGAATTCCAGGTCAGCCTGAGCTAGAGCGAGGGCCTACTTCAGAAAAGCCAAAAATCAACAACAAAACCTAGAATGCTATTTTTAAAATAAGAAATAAAAACTGTCCAATATCTATAGTCATCAGATAAAAGCAAATTAAAACTACTTTGATATTCCATTTTAACTGACCATGAATGTTGGGAGAGTGAGGGGAAAGGGGACATAAACTAGTACAGTCATTTTGGAAATCAGTGTGGAGGTTTCTGAGACAGCGAAAACTAGGTCTACTATATGACCCAGCTATACCACTTGGCTATACACCCTGAGGACCATACCCTTTCCTCAAGACATGCTCGCTCATCAATGCTTATTGCTGCTCTAGTCACAATAGCTAGGAAAAGGAACCAGCCTGAATACCCATCAATTCATGAATGGGTAACGAAGGTATGGTAAATATACACAATGGTGTCTTATTCAGCTGTAAAGAAAAATGAAAATTGCCAGAAAATGAATGGATCTGAAAAAGAGTGTCTTAAGTGAGGTGACAACACTTATGAGCATCACACAACCTGGATGGTGTTCTTCAGGGCCAAAGAGTGCACTTTAGAAAACCTAACATGAAGCCGGGCGTGGTGGCGCGCACCTTTAATCCTAGCACTCGGGAGGCAGAGGTAGGAGGATCCCTGTGAGTTCAAGGCCACCCTGAGACTCCATAGTGAATTCCAGGTCAGTCAGCCTGGGCAAGAGCAAGACCCTACCTGGGAAAACAAAACAAAACAAAACTTAAATGACATGCATGGTCCGGGTACCGAAAGCTTGTAATAGCAATTTCTTTTTTTCTTCAGTAAGTTGAAAGACTCTCTTACTTGTTTAACATTGGGGGTTCAGGCTTTTCTCTGCTTGCTTTGTTTCCATGCCTGGGCTGGGCAACCACTCCATCCAGGAACCCATGGTTATGAAAGCAAAGGGAAGACGTGTGACTTGGAAATAGGCAGTGGTGCAATTCAGGCCATACGGGTGTGACTCTGGAGTGGACCGGGGAGAACAGGGTTTGCGTATGTCGTCAAGACAATGAGCTAGGTTCTGCCAGTAAACTTGTCTGTAGTTATTGAGGACCACAAGAGCACCAAGTGACCCCTTTACCGAGGCAAGCATAATGTCATGCTCATGACAAGTTAGCCATATGCATTACTGAGCTTGAAGAAATGACATTTAGACATTTAAACCTGGAGACTTGACTATGGACTTTGTGCCATAGTTGCCTGAGAGTGTCACCACTGGATGGCAGTAAAAATCTTGGATTTCCCTCCATTTTTTGCTTTTTTTTTTTTTTTTTTCTCAAGCTCCTTAACTTGTTCTTTGTGTCCAGTGAAAAAGAGTGCCATGCCTTTAGAGTTAACTTTCATCAAAATACCCTTATGTGAAATGCAGATGATATATTAGGATCAAGTCCACAGCTTTAAGAAAACAAAAGGAGACATGGAGACAATTATGTGTAGTTTGCTCAACACAAAACGAAAGATATCTGGATAGGTTCCAGAGTCAGGCAGTCTCCCCATGAATTAAAAGGAATGGCCATTATGTCATTTCAATATAAAATTAAGTGCAAAGTGATGAGGTATTGATGACCTAACATTTCGTGGGGGCGATAAATTTCTAGTTCCTGGGTAGAATAATGCTCTCAAGGTCACAAAACACAGCCTTTTTTCACTGGTCACCATCAGCACTGAAAGGAAGGTGGGTGATTCAATGCCCAGAGCAGACGGGCACTCCAGACTCCCATCACCAAGAGTGAACTCATTATTTAACTTTCAAGTTCGCCCACTCATTCACTCATCCAGTGAAAGTTTATTGGAACCTTGACTCCGGGCTGCACGCTGGGAACGTGGCCCTGAAAGCTCCCACTGTGTGGAGCTCAGACGAGGATGTTCAACCCGAGTCTGCGAATCGCTCTGCCCCTTCCTCCCTCCCTGTCTTCTGCAGCCAGTATCTCTCAGCAGATCCACATCCTGAGCGCTCCTGGATTCCAGCCACGTCTCATCTCTCTCGTGTCTATCTTATCTCAGCTGGCCTTCCTGTCCAGTTCTTGCCTCTCTGGAATTCGTTTTCCCCTCAGCAGCCAGGGAGGTGTTGCAAACATAGAAACCTGATGAATTTCACCCCTGGGCTCCTGTAGTCTGCCAGATCAATTTCCGTGTCTCCAGCTTTTCGCCTGCACTCCAGGAATATGTCCCATGAATTCCACAGTGGTAGCTCACGCTTTCCTCCTTGGCACTTTCCTAGAACCTTCTACCTGCTTGGGGCATTCCCTTTGTTCTTCCCACCGAAGCTCCATGTGCAAGTGGTCCTTCAGGCGCCTCCCTGTCACTTTCCCAAGGACTTGTTCTTAACTAGGACCAGGCTGTCTTTATATGTTTTCCCTTAGTTCTGTCTACTTGTTTTCTCATAACACTCGTCACATTGCATTGAAATTACTAACTTGTTGAGCTTTCCATGGAACTAATTTTGGGTTTTTTGTTTTGTTTTGTTTTTGAGGTAGGGTCTCACTCTAGCCCAGGCTGATCTGGAATTCACTATGTAGTCTCAAGGTAGCCTCGAACTCAGGGTGATCCTTCTACCTCTGCCTCCCCAGTGCTGGGATGAAAGACATTGCACCACCATGCCCGGCTTCTGATTTTCTTTTATACTTAAAATTTATTTATTTGTTTATTTGAGAGGGAGAGAGAGGCAGATAGAAAGAGAGAAAGAATGGGCATATCAGTGCCTCCAGCCACTGCAAAGAAACCTCAGAGGCATTCGCCACCTTATGCACCTGGCTTACCTGGGTCCTGAGGAATTGAACCTGGGTCCATTGGCTTTGCAGGCAGGTGCCTTAACTGCTAAGCCATTTCTCCACCCCCCCCTTTTTTTAATCACTGGAGAGTTAGTAAGAACACTGGTGCTGGTCCTATACCACATTTTTCATTTTTGTTTGGTCATTTTCCTACTCTGATATAAATTAAAAAAGAAAATTTATAAGAAGGATATAAATGATTCTCCTCTTCCTTTGAGTCAGATTCATTTATTTATATTTTCCTAATTTTAATTTATTTCTCTAGTCCTTCACCTCTCCTGGTATAATTTTCCTGAACCAATAGAAATTCAATCATTTATATTTACTTCAATGTGTGCTTCCTAAGAAAAAGATACTCATTTACATAAAGTGATATAATGCTTAAACCAGGTGTGGTGGTTTAAATCAGATGTTCCCCATAAACTTGTGTTCTGAATTCTTGATCCCCCACTGATGGTAACTGGGAAGGTGGAGGCTTGCTGGATGAGGTATATTGCTGGGAGTGGACTTAGGGGTGTTATAGCCAGCTCCCCCTTGCCATAACTCTCCTGTTGTGTTCTCCATCTGCTATGGCAGAGGTGATGTCCAGCTTCCTCTTGAGACTGTCAGCCAAAATAAAACTTTTCCCCCCATCAGCTGCTTTTGGTCAGGTGCTTTGTCCCAGCAACAAGAAAGTAACTATAACACCGAGATATAATCCTATTATCTAATCAAGAGTTCATTTTCAATTTTTCTTTTTTTTTAATTACTTATTTGCAAATAGAGAGTGGGAGAGACTGAGGAGGAATGGGTACACCAGGGCATCTTGCTACTGCTAACAAACTCTAGATACATTTGCCACTTTGTACATTTTACATGGGTAATGGGGATTTGAACCTGGGCTGTCAGGCTTTTCAAGAAAGCACCTTTAACTACTGAGCCATCTCTCCAGGCTCCTCAGATTTTATTAGGTATCACAATAATGTATTTAAAATTTATTTATTTGAGAGAGAGAAAGAGGCAGAGAGAGAAAACGGGTGCACCAGGGCCTCTAGCCGCTGCAAACAAACTCTAGATTCCTTCCTTCCTTCGTTCCTTCTTTCCTTTTCCTTTTGCTTTCTTTCTTTCCTTTCTTTTTGTTTTCCTTTTGCTTTCTTTCTTTCCTTTCCTTTTATTTTCCTTTCTTTCTCCCTTCCTTCCTTCATTCCTTCCCTTCCTTTCCTTTTTTTTCATTTCACTTGCTTTCCTTTTCTTTTCCTTTCTTCCTCCCTCCCTCCTTTCTTTCTTTCTTTCTCTCCCTTTCCTTTTTTCCTTTCCTTTCCTTTCCTTTCCTTTTTTCCTTTCTTTCCCTTTCCTTTTCTTTCCTTTTTTTCCTTCCCTTCCCTTCCCTTTTCCTTTTTTTTCTCCCTTCCCTCCCCTCCCCTCCCCTCCCCTCCCCTCCCCTCCCCTCCCCTTCCCTTCCCTTCCCGAAGAGAACCAAGTGCCACCACACTGGCTTTGATGTGTGGGGCAGTGAGGCAGGAGTCAAGTTGGAAGCCACATAAGCAAGAAGGAGGACTCTCAGATATCAGAGGCAGCAGCTGTACAGGAAGTAAGTACCAGCCTCCACCCAAGGGAAGGAAGGAGAGAGCCTGGAACCATTACTCTTAGACTTAAGAGTAGGCGTCCTGGAGAGTTGAAAAGTCAAGGTCTGAGCCGGTGGCATTGGCTGATGGGAGCTGGTTTTCAGTACATTCAGCTGCTGTGGGGGGCACAGTGTCCTTGCTCAGGTGGAGAAGCTTCCTGAGGTGACCTCAGAGCATGGGAAATAACCATTTCTCTCTTCCTCTCCAGCCTTACCAGTCTCTAGACACCCCTTAGATAGGATTCAGCAAAGTAGACATGTCTGCAGAGCTTTGGCCCCAGCCGCCACAGCAGAGCGGAGGAGGGAGTTTCGTCTTGAAAGTCACCCACAGAAATGGACAGCCTCACTTACTTTGCCCCACTGTAACCCTGAGCACATGAACAGCGGACCCCTCTCACTGGGCACCAGCGCAGCGAGGCATTCAGATCACTTGCCATCACTGTTCCCAAAGGCTCTGGCTTTCCCCTGGCCTTTGGGAACAGATGGTCTCACTTTCTAAGGTTCTTTTCTTTTCTTTTCTCTCTCTCTCTCTCTCTCTCTCTCTCTCTCTCTCTCTCTCTCTCTTTCTTTCTTTCTTTCTTTCTCCCCGCCCCCCTCTCTTTTGGTTTCTCAAGGTAGGGTCTCACTCTAGCCCAGGCTGACCTGGAATTCACTGTGTCATCTCAGGGTGGCCTCAAACTCACAGCCACCCACCTACCTCTGCCTCCCAAATGCTGGGACTAAAGGCGAGTGCCACTATGCCTGGCTCTTATTTATTTATTTATTTTTGAGATAGGGTCTCACTCTAGTTCAAGCTGACCTGGAATTCACTGTGTAGTCTCAGGGTGGCCTCGAACTCAATAACCCTCCCACCTCTGCCTCCTAAGTGCTAGGATTAAAGGCATGTGCCACCATACCCAACACTTAAAAAAAATATTTCATTTATTTATTTGAGAGGGAGAGAGAGCGAGAGCGAGAGAGTGCACCAGGGCCTCTAGCCACTGCAAACAAACTCCAGATGGCTGCACCACCTTATGCATCTGGCTTACGTGTGTACTGGGGAATTGAACTTGTGTCCTTCGGCTTCTCACACAAGCACCTTAGCTGCTCAGCCATCTCTCCCGCTCTCCTTTTCTGCTTCAGATCCCCTGTGACAGATAAGTACATCGCAGGCTCTGGGACTCATTTCCCCATGGTAAGGAGGGGACAGGCCTTACAGAGATGTCACCTGCTTTAGTAGCGGCAGGGTCTTTTAACGTCCATCTTTTTTTTTCAGAGAGGCGATTTCAAGCCAGGGTCTCGTAGGTTTTCTTGAGCTTGCAATGAGCTCTCAGGAACTGGTCTGGTCGTTGAACGTCGCCCGGCAAACCACCCACAACAGAGGCATGGAGTAGCGAGCATGCATGGTGCCTCTCCTGCTATGAGCTGGCACGGGAGGCTACAGAAGGCGATGGCTAAGGTTACCCTGACCTCAGAAGCTTCTGGAATCTGGGCTTGCAACAGTCGAGATGCTGGGGACAGGAGCACCTGAGGCTTCAGAGCCGTCTCTCCATGTGGTGTCTCGACTGGTCACATGGCTGATGGCCGTTCCCAACATAGTCCTCCTCTGGGGAGCTTTGCCTTATCATCTTCATCGAGGCAGCACAAAGGCCCATTTGGGTTCAAGGGGTGAGGACATGACTCCACCATGAGGAGCGTGTCAAAGAAGCCGCAAACTTTTAGGAGCTGTGTGTGTGTGTGTGTGTGTGTGTGTGTGTGTGTGTGTGTGTGCAGCGTACCTTCCACCTCCCATTTGCAGCAGGCTTTCTCATTCTTCCCTGTTTGATCTGCCAGGCTCATTGACCTTTGAGCATCCAGGAAGCTTTCCCATCTCTGTCTCCCATCTTGAGGTAGGCATGCTGGGATCCAGAAACCTCCCAAATTGCTTCTTTACATTGACTATGCGACAAGTCTGCATTCTTCTGGTTTAGGCTGTCATTAGACCATGACTTGTGGAATTTGGCTTTGGAAGGTATGCTGCTTTGAGGGACGGGATGGACAGAAAGTTAGTTTTTTTTGTTGTTGTTCATTTTTATTTGTTTGAGAGAGAGAGAGAGAGAGAGAGAGAGAGAGAGAGAGAATGGGCATGCCAGGGCTTCCAGCCACTGCAAACGAACTCCAGATGCGTGAGCCTTCTTGTGCATCTCGTTTATGTGAGTCCTGGGAAATTGAGCCTCAAACTGGGGTCCTTAGGCTTCACAGGCAAGCGCTTAACTGCTAAGCCATCTCTCCACTCCTTGTTTTTGTTTTTTTGTGGTAGGGTCTCACTCTAGTCCAGGCTGACCTGGAATTCACTATGGAGTCTTAGAGTGGCCTCAAACTCACAGTGATCCTCCTACCTCTGCCTCCCAAGTGCTGAGATTAAAGGCGTGCGCCACCACACCCAGCTTTGTTAAATATTTGTTTGCTTGCTTTTTTTTCTCTTCCAGTTTAAGCTCAGAGCTTTCGCTTTACTAGAGACTTGCGTGTAGTTGAAAAAATAAGTTAAAAAGATGGTTCACTGGGCTTGCCCAGATAAAGTGCAATTTGTAGCACGCGTTGTTTTTCACTAGTTGTGTGTTGGCACTTGACATTTGGACTAGCTGTGTGAGGAGCTAGGATATGATGGTCCCAACCAAAGCTGTGACTTTAGCATCAGCGTTTTGAATTTTGGGGCCTTAGACGATCTGATCTCATGTAGTCCTGTGGGATGGTTGTACTTGCTTGTCACCTTGATGGGATTTAGAATCACCCAGGAGACCCACCTCTGGGCATGTCTGTGAGGGAGTTTTACATAGTCAAAGTTGGTTATACCAGGCTATGAGCTGGGGAAAGACAACGTCAGCTCTGCACCAGCGTCCTACATCTCTGCTTCCTGACGCGCTGCAAGGTGACCAGCCCTTTTTTTTTTTTAAATTTTTATTAACATTTTCCATGATTATAAAATATATCCCATGGTAATTCCCTCCCTCCCCACCCCCACACTTTCCCATTTGAAATTCCTTTCTCCATCATATTACCTCCCCATTACAATCATTGACCAGCCCTTTTTTAATGTTCCCACCACCGAGCTTTCCTGACAGTATCGACTGTGAGCCAAGATAAACCCTTCCTTCCTAAGTTACTCTCGTCAGATGCTTTGCCACAGCAATGACAAAAGTAATATACCCTACAAGGCATTTCCTTTTTGGACATTTTTAAAACTTTCTCTTTAGGTCCTGAGTGTACATGGAAGATAATCCTCATTTTAGCCTTGTTTCAACTTTTGTTTTAAACTTTGTTATTTTATTTGTTTGAGAGAGAGATGGGGGCAGGTAGAGAGAGAGGGAGGGAGGGAGAGAAGGAGAGAAGGAGAGAGAGAGAATGGGCATGCCAGGGCCTTCAGCCACTGTAAACAAACTCCAGATGCATGCGCCACCTGTGCATCTGGCTTACGTTGGTCCTGGGGAATTGAACCTGGGTCCTTTGGCTTTGTAGGTAAGTGCCTTAACCACTAAGCCATCTCTCTAGCCTTGTTTCAACTTTTTTTTTTTTGTTTTTTGGTTTTTTGAGGTAGGGTCTCGCTCTGGTCCAGGCTGACCTGGAATGTAGTCTCAGGGTGGCCTTGAACTCATGGCGATCCTCCTACCTCTGCCTCCTGAGTGCTGGGATTAAAGGCGTGCGCCACCACGCCCAGCTTCTTGTTTCAACTTTTAATATATTTATTTATTTATGACAGAGAGGAGAGAGAGAGAATGGGGCACCACAGGGCCTTCAGCCACTGCAAATGAACTCCAGATGCATGTGCCACCTTGTGCATGTGACTTACATGGGTTTTGTGTAATCAAACCTGGGTCATTAGGTTTCACAGGCAAGTGCCTTAACCACTAAGCCATCCTCCAGGCCCCCCTTTTTAAAAAAATACTTTTAAAATATTTATTTATCAGAGAAAGAAGGGGAGAGAGAGAGAGAGAGGGAGAGAATGGGTGCACCAGGGCTTCCAGCCACTGTAAACGAACTCCAGATGTTTGCGCTCCTTTAGGCATCTGGCTAACGTGGGTCCTGGGGAATCGAACCTATGTCCTTTGGCTTTGCAGGCAAATGCCTTAACCACTAAGCCACCCCTCCAGCCCCCTTTTTTCAACTTAAAAATATTTAATTTCTTTACTTGAGAGATAGATATGCAGAGAGAGAGAGAGAAAGAGCCAGAGCCTCCAGCGAGTGCAAATGAACTCCAGATATGCACTGGCTTGTGCATCTGGCTGATGCGGGTACTGGGGAATCAAACATGAGTCCTTGGGCTTTGCAGGCAAGCACCTTAACCGCTGAGCCATCTCTCTAGCCCATTGTTTCAAATTTAATCTGTGCACATATTATAGTAGAGACAATTTGCAATGTATTCCATAATGTAGTTTTTCCATGCAAGAATGATTGTGAATATGTGCTTTAAATTCCATATATTTTAGAATTTACATTTTTTTGCCTGAGGGAAAAGTTTATCTACTGAGTTAGCAATTTGGAGTTGCTACTTCTAGATTAAATTCTGAGTTTTATTTGCAAGAGTCACTTAGATTTATGATATCACAAAGATGGGCAGTGATAGCCTACCAGGCTTTATTTAGGAATTGATGAGCTGATTTATTCTTCACGTTCTGAAGGAAATTTGCCCATCAGGGGAGTGATTACCGAGATGAGTGAGACAGCCAGCCGGGTATGGTGGCACATGCCTTTAATCCCAATACTTGGAGGAGGCAGAGGTAGGAGGATCGCCGTGAGTTCGAGATCACCCTGAGACTACATAGTGAATTCCAGGTCAGCCTGATCTGCAGTGAAACCCTACCTCAAAAACAAAACAAAAACAAGAACAAACAAAGACCACGGATGACTGAGGAAGCCTTCACTTGCCCTGTGAGTTTGCACTTCCAGCATAATTTCTTGGTGCTGTCAATATAACTTGGATGTAGTGTAAAATATAATTCGGCCCTTGCAAGGAATAGTTTTTAGTCCAGAATTTGCCTGTGCAAAGTGAAGTAAGTTGCTTATGGCTTCATCTCCACATATTTAAAAGTGACATTCTGCTTGAGGAATACAAACATTCAAAGAGAGAATTAAAGAATTGGATCAGGTAGCTAACATCGCAACAGATTTGGCTTTTCATCTTTCTAAGGGACGAATGCATCACCTACGTAGTGTCTTCCCCGCATTGTTCTAACAGCGATTGTCAAAAATGCTTTGTTTGAACTATAGCCAGCATTCTTGGCATCCCACTGGCAGGCAGCTCCGACACCACAGACCCCCCACACAGAGGCTTTGATGTGAAGGACGTCCCAGTGCATCCCACTGAGGTGGCTGAGATGCCCAGGGGGCACAGTCCTGGATGTCTGACTTGATTCTCTACCAAGACCGTGTCTGCCCCGTGCATTTCAGGAGGAACCATGAAGCGGTTTTGTGTTTTGCCTTTGGGTGGTACTGGCCCCACGTGTCCGTTAGGAACACACCAGGTTTCATGAGTTCTTTTTCTTGTAGATTGTTTACTCAGATGATAGCGTGACAGCTCTTCCCCCCCCCCCTGCCAGTCTCCTTCTTGGTATCCACATCCTTTGACTGGTCACTCCCCTTGAATACCAAGGAACCCACGGCCTGCTTTCCACCCATCAAATAAAGCAGAGATGAAAACGTTCATATGGTGCTGGAGAGATGGCTTAGTGGTTAAACCGTTTGCCTGCAAAGCCAAAGGACCCAGGTTTGATTCCCCAGGACCCACGTAAGCCAGATCCATGAGGGGGGCGCATGCATCTGGAGTTCGTTTGCAGTGGCTAGAGGCCCTGGTGTGCCCATTCTCTCTCTGTCTGTCTCTCTTCTTTCCATATCTCTGTCTCTGCTTGCAAATAAATAAATAAAATAAAAATGTGCATATGATAGTATGTTCATGGTTGACTCACACGAGAACAAAAGCCATCTTTTTTTTAAAAAAAAGTATTGTGTCTATATATTTGCAAGGAGAGAGAAAGAGAAAAAGAGAGAGAGAGAGAGAGAGAAAGAATGGGTATGCAAGGATGTCTAACCACTGCAAGTGAACTCCAGATGCATGTACCACTTTGTGCATCTATCTTTATGTGGGAATACTGGGGGATTGAACTTGAGTCATTAGGCTTTGCAGGCAAGTGCCTTATCCACTGAGATCTCTCTCCAGGCCCCCAAAACCCATCTTAATAGGAGACCCTGCCCTGAACGTGCTTTGTCAGACGAGGATTAGCTGGGTCCTATGCCTCCCATTCTTCAAAGGCTGTGATCAAGGTGCTGTCTGGGGCTGTCGGATCTGCTTGCAAGCTTTGGTTGTCATGAGATCCAATCCCTTGTCAGATTCAGCCCCTCAGTTCCTTGTTGGCTGATGGGTAGAGACACCGTGTGGCCCTCTGCACAGGCAGCTCTCAGCAGGGCAGCTTGCTCCATCAAAGCCAGAAGACTCAGGTTCTTTAACTCACTTCAATGCCAGGGTAAGTTTGTTTCCTGTGACTTGTGCTGTTGCCAGAACTCCAGAGCTTATGGCTGTGTTCACCTTGTCATGCCCAGTACAAACTCAGGTTAAAGTTTTTATATGAACTGTGCAATTTTGGGGTTCAGGGAAATATGTACTATATTGACACTATTATAACTTCCAACAATCTAATGTTTATTTTATTTTATTTTATTTTATTTTATTTTATTTTATTTTATTTTATTTTATTTTATTTATTTATTTGCAAGGTGAGAGAGAAAGGAGACAGAAGGATAGAGAGAGAGGGAGGGAGGGAAATAGGCATGCCAGGGCCTCCAGCCACTGCAACCAAACTCTAGATACATGCGCCACCTTGTGCATCTGGCTTAGTGAATCTTGGGGAATCAAGCCTCAAATCCGGGTCCTTAGGCTTCACAGGCAAGCCCTTCACCGCTAAGTCATCTCTCCATTCCCTATTTATTGTATTTATTAGCAAGAAGAGAAGAGGAGACAGAAGGAAGAGAGAATGGGCATGCCAGGGCCTCCAGCCACTAACTCTAGACACATGGGCCACCTTGTGCCTCTGGCTTACATGGGCTCTTGGGAATCAAGCTTGGGCCCTTTGGCTTTGCAGGCAAGCGCCTTAACTGCTAAGCCATCTTCCCATCCCCAACACATTTCACGTTTAAAGACGAGACTTGTATAAACTATTAAATCAGGAGTCGACCTACCACATGGACACCTATTAGAAGAGACTGCCCAAACAAAGCATTTTGATTATTCAGGGGTTCGCTCGTACGTCCAAATGTGGTCAGAGAGAAGATTGTGCGGAGGCATGGGGTGACAGGGCCCTGGAGTGATTCTTCGCCTACAGACATGCAACCCCCAGGGTCCCTCCTGGGTCCGCCATGTCTCTGCAGGCTTCACTCCCAGTGGGGCTTTGCTGCGTCTTGTCACCTGGGATTACTTTCATAAGCAACCTTATGGCTGAGTCCACAGACTTTTTCCAAGGGAAAATGAAACCAACAGTGTTTCAATCAGGCTCGCATTGCCGGTAGAAATCACCCAACCAAAAGAAGGTCGTGGGAAAAAGGAGGTCTATTTTGGCTTACAGGCTCGAGGGGGAAGCTCCATGATGACAGGGAAAACAATGGAATGAGTGGAGGGTGGACATCACTCCATGGCCAACATAAGGTGGACAATAGCAACAGGAGAGTGTGCCAAACACTGGCATGGGGACACTGGCTATGACACCCATATGCCTGCCCTCAACAACATTCTGCCTCCAAGCGGCGTTAATTCCCAAATCTCCATCAGCTGGGAACCTAGCATTCAAAACACCTGAGTTTATGGGGGACACCTGAGTCAAACCCCCACATTCCACCCCTGGGCCCCCATAGACTGATAACCATCCATGATGTAAAATACGATGCCTTCAGTCCAACTTTAAAAGGTCCCATAGTTTTTATCAATTCTAATGATATTCATACATCCCCATAGCCCAAGGTCTTTTAACTGAGCCATAATTCCAAAAAATCCCCCCCAAACCCACAATGGCACAGAATAAACATTCACACTGCAAAACATGGCATTGGGCATAGCAAAGAAATATTCAGCCAATACAAGATTTAACAAACATCAAACTCTGTAGCTTCAAGTCCAATAACTCTAGTTAGTGACAAATCTCCAAGTCCGATAATTCTAACCAGCAACAAGTTTCTGGCATTCCAATTCCACCCCTCCAGCTAGGCTACTCACAGTCCTTGAAAACTTCATCGGGGCTGGCAGCTCTCCTTAGTAGCCATGTCTTGGTCCTGGCATCTCCACTGGGTCTCCACTGCAAGCCACAGTTCATCCTCATGGCCCCATGGGGTCTCCATGCAGGCACCCAGCAAACCTGCTTCACACTGCCCATGGCCATTTCCAAAACACAAGACCCTGTTGCAAACTCAATGACCCTCTCTTTCCTGCATTTTTTATACTCCACAATACCAGGTAGGGTGCCAGTTTGTTAATCCAGAGGGAATAAAGCAGACTTTGACGAACAGGACACTCCTTGAGCACTCAGGCCCCTTCAAAAGAGTCTACATTCTTCCTGTTGCCCCAGTGCAGGTCAGCTGACCCAATCCAGATGGTTGTAATCTCTCTTTCTATTTTTTTTTTTTTCGAGGTAGGGTCTCACTCTAGTCCAGGCTGACCTGGAATTCACTATGGAGTCTCAGGGTGGCCTTGAACTCACAGCAATCCTCCTACCTCTGCCTCCCGAGTGCTGGGATTAAAGGCGTGCGCCACCACACCTGGCTAAAGGTTGTAATCTCTTAATTGCAGCTGAATGGGCAGCAGTTCACCAAAGATTTTTCTTTCTGTGCCATATCTCTCTGCTCATACCATTTATTTCTATGCAAAGCGACCCTGCACAACTTCTCAGGACACGGGCATAACAGCAAGCTTCCAACAAAAACTGCTAGCCTAGTCCAGGCAAAGCTCTTTCTCACCCTCATAAGCCAAACCTCACAGTCCATAGTTCTTACTGCATTCAGCTCTTTCAACCCTGACCAGAATAGCTCATCAAGCTATACTTACAGCCCTGCAAGGCGTCTGTTAGGCCAAAGTTTCAAATCCTTCCACATTCCTCTTGAAAATCAGCTCCAAAAGGCCAAAGCCGGAGTCAGGTGTCTAGCAACAACCCCACTCCTGGTACCACTTTACTGTTGCAGTCCGGTTCACATTGCTGGTAGAAATCATCCAACCAAGAGCAGCTTGTGGGAAAAAGAGGTTTATTTTGGCTTACAGGCTCGAGGGGAAGCTCCATGGTGGCAGGGAAAACGATGACATGAGCAGAGGGTGGACATCAACCCCTGGCCAACATAAGGTAGATAATAGCAACAGGAGAATGTGGCAAACACTGGCAAAGGGAAACTGGCTATTACATCCCATAAGCCCGCCCCCAACAATACACTCCCTCCAGGAAGCGTTAATTCCCAAATTTCCATCAGCTGGGAACTTAGCATTCAGAACACCTAAGTTTATGGAGGACACCTGAATCAAACCACCACAAGCAGGAAAAGTTAAATGAGGGTTCATGTTTCAGAATTTATTGAAAATTTTTTTGTTGCAACACCAGCTAGAATTTCTTTTAGTTATGACATTAGTTTTTTTTTTTTTTTTTTTTTTTAGCCTGGGCCATCTGTTGAAAGTCTAGGAGTCCATCAGTAGACTCTCAAGATCTTTTTGTTGATCTGGTTGTTACATGAACAACAGTGTTGTTTAATTTTAACTGTGTGTGGCAAAGTGACAGGATATCAATAGAGGCCAAAGCCAAACTCAGAGGAAGCAGCCTGGTTCAGATTTGCCCACTGAAGCTTACCAACGCTGGGCTCCTTTTGGGAGATATTGTGAACTCCTGCAGTTGACCTGGAGTTTTGTAATCTGGTAATGTAACTTTAACTTTATATTTACTGAGAACCTGACTAAAGAAAAATCAACTACTAATGCATATAAATTAATTTTAATTAAGGAGAAAGATATTTCATCCCATCAAGTCTTCTACTGCTTTAAAAAGTTAGGATTTCTTTTTTTTTTTTTTTTTTTTTGAGGTAGGGTCTCACTCTAGCCCAGGATGGCCTGGAACTCACTATGTAGTCTCAGGCTGGCCTTGAACTCATGACAATCCTCCTACTTCTGCCTCCCGAGTGCTGGGATTAAAGGCGTGTGCCGCCACGCCTGGCTGAGTTTTTATATTTTATTCACCAACCATCTCTTCACATTTCTACTAAAATTTAAAGAGCCATCTTTAACCCACATCCTTCTGTACTCATTCCAGCAGTCCTTATTTATTTTCATTAGTATCATACAACAATCAAGTCAAAGGACACACAGTGCACGTCTCACAACTTAGAAACCACCCAGAGCTTCTGGTCTTTGTAGACAAAGACAGGCTACTGCTAAAAATACCTCCAGCTCAAATACATAAGTATTCAGCTCATTTAGCAATAATATGTGGACCTTTTCAGGTTTTTATTTTTATTTATTTATTTTTTAGGAGTGAGGTTTAAGTATCCTCTGTCTTGAATATATTGAAGTTATTTTTAGGTAGCTGTAAACTGTAATCAAAAAGTACTTGGTTCTTAGAAGAACTAAAATAATTGAAGACTGTTGCACATTAGTTTTCCTGACAAGGCTTTTGCCTTAAAAAAAATTTTTTTTTTTAATTTCTTTATTTGAGAGAGAGAGAGGCCAATAGACAGAATGGGTGCTCCAGGGCCTCCAGCCCCTGCAAGCGAACTCCAGACGCATGTGCCCCCTTGTGCATCTGGCCTATGTGGGTTCTGGGGAATTGAACCTGGGTCCTTAGGCTTCACAGGAAAACGCCTTAACCACTAAGCCATTTTCCCCAGCCCGCCCTTGTTTTTGAGGTAGGGTCTCGCTGTAGCCCAGGCTGACCCGGAATTCTCTCTGTATTCTAAGGGTGGCCTTGAACTCACGGTGATCCAACCACCTCTGTCTCCTGAGTGCTGGGATTAAAGGCGTGCGCCACCACGCCCGGTTCCCTTAAGTCATTTGAGAGTGCCTGTTGTTGATTTCAGATGAGGAAAGCGGGGTCTTCCTGTCCCTGTGGATGTTTCGTTTCTAGAGGTGGGCTCTCGAGGGGGCCCTGCGGCTGTTTTGGTTGAGAAGTAAAGCACTTGCTCTGGGGAAAGAAGAGGGATGTTCCCAGAGGACGAAGAAAACCTGGTCAGTGAACTCGGATTCTCCTGGAAGTGCTCAGTCTTCTCACAGGGGAGTTTGGTTTCTTTCTCCAAATAAAGTGCCAGTCACTTCTGTGCCTACTTCAACTCATGGACCTTTCATCTGCTTTAGCACACTGCCCTGTGACATCCGGATCTCCGTCACTTCCTTCTTCCTTTCCCTGTCACAAGCATCTCTCTCTCTTCCCTTTCCCCATCATCTTCCTGGCATGTGGATTCCATGACTTGACTGTCCCCTTACTGAGCTCATAGTTCAACCTACGGATTCTGTTATAAGGACCTTGTGTCAAGACCAAGAGCGGACAAGGAAGGGCTAGCTTAGACAACAATCATCCAAGTGGTTTTCAGTCAGACAGAAATGGAGGATTATTTTTTGTATATTTTTATGAGAGAGAGAGAGAAATAATTGGTGCACCAGGGCCTCCAGCCATTGTAACCAAACTCCAGACACGTGTGTCACCTTGTGCACATGTGACCTTGCACTTGCCTCACCTTTGTGCATCTGGCTTAAGTGGGACCTGGAGAGTCGAACATGGGTCCTTAGGCTTTACAGGCAAGCGCCTAAACCACTAAGTCATCTCTTCAGCCTGAGGATTATTTTTGTTCGCATGAGAAATGTTCGCTGTCTTCGCTGTGAGATTTTGTCTCACTTCAGACAACTCAGAGTTTCAAATATTGACACACTTCTCTTTGAATCCATCTATATTGATCCTAACTGTCCATGACACGCGAGCTCCTTTACCTCGCTTTTAAGTACATTTTGCTCTTTTTTCTCTTGTTTTGCTCTCAGTGACCTTCTTAAATATCTGGAAATCAGTGTGTCTTCTTAACATTATACACAAAAAACTCTTCTGATCTTTGAAACAGCAGTGACCAGTAAAAGAGTGCTCAACATTTTTTCTTGATTCTTTTGCTTATTTGTTTACTTGTGTGCACGTGCCCGAGTCTCTTGCCACCGCAAAAGAAGAATGCCAGGAGGTCTGGAGGGATGGCTTAGTGGTTAAGGCGCTTTCCTACAAAGCCTAAGAACCCAGGTTCAATTCCACAGGACCCACGTAAGCCAGATGCACAAAGTGGTGCATGCTTCTGGAGTTTGTTTGCAGTGGCTCTTGTCCCTGGTGTGCCCATTCTCTCTCTCGGTCTCTCTTCTCTCTCTCTGCCTGGAAAAAAAAAGAGGGAAGAGGAGGAACAGGTCAGATGTTTATGCCTCTTTGATGGCTTTACAATGGAGCTGGGAAATTGAACCCAGGCTGGCCGCTTTTCAAGCAGGTGCCTTTAATCACGGAGCCATCTCCCCAGACCTCTTTCTTGATTCTTCTTCTTTTTTTTTTTTTTTGGTTTTTCGAGGTAGGGTCTCACTCTGGCTCAAGCTGACCTGGAATTCACTATGGAGTCTCAGGGTGGCCTCGAACTCTCGGAGATCCTCCTACCTCTGCCTCCCAAGTGCTGGGATTAAAGGCGTGCGCCACCACGCCCGGTGATTCTTCTTTTTTTAAGATTTATTTTTATTTATTTATTTATTAGAGAGAGTGCATGAGAGAGAATGGGCATGCCAGGACCTCCAGCCACTGCAAATGAACTCCAGATGCTTGTGCCGCCTTGTGCATCTGGCTTATGTGGGACCTGGAGAATTGAACCTGGGTCCTTAGGCTTCGCAGGCAAGCGCCTTGACTGCTAAGCCATCTCTCCAGCCCTCTTTTTCTTGTTTCTTACATTGAAAATATATAAATTCTCTTAGAATCTGAGACAGTAGTAATCAAGCACACAAATTACGTTTATAGGCCAGTGTTTTCTCAATGCTTTGGAGTAGAAGAGTCCCTCCACTCCTGAGACCCATCCCCAGAGGTTCTGACGCAGGTGTTACTAATGCGACTGGTCCTCCACTGCTCTGTGGGTAGCCCTCCCCCGGGCTGCGTATGTCTGTATCACCCTCCGTGCGTTGCTACCATGGGAAGAGCCGCTTGTTAGGTAGGTAAATGGAGAATGATACAGAGATGCATAGAGAATAAGAGAGGATCATGACGACAGATACATGATAGATAATAAATAGGCATCGCAGGGCTGGAGAGATGGCTTAGTGGTTAAGCGCTTGCGTGTGAAGCCTAAGGACCCCGGTTCGAGGCTCGGTTCCCCAGGTCCCACGTTAGCCAGATGCACAAGGGGGCGCACACGTCTGGAGTTCGTCTGCAGTGGCTGGAGGCCCTGGCGCGCCCATTCTCTATCTATCTGTCTCTCTGTTTGTCGCTCTCAAATAAACAAATAAAAATTAAAAATTAAAAAAAAATAAATAGGCATCATGTAGAATTGTATGAAAGAACCTAAACAATACTTCTTTAAATTTCTATCTTTTTCTTTTCTTTTTTACTGTTATTTTTTTAAATTTATTTATTTATTTGAGAGCGACAGACACAGAGAGAAAGACAGATAGAGGGAGAGAGAGAGAATGGGCGCGCCAGGGCTTCCAGCCTCTGCAAACGAACTCCAGACGCGTGCGCCCCCTTGTGCATCTGGCTAACGTGGGACCTGGGGAACCGAGCCTCGAACCGGGGTCCTTAGGCTTCACAGGCAAGCGCTTAACTGCTAAGCCATCTCTCCAGCCCTCTGTTATTTTTTTTGAGGTAGGGTCTCACTCTAGATCAGGCTGACCTGGAATTCACTATGAAGTCTCATGGTGGCCTTGAATTCACGGCAATCCTCCTACCTCTGCCTCCCAAGTGCTGAGATTAAAGGCGTGCGCCACCATGCGGGGCTTTTTTTTTTTTTTAAGAGAGACAGAGAGAGAGAGAGAGAGAGAGAGAGACAGACAATGGGTGTGCCAGGGCCTCCAGCCACTGCAAACAAACTCCAGATGCCTCTTGTGCATCTGGCTTATGTAGGTCCTAGGAAACTGAACCCGGGGTCCTTTTGCTTTGCAGGCAAATGCCTTAGCCGCTAAGACATCTCTCCAGCCCCTCTTTCTTTTTTGCTCTATAAATTTTATTATTAATTCTTGTAACATTCAGTGGTTCATTTTCATCTTTTTTCTTACTAATGGAAAAAATGACACTGTGTCTTAAGTCAAAAGTATAGACAAGTGAGCAAGGAAGTATTGGCTAATGACTTATCATTAAATTTGTTGATGACAATAGCGAAGGAATTAACCCAAGTATAAAATTCTCTTTTCAATTTATTACTTTTTGCTTTTTTTAAAAAATATTTTTGTTCATTTTTTATTTATTTATTTGAGAGTGACAGACACAGGGAGAGAGACAGATAGAGGGAGAGAGAGAGAATGGGCGCGCCAGGGCTTCCAGCCTCTGCAAACGAACTCCAGACGCGTGCGCCCCCTTGTGCATCTGGCTAACGTGGGACCTGGGGAACCGAGCCTCGAATCGGGGTCCTTAGGCTTCACAGGCAAACGCTTAACCGCTAAGCCATCTCTCCAGCCCGACTTTTTGCTTTTTATACTTTTGCAGGGTCACAGATTGAACCCAGGGTCCTGGATGTGCCAGGCACATGCTGTGCCATTAAGATTCAACTCTGGTGCTAAACTTGAGAAAAATCACAAGTATGGCTCACAGTCGTAAGAACGTTCAAAGACTAATATATGTATGCCACAAACTAAACTGCCTTCTCCTCCCCAACCTACACCCCACTCTGAAGAATCAACCAGATTTAATTATCTTTTCAAAATTTTTATATTTATATTCATTGTATTTATTTACTTTTTATTTAAAGATTTTTGTTTATTTTTACTTATTTATTGGAGAGTGACAGAGAGACAGACAGAGAGAGAGAGAGAGAGAGAGAGAGAGAGAGAATGGGTGCACCAAGGTCTCCAGCCACTGCAAATGAACTCCAGATGCATGCATCACCTTGTGCATCTGGCTTACGTGGGTCCTGGGGAATTGAGCCTCAAACTGAGGTCCTTAGGCCTCATAGGCAAGCGCTTAACCAGTAAGCCATCTCTCCAGCCCAATTTTATTTTATTTATTTGAAAGAGAGAGAGATAGAGAGAGGGAGGGAGGGAGAGAATGGGCACGCTAGGGATCCAGCCACTGCAAAGGACGCATCCAGACGCATGTGCCACCTTGTGCATCTGGCTTACACGGGTCCTGGAGAATCAAACTGGGATCCTTTGGCTTTGTAGGCAAACGTCTTAACTGCTAAGCCATCTCTCCAGCCCAGGTTTTTCATTTTTTAAGGTAGGGTCTCACTCTAGCTCATTCTGACCTGGAATTCACTACGTAGTCTCATGGTGGCCTCGAACTCATGGAAATTCTCCTACCTCTGCCTCCCAACCCAAGTGTTGGGATTAAAGGCATGCGCCACCACGCCCGGCTTCTTCCACTCTTTTAAAAAAAATTTTTCTGTTTATTATTTATTTATTTGAGAGCGACAGACAGAGGAAGAGGCATATATACAGAGAGAATGGGTGCTCCAGGGCCTCCAGCCACTGCAAAGGAACTCCAGACGCGTCTTTTTGTGCATCTGGTTAACGTGGGTCCTGGGGAATCGAGCCTCGAACCAGGGTCCTTAGGCTTGACAGGCAAGCGCTTAACCGCTAAGCCATTTCTCCAGCCCTTCTTCCACTTTTTAAATGAAAAGAAACAATCAGCCTGACGTGGTTGGTGGCACACACCTGTAGTCCTGGCACTTGAGAGGCTGAAGCAAGGGGATCATGAGGTCGAGGCTAGCCTGGGCTACATATGGCCTATAAACTGTCCGTTCGAAAAGGAAACAACTCAAGTCTTCCTATAGGCGCAGGGTCACTTCCCCTGGGAATTCTTCCTTTGGGAAATAAAGGATGCAATGTAATGGTACTTGTCCAAACTCAAGCTTTGCTTGTGCTGGACGTGACAACTTCTGGTCCCACAGAGACAGGAGGAAATTACATTTCAACTATGCTGCTCATACCAAAGCTGAATTTTTTGAGGCTAAATTTTCTTTAGCTTGTTTACTGGTGTTCACTTGAAAGAAACACATGCATGCACCTCAGATTGTCCTTTGAAATCAAATCCATTTCCTGCCTCTTCTTCCCTCAGTGCTCTTACAGCCAGCTTATTTATAGCTCAGGGGAGGAAAACACTCCGCTGGAGGCCGGAAGACTAAGTTGGGAAAGAATAGGAGGAAGCGTGTCTGCCATTTAGCCAAACAACCTTTAATTCATTGAGCTCAAAGCTTAGCAGCTTCACAGAGTTGTCAGGAGTAAACAGCTTGCAAATTTCATCCCCCCCCCCCCACTTCACTTTTGAACTGAATTTGGGCAACAGAGATGAAGACCGCATGTAGAGAGAGCAGGAATCTCGGTGATTAGACGCATGGGAAGGAAACTTGCAAGAAGCTGGTGAGTTCGAGAAAGAAAGGCTCAGGAGGGGCGTGAACCCCGAATGACTGCGGGTCCCTAAAAGTAGGTAAGTGTCATTTCCATGTCTGCCTCTCTGTGTGTGTTTGTGCGTTTCACAGGCTTACGGGTCCTGACATAGGCAGCGTTTATGACGTGAGGGCGGATCTTCATGTAACTGTTTAGAGAACTTTGCTTGTATACCTCTGAAGAAATGTAGAAATCAGCCTTAGAATGACATCTTCAGTTTTTAACAGCCAAAACATTTTTAAAATACTTTATTTATGAGACAGAGAGAGAGAGAGAGAGAGAAGGAGAATATATGGGTGTGGCAGGGCCTCTAGCCACTGCAAAGGAACTACAGATGCATGTGCCACCTTTTGTATCTGGCTTTTTACATGGGTACTGGGGAATTGAACCTGGAATCTCTGGCTTGGCTGGCAAATGCCTTAACCACTAAGCCATTTCTCCAGCCCCAGTAAATACATTTTTTTTTTCTTTAAGGTAACTTTCTTTCCTTTCAATATTATTAAATATACTATAATTTTCATTGGTAATCACTTTTGTAAAATATTTTGTTGGCGTTGTGTATGTTGAAGTGCCGACCAATTGTCTGCCTGCTGTTTCTTTGATCAAGACTGGCTTAAATAAATTTAATCAGCATGTCTTCAAGCAAAGCCAAACGATTATAGAAATGTGATTTTGAATTGAAATTTAGTGTAAAATTGTGAAGGTAAAAACTTTTTTTTTTAAAGTACAAAGCTTCCTTTCCTGGCTATCACTTAGACAAAGAACACTTTAGAGGGAACAACCACAGAAACCCAGAGCTGAGCAGTTTCCTGTGATGGAAACTGATCACAGTAATCATTTACGTTTATACTGTGGTTTCTAAACATTCCTAAAGCATATATTTTCTGAGTGCCTGGGAGAATGTCACTGGGTCTGGAAAGTGGAAAGGTCAAAAGGAAATGGAGTAACTCTAAGAACAGTTGTTGCTGCCACAGAAGTTGGAACGCTCCTGTGGCATTCCTTGTCCTTCAGTGAGCAGGACCGAAATGATGCAGCCTGGGTGCGCACCCTTCCGCAGCAGATCGCATCACAGCTGTGTGCAGGAGAGGCTTCGGTGACTGGGGCACTACGAGGGCGCAGAGAACGCTGGCTCTGGCCGTATGCCGTGGCTGTTCTTTGAGGCAGATCCTCCCGGTTTCAGATGGTGGGTTTGTAATCTGCAGCAAGCAGATAGCAGGCTTGGGAAGCAGAGATGTGAGATTAGCATTGCATAGCAAAGAGGCCCGGACTCCGTGGCTCTCGTTGGCCCTTTCTCTTTCCTGGGAGAATTTAAGGACTTTTTTTTTTTTTTTTTTTTCCTGATTAGAACTTTGTAATTCATCTCATGGAAATGATTGGCAAGTACAGTATTTTTGAGTAGAAAGGTGTGATTTCTTGGTTGCGTTCAAATTGTAAGAAGACAGAGGAGAAGAAAATGAATCTAGATAAATGTGACAAGACCTGAGGAAACAACTCTTCACGTCTATTTTCAGAGTCTACCGGTGCTTCAGATTAAACTCCGTTCTGCATCTCTTGTATCCCTCTAACGGAGTGAAGCCTGAGTGGCTTGTCACTGCGCATGGCTCTAGGGATAGAGAGGTAGAGCTTACAATAGCCCTGATTTCCGCTGATGTTGAACTCCTTCCTCTACGCTAACGTAGCATTATGTTCACCTTATAAGAATACAATATTTTATTTTATCTACTTATTTTTGTTTTTTTGAGGTAGGATATCACTCTGGCCCAGGCTGACCTGGAACTCACCATGTGGTCTCGGGCTGGCCTTGTACTTACGGTGATCCTCCTACCTCTGCCTTCCGAGTACTGAGATTACAGGTGTGTGCCGCCACGCCCGGCTAGGAGTGAAATATATTTTTTATTTTTAAAGGTAGGCGCTCTCTGTAACCCAGACTGACTTGGAACTCACTCTGTAGTCTCAGGCTGTCCTTGTTCTCACAGTGACCCTCCTACCTCTGCCTCCCAAGTGCTGGGATTAAAGGTGTGCGCCACCACACCCAGCTGGAGAATAAAATATTTTAACAACATTTACATGTTAAATAGATAAATGTATAAACTGTATGTTTTATTCCAAGAGTAAATTTGTAAAAGGCATATATTGTTCTTCAGTGGTTTCTTAGGGCATATAGATGCTTATGAATGTGTTCGTGAAATATAAAATGCACATATTGGGAATTGCTTCATAGTTTCATAGGTCACTTGAGGTATTTTCCCACTCTGCAGAATATTCTAAGTTAGTCAATTTAGAAAAAAATTGTCATTTTAAAAATATTTTCTAGCTGGGCATGGTAGTGCACGCCTTAAATCCCATCACTCGGGAGGCAGAGGTAGGAGGATTGCCATGAGTTTGAGGCCACCCGGAGACTACATAGTTAATTCCAGGTCAGCTTGGGCCAGAGCGAGACCCTACCTCGAAAAACATATGTATATATATTTTCTATTAATGTATATTAATTAAATAATATTTTAATATTAATGTAATATGTATATATATTTTCTATTAATTAGAATGAAATGTTATCTCACCTCCAGAGTGGCTCTTATATCACTCTGTGTTTACTATTTACATAGCACAGCCGCCCCCGGCCCCCATGTTTAAATATAAGTGAAATCAGGTTACTTAAGAGAGTGTGGGGCTGGGGAGCTAAAGAACTCTGGTTTGACTCCCCAGGACCCATGTAAACCAGATGTACAAGGGGGCGCATGCATCTGGAGTTCGTTTGCAGTGGCTGGCAGACCTGGCGCGCCCATTCTCTCTCTCTCTCCCTTTCACTGTCAAATAAGCAAATAAATAAAAATAAAATATTTTTTAAAAGTTTATTTTGGGGACTGGAGAGATGGCTCAGCAGTTAAGGCGCTTGCCTGCAAAGCTTAATGAATGACATGGGTTCAATTCCTTAGTACCCTTGTAAAGACAGATGCACAAAGTAGCACATGCATCTGGAGTTCACTTGCAGTTGCTAGAGGCCCTGATGTGCCCATACTCACTCTCTCTTTTTCTCTCTCTGCAAAGGGGAAAGTGGGGGAGGGAGGGAATTACCATGAGATATTGTTTACATTTATGGAAGTTGTCAATAAAAAATTAAATTTTAAAAAAGTTTATTTTTTCAGAAATCTAAAGAATCAGATTCAGACAAAAATGTATGTAAATGTATCTGTTTGTAACAGGTGCATTTTTTTATTTGTATTTTATGAGGGAGGGAAGGAGAGAGAGAGAGAGAGAGGGAGGCAGGTATATCGAGACAGTGGGCATGCCAGGGCCTCCAGCCACTGCAAATGAACTCCAAAAACATGCGCCACCTTGTGCATCTGGCTAACGTGGGTCCTGGGGAATCAAACTTGGGTCCTTTGGCTTTGCAGGCAAGTGCCTTAACCACTAAGCCATCTCTTCAGCCCATAACAGGTGCATTTTATAACTGCTCAGAATATACAAAAATTAGGGAATTGTTAAGTATTATTACAGACTTTGGAATTTTATATAGCCATTGACTTACATTAAAATATTTAATGGCATTGGAAAATGGGCATTATGTGTATATATATAATATATGCGTATAGATAGATAGATAGATAGATAGATAGATAGATAGATAGATAGATAGATAGATAGATAGATAGACAGACAGGCAGGCAGGCAGGCAGATAGATAGATAAGGGGCTAAAACTTCATATGCTAAAATGTTAACAGTAGGAACTTCTGGTCTAGTTTGTCTCTAAGACAAATAAATATGTTCTACATTTATAATAAGGAACGAAGACTTGTGTGTGTGTGTGTGTATAACATATATAATATATATATGTTATATATATATATATATATATATATATATTTTTTTTTTTTTTTTTTGAGGTAGAGTCAGACTGACCTGGAATTCACTCTGTAGTCTCAGGGTGGCCTTGAACTCATGGCGATCCTCCTACCTCTGCCTCCCGAGTGCTGGGATTGAAGGTGTGCGTCCTATGCCAGGCTTTTTGTTTACATGAAGAGCAAGTCCCTGCTCCACTTTCTTGCTATCATGGCTGACCACGTATTTGTGCTAACTCAGCATCATGTGTAGCCTCCTCACCCAGTAAAGAGCCATATCCTGTTTATGACAGCATAATTTATTGTAATGGAAAAGGTTATGATGCACTGGCCTGTCTATGACTTCACTGTGTTCATTGGCAACAGGAAACAAAGACACGCACACTTTTTTTCATAATTGTTTTAGTAATAATTGACAATGGGAGGAAATGAATGGCAGAAAACAATGATGGGCAGACAAGATGGTCAGCAAACCCGACCGGGAAATGCACCGGAGCCAGCCTCAGCTTTATTCATATGATCATTCCAGAATATTACAGAGATATTATTGTTTTGTTCTCAGTCTACTCCTGAAGTCACTATTGTCTTTTTTGCCAGCAGTTACAAAGTTCTTTGCTGGAAGCAATGATTTCTAATATGTTTTAAATTCGGTAATCCAGTAATCCCACATTAGGGATTTCTGCTGAGTTTTTGTTTGTTTGTTTGTTTATTACCATTCAGGGTCAGTGTGAACTCATCTTTGCACACACATCCAATAGGGATGCTCACTAGTACTGCAGTGATTCTCTTGCCTCAGACAAGCTGTCTGTTCCCATGCCATTAGGTAGACGCAGTTCATAACTCCTTAGGTGCAAACAAGGAACTTACTATCAACTAAGAGTTAAGTTATTAGGTGTAGTGTTGCAGGGCCACTTATCTCTGAATGGCTTTGTGTCCACAGTCTTCTTGGTACAGTGTTGCTCTTCTCTGCATGGTGGAGCTAAACAGGCATGGACTAGTTAGCATAACCTTTGCTCAAAGTCAGCTGTACTTCTGACCAGCTCAACTGGAAGCTAAATTTGACAGCAGCTCTATTTATTGCAGGGGTTCTAGACCTAGTAGGTATATAAAGTGGGCCACACATGTGGGCTACATGGTCCCTTTTACACTGTCCAATGATCACATTAAGAAACAAAGATCTGGGCTGGAGAGATGGCTTAGCCGTTAAGCGTTTGCCTGTGAAGCCTAAGGACCCTGGTTCAAGGCTCGGTTCCCCAAGTCCCACGTTAGCCAGATGCACAAGGGGGCGCACACGTCTGGAGTTCGTTTGCAGAGGCTGGAAGCCCTGGTGCGCCCATTCTCTCTCTCTTCCTCTATCTGTCTTTCTCTCTGTGTCTGTCGCTCTCAAATAAATAAATAAAAATTAAAAAAAAAAAAAAGAAACAAAGATCAGGCTGGAGGGATGGCTTAGTGGTAAAAGTGTTTGCCTGCAAAGTCAAAGGACCCCGGTTCGATTCCCCAGGACCCATGTTAGCCAAATGCATAAGGGGGTGCACGCGTCCAGAGTTCATTTGCAGTGGCTGGAGAGCCTGGTGCACCCATTCTCTCTCTCTCCCTCTTTCTCTGTCAAATAAATAAATGAATAAAAATAAAATATTAAAGGCATGCACCACCATGCCAGGCTAAGAGACTTTTTTAAAAAAAGAACAAAAATCAATAGGTAAAATGCATTTTAATAATAGTATCTACACATAATATACCTATAGCATTATATGACATTATTTTAACATGTAATCAATATAAATACTATTAATATATATATTAATATAAGTCAATATGTACTATTAATACATATATACTATAAATACTATTATATTTCCTTTTCTTCTATCAAGTCTTTGGAATCCAGTGTATATTTTATGTTTCACACATTTCAATTCAGACTAGCTTCGTTTCAAGCACTCTATAGTCCCCGTGCATGGAGGCTACTGTACCTATGTGACATTTGATATTTGGGCTGTAAAATGGTATTTAGATTTCACCGTCTCCTCTATTCTGATGCAGGGTTACCACAATTCTTACAGGTCCCAACTGAAACTGAAAAGCAAGCAAAAGTTCGGCAGCTTTTGAGATGTGGTCTATTAGAACCCTCCAACTGTTCATTTAGACCAACTAATTGTGGATTTCTCAATTGCAAACAAGAATAAAAGAGGCTCAAAACAATCCCCACAGTTTGAAATGTGGAATATCAACATATTTGTAAGAGAATGATTTTTATCATTAACATGTTTTCAAGTGATGCTAGACAAAGGACTAGGTTCTGTTACGCAGTTAAAACTCAATTAGAGAGGGCTGGAGAGATGCCTTAGCGGTTAAGCACTTGCTTGTGCAGCCTAAGGACTCTAGTTCAAGTTTTGATCCCCCAGGACCCATGTGAGCCAGATGCACAAGGTGGCACACGCATCTGCAGTTCGTTTATAGTGGCTGGAGGCCCTGGCACGCCCATTCTCTCTCTTTGCCTCTTTCTCTCTCTGTTGCTGTCAAATAAATAAATTAATTAATAAAAATAAACAAAAATTAAAAAAAAAACAAGCCTCACTTATAGAGACCATTATATAGGTATGTACTGCATACGACTTAGTGCAAGGAAAAACAGTGTTCACGATGGAAACACACGTTCATTCTAAGGCATGGCTCCTGGCGGCGTTCTTCCTGCACGTCTGTTTCCCTGGAGGATCATCGTGTGCAGCTCCCGTGCCCCGTGGACCTTCGGGTCGGTCAGCTGGGGTGATAAAGATAGCTCAGCGTGCTAAATGTGGAGACACAAAAATAGAACTGGGGGTGGGGGAGAAGACTAGAAGACACCATGGGTCCTCAGGGCTCGGCCAGTGGTAGAATCCTGGAAACCTAAGGACCCCCCCCTACCTCCCCCCAAGTCCTGGTGAGAAGTTGCATCCTACTTGGATGGTCCCATTTGGGGCTTGCTTCTTATGCCATGAGGGTTTGATAATCAAGCTAGCTTTAAGCCAGGTGTAGTGGAGCACGCCTTTAATCCCAGCACTCGGGAGGCAGAGGTAGGAGGATCGCCGTGAGTTCGAGGCCACCCTGAGACTCCATAGTGAATTCCAGGTCAGCCTGAGTGAGAGTGAGACCCTACCTCGAAAAACCAAAAAAAAAATAAAAATAAAAAAAAAAATAAAATAAAATAAGTAAATAAATAAATGAAGATAGCTTTAAAGCAGTCAGAAAGATTCCAGACTCAGAATAAAAGTTAAAGACATTTGAAGTATTAGCAGTGACCATTCCTGGCATGGCTTACACATTGGGAATGGATGCTCCAAAATCTGGAGAATTTTCTCTGAATTCATTTTCCACGTTCTCCACAGACACAAAGCTACGAATAGGGAATAGGTGTGCGCACCCAGAATGCCATCTGTCTAACGTGGAATTATGGCGTGCGTTTGTAATGTATTCCTCCTACATTCGGTTCTTGTTTACTAAATCATAAGTCAGAAATATAAATTGTGGGGAGCTGGAGAGATGACTTAATGGTTAAGGCGTTTGCCTGCAAAGCCAAAGGAGCCAGGTTCAATTCCCCAGGACCCACGTAAGCCAGATGCACAAGGTGGCGCATGCGTCTGGAGTTCATTTGCAGTAGCTGGAGGCCCTGGTGTGCCCATTCTGTCTGCCTTTCTCTCAAATCAATCAATCAATCAATCAATCAATCAATCAATCAATCAATCAATCATAATAAAAGAAATATAAATGATAGGCATTTATTGCACTTACAATGAAATATAATAATGTGGTCATTAACATTAGCACATTAACAATATGAGCAGTACATTTATTACACCCTAATAAATTAAACAAAAGAAGAACATATTATAAATTGCAATCATTTTTTTATGCAAATGGAAGGGAATCCAACAAAGTTCAGGTACCAAACTAAGTTCCAGGACAAGCCTAAGAGATGAATCATACTTATTTTGTCCATTCTGGTTGGTAAGGAAGCATGAGGAAGTAGATGGAATTCTTTAAAAAGTCACTGGTTGGGCTGGAGAGGTGGCTTAGCAGTTAAGGCGCTTGCCTGCAAAGCCAAAGGACCCTGGTTCGATTCCCCAGGACCCATGTTAGCCGGATGCACAAGGGGGTCTGGAGTTGTTTGCAGTGGCTGGAGGCCCTGGTGTGCCCATTTCTCTCTCTCTCTCTCCCTCTTTGTCAAATAAATAAGAAAAATAAGATATTTCCAAAAAAAAAGTCGCTTGTCTATTTAGGGGCAAAGCCCTTTTAGTCTCTTAGGTCTAATTTCGCTCCTACACTTTGGTCTTGCTTTTTCTTTAAGGAAATACCTCTAACACTTAGGAACCCTTTTGATTTCCAAACAGGGCAAGATTTCTGAAGTTACACTTGGTTGAGGAAGAGAAGAGAGCCAAGTTGGGAGAGCAAGGTTAAAATTAAAAGGAGGGGGCTGGAGAGATGGCTTAGCGGTTAATCGCTTGCCTGTGAAGCCTAAGGACCGCGGTTCGAGGCTCGGTTCTCCAGGTCCCACGTTAGCCAGATGCACAAGGGGGCACACGCGTGTGGAGTTCGTTTGCAGAGGCTGGAAGCCCTGGCGCGCCCATTCTCTCTCTCTCCCTCTATCTGTCTTTCTCTCTGTGTCTGTCACTCTCAAATAAAAATAAATTAAAAAAAAATTAAAAGGAGGAAAGAAAAGTGTTCAAAATTGCTCAGGACTCCTGGGGGAGAGGGTGGGTGAGGCTAGGGGTCTGGCCTTTGAGAATGGTCCTCTGCAGCGTCTCGGGTGGGGTCACAGGAGGGAGGAGGTGCCCGCACTTGGCCTTCTGGCTTTATGCGCTGGTGAGTAGCGTCAAGCAGGGGCCCGCGGAGGCTGTCCTTGTGTGTTCTCAGCACTTCCAAGAGAGGACAGAGCGACAGGCATTAACTGGCCTTCAGTCAAGGCTGAGAAATCACGTTGAGTGACACGAGTGGCTGACATCACACAACATGAACATGTACAGACACTGCAAGTAGGTTGGGATTACGCATCCAGCCGCGAGGGAACGAGGACCACCTTCCTACGATTGCTTCTGCCTGTGACCTGGGGGTGTGTCTTCAGTGAGGGGAGCCCCACTGGCAAAGACAAAATGTTGGGTGCTGTGCCCCATGGAGTAGAGAGGCTGCCCCGCTCTGGAGTGGCCACATCTAGCTAAAGCCATCCTCATCCTCATCCCGCCCAAGCAGCGAACTGTGCGTTTCAGCCTTCCCTTGCCGCGTTGTTTCCTTGGCTTCTCTCTTTACCACGAAAATTCACACCCAATCTGCTCACCGGGCACTGTGTCACACCTCGACATCATTTCCCCTTTTCTCTTTCACATTTTAAAGGCCTTTAATCCCAGCACTTGGGAGGCCAGGGTAGAAGGATTGTCTTGAGTTTAAGGCCACCCTGAGACTCCATAGTGAATTCCAGGTCAGCCTGGGCTAGAGTGAGACCTTACCTCGAAAAACAAAAACAAACAAGCAAAAGACCTGTAATGTGGTCTCTATCCTCAGACCTAGTGAAACTATAATGTTAGAAGCTTTCTAAGGAATGGCGTGAGCAATGCCCTTGCAGCTTTTACACCACTTAAGAGCTGAGCCTTTGCTGGGATTGAGCTAGATACTGCAAGGTCCTCACATTCTTCTAAACTTTCTTTCCTTGGAGTTGGGGAGATTGCTCAGTGGGTAGCGCGCTTGTTGCGTAAGCCTGAGGACCCGAGTTTGGATCCTTCGAGCCCATGTAAGTATGGGCACAATGTTCAGAGACACTGACTCAAAGAATAAGCAAGTATCTGGGTACACTGGTGCACCCATACATACACACACATATACACACAATGAAACACTTTTTTCCTCTCTTCACAAAAGCTCTCCTCTCAAATATTGTTTTTCATTTCTAAATCGTTTCTCCCAAAGAACACTTGTTCGTAGTACCAATGTTGAAATAAACCCTGCATTTGCCTTAATCGTACCGAGAGAATTTGAACACACATTCTAGGACCACAGTTGTCCAGTCACTGGCAGCAGCCCTCTGTCTGACATTCCCCCGTCACGTGCGTCCGTGACAGGAGGCCCAAGGGGCTGGAGAGATGGCTCCGCGACTAATGCGCTTGTCTGCAAAGCCCGAGGACCTGGGTTCGATTCCCCAGTACCCATGTAAAGCCAGATGCATGTTAGGTCAGGACAAAATGGAGTCACTGGGGACAGCAGGAGGGCCGCAGATGCCAGGGAGTGGGTCGTCCACAGTCCTCAAGGGACCATCCAGCCATTATTCCTTCCTTGCCTAACAATGCCCCGGGTCTAGGTGTCCTGCCCCTTACCTTTCACGATGCCAGGGTACGGTCCTGGTGTCACACCCTGGCTGTCTTAGATCTCCCCTAAAGAAATCTTTCTTTTATCTCTCCCTTCCTTTCCTTCCCCCAACTGAAGAGCTCTATATAGCCCACTATCTGTAACCCCAAGTTGACTGCTCCGCTCTTGAGAGTCAGTCCTGGCAGGCAGCTCATGTTTTTCCCGAATAAAAGCTTCCATCTCTGCCTCAGAGTGGTCTCCGGGGTCTTGGTCACCCCCGAACCTTACAATGCACAAGGGGGCGCACGCAGCCGGAGTTCATTTGCAGTGGCTAGAGGCCCTGGCACACTCATTCTCTCTCTCTCTGCCTCTTTCTGTCTCTTAAATAAATAAAATATTGAAACAAATACCAGGTGTGGTAGTGCACAGCACTAATCCCAGGCGCAGGTAGGAGGACTGCCATGAGTTCAAAGGCCACCCTGAGACTCCATAGTGAATTCCAGGTCAGCCTGGGCTGAAGTGAGACCCTACCTCAACAAAACAAAACAAAACAAAACAAAAGCCCCGTTCATGCTCCTTTGGTGTCCACTGTGTTCCTGGTGGTCACCAACTCAGTATCACAATCTCACCCTGCTGGGGTCGTATTTCCTCCTTTGGGGTCTTCACTTTCTGCGGACCCTGTCGACCATTCTTCCTTTATCTGTTCCGCCACGGCTCTTTCTGTCCTGGTTCCTTCTTCGCTTGTTCCTGGATCCTCCCAGTAGCCGTCCGGCCCGTGTCCTCCTCCCGCCCCCAGGGACGCCCTCCTCACACAGTCAACTTGCTGCTGTCCCATCCCGAGGGAGCAGTGTGTCTGGCAAGGGCAGGGCGGCAAGCTGCCTGCATTCTCAGACAGATTGCTAGAAACAGAAACGTAGCCAAAGTGACTTTTCTCTGTTGAGCAAGAAAAAGTGGGCCTCATGGTAGTGACAGAAATGATGGGGAGACCTGAGTCCCCCTCCAGAAGCCAGCCAATCAGTGGCAGAGGCCATCTGGTGGGATCTAACGGTCTTTCCTCTCTTCTTCTTTCCTACTCCCCCACTTCTCTCCCACTTTCTTCCTTTTTATTTATTTATTTATTTTTTGGGAGACAATCTCATATAACAGACTAGACTCGAACTTACTGTGTCACCGAGGATGACCTTGAAGTTCATTTTTTAAAAATTCTTATTTATATAGTTATTTATTTGCAAGGGGGGGCGTGGAGGGAGAGTGTGTGTTTCAGGGCCTCCAGCTGCTGCAAAGAAACTCCAGATGCTTGTGCCACTGTATCTGGCTGTTGCGGTCAGGTTCACATTGCTGGCACAAATCACCCGACCAAGAGCAGCTTTTGAGAAAAAAAGGATTAATTTTGGCTTACAGATGTGACGGGAAGCCCCGTGACAGTAGGGGAAAACAATAGCATGAGCAGAGGGTGGACATCACCCCCTGGCCAGCATAAGGTGGACAACAGGAACAGGAAAGTGTGTCCTACGCTGGCAAGAGGAAACTGGCTATAACACCCATAAGCCGGCCCCAACAATACACTGCCTCCAGGAGGTGCTAATTCCCAAATCTCCATCAGCTGGGAACCTAGCATTCAGAACACCTAAGTGTATGGGGGACGCCTGCATCAAAGCACCACACTGGCTTTATGTGGGTACTGGGGAGCATTAGGCTTTGCAGGCCAACGCCTTAACTGCTAAGCCATCTCTCCAGCGTGTCCTTGAACTTGTTATCCTGCTGGAGAAAACTCTCCCTCACGTAGGGAATGGTCTCTGGGGGGAAAGAGGCTCCCACAACGTGATGAGAAGCAAAGTGGGGGGACACCCGGCGAGAAGAAAGCTCTCCGCTCCCATAGGGGCTAAGCCAGCAGGAGAGAGAGAGGGTTCAGGGGATCAGGAGTGCTCAGAAGAGCCAAGAGCTCACACTAGGGTCCAAGAGGCTTACACACGTGATTCAGGCATCCGACTGGAAAGACCCCCGTCACCAGACCCAGACAAGGGGTGCAGGGGAGGGACTGGGTTGGTGGGTATGCTCAAGAGGCCAACCCAGGAAGAGTTGAGGAAGAAACAAGAGGCTGTATTGTTTGTGGTGAAGACCAGGCATGGTTTTAAAAATCCTGCAAACCAGACATTACAAGATTCTTCTCTATCGGGGGCTCAGGGAAGCATCTGGACTCAAAACAAGTGCTGTGCATATGTGATCTGAGATCCTAAGGTCACCTGATCCTGTTTATCTCTTCTGGAGCCAGAGTACATGATACGATGCATGGCACATAGTAACTTTTTTTTTTTTTTTAATCTAATATTTGGTGCACACATGAGTAAAAGTCTTAACAAGGAGTTCTGGGGCTCCACTCTGCTTTCCCCCAGCCAACCTTCCATCACTGAGTTTTTTTTTTTTTTTTCTTTTCTTTTTGGTTTTTCGAGGTAGGGTCTTGTTCTAGCCCAGGCTGACCTGGATTTCACTACGTATTCTCAGGGTGGCCTCGAACTCACGGCGATCCTCCTACCTCTGCCTCTGGAGTGCTGGGATGAAAGGCATGTGCCACCACGCCTGGCTTGAGTTTTCTTTCTTTAGGTCTGGCAGCTCTCACAAGCTAGACTAGGCCACCCACTCTCTACGGGCCATTTAAATAGTCAAGTCATAATAAAAAGCAAACAAAACAACAAAATCCCAAGCACACCCACTGGCAAAATGAACAAAGGAGGACCAATGACCTGCCCCCCAAGTCGATGTTTGGGGCCCTGATGTGAAGCTGGGGTTTAAATACAGGGCCAGAGCTCTGTATCCCTAAGAGCTTCTGGTCAAGGCGTGGCCCCGCCCCCACGCCAACAGAGCCATCTCTCCTGCAAGGTGGTCAGACAAACAGCTGCAGGATCGTGTGAGATCTCCTTCCTGGAGACAAATTCCCCCTTTGGCTGGCACCAGGCTTCAGTCTCTTCCTGTCGCTGTGAGATTCCTGGGGAAACTCCAGTTCCTGGGGGAACCATTGTTTTGATAGCCTGATAACCAAAGGGAGGGACACAGGGTCTGTTGGGAATGTCCTCATTCCTGCCAGGGTGGTAACAGATCAAGTATTCATCCCGTACTTTCCCTTCACCCAGACCTCCCATTCCTCTGCCCACTCCCAGCCTCTGGCACCCACTGTGGAGGTACACACAATGCTTTTTATCTTTACATGCAGGACTTTTTATCTCTATGTGCAATGCTCTCTCTCTTTCTTTCTTTCTTTCTTTCTTTCTTTCTTTCTTTCTTTCTTTCTTTCTTTCTTTCTTTCCTTCCTTCCTTCCTTCCTTCCTTCCCTCCCTCCCTCCCTCCCTCCCTCCCTCCCTCCCTCCCTCCCTCCCTCCCTCCCTCCCTCCTTCCTTCCTTCCTTTCTTTCTTTCTTTTCAAGGTAGGGTCTCACTCTAGCCCAGGCTGACCTGGAATTCACTATGTAGTCTCAGGGTGGCCTCGAACTCACAGTGATCCTCCTACCTCTGCCTCCCAAGTGCTGGGATTAAAGGCGTGCGCCACCACGCTCGGCCTCCCTCTGTATTTTAAGGTACACTTGTCTACATACTGTGTTGTTCAAGTCTGTTATTCCCTTACTGGCTCTCTACCCACTGGTGAAAGTAGAATATCAAAGTTCCCTGTCATTAGATTGATGTCCACTTTCGCCCTCAGTCCTGATCACACTTATATTATCTATGTGCGTGTTTCAATGTTAACTGTTGTGTCATGTGTACTTGTAATTGTTATGAATTTACTCCTTTATTATATAACGACCTTCTGTGTCTTGCTTTACAGTTTGGACTTAACATATGTTTTATTTAATATAAATAAAACTACTTCTGTCCTCTTTTAGTTACCATATAGATGGGATGCTTTCTTGTATCCCTTAACTCTCACATTGTGTGTGTCCTTAAGGCTGGCATGCAGTTCTTTTTTTTTAAATTTTTGTTTATTTTTATTTATTTGAGAATGACCGAGAGAGAGAGAGAGAGAGAGAGAGAAAGAGAAAGAGAGGGAGAGAGGGAGGGAGGGAGGGAGAGAGGGAGGGAATGGGCATACCAGGGCCTCTTGCCACTGCAAACAAACTCAAGATGCATGTGCTACTTTGTTGTTGTTGTTTTTGGTTTTTCGAGGTAGGGTTTCACTCTAGCCCAGGCTGACCTGGAATTCGCTATGTAGTCTCAGGGTGGCCTCGAACTCAGTGATCCTCCTACCTCTGCCTCCCGAGTGCTGGGATTAAAGGCACGCGCCACCGCGCCCGGCTTCCATGTGCCACTTTGTACATCCGAGTTTACATGGGCGCTGGGGAATTGAAGCCTGGTGGGAAGGCTTTGCAAGTAAGTGCCTTTAATCACTGAGCTATCTCTCCAATCCTAGACCTTTTATTTTTATTCAACCATTTGCTTTATGTTTGTTGGTGGGAGAATTTAATTACTAAGTAGTGTAGTTGTTGGTCAGTAAGGATTTACTATTACCAGTTGCTAATTGCTTTTTACTGTTTTGTAATGTTTTTTTGTTGTTTGTTTTGTTTTTTGAGGCAGGGTTTCACTCTAGTTCAGGCTGTCTTAGAATTCACTTTGTAGTCTCAGGACGGCCTCGAACTCACAGTGATCCTCCTATTTCAGCTTCCCGAGTGCTGGGACTAAAGGTGTGTGCCATCATGCCCAGCTTTTATAATTTTTTTTGTTCCATTCTTATTCGCTTGCTTTCTTTTGATTTGACATACTTTTTTAAAAAAAAATTTTTTTTGTTCATTTTTTATTTATTTATTTGAGAGCGACAGACACAGGAAGAAAGACAGAGGGAGAGAGAGAATGGGTGCGCCAGGGCTTCCAGCCACTGCAAACAAACTCCAGACGCGTGTGCCCCCTTGTGCATCTGGCTAACATGGGACCTGGGGAACCGAGCCTTGAACCGGGGTCCTTATGCTTCACAGGCAAGCGCTTAACCTCTAAGCCATCTCTCCAGCCCTGATTTGGCATACTTTTTAGTGGCTTGCTTTGATTACATACCTTTTATCTTTTCTGTATGTACGACAAGTTTTGCTTTGCAGTTATCATGAGACTGTAATGAACACGTGGTATTTTCAACAGTCTTTTTTTTTGTTTTTGAAATTATTATTAACAACCTATTTTGTGTGGACACATCATATGTTGGTACTTTCTTTTCCTTCGTCCCTGCCCCCATTCCACTGGGGACCTTCCTCAGTGGGTTGCAGGTAATCCCTATGGAGTTGTGCATTAGGCATTGTGGGAGCAGCAGCCAGTTATTTTCTTTTTTTGAGGGGGTGGGAATGCCTCTGGCCATGATGTCTCAACCTGTGGCTCTTACAATCTTTCTGTTCCCTCTTACACACACACACACACACACACACACACACACACACGCAAAAATATGGATCACTTCACAAATTTGTGTTTCATCCTTGCACGGGGCCATGCTAATCTTTTCTGTGTCGTTCCGATTTTAGTATATGTGCTGCCAAAGCGAGCAGCAGCAGTCTGTTTTAAGCTGAAAACACTTGTTTACATATGAAATTCTACACTTTAACTGCTCCTTCCTTACATTTTGTTAGTGATATCATCACTTAGATTTTTTAAAAATTATTTTTATTTATTTATTTGAGAGCGACAGACAAAGAGAGAAAGAGGGAGACAGAGACAGAGAATGGGTGCGCCAGGGCTTCCAGCCACTGCAAACGAACTCCAGACGCGTGTGCCCCTTGTGCATCTGGCTAACATGGGTCCTGGAGAATCGAGCCTTGAACTGGGGTCCTCGGGCTTCACAGGCAAGCGCTTAACCATCTCTCCAGCCCACATTTTTTTTAAATGTTGTGTACCCACTAACAGATTAATGCAGTTATAGCTCTGTTATTGCTTTGTCATTTCATTTTTACCAGTTAGCAGTGATTTGTGCATGACCATTACAGTGTTAGTATTGGAATATAGATGGTCCTCTATTCACTGTGGTTCAACTAGTGAAGCTCGTGCTTTGTGATGGTGCAAAACTGACTCCATTCTGTTGGAGCCACACTCCACATTTTGAGGTTTTACTTTTTCCAGTCCAGTGTTGTGCGGAAGTTAGTCTGTGGTGATGATAGGCCGCGGAGGTGAATCACTGCTCTCTGCCGGTCACATGAATAATGAATACAGAATAACCAGCCCATACTCAGCACTTTGCCACTCTGCTAAGCTATGATGAGCGATGGGTTTGGTGAACTAAATGGACTTTTGACTTTCGTTTTTTTTTCACTTTTTTTGTTTTTGTTTTTTCGAGATAGGGTCTCACTCTAGCCCAGGCTGACCTGAAATTCACTATGCAGTCTCAGGGTGGTTTTGAAGTCACGGCAGTCCTCCTGACTCTGCCTCCCGAGTGCTGGGATTAAAGGTGTGCGCCACCATGCCCAGCTTGATGCTTTTCAAAATTCACGCTTTGCCTGACTTTCGAGAAGTTGAATGTATTGTGTGTCAGTGTGAAGCTATAGATTAATTACTTGAGGTTCTTTGGCCTTCATATATTTGGACATTCAATTTCCTGTCCAAATTTTGGAAGCTCTCTCTCCACCCAAATGTAGACTGTGGAATTCTCAGAACACACGGAGAAGGGAAACGGTGCTAAAGACATAGTGATAGATGCCGTATCTTCATGGCATGACATCTGAATTCTTTCAGGATGGGAGATTTGAGAAGCAGGACGAAAGCCACCATGCTTTCTACATGCTCCCTTTGGAAGTTAACATTGACACTTGTCACATACCCTGTGAGTTACACAGGATCAGCCCTGATTCGGTGTGGGCAAATGCCACAGAGTCATGATGATCATGGGAGGCTATCTGCAAGATGGCTCACAAATACATCAAAAAACTATTCAGAAAGTTGTGATTAACGTTTATCTTATATTTTGTCCTTAGGCTTTTCTATAACTAAAAAAAATTGTGGTGTAAATGTGTGATATTTAAGCCTGTGTTTGTTTCAATCAGATGTGCCCCCATAAACTCATATGTTCTGAATGTCTGGTTTCCAGTTGATGGAAATTTGGGCGGTGAAGACTTGATAGAGGAGGTGTTTTGTTGGGGAAGCGTTTGGGATATTATTATTATTTTTTTAAAATATTTTTTATTTATTTATTTGAGAGTAACAGACACAGAGAGAAAGACAGATAGAGGGAGAGAGAGAGAATGGGCGCGCCAGGGCTTCCAGCCTCTGCAAACGAACTCCAGACGCGTGCGCCCCCTTGTGCATCTGGCTAACGTGGGACCTGGGGAACCGAGCCTCGAACCGGGGTCCATAGGCTTCACAGGCAAGCGCTTAACCGCTAAGCCATCTCTCCAGCCCAACGTTTGGGATATTATAAGTCAGCTTCCCCTTGCCACAATTCAGCTCGCTGTCCTGCTGCTGTTTTCCACCCAATGTGGCACATATGTCCAGCCTCTGCTCGTGTGTTGTGTTTTCTCCTGCCATAATGAAGCCTCCCCCAAGACTGTAAGCCAAATTAAGAACCTTTCCTCCTATCCGATGCTTTTTGTTGGGTGTTTTGTCCCAGCCATGCAAAGGTAACTGCAGCAAAGCCAGTGAGAGTTAATTTAAAAAAACGAGACAAAACAAAATAAAACAACAACAACAACAAAACAACTATATTCAAAACCATAGTAACCCAATCCTGACACTTTGACACAAAGTTGCATGCCCCGTGCTGTTTCCTGTTTGTGACAAATCTGTACCCAAGGAAAAAGGAGTTTGTATGGGAAGATAGATAGCTCTAAATAAGAAACACATGGTGGGGAAGCATTAGTCAAGGTAGAAAATGTAGGGTAGGAATGGAAGTCTATGAGAACCAAGGGACAAAGAAGTCAAAATGAGTTGAGACTACTATAAAGGATAATGCTTATGTTATAACGACCTTGACCTTCTAGCTAAAGAAAGGTTAAGCACACAGATTTGCATACTTAAACTTCCTTCTAATATCCTATTAAAGTGAAGACAAAGAATCTTAGCATAAGTGGGAGATCACCTCTCCCATCCTAGAAGAAAGCTGGCTTATTCTCTCAAGAGGTTAATGAGTATTTAGCATAGGGATCCCTGGCTTCTGGGTGAGACTCACCCGAAGGCAGATCTTTCCAAAGCCGAGAAAATCAGAGCAATTTTCTCCATCTCAGCTCTGAGTGCTGGAGATGGGCAGAAGACTGAACTGTTCAGAGTTTGTAGGTTTAGCTTAGAACTAGGTGAGAGAAAAAAGATATTTTGGTACATGTCTGAAAAAGATGGGGAAGGGACTCCTTAGGTCAGGGAATCGTCCACCTGAATCCAGTGTTCACTCTTGGAGCACTCACATGTGGCCAAAGCAAGTGGGGGATCCTGACCGGCCCTTATTGGGTCACATGCCTGTGTCTGGGCCAAGGTATGATGGGCAGATGGGGCTATGGTTAAACAAGGTGATGGGGGAAGAGAGCAGCTCGTCAGGCAGACAGACAGTCACTGTCAACTGTACCTTCTCAGCCTCCTCTCTAGAAGACAACATTATATAAGCAAGGCGTCACAGTCGGGTTTGTATTACTGGTAAAAGTCACCCAACCAAGAGCAGCTTGTGGGGGGAAAAAGGGTTTATTTTGGCTCACAGGCTGAAGGGGAAGTTCCATGATGGCAGGGGCAAACAATGGCATGAGCAGAGGGTGGACATCACCCCCTGGCCCACATAAGGTGGACAACAGGAGCAGGAGAGTGTGCCAAACACTGGCATGGGGACACTGGCTATAACACTCATAAGCCCACCCCCAACAATACACTGCCTCAAGGAGGTGTTAATTCCCAAATCTCTATCAGCTGGGAACCTAGCATTCAGAACACCTAAATTTATGTGGGACACGTGAACCAAACCACCACATTCCGCCCTTGGCCCCCATAAACTAATATTCATAAATGATGTAAAATATGATGCCTTCAGTCCAACTTTAAAAGGCCCCATAGTTTTCATCAACCCCACTGATGTTCATACATCCCCATAGTCCAAGGTCTTTTAACTGAGCTATAATACCAAGAAATCGCCAAAAACCCATAATGGCACAGAATAAACATTCATACTGCAAAAGATGGCATTGGGCATAGCAACGAAATATTCAACCAATACAAGACTTAAAACAACCAGGGCAAACATCAAACTCTGTAGCTTCAAGTCCAACAACTCTAGTCAATGACAAAACTTCAAGTCTGATAATTCTAACCAGCAACAAGTCTCTGGAGTTCCAATTCTGCCCCTCCAGCTAGGCTACTCACAGTTCTGGAAAACTTCATCAGGGCCCGGCAGCTCTCCTCAGCAGCCATCTCATGGTCTCGGCATCTCCACTGGGTCTCCACTGCAATCCACGGTCCATCCTCAGGCATCCAGCAAACCTGCTTCACACTGCCCATGGCCATTTCCAAAACTTAAAACTGTTGCAAACTCAATGACCCTCTCTTTCCTGCATTTCTTATACTCCACAATACCAGGTAGGGTGCCAGTTTGTTAATCCAGGGGGTAAATAAATCAGACTTTGAAGAATAGGACACTCCTTGAGCACTCAGGCCCTTTCAAAAGAGTCTACATTCTTCCTGTTGCCCCAGTGCAGGCCAGCTGGCCCAATCTCAATGGTTGTAATTTCTCAAACAGTTTGCAGGTGAATGGGCAGCAGTTCACTGAAAGATTTCATTTTTTCTGTGCCATATCCCTCTGCTCACACCAGTCCATTTCTACACAAAGCAACCCTGCACAACTTCTCAGGACACGGGCATGACAACAAGCTTCCCGCACAAACTGTTAGCCCAGTCCAAGCAAAGCTTTCTTACCCTCATAGGCCAAACCTCACAGTCCATAGTTCTTACTGCATTCAGGTCTTTCAACTCTGACCAGAATAGTCCATCAAGCTGTACTTACAGCACTGCAAGGCATCTCTTAGGCCAAGGTTTCAAATCCTTCCACATTACTCTTGAAAATCAGCTCAAAAGGCCAAAGCACATAGTCAGGGGTCTAGTAGCAATCCTACTCCTCGGTACCACTTTACTGTTGCAGTCAGGATCACATTGCTGGTAGAAATCACCCAATTAAGAGCAGCTTGTGGGAAAAAGAGGTTTATTTTGGCTTACATGCTCTAAGGGAAGCTCCATGATTCCAGGGAAAACGATGGCATGAGCAGAGGGTGGACATCATCCCCTGGTCAACATCAGGTGGACAACAGCAACAGGAGAGTGTGCCAAACACTGGCAAGAGGACACTGGCTATCACACCCACAAGCCTGCTCCCAACAATACACTCCTCCAGGAAGCGCCAATTCCCAAATCTCCATCAGCTGGGAAGCTAGCATTCCGAACACCTGAGTTTATAGGAGACACCTGAATCAAACCACCACACAAAGGTACGAGGATCTAAAATTACCTTCCAAATACAATAAATGCACACACTTTACATATATACATAAGTGATCTTCTAAGTACTTTCTCTATCCTATTTCCTTTCTTTAAAAAAAAAAGTTCATTAGGGGCTGGAGGGATGGCTTAGCGTTTAAGGCATTTTCCTGCAAAGCCAAAGGACCTAGGTTTGATTCCCCAGGACCCACATTAGCCAGATGCACAAGGGGGCACACACGTCTAGAGTTTGTTTCCAGTGGCTGGAGGCCCTGTCGTGCCCATTCTCTCTCTCTCCCTCTTTGTCAAATAAATTAAAAAAAAAATTTTTTTAAAGTTCGTGAGACAGGGCTGGAGCGATGGCTTAGTGGTTAAGGTATTTGCCTGCAAAGCCAAACGACTCAGGTTTGACTCCCCAGGACCCACGTAAGCCAAATGCATAAGTTGGTACACGCATCTGGAGTTTATTTGCAGTGGCTGCAGGCCCTGGTGTGCCCGTTTTCTGTTAGTCTTTCTTTTCTCTGTCAAATAAATAAATAATAATAAATAATTTTGTTTTTTCAAGGTAGGGTCTCACTGTAGCCCAGGCTGACCTGGAATTCACTACGTAGTCTCAGGCTGGCCTCAATCAAACTCACGGTGATCCTCCTATCTCTGCCTCCCAATTGCTAGGATTAAAGGTGTGTACCATCACGCCCGGAAATATATATATATATATATTTTAATTCAAGAGACAAATATTGTCATTCTCATCCTCTTGACTTACAACTAAGGTGAACTCATAGCAATGATGCAGTAATATACTTGCTACCTGTTAAGTAGATTAAGGTGCAGCCATCTTTTTTGATTCTTAGTGCGGTGAAACCTTGTATCTCAGCGCCTCAGCTATCAGGACAGGATGGGGAATTCCCGGGTAAATGGGAGGAGGAAATTACATTTGCACAGACTCTGTGTTTATAGCATGAGCAGCAGTACTCTCCACGGTCTCACCCATAATCCCCTGCACATTAGCCCCAACATGAGCAAAAGCGGGCTGAGAGAATGCTGCCGATCACAGACAGCCTACGGGAGTCACATGGCCTCTTTTTTTGGAAGAAGACTAAAGAATTAACTTGTGGAAATAATTTTCCATCTGTTTTCCTGATAAGACTGATTAGAGCCATCTATCCAGTTTTGCAGGCTCCATGAGAGAGCAAATGGGTCATCTGGCCTGATTAATTTTTTTTTCTTTTTAGAGGGAGGGAGGGAGAGAGAGAGGGGGGAGGGGGGAGGGGGAGAGAGAGAGAGAGAGAGAGAGAGAGAGAGAGATTGGGTATGTCAGGGCCTCCAGCCACTGCAAATGATCTCCAGACACATGTCCCCCCTTATACATATGGCTAATGTGGGTCCTGGGGAATAGAACTGAGGTCCTTTGGCTTTGCAGGCAAACACCTTAACTGCTAAGCCATCCCTCCAGCCCAGCTGATTAAATTTAGTTCCGACTTGTTACAGGGATTCTAGTTCCAAGGGCAGTGGGGGACTGCACCTTCAGAGGTCCTGAGGAGACGAAGAGCTAGTCAGCCTTCCGTGCATCCGGAGTATTCTGTTACACAGGATGTGTTGGGTGATTTTTAGTTTACCAGCCGGGTACCTGTCAGATAATGCCCATGCCCTCCATCGACGGCCGAGCTGATGCCATGGAAACATTCTTTATCTTCCTTGCACTTCTCCCATCCCTTCCTCTCTCCCCACTGACTCAGTGGCTTTTGTTATTTTTGGCACCATGATTTTAGCTTCAATTTGTTTAAAGGCTTCAGAAAAGCAGTTGAAAGAGTTTGTAGTGAGGAGTGGTATCTCGTGCTTTTATCTTCGCCGATAATAGCCTTGCACCTGTGGGACTGAATGAATCTCAAATACATATTTTTTTTAATTTAATGATAATGCTTATATTTTGTTTTATTTTATTTTGGGGAGTGTGTGCATACATGTTCGTATGCGTGTGGCACATGTGTGTGAAGGTCAGAAGTCAACATTAGGTGTCTCTCCAGTTGCTTTCCACATAATTTCTTATTTTTTTGAAGCAGGGTCTCACTCTAGCCCAGGCTAACACTATGTAGTCTCAGTCTGGCCTCAAACTCACAGCGATCCTCCTACCTCTGCCTCCCAAGTGCTGGGTTTAAAGGTGTGCACCACCATGCCTGGCCCATTATTTCTTAAAACAGTATCTTGCTCACTGAACCCAGAGCTCACTGATTGTTTTTAGAATAGGTAGTCAACAAAATGCTGGTGGGATCCCCTGCTCCACCTCCATGGTGCTGGGATTACAGGAGTGTGCCACCATGCCCAGAACTTTTGTGGGTGCTGGGGATTTGAACTCAGGTCTTCCTGCTTGCTCAGCAAGCACTTAACCCAGTCATCATTTTCCATAGCAACTAGTTTTTTTTTTTTAGCAACTAGTTTTTATATCTTAGTGGTGCATTTAAACAGCCGACACCGTGATTATTAAAATATCACAGGACCTTAATTTTTCATTACCGCTTGTTTTCTTCATTTTTTTTGCTCATTCACCAGTTTATTTTGGATTCAGGTTTCTTGTAGTCACTTGTTTTTTTTTTTTTCCTCTCCATTTGTGGCTTGGAACTTATGTAATTTGTTTCATTCATTTTAGTGGTGATGGTAAAATACATACTTAATTTAACAAAGTTAAGTATTAATATAAATCTAAGCCATATGTGGTGGTGCAAACCTGTAATCCTAGCATTCAGGATGCTAAAGTAAGAGCCTGGAGAGTCTGGGGCCAGCCTCAGCTATAAAGTAAATTGACTTGAGGCTAGCCTGGGCTACCTACCAAGATCCTGTCTCAAAAACAGAAACAGAAGACCACTTAAATGTTGTAGTTACCTTCACATTGCTGGGACAAAACAGCTGCCCAGCAGCAGCTGATGGTAGGAAAGAGTTTATTTAGGCTTACGGTCTTAGGGGAGCCATCACCATGGCATGGAAAGGATGGCAGAGAGAGAGCTGGCATCACAGCAGGTAAAAAATAGCAACAAGAGGGCTGGAGAGATGGCTTAGCGGTTAAGCGCTTGCCTGTGAAGCCTAAGGACCCCGGTTCGAGGCTCGGTTCCCCAGGTCCCACGTTAGCCAGATGCACAAGGGGGCGCACGCGTCTGGAGTTCGTTTGCAGAGGCTGGAAGCCCTGGCGCGTCCATTCTCTCTCTCTCCCTCTACCTGTCTTTCTTTCTGTGTCTGTTACTCTCAAATAAATAAATAAAAAATTAAAAAAAAAATAGCAACAAGAGTAAGCTGAGCTAGTACTGGCAAAGGGAATTAATAACCTTAAAGTGTGCTTCTACTGACACACCTCCTCTCCAGCAAGCCTCCATCTCCCAAATTGCCACCATCTGGGGACCAAATATTCAAGAGATGGGCTTTGGGGGACATTTCACATTAAAACCAACACAAATGTTCTTGTGAATACCTTAGCCCTAGAAACCTTCAATCCTAATCTCATTCTCTTTTATTTCTTATCCTTTATTTTCGTTTTTTTGGGGGGGTCTTTTTGAGGTAGGGTCTCACTCTATGTAGTCTCAGGGTGGCCTTGAACTCACGGCGATCCTCCCACCTCTACCTCCCAAGTGCTGGGATTAAAGGCGTGCGCCACCATGCCCGACATTTTTTTTTCTTCAATCTTTTAGAGGTAGGGTCTCATTCTAATCCAGGCTGACCTGGAACTTCCTGTGTCGACCCAGGCTGGCCTGCAATTTACATTGATTCCCCTACGTCTGCCTTCTGAGTGCTGGGATTAAAGGCGTGTGTCAACATGTGCGGCTTTCCTTTTCCTTTCTTTAATGTTTTCACCATTGAGCATTTTAGTTCTACTTTTAAAAGAAAACATCTTTTCTAAAGTATCATTATCATCAAGTAAATTGCGCTATTTTTGTGCATTACTAAAGTGTATACTTCAATATCAATATAACCATATACCCATGAAACTACCTCCATAAAATTTAAAGTAATAAACATTCATACTTCTAAAACCTCGCTCATACACACAAATATGACTACTTACATGTTATCAAGGTCTGCTAGCTTCCTGAAAACTCTTTTATTTTATTTTTGAGGTAGGTTTCACTCTAGTACAGGCTGACCTGGAATTTACTATGTAGTCTCAGAGTGGCCTCAAACTCATAGTGATCCTCCTACCTCTGCTTCCCAAGTGCTGGGGCTAAAGACATGCGCCACCACCCGTGGCCCTCATTTTGTTTTAATATTTTTATTTACTTATTTGAAAGAGCGGAGAGAGAAGAGGGAGAGAGAAAAAGACAGAGAATGGGCATGCCAGGGCCTCCAGCCACTGCAAATGAACTCCAAATGCATGTACCACCTTGTGCATCTGGCTTACGTGGGTCCTGGGGTATCGAACTGTGGTCCTTTGGCTTTGCAGGCAAGTGCCTTAACCACTAAGCCATTTCACCAGCCCCGGCCCTTATTTAAAAAAAATTATTGACAACTTCTATAATTACAGACAATAAACCATGATATTTCCCTGCCCTCTCCCACTTTCCCCTTCACAGCTCTGCTCTCCATCATATCTCCTCCCTCTCTTCATTAGTCTCTTTTAATTTGATGTCATCATCTTTTTCTCTTATTATGAGGGTCTTGTGTAGGTATTGCGAGGTCTTGGATATCAAGGCCAATTTCTGTCTGGATGTCTGGACATTTGTATGTAAGCAGTGGTACCCTTCCTTTGGCTCTTACATTCTTTCTGCTACCTCTTCTGCTCAGGCATGTGAAGTCTTCAGCATAGGGTCTTACCATCTCTTTCTCACGGGAAACCAAGGCCCGGCCCTCATTTTATTTAAAGTGTTCTACAGAGCCTGGTGTGACAGGTCACATAGGTAGTCCCAGCCCTTGAGAGGCTGAAGCAGGAGAATTGCTGTGAGTTTGAGACTATTCTGGGCTACATAGTGGGACCTGTCTCAAATAATGACACGAAAGTGTTCTGTAGCTTATGTACAGAAGTAAGTCTGATAATCACTAGTCATCGAAGTCCATTCGGCAAGGGCTGTGTTAGCTAGTGCTCAGTTACTATGACAAGTGCCTGGGATCCATTCCATTGGGTATAAGAAGAGAAGAGGAAGGCTGAAAGTCCTACAGTATTAATATGTGGGTATGAACATTAAGTGTAGTGCCTTTAGGGCAGTTTGGTGAGAATAATATATGCAGTTATCCAGACAAGAGCAGCCTTTATACCCCTAAGGCTCATGACCTCCTCTGCCATAGGCTTATGATTAGGTTTTCAGTACCTGGCATGTATTCCCTCCCATAGAGTGGGCCTTCAGTCCAATTAGGGAGCAGTTGGTTTCCCCCAGAGCAGACGTGCCACTGTTGCACCCATTCATTCAGTCATTTGGCCTGTCTGAACAAACTTGAGGTTTCCACTGTCCACTGTCATCACCGCTGATGACTTCTTTCTCCTCTAAGACTGCATACAGTGTAGCTTTTTCCAGCTTTCAGTTGGCTGGTCCACAGGGAGAAGGTTTTCTGCTCACCAGCAGCTTGATTTCTCAGAGAGACTAAGACACAAGCCTTATCCTGGTGTTGGCTGGAGCTAGTAGAAAGATTTCCGATAGGTTTGGGTTCCTCAGGCAAGTACTCTGAGAAGGAGCTACAGTTATCTTGTAGATATGATTATCTTATAGATATCTTAGAGGCCTTGAGCTGCTAGAAAACTGTCTCAGAGTCTGTTTGAGTCTTGATAAGTCAACTTTGAGAAGAGAGCTGTGGATTCTGTCTAACATTTGGTCAATCCCAATGACCCACTTTTGTGAATATTATAAAAACAAACCAACAACTGAAGGTATATGTGCTAAGATGTTTAGTGAAATAGTGTTTGTAGAGGCAAAACTCATCAAGAGAGTGTGTAAGCTATATAACTATGCTGTAAATGATTAAAGATACTAAATTAAATGAGTTTTATTGATTCTGGAGCCAATATATATACATGATCACAATATATTATTAAATAAAAAATATTTGTAGAGTATTGAGTTTTTAAATAGTGAAAAAATGAACTACGTATATAGTATATCTCTGTATCTTTTTGTCTTATATTACATTTTTATATGGAATTCAAGTGATGTATGTTAACTCAGGGCAATAAATATGGGTAGGAAAAGGAACTTAAAAAGTTTTTGTGTATTTTTTACTTATTTGAGAGCGACAGGCAGAGAGAGAAAGAGGCAGAGACAGAGAGAGAACGGGCGTGACAGGGCCTCCAGCCACTGCAAACGAACTCCAGACTCATGTGCCCCCTTGTGCATCTGGCTAACATGGGTCCTGGGGAATCGAGCCTTGAACCGGGATCCTTAGGCTTCACAGGCAAGTGCTTAACTGCTAAGCCACCTCTCCAGCCCGGAATTTTTAACTCTGTGTATATCTCTGTTATTTAGTTTGCTGCGTTGAGCATGTAATGCCTTTAAAGTATTTCATGGAGTAAAGCACACAGGAGCACTGCTTCGTATGTGAATCAGGAGACAAGTTTGTTCTCTCATGCGTTGGCAACTTGTGTTCTGGTTACAGGAATGCAGGTCTAAAGGGAGTTCTGGAATTTAAATTCCTACAAAGCTTCATGGTGTAAGTTTTTTTTTTATTTCTTTTTTTTTTTTTTTTTTCAGCAGGCGTAGCCCAGGCTTTTCTGCATTGGTTTTTCACTACCAAGTACTCCTTCCTGCTAGCTGAGACGCTTTACTGAGCGAGTTTCATCCCATGGCCTATGAAGGAAACAAAACCTACCCCTCCCTTTGGTCCCTCAGTGTGAGAGGAGTCACCCCAGCTTGAGTGATCTACTTGTTTTTCATTAGCAAGAGCGGAAATCACAGAGACGCACCCTGAAATCACTCTTGCTTTAATTGGAACAGTTGGCAAAACTGATCATTTCCCCATCCCATTTCATGTGCTGCTTCAAGGAGTTTACATTCACTGCCGGCCACCATGATCTACAAGTAAGAAAATGTGGCTGTGATGATATCAGGAGTCCATTCCTCAGCAGGCCTCCACTCAGTGGTCGGCTTTGTGTTCTCCCAGGCAGTCCAGGGAGAAGCCTGCCTGATCAAAGGTGTTCTACGCACAGACAGCTGCCCAACTTAATTAATAAATGCTGAGCAAAGCATCTGCTCAAGGGAGTGAGTGAGACTCCAGGAAAGGGATACGGAAATGAGAGGAAATGCCCTGGCCTCACATTCTTACAGCCTGGAGACCTAGTGGCTGGACTAAAACCCCAGCAAACAGTTTGACATTAAGTCTGGAAGTGGCTCTCCTGGATGGCTTGCTGGGTTTAGGATAACGCGGTAATTGACGTGAAAGGCAAAGGCAATCAGCTGGTGCAATGACATTGTTTGGAATTTGTGCAATTTTGAGTCAGTATCAAATCAATATGGCTATTTTATAATCATGTCCATGGTGTAAAAATCCATCCGTCCGTCCGTCCCTCCCTCCCTCCCTCGCTCCCTCCTCCCCTCCCTCTCTCCCTCCACTCATTCACTCATTCACTCATTCATTCATTTCACACGTGTACAGTGAGCACTGTCTTCTAGCCAAGCCCAGGGTCTGTGGTGTGCATCCAGAGCAACTCGGTGTGATATGAAGATGGGAACAGTGAGACAGAGGAAGTTTATGGTTCACAGATCAGGGCACAAAAACAACAACAACAACAAAAATAAAAATAAAACCCTTGAGTTTCTAATTGCACACTAATTTTGAGTCCTTTGAAGCTCAGTCATATTCCCACCTCAGGGATTTAGCTACCATCACTTTGGGGAAAAAATTTACAAAGTTAAATGCTTAATTTGTCTCATTTGTCTCTGGACCAGATTTCTCTTTTCTGCTTTGAAATTCAGCTGTGTTGATGCTTGACTGGAAAGGAAATCATAAACCTGAAAAGTGTCCTTAGCGCAGTCTCTGCACATAAAGAATCTCGGAGCAGTGCACTGAGGCAGTTTGGGGATTTAAGGAAAACATAAGCAGTTCTTTTCAGGAACTAACCGAGTCCTGCAAACAGCAGTGAGGTCCCAAAGGCTGTAGGTTAAGAGCAACTTCACCACAAGTCTGTGGTGGTGTCGGTGAGATCCTGTGACATCAGTGAGAGATACTGTCAAATCGGAGCTCTGCGCCGTGGCGATGGCTCCTGCCTGACTCTTCTCAGACCCCGTGTGTGAAAAGCCAGAAGCTGGGGGTGGGGGGGGGGTGGCAAGATGAGAGCCTCGGCAGCGAACGACAGAGCGAGTTCTCAACAGCACGGGGAGATCCAGAGAGAAAAACCTTGCCTCAGATGAGGTGGGAAGGCAAAGACAGAATGGATCTTGTTCTCTGACCTGCACGCACATGCAGTGGCACATGCTTGTCCCCCCAAAAGAAAACAACTATCAAGAGAAAAGGAAATAAAAATAAAAAGTTTAAAAAAAAAGAGAAAAGGGTACTGTGTAAGCGGTGCTGTGTAGCTAGGTGGCACGCAGGCTCAGTTTCCCTTTTCTTGGAGTTTACTGGGTCCAGCTTCAGCTACAAAGTCAGCCCAGTGTAACTAGCTGACTAGATGGAGGGAACTTTTTAAGAGAAAAAGATTGTCTTAAACGAGTTAAATTTAACATGCAACTATCCTGAGGCAAATCTGTCTTATAGACGTAAATGACGTTTTACAAGGAGGGAGTAGAGATGAGCTAAAAGATAGGACAAAGAAAGAGAACTGAATGGAGAATGGAGAGATGGCTTTGCAATTAAGGCACTTGTCTGCGAAGCCTAAGGCCCCAGGTTCGATTCCTCATTATCCATTTAAGCCAGATGCTCAAGGGGGCGCATGTGTCTGGAGTTCATTAACAGTGGCTAGTGGCCCGGGGAACACACATTCTCTGTCTGTCTCATAAACACATAAATAAAATAGTTTTTAAAAAGAAAGAGAACTGAAAGAGGAAGTTTATTTGCTCAGGACAGGAGCAGTGAAGAAAGGGGGGCCTTGCAAGGCTGGGGTGCAGAGAACTTCTCTTGTCACTCTTGCTTCTATACAGCCTGATTCCTACCCATCGCCTGTGTTCTAAAGGCGCCCACGTAAACCGGCTATTTGGAACGCAAATGTTTCAGGCCCAGAGGATGCATTCATTCATAGGAAGGATGTTATATAAATGCCATTTATTCTACCAGGCCACCTAATCTACTCCACTGTTGTCCCTGGCTAACCACCACACGTTTGCACTTGATGATATTAGCAAGCTGTCGTTGTAACGGCAGTAACCAGACCCCCAGGTGAAATACAGTCGACTAGGCTGTTGCGCCCGGAGGTAAGCAGCTTTCACGGGAAGAGGGTGAACATGTCTGAAGAAAACTTCTGTGGCTCCTGCAACCCTGGGGTGGGGAGTGAACGTGCTGGGTTTGAAGTGGGAATGACAAGCTGACCTCACAGCCACACCCAGTGTCGTCTGCTCATCGTGGGCAGCTGTCGGGAGTAAGAATGACATCTCCTTGGAGTGTCGCCATAAATATTAAATGAGCATTTTTGCACAGGGTTATGGGTTACACATTTTTAATTTTTTTGTTCATTTTTATGATTTATTTTTTTATTTCAGAGAGAGAGAGAGAGAGAGAGAGAGAGAGAGAGAGGGAAAGAGGCAGATAGAGAAAGAGAGAGAATGGGCGCGCCAGGGCTTCCAGCCTCTGCAAACGAACTCCAGACGCGTGCGCCCCCTTGTGCTTCTGGCTAACGTGGGTCCTGGGGAACCGAGCCTCGAACCGGGGTCCTTAGGCTTCACAGGCAAGCGCTTAACTGCTAAGCCATCTCTCCAGCCCATGGGTTGCACATTTTTAATAATGCATTAGCATAACATAATCTATTAGTACGTTATTGTTGCCAGTATTATAACTATACTTATGTATGCCTTTCCATATGCTGCCCTCTCCTCCCAGAGAGATTATTAACTTGGGAGCAGAGATACTTGGATGAATCTTGAACTACAGTGAACATAGGCACTGTATATATATATTTCACTTATTGACATTGGTTTGGGGGCATTTGCATGTAAAAACTCTGCTCTGATTCTTTTAAAAACAATTCTATTTTTTCCTAATAGAATTCTAATACATGCCTTAGGATTAGCTGGCCATGACCGGGTACTTACTCTGTCTCCACACAGTGCAAAGGGAAGAAAAAAGGGGAAGAAAAGGGGGGGGGGGTAAGAGAGAATTCCCCAAGCTACTTAGACAAATGGTGAAAGTACAGAAAGAGCGAAGGTTCGTTCACGGAGCGCGTGGGGTGGGGGAGAGACTGCACGTGGGCGAAGCGTGCCGGCAGAAGGGGCGCTGGTGGTACGCCAAATCCGTGCAAGCGAAGGAAGGTGGCGATGGCCAGACAAGACGTCGGCTCGTGCCACACGCACGGCGCGTCATCTGCTTGGAGCAGCTTGTCCAAGGCAGCCAGGCCTGCCCTGTGTGGCACGTGTGCCCCATTTGGGAATTTCTACCGAAGAAATGCCTTCCATAGGCACAAGAGGCCAGCAGGATGTCTTTGAGAAGCCGAGTCCATGTTGCTCAGGTAAGACCACTGTGCCCTCCTCCTCCTGTATCTGTGGGACCCGCTGGTTCTGCCACCTCCGGAATTTGTCATCGGATGCCAGGTTCCCTTCGAGGATTAACAAGGGACAGAAGCAGATTTAGGACAAAGTGTCTAGCTCTGCTAACGAGCAGGGCTTTCTTTCCTCCCCGTCATTGTCAACACTTTGCTCCTCTGTGTAAATGAACCTACTTCAGCATTTCTTTCTTCCTTCCTTCCTTTCTTTCTTCCTTCCTTCCTTCCTTCCTTCCTTCCTTCCTTCCTTCCTTCCTTCCTTCTTTCCTTTCTTTCTTTCTTTCTTTCTTTCTTTCTTTCTTTCTTTCTTTCTTTCTTTCTTTCTTTCTTTCTTTCTTTCTTTCTTTCTTTCTTTCTTTCTTTTTCAAGGTAGAATCTCACTCTAGCTCAGGCTGACCTGCAATTCACTGTAGAGTTTCAGGCTGGCCTCGAACTCATGGTGATCCTCCTACCTCTGCCTCCCGAGTGCTGGGATTAAAGGCGTGTGCCACCATGCCTGGCTCTACCTCAGTGGTTTAAAAAAAAAACAACTTTATTTATTTATTTGAGAGAGACAGAGAAAGAGAGACAGAAAGATGCAGGCAGAGAGAGGGAGAAGATAGAGGAAAAGAGAATGGGTGGACCAGGGCCTCTAGCCACTGCAAATGAACTCCAGACGCATGCACCATCTTGTGCATCTGGCTCACGTGGGTCCTGGAGAATCAAACCGAGACCCTTTGGCTCTGCAGACAAGCACCTTAACTGCTAAGCCATCTATCCAGCCCTACTTCCAAATTTTGTATACATTGTTTACTCTCTCTTATTTTTTGTTCCTTTGTTTTAGTTTTGGCATAGGGTCTCATGTAGCACAGGCTGCCGTTAAACTCACTACACAGGCAAGGATGAACTTGAACTGGATCCTCCTGCCTCTACCTCCCGATTGCTGGGGTTGTACACCTACCATGCTTGATGTATGTAGCCCTGTGAATAGAACCTTGGCCTTTGCACATGCTAGGCAAGCTCTCTGTTAACTGAGGTACACCAGTAGCCCTAGTTTCTCCTTTCTTGCCCACCTTTAATCCCAGCACTCGGGAGGCAGAGGTAGGAGGATCGCTGTGAGTTCAAGGCCATCCTGAGACTACAGAGTAAATTTCAGGTCAGCCTGGATTAGAGTAAGACCCTACCTTGAAAAAACAAACAAATGAAAAACCAGCTGGGGAGATAGCTAAGTCAGTCAAGGCCTTGTAAGCCTCAGGACCCAAGTTCAATTCCCAGTACCCACACAAATGCTGGGCACGACAGCACACACCTGTATTGCAAGCTCTGGGGAGGTGATAGAGTGTCCTCCTCTGCCTTTGCATCCACACACACAAGGCACACACGTCTACACACGTGTATGTATGTCACTCATGCACGCACGCACACATAACACACATACCACGCCTACATAAAATGAGAAGAAGAAAAGAGGGCTGGGAGACGGCTTAGCTGTTACAGTGCTGGCCTGCAAAGCCAAAGAGCCCAGGTTTGATTCCTCAAGACCCACTTAAGCCAGACGCACAAGGTGGAGCACGCGTCTGGAGTTCATTTGTAGTGACTGGAGGCCCTGGAGCACCCATTCTCTCTCTTTGCCTCTTTCAAACGAACAAATAAATAATAAGAATAAAAAAGGGCTGGGCATGGTGGCGCACGTTTTTAATCCCAGCACTTGGGAGGCAGAGGTAGGAGGATTGCTGTGATTTCAAGGCCACCCTGAGACTACAGAGTTAATTCCAGGTCAGCCTGGACCAGAGTGAGACCCTACCTCGAAAACCCAAAAAAAAAAAAGAACAAAAAAGGAAAAATGGGATTATTTTGAAGGAACTCCCACAATTTGCTTTTCACTTGCTCAGCTCTGATGATTTCCATGTCAGTCACGCCCTGAGCAACATTACTGCACACGACCGCATTGTGTGGCATCCTGTGCGACTGTTATCTTCTGGTCACCTACTTTGGGCACCTAGACTGTTTATGCCTTCAATCAGTAAAAAAAAATGTGGAAGGAAACGTCCACATACTTCTGCGATCCATGTTCTTTTCTTGGCATATATTTTGAGAACAGGAATTGATGTTTGAAAGGGAGCACATGCTTTAAAAAGCTTTTGCTTCATACTGCAAAATTGTTTTCCTCATCTGTGTTCTCACCAGCAGACTGGTGAAGGTGCCATGTTCTTTTTATTATTTTTTAAACATTTTATTTATTATTTGAGAGAGAAAGGGAGAGAGAGGAAGAGGCAGAGAGAGAGAGAAATAGAATGGGCCCACCAGGGCCACTAGTTACTGTAAACAAACTCCAGGTGGAGGCACCACCTTCTGCATCTGGCTTACGTGGGTCCTGGGGAATTGAACCTGGGTCCTTTGGCTTTGCAGGCAAACGCCCTAACCGCTAAGCCATCTCTCCAGGCCCCATGTTCTCTCTCTCTCTCTCTTTTTTTTTTTTTAGTGCCATGTTCTTGATAGCATTGGAAATGATCATCCTTGTCATCTTTGTCAGGTTTACAGATAACTAATGACATTTCATTACATCATTTGTACTCTCTTTGTAGGGAATCTGAAATTTTTTCTCATGTGGATTATTTGCTAATATTCTTTTCCCAGTTATGACTTATAAATGCCATTTATATGTTAAGGCTACTTACCTTTACCCATATATTTTACTGCTAAATCTTATTTTGTTACTTGTGACTTAATTTTGTTTATGGCAGGGTTATTTTATAGACATACAAATTTTATATTATAATATTATTTAAATATTTCACTTCCCCTTATTTATGGCTTGTGATTTTGTGATCACTATTAAAATATTTTCATGATAAAATAATTTAATCATGACTAACATAATTTTAATATTATAGAACCAACCATTTTCTGTGTGGTTTTGTCTTTACACTTAATTCTCTTTATTCATTTTTCAAATTTTATTATTCTCAGATTTTTGTTCTCAAATTAACTTCAGGATTCCTTTTTTTTTTTTTCTTTTCTTTCTTTCTTTCTTTTTTTTTTCAAGGTAGTGTCTCATTCTAGCTCAGGCTGACCTGGAATTCACTATGTAGTCTCAGGGTGGCCTCGAACTCACGGTGATCCTCCTACCTCTGCCTCCTAAGTGCTGGGATTAAAGGTGTGTGCCACCACACCTGCCCAGGATTTCTTTTTTGACATGCTTTTAAAAGCTCTTTGAGATTTTATCCAAAATTTGAGCACCTATATGATATATATGTGATATGTGTCATGCCAGTATTGATTATATAAATTAGATAATGTATTCATACACATATGCATACATAATATATATTAACATACATACCCATGTAGACATATAAAATACATATTTGGGGAGAGTTGATGTCTTTACAACACCAAGTCTCTCAATCTAGAAAAATAATACATATTTTTTATAATTTTATTCTCCAATTCTATTTGTCTATTTATTTATTTATGAGAGAGATTGAAAGAGAACAGCAGCACTGGGGCCTCCAGCCACTTCGAATGAACTCCTGCTCAGGCGCCACCGTGTGCATCTGGCTCATGTGGGTGCTGGGGAATTGCACCTGGGTCCTGTGGCTTTGCAAGCAAGCGCCTTAACTGCTAAACCATCGCTCCAGCCCTAATAATCTATTTTTATTTTCTCAGTAAAGTTTAATTAACCAGTGTGTGTGTGTGTGTGTGTGTGTGTGTGTGTTTAGCTTCTCGCTATTGTAAGGGAATGCCAATCTAACTGGCCCCACAAGCTCTGGATTTTCCTGGCTCTGCCTCTGGGGTGGTTTGAATGGGAATGCATGTCTCCCATAGCCTCATGTATTTAAGCTCTCTGCTTAAGCCTCCAGCAGCCTGTTGGAAGGGGTGTGTCACCGGGGCTGGACCCGACTCCAGCTCGAGGGTGTGAGAGAGCAGCTCTGAGCTCAGGCAGGCTCTGTGCTGCCTGCTGGCTGGTGTTTGGCTTGCTGTGGGTGTTTCTCTGCTCAGAGGGAGGTACGGAAGCAGCCTCTTCCACCACCGATGGAACTCCCCCTGCCTCTGTGAGCTTGAAAGAGAGCCCATTCCTCCCCTGCACTGTGTCTGGTCGGATGTTGGTCCCAGCAGTGTGGAGCTGTCTACAACAACCTCCCGTTGTTGCAGGATCACAGAATGTGTTGCTTGGCATCTAGCTTTGCGTAGGTGCTGGGGAATCAAACTCAGGTGCGAAGAGTAGGCTTTCAAGAAAGTGATGTCTTGGCCGGGCGTGGTGGCGCACCCTTTAATCCCAGCACTTGGGAGGCAGGGATAGGAGGATCGCTTTGAGTTCGAGGCTACCCTGAGACTCCATAGTGAGTTCCAGGTCAGCCTGGGCTAGAGTGAGACCCTACCTCTTAAAAAAAAAGAGAGAGAGAGAGAGAGAGAGAGAGAGAGAGAGTGATGTCTTAACCACTGAGCCATCGCTCCAGCTCCGGGTAGTCCTTTCTTTGCAAGGTTGGAGAAAAGTGTCATTACAGACCCTTCAGTCACATTCCTGGTCCCAGGGAAGAGGGTGTTGATGCTTGCTTCATAAGCACATTCGCAGTCTGCCGTTGCTTGTGAACAGCATTGGTGACAAGTCTCCTTGCTGCTGACACTGTTAGTCATTAGTTTCCAGAAGTTTCTCTTCTCTCTGTCCTTAACTGCTGTGGCTCACAGGGCATTGTATTCATGTGTGTGAATGAGGCCATGCGCATGCCTCAGGACACGTGGACGTCAGAGGGCTGCCGCGGGTGCCCGCCTGCTTTCTACTTTATTGGGAACAGCGTCTCTTCATTGCTGAGCACTGCATGTGACAAGCTAGCTGGCCTGTGAGCAGCAAGATTCTCCGGGTCTCACCTCTCTTCTTGCTGAGGCAACGCCAGGATTCTAGCCACCCTACATGGGTTATAGGGACCCGAACGTAGGCAATTAGGCTTGCATAGCAAGTGTCTTACCTGCCGATTCATGTCCCCAGACCAGCAGTTAGTTTTAAATAAGGTGATGGATAGGGGCCATTAGATCATAGACGGTTCTGTTACTGTAAATACAATTTATACAGCTACATCGTCTTTGGACTGGTGAGCCAGCTTCCTTTTCTGTTTGTGAATGAAGATTGAGTCGCCAACCTGAGCAAGAGTCCCTTGTAACCCAGGAGGCATCACATTTTGCTATCTAGAATTTATTTCTATTACTGTTTCTGAATTCTTAGTGATAGATCTTGATAATTGCAAGGTTGTTTTTTTCCATTTAAACTTTGGGCTCTCACAAGTTAGCAACAAACCCAAAAATATGGCAAGATTAAAGTCCCTCCCTCCTCTGTTATTCTAGATAACATTATCTTAACCATGGAGGGAGAGTTCTGGTTTAATTATCACCACAAATAATCAGACAAAAACCTGGTACAAAAGACTGCCACACATGTCCTATACTGAGTCAGATTACACTTATTAAAAATCAAGGCTGACAGTTGAACAGGCTAATCATAATTCAGAAATCCCCTGGGGAGACTTTAATCTTTTTTTTTTTTTTTTTCCTTTGGTATGTTCACATTCTCAAATAAGCTAGCCCTGTCATATCGCTCCTCTTTCCAGAAGGATGTGCTCTGGCACTCTTTGGGGGAAGTGTCACCCATATTATGCGAAGAAGAGATCGGGTACTGAAGGTCAGGCACCCTCCAAAGTCAGATGCTGCAATGGCACAAAGAAAATCAGCTCAGATGAGAAGTGTGAACCCTGCACATCAAGGTGTGGGATAGCTCGCCCGCTGTGCAAGCCACACAGAAAACAGCAGGCTGTTCCCACTTCCTAGCACGACCAGGTGGGGTTTGGATAGTAAGACCTCTGCGGACTGTGATAACTTCTGTTTCCACTGCCCTCCTTGATAATCTCAGCTGCTCTGACACAATGCAAGAGATAACTTTACGGAAGTGTGTGCTGGAAGCCACCTCCAGTCACTTCCATGGGCTCCTTAGATAAGGCTGAATGCCCGTGGCTGTCTTCCCTCCCCCGTCTGGCCATTCTTAGATGGGGAGTGACCATTGGACCTCCTTTAAGACAGTCCCTGTAAGTTACGTGGCTCTTCCCGGAATCCTGGGAAAAATGAAACCAACCAGAGGGATGCGTTTCAGGGCCACCCAGGACACACAGAGCGGCTCCCACCCCGCGTGAGCTCCTTGTCCCTTTTCCTCGCTGGTGACGAGCCCCAGTGAAAACCTGAACCGGGAGGGCGAGGGACCGCCAGCCTCCAGCCCCCTACACAAACACCATTCACTTTCCACCGCGGCTGACCTGCCCTCCTGTGTGACTGATCAGTGGTTTGGCATCTGTCACTAAAAGAAAACAAACTGTGGAATGTTTCGCTCTGCGTGCCGACGAGGTGGCTGAGCCAACCCGGGGCTTAGGAGAAGGTTGGCGAGAAGAAGGATCTCTAGTGTCTGGCCGCCGGCTCCCCGCGCGGGGCTGGTCAGGAGGCCCATGTGACTGGTTAAGACGCAGAGCCGGCGCTTGAAGGAAACAGCTGCTGCTGGCATGCTCCAGCCCTTGGCAGCTGGGCAGACAGGGCGCTGGTGTGAGGAGTACGGAAAACCACTCAGTAAGTACCCAGAGACTCTGTGTGTGTGTGTATGTGTGTGTGTACGCTTGACAAGATACCAGCAACTTGTAATTTTGTCTTGATCTTGGTTTTCCTCCGACGCAAGACAGGGAAGATATTTTATTTGTCCTTCTCAATTTGTAGTCTTATTGCCCTCTTTAGAAAGTCTGTTATTTATTTTTAAGCAACACTGTCTTCTAACTTGGAGGATGAAAGACTTGATTCTTGTCTATGACAGAGATTTATTTCTAAGTCTCTAGGATCATTAGGGATCCATAAGACTTAGGTTCACAGCCAAGATTCAAATTACAAAGTAGTGAGTATATGGGAGTGAGCTGATGGCTAAGTTTGATTTTAATCCATTTTACCATTGCAATTTGAGAACAATAGCTGTTTAAAACAACCCGTGAGGGCTGGAGAGATGGCTTAGTGGTTAAGCGCTTGCCTGTGAAGCCTAAGGACCCCGGTTCGAGGCTCCATTCCCCAGGACCCACGTTAGCCAGATGCACAAGGGGGCGCACACGTCTGGAGTTCGTTTGCAGTGGCTGGAGGCCCTGGCACCCCCATTCTCTCAATCTTTCTGCCTCTCTTTCTCTCTGTCTGTCCCTCTCAAATAAGTAAATAAAAAAAAAGTAAAAACAAAAAAAAAATAACTCGTGATTTTATAGTATGGCTGACTTGGCCATTCCTAGTTAAGTTTGAAAACCAGAAGCCACGTGACCATGTGTAACAGTCGGCAATGTTGATAACTGTCAAAATAACAAGCGGATTAGGGCTCCTATTTGGGTTTCGTGCATGCTTCCCGGTTTTGTTCCACAAGCTAACTCGCCCTTATTTCTCCAGAGCAGGCCATCCTTTGTCCCCCCCCAGCCTTGCTTGGGTGTTTCGGGGGATGCTCAGGTCTCCTTTATGAGTTGGATTGTGGAAGTGCTTCCGGAAGCCAGATAACCAGCCGCGGGGAGGGGTGGGGGCCGGGATGCAAAGGGCGTGTGGGGGTCATTGTCACCCTTTCCTAAATTCGTCCAGCAAGAGTTTAGCTAGATCTGGAGAGAGCTCAGAAGTTGGCACCATACGGAGACTGAGCGGTCTTCCAGGGACCGTTGTCATTCTGTGGCCTTCCTGAGAAGGCTTAAGAGGAAAGAGAGAAAATGGGAAGCGGGAGCGGTTGATGATGTCACCTGTGGAAGTGGCTGGCCTCTGCCTCTGGGCCGCAGGGGACGATCAGACAGCTTCCTTTTCGGGATTGCACAGGCAGCGCCAATTCGCATTTGAAGTCTTAGGAGGCCATGTTTTGTGTGTGGCGGCGAGTCCAAGATTCTGGGAATCGCAGCTTCCCCAGGGGACAGACAGACGGCTTGTCCTAAAGGTTCCAGTGGTGCACTTTGCTTGCAACCTCTGCTCAAGGGCAGGCGCCCTGAGCTCTCTTCACTCGGCCCAGGCTTTCTGGAGAGGGAATGAACAGGATCCAGGCGGCTTTCCTCCTCGCCCTTGATCCTGAGCCGCTGGTCAGCCGAGGTGCCGGATGGAAGCAGCTTCAAGTGCTCTCTTCCAGGAAGAAAAGAAACCAGCTTGTGTTGCACCAGAAACTCTTCCCCTTTCACCCCCACTTAAAATACAGAAGAATCTGCGGTCACCCGAGGGGCCACAGGCCCCGTGGGCACCAGCTGACTTGAGGACCTCACTTCAGCGGCACAGGGAGGAACAGGAGGGGTGGAACTGTTCTTCCTCCATGCTCACTTTAGGCGCCGAGCTCTAGGGTTCGTTTCTGGCAGAGTTTCACATTTTCCACGCAAATGATCGTGGAAATGAACTGTCCAGAAAAAAATCATGGCTTTACAATAACAGAGGCTCCCACAATAAAATGCAATGTTTACCTTCAGGACTGTTCTCCGTTCAGAACAGTACACCTATGACAGTTTACAGGGAGGGGTGTAGCTCAGCAGCAGAGCACTTGCCCAGCAGGAACGAGGCCATGGGCTCCATTCCCTATACCCCTCACAAAGCCTATCTAGTGAATATATAAAGAGCAGTCGGTGTGGCCTTTACATTATCCAGTTGCTTTATTGTTTTTTATTGGGGGGGGGGGTTGAGGTAGGGTCTTTCTCTAGCCCAGGCTGCCCTGGAGAATTCACTGTGTAGTCTCAGGGTGACCTCAAACTCATGGTGCATCTCCTACCTGAGCCTCCTGAGTGCTGGGATTAAATTGCACCATCACGCCTGGCCACTTGCTGAAGTTTTTAAAGCCCACAGTCTTTTGAACAGTGCAGTAATAGTTTGGCTTTTAAAATGTTAATAGTAAAATAATACAAATAATTACTTTACATGCAAATAATACATCATATAATAAAATATTGGATAGGAATTACAGAATGTTCATTTTGAAGATGAGGAAATTATGGTACACACACACACACATATATGTATACCATAATAAATTCATCTCAATGCGGAGACAGGAAAGAGAGCTGTAGCTTACTGGGTAATATGAAGAATAATGAGGGCTGGCGGGATGGCTTAACCGTTAAGGTGTTTGCCTGCAAAGCCAAAGGACCCAGGTTCGATTCCCCAGGACTCACGTTAGCCAAATGCATAAGGGGGTGCACATGTCTGGAGTTCGTTTGCAGTGGCTAAAGGCCCTGGCATGCCCATTCTTTCTCTCTCTTTCCCTGTCAAATAAATAAATAAATCAAATATTTTAAAAAAAAACAAAAAAATTGACATTTGGGCTGGAGAGATGGCTTAGCAGTTAAGCACTTGCCTGTGAAGCCTAAGGACCCTGGTTCGAGGCTTGATTCCCCAGGACCCACGTTAGCCAGATGCACAAGGGGGCACATGCATCTGGAGTTTGTTTGCAGCAGCTGGAGGTCCTGGGGCATCCATTCTCTCTCTCCCTGCCCCCCTCTCTCTGCCTCATTCTCTCTCTCTGTCTGTCACTCTCAAATAAATATAACAAAAAAAGAAATTAAAAAAAGAATAATGACCTGCATTCTTGTGCACAGTGTGTGCACCTTTATGGTAACTCTGTGTGCTGTGTAGCCTCTGGCGCTCTAGCTTCGCACTTTTTCAACTTTACAGTGGCGTGAAAGTGTCAGGCAGTCTGTGGAAACTGTGCTCTGAACTTCGAACTTGGATCTTTGCCTCATCTGGTAACTTATCGCTCTATCTTTTCTTGCCACGCTGGGCTGCAGCAGAGGCAGCTCCTGGTCAGCTAGGCTACCAGAAGGGTAAACAGTAGGGATTCCACAGAAGGCTGTGCGGATGAGCTTTAGGTGTGGAATCAATTTTCCTTTATTTTATCTGTGTGTGGGAGTGTGGGTATGCGTGTGCCACGTTGTGCATGGGGAAGTCGGAGGAGAACTTCTGTGATTCAACCTGGAAACTTGGGTTGTCTGAGGAAGTTACTCATTTGTTCATGCATAGAAACAGTGCAACCCTTCACTTTGGATATTTTTATTTATTTATTTGAGACAGAGACATATGGAGAGAGGAGAGGAGACAGAGAGGGAGAAAAAGGGGGAGAGAGAGAGAGATAGAGAGAGAGAGAGAGAGAGAGAGAGAGAGAATGGGCATGCCAGAGCCTCTAGCCATCGCAACCAGATTCCAGACGCATGCGCCCCCTTGTGCATCTGATTTACTTGGGTCCTGGGGTATCGAACCTGGGTCCTTTGGCTTTGCACTCGAGTGCCTTAACCACTAAACCATCTCTCTAGTCCACAACCCTTTGCTTTGATCCTTCCAAAGTGTGTGTGTGTGCATGCGTGTGTGTGCAGTGTGGCAGAGGGTAAGCCTCTGAGCAGGGAACCGGCGGAGAGTGGGAAGGAGGAGGAGAGCTGCGCTTTGCTCTGCTGGCTGGGCTGCTGCTCCTGTCAATCACCCTGCGTCACTTCTCCTTCAGCCTGTTACATATCTAGACATCAGCTGTCTCACTTGTGGGGCTGGGAACCTGTGGTTTTTCTGGGTCATCAGACAGAGTCCTCACAGAAACTTACTTCCTGAACCCTTTCAAAAGCTTCTAGCAGCTCACTACATTCCTTCACTTGGTTAACACCAGGCATAATGAGTCAGATCCCCAGAAGTGGGGCCGAAGGAGTTCTTGGGTCAACCAGGGGGAAATTACGTGAGTCGACCTTTGAGAAAATTATCAGTGATTTTCAAGGTCATTGTAGTGTGGTTAGATAGTTTGGAGATCACACTATTTATGCAAAGGATTTTTTCTGGCGTGCGCGCACGTGTGTGTGTGTGTGTGTGTGTGTGTGTGTGTGTGTGTGTGTGTGGCGTGCTCCTGCTAGTGTGCATATGTGGAAACGAGAGAGTAACTCTGGGCGGTGGTCCTGCCTCCCTTCTTGTTTGGGGCCGGGTCCCTCATCTTCATTGTTCGCTGCTGCATTTGCCAGGCTAGCTGGTTCAGAGGCTTTCTAGAAAAACTCCTGATTCCACCTCCCATGTCACTCCAGGTACACTGGGATTTGCAGATGCCCAAACAGCGACCAACTTTTTCTTTTCTTTTTCTTTTTTTTCGAGGTAGGGTCTCACTCTAGCTCAGGCTGACCTGGAATTCACTATGGAGTCTCAGGGTGGCCTCGAACTCACGGCGATCCTCCTACCTCTGCCTCCCGAGTGCTGGGATTAAAGGCGTAGCCACTGCTCCCAGCCTTGTGACCAGCTTTTTGAGTGAGTTCTGGGGATCTGAATTCAATTATACTTGTGCACTGCGAACTTTATCCACTGAGAGTTTTTTTTTTTTAATATTCATTTATTTATTTAGAGAAGGAGAATGGGTGAACCAGGGCCTCCTGCCACTGCAAACAAACTCCAGACAAATGCACCAACTACCTTGTGTACCTGGCTTATGTGGGTACTGGGGAGTCAAACCCAGGCTGTCAGACTTTGCAATCCAGTCCCTTTAATTACTGAACCATCACTCCAGCCCCAAATGAGAAAAAAAAAAAAATTAATCTTTATTTTCACCTACCTAATGCATCTAAAATCAATTCTAGCTCACTAGTAATCATCAATGCCATCTTCTAACTTAACCACTGGGAATTACTTCTACTGAAAATTAGGGTTACCCCTTCATATCATTGCCTGATTGGTTTCAGATCTCCTGAACACCATATCCCTAACACTCAAAGTCCCTTATGTAAAATAGAGTTACATTTGTATTTAACCCACACATATCCTTCTTTGTACTTTAAAACATATGTAGTTTGTTGATAATGTATGACACAAATGCTATATTAACAGTTATGATTCTATATTTAGGGAATAATGATAAGGACAAAAAAAGGTCGTGTATGTTCCATACAGCTGCAGTTGTTTAGGTAGGGTCTCACTCTAGCTCAGGCTGACCTGGAATTCACTGTGTAGTCTCAGGGTGGCCTTGAACTCAAGCCAATCCTATTGCCTCTGTCTCCTGAGTGCTGGGACTAAAGGCATGAGCCTGGCTCTATTTTTATTTTATTTTCTTTATTGGCTTTTCAAGGTAGGGTCATACTCTAGCTCAGGCTGACCTGGAATTCACTATGGAGTCTCAGGGTGGCCTCGAACTCACGGCTATCCTACCTCTGCCTTTTGAGTGCTGGGATTAAAGGCGTGTGCCACCACGCCCGGCGCCGGACGCAATTGTTTGGAAAAGCGTTTTCAGTTCCTAGTTGGTTGAATCCACAGAGGTGGTGCTTGGCAGGGGGGGGGGGGCGGGGAGGACGCATGACACCTCCAATCCTTGCCGGAATTGCTCATGTCCACGGACACTGGCGTAGTCTGGTGAATGTTCTGTGGAGACACATGAACTGGACTTGGAATTTTTACAGAGCCTACATATCAAACTCCACAGATAATATGAAGCAAAATAAAATGCTTAATTAACTTCTGCAGCACCTTCATAATAGGGAACCAGGTCCGGTGCAGCAGACGTTACTTGTTTTGCTTGCTTGTTTTGCCAGATCGTTCCCATAGAGTCAGCTTCTTCTGCCCTCCACCCTTTGCCTTTGTATCACTTATAGCCCTTGAACTTGACTGTGGGAGTGTCATGTTCTTGTTGCTTTATGGGATTTGGAATTGTTGAGATTTATTTTTTTGCCAGTTCGCATGGCCATGTCTTTCCAGAGTCTGTGGTAGATAGCTTTTGATCTGTGAGCCCATCTTTGTTTTGGAGAAGACCAGCCCCGCCATTTGCATGGGAATTTACTGGCACTGGGCACTTTATTACACATTGTCATCATATCCTGAAGAGGAAGGACATCATTATCGTTGTGTACAGAGAGGAAACCTGACAGAGCTCAGCCCACTCTCTGAATCCAAGGCTTTTTCTCTTTGTTTATGCAATTATTCATAGGAAGACCAGTTTCAGCTATATCATAACCAAATGCTTACATAAGGGCCCTCTGTGGTAAAAGGCATCGTAACTTGTCTTAATTTCCGGTAGGCAGAAGAGAAGTGGAGGACGGAGGTGTGATCTGACATCTGTGGCTCGTTGTTGACGGTATTTCCAGAGCCTATGTCCGTTGACTTCAGAGCCGGCTTAGCCTCAGGCACAACTGTACTTGCTTAGAATGATGTTTTTAATGGAACTTGGTGACATTTTACTCTCTAATGTGGCTAAGTTGAACTAATATGAATATGTCATGATCAAACATCCAGATTTGAGGGGATCTGTTTGTTTCTGAGATACACACACACACACACAAATCAGTTTTCTTTTTCTCTGATGTAAACTCTCCTTACCCTACAAAAGCACGTGCATTCTTAGAAATCCCACTGGTTACAATGTCCTTATGTTCCTGGAGAAAGAGCGCACTCCATTGACACTGTCGTTGCAGCACAATTATCTGATCACAGTTGAGGATCTTAGCTTGCTAGAGCGATAAACTCTTTACTATTGGTCAGCTTTCTGCTATGACAAACCAGTCCCCTGAATAATGGCATCACCAGTCGGTAGGCAAGGTCGTAAAGGTGAGAGCACAAGCTGTGTGGTGACCTAAGTGCAGCGATACATTGCAGAGGCCAGGGAAAGCGTGAGTCAATTGCTCTGTGACAATAATAATTATTATAAGAATCTTCTAAAAAGATACTTTTATTTATTACTTACTTTAGGCAGAAGGTAAAGGAGAGAGAGAGAGTGGGGGGTGGGGAGAGAGAGAGAGAGAGAGAGAGAGAGAATGAGTGCATCAGGGCCTCTTGCCTAATGAACTCCAGATGCATGAGCCAGTTTGTGCATCTGGCTTCACATGGGTACCAAGGACTTAAACCTGGGGCATCGGGCTTTTCAAATAAGCGCCTTTAACCACTGAACCGTATCTCTAGCCCCAAGAGTAGTTTTTTTTTTTTTTTAAGCATAGATACTTAAGCTGACCATCTTCGAATTAGAAAAACATTTCTGAAATACATTTCAATTACAACCTGAGCTTCTTTTCTGTTCTGTAGTGACTATTATAACAATCAGAATGTCCTGCACCTTCCAAGAGGATCAAAGGGAAAGTTTTTTTTTTTTTAATTTTTTTTTTTTTTTTTTTTAAGAAAAGGACATGGTAATTTCATAGGCCTTCCTCCCTGGATTATAGCCTAAAAAATCCAAAGTACTGTAAATCGTGATATCCTCACTGCAAGTGACAGGTGTCTAAGTGTCTGTTTCATGAGGTTGGCATTTGATCTGAAGGGTTCTGTGACAAGTGCAGTCCTATCTTTTCACTTAATCAGATGGACCTGTCACTCCATCACACCGACACAAGATGCCATGAGACCTTTGTGCCCATAATTATGCCATTGATTTGGTTTAGTATCATAAATATACCCAGAGTTTCCAACTTCAACACGTTCCTGATGTGATCTGACAGAGAATGTATAACAGGAGGAAAATAACGTGCAGGAAGAATTATGTTCAGTGCACTGGGGCGACGGCTCAGCGGGAACTGGTGCTTGCCATACAAACCTAAGGGCCTGAAAAGACCCTACCTAGTTCAGTCCCCAGCACCCGTGACCAGCCTTCTCCAGGAAACAACAAACTGACCTGTACAAGTGCAGGAACACATGCATCTGCACACACACAGACACACACTCATATATGCACACCACAAACACATACACACACACATTTAAGTTCGTATCTATCCCCAGAACTCCATTTTAGTCATTGCTTTTCTAGTGTCTGTTTCAAAACTCATAGACAAGTAACTGCATTTGATTACTATTTTTATTTATTTATTTGAGAGTGGCAGAGAGAGGAAGAGGCAGATAGAGAGAGAGAATGGGCACGCCAGGGCTTCCAGCCTGTGCAAACGAACTCCAGATGCGTGCGCCCCCTTGTGCATCTGGCTAACGTTGGTCCTGGGGAATCAAGCCTCGAATCAGGGTCCTTAGGCTTCACAGGCAAGCGCTTAACCGCTAAGCCATCTCTGCAGCCCGAGTAACTGCATTTGAATACATGTGACTTCAATCACCTCTGTTTTTCCTGACTGGGGTTAGTTAACTGGCCACAGAAGAATAGTGGACTAGAAATGGACAAGTCATTAACCTATGATAAAAATCCAACCCCATGTTTAAAACGATGGCTTAATCGCTCCTGTATTTGTCTTTAGGAAAGTAAAAGTCATGTCCTTCCCCAACAATTCAAGATAGTTTGAGCCAGATTTCCTAGATATCTTCCACATGCATTAGTTTTGGAAGGCCCTGCAAGGATGTCATTCTTGAAAGTTTACACGTGCAGGTCCCACTCTCGGCCTGTAATCAAGGAGCTAAGAAGAAGTCGTGTTCTGTCCTGACTTTACTGTAACAACCTGCTCTGTGGTCGTCTGGAATGCATCTTCTCATATCTCATATCCTCTCATATTCACACAGATTTCTGGAGCTTACTAACTACTCAAGAATTTTAAACCATTTTCAGTTGCAGAATTGGGATTCAGCTGCATATTTGGTTCTGGGAAGCTCATACCATGAGTTCAGTTTGAATGAACACTGGAATCCGCTCCCCTTTCAGTTCTGGTGTGTGTGTATGTGTGTGTGAAGTGTTTCACTTATGTGTGGAATGTTTGCCATTCAAAATCACATGAGTTAATAGGGTGTCTTAGTTGTCATTATTTTTTACAGCAAGGACGGTGCCCTTCTTGAAGGGTGGTGTAAGATGTCTCTCTATCGTCTACTTCTCTCCCCAGTAATCTTTTTTTTTTTTAAATGTTTATTTGAAAGACAGAAAAAAGCAGAGAGGGGCTGCATGCCAGGACCTCCAGCCACTCCAGATGCATGAACCTCCTTGTGCATCTGGCTTACCTGGGTACTGGGGAACTGAACCTGGGTCCTTAAGCTTCCCAGGCAAGCGCCTTAACTGCTAAGCCATTAAAAATTTAATTTATTTATTTGGTACATGTGTTCGTGTATGTGTGTGTGTGTGTGTGTGTGTGTGTGTGTGTGTGTGTGTGTACCTGGGTACTGGGGAACTGAACCTGGGTCCTTAAGCTTCCCAGGCAAGCGCCTTAACTGCTAAGCCATTAAAAATTTAATTTATTTATTTGGTACATGTGTTCGTGTATGTGTGTGTGTGTGTGTGTGTGTGTGTGTGTACCTGGGTACTGGGGAACTGAACCTGGGTCCTTAAGCTTCCCAGGCAAGCGCCTTAACTGCTAAGCCATTAAAAATTTAATTTATTTATTTGGTACATGTGTTCGTGTATGTGTGTGTGTGTGTGTGTGTGTGTGTGTGTGTGTGTGTTGGCATGCATGTGCCATAGAACATGTGTGGAGATTAGAGTGCAGCTTTCAGGTTGATTTTGCTTTCTATTGTGTTTGAGGCAGTGGGTCTCTCTATTGTTCTTTGGTCCTTTCACAAGTTTCCAAGAAATCCTCCTCTCCCCTCCCCAGCCCTCCTCTCTTCCCCCTTCTTTCTCCTCTCCTCTCCTCTCCTCTCCTCTCCTCTCCTCTCCTCTCCTCTCCTCTCCTCTCCTCTCCTCTCCTCTCCTCTCCTCTCCTCTCCTCTCCTCTCCTCTCCTCTCCTCTCCTCTCCTCTCCTCTCCCTTCCCCTCCCCTCCCCTCCCCTCCCCTCCCCTCCCCTCCCCTCCCCTCCCCTCCCCTCCCCTCCCCTCCCCTCCCCGCCTCTTCTCTTCTTGGCAGGCTCACTTGGATTGCAGATGCCAGCAACAGCTTCTGGCTTACATGGAGCCCAGGGATCCAAATCTAGATACTGGAGTTGGGTGACATCCACTTTATCCACTACCCAGCCCCTCAGTACATATATTACTTTTGAAGCCATTATCTGATATTTAATTATCCCACCTGTAAATAGTTTATTACAAGGCTGAAGAGATGGCGCAGTGGTTAAGGCACTTCTCTGCAAAGCCTAAGGACCCATGTTCGACTCTCCAAATCCCACGGAAGACAGATGCACAAAGGGGAGGCAAGCTCAACGCTGCACATGCCCACTAGGTGGTGGAAGCGTCTGGAGTTCCATTTCTGTGGCTGAGGCCCTGGTGCACCAATTTTCTCTCTCTCTCTGTGTTTCATCAAAAAAAGAAAGTCACAGCATCTAAAGTGTGTAAGAGGACAGAGGACCCACTTGGACAGAGTGACTATTGAGACCTTCTCTATTTACATGTGATTAATATGCATATAATTAGTATTCATAAAATCATAGAGGTTAATGAACATGATGCATCCTCCAAACCTCAAACCATTAGAGATTTGAAAGAGGTGAACTTAGAATAATGAGTTTCTCACCCATGATGTGATGAAAATGATCAAACAAACAAAAAAGTTGAAAGTAGGGCTGGAGAGATGGCTTAGCGGTTAAGCGCTTGCCTGTGAAGCCTAAGGACCCCGGTTCGAGGCTCGGTTCCCCAGGTCCCACGTTAGCCAGATGCACAAGGGGGCGCACGCGTCTGGAGTTCGTTTGCAGAGGCTGGAAGCCCTGGTGCGCCCATTCTCTCTCTCTCCCTCTATCTGTCTTTCTCTCTGTGTCTGTCGCTCTCAAATTAAAAAAAAAAAAAAGTTGAAAGTACTGGACAGCCATCACCCAAGTATTACCAGTTTGGTTCTACATTTCATGTATATGTGTGTGCATATTTATATGTATGTGGGTGTCCGTGTGTGTGTGTGTGTGTGTGTGTGTAGGCCAGAGGACAATATCAGCTGTCTTCCTTAACTGCTCCTCAATTGTTTTCTTTTTTAAATTTACTTATTTACTTTTAATAACCTTTTTATTGACAACTTCCGTACTTATAAACAATATCCCATGATAATTCCCTCCCTCCCCCCACTTTTCCCTTTGAGACTCCACTCGCCATCATATCCCCTCCCCCTCTCAGTCAGTCTCTCTTTTATTTTGATGTCATCATCTGTTCCTCCTATTATGATGGTCTTATGTAGGTAGTGTGAGGCACTGTGAGGCCATGGATATCCAGGCCATTTTGTGTCTGGGGGAAGCATGTTGTAAGGAGTCCTGCCCTTCCTTTCGCCTTAGATTTTGATTAGCCCTCCCTCCACCTTTCCTGGTCATAGTCTCTTACTGAACCTGGAGCTCATCGATTGGTAGATTAGCTAGCCAGCAAGCCTCAGGGATCCTCCTGTCTCCACATCCCAGATGCTGGGATTACAGGCAAGGCCTCCATTGTCAGTTTTTAAGTCAGTTCTGGGGATTCGAACGCAGGTCCTCTTGCTTGCATAGCAAGCCCTGCATCAACTGAGCCATCTCCCCTGCCCCAGAATCTGTTTTACAACAGATTTATCCTTCTCTCTGTGTTGATTGTGTCCACTGCTTAATCTGTTTCCAAAATAAATTACAGACAGCAGCTTTCTTTACTCACAAGCAATTTATCAGGCATATAGTTAGCAAGAGTTCAACATTTGTTTATTTGGAATTCCTTCTTTTAAAAAACTTTTTATTTACTTATTTGCAAGGAGAGAGATAAATAGATGACAGACAGAGAAGGAGAATGCATGTGCCACCACGGCCTCCAACAGCTGTAAATGAACTCCGGATGTGTGCACCACGGTGCATTTGGCTTTTTGTGGGTGCTGGGGAATCAAACCCAGGTCACTGAGCTTTGTAGGCAAGTGTCTTAACCACTGAGCTATCTCTACAGCCAAAATGTGCTTCTATTTTTATTTATTTTGTTTTTCGAGGTAGGGTCTTGCTCTCGCCCAGAATGACCTGGAACACACTATGTACTCTCAGGTTGGCGTGTGCCACGATGCCCGGCTCAAGCGTATAGACATCTTAAAGACATTATACATGAAAGTAAACAGTAATTTGTTAGCCTGATGAGGCATGCTAAATGGTGTAGGAAATCCCAAAATGTGCTTTTGTGCTCAGACAAGTGACAACATTTACCTTGCAATTAGGACCTACCTTTTAAGTGGACTCGAGCCCTCTAGCTCCCTTGTCATCCTCTTATCTAATCCACAGATGCGAACATTCCTAGGGCCTCCTTTACCTTCTCATCTGTGATGTCAGAGGGCCACCCAACAAGTGTGATGCGGGGGGGGGGGGGGTCATGAATGAAACGCCCACAAGCCGAAGCAGATACCACAGAGTGCAGTGGGTTAGAGATTAGAAAGATCCCCCGTTTGGGGAGGTGACACTGAAGAAGATAAGACAGTACTTGACACTGATCTCAGTTTGGGGAGACAGCAGAGGGCATGGGAAGTTAGGGGGACTGGGAAGCACTTGTGCATTAGCTGCAAGCAAATGTTGCCTTGTGGCATGTCCTCTGAAGATCATGAGATCTGATTATCCTGTAAGAATCGAGAAAACTGGAATTTTAAAGTGGAAGATGGGTCTGTGCAATTTTGCAATGAATTAAAAATGTCTAACTCTGCGAAAGCCAGCAGCAACAAAGGAAAATATGGCCATGGCTGTCTCTGTCCAAGAGGCCCACCGTTTATAATCTGTGAGTGCTGAGGGGGGTAGAATATAGAGGCTCATCATCTTCAATTTAGAGAAAAACTAAGCTCCCCCCCTTTTTTTTTTGCATGAAATAAAGTAAGTTTTCTCAGATAAGGAAGGAATGTAAAAACAGAAAGACATTTGAGAACACAATTTACAACTTCGTAGCCAATGTCCTCAGCGTTTATTGCGTGTCATCAGAGCCAGAGCTGGGGGTTACCATGGCAAGCAGCCTGTGTTTGTGGGTCTCAAAGCACACCCGTGTCATGTATGTGGTATTTGCACAGAGGTCTTGCTGTGAATGTAGTACCCAATTGAAAACCCAGTAGATGGGCTGGAGAGATGGCTCAGCAGTTAAAGGCACTTGTTGGCAAAGCCTGATGGCCTGGGTTTGATTTCCCCAGTACCCACATAAAGCCAGATGCACAATGTGGCACATGCATCTGGAGTTTGCATTCAGTGGCAGGAGGCACTAATACACTCATTCTCTCTCTCTCTCTCTTTCTGCCTCTTTATCTCTGTCTCTCTCTTGCAAGTAAATAAATAAGTAAAACTCAGTAGAATGAAAGAGCTGTTGCTATGGCAATGCTAGAGAGCTTCCGATACACGTAGATGTCATGGGAGTTTCCAGATTAAAAAAATAGATGTTGGACCTTTGTAGATAGCATCTTGTTAAAGACTCCCTTATCCAAAAACAAAAGTTGAGTTTTGGTAAAGAAACTGTAACACTTGAAAACAACCCTGCCAGGCATAAGCCCAGCACTGGAGGCAGGAGGTTGAAACAAAATTAACTTTGTCAGTGGAGTTTTACAAAATCTAGACTTTGCTCTCCATTATTTACAATGCATAAAAGCGTTGTGTTGTTGACCATGAGCATTTCTTGACTTTAAATGTGTAGATACACCTCTAGATAATGCAGTATCTTTCTAGTCAGTGATAGTTGATGCTAGCTTTTGTCTATTTATCTAGGGGAAAAACAAAATAGTAACAAGAAAATGAGAGGTTTAAAAATTTTCATTTATATCCTTCTATTTTAAGTACATATATATATATATATATAAAAACTTCTCTTACAAGGAATAGTGAAGAAATCATTTTTTTTTTTTTTACCTGAAGTTTGGTGAATGCTTTTAGGGTCTCTGTGATTAGTAAGATTAAACACACGAGAGTAAGATAAATAAATACATTCTAGTTCCATGCTAGCAATTGAAGCAAATAATTGAAAAGAAACCATGAGCAATGAGATATTATGGTGGCATAAATGTTGGCGAGAATCAGAAATTGTGGGAACCTGAAAATGTGTAAAATCCCCACAAATTACCGCAGAAGCTAGTGAGCTTATTGTTCTAATTTTAGTGCCCAGCTTGGTTTCAATTACTATTTCAACTCAACATCCTTACTGTCAATCTACTAACAAGACTTTTAGAGAAAACTGACTTAGGGATTTTAATGGTGTGATATCATTATTTTCACCCCATAGAAGAATGAATGCAACGTCTAGACATAGATCCCATTTAAGACTTACTGGTGCATGAGTTGGTTTTTGTTATTTCTACAAGTGCCTACTGAAAACTTTTTTTTTTTAAATCTTCTTTTGGTTCAGATATATGTTCTCTGAGTACTTATGTGTTTGGTAAATGTTTCTTCACTAATTAGATTGTAGGGCTGGAGAGATGGCTTAGCCGTTAAGGTGTTTGCCTGAAAAGCCAAAGGACCCAGGTTCAACTCCCCAGGACCCACGTAAGCCAGATGCACAAGGGGTGCATGCATCTGGAGGTCGTTTGCAGTGGCTGGAGGCCCGGAGTGCCCATTCTCTGTCTGCCTCTTTCTCTCTCCCAAAGAAATAAACAAAAATAAAAAAGAATTATATTGTAAATCATCACTAAGTATATAATTGAATGTATTGAGTAATTGTGTTCAGAGATAGCTAGTTTTAGCCGACTACATACATGAATACTATTTAGAAAGAAGCAGGTTCTAGATTTTTATTTAAGAACATATTGAACGATAAAGTTACAGTAAAGTGGAATTAAGACCAGTTTTCAGTTCACAATCCAAATTTCCAGAATATGCTGCCTTTTCTTCCCCCTTTCCCTCCTCCTCCTTCTTTTTTTTTTTTTTTTTTCTGAGGTAGGGTCTCACTCTATCCCAGGCTGACCTGGAATTCACTATGGAGTCTCAGGGTGGCCTTGAACTCACAGTGATCCTCCTACCTCTGCCTCCCGAGTGCTGGGATTAAAGGCGTGCGCCACCATGCCCGGCTTCTCCCTCCTTTTCCTTCTCCCCTTCTTTCCTCCCTTCATTTGTAAAATTGGTCTAAGTAGCTTATATCTATCTGTCTGTCTATCTATCTGTCTATCTATCTATCTATCTATCTATCTATCTATCTATCTATCTATCTATCTATCTATCTATCTTGTAGTTTGAATGTAAACAACCCTCATAACCTCAACTGTTTGTTTTGCTTTTTAAAAAATATTTTTTATATATTTGAGAGAGAGAGAGAGAGAGAAGGAGAGAGAGGGAGAATGGATACACCAGGTCCTCCAGCCACTGTGAACGAACTCCAGATGCATGCTCCCCCTTGTGCATCTGACTTACATGGGTCCTGGAGACTTGAACCTGGATCCTTTGGCTTTGCAGGCAAATGTCTTAACCACTGAGCCATCTCTCCAGCCCTGTTTTGTTTTGTTTTGAGGTAGAGTTTCAGTCTAGCCCAGGCTGACCTGGAATTCACTATGGAGTCTCAGGGTGGCCTCGAACTCACGGTGATCCTCCTACCTCTGCCTCCCGAGTGCTGGGATTAAAGGCGTGCGCCACCATGCCCGGCTTCTCCCTCCTTTTCCTTCTCCCCTTCTTTCCTCCCTTCATTTGTAAAATTGGTCTAAGTAGCTTATATCTATCTGTCTGTCTATCTATCTATCTGTCTGTCTATCTATCTATCTATCTATCTATCTATCTATCTATCTATCTATCTATCTATCTTGTAGTTTGAATGTAAACAACCCTCATAACCTCAACTGTTTGTTTTGCTTTTTAAAAAATATTTTTTATATATTTGAGAGAGAGAGAGAGAGAGAGAGAAGGAAAGAGAGGGAGAATGGATACGCCAGGTCCTCCAGCCACTGTGAACGAACTCCAGATGCATGCTCCCCCTTGTGCATCTGACTTACATGGGTCCTGGAGACTTGAACCTGGATCCTTTGGCTTTGCAGGCAAATGTCTTAACCACTGAGCCATCTCTCCAGCCCTGTTTTGTTTTGTTTTGAGGTAGAGTTTCAGTCTAGCCCAGGCTGACCTGGACTTCACCATGTAGTCTCCAGGGTGGCCTCGAACTCACAGCGAGCCTCCTACTTCTCTCTCCCAAGTACTGGGATTAATGGTGTGCGCCACCACGCCCGGCTCCTCAACTATTTATGATTAAACCGCGTATTTGATCCCCAGCTGGTGAACTGTCAGAAGGTAGAGCCTTGCCGGAGGTGGTGTGCCACTGGGGATGGACCTTGGCATTTATTGTCCCAGCTTGGCAGTGCCAGCTGCCTTTCAGCTGCCAGGGCAACATGCGATGATTGGCCTCTGCCCTGCCCACCGTCACGCAGCTTCTCCTCAAGACTGAGAGGCGAAGCAAAACCTCTCCTCCGTCGTCTGCTTTGGGCTGGGTGTTTCGTCTTGCGGCTTATTAATTTGAAAGAAAGGAAATAAATGTGCAATATTTTAGTCCTTCAGTAGAAGCCTGAAGTCGTATAGGAAAACAGAGTTAGTGGCTAACTCTCTTTGAGCATTTTCTTTGTAAACCAGGCGTGGTGGCTCACGTGACTGAGGAAGGAGGATTATTACAAGTTTGAGTTTTCACTTAAATGGTAATATAGTACAGTTGCAGTTATTGAAGAGAAATAATTCATGTTCTATCCTTAGGTGGGCTATTACCTATGTATATGAAATTAGTGTCAAAATGATGAAAGAAATTTATCTTCTAAATCCGGCCACTGCCAATACCAAGATGATAATGAAATTAGCATTGATGGGCTGGAGAGATGGCTTAGTAGTTAAGGCACTTGCCTGCAAAGCTCAAGGACCTAGGTTAGATTCCCCAGGACCCATGTAAGCCAGATGCACAAGGTAGCACATGCATCTGAAGTTTGTTTGCCATGGCTGGAGCCCCTGGCATGCCCATTCTCTCTGCATCTGCCTCACTCTCTCAAATAAATAAATAAAAAAAAAATTTTTTTTTTTAAAGTATGAGGCCCTGACTTGGGTCTTCAGCACAGAGTGAGATGGGGGAAGGAAAGGAAAGAAGGGAGAAAGAAAAGAATGAAGGGAGAAAGGAAGGAAAGAAGGGAAGAAGGAAGGAAGGAGGGAGGGAGAAAGGAAGACAAGCTCCCAACTCATTTTGCAAGAACTCAGTGTAATTTGGGTAACAATTAAGTACCAAGGTTTTAGCTGCATTTGGCTTGTTGCTGGATGCTGGGGAGGGAGCAGCCTCAGTTGTGCAGTGGATGAAACGCTCAGCGCGGCGACTCTCCAGCGCTCCTCCTCCATCGCCAAACTCACTCTGAAATAAGCGGAACACGCAAGGGAGTGAGGAGAGATGGCGATTTCAGGCCATCTTAGCCCAGGCCCTTCTAGAGCATTAGGGCTGGCAACAGGATTATTTTGAATACAAGACTGGCAGAAGTTTAAAGTTTTCATTTCTTGGATAAAAAAATTCTTAGTTCCTGGTCTTCCTTTGGGATGTCACTGCACAGTCTGAAGGCTGGATTGTCACAGTTAAGTCATAACCCTACAGTGTGGCTGCGTGTGTCTGTCTGGAGACCATCTGCCCGCTTGTGTCTTAAGATGTACACATATTGCTCTTCTTCCAAGCTTACTTCCAGCCAAAGACCAGGAACGCAGCCCTTGGCTGGGCTATGAAATTTCATGGTTTATGACAAGAACTTCCTCAGGACTCTCTCATGCAGCATACGTTAGGTGAGCTTGATTGCTAATACTAAGTGCCAGCTACCAAGGCAAAAGTAAATAAAATGCCACTGAACCTTGTTATTAGATTAGTGCCAAAAAAAACTGCAGCGAGGTCTTGCGTTCTGATCCGTTTCTGTGTGGTACTTGGTACCACTGACTCTCGACTTGCTAAGCTGTCTGTAAGAATGAAGCTTATTCATTTCTGGACAATGGGCCAGTGACAGGCAGTGATGAGCTGAGTCCAGTGACTACTAAGCATGCGTTCTAGACAGGGCCTGGCAATTGATTTAATAGGCCAGCCTTTCTGGGATCAGACTTGACTTTGCAAGTTAGCTAGTAACATGATATTGGGCCTCCTTAGGCCTCAGTATTTTCATCTATGCAATGAAGATATTAATACTGAGCTTTCAGTATTTTAAATATTTATTTATTTATTTAAGACGGGGGCGGGGGTTGGAGAAGGGGTGCTCCAGGGCCTCCAGCCACTGCAAACGAACTCCAGATGCATGTGCCCCCTTGTGCATCTGGCTTACGTGGGTCCTGGAGAATAGAACCTGAACCTTTAGGCTTCGCAGGCAAGTGCCTTAACAACTAAGCCATCTCTCCACCCCGGCTTTCAGTATTTTAGAAGAATAAACATAATGCATGTAACTCCCCCAATACTGTCTTTCAAATTATACCGCCAGCAAAAATGGTATTTTACATGCTATTATTACTTTATCTTTTTAAAAGTGCTTTCTTTTTTTAAATGCTCTTTTTTTTTTTTTGGTTTTTCAAGGTAGGGTCTTAAACTAGTCCAGGCTGACCAGGAATTCAGTATGTGAGTCTCAGGGTGGCCTGAGCTTTAAATTCTCTTTTTAAAATTATTTTTATTTTTACTTCTTTATTTGACAGAGGGAGAGAGGTAGACAGAGAGAGAGAAAGAGAGAGAGAGAGCATTCCAGGGCCTCTAGCCCCTGCAAATGAAATCTAGATGCATGTGCCACCATGTACATCTGGCTTGTGTGGGATCTGGAGAATATAACCTGAGTTCTTAGGTTTTGCAGGCAAGTGCCCTAACCATTAAGCAATCTCTACAGCCCTGGTGTCATTTCTTTTACCAAACTTAAGACTTAAAGCATTTTAATAGCTACTTGCTTGTCTTAACAGAGGATTTAGGCATTCAGAGAAATTGTTTTGTCTTCATATAAAACACAGATATGTGTAAATACATAGTAGTCATTTATATATAAAGATAATATCTACTATAAGAAGAGAGGGTCTTCAAGGATTTTGTTTATTTTTTTCTAGAAATATAAATAATGATATGGACAAGACAATCTTTGGAAGCTCTAAAATGCCAACATAATTTCAAAGCCACTTGCTGGATATAATATTTCATCTTTTTAAAAAAATATTTTGTTTTTATTTATTTATTTGAGAGAGGGAAAGAGCGGGGAGAGCGAGAGAGCGAGAATGGGTGCATCAGGGCTTCCAGCCACTGCAAATGAGCTCCAGATGCATGTGCCACCTTGTGCATCTGGCTTGCATGGGCCCCGGGGAATCAAACCTGGGTCCTTTGGCTTTGCAGGCAAACGCCTTAACTGCTAAGCCATCCCTCCAGCCCAGTATTTCATCTTATAAACCCTGCAATTCTAGAGCCAGCAAACACGTTCGCTGTCATATTGACATGTTTCCTCGACACCATCTAGGTACTTTGTCTGCAACTTGATAGTCTTTACCCACTGTCTTGAGGACTTTGAGAAAATGAAGTTCATTGCTGATGAGAACATCTGCCCACCATGAAATGTTATAGCAAAATATTTTTCCCTTCAAGTGCAAGTCAAAAGACAAGGATGCACATTTACACCTTGTGTGTTTCTGCGCATGCCATGGGGCCATGTATGACGGCCGGGGGGCCACTTTGGGTGTTGGTCCTCATCTTCTACGTTGGTTAAGCCTGGGTCTCTCTATCAGCACTGGGTATGCTAGGCTGACTACCCTTGAGCTTCTGGGGAGTCTCCTGTTTCGACCTCGTGTCTTGACATAGGAACTCTGGGATTGCAGATGCTCGCATGGTGATGTCTGGCATAAGGATCTGAGCTCCGGGCTTCACTCTTGAGAAGCAAGTACTTTACCACCAAGACACCTCCCCATCCCCTAATATATGCCTTTTGTTTTGCTTTGTTTTTCAAGGTAGGGTTTCACTCCTAGTCCAGGCTGATCTGGAATTCACTATGTAGTCTCGGGGTGGTCTTGAACTCATGGCGGTCCTCCTACCTCTGCTTCCCAAGTGCTGGGATTAAAGGTATGCGCCACCATGTCCGACAATTTATGTCTTTTAATGACCACTTGTATGGAATTGCCCCCCTTTTACTGTTTCTGATTTGGGGACATGGTTCTGATGTTCTAAGAAAAAAAATTAATGATAGAGTCTTCACATATTAATGAAAGTCTTTCAGTTATGTGAACATACCATGCCTTTAAAACCATGCTGAACAAAACCCTTCTGTCCCTTTAAAATGAGAACTCTCTTAGAAATAATTTGAACTATGAACACTACAGTAAGTACTATGCCCTTATCATACCAAACAACCCAAGCTAAAATAACATTGACATTCATGCTGAGACAATCTGTACCAACTTAGGGTTAAAGTCTGATCATAACCACAAGAAGCTGCTTTAAGAATTGGCTAATATTCCAAAGTCAATGTTTGTACATTCTTAATTAATAATGACTGTGATACGTGTACTTAACCTGGGCTAGCATTTTATATGGTGTGTTTGAAAATGTAGTTTTAACATGCATGGGTTTTTAATTGGCAGAATTTAAAAAGCACTAGTTAATTAAAATCTTTTAATATGCTTAAATTTTAATTGATTTAATTAATATCTTTTCATTGATTATATATGTGTAAAGTTCAGGAAAAAAACTGAAACATCACATAGACCTCAAGGAATAAATATATTTGCAGATACCTCCACACAATATAGAATCTTTGAGGTTTCTGTTCATTAACTCTGTGGTTGCTTTTCTTCAGTTGTGTTTTTCAGGTTTTCCAAAGCACTTATCATTCAAGTTGAATAAACCAGTTCTACAGTCTACTTCCTCAGTGTACTTCCCAAGATGACCACTGCCCCGGAAATCCATTCAGACCTGGACATCCATCTATATGTGAAAACAGTATGTAAGTACTTAAAGAAGTTTTTATGTTTTTATCTGCAAGTGGAGAGAGGAAATGGGTGTTCCAGGACCTCCTGCCAGTACAAATGCACTCCAGATGCATGTGCCACTTTGCGCGTCTGGCTTTATGTGGGTACTGGGGATATGAACGTGGACTGCCAGGCTCCACAAGCAAGCACATTTAATTGCTGAACCACCTTCCAGCCCTACACTATGTAAGTACTAAAAAAAAAAAAAAACAAAAAAACAAACAAAAAAAACCATTATAGGGCTGGAGAAATGGCTTAGCAGTTAAGGCTGACCTGGAATTCACTATGTAGTGAAAAATAGAATTTTTGCTTACAGGGGAAATAATTTATGTGACAACCGAGGATGACATAACTTTTATCTGCATTTAAACTTTTTTCTATGTACAAGAAGACAAATTATGTTGGTAATATTCTGGAATGCCTTACTACTTAAGAATATGAGAAAAGCTGTCAAAAATTGTTTCAAGACATTTCAGCTGCAGAACGGGGTGGTATTTAACAGGGATCATCTCTGTGGCCCCAGAGCAGCATGTGTAGTGAAGGCAGCTCAGCTGGCATTTTGCTTCCATCACGGCTGGCATCGTTCCGGCTGGGTTGCTGCTCTCCTTATGGAAAAATACAGCCAACGGAAGTGGTTTTACTTTTGCAGGTAGGAAAGCAATACTTTGATGATGCCTGAATCTAGTCGACTAACTTTTTTCTTCTTGCTCATTTAGAGTTTTCTTGAAATACAGCCACGAAGGGAGGCTAGCACTTGGCAAGAAACCCACTGGCTCACTTGGTTATGGAGATGGTGTATTTGCTGCTGAAAATGTGTCCAGTTTTTTGACAACGGCTAACTCGCCATGGGGTCCAGCAGCCTCGGGAAAGCGGCTACGCTGGATGAGCTGCTGAGCACTTGTGTCGAGATGTTTGGTACGAGCCTTTCACACTCTTGTAGGTCTTGGTCCCCAGCCTCCCTCCGTTCAGACGCAGGTGGTCAGGGGACAGAGCTCAGTGTCCGGCTCTTCGTTCTTCCGCATCCCGCCCCAGGCTTTCCCTCCAGCATCACTAGCCTCTGAACTTATGTCTCTTCACTGCCCACAGCCCACTGTCCAGCCAGGGTGTCTACTGATTAATTAGGAAACATGGCTGGCAACTCTCCCCACTTCTGTGACACCATCATACAGCTTTTACTGAAATCCTGCAGGAATAAATTGCCATGTCAGCCATTCATAATATCATTCCAATAACTTACTGAAGGTGTTTGTTATTTCTCCTGCCCTCCTGCTTCCCAGCCTGGGTCCTTTCAGTGTGTAGCGTGTGCTTCTGTGATGGCCGCCTGGCCCTTAGATTCACACGGCTGCGCATCACACAATCTGCTCTGTCTTTTATTCACACACATAGTGCATCTCTTCCTGAAATGTGGCCTTTACAGCTATATGGTTTTGTTGTGGTTGTTGCTTATTTATCTAGAATTAAGAACTGGAGGCCCACAACAGTGCCGTGTTTAATTGATTACAGCTGTAGGAATCAAGGTTAGGCTAGGACAGGTAAAATACAAGACAATCAACGTGTTTAGAGTGTATCTTACATCATGACTGGCACATACTCATACTGAAGTGTTAAATCATTGTTTACTTTAAATTAGTGTGGGCCTCCTGAGTTTATATTTGCTAAGTGTGTGCGTTACAAACACAAGGAAGGGTGATAGCCATCCACCTTGATTGTAAGGAAATACCAGCAGAAGCAGGAGGTAAAAGATAAGTGGACTTATGGAGCTGGAGATATGGCTAAGGAGTTTGCCTGCAAAGCCAAAGGACCCAGGTTTGATTCCCCGGGACCCACGTTAGCACAAGGGGGCGCATGTGTCTGGAGTTCAATTGCAGTGGCTGGAGGCCCTGGTGCACCCATCCTGTCTCTCTATCTCCCTCACTCCCTCTTTCTCTGTCAAAAAAAAAAAAAATTTAAAAATTGATAATTGAATTTATGATAAGTTTTTGGCACTGTATTTTCGATAGTGATCTTCAAAGAGAAGGCTAACCCTGTTATGTCTTCACCCTTATTTTAACAGATGACAATGGAGAACTGAATAATAGTTATTTGCCAAGAATAGTCCTACTGATGCACCGGTGGTATTTATCATCCACTGAACTTGCAGAAAAACTTCTCTGCATATATCCTTTCAACTAGCATCTTTTTATCATTATAAATCTAGTTCTATATTTAGGTAGTATCTATCCAAAGTCAGTAAATTAAGATGAACAAACAGCCGCCAGTCAGTTATCTAGCTGTTTTGAGAATATACAAATGTCTACACAAAACTACTGGATAATGGACCAAATAGTTGACTACTCACTGGATGTTTTGGCTCTGCTTGAAAATAATCATTAAGATGTTAAAAGGAGACCGGAGCTGTAAGCCAGGGGTATCCAACTTGACTTGATTATTTTGACTGTTAGAGCAATGGAAGAATATTTAGCATTGAGCCGCTGCTTAATATTTTCCTCCTGTGATGACCAAACAGAGAACACAGTGGAGACATATGTCAGCCAAAATAACGTACTCTCTTTCAGGCATGAAAATTGACTTGGTTTTGGTACCCGACACATTGAACACTCTAGAAAGTTTAATTTGTTGGTTGGTGCTAATTTTTAGTTTTTTTCTTTTAATGACATAGCAACAACAAATCTACACAGGGATGGAAAGAAGTCCACATAGTTGGAAATCCCATCCTGTAATGAGAGCTTTCGGTAGCAGTCTCCCCCTTTTGTACATAATACAGTCTTGAAAAGTGAGTGAAACACCTTCCAAAGCTTAGGGTCCATTGAGGAAGAGGTAGAAGAAAGAATGTAAGAGCCAAAGGAAGGGTAGGACTCCTTACAACATGCTCCTCCAGACACAAAATGTCCTGGATATCCATGACCTCGCAGTGCCTGACACTACCTACACAAGACCATCATAATAGGAGGAAAAGATGATGACGTCAAAATAAAATAGAGACTGAGATGGGGAGGGGATATGATGGAGAGTGGAGTTTCAAAGGGGAAAGTGAGGGGAGGGAGGGTTTTATCATGGGATTTTTTTTTATAATCATGGAAGTTGTTAATAAAAAAATTTTGAAAAGAAAAAAAATGAGTGAAAGTAAATGATAATGCAAATTGTGTCATGTTTATAAGAAGAATTTATTCTGAAATTGAGGTTTATTATACAGTTTCTATTGTTGCTTCCTATACCTCCGCCTTTTCTTTTCCTTTTCTTTCTTTCTTTCTTTCTTTCTTTCTTTCTTTCTTTCTTTCTTTCTTTCTTTCTTTCTTTCTCTCTTTCTCTCTCTCTCTTTCTTTCTTTCTTTCTTTCTTTCTTTTTTTGAGGTAGGATCTTTCTATAGCCCAGGCTAACCTGGAATTCACTATGTAGTCTCAGGGTACCTCTGCCTTCTTCTATCCAATCCCTTTATGAGTAAGAACCTTACAGGGAAGGGGAGCCTGGAAGGAGAGGGCTCACCTGGTGTAGTCAACTTCACATTGCTAGGATGACCCTCCACACCACACACAGTGTATGAGAGAAAGGGGTTTATTTCAAGCTCACAGGTCCAGGGGGATGTTCCACCAATGGTGTAAGAAGCTGCTTCCATACATCTGAGCAGAGAGACACAGCCAAACAGTGGGCAGAACCCAAAAGCAGCAGTCACAAATAGGCAGGAGGTGGCAAAGGCCCCTCCAGATCTCAGACTGCTCTGCATACCTTTGGGCTAGAAATCAGATCCACCCTCAAACTACACCTTAGGGCTGGACCCCAAGATCCACCCCCAACCCAGTGACACATCCTTCAGTTAGGTGGCGGGAGATCTAAATTACAGGCTTTTATAAAGCACCTGAGTCTATGGGGGACATACATTTTAGCTACATATACTTGGAGATAAGTTTGTAACTATACTTGGTAACTATGGCTTGGCAATTACTAAAGAAAGTATAACTAATTTTATAAGTGATTTGTCCTTCAGACCAAAAAATACATCCCAGAGCATTAACAAATCAAGTTTGAGTACTTCATTTGGAAGTGGTCAAATTTCATTTCTTTCCCATTTGGATATCTATCTGTAGGCTGAGTTCTCTTGTCCACAATGATTTGAACCAGAATGTACATTATATCACGGACTGTTTTAAGTTTTAGAATGTTTGTACATGCATAGTGATCTCTAATAAGGATGGTACTCAAATATAACAATGAAATTTATTTATATTTTGTATGTACCATATGTGTGTTTCCTGGAGATAATTCTAGACAGTATTTTAAATAGATTTGCATCTTCACTGTACCATTACATTACATTAGATATGGAATCTCTTCCTTGCAGTACTCCAAAAGTTTCAGAATTTGGGGCCTTTTGGATTTGAAATGTTTGAATTAGAGGTGCTCAACCTATAACCCCAGAGTTTCCAGTAATAGCCGTCAAGTTAGGAATTCATATAAATTTTTGAAATAGCTGTAGATGTGCACAAAAGGAAGCCGGCACAGGACTTTTCCTTTAACCAGCCCACGTATCGAAATGCCAGTGGAGAAAATTGCAATGAGTTTCGACTAAAGATCTGTTACTTCATGAGGTAAATAAACACACTTACAAATTCAATTTCTTGTCATTGATCATTCTGAAAATGCAGGTAATTTCTTTTTCTCCAAGTAGAGAGTAGTAGAGATTTCCTTCTCACTGACTATTAAAATTGGTCCTCCTCTGCTCCTGGTATGTGGGAATGGGGTGTAATTTATCTTATGGGGTATAGATCAAGAACTACAAGACTATAATTCAGGAATAAAACCATCTCATAAAGAGGAAGAATGCATTTTTTTCTGTTCCCTCACCCCATACATTCCCACGGACTTGCTATGGATTTGGGGAGAATTACCTCTCAGCTGTGGTTCCATAGAGTCTTGAAGATGGTCAGAGTTGATGGACACTGGCCCTAGATCAAAGGACAGAGGGACACTTAGTGTGATGGTTGGGTAGGAGATATGGCTCCTGGGAGGTTTGAATCTGTATTTGGTGTTAAATATAGTTTGTAAAATTGTTCAGTAGTTTTCATAAAGTTCTGACTGGGAAGATTCCAGGTGTCAAAAGTAATTTTTGGGCTGGAGAGATGGCTTAGCTGTTAAGGCACTTGCCTGCAAAGTCTAAGGACCCAAGTTTGATTCTCCAGGACCCACATAGGCCAGATGCACAAGGTGGTGCATGCGTCTGGAGTTCATTTGCAGTGGCTAGAGGCCCTGGTGTACCCATTCTCTCTCTCTCTCCCTCTTTTTCTCTGTCTCTCAAATAAATAAAATGTTTCAAAAGCAACTTTCTGCCTTTCAGGTACTGGATCTTGAAGTTTCCTGCAGAGTTTAATTTGGATCTTGGTTTGATTCGTATGACGGAGGAATTCCGGGAGGTAGCTAGTCAGCTGGGGTATGACGGGCACATCAGCCTCATGGACATATCCAGCGTGTAAGAGCTGCTCCACTCTTTCCTACCTGGTGGGCCCATTGCTTTTGGGAGGGAGTGGTGATGTTCCCACGTGACCTGCATCTATCGTCTTCTGGAAGTGAGGTTGCTTCTCTGGAGACAGTTGTTTTTTTTTTTTTTTTTTGGTTTTTTTGAGGTAGGATCTCACTATAGCCCAGGCTGACCTGGAATTCACTGTGGAGTCTCAGGGTGGCCTCGAACTCACAGCAATCCTCCTACCTCTGCCTCCCGAGTGCTGGGATTAAAGGTGCGTGCCACCACGTCTGGCTCTGGAGATAGTTTTGCAGCAATTGAACACGGTTGTGTTGACCCAACCAGACTCTCCAAGCCACTGTTTATCTCTAGAGGGGAATGGTACCTTTCTCATGCGCTTGTTATAAGCATCTAAAAAGCGCATAAAAGAGCACGGGAAAGCATTTGGCACATTTCCTGGCACTTCACTTCCCGAATCCCAGGCTAGTTAATGTCTTCTGTGGTCTGGCTACTGAGATCAGTAACATGGGCATCTCCTGGGAGCTCATCTTATACAGCTTAGCTCCCTTGGCACAGAGAAAACCCTCTGATAACCTTAGCTGTGACTGTCTACCTTGCAAATATTTACCATATACATATACATATACATATACATATACATATATATATATATATATTTTTTTTTTTTTTTGAGATACCATATCTTAGGATGGCCCTGCAACTCACTATGTAGCACAGACCGTCCTTGAACCTGTGGTGATCCTCCTCCCTCAGGCTCCGGAGTACGAGTGCTGGGGTTACAAGTGTGTGCCAACCATATATCCTCTTACGTCTTAGGCTTTCTCTTTACCTGGAATTCCTCTTCAGGAATGACGAGTAGGAAATGGCTGCGAGAGTCATCAAGTTACAACCCAGGTTCATTTCCTAATAGACCAGGGTCTCCAGCAGGGAGATCTATGCCCCTGTTTTTGTAACAAGTTTTCCAGATAATACATATTATGGTAAGGTGTGAGAACAGTGATTATGGTAGCTTCCAAGTGCCTTACGTCACCATCCACGTGCTTGTAAACTCCTAACTTTGTATACCTAGTCGTGAACTCTCCTTTTTGACCCACACCTTGCTTGGTGACAAGGAAAACCAAGGGAGAGAGAAAGAGAGACTGTGGATGGCTCATAGCAAACCTGCTGGGTCTGGAAGAAGTCTGCAAGCCTGTGTTCTGCTGGCAGTGGGTCAGTGGCTGTCCTCTTCGTGGAGGGCAGGCCTTGTATTTTACACAAGCTCTTGACAGTAGCCACGAGGTGCAGAGTCAGGAGGTTAAGAGCTTCCACACCGCACACTGACCGGGCTCACCGTTCCTTCGCAGTCCTTCCTATGACTGGATGAGAAGAGTCACACAGAGGAAAAGAGTGTCCAAGAAAGGAAAGGCCTGCCTGCTGTTTGACCATCTGGAGCCCATCGAATTGGCCGAGCACCTCACTTTTCTGGAGCATAAGTCTTTTAGAAGGATCTCAGTAAGGAACTTGACATTTAGTCTTCCAACAATAACAACCCCCCCCCCCCCCCCCCCCGCCCCAGGCCACCCTTCCCCAGAACTGCTGCCTTTTCCTTCTGCGGAGCAGCCTGTGGCGCTGCGCGTTGCTGGAAAAGTGCCCTGACCTCGCAGGGACAGTCCCATTTAACCACCCATTAATATTATCTCGTCTCTATTTTATAGCTCAAGAGCTATGTTTCTGTTGCTATTTTTAATGTCTCCATTCATAGGATTGAAGTGTGATTTAAAAAAAAAATACTTAGCGGAGATTTAACCGTTCAATGTTTACTCAGTTCTGGTGACATCTCTCAAGTGAAACGTTTCTCTGGCCTCTTTATCTGTGGGAGAAATGTTTTTAATTTAGTTTGGGATATGTAGAAATGCCTTACTATGAATATTGGTTGAGAATGAAGAATCATGAGCTTTGAGGAGCTAGTTAACATCAGTGTGTCTTTCCCAGAAATGGACATTCTGAGATACTCTTTTCCTTCCAGCTTGTCTTATAAACCTTCTTCCTTCCCTACATCTCTTCTCTTCTGCATTGGTTCACAGCCAGCCAGAGGCTCTGCATTGTCTCTGTGGGAGTCACTCCTTTCCCAAGGTGCCTTAAGGGAATTACATCTCTGATGACAAATAAGATAATTTTGATTAAATGCATGGGATACTCTTCTCTTCCCTTATCTTCTTTTACTTTTTCAATCTTTTTTTTTTTTTTTTTGTGGTATCAAGGAGTGAACCCAGGGCCTCCTCACACATGCTGGGCAAGTGCTGTACCGCTGAACCACACCCACAGCCCAGGAGCAGGAATTAAAGCAGATTCTTTCATTAAGTAAGCGTGCTTAGAGAGAACCTTCATGATTTCTCACAGGCAGGCCAAAGGAGGCCATGTCCTGCACTTTATATAAGACACAAGGCTCAGACATATTTGATGACATCTACCTTACTTTCTGAGATATGCCTGTATTTTGTTTTGTTTTGTTTTTTTTTTTGGTTTTTTGAGGTAGGGTCTCACTCTGGTCCAGGCTGACCTGGAATTAACTCTGTCATCTCAGGGTGGCCTGGAACTCATGGCAATCCTCCTACCTCTGCCTCCCGAGTGCTGGGATTAAAGGCGTGCGCCACCATGCCTGGCTAGATATGCCTGTATTGATAAAAAGGCTACTTTACTTGAACTGGCATTTTCTTTCTTATCTCTCTCTCTCTTTTTTATTTTTTTTGAGGCAGAGTCTCACTCTAGCCCAGGCTGACCTGGAATTCACTGTGTACTCTCAGGGTGGCCTCGAACTCACGGTGACCCTCCTGCCTCTGCCTCCTGAGTGCTGGGATTAAAGGTGTGTGCCACCACACCTGGCTCTTATCTCATCTTAAAAATATATTTTATTTTTATTTATTTTATTTTTATTTATTTATTTGACAGAAAAGGAGGAGAGAGAGAGAGAGAGGGGGGGGGAGAGAGAGAATGGACGTGCCAGGGCCTCCAGCCACTGCAAACAAACTACAGATGCATGTACCCCTTGTACATCACCTTGTGCATCTGGCTAGCGTGAGATCTGGGGAGTTGAACTGGTCCTTAGGCTTTGCAGGCAAGCACCTTGGCCACTAAGCCATCTCTCCAGCCCCTCTTGTCTCATTTTTCCCTCTTGAGTTGACACTAGAAAATGATTCTAGTTTGAAGTTGTTATATTTCTGCTCAATTTTTGTTCTTTAATGCATGCCACTGAATCTTCAAACTTGCTCAATCTTGAATTTCTTTCTGTGGAGATACTGAACCTTTCTATCTTGGATTATCCTCTGTCAAATGCAACAAAGTAACCTGTTAAAGGCACAGATACACCAAAATTATAGGAAGCCATTATACATTCAAAATAAAGAAGTCACTATGCTGTTAGGAAAGATCTCTCACCTCTTAACATTCCATGCTTTTTAAAAAATATATATATATTATGTATTTATTTTTAAACAGAAAGATAGAGAGAATGGGTGCAGCAGGGCCTCCAGCCACTGCAAACAAACTCCAGATGCATGCACCACTTTTTGCATCTGGCTTTATGTGGGTACTGGGGAATCAAACCTGGGTTGTGAGGCCTTGCGGGTAAATGCCTTAACCACTGAGCCACCTCTCCGACCCCCATGTTTTGATTTTGAAAAGAAAACAAAACTCCGTCGTAATTCAGAATCTCTGGCCTTTTACCAGTTTACTGATTACCACAGCTACGTCATCCACGGCTGCCTGGAGAATAACCCGACCCTGGAGAGATCCATTGCTCTGTTCAACGGGATCTCTAAGTGGGTCCAGCTGATGGTGCTGAGCAAGCCGACGCCCCCGCAAAGAGCCGAGGTCATCACAAAGTTCATCAACGTTGCGCAGGTACCTCTGCTCCGGAGACCCTGGCTCTTGGCTTCTGGATTTTCATTTGGTCTGTTGAGAAAAGTCATTGAGGAGATTTGGTGTTGACAGTTATAATAAGAGCAACTGAGCCACTCATGAACAATCAGGATTGTTTTCAAAAGCAGCACGTAGAATATTGGATGTGGTTGTTTCCCGTAAAACGATTGATCGATTTTTCTAAGGGATTCAATTTTGTGCTTCATTTTAAACCAGTGTTATTTTTCCTAGGTTTTTGTTATTAGAAGTATGCATGCATTCACCAGTAATTCAGAATTAAAAAAAAATCCTCACAAGGGACTTGTGTTAACATTTTGATTGCAGAAACTCCTTCAGCTCAAAAATTTTAATACCTTGATGGCCGTGGTGGGAGGTCTTAGCCATAGCTCCATTTCACGCCTCAAAGAGACGCATTCTCACCTTTCTTCAGAAGTTACAAAGGTATGGTGATTTTTTAAAAAATTATTTATTTATTTGACAGAGAGGGAGTAGAAAAGAGGGAGTGAAGGAGGTGGGAGAGAATGGACAAGCTAGGGCCTCCAGCCACTGCAAATAAACTCCAGATGCATGCGCTATGCGTCACCTTGTGCATCTTGCTTATGTGGGTCCTGGGGAATTGAACCTGGGTCCTTAAGCTTTGCTGGCAAGTGCCTTAACCACTAAGCCATTTCTCCCACCCATACAGTGAATATTTTTTAAATATTTCATTTTCATTTATTTGACAGAGAAAGAGAATGAGAGTGAGAGAATGGGCGCGCCAAGGCCTCCAGCCTCTGCAAACTCCAGATGCGTGCGCCCCCTTGTGCATCTGGCTAACGTGGGTCCTGGGGAATCGAAATGAGGGCCTTTGGCTTTGCAAGCAAACGCCTTAACCGCTAAGCCATCCCTCCAGCCCCTACAGTGAATTTTGCTACTGATTCCAAGTAACTCTTTATCAATGCCTTAAATGTACTATGTTCTCAGTAAGTCTGGAGTTTGATTGCAGTAGCCGAGGCCCTGGCACACCAATTCTCTCTCTCTCTCTTGCTCTCTCTCTCTCTCTCTCTCTCTTGCTTTCTCTAAAAAAATAAAGAAGAAAAGGAAAAAAAAAGCAGTTGGCATGTATGTGTGCATTCGTGTGAATGTGGGTGTACACACGCCACAAGGCACATGTGGAGCTCAGAGGATGACCTTGGGTGCTGGTCCTGTCCACCTTGTTCTGAGACAGCGTTGTCCATTCTTCTCCATTGTGTATGCCAGGCTAGTTAGCCCACGAGCTGCCCAGGGATCTTCTGACCCCAGTGATTACAGGTGTTCACGACCACATCTGGCTTTACCTGGGCTCTGGGGATCCAGATGTGGTCCTCACACTTGCCCAGCAAGCAGTTTGTTCAAGTCCATCTTTCGAGTTAGTGCAGAGTTTAAAAACCACAACTTGGTGTGACTTTTCCTACATCCTGCTGTCTGTCCCCAATTAACCTTCAAGTGCTGTCAGAATGTAACTTTCTCGGAATAACTGGGACATTTTATTGTGTTTCAGACTTGAATTTGTGGATTTGTAATGTTTTCAGGAATCACAAAATACTAAGTATACAGGGTGCCATCTAATAGCCCAGTATTCCTAGCAGGCAGAGGGGCAAGCTATTTCTGTGTTCAAGCAGAAACAGACCGCCCAGCTCAGTGCATTTCTCTTTTCTTTATCTACTTAATATTTTCCTGTATCAACATTCTTTTAGCAGCTGAAGAACTTCCTACACACATAGTGTAGGACCTGGGAGTCGAACAGAAGAGAAGGATGTTGGAAAATTCCACTCAGGGGTTGGAGAGCTGGCTCAGAGGTGGAAAGTGCTTGCTTGTCAAGCCTGATGGCCTGGGTTTGATTCTCCAGTACCCATGTAAAGCCAGATGCATGCACAAAACCAGGCGTGGTGCATGTGTCTGGAGTTCATTTGCAGTGGCAGGAGGTCCTAGCACGCCCTTTCTCTCTCTCTCTCTGCTGCTGCTGCTTCCTTCTTTCCTTCTTTCTTTTCTTCCTTCCTTCCTTTCTCTCTCTCCCTTCCTTCTTTCCTTTCTTTCTCTCTCTCCCTTTCTTCTTTCCTTCCTTCCTTTTCTTTCGTTCTGTCTCTCAAGTAAAATAAATAATAGCTTAAAAAAAAAGAAAATTCTGCTTTCCCATCTGTTCCTAGGACTGGAATGAAATGACTGAGCTGGTCTCCTCCAGTGGCAATTACTGCAATTACCGCAAGGCCTTTGCCGACTGTGATGGCTTCAAAATCCCCATCCTTGGCGTACACTTGAAAGACTTGATAGCGGTCCATGTCATCTTCCCAGACTGGATGGAAGAGAACAAAGTGAACATTGTGAAGATGCACCAGCTCTCCGTTACCCTGAGCGAGCTGGTCTCTCTGCAGAATGCCTCCCACCACTTGGAACCCAACATGGATCTGATCAACCTGCTCACGGTGAGTCTTGTGGGGGCCAAGTGTGCACCTCACTTTCCAGGGGACATGGAAAGTTGCATGCCAGCAACTCACTTTGGAGGAAAACTGATTTGGAGGTCAGGACATGAGAAGAGAAGAAATCTCAAAGCATGAGAAAAAAAGGAGTCCTATACTCATAATCAGTACAACGTTGGGATAAATAAATTTCCCCTTTCTTATTTTTAAGATTTTCTTTTCTTTTTTGTTTATTTTTTATTTATTTATTTGAGAGAAACAGAGAGAGAAAGAGGCAGACAGAGGGAGAGAGAGAATGGGCACGTCAGGGCCTCCAGCTGCTGCAGATGAACTCCAGACACGTGCACCCCTTTGTGCATCAGGCTAACATAGATCCTGGGGAATCCAGCCTTGAACCGGGGTCCTTAGGCTTCACATGCAAGCACTTAACCGCTAAACCATCTCTCCAGCCCAAGATTTTATTTTTATTTATTCATTCATTAGAGACAGAGAGAGGATGGGAGAGAAGAGTGAGAATGGGCACACCAGGGCCTCTAGCCACTGCAAATGAACTCCAGATGCATGTGCCACCATGTGCATCTGGCTTACATGGGACCTGGAGAATCGAACCTGGGTCCCTAGGCTTCACAGGCATGTGCCTTAGCCGCTAAGCCATCTCTCCAGCCCTAAACTCCTCTTTCTTCACAGGGGTCCAGCATCTGCCCATATAGCACCACTCCTTGAGGTCTTAGAGAGGCCCCTGCAGAGCCTCCCAGTTCCCTGGAGCCTGCTCGCCTGTCTGGGTGTGCTCTGTTCAAGCCCTCTGCTGCCCTTTATCCTCACCACACCTTTTCAGTTCAAACCTGGGGTGGGGAGCAGAAGGACCTCCTGTGTGATCTCATGCCCCATCCCCTCCTTCCCAGACCACCAGTGTCTCTCAGTTTCCAGCCGAGCCTTAGAGGCCATTCAGGACGATACTCTGAGCATCATTCCGACCTGGGTAGTTCTCCCCCCTTCCCAAATGACCCCATCTTTATTTTATTCCTTTTCTTTGGTGGTGTGTGCATGTGTGTGCATGCCCTGACACAACAGCCCATTCACTCACCTGCAGTAATCCGCGAGCCCACCTGCAATGGCCATAGAAGGACATTGGGCGCCCTCTCCATCTCTCTCTCTCTCTTTTTGGTTTTATGAGGTAGGGTCTCGCTCTATCCCAGGCTGACCTGGAATTCACTCTGTTGTCTCAGGGTGGCCTCGAACTCATGGCGATCCTCCTACTGGGATTAAAGGCGTACGCCACCACGCCTGCTTCCCTCCCCATCACTCACCCACCCGATTTCTTCTTGAAACAGAGTTTCTTGCTGATTCTGGACTTTGCTTTTCATGAGCCCAGTGATTCCCCTGTCTCTGCTCCCCATAAGATTGGGGTTACAGGCGTGTGTGTGGACATGCCCAGGAGTGTAAGTGGATTATGAAGATTTAAACCTGGGTGGTCCAAAGCCCCCTCATTGCCTTCATGCTTGTGCAGGCATTGCTGCAGCCACCCCGTTCCCTTTTTGGGGGGACAGGATCTTGTGATCCTCCTGCCTCAGCCTCAGTTTCTTAAGTACTGGGATTGCAGTAAGTACCACCATGCCCAACTTTAAAAGTCTCTATTTTTTAAAAAATTATTTGAGGGAAAGAGAGAGAGAGAGAGAATGGGCACGCTAGGGCCCTCAGCAACTGCAAACAAACTCCACATGTGTGTGCCCCCTCGTGCGACGTTGCACACTTGCGTCACTGTGCATCTGCCTACGTTGGACATCTGGAGATTCGAACATGAGTTCTTAGGCTTCGCAGGCAAGCGCCTTAACCGCTAAGCCATCTCTCCAGCCTTAAAGGGTCCAGTTTTCTAGAGCGCTGTTGTTCCCTCCAGAGCAGTCGTGACCCTGCTAGGATCATGTGTCACCATTGTGCATCACGCTTTCCCTCGCCGTGGTGGGGATCGCTCTGCGGCAGAAGGTTTGGTTTGCATGCTGCGTGGACCCCCAAGCGCAGCGACCTTCCTAATGCCCAGCGCATCTAGGAGCTCAGCTTGTGAAGTGGATGCAGTGCTTAGGAGCCATGGGAGTCAGACAAGAGAAGTGCGTTCGCCCTCATATTTTGGGGCATTGGTGACATGTTTGTTGAGCTGATCTGCTGGTCCTTGAACTTTCAGACCCAGCAGGTATATAAAAGAAAAAAAAAAAAATTCTCCAGGGGTCTTCTTTGGTTGGAGGAAGAAGCGTAAGCAAATTCTCTGGAAAAACTTCCCCATTTGGGTTTGAAACAGTGAACAGAGCTCCCTCTGAGACTTGGCCCAGGAGCTGAACGGGGATCGTCTTCTTTTTGGGGCTGTGGACCATGAAAGCATTATCTATCTCCTCCAAGCTCTGATAGCCCCAAATCTCCTAAGACTGCTGCGCTGGAATCGGAGGCTGGTTCCCAGATTTGATTGCTCTTCCTAGATCTAGCATGCAGTTGTTTGCGAGAACCCCTGCTGTGTGCCCCCCCCCTCCAATGCCAGCTGTCGCAGTACAGAGCAGAAATGAGCAGCGCCCCAGAAACACAGACCTCCTGGGGCTGAGGGGCAAAGAGTAAACACACAGAAATTCCCTGCTGCAGGGAGAAAAGCCAACTCGCAATAATTCTAGCACCTGGCTCATCAGCCATTTGCCATGTAAATCTGTTTCTATGAATAAGTGACCAGAGTCACACCCTCAGTCAGACGACAAAACCACAGGCCCAGGTGATGTCTGAGGAGTTGTCGCGAGATGGGCCCTCAGCCTCAAGTGTCCGCGTCCGGGCTGTGCTCTAGACTTTAAGCAGGTGCCTACGTTGGGACAGTGTTTTATGCACACGAAGAACAATCGCAGAGAAGGGAAATCGAGCTTGGGTTGTGCCACATCAAGCAGGGTCTCTCGGAGAAAGCGCCTAGCATCACGCAGCACCCTGGGGTGTGATCCTGAAACCGGCAAGAACCAAACCCAACCCGAATGCACTGGGCATTGTGTAGGAGTGATATTTAGAGAAATTTAGAGGACTTTTGAATGAAATGTCAGTGGTCCAAACAGAAAGCCTGAATTCTAAAAATAATAGGTAAAAATATTTCCTTTGGGGCTGGAGAGATGGCTTAGCGGTTAAGCGCTTGCCTGTGAAGCCTAAGGACCCCGGTTCGAGGCTCGGTTCCCCAGGTCCCACGTTAGCCAGATGCACAAGGGGGCGCACACGTCTGGAGTTCGTCTGCAGTGGCTGGAAGCCCTGGCGCGCCCGTTCTCTCTCTCTCTCTCTCTCTCTGTGTGTGTCTCTTTCTCTCTCTGTCACGCTCAAATAAATAAATAAATATTTCCTTTTATTTCCAAAAAAAAGAGAAAAGAAAATGCCAGAATGCCCCTTCTCTTCTCTTAGAGACATTGAGGCAACTTGGAAGCCAGCAAAATACCCTACGTGTTGGTACAGTATTGCATAGCCTGGCATGATGGCAGAATCCTGGACGGGAAGGGCTCGTCCCACGCCTGCTTCTGCACCAACTCTTTCTGACCTGGGCTTTTTCACGACGCTTTTGTGGTCCTTTGTAAGGTCTCTCCCAGCCCTAACGTACTAGCATTCTAGATACATGGAATGATGGGGCCATGAAAACAAAGATCTACTTCTGTGGTCCTGGCCCAGTGGCTCCCCAGGACATCTTGGTCCTGCAAGGGAGTCAAGTCCTAAGACGTCAAGCCAGGTTCTATCCCATGCCTTTCTCCTCTCCCCACAGCCAAGGGCAGAGTTCAGCACGGGGGAACACACGCTCTTTCTGAGGTCTGCGGGGTTAGTGCTCTTGATAGGAGCACAAAGGAACTTCTGCTATGTTTTGAATCACAGGCGTGTTTGGAAAAGAACCAGACAGTCCTGTAAACCGACGCTTCTGTTTCAGGATATACGAAAGAGTCTAATTCTCATAGTATTTTTAGCTCCATCAGTTACTTTTACCGTTCTGAGTGCATGCAAATAATTGGAAAGCCCCTGTGTTTTCACAGCCTTGTTTCAAAAAGAAAAAAAAAAAAAAAAGAGTTGAAAAGTGACTAGTGGAGGGAGTTTGATGTCCAAGTGTTTTACAATAAACATTAAAGCCCCTGGAGACCCTCACATGAGACTCACTATACAGACAATGTGCTGGAGGGATTGGCTGGTGGATACAACGACCCAAGACGGTGGTTCAGGACAGCTGTAGGAATGGACCAGAGGCAAAAAATGTATTAGACAAAAGCAGATATTCTCTCTCTCTCTCTTTTTTTAATAGTTAGGTACTTTTGAACAAATCATGTGATGCTCATATTCCCCTCGGGTTATCCTCCTACATGCCCTCTCACCAAGTCCAGTTCTACTGAGGGCCCTCCTTGGTGGTGGTGTTGGTATTTGAGGGGTCATGAATGCACCTTCCTGGGGTAATGAATGCATCAATCAGTTTCCCAAGGTGGGGACACGGTGCCTCAGGAGACTCTTTCCCACCCTGTGGCTCTAACAATCTTTCTGTCCCTTCTTCCACAATGTTCTAAGTCTCCTTTAGTGTTGAGCTTTCTGCATCTTCTGATTTTCCACTTTGATGAGGTTTTGTTTTTTTTTGTGTGTGAGTTTTTTTAATTAATTAATTTATTTATTTGAGAGTGACAGACACAGAGAGAAAGACAGATAGAGGGAGAGAGAGAGAGAATGGGAGCGCCAGGGCTTCCAGCCTCTGCAGACGAACTCCAGACGTTTGCACCCCCCTTGTGCATCTGGCTAACGTGGGACCTGGGGAAACGAGCCTCGAACTGGGGTCCTCAGGCTTCACAGGCGAGCGCTTAACCGCTAAGCCATCTCTCCAGCCCTGTTTTTGTGAGTTTTGACTATGTATCACTGTCTCCCTGGAGCAGGTTGTCAGGTTAGTAGTGAGAGCAGCACTCACGTTTAAATCGCTACTTCCTCTGTGATGTTTTCTGGTGCCTGTCATGTGATAGAGATGTCTTGTCTAGTGCTAGGCAGTCGGCTATCTTTTCTTGTCCTATTGATGCCCCTCGATCCTCCCGGTTTTCACTGCTGTTTGTGCTTGAATGCCCAGTGCTAATCATTGCCTGTGGAATCTGTCTAGGACTCTCCTGAGGGCTGTGTCCAGGCCTTGGACTTGGAGCTGAGCTCTGTTCTTGGGTCTCTCCTGGAGTCTAGAACTGGGTGGCCGTTGCTTTCTGCATCTACCCTTCTTCATTTTCGTTGTTCTTTTTAATTCGTGATTTTGCAAGGCCAGTGTGTGTGGAAGAATCCCTTCCCAGGGATCTGCTGTAGCTAGCTAGGGCGGGGCCAGGCCGGGCAGGGGGAAATCACGTTCTGAGCAAGGCCCTGTGAGTAGGAGCAGTTCCCGGTGGCCGCGGGCTGGAGCAAAATCCTTGCGGAATGTGTGAGGTTGCCGGAAGCTCTTGCTCTTTCCTGCTTCTGTGTCAGGTTCTCCCGAGGTTAATAATGCCTCACGCACCTTCACTTCCCTTTTTGGTAGAAGACCACGTTGTGTGTTATCCTGTTTTCTTTCTCTCCCGATTGGTCGCTTTGGTATGGCTCCTAATCTGCCACCTTAGCTGGAAAAGGAAAGGCGAGTATTCTTGAACCTCTATGTGTAAGCTGGCTGTGACAGTTAAAAGGTGTGTAAGAAACACGTGGATTATTCTTTGGGCGAGTCCTCATGGCCTCAAGGAGAGAGAACTGTGGCTGGTGGAACGGAGAGGGCAGGGGTGGCCTCGAGGGCAGCTTTCCATTCATGGATAAGAACCACCACGGGGCACGTGGTTGTCGCATTGTCTAGAAGCCAAACCCGCGTCTGCGATCTTCCAAGCAAAGCCAGTCGGGTGCACATTAGCTGTTTTAATCTTCACCAAGCTCCTGGAAGGGAACTATTATTGCTGATCCCCACACTACAGGTCATTGCCTGCCTGGACAGTGCTGTGAATGACCTCTGGCACACATTGGATGAATGATAAGTATTTTTCAAATGAATTTTATGATGTCAACTTCCTTTTTAGAAATGAGACACAACTAAAATATCCCTGAAAAAACATCCATTGCCTCTAATTTTCTCTTGGTTCCTTCTTTTCCTTCTTCCTCATTCCATACTCATGAACAATAAACCTCCATTTTAATTTAATTTTTATTTATTTATTTATTTTTGGTTTTTCGAGGTAGGGTCTCACTCTGATCCAATTAACTATCTAGTCTCAGGGTGGCCTCGAACTCAAGGCGATCCTCCATCTGTGCCTCCCAAGTGCTGGGATTAAAGGCATGTGCCACCACGCCCAGGTTATTTTATTTTTTAATTTTTTATAATTAACAACTTCCATGATTGTAAACAATATCCCATGGTAATTCCCTCCCTTCCCCACTTTCCCCTTTGAAACTCCACTCTCCATCATATTTCCTCCCCATCTCAATCAGTCTCTCTTTTATTTTGATGTCATGATCTTTTCTTCCTATTATGATGGTCGTGTGTAGGTAGTATCAGGCACTGTGAGGTCATGGATATCCAGGCCATTTTGTGTCTGGAGGAGCACATTGTAAGGAGTCCTACCCTTCCTTTGGCTCTTACATTCTTTAAGCCACCTCTTCTGCAATGGACCCTGAGCCTAGAAAGATGTGATAGAGATATTGCAGTGCTGAGCATTCCTCTGTCACTTCTTCCCAGCACCATGATGCTTTCTGAATCATCCTAAGGCTATTGCCATCTGAAAAGAGAAAGTTGCCTAACGCGAAAGTGAGAGTAGCATTAACATATGGGTATGGACATTGAGAGAAGTGCACACTGGGCAGTTTGAATAAACCTTTATTTTTAGTGAAAAAAGAAGGTACAGAAACTTTGTCAAGGCTGAGAAAGGGGAGCCAGCACGTGGTGGTAATCTTCATTGCAGATGGTGTGGTGTGATCCCCAGCCTTGAAGGGCATGCGAGTGCATTGTCCAGGCTCCCTGGACATGACTTCCGTCGCGGGCGAGTGTGAGCATGCGTTTCAAAGCAGGTCCCACGGCCTCCAGTCAGGGTCTAAGCCATCGTTGTCCTTGTCCGCCTGGTCCTCCTTTCCCTCTTTCTCTAATCCCTCCCACTTCACAGAGAGCTCCTGGACTCTTGCTGGTCATGTCTGTGGACCGTCATCAGTAACAGAGTAATAACATGTGAATATGTGAAGCACGTTACGCGCACTCTTTCATTTTATCCTGATCAAAAATCGAGCTCACTGGAGACGTTTATGATTATTCACGTTTTACGGAGGCAGAAACTGCCAACTCTCAGATAACTTATTCACGATCCTAGAGTTCACCAGCGGTGAGGTGAGGGTTGAGTTAGGCAGCCTCTGCCCTTCTGGGTTTACTGTGCTGCCTCATGGAATGTTTCTGGTTGCGTCTAGAGTGTGTGTCGTGTGCTTTGAGGTGAGCACAGCTTTCTTCGCTGTTCATTTGAGTTGTGGTTATCGAAATGAACTGCCAGTCCCTTGCAGGCAGGAAACAATTTTATAACCCTCCTCATCACCAGAACTTGGACATGTGTTCTAACATAATAGGTAATGAACTAACCCCTTCTTAATTTAATAAAACCTGCAAGGTGGCATTTCTTGCACACACAGATCTTGTTCCAGTGTGTTTGTTGAGCTTTGGGCCTTTAACTATCTGGAAGTCCTCATCTCTCGCCAATGACTGAGCACATCAGAACTGCCCAATGACTGCGGCTTGAGGAATCATGTTCCTGGGTCTGATGGGCTGCAATGCCTCACCAGGATGAACCCCCCCCCACTTCTCCAAGCCATATCTTCATTGTTTTGTATTCATTTAAACAGAAAACACCCGATGTAGAAAGCAGTTCTCTGGCTGGAGAGATGGCTTAGCGGTTAAGGCATTGGCCTGCAAAGCCACAGGATCCCAGTTCGATTCTCCATGACTCACGCAAGCCAGATGCACAAGGTGGGGGGCGCATATGTCTGAGGTTCGTTTTCAGTGGCTGGAGGCCCCACATGCCATTCTCTCTCTCTCTCTCTACCTCTTTCTCTCTCTCAAATAAATAAATAAATAAATAAAATTTAAAATATATATCTCCACTGTACATAAAGAAACACAACTCAACCTAATTATGCATTCTTTCTTATTTTGTTGTAGCTCTCTCTGGACCTCTACCACACAGAAGACGACATTTACAAACTGTCATTGGTTCTGGAGCCCAGAAACTCTAAATCGGTGAAGTATTGTCTTTCTTCCATGCTCAGCTCTACCGTTTGTCATTTGCTGTAACCTACCGTCACAACAGTGGTTTGTGTTGTAACTATTGGCGAATTTGGGGCTGGGATGATGGTTCAGTTAGTAAAATGCTTGCCTACAAGCTAGAAAATGGTTTCCAGACAGGAGTTTATTACTGGAAGCTTTAATGTGCTCACAGTTGGTGCTGGCTGAGCTAACCAAAATAGTTAGGTTTTCATCTTTTTATGCTCATAGTGTTTCCAGTTCTTTTTGTCTCTGGTGCTTTCTTATGGTATCCCATGTTGAAAGAAATATTTACGAGGTCCACCTATGGGATAGTTACATACAAACAATAAATGTTTGTGTCTTACAGAAATTTTGTACCAACTTGAAAAGAAATTCATTGAAAGATAACTAACATTTTCATTTCATTCTTTTTAATTTTTTTACAACTTCCATAATTATAGACAATAAACCATGGTAATTCCCTCTCCCCTCATTTCCCCTTTGCAACTCTATTCTCTATTACATGCTTCATTCTTTTGTTTGTTTGTTTGTTTGTTTGAGGTGGGGTCTCACTGTAGTCCAGGCTGACCTGGAACTCACTGTGTAGTCCCAGGGTGACCTCGAATTCACGGCAATCCACCTACGTCTGCCTCCCAAATGCTGGGATTAAAGGCGTGCGCCGCCATGCCCGGCTCTACTTCATTCTTTTTTAATGTTTATTTTGATTTTCCTTATGAGAGAGAGAGAGACAAGGAGAGAGTGGGCTCACCAGGGCCTCTCGCCACTACAGATGAACTCCAGGCAGGTGCACTACCTTGTGCCTTTGACTCATGTGGGTCTTGGGGAATCAAATCTGGCTCCTTTGGCTTTGCAGGCAAACACCTTGATGGCTAAGCCATCTGCCCAGCTCTTAATTTCATTCTCGTATTACCAGCTTTTCTTAATGTTGTGAGCAAATACCTAACAAGAAGCAATTTAAGGAAGAGAAGCTTTCTTTAGGCTCACAGTGGGAGGGGGTACCGTTCCTCATGGTGGGGTAGCATGGATGTAGGAATTTGAGGTAGCTGGTCACAGTCAGGAAACAGGGCCAGAAGAATGCTGGCGCTCAGCTCCCGTCTTTTCACTCGGTCTGGGATCCCAGCCCATGGACTGGTGCTGTGCAGAGCTAAGGTATGTGGTGGCTTCGCTCAGACAGCTCTCGTGAGTTCATAGTTTTGTATACTTGATGGTCAGCTGGTGGCAGTGTGGAAGGGGAACCTCGCTGGAGAAGGTGTCTTGCTGGGGTGGACCTTGAGGCTCAGCAGCCCCTGGCTGGCCAGCGTTAGTCTGGCTCACTCTCCTGCTGCTGTCTTCCACCTGCCGTGCCAGAGGTGACGTCCAGCCTCTGCTTGTGTCACGATGTCCCTTGCCATCATGAAGCTCCCCCTCAGATATATATATATCCTTGTCTCCCATCAGCTGCTTTTGGGTTGGGTGCTGTCTCCCAACAATGAGGAGACTCCAACGAAGTGGGTCTTCCCAACTCAATTAACCTAACCTAGAAGCACTCTTAGACACATACCCAGAGACTTGTGGAGGTGATGATACATCTTTTTTTTTAAGGTTTTTATTTATTTATTTTTATTGTTTTTTGGTTTTTCAAGGTAGGGTCTCACTCTCACCCAGGTTGACCTGGAATTCACTATGGAGTCTCAGGGTGGCCTTGAACTCACAGTGACCCTCCTACCTCTGCCTCTTGAGTGCTGGGATTAAAGGTGTGTGCCACCACACCCAGCTTACTTATTTATTTTTTAAAATAGTTTTTTGCTCATCTTTATTTATTTATTTGAGAGTGACAGAGAGAGAGAGGGAGAGAGGGAGAGAGAATGGGCACGCCAGGGCCTCCAGCCACTGCAAACTATCTCCAGACGCGTGCGCCCCCTTGTGCATCTGGCTAACCTGGGTCCTGGGGAATTGAGCCTTGAACCAGGGTCTTTAGGCTTCACAGGCAAGTGCTTAACTGCTAAGGCATCTCTCCTCCAGCCCATGATGATACATCTTAGTAAAGTTGACAATCAATATTAACCATCACAATTCTTCTTCTTCTTCTTTTTCAAGGTAGGGTCTTACTCTAGTCCAGGCTGTCCTGGAATTCACTATGTATTCTCAGGGTGGCCTTAAACTCATGGCGATCCTCCTACCTCTGCCCGAGTGCTGGGATTAAACGTGTGTGCCACCGTGCCTGGCCATAATTTTTTTTTTGGCAGAAGGATTCACATGTATTGGTTCGAATACAGTACCTAACATTTGCTAAACATGCATTTCACACTAATTGATCACATTTCCACAGATAGTCAACTCATAGAACAAGGTCCACCTCTTGCCAGCAGGCAAGTGTGGGGGGCAGCAGAGGGCCTGAGCGGGCGGCAGAGCCTGCCAGCTATCATTTGGTCATGCAGGGCTGGTGGAGCCAGGCTGGCAGGCAGCCCTTGCTGCTTAACTCACCACAATTACTTACTAGTGGATGTGTGTGCCCGTCGGACCATTCATAGTTTCTGAAATCATAGAATTAGATTAGGTGATACTAACACTTCTTCCTTGTTCTACATTGATTTTTTTTCTTCACAAAAATATATCATTATTGAAATGCAATGTGATCTAACATGTTAGGTATGGACTACTTCAAAATGTAACTCAGTCTTCGAACTTATGATCCTATTGGCTCTGGCTGTGAATGCTAAGATTATAGGTGTGCACCACCACACCTGGCTAAAAGAACACTTTGGATAGTGTTCAGGAAATCCTGCATTCTATTTGGTAAATGGGCGAAAAGTGATGTACTATCTACCAGTCCATCCAGTCCATTCAGATATCCTACCTACGGTCTCTAAATATAAACCTCACTAAATCAATCTTAAACATATGTAATTCTTCAAAGGTTTTCATATAATGTAAGATATGTCAAGCCAGGTGTGGTAACACTCCTCTGTCATCCCGGTACTCTGGAGGCAGAGGCAAGAGGATCAAGAGTTCATGGACAGCTTGGCATACGTAGTGAGTTTGAAGACAACCTGAGCTATGTAGCAAGACCTTGTCTCAAAAACAACATAACATCTAATTTTTAATACTTCGCACTAGCATTTCAATACTTTGTAGTAAAATCTGCATACACAGGTTCATGTATTAAATGGAGACCAATGTATGGGCCCGGTTCATAGGCTGCGGCCTGTCCCTTGCCGAGTTGCTCAACCACTTCTGGCTATTCTGTAAATTAAGAGGTCTGTCTGCTCTTCGTGGGTACACCTGCTTTCTCCACTGGGTTTTCTGCGTTTCTAGGGGTGTGTGTGTGTTATGTGTGTGTGTGTGTTATGTATATGTGTGTCTGAGTGTGTTATGTGTATGTGTTTGAGTATGTGTTGTGTGTGCATGTGTGGGTGTGTGTGAGTGTGAATTTGTGTGTGTACCTGCACCATAGCACACGTGTGGAGCTCAGAGGAGGGCCTTTCATGTCAGTGCTCACCTTCTGCCTTGTTTGAGGCAGGGTCTCGTGTTCAGAGCTGTGTTCGTTGACCAGGCTCGCTGGCGCATGGGCTTCTTGGGGAGATCCATCTCTGTAGCACTCTGGGATTACAGAGTTTTGTGCCACTGCATCTTGTTTTTACATGGGGTTCTGGGGACCTAAACTCAGCTCCTTGCTCAGCAGGCATTTTATCCGCTGAGCCATTTCCATAGCCCCCAAACAAAACTTTTCATTTTATTTTATTTTGGGGGGTTTCAAGGTAGGGTCTCACTCTGGTCCAGGCTGACCTGGAATTCACTGTGTAGTCTCAGGGTGGCCTCGAACTCATGGCGATCCTCCTACCCCTGCCTCCTGAGTGCTGGGATGAAAGATGTGCGCCACCACACCCGGCCCCCAAATATAATTTTAGTTACAGATTAGATTCTATTAACAAAAGATGCTTGTTTTTTGAAACATTTGCAGCCAGGTGTGGTGGTGTACCCACGTTTATAATCTCATACTACAAGGGCAGTGGTAGGAGACTCACCGTAAGCTCGAGGCCGGTCTGGTCTACACAGCAAATTCCAGACCAACCTGGGTTACATAGCGAGACCTTGCCTCAAGTAAATCAGATAAATCTGGATTTGAGTGCTACATGAACTTGAGCTTTCATTGCTGTTATTCATACACTAAATTGTCTTTCTAGGTGTTCCTGACCCTACTGGCTCAAGGTTCAGTTAAAGAGAAATAAATATATATATATATATGTTTTATTTCAGCAGCCTACCTCACCCACAACACCCACCAAGCCCGTGGTGCCCATGGAATGGACTTCAGGGGTGATGCTCAAGCCAGACCCCACAGTCATCAACAAGCACATCAGGAAGCTGGTTGAGGTAAGAAGTTGAGCTCTAGAAGGCCTGTTTACCTTTCCTGAATATGCTGACATCAGATCGACTCCCCAAAACAGTTCTCCGACAAGTAGGAACAATCTGACCTGTGCTTGTTCTACCGCGTGCGCCCCCTTGTGCATCTGGCTAATGTGGGTCCTGGGGAGTTGAGCCTCGAACCAAGGTCCTCAGGCTTCACAGGCAAGCATTTAACTGCTAAGCCATCTCTCCAGCCACCACCCCCTTTATTTTGTCTTTTGTGGTACCGTTTCACTCTAGTTCAGGCTGACCTGGAATTCACTATGAAGTCTTGAACTCATGGTGATCCTCCTACCTCTGCCTCCCGAGTTCTGGGATTAAAGGCGTGCACCACCACTCCGGTGGCATTACCCATTGTTTGAGCTTGTTTAAATTCCTAAACTTCCTCAAACCACTTGGACTGTAATATGACTAGATAGGCTTTGAGTTCAGCTGCCACCTACTAGGTTCTAGGTTCCTTCATGGGAAGGGAGATGCACCATCATCGCTCTCACAGAATCATAAACTCTGTTCGTTCAGTAAATACTTGTCTGTCCTTTGCAGTCTGTGTTTAGAAACTACGATCATGACCATGACGGGCACATCTCCCAGGAGGACTTTGAGAGTATAGCGGCCAATTTCCCCTTCCTGGATTCCTTCTGTGTACTGGACAAAGATCAGTAAGTTCTAGTTTTGTTCTTCTTATTATTATTTGGTTTTTCGAGGTAGGGTCTCACTCTAGCTCAGGCTAACCTGGAATTCACTATGTAGTCTCAGGGTGGCCTTGAACTCATGCGATTCTCCCACTTCTGTCTCCTGGGTGCTGGAATTAAAGGTGTGCGCCACCATGCCCGGCTTCTTAAAAAAATATTTTTAAATTTATTTGAGATAGGGAGAGACAGAGAGAGAGAGGGAGATCACTCCAGGGCCTCTAGCCACTGCAAACAAGCTCCAGACTGCATGCGCCCCCTTGTGCATCTGGCTTACGTGGGTCCTGGGGAATTGAACCTGGGTCCTTTGGCTTTGCAGTCCGGCGCCTTGACTGCTAAGGCATCTCTCCAGCCCCAGTTATGTCTAGTTTGAAAGATGTCCGTGGCATCAGTGGTACTGAGGGCAGCCTTAAAGCTCATTGCAAGAGTGAAAATGTTTCTGAGATTACTTAATTTTCATGAAAGCGGGCAGTAGCTGCCAAGAGCCAAAAAGCACTCACTCTTTCTTTGACTGATTAAAGGTTGTCTTGACATACAAACAAAAATGATGCTGTTCTTAGGCTTCAGGGCATTCTTGGAAAATTGACTAGCTTTAAAGACTAACACTCAGCTGGGGGTGGAGGTACACGCCCCAGAATTTCAGCACTTGAGGAGCCCTTGGCAGGAAGACTGGCCGTTCAAGATCATCCTGGCTACACATTGAGTTTAGGCCAGCCTGGATCACATGAGAACCTGTCTCAAAAAACTATAAATAAGTAAATAGTGCTCGCTTCGGCAGCACATATACTAAAATTGGAACAATACAGAGAAGATTAGCATGGCCCCTGCACAGGGATGACACGCAAATTCGTGAAGCGTTCCATATTTTTTACATGTTGGGTCATGATTTGCAGAGACATTTATCATACTAATAACTGGGGGCTAACTCCACAATGCACAACCCATTTTCATTAACAAGGAGGGTCTAATGGGAGGGGTAGATCACAGATGAGCCTAAATAATGGTAACAAACTGCCTGTATTCACTGAAATGAAAACTAATAAATTAAATTTAAAAAAAATAAGTAAATAAAGCTAAACCTGAACTCAAAATAATTAATAATAATAACAACATTTAAAATAATTGCTGAGAAAGCCTGGCATTAATAATTTGATTAAATTTTTTGAGGCAAAGTCTTACCTTGTAGTTCAGACTAGCCTCAAACTTGTGAAGTAGCTCAGAGTGGTCTTGAACTTATGGCCTCTTAACCTCTGTGATCTCAGGCTGATTACTTTCTAACTGTGTGAGGTTGGCTCCCAAGTTAAAAATCGTCTATAACAAAATACAGGATTCTCCTCTAATATTTTTGTTAGTATGAAAAAAAATTTTAAAGATAAAGTTAGTAAGCCATTCAATGCACCTTGAAATGTAAATATAAACACTTAAAATTCTTAACATCATCTTCATTATATACCCCAAATAAAGAAAACTTTAAATGAAATTATTAGAAAAAACTTTGTTGGCAAGGTAAATTTTAAGTTATTGCTAACTGCCCATTTCATCCCTCAGCATGTTACTAGCAGTGACACGTAAATAGGTCATGAATCTAAAATTGCTTTCCAGCCGGGCGTGGTGGCGCACGCCTTTAATCCCAGCACTCGGGAGGCAGAGGTAGGAGGATCGCCATGAGTTCGAGGCCACTCTGAGATTACATAGTGAATTCCAGGCCAGCCTGGGCTAGAGTGAGACCCTACTTTGAAAAACAACAAAATAAGTAAAAATAAAAATAAGTAAATAAAATAAAGTAAAATAAAATTGCTTTCCAGTGTTTTATTTTCTTTGCTGGTTTTTGTTCTATAAAGCATTTCTCTTTCTCTCCCTCCCTCTCTATCTCAATGTATATGATCTCCACACACATATTCATCTAATTTATCAAAGACGCTTCCTACAGCCCATAGTAGCATCTCAAAGCTGTAGTTTTTCCACAAAAGCATCTTTGGGAAGAGTTATTTTAGGTGATACTTAACTTTGTATCTGCCACCCATGGAAGATACCCATGGACGAGAAAGTCCAAAGTTCAGGCTGTTTGGAAGGTTTCAGTGACCAAATCAGATGCCTTCATTCATCAGATAGTCTCTTCAACTCTTGGATCTTGATGTATGACATATCACATCTCATACATCATATTTGATGGCTGGTAGTCACCTGACCACCCGTTAGATTGAAGAAGGGCTGGAAAATTTAGCTCCTGGCTCAGCGGCTACATTTTAGCAATATATCTGTCAGTTCAAAGGTGGGCTGAGAGCTAGGCAGCAATCGATGCTCCTCCTCTATTAAGTTATGGAAGAGCCTATACCCAGTTATCTTCGCAGGCCAGAAAGTGGTGCCCTAGGGGTTGTGTGACCCAGTGATTCTCTATCTTCCCCTCTAATCACCCTGCCTATACATCTTCCTCCATGAACGTACCACCAACAAGAAACCAAGCTCCTTGTTTGTGTCTGTGATTAATGCACATGTTTTCAGATATCACAGGATACATTTTCTTGGGATGGGCAAAATGCAAGATGTTTCCCTTTTATAAATTTTAAGCATGATTCAAGCTATTTTGCAGGTGAGATGAAGAAAGCATCTTGAATCTGGGGGAAATTGTGGCGCTGTTAATGGCAGCAGGGAAGGCTGTGGTAAGGGGTGCAGGGAAGAATAACAGGGGTTGGGGCTTGGGGACCTTGACTTCGAGAGTCGGTGGGTCATGCAAGTTGTTGAAGATAAGGTACAAACTTCACGAGAACAGTAGGGGCTGGAAATGCAGACTTCCGCTCGGTGGTACGGGCTGGAATCTGGAGTGTGCCTGAAGTGCTCCTATCTAGTAAAAGTCTGTGGGGAGCTGAGCTCAGAGCCTGACTTTCCTCCCACACATAGATGCTGAAAGCGATCAGGGGAGGGGCAGAACAGCCAGAGAAGGGGAGCAGGGGAGGAGTAAGAAAACCGGGCAGCAGGAAACAGAGGGTCTAGAGACGAGGGGACATCAGAAAGTAAACAATGTCCCCTGCTGTCGCAAGGTCAGTGATTTCAAAGAAGGAGCAAATGGCCACTGAGGATTGTCCTTGGAGACAGTGTCAGTGGAATGGCGGGGTTTGAGAGCTGACTGTCCAGGGCAAAGAGTAGCAGAAGAAAATGAGAGGAGAGTCTGGGGAATACTGTGAGAGCTTCGGGAGTTAGAGAAGGAAGAGACAAGACCAGTGTTGCGGATGACAGCAGGATCAAGGGAAGCGATTTTAGAGGGGAAAAGCCCTAGGTATATTCGCAAACAAATGAAGAAATGGTAAAAGAGATTGGGCAGGTCCTGGATAACACAGAGTTCTGGGGAGTCGGGGATGGGAGCAGCTCTTCCGATGTCATGGGAAGACAGAGAACGTCTGGGGCTGCAGAGATGGCTTAGCAGTTAAGGTGCTTGCCTGAGAATCCAAAGGACCCTGGTTCGATTCCCCAGGACCCATGTAAGCCAGATGCACAAGGTGGTGCACGCGTCTGGAGTTCGTTTGCAGTGGCTGGAGGCTCTGGCGCGCCCATTCTCTCCCTGTCTTCTGCTCTCTGCCTCTTTCTCGCTGTCTCTCAAATAAATAAATATTTTAAAAAAGAAGGTAGAGAACTTCTGAAATAGCAAGGGAAGACATGAGCTCCTCAGCCTGCCTAAGTGAGGAGAAAACAGTGTGGAGCTTGCCTATGTCGAGTGGTTTTTATTCTTTTTTTCCTCTGATAAGCAAGAAAGCAGGATGTGTGCACAGGTCGGGAGGTGGGAGGAAGTGGGGGTCTGTTCCGTGGACAGAGGATCTGGAAGAGCTGCCCTGGAGAATGGGACACGGGCCACTAAGATGTGAATGAGACCTCAGAGGGAGCAGTGTGAACGGACTCAGGCCGGTCAAGTGGAGAACAGCAGGCTCATTTAGTCTACTCCCTTCCTCTCTCCAGCTGCCAAATTCTTCTAACCTCACTGCTAAGTAAGGACTGCAAAGTTCTCCTGCTCAGTGATGAAAGTCTGAGCCTGAGTGTGTGTATTCACACGTGCAAACAGCTTTGCACAAGTGGGCACACACACACACACATACGCACATGCACAATCTTCGGTTAACGAAAAACAAGCTTTGAACACCGAATATTGTTCCTTCAGGGAGTCCCCTCCTTTCAGATGTTACGGAGAAGTGAACGTTTCTCATCAGCTTTTGGTCAAGGCTTTGGGAAGTGTCTCTGCTTAAAGTGTGGCAACTACTCAACAGCAATATGGTATTCAGAGACGCCTCCCTTCTTTGACTCTCCAAACAGGGATGGCTTGATTACTAAAGAGGAAATGATGGCTTACTTCCTAAGAGCCAAGTCGCAGCTGCATTGTAAAATGGGACCAGGATTTGTTCACAACTTCCAGGAAATGACCTACCTCAAGCCAACCTTCTGCGAACACTGTGCGGGTTTTGTAAGTTTGATTTCCTTTTTTTAAATTTTTTTTTTTACTCTTGCCTGTAGTTATTTTGTAGCATTCTGAAAGGGTGGCAAAAGTAAGCCCTGTGAGTTCACGTGTGCTCTGGGAGCGCACGCCTTCTGTCGATGATAGGGAAGTCTGCTGGAGCCTGTGAGCCCTGGTGTGCCCTGGTGTGCCAGGGACGGGTGTGCATCCAAAGAGGCCTGTATTCACTAGTATTCCTTAGTGGCTACAGTTGAGAGGACTGGTTATCTTAGCAAGTTCCTTCTAGCAAAATAGCACTTGTTGACCCTGGAGAAAACTTCTGCAGACGCTGATGTACGTAGGCAGTCCTCACTCAAGCCCCTGGGGTAGGCGTTTTACTGCCCCCGTGTTGCCTGTGGAGATGGTACCGGTGACCTTCTTCTTGCTGGGACGAAATGATAGTCCGTCATAGGGGGAAAGGCATAGCAGCAGGGACTTGAGGCGCTGGTCACATGCAGTTCACAGCAGAGAGCCGAGAATGCCTCTGCCCAGCCCAGCTCCCCCTCTTTCTTGCAGCCCAGAACCTCTGCCCCGGGCACAGTGCAAACCCCGGTCAAGGCTCAGTTAGCCTAAGCAAAATAATCCCCTGCACACACACACAGTCTCATCTCACCTAGACAATCCCTCCCGGGAGAGTCTCTGTCCTGTCAAGTGGACCATCAGTATCAACCGTCATGGGGAGGGAGAGGTGCGGGGAGACCCACCCCAGTGCCCCCAGGATTGTCCAGTGATGACCAGAGCTTGGGCTCAAATACAGGTCCCATGAGTCTGAGCCCCGTGCCCGACGCATTCCACTGCACCGTGAAGCCTGCATGTCTTGTTCCCCACACTGGATAGCTCTTTTGGAAGTGAGGTCAGTTTTTTGGCCCTGTTTTTATTTTTATTTTATTTTATTTTATTATTATTTTTTTTTGAGGCAAGCCCAACAAGCTGGCCTTCTTTATTTTAATTTTTTATTTATTTATTTTAATTTTTTTGTTTAGTTATTTATTTGAGAGCAACAGAGAGAAGGAAGCAGAGAGAGAGATAGAGAGAGAGACAGAGAGAGAGAGAGAGAGAGAGAGAATGGGCGCGCCAGGGCTTCCAGCCTCTGTAAATGAACTCCAGATGCGTGCACCCCCTTGTGCATCTGGCTAACATGGGTCCTGGGGAATTGAGCCTTGAACCGGGATCCTTAGGCTTCTCAGGCAAGCGCTTAACCGCTAAGCCATCTCTCCAGCCCCTTCTTTTTTTTATTTCAATTTTTAAAAAAAATTTTATTTATTTATTTGAGAGCGACAGACACAGAGAGAAGGACAGAGAGAGGGAGAGAGAGAGAATGGGCACGCCAGGGCTTCCAGCCTCTGCAAACGAACTCCAGACGCGTGCGCCCCCTTATGCATCTGGCTAACGTGGGACCTGAGGAACCGAGCCTCGAACCGGGGTCATTAGGCTTCACAGGCAAGCGCTTAACCGCTAAGCCATCTCTCCAGCCCTATTTCAATTTTTTATTAACAACTTCCATGATTATAAAAAATATCCCATGGTAATCCCCTCCCTCCCCTCACTTTCCCCTTTGAAACTCCACTCTCCATCATATCCCCTCCCCCTCTCAATCAATCTCTCTTTTATTTTGATGTCATCATCTTTTCCTCCTCTTATGATGGTCTTGTGTAGGTAGTGTCAGGCACTATGAGGTCATGGATATCCAGGCCATTTTATATCTGGAGGGAGCATGTTGTAAGGAGTCCTACCCTTCCTTTGGCTCTTACATTCTTTCTGCCACCTTTTCTGCATTAGACCCTGAGCCTTGGAAGGTGTGATATAGATGTTACAGTACTGAGCACTCCAGTCACTTCTTTCCAGCACCATGATGCCTTCTGAGTCGTCCCAAGGTCACTGCCATCTGAAAAGAGAAGATTCTCTACCCAAAGTGAGAGTAGCATTAATATAAGGGCATGAACATTAAGAGAAGTGCTTACTGGGCAGTTTGATAAGCATAGTATATATATTTAGCCAGATAGCAGCAGACGTTACACCCCTACGGCTCATGATTACCCCTGTTTTAAGTTTTCAGTATCAGGGATGTATTCCCTCCCATGGAGTGGGCCTCCAGTCCAATTAGAGGGCAGTTGGTTTCCACATTGACAGACATGCTACTATTGCACCTGTTGGCTCATGTGGCCTAGCTGGCCAAATATAAGGCTTGCAGTGTCCACTGTTGAGTATCTTCACTGGTGATTTCGGTCTCTCCCATTGAATGCCTTCTTTTTATGTGTGTGTGTGTGTGTGTGTGTGTGTGTGAGAGAGAGAGAGAGAGAGAGAGAGAGAGAGAGAGAGAGAGAGAGAGAGAGAGAGAGAATTGGCACTCCAGGGCCTCCAGCCACTTGTGCGTGCCACCACCAAATTACACTTCTCCCTTCTGGCTTTGTGGAGGCCAGTCCCTGTGAAGCAGCTGTCACCTCCAGCATGAGCACCTAGGCCGCCTAACCAGCTCTCCTGACTTGCCCCCCAGGGGAAGAAAAGTGCTTCAGTTGGCATCTCCATGGGGACCATATTCCCAGACAAAAAGGCATTTCCTTTTCTGTGTATTCTGTATTCTGATAAGAGGCATTGCATCTCTCCCAATAACCGACTGCTGTTCCCACAACGCATAACCCACAACCCCATGGGGACGAGCAGCAGCTGCACTGAAGAGGGCCCCGAATAGAATGGGGGCAGGAAGGAGAGAAAAGATGGTATCACATGATGTCTCCATACAAAGTATGTTCCCTCTCTCTCTCTCTTTATTTTTTGGTTTTTCAAGGTAGGGTCTCACTCTAGCCCAGGCTGACCTGGAATTCACTATGGAGTCTCACGGTGGCCTCAAACTCACATTGATCCTCTTACCTCTGCCTCCCAAATGCTGGTATTAAAGGCATGCGCCACCACGCCTGGCTCATGTTCTCTTTTTTTTTAAAGTGATTTTTTTAACTTTATTTTTATTTATTTATTTATCAGAGAGAAAGAGAGAGAGAGAGAGAGAGAATGGGTATGCCAGGGCCTCTAACCACTGCTAATGAACTCCAAATGTATGCACCTTGTGCATCTGGCTTACGTGGAACCTGGAGAATCAAACCTCCTGGGTCCTTAGGCGTTGCAAGCAAGCGCATTAACCACTAAGCCATCTCTCCAGCACCAAAGTATGTTCTTAATAAAATAAAATTAAAATTAAATAAAGAAGGTATGGATGTAGATAAGCCTGAAAATGGTGGGGCGGGGGGGAAAGGAGCCACGTGCGACGCTGCCCTGCCAAGTTTGGTCCTTCAAACAAAAGGTCAGGCTGTGATGTGGCTCAGGCTAAGGACAGGGTGGTTCACATGGCCTCGGGAGGGTGTGAGGCTCTGAAGGCCCGTATGAAATCTCAAGGCGTCAAGGGTCGCTCGGGAGCTCCACGCTCCTCTCCGCGGTCTCGGCTGTTGGGCACACGATGAAGTAGCCGGCTCTTGACTTGTAGTCTACAACCCTGGCTTTGAGTCTCAGTCTTGACCACTTTAGCTGTTTGTCCTTGACCAAGTTAAGAACTGTTTCCAGGGTTTGTGCTCCTGACTGTGGAAGGAGTTTAATATCCTACCAACCTGCTAATCTGGTGGCAGGGTAGTATCCGACACACCACAACTCTGAAAGTATTGGGAGGGGATTCTACAACAAGGAAACAGGATAAATAATTCTTTTTTTTTTTTATCTTGGGCTGGAGGGATGGCTTAAGGGACTTGCCTGCAAAGCCAAAAGACCCAGGTTCGATTTCCCAGGACCCACATAATCCAGGTGCACAAGGTGATGGATGCATCTGGAGTTCGTTTGCAGTGGCTGGAGGCCCTAGTGTGCCCATTTTCTCTCTCTCCCTCCCTTTGTCTCCCTCTTTCTCTCTGTCAAATAAATAAAAACAAAATATTTTTAAAAATCTTATCTTTACCCTGGGCTAGTGCAAGACCCTACCTTTAAAAAACAAAACAACAAGAACAAACAAATAAATAAAGAATATTTCCTTGACACTTTTAGAGGTTAACTGACATTAATTCATTTAAAATTTTTATAGTCCTTTTATTTTTTTTTAAGTATACTAACTCCATTGGCACAATTTGATTTGATCTTTACTCACCTATATAAGAGCCCATGGATTTTGAAAGGAATTTATAGCCATAACTCTATAAAGATATGACCTTGACAGGAATTGTCTGGAAATTCAAAGAACCATTTTCCGGGGCTTGGGCCGTCTGCTTTTAAAACTCTATTTTAGGGCTGGAGAGATGACTAGGCAGTTTAGGCTCTTGCCTGCAAAGCTTAAAGGCCAGGGATTCGATTCCTAGTGCCCACGGAAATCTGGATGCCCAGAGGGGCCCATGCATCTGGAGTTCGTTTGCAGCAGCAGGAGGCCCTGATGCTCTTTTTCTCTCTCTCACTCTTCTTTCAATCTCTTGCTCTCCTGCAAATAAATAAAACTATTTAAAAAAACGATTTTCAGGATAAGGAAGGCAGTACATTTATTTCAAAATTAGGATTCCAGAACTGAAAGAGTTTTGGTAAGCCCCATATTTTGTAGAAGAAGAAACTGAGAGCTGGCTAAGTTAAGTGACTTCCCCAAGCTCACACCAGCCATCAGTAGCAGGCCAGGTCTACCAAGTCTCCCCCCGCCCCCCGCCACACACAATTTCCCCAAGTATCATAGCCGCCCGCGCTCTCGTGCCAATGCACTCTAGGAAGTGCCCCTGACAGCCGCCCATATGAGGTTGCCTTCTGCTGTGCCTGGCTGGCATGCTTACCCGGTGCCTTTTTCTGGGTGTGCTCTCTCCTGGATGTCAAGTGAGCACCAGCAAGCCATGCCTCGGCTCTCCCTTCCTGGTAGGAGTCTTGCTTGATTATGTCTCTCTCAGTGGCTCCTACAGCTATGTGATTCATGCACCACATCTGGGTAGGAGGGTGACCTTTCTTGGGGTGGGGGACAGAGCGCGTGGCCTCACTATATAGTCTAGGAACGCACTGACCTTGAGACCCTTCTCCCACAGCTTCCTGATTAGAGGCATGTGTCACCATACCAGGCAAAGATGTCCCCTCTTAAGCCTTCTCCTCTCTGGTCCTACCTTAGTGGCTCTGCTCACATAGAGAAGGCCCAGGAGCAGTTGCCTCCTCTGTTTCCAGCGGGTGTCACATTTCCCTTTCCTTACTCATTAGCTATGGGACCGTGCCAGGTGATTTCACCTCTCAGTAGGTAGTATCCTTGTCTGAAAAAAAAAAAAATGAGGGAAACGTAATTTATTCCAGAATGAGAGCATCCAGTGAGGTAATGCATACAGAAAGCTTAAAATTGTCTTTCAGGGCTGGAGAGATGCCTTAGTGGTTAAGGTGCTTGCCTGCAAAGCCTAAGAATGCATGTTTGAATCTCCAGGTCCAACGTAAGCCAGACACAAAGTGATGCAAGCATGCAATGTCGCACATGTACCCAAGGGGGTGCACGCATCTGACATTTGTTCACAGAGGCTGAAAGGCCCGGCATACCCATTCTCTCTCTCTCTCTCTCTCACTGTCTCTCTCTCAAAAGTAAAATAATTTTAAAAATTGTCTTCCAAGTAGCAGGAGCTCAGTAATTGTTACCTATCACCATAATCGTTGTTTGCTGTTACGATCACAGGGCACCTCATGGGGAAGACTGTCTTATCACGTCGACGTTCTCCAGACTGGGTACTTGCGAATTGTTTATTTCCTGGATGATCATCCTCACCTTTTATAAACAAAAGTCAGCTAGAGAGCAGGAGGGATAGCTTAGTGGTTCAGGCACTTGCTTGCAAAGCCAAAGGACCCAGGTTTGATTCCCTAGGACCCATGTAAGCCAGATACACAAGGTGGCACATGTATCTGGAGTTCGTTTGCTGTGGCTAGAGGCCCTGGCGTGCCCATTTTCTCTCTCTCCCTTTTTCTCTCTGTCAAATAAATGAAAACAAAAATACTTTTAAAAAGTCAGCTAGAGGATCTTAAAGCTCCCAATAGAGATGGAGGCGGTGGAAGCATCCGACCATTCACTTCCCTTTTCCGTCCTCAGGCATCGAGGCTCCTGCGCCTGCTGACGGTTAGCTGCCAACCTTCCTGTGTTTGCTCAGACTTCTTGCTCTGCTCTGGGAGGCAGTTGGGCATTTGTGTCTCAATAATGCGTTCTGAAAGTCCAAAGGACTTTGGAGAAAGATCAGAGGAATCTTTAAGTTTTCCACTGGTGGTGGGGGTGGGGGTGGATTTCTTTGCCAGCAGGAGGGTAAGGGCAGGCTTGTTGATGCCCTTGAGTCACTCTTTGGCTACTTTTCATGCCAGGGTCTGGAGCCTGCACTCAGGGACATTGTTTACTGTGGTTCATTGTGAACAGCGTTCCCATTGGCCCCAGGAGTCCCTGGCCAACATTGTTTTATTAAGGGAACAGTAAATATCTAAACCTAACCACTAACAGGGCTGGGGGAGCTCTTCCGCCTTGAGCTAAGTCCAGTGTGGCACGTTAGTGTCCCTACTGCCCTGGTTCAAGGGCTGGGAGGAGGCCAGGGAAGGACACGGCAAGGACATCTGCTTCGAGTTGTCTAGAAGCAGTCTATCCGGAGGACCAAAGGCTCCATTACCACGCCAGTGCCTTGGAGCAGCCTGGGGAGGCGCTCAGTGAACTCTGGGCCCTGTGACACTTGTCCGGTCAAAGGACAGTTCCACTACCGTAAAGATCGCACTTTTACCTTTCGTTTTTTGCTTCTAGAGCCCGGCAACAAACACATCAGTCCACAGAGCAGAGTGAGACAGGGGCGCAGAACCGCACGTGTGCCCGATATGGCGGCTAACGCACTTGGGGAACGGAAGCCGGAGGAGCGGGAGTTCAGAGACAGGCTGGGGTAGATAGTAAAACCCTTCTCGGAAACTGAGAAAGTTAAAAGGAAAAGAACTGAATAGCTGGTCACTTTCAGCTTCCTTCATTGTTTAAGGGTTAAGGCAGAGGGGGACGTCTTGTGGTTTCAATGGCAACTGGCCTGTTTGGAGAGTTTGGCTATTTCCCACTTCTCTGCCTTTCTGGGAAGCTCAGGTAGAAGCTTTACTTTGTGATGAGGAACATTAGCATGAGTGACTCCATTTTGATTTTTTTCCCCCTCTGGTCTGCTGGGACCTAGCGCAGCAACTCAGAAGCAAACAACAGCCTGTGGTAGTTTTTATTTAGGCATCACTTCCTCCTCCAGTAACCACTAGCAAGTCACCATGTCTTTGGCTGGCAGAGCCCGAGCCTCTTCCGCAGCTCCCCCAGCCCTGGTGGATGGTGATATAAATAAGATCATTTCCTCCTCCGTGTCCTTCAGGGCACAGATACTGCTCAGAAAATAACCTGGCAAAACACGGATTGGTAAGTGCCTTTCTTAGGCCATTTTCTTTCCTGCAGCTGGTATCATGAGGGCAACAGATACCCAGTGGTCATCTCGCCTTTCAGGTTTGCTTGAGAGTAAATAAAAAAAAAAAAAATCTAACAGATATACCAACTTTAATTTCCCTGCCCAGCTGCCGTTTGGCAAAGGGAAGCAAAAACTTCGACCGGGGCAGCTGGGGTGGGCTGGCAGAGGGCTCCTGTCCGGCAGGAAGGGTGTCAAGAGCGGCTCCATCCTGTTTGTGCGCCGCCCGTCACCAAGCTCCCCCGGGACTGCCTTCCCCGCAGCCAGCCGAGCTTTCCTCCCAGCCTTCTCTCCATGCTCCCTGACCCTGCCTCGTCTTTGTTGTTGCAGCTCTGGGGCATCATCAAGCAAGGATACAGATGCAAAGGTAAAAAAAAGTGTTAGTCTTGTGAAACATGTTCGAAAATCGACATTGTGCTTAGGAATCAAAAGCCTGTCCGGTTATATCACCAAAAGCTCTTGAGCGTCCAGGGACCGTGGCAGCGGAAGAGTTAACATGTCCCAGGAAAGAGGCTCCTGGGCACGAGAGAGGCAGAAATGTGAACCTTATGGCTTGCTACCAGAGGACACACAGCTCATCTTATTAATTGCAGACTCCGCCTCTGGCTTACCACTGTATTGTTACGTAGGGAATTGGGGGCTTCAGAAGAGACAAAAACCTAATTGAAATGTGCTGGAGAACATTTTCCTTCAAGGAATCAAAAAGCCAAACGAAACCAAACAAAAAGAAACACCCACATACCCATTTCTGTGATGCATAGACATTTCTTTCCACTCTCACATAGCTAGTTCCTTCCGTACCAAATCACAGACCTTGATGAAAAAGAGGAGAAACTTACAAGCTATTTTTATTCTCAGTGAACTCATTATTATTATAGTTCTCTTGCTTCATTGAAATGTGTAAACTGAGTAAAGATGTATTTGTCAAAATGCAACATACATGGGTATGAAGCGTTTAAAAATGCGTTGCCTTTTTTTTTTGTGTGTGTGTGTTTTTTGAGATAGGATCTCACTCTGGCCCAGGCTGACCTGGAATTCACTATGTAGTCTCAGGGTGGCCTCGAACTCACAGAGATCCTCCTACCTCTGCCTACAGAGTGCTGGGATTAAAGGTGTGCATCACCACACCTGGCTTCACGTTGCTATTTTTATGCATGCTTATTACATATTACTGGTGCTTAAGAAAATTAAAAAATTAAACAAAAAGGAATTGCTGAAGCTAGACTTGTCACACAGAAGCTAAGCTAAGCTACACTGAGGTCGGAGAGGTGCCATGAGTTAGAGGCAGCCTGGCCTCGAGTGAGACCCTGTCTCCCAACAAGGAAAAAATAAAAGGAAGAAAACCAAAGGAAGATGAGAAAAGGACTTCGAACACTTTAAGTAGTTTATACTGGCTCTTTTAGGAATCTGATAATTCTCTTAAAAACATATAACTGGGGCTGAGGAAATGAGCTGGCTCACTGGCAAAGTGCTTGCTGTAAGAGCACAAAGACCTGAGTTCAGGTTTCCAGCACTTGTGTAAAAACCAGCACATGCATGTGCCTGTAAACCCAGTGCCGAGGCAGAGCCGGCCTTCTAAGCTAGCGGAATCAGAGAGTGCCAGGGTTAGTTAGTGACCCTGTCTCAGGAAAACCAGGTGTTGATTGATTGAGGAAAACACCCAGTGCAAGCCTGGCACAAACTTTTAATCCCAGCATTCGGGAGGCAGAGGTAGGAGGATCGCCATGAGTTCGAGACCACCCTGAGACTACATAGTGAATTTCAGGTCAGCCTGGGCTAGAGCGAGACCCTACCTTGGAAACAAAAAAATGACACGCCCCGTGTCAACCTCTGGCCTCTACACAGACAGGTACACAGATACACTATGCACATAAACACACGGTGAAAAACCAGTAAAACTAAAGGAAATGTCTCAACCACAGGTGAACGTTTGCTTCAGATGAATGCGGTCACCCATGATGTTTTTTTGATCTCCAGCCAGCGTTCAGTATTTGGTCCTTGCTGTGTGCAAATAGAAAACTTCCCTGAGCCTCACGGGAGCCGCTCTTTTGTGCTTAGGAGAGCTGTCCCTGGAATGTTTCCCTGTCACTTCTCTTGGGCTAACTTGGATTTCCCTTAAGCCACAAAGATACTGTAGCATTTTATTGCTCTACAGTTAGACATTACTTTTAATCTGGTTTATATCCTCCATCCCCCCCCCAAAGGCTTACACATGCACACATACAACATGTGCACGCGCACACACACACACACACACACACACACACACACTGTGTAATGAAGCCAAAAGTCAATGAAACCCTTGAATTATCTTTGTGCATATCTTATGATTTATCTTAATGGCACAGAGAATAAATGAAGTAGTTAAAACAGATTGAATGTGACATTAAGACAGAAACAAGACCACTGAAGGTGATGCAGGATTTTGGGGTTATGAAGGGGGTCCTCCCCAAGCTTATGAACCCCATCTTTGGGTCTTGTTCTATTATTAACAAAGAATTGATAACAAAAAGAATGAACTTGAGCCAGCCGTGGTGGTGCACACCTTTAATCCCAGCACTGGGGAGGCAGAGGTAGGAGGATCACATGAGTTTGAGGCCACCCTGACACTACATAGTGAATTCCAGGTCAGCCTAGACCAGAGCTAGAGTGAGACCCTATCTTGAAAACCGAAAAAAAAAAAAAAAAAAAAAAAAAGAATTTGAGGATAAATAATTAAGTTTATTTAGGAAGGTGTGAAAATTTATGGGGTTTACTTAAGGGAAGTTGGGATTCAGGAAGAAGGCTAGAGTACAGTTATAAGCATGGGGGAAGCAGGAGACATGTACTCCTGTGAACTCTTTGAAATGACACGTTTCCCATGAGTCAATGCAGGGTTAGCGCCTCATCATAATAGTTGTGAACTCTCACACAGTGGCCAAATGCAGCATACTCCATGAGATTCGTTTAAGGGAAATTGAGTCTTTTAGGGAATATATGCATGGGAGAGGCAATGTAAGCGCTTGTGTAGGGAGGAGTAGAAGGAACATCCCTAGCATCGACCCTGAGCCTCCCCACGGAAGAAAGTTAAGAAGGCAAAGGATGATGGCTTAAGGAAGAACAGTAGAGATTAAATATTCAGATGAGAAATGAGAAGTAAAGAATGTTATATTTATGGTTGCCCAGAGTTTAATTACACGGGTAACAGGCGCAGGGTTTCAGGACGCACCCACGTGGTAGATCTGGAAGGCAGAGGTAGGGGGATCACATGAGTAGTGTGTTCGGAGAACCCACATGTGGTAGATTCAGAGACAAGAGGAAAGTCATACAAGTGATCCAAGTGGGAAATTATTCCACACTGCAAAACAGAGGCAAGCAGAAAAGTTCAGACCAAGAAACAGTTACTATGTTCTCCCCCGGGTGGGGTTCAGGCCAGACTCACGGGTGTCTGCGCAGAGATGAGAGGGTATCCAGAGAGACCCCTTCCACACCCTGCACACGCGCTAGAGGGTCACCCCGAGAGAGAGGGGGGGACCAGAAAGCCGCAGCCTTTGAAGCGTCAGATGCAGGTATGCCAGGGCAAGACCTGGCTGGTTTGTAGATTTGGAGGGCAGACCCCAGGGCCAGCGCACGTGGGCTGTTTTATTTAGGTAGCGGAGCTAGACCGTGGGCAGCAGCGGCGCTGGAGATCAGTCTCGATCAGCCGGAGGTCCCATTTCTACCAGGAGTTCCGTTCTTGTGTCAGGGCGAGGTGGCATGTGGGGTGGCATCCCCTGGTTCTCCCTGGCCTCAATCTCTTAACTGAAACTCCCTAAAGAAAAGCTTTCTTTCTCCTATCCCCCTTCAAGGGGAGAACGGGTAGTAGGAATAGTGAGGTAGCTCCTGATGGATGGTAGCAGACAAGTGAACTCTTTGAAATGAGATTTTCCCCGTGAGTCAATGCAGGGTTCGCGCCTCTTCATGACAGTTGTGAACTCTCTCGCACAGTGGCCAGATTTTCAACTCAAGCAGTAACCAACACTCCATGTCACTTCCTTATGGGAAATCTCCCAGAGTTTGCTACATGCCTCTTCGAAGCACTGCCAGAGTGTATGCCCGCCTTGTTTTCTTTCCTTACGATGCCAGGAAGCAGAAGATACAGGTCCTTGCCCTGGGAAAGGCTGCGGGTGGGAGGCCTGGAGAGATGGATCAGGGGTTACATATGTTTTCCTGGGCAAGCGTGCAGGCCTGAAATGGTCTGAGTTCGAATCTCCAGATCCCACTTAAACAGCTGGTTATGGCCACATTGCACCTAGAACCCCAACCCTCCAAGGGGGAACAGAGAGCAGGGAATTTACCCAGGCTCACGAGAGCACAGCAAGCTCTAGCATCGGTAAGAGACTCCAGTTCAGAACGTGAGGAAGAGCAGTGGAGCTGGACCCCCCGATGTGATGCTCTGGCCACCCCAGGGGCAGGCGAGCGTGTGTGAGCACGTGGCATTGCAAGGGCACACACGCATGCATCACACACACACACACACACACACAACCAAAAACATAAATATCAGTATGAAATGGAAGGACATGTCACCATGGATGACCAGAGGTAACTCAGGCCACAGCAAGCGTTTCCAGAAGCGAAGACTTGCCAGTTCCTTCCGGACAGGATCTTTGTATTGATCCCATCTGGGCGGAGCAGAGAAGCCAGCCCCATGGTTTGCGTCCAGTTTTGGTTTGGGCCGGCACAATGCACCTTCTGGGCTGGACTTGGCTCCTGTGCTCCAGTGACTGTGCAGGGACAAGCCGGGCAGAAGTGTGACTTCGGCAGCCGCAGGAAGTGAGAGAGGCCCGCGGGGCGGAGGAGGGGAGGGCCAGACACACAGGCTTCACAGCTCATCTTCTGCGGGTCTTTGGATGTTTCAGACTGCGGAGCAAATTGTCACAAGCAATGCAAAGACCTCCTGGTTCTGGCTTGCAGGAGATTTGCCCGGGCAGCCTCACTGGGCAGTAGTCATGGGTCACTCCCTGGAAGTCCGGCATTACCCGCAGGTAATGCCCTCTGCTTTTTTTTTTTCACTGCCACCACATCCCTCTGGCCACCTCCCCACACCGGGCCCTGGTGTGGGCTCTGGGTCTGCATGGGGTAAGAATAGAAACAGCAGTGGGGGGTCGGTGCTCAGCCCTCGGCTTCTCCCCCTCTCGGCCTTTCAGCCCGGCTAACACGTCGCTCACCGCAGCCCATCGAATTCTGTTCTGCTCACTCCTTGGGCGTTAGACTCCAGCTTGTCTCACTAACGTGGAGGGTCTGCAGTGAGGCGTGCTGATGTCCAATAACCGTCGTGGTCTCTTTCCCTTCCAGCGCAGGACCAGGTGTTCGAGTTTCCTGGGGTCACTGCGGAACCCCGAGACCTGGACAGCAGAGCCATCACACTGGTCACAGGCTCTTCTCGCAAGATCTCCGTGAGGCTGCAGCGAGCCACCACCAGCCAGGCCACCCAGACGGAGCCTGTGTGGTCAGAGGCCGGCTGGGGCGACTCAGGGTCCCACACCTTCCCCAAAATGAAATCCAAGTTCCATGACCAAGCGTCAAAGGACAAAGGCTTTGCCAAGTGGGAAAATGAGAAGCCCAGGGTGCAGGCCGCTGTGGATGTTGTCGACCGAGGCACCACGTTCAAACCTGACCAGGACGAGGAGAGTAGACAGGATGGTGAGGTCAGTGCTGGGCAAACCGCAACTAAGCGAGAGGGAGGCTGAAGGTGTGGAGGTGGGGGTGACGGTGGCCCTGGAAAAGCCAGCCGGATGGTTTTGAAAACAGTATGGCTGAGAATTATACCAGTTACTTCCTCATGTCTGGGATAAAACACCCAACTACAAGGAGCTTAAGGAAGAAAAGGGTTTATGTCAGCTTACGGTTTTGAAGAGGAGTTTCATCATTGTGGGGAAAGTATGGTAGGAGCAGGAAATGGGTGTCACATCTTCACATCAACATGAAGGAAGGAATGAGGGAAGGAGGAAAGGAAGGAAGGCTAGGGTGTGACACTCAAGGCCCCTCCCCAGTGACACACTTCCTTCAACAAGGTTCCACCTCATAAAGGCTCTACAACCTTCCCAAACAGCACATCCAACAGGGGATTCAGTATACAAGCACATGGATCTTTGGAAGACATCGTACATTCAAACCACCACAGGACTCAAGATGCCCATAACTTTTAGTCTTGCTCTTGGCCACCGATGTGAACCTGGGAAGATGGTTTCTTCTCTTTGGACCCTCATTTTGTCATGTATAAAACTGAATTGAATTCTAAAACGTAGTGCGGTCACTATGCCTGTGTTACTGAAAGGCTGCACCAGGGACCCACTACTATTTCGTGTACCCAAAGACCGGCTCTCTTCAGAGCTACTTTGCTTTCTGAGCCAGAACCTAGGGCTTGACTCAGGGAAGACAGTGGAAGCAAAGGTCTTGCTCATCGAGACGGAGAATTAGAAATATTTCCTACTGCTATGAGATGTTGGACGTTATCATGGGCCGGGAGGAAGGCAGTGGGAATCAGCAGGACAGGCCTGCAAGGTTCTATAAACCAGGCTGTGCCTGTACACAAGAACTACGTTTAGACCATCCAAAGAAAAGCGGGATGTGCACGGCATAAAGCCAGCTGCAGTAAGTGGTGCATGTGTCTGGAGTTCGCGTGCAGAGGCTAGTGGGCCTGGCGAGTTGCACCCATTCTCATTCCCTTTCTCTCCTTGCAAATAAATAATAAATAAGCATTAAAAAGGAAAAAGAAAAGGCTTGTAATTTGATGCCAGAGAAAGATATCCAGAGGCGAGGGCTTCTCACCTGAAGTCTCAAAATGGCTTCTGGAGGCTCGTGAAGATTACTGATTTTATATGCAATTATTTATGGACACCTGCTCGTGCATCCGGCTTACGTGGGGACTGTGGAATCGAACTTGGGTCTTCAGGCTTCGCAGGCAAATGCCTTAACCGCTAAGCTACTTCTGTGAGCATCGTGGCTGCTGTGGAAGGAGCAGCCCAGGATGCACACAGACAAGACTGCAGACGGGCTCCAGCTACTGGATGCCTCTGAGTTCAAGAGGGTGTGTGCTTCTCTTTAACAACCTGTGGGCTGGTTGCAGAAATTCTGTGGAAAGATCACTCCAATGCCAGTATGGGTGAGAGTAGAGGAATCAGCCGGGCGTGACGGCACATGCCTCTAATCCTAGCACTCGGGAGGCAGAGGTGGGAGGATTGCCCTGAGTTCGAGGCCACCCTGCTTTTTGTGAGGTGAGGTTTCACTGCGTTGCCCCAGGGCGGCCTCCAGCTCCTGGGCCAGGGGATCCTCCTGTCTGTTTCCCGAGCAGTTGGGACTAAAGGTGCGTGTCACCAGTCCGTGCTACGTGACCCTCTCTCTGTATCTTGAGACTACAAGGTTTTGGTCAGCGGTGTCTTCCCTCACATTCACTTTTTCACATTCAGGGGGAAAAAAAAACCAAGCAAACGACACTTCCTAGGAGCACTCTTTTGTTTAATGTAGCCTAGCGGTATTAGCTGCAGGAACTGAGTGCCCGGCAAGAGGCAACGCTTAAGGAAGGGTTTGGTTTTGCGCACGGCGTGAGGCTTTGTGGTCCCTCCTGGCTGGGCGGGAGCTTGAGGCAGCTGGTCACATGGAGTCCACCTCGGAGAGTGACCAGGCCTGGTGCCCAGCCAGCTCCGCAGGATGCCCAGACCGTGGGGGTGACACGCCCACATTTAGGATGGGTCTTCTCACCTCCGATGACCTGATCTAGAAAAGGGCCTCACAGACATGCCCAGAGATGTGCTTCCAGGTGACTGTGAATCCTGTCAAGTTGACCGCCCAGATCACCTTTCACACCAGACTCGTAACGCGTTCTGGTTTTTAATCACAGGATGGCTGACTCCAGGCCGAGGCGGCTGAAGGCAATCGTGCTGGCTTCGGGAAGGAGCGAGAGGAGAACCTCCAGCGCACCCCTTGCTCAGGAGGTGCTCTGGAAAGAGAGCCGTAGGCTCACTGCCGTATGCTGTGTGGACTCTGCACGGACTGTACCGCAGGGGAATGACTCTGAACATCAACTATTTATTTCCTCCTCCCCTGCCCCGCACTAGGCGTCACAAAGGCCATTACGTAGTCAGTAGTTTCTCACGTAACCTTCTGTGCAGACATTGATGTATGAGTGTTACAAAAGCTTCTGTTCATGTACTTGAGGCCCGTTCTTCTAAACTTGGACATGGATATATATATATATTTTTTTGGTGAGAATACTATTTTAGCATTTTTATAAATTCTTGTGTTATACGTAGTTGATTGCATACTCTTTTTGTGTGCTTTTTAGATGGGACCAGGACTCTGAGGTTCTCGGCGGGGTCCAGGAAGCTCTTCAGATCCTGAAAAGCTGAGAATCTTATCGTGATGATCAGCTGCGGGAGAAGCTTGCTATCACACAGTTGTTGTATGAGTCCCACGTGTATAGATCACCTAATCTTATGGATTCTGGATCTCTAAGGGGCTGTGGATTAGCCATAAAAGCTCTCTTAATATTCATAATAGCCTTGGCTGGGGAGATGGTTCAGTGGTTAGAGGCTCTTGCTTGCAAAGCCTGATGGCCTGGGTTTGATTTCCCAGTACCCATGTAAAGCCAGATGCACAAAGAGGCAATGCATCTGGAGTTCAGACACAATGGCAGCAGCCCCTGGTACACCCTACTCACTCTCTCTGCCTCTTTCTCTCCCTCGCTCCCTCCTTATCTCCCAAATCAATACATAAAATAGTTTTTAAAATTAGCAGAAAGACCATTGAGCCACTGGGTGAGATGTAAAACAACCACTTTTTAAAAGCCTAAGGTAATCTTAATAATTTTGTTTAAGATTGCTTTTTCTAGAATATGGCTCTTGTGGTCTTTGTGATAATAAACTGTTGTACATAACTAAAGAATATTCAGAGAGAAAACCATCAAAAATCACCTTTGATTCACAGTACATTTAAATTTTTAAAAATATTAATAATTTAAATATCTTCCTTTGGCCCCAAATAACTAGATGTGGGTTTATGTCTTAAAATGATGAAAGGAAAGAGAAGTAGAGTCAAGATGTGCAAAACTAGAGCTGGGGCCAGGCTTTTGCTAAATGCCTGGTCATGCCTAATTGGGAGGTAGATAGGAGGAGCAAGTGTGAGGCTGGCCTTGACCACGTAGCGAGGTCCTGTCTCAAGAAATCCAGCACATATTAAGCTGGACATAGTGGTACACACTTTTAATCCCAACACTTGGGAGGCGTAGGTGGCTCATCCCACCAAAAGCTATGAGGAAAGATAGACAAAACATGCAAATATTTACAAGTTGTATTAATAACACAGAGCTGATTCATTTAATAAAGAGCTACAAATACATATGAAATTCAACATCATCTGAAAACCTAATCAAAATCCTATGGCTGGGGAGGTCATAACCCACAGGGGGAAAGTACTACTGTTCTCTGGCTAAATGCATATATTATGCCCCACCCCAAAGTGCCTTCTAAATGCTTATGTTTATGTCTATATGTTAATGCTATGCTCACTTTTGGTTAGAGAAACGTCTCTTTTTCAGATGGCTGTGCCAAACTCAGGAAACTCAAAATTTCACCAAAGTGCTGAAAAGGAATGACAGTAACGTGCTCAGCACTGAGACACTATTATCACACCCTCCAAGGCTCAGGGACCATTGTCGAAGAGGTGGCCAAAAGAATGTAAGAGCCAAAGGAAAGGGAAGATGGCTTACAGTACTGTCTTCCAGACACAAAGTGGCCTGAATGTTCATGCTCTCACCATACCTGATGCTACCTACGTCAGACCTATACAATAAGAGGGGAAAAAATGAGGACCACCAAATAGAAGAGAGACTAACTGGAAAGAACGGATTCAGTGGAAGGGAGATATGGGAGGGAGAAGCTGGGCTGGTGGAAGGGACTTATGGTCATGGCATATTGTCTGTATTTATGGAAGTTGTCAATAAAATGTTTTTAAGAAAGAAATTTAAGCTGGATGGATGGATTAGTGGTTAAGATGCCTGCCTGAGAAGCCTAAGGACCTAGGTTCGATTCCCCAGTACCCATGTAAACCAGATGTACAAAGTGGCACATGCATCTGGAGTTTGTTTGCAGTGGCTAGAGGCCCTGGCATACCCATTCTCTCTCTCAAATAAATAAATAAAATATTTTTTTAAAAAAGAAATTTGATGGGCATAGTGATGCACGCCTTTAATTCCAGCACGTGGGAGGCAGAGGTAGAAAGATCACCATGAGTTTGAGGCTACATAGTGAATTCCATATCCAAGAGTACATAGTGAGTCCCAGGTCAGCCTGGGCTAGAGTGGGACCCTACCTCGAAAAATCAGAGGAAAAAAAAAATACGTGGAGAAAGAAAGTTGGGCATAAGCACCCTGTGAAGGTAGATAATGCCCAGAAGACATAGATTGTTATAGAAAAATTTCAATGCAAGGGGTAGGATACCTCCCAATAACTTTTTGGTCAGGGAGGTCCCTGATGCCCCTCAAATAATACAGGTTATTGTGAAAGATCTTAGTTGCCCATCATAACTTACAGTGGTTTGATTCACGTGTTCCCTTTAAACTCAGGTGTTTTGAATGCTAGGTTCCCAGCTGATGGAGATTTGGGAATTAACGCCTCCTGGAGGCAGTGTGTTGCTGGGGGCGGGCTTATGCGAGTTACAGCCAGTGTCCCCTTGCCGGTGTTTGGCACACTCTTCTGTTGCTATTGTCCACCTGATGTTGGCCAGGGGGTGATGTCCACCCTCTGCTCATGCCATCATTTCCCCTGCCATCGTGGAGCTTTGAGCCTGTAAGCCAAAATAAACCTCTTCTTTTCCCACAAGCTGCTCTTAGTTGGGTGATTCCTACCAGGAATGCAGGCCTGACTGCAACAGTAAAGTGGTACCGAGGAGTGGGATTGCTGCTAGACCCCTGACTATGTGGCTTTGGCCTTTTGGAGCTGGTTTTCAAGAGGAAAGTGGAGGGATTTGAAACCTTGGCCTAAAGATGCTTTGCAGTGCTGTAAGTACAGCTTGATGGACTATTCTGGTCAGAGTTGAAAGACCTGAAAGCAGTAAGAACTATGGACTGTGAGGTTTGGCTTATGAGGGTGAGAAAGGGCTTTGCCTGGACAGGGCCAGCAGTTTGTGTGAGAAGCTTGCTGTTACGCCCATGTCCTGAGCAGTTGTGCAGGGTGAGCAGAGGGATATGGCACAGAAAAAATGAAATCTTTGGGTGAACTGCTGCCTATTCAGCTGCAATTGAGAGATTACAACCTTTGAGATTGGGCCAGCTGGCCTGCGCTGGGGCAACAAGAAGAATGTAGACTCTTTTGAAGGGGCCTGAGTGCTCAAGGAGTGTCCTGTTCGTCAAAGTCTGCTTTATTCCCTCTGGATTAACAAACTGGCACCCTACCTGGTATTGTGGAGTATAAGAAATGCAGGAAAGAGAGGGTCATTAAGTTTACAACATGGTCTTGTGTTTTGGAAATGGCCATGGGCAGTGTGAAGCAGGTTTGCTGAATGCCTGCATGGAGACCTGATGGAGCCATGAGGATGGACCGTGGATTGCAGTGGAGACCCAGTGGAGATGCCGGGACCACGAGATGGCTGCTAAGGAAAGCTGACGGCCCCAGATGAAGTTTTCCAGGACTGTGAGTAGCCTAGCTGGAGGGGTGGAATTGGAATGCCAGAGGCTTGTTGCTGGTTAGAATTATCAGACTTGGAGATTTGTCATTGACTAGAGTTGTTGGACTTGAAGCTACAGAGTTTGATGTTTGCCCTGGTGGTTTTAAGTCTTGTGCTGGTTGAATATTTCTTTGCTATGCCCAATGCCATCTTTTGCAGTGTGAATATTTATTCTGTGCCATTATGGGTTTTTGGGGATTTTTTGGTATTATGGCTCAGTTAAAAGATCTTGGACTATGGGGATGTATGAGCATCATTGGAATTGATAAAAACTATGGGAGTTTTAAAGTTGGATGAATGCATTGCATTTTACACCATGGATGGTTATCAGTTTATGGGGGCCAGGGGCAGAATGTGGTGGTTCGGTTCAGGTGTCCCCCATAAACTTAGGTGTTCTGCATGCAAGGTTCCCAGCTGATGGAGATTAGGGAATTAACGCCTCCTGGAGGCAGTGTATTGTTGGGGATGGGCTTACGCGTGTTATAACCAGTGTCTCCTTGCCAGTGTTTGGCACACTCTCCTGTTGCTATGGTCCACCTTATGTTGCCCTGGGGTCGCTGCTCACCCTCTGCTCATGCCATCGTTTTCCCTGCCATCATGGAGTTTCCCCTCCAGCCCGTAAGTCAAAATAAACCTGTTTTTTTTTTTTTTCCCCCACAACTTGCTCTTGGTTGCGTGCAGAGCTGATTGCAGCATGCAGTCTAAATGGTAAGACCCTATTGCTGAAGACACCACATGCTTTGGCTGCAAGACACTGACAAATCAAGCTGAGGCTGAGCTGGAGGCCTCCTCCTTGTGACTGGCTGTCACAGGGATGGAGACCTAGGCAGCCTGTTAGGAGGAAATGTCTTCAGCAGGCCTGACCAGCAGTGGACCCTGCAAGCTCCATGGCTCTGCAGCCAGACAGGTTGTATCAACTGGTGCGATGGTGGCCTGAATGTTACGGGGGGAAAAGCAACTGCTGGCTGATTGGATTTGAGGTCTGCTGGATGGGAGGGAATTCCTGCTTACTACTAAAAACCTAGTCAAAAGGTTATGTATGGCTAGGGAGGTTGCAAGCCCTGGGGTATGTGTGTGTGTGTGGGGGGGGTGACACTATTGTTCCCACGAAGTTGCCCTGTGTTTGCCCATCACTTAATGCTACTCTCACATTTGGTTAGAGAAACGTGTCATTTCCGATGGCAATGCCTACTGGGGAAATTCAGAACTCACCAAAGTGCTGAGAAGAAGTGGCAGTGGAATGCTCAGACTAAGTGAGACATTTCTTTTTTTTTATTTTTATTTTTTACTTTTTTTGGTTTATTTTTATTTATTTGAGAACGACAGACAGAGAAAGAGGCAGAGAGAGAGAGAATGGGCGCGCCAGGGCTTCCAGCCACTGAAGACGAATTCCAGATGTGTGCGCCCCCTTGTGCATCTGGCTAATGTGGGTCCTGGGGCTTCACAGGCAAGCGCTTAACTGCTAAGCCATCTCTCCAGCCCCCAAGTGAGACATTTCTATTAGACCCTCCAAAGCTCAGGGACTATTTATGGAAGAGGTGGCAGAAAGGATGCAATACTGCCTTCCAGACACAACGTGGCCAGTTACATTCATGACCTCACAGTGGCTGGCACTGCCTACACAAGACCTACATAATACGTGGGCCAAAAAAACACAAAAAGAAATGATCATATCAAAATAGATGAGGGCTACAGAAGGGCGGCAAAGGAGGGTGGTGGGAAGCAATTCTGATTAGGGCACACTGTGTATATTTATAGAGGTTGTCAATGAAGCCAAAAACCAGAAGCGGGTAGTTGTCCTTCGTTCTAAGCATGCACGCGTGCGTACACACACACACACACACACACACACACCCCAGCATGCACATGCACACATGCATGAAATACCACAGAACTGTTTATTAGCAGAAGTGAAACGAAACCCTGAGTTTTATGTGTCTATGTGTACACAGGTACATGCCACAAGACAATATTATGTCATTTTTTAGGTGTCATCTGTCTTTTATGTGACAGAGTCCCTCTAGCCCAAAATGTTAAATTAGCCTACACTGGCTGGATCACAAACTCCAGGCACCCTCCCATTTTTACCTCTGATGCAAGTGTGTACAACCATGGGTCCTCAGGACTAAATTCACGTGCTCACGCATGCAAACAAGTAGTTTGCTGACTGAATTATCTTCCCAGCTTTAAAGACCACTTAAAATACTTTAATTATTTATTATTTGCAAGAGAGAGAGAGAGAGAGAGAGAGAGAGAATGCACACCAGAGCCTTCAGCCACTGCACACAAACAGGCACCTCTCTGCACCTGGCTTTACGTAGGTCCTGGGGAATTGAACTCAGGTTGTTTGGCTTCACAGGCAAGTGCCTCAACTGCTGAGCCATCTCTTCAGCCCTGAACCCCACTTAAAAAAAACTCTCATTAATTGCTAATACCTGCTGGAGCCTGCTGGCTGAAAGGGCTTAAGCCTGATGGGGAGTGAGGATTAAAGAAAGACAGAGAGAGAATGAAAGCAAGGACTCCAGTCCAGGACTGAAGCAAGGACTGAAGCCATGTTTATTTCCCAGCAGTACTTTTTATATCTTCTAGTAAACAGTTTGCCCATGGACAAAAATTCCATGACTTATACACAGAAGTTTCTATCAAGACAGCTCCTTTCTGTTACAGAGTTTTGCACTTCAATCACTTCTCAGTACAAAAGATTATTCCAAGGTTGGGAAACAAACAAACCCTTTGATACCAGCAATACAAACATAAATCTTAAGGAATGGCCAGCTCTTATTAGTAACACTGAATATTCATAATCTTGCTTACATGTAGGTGCTAAAGTCTTGCTGCCAAACAGCAAGGCCAGCAAATGGCTCCCAACAAATACCTCAAACCATTATTCTTACTTTCCCGTGTGTGGTGGTTTGACTCAGGTGTCCCCCATGAATTTAGATGTTCTGAATGCTACTTCCTGGAGGCAGTGTATTGTTGGGGGCAGGCTTATGGGTATCATAGCCAGTGTCCTCTTGCCAGTGCTTGGCATACTCTCCTGTTGCTGTTGTCCACCTGATGTTGGCCAGGAGGTGATGTCCACCCTTTGCTTATGCCATCGTTTTCCCTGTCATCATGGAGCTTCCCCTCGAGTCCGTAAGCCAAAATAAATAAATATATATATATTCCCCCCACCCCACAAGCTGCTCTTGGTTGGGTGATTTTGGCCAGCCTTGTGGACCTGACTGAGACACCATGTCTAACGTGCAGCTGAAGGAGGATTTTTCTCCCACAGGCAGTCTAGGTTCCACTTGCCAGAGGGGCTGCATGGGCAACTCTGAGCCCATGCTCGTGCAGAGCCGGGCAAGCACAGCAGAGCAGCCCCGACACACTATGTCTGTGCCCGTGCGCTCTGAAGTTCACGGATCATGCTTGAACAAACCCTCAAAGAACCTCACTGCTTGCCATCAAATGAAACAAGCATCGGCTGTGGTTGGAATGAATATTTCTTGATGTCACTTGACATTCTTATTGCACAAGAACCCGTGAATGTGGAGAAAGTTCTTTCACAGTTTGTGTTATTCAATATAATTTGACATTTTCAGTGTTCATAAAACATCGCGGTGATGTGTAAGATAACCCATACAGCTAATCTGTACAATTCTGCTAAGAACTCAGAACATCACAGGCTGATCAATCTGATTCTTTTTGTTGTTGTTTTTTGAGGTAGGGTCTCACTCTGGCTCAGGCTGACCTGGAATTAACTATGTATTCTCAGGGTGGCCTTGAACTCACGGCGATCCTCCTACCTCTGTCTCCCGAGTGCTGGGATTAAAGGCGTGCACCACCATGCCCAGCTTCAATCTGATTCTTATGGAATAAAGTATAACAGAATTTAAAGACATAAAATGTTTTGCTTGATATAAAGAAGCTACCAGAATCCAAAAAATTATAAGTATTTATTAATTTATTTGCTTGGGTGGGGGAGGGAGGGAGAGAGAATGAATAATGAATGAGAATAGGTGCATCAGGGTCTCTTGCCTGAGCAAATGAACACTGGATGCATGTGCCACTTTGTGCATCTAGATTTACATGCAGGCTTTGCAAGCGAGCACCTTTAACCCCTGAGCCAGCTCTTTAGCCCAGAATGGAATTTTAAAAAAAAATTTTTTTTTTTTTTGAGGTAGGGTCTCACTCTAACCCAAGCTGATTTGGAATTCACTACGTGGTTCCTGGCTGGCCTCGAACTCCCAGAGATCCTCCTATCTCTGCCTCCTGAGTGCTGGGATTAATGGTATGAGCCACCATGCCAGGCAGAAGGGGAATTTTGATTGTCTCCTTGGTACTTTGTTCTTTTTATAATTTGGCACAACCGACAAAGGAAGCGGTAGGGGACATCTTGGGCCTCTTGTAACATGTGTTTTGGGGAACAGGAGGACCTGGAAACAGACACCCTTATACTCTATCACTTCTCTTTCCCCAGACTGAGCACCTAGACAACTTGGTAAAGAGCTGACTTTCAGAGAACAGCACCACTCAGTTTATTTCTTAATCTCAAATGAGCTCATCAAATAGTCCCTGCTCGTCTGTTTTAAAAGAAAGTGATTTGGTTTGGAGAGGTGGCTTAGCAGTTAAGGCTCTTGCCTGCAAAGCCTAAGAACCCATGTTTGACTCTCCAGATCCTATGTAAGCCTGGCACATGTGCAACCTTGCACAAGGTGGCACATACATCTAAAGTTCGATTGCTGTGTCTGGAAGTCCTGGTGTGCCAATTCTCTCTCTAATAAAAATATTACAAAAAAAGGAATGGGTTATTTCTTTTTCACTAGTTTCTGATAGTTGAGTATCAATATAATGCAGTTGGCTTGTGACGGGTTATTTTCTATACATTGTAAACTGGTTTCTCTCAAGAGTGCAGCTGTTACGTTCTTTATTTTCTTTTTATTTATTTATTTGAAAGAGGGAAGGGGGAGGAGAGAGAGAGAGAATGAGAATGGGTAGGCCGGGGCTTCCAGCCACTGCAAACAAACTCCAGATGCATGCGCCACCTTGTGCATCTGGCTTACATGGGTCCTGGATAATCAAACTGAAGTCCTTTGGCTTTGCAGGCAAGCACCTTAACTGCTAAGCCATCTCTCCAGCCTGTAGTTACCTTCTTGTTGCGTGTTGCGGGGACAAAAACACCTGACCAGAAGTGGGTCAGAAAGGGTTTATTTCAGACTTAAAGTTGTTTTTTTTTTAAAAAAAATTTTTTATTTATTTATTTGAGAGCGACAGACACAGAGAGAAAGACAGATAGAGGGAGAGAGAGAGAATGGGCGCGCCAGGGCTTCCAGCCTCTGCAAACGAACTCCAGACGCGTGCGCCCCCTTGTGCATCTGGCTAACGTGGGACCTGGGGAACCGAGCCTTGAACCGGGGTCCTTAGGCTTCACAGGCAAGTGCTTAACCACTAAGCCATCTCTCCAGCCCAGACTTAGAGTTTTGAGGGAATGTTTCATCATGGTGGCTTGAGCATGGCTGCCAGCTCGCGTCTCCTCCATCAGCACTAGAGAGAGCAGCGAGAGTGAGCTCACAGCACCCAACGGGCTGCGCTGATAACCGGCCAAGCTGGTTCCCAGAGACGCACCTCCTTCCGTCACGCTCCACTTCCCAAAGGCTCCACCTGAGCAAGTTTGAGACACCATCACAAACACTTGGGCTGTGGGGGATGTTTTGGTAAGCCTTAAGATCACAGAGTTGCTATTGAGGTTGAGGGACATAACTCAATGGTAGAGTATTTTTCTAGCAAGCAGAAGGTCCTGGCTTCAATCCCCAGTAGGGGGATAAAAGGTATTAGGTAAGGCCTTGGCAAGTGCTGAAAGGAAGACATGCCTTAACTGGGAGTAAACTCATGTTTTGAGGACTTGGTAATACTTTTCATATACTTCCCCAAGAAAATCTGATCATCGCAACTTTTTTTTTTTTTGGTAAATGCTTCATAGAGAATAGCAGTAGGGCTGGAGAGATGGCTTAACGGTTAAGGCGTTTGCCTGCGAAGCCTAAGGACCTAGGTTCGATTCCCCAGGTCCCACGTAAGTCAGATGCACAAGGTGGCACACGTGTCTGGAGTTTGTTTGCGGTGGCTGGAGGCCCTGGTGCACCCATTTTTACTCCTCTCTCTCCCTTTCTCTCTGTCTCAAATAAGAGTAGCAGTAAGGGCCAGGCACGGTGGCACACGCCTGAACCCCAGCACTTAGGAAGCTAAAGAAGAGGATTTTGGGGCTACACAGTTAGACACAATGAGTGCTAGGTGTCAAGTGCTTGCCTTGAACTCCTTAGTGCTGTGATGGGTGCTTGTGTTTTTGATGTGTACATGTATGTGTGGGCACATGTGTGTGCAGACCAAAGTTGAGTATTTCTCTCATTTTCCAATTTATTATTTTTTTGGGGGGGGGGATAGTTTCTCACTGAACTTAAGAATGCGCCAATTCAACTAGCCTAGCTCCCAGCCCTGGGATTGTAGGCAAACATTGCCTATGCCTGGTTTTCATTCGGGTGCTGAGGATCCAAACTCAGGTGCACACGTTCACGTGGCGAGTGCATTATCAACTGAGCCAACTCTCTACCCACCCATTGTTGGGTTTGTAAAGATCTTCAGCTGCTACACTTTCATGAAAATTCCCGTGGCTTTTTGTGATCTACCGGGTATATCGTTTTATCTCATTAAAAAGTGTCGTGATTTTGCTCTTTCCTACCTCAGTGGCACTCCGGAGCTAGTTGAGTTTACTTTCCCGTTTCATCTTTTGTTTTGTTTTGTTTTTCGAGGTAGGGTCTCATTCTAGCCCAGGATGACCTGGAATTCACTATGGAGCCTCAGGGTGGCCTTGAACTCACGGCGATCCTCCTGCCTCTGCCTCCCAAGTGCTGGGATTTTATGCGTGCGCCACCACGCCCAGCTTCTCCCATTTCATCTTAAACTCCAGGACACGGGCCTATCTTCCATTTGGAAACCACTCCTGAAAAGACCACAAAATGTAATTGTTTCTTCTAGTTTGTTGATCTCTGTAGCATTCAAAAACTACCGATTACTGAGCTCTGAAGCCAGGGCCTTAGATTTGATTCCAGCTCTGGTCTAGACAGGTCTACTCATTTTCCCTCATACGTAAGAGAAGTGCCGCAACAGCACTGCTCTGGTAGCTCTCGTTAAAAGGAGAAAAATAGTTGCGTTTTGTTAACATTTATTTTATTTAGCAACTTTACTTGAGCCAGTAAAAAGGTTTTACAACAGTAAAATTCCAGGCACCATGGCTTAGAATGCTCCCCTCACCCCTCGAAAAGGAAGTGACATAAATCGATTTGGCCAGAGGGCACTGGCTTTATATAGACGTGGTCTGATCGGATGGGAGCCTGTGACGTCAAGTCATTGCTTGGCTACAAGAATATCCTCAGGTCGTGACTTTGCGCAGCACACTATGGGAGGGTTTGCTGCGTAAGGAGGCTGGTTGGTGTGAAATGCCTCACTCCAGTGTTGGTTTAAGTGACTTAGCACTAAGTCAACCTACACCTTCCACACTCCCGTTACTCTGGCTCTTCTCTTACCTCGACTCTCCTCTGCGTGTCCCACGATTATTCCTAAGCATTCTACATCGGATCCAGTTTTCTCCTCCAGGGTCCAATATGGAATCATGATTCTGACTCAACGTTCCAATGCAAAAGCCTTGGATATGTGGCCAGGCTAATCCCAAATGTCCGTTTCTTGGGGGAGGGAGGGGTCCATGTTGAAATCACCTTCTCCCCCCAGCAAAACTTTCTCCCTTTCACTTTCATTCTAATAAATATTGAGATAGAAGAGGGGACCCACCTTGCCCTGGTTCAGTGGGCAGGTGGTAAGCAGCGTTAAGCAGCACTGGTCAGATCCGTCACTGTCACTGTTTGGTGTGAGAGCGCATGCACGTGTGTGCACGTGAGCGTGTGTGGCATGAAGGCCTGATGTGACGTCTTCCTTGACTTTTCCCAGAGTTGACTCACTTATCCCTGGAAAGCTCACTCCCTACCTCCCAAGCACTGGGGTCCATGCTCTCTCTGCTTTTACATGTGTGTGCCGGACCCGAACTCATCCTCACCCTACAGCAAGCACTGTATTTAATGAGCCACCACCTCAACTCCGTGTCTCCTGTTATTGTGAGCACCCCTGACGTCCCCTTTCCTGTCAATAAGCGAAGGCCTAGCTAGGGGGCTGGGGAAACGTGACTCCTGCGCTGGCTGCCTGGAGCGGAAGGACTGTCCGCTAAGCTAGCAGGCAGGACGCCTCTTCACCAGCCCTGGCTCTTCTCAGACTCCAGGGTTGTCTCGAGGTGGCCACGTGGCGTCGGCGAGGGTTTCCTCGGGCTCTAGAAGGTGCGTCGCCAGTCAGGTCTCCTGCAGATGACTGCTACGAGACTACAGTCTGTCTGCCATCACAAGCCTCCACCTCTCAGACCCGGCTGTCATTCCCACCTAGGCCGGGGAGAACACCTTCCCCGGGGGCTGAGCAGGACTGCTGTGACTGGCGGGAAAGCCACAACGCTACAATTGGCGCAACACCCGAGCCTTTGCAGGGGGTGTTTGGGATAACTGGGAGAAATGCCCCTTTTCCTGCCGTGTAAGCAAGCTGTCAGGATCACCACAAGCAAGCTGGGAGAAAGCCCCTAGTGCTAAACGTGAGGCCCAGTGAAAAGATTCTCACATGATCTTTTTTTTGCCTTTTAGTGGGGGAAGCTGAGGTGGCACCCAATTTGCAGATCAGGGTTATAAGCCCAAAAGGAATATATACAGACGTTTTGTCTATTTTGACAGAGCCAATGCACAGAGATGTTATAAATCATGTTACTAATGGTTAAGTCCAGAGAATGGAGTCTGGTGCTGAAATCCAGAGCGCCAATCCCGACTCTGCACCGCCATCCTTTTCTGATCTGATTTCTTCTTTCTCCTTCATGTAACTTCTTAGACCTACACAAGAGTGACTAGCTAAGAGCTCTGACACTAGAGGGCGCCTCCTGCTCCTACTACCCCTGCTGGCTGCAGAAGCTCCTTGCTGCTGTTAAAAAAAAGGGGGGGGGGGTGGCTGGAGAAATGGCTTAGTGATTAAGGCGGTTGTCTGCAAAACAAAAGGATCCAGGTTCTACTCTCCAGGACCCACATAAACCAGATGCAGAAGGGGGTGCATGCATCTGGAGTTTGTTTGCAGTGGCTGCAGGCTCTGGTGTGCCCATTTCTCTTTCTCTCAATAAGTAAATAAAATTACAAAACAAAACTCTGATACAAAGCCACCCACCTCCTGAAAGCCAACAGGAGGCATACTAAATTAGTTCTCACTTGAAAATGGCACATACTGGTATCTAATTGTTTCCCAAATCTGTGCTTTCTCAATCACTACAAAAATTTCATTTAGGGCTGGAGAGATGGCTTAGCAGTTAAGTGCTTGCCTGTGAAGCCAAAGGACCCCAGTTGGAGGCTTGATTTCCCCAGGACCCACGTTAGCCAGATGCACAAGGGGGTGCATGCGTCTGGAATTTGTGTGGAAGACCTGGCATGCCCATTCTCTCTCTCTGACTCTCTCTCTCTGCCTGTAGCTCTCAAATAAATAAACAAAAAAATCATTTAGATTTATTGCTTCTTTTAAATTTCAATCTCTGCCCCCACATCTGCCATTAAATCCATTCTGTCCTCTAGTTAACCAATTATACAGGTCCAAATCTGAACACGTTGTTCGTTTTTATCGGTATATGCTACTGAACAATAAAATGAAATTCTTTTTAAAAAATATTTGTTTGCACAGAGACAGAGGAGAGAGACGAGAGAACGCATGAGCACCACAGCCTCCAGCTGCTGCAAACAAACTCGATGTGCATGCCACTTTGTGCATCCGGCCTTATATGGGTATTGGGATATCAAACCCTGGTTGTGAGGCTCTGCAGGCAAGTGCTTTAATGGCTGAGCCATTTCTGCAGCCACCAAAAGAACATTACCAATTAGGATCATCGCAAGGAATGAAATATAAGTCATGTAACATTGGGTATTTGGTGATGAGTATAATTTTCTTAGATAAATCCAATGTGGGTGGTAGTGATGCAAGCCTGTAATTCAAACACTTGGGAGGTGGAGGCAGGAGGATCAGATGTTCAAGGTCATCCTTTTACATAGCAAAAAAAAAAAAAAAAAAAAAAAATCCAAGCTCTCCCCCCACTCAAAAAAATGACTCCAATACCAAAGTTACTACTAGGAGGGGAGGGGGCTGGTTAATATGCATATGTTAACACCTATCTTTAGAAGGATATAAAGAGACAACATATGCAAAAGTACAATGGGTACAGGGCAAGCATTTTATGGGTGATTTGGCCACTAGATTAGTTAAGCACATATAGAAAGGATTTCGATTTTTACTCTCAGCTAGAACTTATTCTACGGGATGACAACAGCCTGTTGGGATCTTATGACACAAAGTGACAATGACAGGAAGCACATAAGCTGTTTTATTCCTGGTAGTGGGTAAAATCAGAGCATTAGCAAGACGTGCTGGTGCACTGCAGGGATGGCTTAGCGGTTAAGGCTCTTGCCTGCAAAGCCAAGGGACCCTGGTTTGAATCCCCAGGAATCATGTAAGCCAGATGCACAAGGGGCACATGCTTCTGGAGGCCCTGGCACGCCTATTCTCTATCTGCCTCTTTCTATTTCTCTCAAATAAGTAAATAAGACAAAGACATTATATAAAAACTAAATCTTGATACAATAAAACTAAAAGGACAGTTTTAAATCTTGTATTTCTAGAGATGTTGATCTATGTTAAGAAGGACAAGCCATAAATTTTTAGTTTCATAATGTAGAGAATACTGTCTACTTTTAAGCAGCAATGAAGGTACATGATCATATTAGAGAAAGCAATCTACTACTTGTTAAAAAAAAGTGAATGAAAATTCTACTTGTCAAAAGAGCGAGTCCCACAAATGGATGATAAAACCCATTGAAGCAGACAGGTACAGCAGCTTGGCCTGTAACCCCAACACCAAAGCCGAGACAGGCAGACAGACATGAATTCAAGGCCAGCCTGGTCTACACAGTAAGTTCAGATAACCTGGGTTAGAGTGAGACCCTGCCTCAAAAGGGAAAACCAAACAAAATACCATAAACAAAACCCTTGCTAAAAGAATGTTAATCTAAATGTGAACAGGTTCTAAGGTGTTTGATCAGCAAATGTGAGCTTTATTTTTTATAGGAATACTTCTATATAAACACACATACTTAATAACTCTTTATAAAGTTTCCTTAAAATTTATTTGAGAGAATGGGTGTGCCAGATACATGTGCCACCTTGCGAATCTGGCCTACATGGGTCCTGGGGAATTGAACCTAGGTCCTTTGCCTTTGCAGGTAAGCGCCTTAGCCACTAAGTCATTCCTCCAGCCCCATATTTAATAACTTAATACTACTGAAGACAGCCCCTTACAGTGAGGAAGAATGGAGGAACTAACACTAAAGTATCCTAACTTCTTGGCCCACCATGTGTAGCAACAGCTACACCCAGTGGAAAGAGTTAGGTAGTGAAGTTGTCAAGCCTTATGGTTATGAGAGTCAACGCAGCCGCTTTTTAGTTTGCGCTTTTAGGAACAGGGTTCCTTCAGTGCCTACATTAGGATTTATGGAGGTATTACTATGGGATCCTTAGGAACAAAAGGCTTAGACCATGAGCTTAATGCAAGTACCCAGGGCAATCAAAGCAAGGAGGTACTGTACAGACACAACTTAGTTTTAAAACACAACGCGAAGCAAGGAGACACTGTACGGGTACTTTATTGCTCACCATCCACACAAGCACATCTCCAGCCACTTCCTTTCACAGCTTGACAGTGTTTACATGTACAAAAGCCCAGCAGAAAGCGTCCCGTCGTGTCGGCATCAGTAACGGAGAACGTCGAGCATCACTCACCAGGCTTTGTGTCTGCAGCAATGGTACAGGGCCTCCTGCACCGAGACTCCCCTCACTCCATAGTGCGGCTCCTCCTGACATCAGTCTCCCGCCTCAAGCAAACGGACTCCTCTTTGCTGAGCCAGTGGTACTAACTCGTGCATAAAACTAATGTCTGTTTGCTCTTTCTTCTAGCAAATTTTAAGTGAAAATAAGGTTGGAGGGGAATTTATTTTGAATGGATGCAGGTCAGTTTAAGTTGCTGTACTTAACAATACCTACATGAACTATAGGTTCACAACGTAGTTTGCTTTTATAGTCTTCATGGATTCTGGCCATGTCCAGGGCTGTCAGATTTGAGCGTGTGGTATAGTATTCCACCAAGAATAAGGCTACTGAATGTGCTACTTTGGAAGAGCTCAGCTAATAGGAACTGACCCACTGCACCTATCATAAAGCAAATGTGGCTCAACTTTTCTGAAGAAAAGGTCCATCAGGGGCAGAACTGTGCTTGGAAAATAGACACTTGAATATTTTATGCAAAACACAGAAGTGGGTTGTTAATATGAGGAACGTTTCCTAGCAGCACATCTAAAAAAGTCTAGGCAAATCCTCGTTTTCCAAACTGTATATTGAAAACCGTCTCATTCAAGTAATGTCTTCAAAAAAGTATGCATGTTCTAAGTGTGGAATTAGTCTGTTGGTCAACTGAAAACAACTTTAATTACCTGATTGTTTTCGTAGAAGGTGTTTCTTAAGTGAACAGTGTCACTGTTTAGAGAGAGGAGCTAAGTGAAGACTCACACCCACACTCAGGCCGGACAGAGCCGCCCGCCGCCTGTGCTCTCAGTTCAAGAGATGTGGGATTTAGGGTTCTGAAACTGAGTTTCTATTACTTGAGCTCTAGCAAAACGTCAGGCTCTGCAGCCTCAACTGGTGTAGTGTCTTCCCTGTCCAAATCCAGAGTGGTTATACTGATAGCCCCCATGCTGGAAGTGCTGTTCAAACTGGCCCCCTTGGTGGTAGGTCTGGGCCCCTCTTCCTCCCCAGCCTCCGCCCTGGCCTCCACGACCGCCCCGGCCCCCGCGACCGCCTCTGCCCCCACGACCACCACCTCGATCCCCATGGTGTCCACCCCCTGCATCTTGGTATCTATTGTCCTGCTGGTATCCACCGCTCTGGTATCCACTTCCCGTATATGAAGTTGCCTGGAAACCACCATAGCCAGCGCCTTGATAGCCACTGCTGTGGCCACCATGGTAGCCACCCGGCTGGAAACCTGAATCTCGGTAGCCGCCGTCATGGTAGCCGCCGCCACCGCCGCCGCCGCCACCTCCGCCGCCTCCATCTGTCCAGCCTCCCTGGTGCTTGTTTCCTCTTCCTCCCCCTCGGCCTCCGTGATCGAAGCCACCACGTCCACCTCTCCCTCCTTGTTCGGGACCGCCTCGTCCTCCATGGGAGGAATGCTCATAGCCTCCTCTGCCCCCGCCTCGGCCTCCTGCTTGCTGCTGGGGGCCATCTTGCCTTTTCTGCCACGGCGGCATCTCTGGGGGTGGAGGTTCGATTTCGTTGGGCCTTCCACCTCTGTCAGGCACCCGGCCCATCAACACCTGCGGGCGGGAAAGGCGCGTTAAGCCATCTCACCTTACCAGCAAACACGGAAGCAATGGAAAGAAAACCAAAGATTCGCTCATCACCTTGTTGATGGCACAGGCGGTCTTTTCTCTTATGGAACCACTGCTTGTTCTTAGAATCTTTGATAAGTCTTGTCTTGCAGCCAAAAGATGGGCAACAGAAATAGTACTTTTGGGAAATAAGACTGACCGCCTTGGCTGATAAACCTTAGCTAATTTTTCCGTCTGACTCTGTCGAAAGAAGTGTTCAGAGACAAATGTTATTTTTCAGAATGACACATGACACACACACATAAAGAAGCTAACGGTCTGACAGCGGAGCACTAGGTTCCGGGCGGCAGGGCAAGCTTACAGCTCAGCAGGGCTCTTATGTAGCTCAGAACCACTTTGCATCTATCAGCACAAGTGCCAGAGCTGGTGACACAGCAAGACACCAAGGTGGGGCTGGGGGAGGGGAGGGGGAGGGGTCCCTTTGGTCTGTCTGCAAGTAATGTTTTTCTGTGTACCTTAGCTCTGTCAGACCAGCCAAAGGACTGCACAGTGACATCCAAACGTTTTATTAGCAGCTTTCTCCGCACTTCATACTCATTGGCTATGGCTTGGTTAATTGCTTCTATTTTTTCCTGAAGCAAAATTAAAAAGATTCATTAGAAGTTAAATATAAGTAAGGAAATCCCCAGTACTTAACACATGTCAACTTTTCTGCTAGACAATGTGAACAGTGGGAGAAATGATAAGGAAAAAATGTTAAGTCTCAAAACATAATAAAACATGTAGAGTACAAAATTCTTGTTTAGCTTTCCCATAGGTCACTGTGTGAATTTCTGCCCAATTAGTTTTTTTTTTTTAAAGCCTGAATCCTTCTGGCAATTAGAAACATGTTTCATATGAAACCTCAATTTATTTTAATACGCTTGTGAAATAGTTACAAACTTATGAGGTAAGTGCTACTAATTAAATAAAACTATTCCTTGTGAACGTGGAGAGTCCTGAAAATGACTCCCAAGAATGCCCATGCAGAGGCTACATCTTAGGACATATCATTCAAGCCTCACTTTAGCTGAGGCAGGCCTGACACAAGTTCAAGGCTAGCCTGGGCTATGCGAATAGACAAACGTTCTTGCAATAAGGGTTAGCTTCTTAGAAGTTCACTCCAGATCATTACTCACCCAGTGGGCGGGTCCCATTGGCTTCTTCAATAACGGCTTTCCCACATGATTAGGTGGAACTTTTGCTAAGGTTTCCTTTAACTGACACAAAAACATAAATGAATGAATACACAATTCTGAATTATATACATCTCCCTCATCTTCCCAATTCCTATCAAAAGAAGACTCCTGACAGAGGCAGAAGAGGAGGGTGTTTTGAATGTAAACACAGAGACCCGTGAGACAGAGCCTCGCTGTCCCAGTGCGCACGTGACAGAGGATGGCTCCCTCATGGTCATCAAAGCGCTGGCTCGGTGGACGGGCTTGAGCAGAGACTGCGGACTGCCGCACGCTGCAGCGCCCCCCAGCGCTCAGCTGCGCCTGGGCCTTCTGGTGCCACGCTACCCACTGTGCCAAGGTGCCAATTCTGAGTCTTTCCACAACAAAGACCACGTCCTTTTACACACTTTTTTGTTAAAATCACTTGTTCCTAGCCATTTATACAAAAATATTGTAATTGACAGGAACATGCTATAAAAATTCCACTTTCACACACTAAGTTCACATTAGCAGTTAGCAAATCTATATGTTGCCAATTGGAACATATAGACCCAAAGAAACTGGATTAGAAAACAGAACTATTAATGTCCTTTTCTGTCCAGTCCATGCGGGGAGGAGAAGTTACATCTAACAATAAAGTATAAGAATTGCACTGAAGTTTAATGGCAAGTAACTTTTTAAAGGACTTCATAACGTTCAATCTTTTTACATTGTGTCCACCTCTTACACCAAAGTGTAGTTTCCTCTCTGAAAAACAAACATGCCAATGCTTTTTTCCATAAAACACTAATTTCTCTCAAAAGACATCTAGGACTTAATACCCCAAACTTATTTAGTAACATTTTTTATTAAAACACACATTAGGTTCCCATTAAGAGAAATAAACTCAATTTTCATTTCAAACGAATGTAGGACTATGCCTTTAATACTCTACAATCTGGTACTAAAGGTCTTACTTTTTTCTCAATCCCGCTGAAGAATTGGAACATAGTTATATTGGCTGGAGGTTTGGACATTCCTAGAGCAATACATATGCCTTTCAACTCTTGAAAGACCTCACTACCGCCTCCTTCTTGAGCTTTTTTTGGAGGAGCATTCACACAGAGCATTCTGGCAGCTTCTAGTTCTGAGATGAGGTATGCTGAAGTAAACAAAATAAGATTTCAAAATAAGATACAGCTATAGTTAATAGTCATAAGCCTGGAGTCACAACTCTATAGAGCTAAGGATATGTATGTAACTTAAAGCTGCAAGAATGGATTAAAAACAAAAAGGAAAACCATTTTTACCTATAAATGAAATAACATATAAACTGGTTATGTAATTCAAGTACTTAGCCAATGTGAAATGTTTAAAAAATAATTTAGAATTAAGCAATTCTTTGAAACCAAAGGATTACGGCCGATCACGTCTAAAAGCTGTGGACTCTTGCACTCTACTATTCCTACTCTGCCTCCAGAACAGGGGTTGGCATCGTCTAAAAAAAATGTAAAAAGTGACACGTGACTGATTTTTCTCACCTTGCAAGTAAGCACCAAAGATAGAATTACCTCACTGACTATCCAATAATGAGTCTACTCAGAACTGGTATTTGGAAGCACTCAAAGTGAAACTAAAATTCTAAACTCTCAAAGTTTCCTTCTCTCATTTCTCTAGTAGACTTACATCTATCTCCCTTTGCATATTCACAGAAAGCCTTCATCTTTGGCCTGTTCCACCTGCCTTTCCCCCTTTTTACCCTAAACCAACAGAACTTCCAAATCACTTCTGGGCAGTGCTCCGTGTTTCAAGAGGCCCCTTGTGAGTTGGTTTCAGCCAGGTACAGCTGCAGGTGATTAGCCAGGTAGAATGAGGGCCACACTCTCTAGGGGTAATTCAGTTAGTGGACAAAGCATTCACTCTTACTCCTTCAATTTTTCCCAAGGACACTTCATTGTTAAAAAGACAATAATCATTTGGCTCTTAGGGTATCAGGTTACTCAGCAAAGCTGCATCCTCCTCATGGCATCAGGAGGACTGCTGGAAATGGCGGTTTGCAGGCCCACGGGTCCCATCAGAGGTACAGAAGTGACCAGCTTGACCACCTCATTTCTTGCCCTTGGCATTAAAGGCTAGAAGACCTGTGATTTCAGCATGTCACTCGTGTAAAGCTGCCAACTCCTGCTCTGCATAATTATAATAATTAATAATAGTAATAATAGAATACTGTAGGGGTCATTCTAAGTGGGTTCAATAAAACCCTGGTGTGCTCCCCATAGCAAGGTGGACTTAGGCGCTGCGCTATCGAGGAGAAGGCCCGCTATGAAAACAGCCGCTGCTCTTGGCCAGGCTTCGCCGGTAAGCACCCGCTGGGGTCGCTTAGAGTTGTCTGGGGGTGTCTGGGGGTGCTCGTTTGCAACAGCAGCAGAGTTTGTCATTGAGACCTTGTGGCTTACTCAGCGAGGAGTATTTACTGTCTGACCCTTTAAGAAAGTTTGCCAACCCTTGTTCTAGAAACTGTATGCTGTATGATTTAATAAATGGTTCTCTAAGTTTGGGACAATTCACACTTTTACAAAATTAGTTGAGCAACATAAACACCATGAAAAAACTTTAACAGAAATTGATGTGTTCAAAGTGTTAAGAAAGGCCTACAGATACTTAAAAAAAACAAAACAAACAAAACCCCCACAATTCCCTCTACTGATAGACAGTCTAGTTAAGAAGAGAAATATGTTTTCCCTCCAAAAAAGATGACAAGCTTTTTATCTACTGGGAGTTCAAACAGAGATAACTTATCAGTGGGAAGTAAAGGCCAATGAATGGCTCAGAGTCCTTAACCTGATAGAAATTTTCTACCACTCACTCAAACCCTGTTCTGTTTTTACTGACAGTTCAACTGAAGTTCATTTATTTTCCCCCAAAATATATTGTCAAGCCAAGGTGCTGGGCAGAAATAAGATCACAGCATCAAGATGTGACGTAACTGAAATTAGGAAAGACGAGAATTGACACAGAGCAGCACTGAGTACACGATGACACAGCAGAATCAGGTGACCATGGGGAGAGGGTGAGGCAGCGATAAAGAGGGGCCCAGCATGCATGGGTGGGGAATTTATAAAGCAGTCATCTTTAGCTGCTTCAGTCTGAGGAGCAAGTGGCTGTACACTTGTGACAGGCTTCTGAGGTGCTAGCCTGTTAAGAATTAATCTGTAACTGTGACCCTGACCCTACAATGCTTTCAGTGTAGTCTGTTAAGAAACAGAAAAGAGAGGAGAGCACTTTTCCAAGATTTACATTCTAAGTGCTTTTCATGTACCAGGACTAAAATGGCTCAACTTGGCGCTTCTGGAAGAATTCGCAGTTCAGCCATTGAAGTGCTCCCCGTAGCTGCTGTCTTCCCGTGCGGGTCGCAGCCTGGGCACCCAGCACTACTGGAAAGCATAAGCAGCGCGGCAGAGGAAGAACTAGCTAACGCAGTGCCGGAGAGCGCGCTACACAAACTGTTCAGTGCACAGGACATTGAATGCACGCCTAAGAACTGTATGTCAGGTATCCCCGTGTGAGGCAGTCCTTGATCGTATGTGCCTGTCTGGCCTGGAGGTGAAGTGCTGTGAAATGATTTTTAGTGTCTAAGCATAATGTCTTTAACACAGTTTTTAAAAACCTAACCTTCAAAACTAGTTTATTAGTTTTCTGAGACCATAGGGAGGTGTGTTTGGAATGAGAACCCAATATTCAGTTAACCAAAGCTTAATCTGAATGTTACACAAATTCTGAGTTAGGATTATTGGTTTGTTAATTTGAAAGTTTATAGAAGGCAATAAAATTTGTGAGTCTACTAACTGCTTTTCAGGGTGAAGAGACAAATGGTTGTTAATATATAAGCAAGAAAGAACTTTCCATAAAAATTCATTTCCCAGAATGATCATTAAGTTCAGGAGCCATCCAAGTTCTATTCCAGGATATTTATAAACAAAACTACCAAACATCAGTAAGACAATTACATCAACATTAGCTCTCATGAAACCTTCTCTCTTAAAAATATTCGTTTCTACATTCGATTTCCCATCTATTTACATTGTTCCCAGCGCAGAAGGCACACGCTTGCTCATCACATGCTTGCAGAGCACCGCGGCACACGCTTGCTCATCATATGCTTGCAGAGCACCGTGGCACACCACGGCCAAGCAGGGAAGTTGCGGCAGCATGAAGGCCGCCAAGGCCAATTCGATGAACAGCAAGAATGACAAAAACCAAAGTGCCATCAGCACATGCTCCCACCATCAACTACTAGATTGGAAATTTAGTAAGCTTTCACTTTAACCAACATTTGAATGAAATTAATGTTGAAACAAAATGATGGAAGAGTGACTAGTTTATTCATCAGTAATCATGAAAAGCAAGCAGAAGCTCGTTCCAGTGGTCACGGACTTACTGAGCAGAAGGAGGCAGTTCTTCTGAACGAGAAGGCGCTTGGTCACATCCCCAGATGTCAGTGAAGGATACGGGCAGTTCATTTCCCCCAGCAGCCCACTCACCTCAAGCTGGAATTCTTCAGCTTCACTTGGACCTTTGAAGAATTCAAAGAACTTATTTAAGTCTTAGAGAAATGGTTTAGTGGTTAAGGCCCTTGCCTGCAAAGCCAAAGGACCCAGGTTTGATTCACCAGGACCCATTGTAAGCTAGATACACAAAGTGGCTCATGCATCTGTGGTTTGTTTGCAGTGGCTGAAGGCCCTGACAAGCCCATTCTCTACCTGCCAGTTTCTTTCCTCTCAAATAAATAAAATAAAATAAATTTAAAAAATCTTATTTACTATACTGCCTGCTTTCCAACTGTCGTAATTATTACATATAAATTGAATCTTTTGCCGATCGTGGTGGCGCGCACCTTTAATCCCAGCACTCGGGAGGCAGAGGTAGGAAGATCACTGTGAGTTCTAGGCCACCCTGAGACTTTACAGTGAATTCCAGATCAGTCTGAGCTAGAGTGAGACCCTACCTTGAAAAACCAAAAATAAGTAAATAAATAAAATAAATAAATTGAATCTTTTAACAGGCCCTTCCTAACTTCAGTTCTTTTCCTTCTAACTCATCCTTTCTCACCACCGTGAAATTTCTTTCTTATGGTTCATTAATTATTCTACTTGATAATCTTTAATAGCTCCCAATTCATACCCAACCCATTTTTCTGTCTTTAGGATTCTTCACAGCAGCTCATTTGCCTTTCCCAGCACTTTCAACTATAATCACCCACACAGGTGACCTCCACTGCCAAAGACCCCTCTGCAGTGCTGAGCCCGTTCCCTCACCATCCCAGTGGAAGCCTGGCTCAGTTCTACTCCTGAGCTCTTGTTTAAGTCGCTGCCAGCAACTGACAGGATGATACTCGCTCCTCCACTACCAAGTCCCTCCCGTCCATCAAAGCCCAGCAGTCCTGCTCCGTGTGAAGTCGTCCCGAAGAACTCCTGCTTGCACTGATTTCTTCTTCTGTGAACTACGAAGGCAAGTACTTAATTGCCATACCAATCTCCAGTTGTTAAATTTGCACCTAATATTCCCAGGTGGACTAAATCTGAAGGCAGCAAACACGGCTTACAGCATTATATTCCCACAACATGTAAAACAGTACGAGGTTCAATGAGTAAGCCAATGTGGGGGACATGTTATCTCCTGTACTAGTATACATTTGTCTTTTATTCAGTGTCACAGAGGGGTCAACCTTAACAATCTGTGAGACAGTCATTTTCAAGCTGCAAGTCCATCCTATCCTCTGTAAAAGGAGAGCTATGTTAGGTTTTGCAAACTCCTTTGTGAACCCTAGGGTTCTACAGTTTGTTTACAAGCTGAAGAGATGAGGTAAAACGTGAAGCCAACATAATTAGTGTTTTGTCAACTGTGATCAGATCAGCTTAGAGCCCCACAGCTGAACTGCAGGACAGTGTTGTGCTGAAGGCACCTTCTACTTAAGTAGCACAGCTGTTTTCCTACCTGCGTACGGGCTGGCTTTGATAATGCTCTACTTGAACTGGCTGCAAGCTAAAGTCACCCTATTAGGTTTCAATAATCTCTGGCATGCTAAGTCAAGAGACAGCACAAACACAGTGTTTAAAAGCAGTGGATCCTGAACTTGATTCCTGGGCTTGAGAGCTTTTTGTACCTCTTTACAGGTTGTGAGACCTACGGGAAAATCCTTAACCTGCAAGTGTGAGGCCCTAAGTTTCCTCTTCAGCACACACACAAGCTAGGATTGCATGCAAGTAGCCTGTACACACGACATATACTAACAAGGCAGTTGTGGTGCATGCAGACGGCTGATGTAGGGAGAAGAGTTAGCATAGTGAGACCATGTCTCAAAAACACCAAAAAATTAAGTGAATCTATCAACAAGAAAGAGTGTGTTTCAAAATGTGCTTATGGGTGGGGTGGGGGGTAGATTATGTCCTTTGCCCAAAGGGAAGGTCAACAGGTGGGCAGTTTTGTTCTCTCCTATTAGAGGCTTACCATAGCAGAAGGGAAGCAGAAGGTGGAGTATCAGGTTCCAAGCACTTCTCTCTTGCAGAGCCACCAAACTAGTGGCAAAGCATTAATGAAACCGGCAAACAAAAAACTGCTCTCCACCCTAAACAACCCGATGGTGCTGTATCTGGTATCCAATGATACTGCAAAGGGAATGAATGCCAGGGTTCCTTGCCAACACACCCACAAGTCACCATGCCAAAAAACTTAAGAGTCCCCTGGATCCTTGCCTTTGAACTTAAAGAATTGAATCCACAGAGCAGAGGGTAAGACTTAGAGAGGCTTTATTAGATAGAGAGAAGGAAAGAGGAGGATGTGCAGAGAGCTCCTGCCATGTGGCGGGCCCCTGTGGGGAGCAGCGCCCCCATCTACCAGAGCAGGGACTGGATGTTCAGGAGAGGAGAAAAGCCAAGGTGAGCCTGCGAGACAGCGGACGGGCCTGGGCGCAGGAAGAGGCCAGCACACCTGCATGGGGGAAGGAGGAGCTGACTACAGAGGTTGGATCTGATGCTGAGCTCTGGTTCTGCTAGAGCAGGCAGCGCTCTCCCTCCTGACTGGCTACCTAATAACAAATCTGTCGACTGGTTTCCTTCTGCTACATCCCCACGACAGAGAGAGCCCGGGCTCAGCTCTGGAGGAGTCACCTCCACCAACCACACTTGCCAAGGCTCAGGGCACGCAGCAGAAGTGCTTCTGAAAGACTACGAGGGCTGACTTGCTGCTACCAGAGTCACCTCTGCAGAGATGGTGGAAGACATGGAGGGACTCAAAGCGCAGCAGAGCAGAAAACAAGAGGATGTTTGGTGTTTGCATGAAAAGCCCGACACCAGCGGTCGATTTTGTAGTGCCCACATAAAGCCAGATGCACAATGTGGTGCATGCATCTGGACTTCAGCTACAGTGGCCAGAGGCCCTGGTGCACCCATACTCCTTCTTCCCTCTCTCTGCTTGCAAATAAATAAATAACAACTTTTAAAAGAAAGTGACTGTCAAGAGCTCAACTGAAGTAGATTTCTACTGCGCCCTCCAGGCTTAAGGACAATGGAAGAGGGGTGGACAGAGTGTGAGAGATGCGGGTGCACAGGCATGCTTTGGAGCAATGACATGAACTGACCGAGGTATTCCCGACCCTGCAATGATTACCAATACTCCCACAAGAACAGTACAGTTCCAAGGCCAGCAACACTTTCTCATGGAGGGTGGAGTAGGTCAAAAGGAAAGAGAGGGCTTAGTAGTTAAGGCAGTTGCCTGTGAAGCCTAAGGACCCATGTTCAACTCCCCAGATACCATGTAAGCCAGACACATAAGGTGATGCATGCACAAGGTCACACATGTGCACAAGGTGGCACATGTGTCTGGAGACCCTGGTAAGCCACTTCTCTCTGTCCCATAAAAAAGGGGGGGGCAGACACTGGGCTTGTTTTCAAAATAAATAAATAAAGGGAAGGAGACAACAAAACAAGATAGGGGGCCAGGCAAAGGGAACAGAAAAAGTACAGAGGGATGGAAACACAAATTACTGTATGTTCATACGTTGAAGTTCTCAATTAAAAAATAAATTTTGGAGGAGGGGAAGGGGAGAGATGGTTTGGCAGTTAAAGGTGCTTGCTTACAAAGTCTCCTGGCCCAAGTCTATAGTACCCACATAAAGCTGGATGCACAAGGTGGTGCGTGTGTCTAGAGCTTGTTTGCAGAAGCCAGAGGCCTTAGCATGCCCACACTCTTTTTCTCATATAAATAAATAAAAACATTTTAAACCTTGTTAACAAAACGTTCTTGTTCTTCCCAAGCACAGTGGAACCGTATGCATGTGTGCACACGCTACATATGCATCTGGAATGTAGCAGTCCTAAAGATACACATTCCAATATCAGTCCAGATCTCCCAATTCATGTTTTACAAAATACGGAAAGTGTGGCCAGGCAGGGTGGCACAGGCCTATGATCTCAGCACTCAGGAGGATGAGGCAAGCAGGTCAGGAGTTTGAAGCCAACCTGTTACACAGTGAGAGTCTGTCTCAACAAAGCAAAACACGGACAGCTCACATACTTTCTACTTGCACTCTATTCTGCTGTAATTCAGTAACAGGGTCTTCTCAGCCTTCACAAATTGTTTTATAGTTACATGTTTACATTTCAGAAAGCTCAACTGTAGAAACATCTCCCCCCTCCAAAGACATTCAGCATCTGGGGTTGTTCATAATTTTTTTTTTTTTCTCTCTGTACTGGTATGGATTGAACCCATGGCCTTTCCACATGCTAGGCACTTTACCACTGAGCTACATCCTCAGTCCATACAACTTCTCTTCATGATTTTAAGTACTTGGCAGTTGAGCTTTAGTACTAAAATAACATCCTGTTGAAAATACCACAGTGTTATTTAAAAAATACAAATAAAGGTGACTATTTACTTACTGTTAGTTGCTTGCACATTTTCCTCTAGTTTACAGAGTACTCTTAATTCTGATACCAGCCAAGCACAGAGTTTGGTAAACTCGGGGGAACTGGCTCCAGCAGACACTGCCTGAGACAGTGCACCATCATCCAACAATGGGCCCTTGTAGCTGGCAAAATGAGAAAAGTACATCTCAGAAGAATACAAAACCACACCTAACATATGTTTGTATTAGTTACCTAAGCAATAATTTAATAAAGTATGATGGCCCACTTCTTTTTGGTTTTTCGAGGTAGGGTCTCACTCTGGCCCAGGCTGACCTGGAATTCACTCTGTAGTCTCAGGGTGGCCTCAAACTCCGACATCTTCCCCCAAGTGCTGGGATTAAAGGCGTGTGCCTCCACGCCTGGCTAGATGTCCCATTTCTAAACTTGCAAATATAAATACGAGTGGACTGAACCATTAGAAAAGTAAGTCAAGCTGGGTGAGGTCCTGCACACCTGTAACCCTAATCCAAGAGAGGCTGAGGCAGGAGGCTCTCCAGGTGGAAGTCAGACTGGGCTGCGAAGTGAGGCCATGTCTCAAAAACCAACCAACCCAAACCCAATCCAAAGCATTTCAAAAGGTAACTGCATTTCAACGTATCTTGTAATATATTGTATTATATAGATAGATAAGTAGATAGAGGGGGAGAGAAAGAGGATGAGTTTGTGGGTTTTGACACAGGTTCTCACATGGCTCAGGCTGGCCTTGAACTCATTACATAGACAAGGATGACCTTGAACATCCGACCCTGCAGTCTACCTCAAAAATTCTGGGATTACAAGTGTGAGCCTCTCTTGACATGACAGCTAAGACTAGTTAGACTATTAGTACCAGAGAAATGTCAAGATTGATTTAATAATTACTGGTAATTTGATGAACTGGTACATTGAATCCTTTGAGTAATTTTAATATAATTTTCCGTAATGTTTACACATTCACCACCGTAATAACGAACTCCAGTTCCTCACATTCAGGAATTCAAGATTTTGTTACTTAAAGTAGTATTTAGGGACTGGGTGTTGTAGCACATGACTGCAGTATCAACTACTTGGGAAGTTAAGGCAGGAAGAGCAAGTGTTTGTGGCCAGCGTGGACGACTCAGCAAGAATTCTGCCTTAAAAAGTATTAAAATAGGGTTGGAGAGATGGCTCAGCAGTTAAGGCACTTGCTGGAAGCTTAATGACCTGGGTTCGATTCTCCTGTAGCCACATAAAGCCAGATGCACAGAGTGGTGCACACATCTGGAGTTCCTTTTGCAGCAGCTAGAGACCCTGGCACATCCATTTTTTTTCCTCTTTCCCTCTCTCTCTGCTTGCAAATAAATAAATAAATACATAAAATTTTTAAAGAATTAAAATAAAAAGGGCTGGGAGTGTAGCTGTTTCCTAGCATGCACGAGGCTCCTGGGTTCAACTTGCAGCACTACGCAATCCAGCCCACAACCCAGGCATTTCGGAGGTGGAGGCAAGATAAGGTTGTCCCCAGCTACACAGTCCAGTCAGTCTGGCCTACATGAGATACAGCCTCAAAACAAAGGTAATGTTGAAACATTCACTGTTATAATTTTATTCTTTCAAATAAAACATTGACTTTGAAACACTTCTTAGAGCTGGGAGATGACTCAGCAGGCACAGCAGTTGCTACCCAAGCACGAGGGCCCCAGTGTGGCTCCCTAGCACCCGTAAGGCAGGGCGGGGCGACACATGCTTGCCACGCCTGAAGCGGAGGCAGGAGGATCCCCGGTACTTGCTGGCGAGGTAGTCCAGCGTACCTGGTCTAACCAATCAGTGAACTTGGTGTTCAGTGACAGCCAGACCCTGTCTCAAAACATAAGGTAAAGAGAGAGGTACTGAGAAAGACATCTAATGTCAACCTCTGGCCCACCTGCACACATGGACGCCCATACACACACATGTGCACAGCACAAACATACATACACAAACAACACCCACTGTTATTAAAGAAATGCCTAAATACGCACAAGGCAATGTGATGCTTAGCAGTATGGGTGTGTTAGATATGTTAGAACAATTTTGGTGCCCTTAAAATATGCTAATATGTTCACATATGAAATAAGGCTAGAAAATATACAGACAATGAGATTAAAATGAGATATGTTACAGCGACAATTTTGGTGCCCTTAAAATATGCTAATGTGCTCACATATGAAATAGACTAGAAAATACAGACAATGAGATTAAAATGAGATATGTTACAGCGACAATTTGGGTGCCCTTAAAATATGCTAATATGCTCACATATGAAATAGACTAGAAAATACACAATGAGACTACACATAGATGGGTATCTAGATTTAAAAACGTATTATTAGACACAGATAAAAAGACCAGGCCTAGGAATTTCTCTCAGACTTTCATTTAGACTATTAACTTACTCTAGGTTACTGGATTTCTACTGTGTGCAGGTTGGAGATAAAAAGATAGCATTCAACTGCAGTATTTTCCAGTGAATCCTTTGAAAGTAGATGCTCATCAACTAAGATAGACTTAATATCTGAATGCCACCAAAGGGCTGGGAAGTTAGCTCAGTGGTTAAAGTCACTTGCTTGAATACCTCCAAACTACATTAAAATCTATGTGTTCAAAAAATCCCGGGTTTACCCAACAAACCAACTCAACTATTTATCTGATGACAGTAATAATTACTTGTACAGTCCCAAAGAGAGGAAAGACATAGTTAAAAGAAGGGAAAAAACCGATAGCGGGTAGCAGATGCGCCCATACCCATAGTTAACTGCCCTTGTCTAATGACTGCATCCCACTCTTCTTGTTCCATTCCTTCAACACTAAATGTCACCGCCTCAAAGAAGCTTCTAGAACTTCCTTTCCTTTCTCAGAAAAGGGACCCTCCTCAGTGCTCCTCACAACATATTCTTAATTATGTGAACCTTTCTTCCACAGACCTTGTACCCTGAAAGCCCAACCCAACAGCACCACAAGGCAAGCGCCCCTCAAATGGCTACTTTTAAAAAGAGGTCATTTCGCAGAATGTGAGTTCTACCTATGACCTAACAAAAGAAATGAAAGTCTGAAGTATTCACACACATTTAGCGTGAGTTTCACAGCAATGACACTGGTAACTCACTTTAACAAGGACAGACAGTAGGCACCTTCCTTCTCTGAAAACGTCCAGCTGAATTTGGGCAGACTATGGGAAGCCTCGAGGTGCCCTTTCATACAGGAAGGCTTTTCCTCACCATTTCCACGTCATGGAAAAGCTTAAAGCAAAGTTTTGATACAACTAGCCAAATCGAATCCCCCTCCTCCCCCCCCCACATAGTTGTCTGTAGGCAAATACTTAAAATCATACAATCTGTTTCTTGAACCACAATTTAGCCCCAAAGAAGTTCCAAGTTCTCAAGTTTAACTGAGTACAGCGATCTGGGTTGACCCAATGAGATAAGGAGCCCTCATTTCCAAGCTTCTAGACGCCGATGCACTGTTCTGAGTGGGTTCACCGTCAGGAGAGAGAAAATGCAAAATGAATATACTAGCTCTTGCTGGGATGAGCGAAGAGCCTGAACTAACAACTAGCCAAGCAGTGGTGGGTGGGGGTGGGGTGCGGTGGCCCGCTGCTTGGGGGCCGGCTGGGGGGTGGGAGCTGACTGGGGGGTGGTTGTTGTGGGTTCTGGGGGGGTGCTGATGGGGTGCGGGGGTTGGTGGTACAGGGGGGTGCTGGCGGGGGCTAGCTGGGGGGCTTGGCGGTAGTGGGTCTGGGGGGGGGTTTGGTGGTGGCTGGCTGGGGGGGGGTTGTTGTTGGTGGTGGGTCTGGAGGGTTTGGAGGTGGCTGGCTGGGGTGTCGGTTCTGGGGGTGCTGGTGTTGGGGGGCCGGCGGCGAGCGGGCTCGGGGCCCGTCGGGGCGGTGCGGAGGAGCGCGGCGCGGGGCATGTGGCCGGCAGAGATGACTGGGCAGGGGCGGGCGGCGGTGGGCGCGAGGGGCTGGGGCTGGGGCCGGAGCGGGACTCGGGGGCACAGGTGGCAGCGCTCACGTGAGACGCGGCCAGCTGGAGGAGCCGGGGCCGCGGAGCCGGGGCGCGGTGCGCAGACAACGCCCGACCGCGGGGACTGCGGGCGACCCCGCCGCGTCGGGACGGGACGGGACGGGCCGCGGGGCTCCCGAGCGGGACCGAGGACGGGCGGGCGGGCGGGCGGCGCCGGGTCGGGGGGCCCAGGCACGGCGTGCGGGCAGCAGGCCCAGCGCCCCGGCGTCTCACCCTAGATCTTCCAGCGCCTCCAAGATGTCAGTCTCCACGAGGTCACCCTCCATGCTACGGGCTGCCGTTCACACTCGGCCGGCGTCAGCCTTGACCCCCGGCCCCTCTCCTCGCCGGCAACGCGGACGCCCGGCACGCATGCGCTCCTCGTCCGGCCCGGCCCGGCCCGGAACTTCCAAGTCGACAGCTGGCGCCTCAGCCTCCGCACTGCGCATGCCCCGAGCGTGCGCACGCGGCAGACGCGCGCGCTCCGCACATGCGCGCTGGCCGCACGCTGAAGCCGGCCGCCCGGAGAAGGGCAGGAGGAGCGGCGGCGGCGTGGCAGCTGGGCGCCGCGGAGCGAGACCCCAGTGCGCATGTGCCCAGCTCTGGGTGAGGTGGCCGAGGGGGGCGGGGCGTGGGGGTGGCGGGGCGTGGCCTGGGGGAGCCCCGCGGGTGACGGGCACCGTGCGTGCGTGCGTGCGTGCGTGCGTGTGCGTGTGCGTGTACGCGCTCCCAGAGGGCCGCGGGCCGCTGCATTTCCTTGTGACTGGGGCCATGCGTGCGAGTCACCGAGTTGTTTCCCACCGGAGTCTTCTTATTCTTATGACTATTATCAATATCATTTATCGTTATCACTATTATTGTGATTAATTATTTGAGGTAGGGGCACATTCTAGCCCAAGCTGAGCTGGAATTCACTATGTACTCTCAGGCTGGCCTCTCCAATGCTGCGATTAAAGGTGTGCACCACCACGCCCAGCTTAATAGTACTTTTTAAAAATATATATTTTTTCTGTTTTTGGTTTTTCAAGGTAGGCTTTCACTCTAGCCAAGTGTGACTTGGAATTCGCTCTGTAGTCTTAGGCTGGTCTCAAACTCATGGCACTCCTCCCACCTCTGCCTCCCAAGTGCTGGGCGTGGGCCACCACGACCAGCCTGAGCATCTTATTTTAATGGGAAGAGGGCCTAACTCTGTGTCCAGTATACTAGGTTGTATTTTTGAGTGCGCACGGTTCAGTGAGTCGACTTTTTGGCTGAGTGTCACTGTGTAAGGAAAGTGTAAGAGAAAAGCAGAAGAGAACACCAGACTTGATCTCTACAGAAAAGACTGTCTTTTGAGAGAAACAAGGAGGGGCAGCAGCCTTCCTGCGGGATGAAGGCTGAAGCCCTGGGCCAGGCTGGGTGCCTATAAGGAGGATCCTAAGAAAAACAAGACTGTACCAGCTGCAGGTCCAAGGAAGTAGATAAGGAACTACAATTATTTGTGTCTTTACTCAGATTTTTTTTTTTCTAGCAAAAAATTGTCTAGGGAGGATATCCTACCAAATGGTTTCTGTTCCCTCAAGGTTTTCTGAGCTAAGGGAAGTTTATCAATTGGGAGTAGCCTGTCAAAGCCACATGTTTCTGAGGTTTCTTTATTGCCTGCTGGTTTTAGGGACAGTTATTAACTCTTTAGTTCCCTCTAGTTTTCAGGGATGGTTATTAACCCTTCACACTGGTTTTGACAAAATTTGACATAAATCGGGTGCAACATTCAATTCACCATAGGTTGTGTTTTATTGGTGATATGAATTAAGAATTAATGAAAGAAAATGAGAAAAGGATTCTTGTATCAAAGTGATGGCATATTTAGAAAAAATATATTTAGCCATAAGTTGGCATGCTATCATATTGTGTGGGCATTTAATTATGAGTTTAAATCTTGCGGCCAGGTTTTATTTTGTAGTTCTCACTTTCAAGTCTAAGGGATAAATGTTCCCTCTCATCAGTAATATATATTTTTTTATTTTTTGGTTTTTCGAGGTAGAGTCTCACACAAGCCCAGGCTGACCTGGAATTCACTATGTAGCCTCAGGGTGGCCTTGAACTCATGGCAAGCCTCCTACCTCTGCTTCCTGAGTGCTGTGATTTAAGGCATGCACCACCACACCCGGCCCCATGTTTTTAGTTTCTTATCATGTAAAATGGGAGAAAGTTATACACTTACTTACTGTACATTCGTAATTCTCTTGACCCACTTGTGAACTGATGTTTCCCCTCATGAAAGCCACACCTATGCTAACGATTCTACAAGGCTAATTGGATAGAACTCCACCATTGTGGAAATTTGGAATATTGCAAATATACAACCAAAATTATACAGGGCTCTCTTTAGTCCCGTCATAGTCACTTATTAGTCACCTCTGTGTCTGAGGTAACATTTTGAGTATCAGGTAAAACTTTTGCAGTGCATTAACTTAGCAAACCATTAGCTTCCACCAATCCAAAAGCTAACAATGTCATGAAGTAACATCAAAAAGCTATACATAGCAGCTCTTTCTTCCTTTTGTGGGAACCCCACCAACCTGCTGTATTTGGGAAAGGCCTTGGTTTATGACTTTCTTTTGGTCTATAATTATAAAAATTTCATAAAACCATTTCTGTATTGGAACATGTTATTTGGGGCAGCTTGAAATTGTGTTCCTGGGCCACAGTCACCCGTATTTGGCTAAAAAACAAATTATTTTTCCCTTTGAGGTGCAAGCTGTGTTTTGCATTAACACAAATTTTGGCGCTGGGCTCATCAGGTTTTGTGAATGTTACCTACATTTTATAGATGAGGACACTAAACCTCAATGACTTAGTGGTACTTAAGACCCATGATAGCAGCTGGATTTTGAGTCTGAAACATATTTGCATCCATGTTTCTTATTTGACTGTTCAGAAGAGGACTTATAAAGTGGGATGTGAAAAGGGAGGAAAATTTGGCCAGCTGAATTTCTTACACTTCGTTAGTTAATTTTCTTTCAGTGACAAAAATAACTGAAAAGAAGCAACTTAAGGGAGCCAGGCTTATTTCAGACACAGTCCATCATACTGGAGACGGACGGCATGATGACAGAAATATGAAGCAACTGGTCACATTACATCTGCTCAGTTTCCCTTTTCTATTCAACATTTTCCTACATATCCAATGCTTTGAAATAAAATAAATACAACTTTAAAATTTTTTTTAAATATAATTTCCACAGGATCTGCTAGGAATCATTGTATTTTATTTAGAAATTATTTTGTTTACATGGTGTTTTGAATTAGGTGGCCCCATAAACTCATATGTTTAGAATGCTGGGTCCCCAGCTGATGGAAATTTGGGAATTGGAGCCCCCTGGAGGAGGTGTGTTACTGGGGGCAGACTTATGAGTGTTATAGCCAGCTTCCTCTTGCCAGTGTTTGGCACAGTGTCCTGTTGTTATTGGCTGCCTGATGTTGGCCAGGAGGCAATACCCAACCTTTGCTCATGCCACATTTCCCCTGGCCATTATGGAGTTTCCACTTGAGTCTATAAGTTAAAATAACCCTTTCCTCCCATAAGCTGCTTTTGGTTGGGTGTTTGTCCCAACAAGGAGAAGCTAACTGCAACAGTTTGTATTTGTTGTGTGAAACTTTTTCTTTAAGGGAACAGAAACAACATGTCTATTCATGGAGATAGGGCACACGTGACAGACCAAAGTAATGATTGCATCCAAATTCTATTTTGGTGAACCAGTGTATTTACTGGGGTTAGTTACAGAGCACAAATTGGGAGTTACTTACATAGCATGGGTGAGGGGTTGCTTACGGGAACATGGTAACTCAAAGGCAGTTGCACCCCTGCAAATTCCACTCCATCTTGGATGGTGCCCTTTTGGAAAGTGTATCATAGAGTATCTCCTTCCAGTTGACCTTTGACTTACTGTGCAATGTAAATCTCCCAAGATCACTTGCAGCTGGGAGGAGGGCAGAAGGGAACAGTAGCTGGAATACCAGGAGAGGCTCTTGTGACCCTCCTGTCCTTTTACTAGGGAACATTAGTGGCTCTACTGCTATGGCCATGAACCTGGCTACCACCATGTTGTTCTGCACCGAAGTTGTCACAGCTACCATGCCAAGTATTCTCTACTCCAAGATGGCATCATGTTATGCCTTGTGATGGTGCGAAGGGGAAATGTCCCCCATAGCCTCATGCACTTTGAATACTTGGTCTCCAGCTGGTTGCAATTTGAGAGCACCATGAAGCTTCTGGGAGGTGGAGCCTTGCTGGAGGACTATGAGGGCTTACATCAAATTTAAGCTGGGTAGCCAGGCGTGGTGGAGCGCACCTTTAATCCCAGCACTCGGGAGGCAGAGGTAGGATCACTGTGAGTTCGAGGCCACCCTGAGACTACAGAGTGAATTCCAGGTCAGCCTGAGCTAGAGTGAGACCCTACCTTGAAAAAACAAAACTGATTGGTAGGCTTACCGTAGGTCACACTTTGATCAGGAGCTGGGCGTTTGGAGTCCTCCTGGAGCATATGAGCACCAATTATGATGTAGCCTTGCACGGCCATATATCTCAGTCTGCGTACTTCACTGGGCAAGGTGGTGATACTGCCAAGCAGGAGACCCACAAATAGCGTATTACCTATACTTCTCCCTCCACAGCTCCCAGATCGACGTGCACAGACTCATGTAGCATACATGGTACGCATGCGCATGGATGCATATGGTGCACCTGTGCTTGTGGAATTTATACTTACTAAACAATGGAGGAATTTAATGTCTATGTAAAGGCGTGCCTACAAAAACTGTGGGCTCCACAAGAGCTGGGGAGATTCCTCAGTAGGTAAGGTACTTGCCACAGAAATATGAGGACCTAAGGCCGGATCCCCAGGGCCATGTAAAATCTGGGCGTAGCAGTGTGCACCTACCCCAGTGCTGGAAAGGTAGAGGGACGGGGGTTCCTGGAGCGTTCCAGCTAGCTAGCCTAGACACACTGGTGAGCTCCCCTTCCAGTGAGCGGCCCTGTCTAAACGCTAAGATGCAGAACAATTGAGGAAGATGCCCAGAGTCAACCACTGGCCTTCTCATGCTCCTGCCCATGAGTGTGTACACGCACAAACATGCCATACATATATGCAAACACACACCACACAAACATACGTGTGCCAAAACCCGTGACTACAGATTGTTTCATGACTGCTTTGTCTAATGATGGAAGTTGAAGTGAATAATAGTTAAAGACTGTGATGGCTCCTCTCCTCTCTGCTCCTCTCCTCCCCTTCCCTCTGCTCCCCTCCTCTCCCCTCCCTCTTCTCTCTTCTCCTGTCCATTCCTCTCCTCCTCTCCACTCCCCTCCCCCTTCCTTCCTCTTCTTCCTCTCTCTCTCCCTCTCTCTCTCTCTTTCTCTCTCTCTCATAATGCTGGTAAACGATCCACCTAGGGCCTCAGGCTAGGCAAATGCTCTATCACTGAACCCTGTTCCCAACATAGTGGTGCATTTTGCTTCTTGAATTACCTGATGGCTTCTACCAAAAACCTCTCTGCTTTTGTACAAGTTGCTTCCTCTGACTAGAATCCTCTTCCCTACACTCCCTGCTTGGCATAGTTTTCTTGTTCAATCTTCAAGACTCAGTTTGGCGGAAACTTTCTCTCATCACCTTTGCCCTCATGCCTCGCTTCCCCAAGTTTCCACAGCCCTGTGGCCCAGTGTCCTGCCCTCTGTCCTCCCTGCAGCTCTGGTAATCTTCTGGCCCAAGGACCAGCTCACTTTCGCTGTCCCACACAGGAGGTGTTCCCTGTCTGCACAGCTGAAGATTAAGTTTCCTCTCTTCTGGATCTCCAAGACAGTGGGACCTGACTCAACAGATTCTCATGACCATCTCCAGAGCTTAAAAGCAGATTCCCAAGGCCATAACCCCCACGAGACTAGGTCAGCATTTCCAGACTTGGCGTTAGGAATCTGTATTTGTTTTCCAACCCTTCATGTTATTTCATAGTTCAACCTTCAGAATCTGTCACGTATTAGTGTTCCATTTTTACGTTGCTCCCGTCAGGCTCTGGCCTGTTCTTTTGGTTGCTAGTACTATACACATTCTACATGTCGCTGGCTACGCGGATTTCTCTACAGAAGGCATCAATAACATTGATTAGTTGATTGGCAAGAAAATGTTTCCCTTTCTTGTAGCCAGGGTTTGCTTTGTTCTGAAAGAACGTAGTGACTCTCTGCAGAGGATAAATAAGTATACAGTCATGAATTATGCTCTGGGCTCTTGGATCATTGTGGAACTCAGGGTTTAAAACTTAGCTAGTCTGATGGGATGATTTATTCTTTGCTTACTTAGGCTGTAATCAGCAACTTTCCCTTTTACACCAGCCCCAGTGGTTGTTTATAGCATGTATGTGGGGAGTTAGCGTCCCCAAGGAAACTTTCCCAGCTCTGCAACCAGATCCCATGAAAATCACAATGTTGCAATGGAGACATGACAGACCAGGGTTGTGCTGGGAACCAAAGGGAGGACAAGTAGAGCAAAGTTTATGAATCCTGTCCCAGGGAGAGACTTCACATTATGTGATTAGATATATGGACTGGCCACACACACACACTTCGAAACTGTTACATGTAGCAACATAGATCCCCCTTACTAAGTGCTATACACTGTGACTTTTTTCTGTTCTATTGAACTTATTAAAATTTTTGGTTGCAGGGATGGAGAGATGGCTTAGTGGTCAAGGTGTTTGCCTGCAGAGCCAAAGGATCATGGTTCAATTCTCCGGGACCCACGTAAGCCAGATGCACAAGGGGGTGCATGCATCTGGAGTTCATTTACAGCGGCTAGATGCCCTGGTATGCCCATTCTCTCTCTCTGCTTCTTTCTCATTCTCAAAAAAATAAATAAAATATAGACAGAGAGAAAGAGGCCGGGGGGGGGGGGGGAGGAGGGGCGTGCCAGCCACTGCAGATGAACTCCAGATGCGTGCGCCCCCTTGTGCATCTGGATAACATGGGTCGTGGGAAATCGAGCCTCAAACTAGGGTCCTTAGGCTTCACAGGCAAGCACTTAGTCTCTAAGCCATCTCTCCAGCCCTTAATTTTTTTTTAAAAAAAGATTTTTATTTTTATTTATTTATTTATTTATTAGAGACACAGAGAGAGGGAGAGAATGAGAATGGGCACACCAGGGCCTCTAGCCATTACAAACAAACTCCAGATGCATGTGCCACCATGTGCATCTGGCTTACATGGGACCTGGAGAATTGAGCCTGGGTCCTTAGGTTTCACAGGCATGCGCCTTAACTGCTAAGCCATCTCTCCAGCCCTTGAGTTTTTTTTGATTGGTTGCTTAGCACGTGTAAGACCTTGAGTTTGATTCTCAGCACCACAAGAAAAAAAAATGGTGGCTTTTACCCATGAAATTAGTTCCCATGTGGCTAATATATTATGAGAGGCAGTATGTAAAATAGCGCAAGAGGCAGGCAGTCTCACAGTCTTTTGAGCTTAAGCATTTTTACCCTGTGACCTAAACACCTTCCCTTCTCTCTCTCTGAGTGTATGTGTGCACGTGCCCCATGTGCATATATGCAAGGGCCAGAGGACACTGGGTGTCCTTCTCTATCACTCTTTATCCTTGTTTCTTTGAGACAACGTCTCTCACTAAGCCTGGAGCTGGTGCCAAGTTCAGGTTATATCATTGGCTCATCATTGAGCTCCACTGATCATCCTGTCTTCAACCCACTCAGTGTCTGCCTGGGCACAAGCAGCTTCTTTAAATGACTTTTTTCTTTTTCTTTATTTATTTGAGAGTGACAGACAGAGAAAGAGGCAGAGAGAGAGAGAGCGAGAGAGAGGGGAGGGGGGAGAATGGGTGTGCCAGGGTTTCCAGCTGCTGCAAGCGAACTCCAGACGCGTGCACCCCCTTGTGCATCTGGCTAATGTGGGTCCTGGGGAATCGAGCCTCAAACTGGGGACCTTAGGCTTCACAGGCAAGCGCTAACTGCTAAGCCATCTCTGCAGCCCACATGCAGCTTCTTAAGTGGGTGCTGGGAGCTTGAACTCAGGTCCACCATGCCCAGCTGCAGGATTTTTTTTAATGTGGGTCCTAGGGATTGAGCCCAGGGCCTCATGCTTACAGGAGTAAGCTTTTATTGAGTTATTACCCAGTTCTGGAATTCACTATGTAGTCTCAGGCTGGTCTTGAACTCACAACAATCTTCCTACCTCAACCTCCTGAGTACTGGGATTAAAAGTGTGTGCCACCATACCTGGCCTCCAGCTGATGTAAATGAGCCCCAGATGCATGTACCACTTTGTGTATCTGGCTTTACATGGACACTGGGGAATTAAGCTTGGGTCATTAGGCCTTCAAGGCAAGCTCCTTAACTGCTGAGCCATCTCTCCAGCCCCATGATTTTTATCTTGCTGCTTTCATTTCTTTGTGGCTTGAGAAGTATTTCATTCCTATAGCTTAGGTTGGCTCAAACTCATTATGCTGTCCACGCTGACCTTGAACTTGGAATCCTCTTTCCTCAGCCTCCTGAGTGCTGAGTTTACAGGTGTGCACTGCCATGATTGGTTTCCTGATGGTCTTAATTTCTACTTTCTTGATAGTTAATGATACCACACACCTGTTCACCATAATAAATGTTTAGAATAAGGTTAAGTACAATGTCAGTTGTTAATAATACTTGTTTAATGAAAAACTAATTGCATATGAGAATGTTCAACATCATGCCTTCCATTAAGCATGTATCAAGCTCTAAGCCACATTATTAACACTATTCAAATACGGCTTTTCTTTGTTCCTATACACGAGGTTCCTAATGACAGAGTAGTATAAACTGCTCTGCTCTGTCTATGACAATATCTAGCTTTTTTTTTTTTTTTTTTTTTTTTAGTAGCAGACTATCTGATTCTGTGGCCTTTCTTTTGTGACAGTATCTCATGTATCCATGCTAGCCTCACTGTGTAACCAAAGATGACTGTGACCTTTGATTTTCTTTCTTAAACCTCACAAGTTCTAGGACTGAGCATGCGCCACCATGTCCAGCCTCTCTTACCTCTTCTCTGTGAGGTTTTGGGGAAGTGAGCAGATTATTTTGTGCCTCAGCAACTCATGTGCATAACGATTATTATAATGGAGTCTGCGTCATAGTGTTACTTTGAGGATAAAATGAGGCAGTTCATGCACTGTGCTTTGAACTGTGGGTGCTTGGCAAGCTCCCAGGGAATGTTAATTTTAATTAGTTTTTTAGATATATAAAAAAGTGTATTGAGTCATTCTTGTGATCATTGATTTTTTTTTTTTTGTTTGTTTTTTTGAGGTAGGGTTTCACTCTAGAATTCACTATGTAGTCTCAGGGTGGCCTCGCAATCACAGTGATCTTTCTACCTCTGCCTCCTGAGTGCTGGGATTAAAGGCGTGCACCTCCACGCCCAGCATGATCATTGATCTTTATTGTCAACTTGATAATATTTTCAGTTACCATGGAAACAAAACTCTGGTCCTTCCTGTGGTGGAGTTTCTAGATTATGTTAACTCTAATGGTGAGTGACACTATTTTATGGGCTGCGGTCCTGGACTGAATAAAAAGGAGAAAGCAGGGCTGGAGAGATGGTTCAGTGGTTAAGGCTGTTGTCTGCAAAGCCTAATGATGTGGGTTGGATACCCCAGGACCCACATAAAGCCAGATGTATGAAGTGGCACATGCATCTGGAGTTTGTTTACAGTGGCTAGAGGCCCTAGTGTGCCCATTTGGTCTGTCTGGTTCTCTTCTCTCCATTTCTCTGCTTGCAAATAAATAAATAAGTAGACAAACAAACAAATAAATAAAAATAAAAAAGAAGAAAGTGAGCTCAGCACAAGCATTCACCTCTCTCTGCTTCCTAGCTGTTGATGCAATGTGACCGGCTGCTTCATGCTCCTGCCTCCACGCCTTCCTTGCCATGGTGGGCTGTGCCCTCAAGCTGTGAGCCAACATAAGCCCTTCCTTCCTTAAGTTGCTTTTGTCAGGTACTTTGTGATAGCAGTAACCCAGTAACCAATGCCGTTCTTTTTTTGTAAACTATGCACTTAAATTAAAAGAAACATAAGAAAAAAAAAAAAAAAGAAACATAAGGAGCCCAAAGCAGGAGCTTGAGGTCAGCCTGGACTATAGTGAGATCCTGTCTTCAAACACACAGAAAGAGAGAGAGAGAGAGAGAGAGAGAGAGAGAGAGAGAGAGAGAGAGAATAGGAAAGGAAGGAAGGAAGGGCAGGAGAGAGGAAAGAGGAAGGATTTAAGAAAAACAAGTCCATCTATCGATAAACCAGAGATCAGAGAGAAACTATATTTACACAGGATGTCACAGAGCTTTCCTAGCATAGGGATTTATAAGAGTTACTCCTTTTGAATAGCATGAAGGAGTCGCCTGACTAACTTGTTTCTAGGGAAGTTTGCTAATAGGGTTCCTTGAGCAGGTTTATGGGTTGTCTGTCAACTAGACAATAATTATAAGAGGGTGAGGCAGGGCTTTCTTTGTCATTGAATATGTTTATGTAATCTCATCTGATAGAGCACTGGAAACATGCATGACTTCCAAGCACCCTGTGTTGTGCCATAAAGCAGCTTATGTGAGTCTTTGTAACTGTTACTAACATATTTCTTCCTAATATAAATCTGACCTTGGAAGCAAAATTTAAACAAAGACAGCTTGTAAGATTTCAAAACCTGGCTGGAGGGATTGCTTATTAGTTAAGGCATTTGCCTGCAAAACTAAAGGACCCTAGTTCAATTCCCCAGGTCCCATGTTAGGCAGATGCACAAGATGGCACAAGCATCTGGAGTTCATTTTCAGTGGCTGGAGGCCCTGGCACACCCATTCTGTCTCTCTTTCTCACCCTCTTTTGCTATAAAAAAATTTATATATATATATGTATGTGTATATATATATATATATTTAAAAAAACAAAGAAGGATTTTGAAAACATAGAAAATGGGATCATTTCATTCTGATTCTTTTCTTTTTCTTTTTTTTTTTTTTGAGGTAGGGTCTCGCTCTGGCCCAGGCTGACCTGGAATTCACTATATTCATGAATTCACTATATTCATGAATGAAAGGATGGGGGACTACTACTTGCCATCAGCTAACGTCATCTAAGAATAATTAATCAGTCTTATTTAACTGAACACTTGTTATGCATTCGTTAGCTCAAATAATACAAATATTTTATCTTTGATCAATTTGACCTGTTTCATCATCTTAGGGGAAAAATCACTACATATTCTTGATCTATGCATGGCTTATGAAGAAGCACGAAATCAGGAGTCTCCTACTTTGCTTATTTGTTTATTTATTTTAGTTTTTTGAGGCAGGGTCTCACTCTATCTCAGGCTGACCTGGAATTCACTCTGTAGTCCCAGGGTGGCTTCGAACTCACAGTGATCCTCTTACCTCTGCCTCCCGAGTGCTGGGATTAAAGATGTGCGCCACCACGCCCGGATGCTTTTGTTTCTTTTCTTTTCCCACGTGTCCAAGAACCCTCGGCACCTAGGCCCAGTGCCTCCAGACACCGGGCAGAGAGCAGAGTGGCATGTCCTTCCAGACTGTCAGCCGATGGTTGCTTCAGAAGCTTCAGCCACGCTGTCTGCTGTATCAGACTGTTTGATGGCTTCCCAAGCGTTGTTTTTGGTGACGCCATTCCTCTCATAGCTACCCCCTGGGCTTGGGTTACAAAATTATCCACATGCTGTATGTTACAGCTTCTTTGATAGTGGTTCTGCAGACTGCTGTGGACCAGGGGCGGCCTTCACACCGCCTTTGCCTCAGCCTGACCTACCAGCTCTGACTCCCTGTGCCTGTGGCTTTCCACCTTGGGCCTCGCTCCCTTACCTCCCTGGCCTTCTCCCTCTTTCTTTTCTTTTTTTTTTTTCAAATTATTTATTTATTTATTTGAGAGCGACAGACACAGAGAGAAAGACAGAGAGAGGGAGAGAGAGAGAATGGGCGCGCCAGGGCTTCCAGCCACTGCAGACGAACTCCAGACGCGTGCGCTCCCTTGTGCATCTGGCTAACGTGGGACCTGGGGAACCGAGCCTCGAACCGGGGTCCTTAGGCTTCACAGGCAAGCGCTTAACCGCTAAGCCATCTCTCCAGCCCGTCCCTCTTTCTTTATGGTCTTACTATGGGGACCGGGTTGGCCTGAAACTAGTGATCCTCTTGATGCAGCTTGCCCAAATGCTGGGCTTATAGACACATGCCACCCCGGCACAAGCTTATTTTCTCTGTCCTTTTAACTTTATAATGGGAAGAGGCTTGTGAGTTCGCAGCTTCGAAAACAGGCTGAAAGTCCGAGATTAGGAGGGCGCGTTGGTTTGGCTTCTGGTGAAAGTTTAACAGGCAGGTGTCACAATAGCAGGAACATGTATGGGAGGAAGAGATCACATAGCTAAACATGAGGCCAGAGAGCTATTGACAGCTTTTCCAGTCAGCACACCACAGGTGTGCGTCACCTTGGTCTATCCAGGTCAGGTAGCACCTCCCACCCTGCCCCAGCCTTGGGATCTTAGGCCATGTGGTTCCCTTTCCTCCTGGGTGCTGCATACAAAGGGACCTTGCTTGGGGAGTCAATTACCAAGCCGAAACACATTTTGTTGCACCTTGAAGGAGGCTACTCTGCTCCTAGGTACATGGGGCCTCCACTTGGGTCCCTGCAGGACTAGAATCATGTTTACTTTTTCCTATCAGAGGCTCTGAATACCTATGGCAGGCCATGTGTTGCCAACCACAGGGCCATCAGAAGGAAGTATTTGAAGCCTGGATATATTAAGACATGGGCTTTAAAAATCCGTGTGATTTTTATATTGTGGAGTAGAAATCTCAGTGTGTACCCCAGAATAAATTAGACTTATCTCCACTCAGGTTCAGGAACTGGAGGGTTGCAAATTCAACTGACAAAAGACAGATTAGCCAGAGTAAAGACAGTGTACTGTGTTTGCCCAGAACTCAGAGTCAAGGAACTCAGGGGGTGGGCAGAACGTGGGCTTCTTGTAAATTGTCTTAGGAGATGAGCGGAGAGGAGAACAGGCATTAAGGGGAAAGCACACTCTTCAGAAAGTGAAGAGGGGGGGTCTCTGCAATGGGTTTGTGACAATGCTTGTTCAGCTGTGGTCCCAACTCACTCATAGGTTCTGAGCAGACTGAAATTGCTCACAGAGAGGGAATTTGCGGCAATTAAGTTCTATCAGAAGGCTCTGTTTATAGGCAGGAAAAGGATTCCAAAATCTCCAAATGCTTTCATCTGGAACAATTTCTTTTTTTTTTCTTTTTAAAGGTTTTTTCTTTTAATTTGGCACTTGAATAAATGAATATAAAGTAGTTTGATTGGGCTCCCATTCTAGTCTCCTCCTACGGCCCCTCTCCTCCATCCTCATCCTCGAGAACACTTGTCCTTCACGATAGTCCTTCCTCGGTGTTGTCTCATTCCTTTTGTCTTCCTCCGTCCTTCATGGCAACATGTTGACGGGCTCAGGACAGGTCTTGTGGGGCTGGAAGTACCACTGAGGGGCCATGAACGTACCAACCGGTTTACGTCAGAACACTGCCCCAAAGAGCGCCTACCTACTTACCGACTTCTGGGGTATAGAGACGTATCTTGTGGTGACATACCCTGATCCTTTTCAAAAAGGGCTGAATTGGGCTGAAGAGTCGGCTTAGCAGTTAAGGGGCTTGCCTGTGAAGACTAAGGCCATGTTTGACTCTCCAGATCCCACATAAGCCAGATGCACAAGGTGACCCAGGTGCACAAGGTCGCACATGCACACAAGGTGACGCACGCATCTGGAGTTCGACTGCAGTGGCTGGAGGCTCTGGTGTACCAATTCTCTCCCTCAAGAAAACAAAATACAGAAGAACTGAATTATTTGAGCCATATAAAAATATGACTAATTGAAAATAGATAATGTCTCTCTTTTCTTCCTGGAGATTAAAAAAATCATTAAAAATTAACACTAAGGGGTACAGATGTAGCTAAATTGTGTAAGCATCTGCCTAGCATGAAAGAGGTCATGGACTGTGATCCCTAGAACTAGCCAAATAAACTAACGAATTGCCCCCCACACCTCAAATCTCCCTAGATAGCCACACACACAAAAATTTAATATCTGTGGTAGTTTAAATGTCTGGCCCCATAGATTATGTCATTTAAAATTTTTATTTATTATTATTCATTTATTAGAGACAGAGAGAGAAGGGGAGAGAGAGGGAGAGAGAGAGAGAGAGAGAAAATGGGCACACCAGGGCCTCTAGCCACTGCAAACGAATTCCAGATGCATGTGTCACCTTGTGCATCTGGCTTATGTGGGTCCTGGGGAATTGAACCTGGGTCCTTTGGCTTTGCAGGATTAATGCCTTTACCGCTGAGCCATCCCTCCAGCCCTCAGTCACTTTTTTAAAATTAACCTTCCTACTTGAGCCCCTAGCAGGCAGTTTCCTTCTAGAGTGGGTGTGTCACTGGGTGTGTATGTGGGTCCAGCCCTAAGGGGTGTTTGGGGGCTGATCTTCAGTCTAGCCCAAGAGTGTGTGGAGAGCAGTTTGTGCCCTGGTGGTTCCTGCTTGCTGGTAATGCTGGCTGGTGGTGGTGTCTCTCTACCACTTTCTATGAAAGGAAGCCAGCTTCTTCCACCATTGTCAGTGTTCCCTTGCACTCTGTAGGCCTGAAATAAAACCCTTCCTCGCATAAACTGCGTCTGGTTGGATGTTCATCCCAGCAAGAAGAGCTGACTACAACTATATTCAAGCAAGTACCTTTAACTGCTGAGCCATCACTCCAGACCTACAACTACATTCAACCACCACATCCTATCCTTAATTCCCATAGGCTCCAAGGTTATCTCTTGATGGGAAATGCTTTCAGTTCAACTGAACGGTCCGCATAGAACTTACCAGTCCCAACAACACACAAAAGCCTGAGTCTCACCTGGGGCTCAAGGTAATCTCTGAACCATGAGCCCTGCAAAAAAAATCACGAGTCACACATTCCAACAAATAGAAGCACAGAATAAGCACCTGAATTCAAAAGAGAGGGATGGATCATAGTAGGAAAGACTGGATCCAAGCAAAACCAAAGCCAGCTTGACAAACCCCACATTTTGCAGCTCCAAGTCTGGTATCTGGGACTCATGATAGAACCATCTGGGCTTCAGAAGGCTTGGAGAGCTCCACCATCCGCCCATGCTGTCTGTAACCTCTCTTGTGGGGTGGATTTTTCCCTGAGCTCAAAGCTTTCCTCTGCAGATGCCCTATGGTCTTGGCATCTCTTAACATCCCATGGTTTCTGTTGCAACTTAGAGTTCACCTTCCCAGTTTCACACAGTGGCCTCACAGGGCCTCCTTGTAGGGACTCGAACTCCACTTCCCATTGCTCAGTGGCTTGCTGGAATCATAGAGAAATATTCCACAAGCCCTACGTCTTACATTTGTCTGAAATCAGTACAACGTGGGCGATGCTGCCAGGTTCTGGAGTCAGTCTGGGGTGAAGCCTGGCACCCAGGGGACACAGTTTGTAGCAACTTCTGTGTGCTCACCTCAGAGCACAGAGAAAACCTCCTTCATTTAGATCTTTTCCTCAAAGCATGTCATATTCTCCCTGTGTTGCCTTGGGTTGGGTCTTGCCCTCAGGGAATCTTTCCTATTGTCCAAGTGCAGACGAGTAGGTGTCCTTTTGATGGGGGGGGGGTGATGTCGTTAGCAATTAGAGACAAAATCGCTGCAGTCCTTGGGTCTGGGAGTTAAAATTTTCTTGCATTTCTTCCCAAGCCAGACTTTATATATATATTGGTTTTTTGAGGTAGGGTCTCCCTCTAGCCCAGGCTGACCTTGGAATTCACTATGGAGTCTCAGAGTGACCTCAAACTCACGGCGATCCTCCTACCTCTGCCTCCCAAGTGCTGGGGTTAAAGGCGTGCGCCACCACGCCTGGCTCCAGACTTTATATTTTTTATATCTTTCTGTTGCACATTTTCCTTCTTCATTGTAGATCTGTATTAGGGCAGCAAAGAAAAAAAAATCATGCCATATACCCAATACTCTTTGGCCTTAACATTTCCTTTACCAAACACCTTAATCCAACACTTCTGAATTCAATTTCACTCAAGTTTTTAGCTGGGTGTGGTGGCGCATTCCTTTAATCCCAGCACTTGGGAGGCAGAGGTAGGAGAATCGCAGTGAGTTCAAGGCTACCCTGGGACTCCATAGTAAATTCCAGGTAAGCCTGGGCTAGAGTGAGACCCTCTGTTGGAAAAATAAATGACTTTCTACATTTAATTAATATAATCAAGATAATCCTCTGCAGACCTGCCCAGAGGCTAAGGTAATTTACCGAATCCTCACAGGTGCTTCTGGTCCTCCTCAGGTTGACAATATAAACCATCACATCTCCCCATTCCTCCTCTCCTATTTCCTTCCTCCTTTGTCCTCCTTGTCTTTTTTCTTTCAGTGTGTCATAATTTGAATTTAAGACATTCTACATAGACTCACGGGTTTAACGACTTGGTCCCCAGCTGATGTTACAGTCTTAGGAGATTGCTTGGGAAAGTAACGTGGCTTACCCAGGAGTGGGTTGCCGGACATGGGCTTTGAAGGTTACCATTGCCTTTGGTTGTAGATCAAGCTCTCTACTTTGTTTTATTTTAATTTTAATTAATTTATTTGATGGAGAAAGAGGGAGAGAGAGAGATAGAGAGATAGATAGAGAGAGAGAGAGAGAGAGAGAGAGAGAGAGAGAACAAAAGAAAGAGAATGGGCATGCCAGGGCCTCCAGCCATTGCAAACGAACTCCAGACACGGGCGCCCCCTTGTGCATCTGGCTAACATGGGTGCTAGGGAATTGAACCTGGGTCCTTTGGCTTTGTAGACAAACGCCTTCACCGCTAAGCCATTCCTCCAGCCCCAAGCTCTCTACTTCTTGATCTGCCGAGATGTCAGGAGCTTCTATCCTGCCACCGTGAACTTCTCCATACCTTTTCGGCCAGAATGGACCAAAATCTCCTAAAGCTGTGAGCCCAAATAAACTTCTCCCTTCACTGGCCCCCGTCAGTCACCTGGTCACAGCTGGGGGAACAGTAACTCATACGCAGGTTTTCTTCCTTACAGCGGCAGGGATTCAGCGATGGCCTTGAAGTTGTGTCTTCTTTCTATGGCCGATGAACTTTTGCTGCTAATGGCAGAGGCAATGAAATTTTAAACTGTCCCGGGAAGGGCTGTTTCTTTTCTTAGCTTTGGTGCTGATTCCGAGGAGGCCAGCCCCCAAAGAGTGTTAATGCTGGCAGGTGAGATTTCTCATGGAATCTTAATTGGAAGAATGAGGAATAATGACTGCAAGTTTTCCAACAAATAATTCCCACCTGGGAGAGATCTGCATGGAGTTGTAAGCGGTATTAAGGGCTGCAGCTCCTTCTTCAGCTTATGGCCATCATAAATCTAGACTTCTCTCTGGTGCCTTGTCTTGGTACAGTGCTGTGTAGACCCACTCTCCCCCCCCCCCAGTCCCTCAGGATCCCTAAACGGTCATGGGTAACTGCTATTTTATATTTATGTGTCCTCTAGGACTCTCTTGAGCCAATAACAGCATCTGCTTCCACAGTTTGCAGGGCATTAAAGCAAGAGCTTTCCTCAGCACTGCATGATCTATGGCAGATCCATCTCATCGACTGCATCTTAATCAGTCTGTCTCTCTAAGGTGAAATGTTTTCTGCATTGTGGCATTGACAGATAGAAGCTCTGATCAGCTGTGTTCATAAATTCAAGAGAAAATTACTTTACAGTTATGGAATGGTGTGTTCCATTCTCCTTATCCAGGTTTATTTCTATCAAAAGAGGAAGGTTTGCTGTTTGGCTGGAAGGGCAGGCAGTTTGTTCGGCTCTTCACTAGAACATGAGATGAAACTTTGTCAGTTCCTCTGTGTGTCTATTCACTTTCAGAGGAGAAGACATCTGTCATGTAGCTCAGGCCACACAAAAGCATTTTAGTTAAAGTAGTTTGGGAGATATAAACTGTGCTTTGAAACACTCATTTGCTTTATGAGGACTCTACTTCTGAAATGACATTAATAACCTCACATGTAGAAAACTGATAAATTCTACTTGTTAATAAAGTCATGGTTTATTTTATTTTTGTGTTTTTATGTGTGTGGTGTGTATGTATTCTTATGTGAATGGGTGCTTGTGTGTGTGTGTGGGGGGCAGATGTGCGGAGGGCAGAGGTTGAGGTTGAGCTGCCCGCCTTATTCTTGAAGACAAGATCTCTTGCGGAACCTAGAGCTCACAGATTCATCTACACTAACTAGCCACCCAGCTCTAGGCATCTTTTTGTTTCTGCCTCACCAGTACTGGGATTATAGGATGAGGCACCAGGCCTTACTAGGATGTGGGGAGTAAGGATTTGAACTTAGATCCTTCTGCTTTTATAAGCAAACTTTACCCACTGAGTTGTCTACCAGTTCACATTGTGACTCTCAAGAAATTATTTCACTATAGTAAATGAAATCAAAGTGGGGCTGGAGAGATGGCTTAGTGGTTGAAGGCTCTTGCTTGCAAAGGCTGACAGCCTAGGTTCAATTCCCCAATACTCAGGTAAAGCACAAAGTGGCACATGTGTCTGGAGTTCGTTTGCAGCAGCAAGAATACCTCATGCACCCATACTCGCTCTCTCTGTGCCTGATAGTCTGTCTTATCTCTTTGTCTCAAATAAATAAAAAAGATTACAAAAATAAATCATGAAGGGCTGGAGTTATGGCTTAGTGGTTAAGCGCTCGCCTGTGAAACCTAAGGATCCTGGTTAGAGGCTCAACTCTGTAGGACCCACATAAGCCAGATGCATAAGGGGGCGCATGCGCCTGGAGTTTGTTGGCAGTGGCTGGAGGCCCTGATGAGCTTGCTCTCTCTGCCTCTTTCTCTCTCTGTCTGTTGCTCTCAAATAAATAAATAACAAAAAGAAATCATGAAAACAATGGCTTAAGTACATGTATCTTTCATATCTATTACTGTTTGATCCAAGGACCATTAAATAGCAGAGCTCAGGACATTTCCCTCCTGATAAGGAGATTCCCATCGCCGTGATTCTGTTTAGAACCTTCAAGAGATGCTGGCATCTGAACTCCAGATGTGGGCAATTAATATACCATGAAAAAAAGAGTCTGGAAAGACAAGAGAGGCTTGCTGATAAATATTTGGTTCACCTTTCCGAGAGACATATTTTTAAACTATAAAACTGTAAGGTAAGTTTTATGGGCTTTGTCTTCCTTCATAGCTCTATAAAACCTTGGTTTTATTGGTGTGATCTCTCTGTGTGAAGTAAATGATGGATAAACAGATGATCATTTTATTTCCCAGTGGAGACAAGCTGCTCTGTCCTTTATTACGTGCCTAGTACTCCTCTGAAAGGAGTGTTTAAGAGAGCGTGGTAGTTCATTCTCCTTGGAAGACAGGTGCTATAAATATGTTTTCATTTGTTATCATCTTACTAAACTTGAAATTTTTAGTGATTATAGATTTCTTTTTACTTCTCTTGGGCAGAAATTGCACATGATATTTTTAAAATCCATTTTTTTCCCATTTCTTGGGCATGATTGCAATGTGACCAGGAATACAGTGTTAATCAGTTTTAGTATATTGCTACTATTTGGTCTAAGTGGCGTTTGAGCTGAGCATTCCCACATCAGCCATCAGCACCCTGGTCAAAAGAGAGCTTTGCATCTTGCTACTCCGGGGCCACATCTTGTTTGCACATCATAAGTAAGCTTCCCTCTGACTGGAAGACTTGTCCGGCAGGTGATGGCCGGCTTCTTCGTCCCTTCTGTCCTTATAGCTGAGAGGGATTCCTGGACATTGACCAGCACAGGAAAGGAAATTCATTTTCTCTTTCATGCCACGTCTGGTAAATAATTTTTTGGCCTTGTAGAGCATGGAGCATAGACAACAATGAAGTACTATCAGTACTGCACTTTAAGCCACGCTGCCTCTGGCTGGGGGGCGATGGGGGATACCCCAGGACACTTGCTCATGCCAGCCGCAGTCTCTCCATATGGGTCCAGATTCAGGAATCACACAACTTCCTTCCAATTAATGTATGAACTACTGCCAGAAAGCATATCTTAGTGAGCGAGTTAGTTTGAGAGAGAGAGAGAGAGAGAGAGAGGGAGAGAAAGAGGCGGTAATTTGGCATTACAATTGCAGGTTCAATTATTACATTGAATAAATTGGAGAGGGGATGAGAGTTGGAGAATACTCCTGAGTACATGAATCTGGAAGCAGCAGGCAAGAATTCATAAAGGCACCATTAGCCCAAAGGGTGCTGTAGGTGACCCCCATTGACTCAGGTGTGAAAATCAAACTTGTAATTTGGGTCTCCAGTGGCCTGGCTGGAGGAGGTGTGTGGTGGTTTGATTCAGGTGTTCCCCATAAACTTAGGTGTTCTAAATTCTAGGTTCCCACCTGGTGGAGATTTGGGAATTAACACCTCCTGGAGGCGGTGTACTGTTGGGGGCGGGCTTATGGGTGTTATAGCCAGTGTCCCCTTGCCAGTGTTTGGCACACTCTCCTGTTCCTGTTGTCCACCTTCTGTGGGCCAGGGGGTGATGTCCACCCTCTGCTCATGTTGTCATTTTCCCTGCCATCATGGAGCTTTCCCTTGAGTCTGTAAGACAAAAAAAAAAAAAACAACCCTTTTTTTCCCCTGAAAAGCTGCTCTTGGTTGGGTGATTTCTACCAGCAATGAGAACCTGACTGCAACAAGGTATCATCGGTGGTGGATCCTGGAGTCCAGCTCTGAGATGTCACTAGGGTGGCTCTGAATTCCAGCCCAAAGGTGCCCAGAGGTTTGAGCCCTGCTGGGATTGGGGCTGTCTGCTCATGCTGGTGCTGCTGCTTTTGGTATTGGCTGGCTGCTTGGTTGTTTCTCCCTGCTTGGATGTATGGAAGCAGATTCTTCCTTCATTGATGGAACTCCCCTGCCTCTGTGAGCCTGAAATAAATCCCTTCCTCTGGTTAGCACTGCCTGGTTGGGTATTCATCCCAGCGTCTTGGACCTGTCTACTAGAGGTGACCATTGGGAATTGGTCTCACATGTACTGTCAGGTGACCTTACGTTTCCCTTCATGATTTCTTACAAGTGTAGAGATGTCCTAAATCTCCACTTTATCCTAAATGACTTTGTGAAGAGGACAGTACAGTGTACCCAGCTTGCCACAAGACCTGGCTTCTGTCTAAAGGAAGGAGGATGGGGAAGAGCAGTTCATAATTTGATGACATTATTGGGACGTGTTGCAGTCAGGTCCTCATTGCTGGCAGAAATCACCTGACCAACAGCAGCTTTTGGGGGAAAAAAGGTTTATTTTGTCTTACAGACTCAAGGGGAAACGATAGCATGAGAGGAGGGTGGACATCACCCCCAGACCAACATAAGGTGGACAACAGGAACAGGAGAGTGTGCCAAACACTGGCATGGGGAAACTGGCCGTAACCACCGTAAGCCTTCCCCCAACAATACACAGCCTCCAGGAGGTATTAATTTCCAATTGCCATCAGCTGGGGAGAGTAGCATTCAGAATACCTAAGTTTATGGGGGACACCTGAATCAAACCACCACAGGCGGCATGAAACTTGGAAGGTATGTCTTGACCTCAGTCTTCTTTCTCTCTCTGTCTCTTGGCCGCATGACATAAGCTGCTGTGGTTCACTCTGCATCCTCCCCCGCCATATTTGGCTCAAAGAAATGGGGCCAAACACCCGTGGACTGTAACCATGAATTGTACCAATCTGTCTTTTATGTCAGGCATTTTGCCGTAGACATGTAAAACTAACTAACACACCGTGCACCAAGGGTAACACAATTACCCTTGCTGGCGACTGGCCTAGACATAATCACGTGTGAGGAAAGTCTGCTGAGGACTTCCTGTCGTTGTGGTTCTTTTGTTTCTTGAGACACAGTCTCACCACTTAGCCTGGGCTAGCCTGGAACTCATGATCTTCCTGCCTCAGCCTCCTCTGCGCTGGGATTACAGAAGTGAACCACCATTCAGAGGACTGTATCTCACGCATCTAGTTTGTGGAAGTGACCCACCCATGAAGCTGTGGTAGCCACCTTGTAATCATGAAGCGCGAAGGCCAAAGGGCAGGGAATGGAAGAATAGAAAGATGGGGACAATTGCAACCTTGAACATGACGGTGACAGGCAGATTTAACCACCTTCTTCCCTTACTCTCGATGTTTATTTTCTTATTGCTGAAAGCCAGCTTACACTGGACTTTCCGTTACCTGTACCTAAAACTCTATCATCTCGTCATTTGTTAATGGCTTTCTTTAAAAAATATTTTTTTGTTTATTTTTACTTATTTGAGAGTGACAGAGAGAGAAAGAGGCAGAGAGAGAGAGAGAGAGAGAGAGAGAGAGAGAGAGAGAGAGAGAGAGAGAGAGAGGGGAAGACAGAATGGGTGCGCCAGGGCCTCCAGCCACTGCAAACCAAACTCCAGATGCATGCGCCCCCTTGGGCATCTGGCCAATGTGGGTCCTGGAGAATTGAGCCTCGAACCGGGGTCCTCAGGCTTCACAGGCAAGCACTTAACCGCTAAGCCATCTCTCCAGCCCTGTTAATGGCTTTTTTGAGGCATAGTTAATATACAATGAAATCCACCATTCAAAGCGTGCAATTCAGCGTATTCCCCGAGCTGCGGAGCGATGGCAACACTTTCATTTTAGAACATTTCATCATCCTGTGCTCAGTCGTTGCTCTCACTCCTTCTCCACTTTTCTGAGACAACCTTTTACTCTCTGCCTCTACGGATTTCCCTCTTTTGGATATTTCATACAAACGGAGTCCTATGCCACAGTGTGTCCCGCGTGACTCTCCTCTGACTCCGCCTCAAGTTCCTGCACTTCATTCACTGTGGCTTGTTTTCTTACTTCACTGCACTTTACTCATGCCCCCACCAGCCGGACTTAAATTGTTTTCACTTTGGTTGGCTGCTGTGAATAATTCTTCTAAGCGCAGTTGTGAATAAGTGCTTTTTAATCAAAATATATTTTATTCTGGGTCTCTTTCAGAGCTGATTCAAATTATAGTTATCAAAGTAATACAGTGCAGGGCTGGAGAGATGGCTTAGTAGTTAAGGCATTTGCCTGCAAAGCCAAAGGACCCAGGTTCGATTCCCCAGGACCCATGTAAGCCAGATGCACAAGGGGGTGCATGCATCTGGAGTTTGTTTGCAGTAGCTGGAAGCCCTGGCACACCCATTCTCTCTCTCTCTCTCTCTCCTTCTTTCTCTGTCGAATAAATAAATAAATAAAAATTTTAAAAAAAAGGTAATTCAATGCAAAGGGAAACCACAACAGCAGAAGCTGTGCCTGGAAGGATTGAAGGTCACGGGGACAAATCATTGTGATGGAAACCAAAATGCATCGTGTCATTAACATGGTCCAGGACAGCACAGAGCAGCTCTATTCGTGTTCCTCACGTAAGAATCATAAAAATAGAACAGTAAGGTTCTTAACATGTACAGAAAACTGTCATGGGCTGGTTTATACTTTTACAAAAGTTTTAAAGTTAACTGGGTAACTAACGAAATGATGCAGACAATTTATTTTATTTTATTTTCAATTTTTAAATTTTTATTAACATTTTCCATGATTATAAAAAAATATCCCATGGTAATTCTCTCCCTCCCCACCCCCACCCCCACACTTTCCCCTTTGAAATTCCATTCTCCATCATATTACCTCCCCATTACAAACATTGTACTTACATATATACAATATCAACCTATTAGGTATACTCCTCCCTTCCTTTCTCTTCCCTTTATGCCTCCTTTTTAACTTACTGGCCTCTGCTACCAAGGATTTTCCTTCTCAGGCAGAAGCCCAATAATCTGTAGCTAGGATCCACATATGAGAGAGAACATGTGGCGCTTGGCTTTCTGGGCCTGGGTTACCTGACTTAGTATAATCCTTTCCAGGTGATGCAGACATTTTTTTTTGTTTATTATTTATTTATTTATTTGAGAGTGACAGAGAGGGAGAAAGAGACAGAGAGAGAGAGAGAGAGAGAGAGAGAGAGATTGAGAACGGGCGTGCCAGGGCTTCCAGCCACTGCAAATGAATTCCAGATGCGTGCGGCCCCCTTGTGCATCTGGCTAACATGGGTCCTGGGGAACCAAGTCTCAAACCGGGGTCCTTAGGCTTCACAGGCAAGCACTTAACCGCTAAGCCATCTCTCCAGCCCGATGCAGACATTTTAATCCAATGTTATAGGTAGGCTCACAGAATTAGAACTCAAGGGTTTGTAAAAATCAAAATGAAAACATTAGACAGCTACAATGTCCAAGTCAGGAGAGAAGAAAATTACTCCTGTATTTAAGATTCACACAGCCACAAAATACAGTCTACCTGTTTTTGTTTGTAATGAGATAGATAAGTACACATCAGACTAGATAACACATGCAAAATAGTTCCTTGAACTTATCCAGAAACTTCAAAGAAAAGATGAAACAGCTCACTAGAGAACAAAATATGCTCTAGTTATTCACCCTGCTCCAACTGTCAGCATAAAGGCAGGAATAAAGAAAGCTATTGATGCCTCACAACTACTGATAAGACGACCTTTGAAATTAGCTTATTAAAAAAATGAACACTTCATCTTTTTACCCTCCTACATTTAAGTAGAATCATATCTTAAAAAATTAATATTAGGGTTGGAGGGATGGCTTAGCGATTAAGGTGTTTGCCTGCAGAGCCAAATGACCCAGGTTCGATTCCCCAGGACCCACATTAGCCAGATACACAAGGGGGTACATGCATCTGGAGTTCATTTGCAGTGGCTGGAGTCCCTGACATGCCCATTCTCTCTTTGTCTGTCAAATAAATAAGCATAAAACATTTAAAAAATTGATATCAAATGTGATGCTTCAAAGCTATGACTGGAAGGAATGAGTCCTTCCTTCCTATTTTCCTTTCATCCCTACTGATTGAGAAAGAGAGGGGAACAAAAACTTAATCAACCAAACACACACACACACACACACACACACACACACACACTATTCACATTTGTGAATAAGTTTTGTGTGAACATGTGATTTTATTTTTCCTGCATATGTAACAAGGAGTGGAATGGCTGGGTCATATGTCACTCTAGAGTTGACATAGTTAGAGACTGTTCTGTTCTCCAAAGCAGCTGTACTGTTTATAAGCTCTCTAGCAATGTATGAGGATTCTAATGTCCCCATATCTTTTTCATTACTTTCTGGGTTTAGACCCCTCAATGGTAGAGCACTGAGGCGTTGTGGTCAGCGTGCGCACACACACACACCCCACTACTTTCCTTATAAAGCAGTATAGCAGAAGGTTTCAGTTGCTGGAATGAACCTCCAGAACAGACAGAGTTTATGGGAGGAAGAAGGGATTTATTGGAGCTTAAGGATCCAGAGGAAGTTCCATAATGGCAGAAGTTGGCCCCCTTTCACAGGACCAAGGGGAGGGGGGAGAGTGAGAGTGAGAGTGAGAGTGAGAGAGAGAGAGAGAGAGAGAGAGAGAGAGAGAGAGAGAGAGTCTGTAACCACACCAGCACAGCAAACACACTTCAGGAACCCCAGTCAAAGGTCAAGCACTTTGTATATCTTTACCCTGGAATTCCAAATCCACCCCACACCTTTGGGCTGGACCCTAGGATCTGGCCAGTCACAAGTGGCTGGAGATCTAAATTACAAGCTTTGGCTAAAACTCCTGAATCGACTGGGGGACATCTACTGAAACTACCACAAGCAGTGACCAGAATAGAGAACAAGAGCAAAAGCTAAATAATCAGCATCGGTTTCCTTCATGTGACCTTTCTCATGTTAGGATTTAGATGTGTGTGTGCGTGAGCACGCATGTGTGTGCACATGTGTGTGTGTCTGTGTGTCTGTGTATGTGCGTGACTAAATTTTAGGACAGTTTTGTATATCTTACTCTCTCAGGTCAGCTTAGCTTTGACTTAACTTGTAATTTTAGCATGCCTGACTTTTTTTGATTTTCAGCCCTATCTACTTGGGTTTACTAATAGGAGCCTGGTTAAAAATAATGGCTTCCAGTAATTTTCATTTAGCAATTCTCACCCACTACATTTTTTTTTTTTTTTTCTCCTCAGCACATTGTCACTTTTCTTGGTGAACCAATAAGTTGATGGGGGACACGTAAGGAGTATAGGTGATCAAAGGCGGTTACGTCAGTGAAAGTCCCACCCTGGCATGAGCGATGATGCATCACAGTTGCATCCTTGGAGCTCTTGGGCTCCAGCCACAGGCAGCTCTACCAAAGAGAAGCCCTCCCCGAGAAAGTTCTTTCAACAAATCTCATGCACCCGATCTCGGCCTCTGCCTCTCAGAAGACTGTCTCGCAAGTGCCCTCTGCCCAGCTGGCCCACAATGACCCGCTTTGAAAATCTTTTCTTGCCACATTACACCTTCACCCACCTTCTACTGCGGAGAAGGGGAAGGGTCAGTTGGAAAGTTAAATCCCCCGTGAAGGAAGTTTCTAGCATCATGTCATGACTTGTGCCTACTTCTGGAGTGTTTTGTGAATTCAGGGACTTCTTAGGTACTTCAAACTGAGGGAGGTGAAAATCACAGAGCATCTAGAACTATGAAGAGAAGTTGTGAAAAACTTGAAGTGCAAGGGAGAGAGAAATGTGGCCATGTGTGGAGGGAGTGTGGACAAAATCAATTCAACAGCACCAGTTACAAACTCTGTTCCGAGAGGAGGATGGGCCAGCTGGTTGTTCTGAAAGTGAGGCACTGAGGAGCAGCAAATCTTCTGCACAGAGGAAGACGAGGGTATCTGAGTTGCGGGAGTGTCTGCAAGTGGGGTGGGGCAAAAGATGTGCTTGGCTGACGGGGTTAAAGCACAGATCTTTATAGATGAATTTTGGGGATGAGTGGTTTAAGACAGGACTTCACGCTATAGCCTGGCTTGATCTGGAACTCACTGTGCAGCCTAGGCTTCCCTCAAAGTCATGTCAGCCACCGCACCTGAACCTCACAAGTGCTGGGATAACAGGCAGGAGCCAACATATACCTGGTTCTTCAAAGGTCATTTTTATTTTAATGTTTTGTTACCACATACCACTTAAGTAAACCTACCTTCCTACACCCTCCCCAAGAAGCATCCACCCCTCCCCAATGCCTTAGGGGGGGTTGATTTATCTATGGAACAATAAGTTCTGATTCAGGAGCAGATGTAGATGGAAAAGAGGGACTGCCTCCAGGTGGGGTCCTGCTTAGAGAGGAAAATTCTGGAAAAAAAGAAACAACCAACTATGGGTTATGCCTATCAAGTTTTTTTGTTTATTTTTATTTATTTATTTATTTATTTGAGTGCGACAGAGAGAGAAAGAAGCAGAGAGAGAGAGAGAGAGAGAGAGAGAGAGAGAGAGAGAATGGGCACACCGAAGCCTCCAGCCACTGCAAACGAACTCTAGACAAGTGCGCCCCCTTGTGCATCTGGTTAATGTGGGTTCTGGGGAATCGAGCCTTGAACCCGGGTCCTTAGGCTTCATGGGCAAGTGCTTAACTGCTAAGCCATCTCTCCAGCCTCACATATCAAGTTTTAAAAAAATGTTTTCTATTATCTATGTATCATCTGTCTATCTATCTATCTATCTATCTATCTATCTATCTATCCATCTATCTATCATCTATCATCTGTCTGTCTATCTATCTATTATCTATCTATCTACCTATCATCATCTGAGAAACAGAGACAAAGGCAGACTAGAGTAAATATGAATGTTCCAGGGATTCCTGCCACTGCAAATGAACCCCAGATACATTGGCCACTTACTGCATCTGGCTTTATGTGGGTACTGGGGAATCAATCTCAGGCCATCAGGCTTTGCAAATAAATCTCTTTAACTGCTGAGCCCTCTCTCCAGCCCTCCATTTGTTTAAAAAAAAAAAAAAAGATATATGTGTCATTAAGAGGAGGATGACCATGACTGAGGGGCAAGGAGCAAAAATCCCCCAAACAGTGAAGCCTAAGGACCCTGGTTTGAGACTTGATTCCCCAGGTCCCACATAAGCCAGATGCACAAGGTGGCACGTGCATCTGGAGTTCGTTTGCAGTGGCTGGAGGCCCTGGTGCGCCTATTCTCTCTCTCTCTCTCTCTCTCTCTTTCTCTCTCTCTCTCTCTCTTTATGGTAGTTTGAATATATGGCTCCCAATATATTCAGTGTTTTATTAGTTGTAGTTTGCATCTGCAGCCACCTGGCTAGAGGAGGTCTCACTGTATGGATCTTAAAGTGTGGTGATGGGTTTGAGATTTCAATCTAAAGATATGCAAAGTAAAAAAAAAATCCCCCAAACAAATCCTTGCATAGGACATTTTCAAGTCTTGTTAAGGAAGCTTCCAGCATTGTTCCGTGACTTCTGTCCATTTCTGGGGTATCTGGTGGTCTGAGGGACTTCTGTGGCATTACACGTTTTTTAATTTTCACAGTCACTATTCTCAGACTGAGCCTTCAAGGCTCCCAGCGTTCTGGCCTGGGGCATTTGTCTTCATCACCCTGGTGAGGGATGTGGCTCCAGGAAGGAGGAGATGCCCTGGGCACACTAGATAGGCACAGGGAAAGCCACGAGGCAGTCGTAGGGTGGATAAAGGCTGGTGCAATCACCGCTGTGTTCTTACATGGCCACTCAAAGCTAGCTGGAACCAACATGGCCTACGGGGATGACTTTAATGAAGTCAGTGTAATGGCATTTTATATCATTAGCCTTGCAAAATTGCACGCTCCATTGTACATCTGATGATGCCATTACGGGCATTCCTATGCGGGATATTGAAAAAGATATTAATTCAGTTTGCTTTACTCATTGCAGATATATTTAGCTTTTTTTTTTTGTTTCCTTCAGTCAGTTTTGGTATCTTGTATCTTCAAATATATTGTCCATTTCTTTATGTTATCTTTTAAAACATATTGTTATTTATTGCAGTCACTTACAGGACTTACAAGGTGGTAGTAATGCCTTTTATTTTGAATTTTTTGCCCTCTTATTTTATTTACTTATTTATTTTATTTTTTTGAAATGGGTCTCATTGTTTTTATAGGATTGAAAGCTAGCAAGCTCCCCTGGGCTCTAGATGCACTTCAAACTCCTAAAGCCAGTGTTTCTCTAGTCCTTGTCTTTTTAAAAAAAATGTATTTTATTTATTTGTTTATTTAAGAGAGAGAGAGATAGACATACAGAGAGAGAGAGAGAGAGAGGATACACCAGGGCCTCCAGCTGCTACAAGCGAACTCCAGGTGCATGCTCCACCTTATTATTAGGGCTTATTATATTATTATATGCATTGTAATTTGGCAGAATATACTTTAGATTTATTGTAAATTAATTCCAGTGAGATTCTGACACATTGCTCCTATATTTCTCTGTGTCTTTCTCTCTTTTTGGTATTATTGTTACATATATCATATCTACATGCAATAAGCATTGAAATAAAATTTTATAATTGTTATATATAATTTTATGTCTTTTAAAATATTTTATTTTAATTTATTAGAGAGAGAGAGAGAGAGAGAGAGAGAGAGAGAGAGAGAGAGAGTGGGGAAGAAAATGGGCACACCGGAGCTCTAGCCCCTGGAAGTATACTCCATCCAGATGCGTGTGGCACTCATGTGGATTACAGGGAATTGAACCTGGGTCCTTAGGCTTTGCAGGCAAGTGCCTTAACCACTAAGTGATCTCTCCAGATCTAATTTTATATCTCTTTTTTTTTTGCATTTTTTTTTTATGGACAACTTCTATACTTACAGACAATAAGCCATAATATTTCCCTCCCCTCCCCCACTTTCCCCTTCACAACTCTGCTCTCTATCACGTCCCCTCCCCCTCTCCATACGTCTCTCTTTTAATTTGCTGTCATCACCTTTTTCTCCTATTATGAGGGTCTTGCATAGGTATTGCTAGGCACCACGAGGTCTTGGATATTGAGGCTAATATTATGTCTTTAAAGAAGCTGTTAGACGAAAGGAGAGTAAGCATATGCTTATAGATTTTGTTATGCTTTCTTATTTACTTATTGTTCTCTTCCTTCACCCACATGGACGTAAGCTGCGCCTGATATCATTTTCTTATTCCAACCCAGCATCTGACTCCGCTTCCTTATTCCAGTGAGCTTTCCCTTGAGCCCCTCCTTCGTTCTGCTATTTGAAACCGTATCGCATCTTCATATGCTGTGTACATATTGTCTTTGGAGATGTTTTCTGAATAAATAAAGAACTAAAAGGAGGGCTGGGGACATGGCTCCGAGGGTAAGAACACTTGCTGTGCAATCACGAGAGCGGAAGTTGATCCCAAGCACCCACCTCAAGAGGTAGGTGTACGCAGGCTGCCATCCCAGGACATTGGAACACCATGCCGGAACTGAAAAGAAAACTATCTCCCCTCCTGGCTGGCCCTCATACAGCGGGAGAGTCCAGCGGGGTAAGACACTAGCCACCAACAGCGTGAATAAGCAGGGGACCCTGCGGACTATGAAATCAACCGGCCAGACAAGAAGTCCACACTTGGGCAATCGCGGCACACAGCCTCTGCCGGTAGCCAGCTGTTCTCTGACTGGACAGGAGACCCACTCAGTGGGAGAGAACTCATACCTGTTATTGGAAAACAAGTCAGAATCCTACAGCCAGGAAATTCAGACTTCAGAGAGAAGATCCCCGTGCTCTCTGGATGAGAGTGGGCTTGCACAACAAGAATCTCTCAAGTTAGTTTACATACCCTCTTTAACCCAAGCTGTTCCTTGGTTGGAGAATCTGTTTTATTTTACAGATGGCAGAAGAAATGGAGGAGAAACAAGATCCCTCAATAAGACAAGAAGATAGCTGACAGCCCACCACGAGATGTGCTGCTCCTACCACATCTGCCAGGGCCCGGGAGAAACTGCAGAGGAAGCTGCGACATGAACGCTGCTCTCACTGCTAACCTGACAACCAGCTCCAGGGCGATGGTGACAGACATGGTGATCGATCGAAACGTATCTGAGCAGAAATCAAGAGGCTACAGAGAACTCAGCACTAAGTCAGACTGCCAACAGGCCTGCTGTGGCTCAGGGAACATTGCGGAAGAGGGGGGAGAAAGATCGTAGGAGCCACAGAGTGGATAGGAGTGCCCTGACATATGGTCCCCTCCTCCCCACAGGGACTGACTGAGGCCTTCATGACCCCATGAATACCATTATTGGATACCATTACCCCACTTAGGAGGGCCCCCAGGGTGAGGGGAGCAGGACTAGGGGATGAAAGAGTATAACCTGTTGTAAGATATATAAAATTTAAGAAAACCTTGAAAAGGTGGGTGTAGCCACAGAAGTCTGAAACCCCTGCATTAAGGGAAGGCAAAGGGTTCCCATTGCCTTGCTGGTCAGCCGATCTGACCAAAAGCTAGTGAGCTCTAGGTTCGGTGGTGACGAGACCTTGCGTGAGGGAAAGAAGTTGGAAGAATGACAGAGGAGGACGCCCAGCACCCTTCTACGGCCTCTGTGCGTATGTGTAGGGGCCACACATGTGCACACACTAAGATAAACACACGTGCATATCCCACAGGTCGCCCCACACCACACACAGAAAGCGAGAGGGAGAGACAGGAGTCCCAGTATCTCTTTCTAACAGTGCCACACGCTGTCCACCGCCTTGTGGCCACCTGTGCCGTGGGGCACACTTTAGATCCAAATCATAACGCGTGGTTTTACTTTAGTTCTTTGAACATATTACAGTCACTGGGTGTGAAGTTTTTCTCTGTTACGTCTGAATTCTGGACTTGTCACTGACTGAACATGAAATAGTCCCCGCCAGGCTCTTGTGTTGAGGTTTTGGTCTCAAGCTGCTTTTTGGGGAGGGGGTAGAAACTTAGGAAGGATGTCATGGATGGAATGCCTTTTGTTACATCATGCCTCTTTCCCCTTCCTCCTGTCTCTCTGCTCTCTGCCACTACGAGGCAAGAAGCTCTACTGTGCAATGTAGTCTCTGCCACAGTGCCTTGGCTCACAATGATGGGCTAGCTAACCCTGCGGACCAGAACCTACGAAACCGTGAGCTGAAGACAATCCGTTTTCCTTCTGAACTGCTTCTCTGAGATGTTTGGAATTAAAACTAGTAACCTACTTCCCTTTCCTGTTCTGGAATTTGCCCCGGCCAGTGGGGAGTTGAACAAAGACCCAAGGAGAAGCTAACCTGAGTGGAAAAAGGCAAACAGACACAAGAAGGAGACCATGCTAGGTGTTTGTCAAGGCCTCGAGATTTTATTTTTTCCCACGTAGGTTTATATAGGGTTGTAGGGGGAAGGGGATGTGGTCAGGGCAAGGAGTTGTAGGGGGAAGGGGACGTGGTCAGGGCAAAGATCACAGAGTTACTGGTTAAACCGCAATGCCTTTGTTTCTTCATCAGCTACCGGCAGGATGGGGGAGTGTTCAGCCAGGTGTACGATCCCATTGTTTCTGGTAGTTGAATATTAGGTGAGGAAGTAGAAACTTGACTTGCAATATGGCGGTTTCTGTTAACATGGCCGAGGGTTGGTTCATAGCTCCCAACAGAAATTCATGACATTTGCTCTGGTAGCAGTTCCCGATGCAGCTGTCTCCCCACTGCCATTCTCCCCCTGGCCTTTCTCCCAGGTCTCCTTCGTTCTCATTCGCTTGGTTGCTTGCTAGAGACTTGCACGGTTAGGGAAGCTTCCCTCTCCTCTGCTGTGGGAGCTCAGCCTTGCCTGTGCCCAGGCCTCATCCACCACGGAGCCTCGTGCGTGGGGTCCCTCAGCATCTCTTCGCTGGAGTCCCTTCTCAAACCATCACTGGTGCCTTTAGGCTGCACTCCCTGCTGGATGGCTTCTTGCTCCGTTGTTTACAGAAATGCTTTGGTGGGGGGGGGGCAAAAAGTGATCCACAATTAGATCTCATTAAATTTTAATCTCTTTGCATGAGTAGGTTTTGAAGGCAGTTTATTCTTATTTATTTATTTTATTTGGTTTTTTTTGAGGTAGGGTCTCACTCTAGCCCAGGCTGACCTGGAATTCGCTCTGTAGTCTCAGGGTGGCCTTGAACTCACAGCAATCCTCCTAACTCTGCCTCCCAAGTGCTGGGATTAAGGGCGTGCGCCACCACACCCGGGTTCAGTTTATTTTTTTTCTTAAGGCTTGGTCTAACTCTAGGAAAGCTTTTTGTAGCCATCTTTTCCCATTCTCTCTGATGAACGTGCTGACCTGCGGCATAGCTTGTTTCTCTAGTGGAGCCACCAGCCTCCTTTTTAGGTGCTTGCCACTAAAATCTCCAATATTTTTGCACATACCCTTAGGGGTGTACTTCACCACACTCTGGTCCAAGTGAAGTCCATTCCATTAGAGGCTTTTAATTTTTGTTACTTTTAGCTCCCGGCAAAAATCTATGAGTCATGGCTACAGAGCTGGGCATAGACCTCTGCTTGCTTTTCTTGGAGTGATGCCCTTGCTTTGTGAGCTGTGCTTTCCAGGAAGAAGCTCTCTCTGGTTTCCTCGGGTTGATCTCCTGACAAGGAATCTCTGGGAGTGGTTTAAGGTGACCAGGACTGCAGCACGTTTAGCTTTGTATGCCAGGGTTGGTCCCCGCCCCGCCGTGAGTGAGTTTAGCCTGTGCTTGGAGATAGCGGGTAAGTGCCAGAGCTTGCCCTCCTGGGGGGCGTCCACAGCCTCCACCGGGAACTGGGGCAGCAGGGCCCTCGGATGACGAGTCGCACCCACCCAGCTTGAACTGTTCCTCATGCTGAGCTGGGCCAGGGTCGAAGTCGCAGCTCAGAGCTATCGACCCTGGTCTGCTGTATATGTTTACTTGCCTTCAGGGAAATTTTTAACAAGCACTAAACGGCGGCATCTGGAGAATTTTCACCAGTTACGTGTGCCTGTGGCAGGAGTGTATGTGCCAAGCTTCACGCACTGCCTTTTGGGGAGTCATCTTGCAGTTTGACTTTTGGTAGGAATGTCGGAGGAACCTCCGTGGCTGCTTTAAGATCCACGGCACTGTGCATTCTGCACCCTCGTGGTGGAGGCCGTCTACTTTCATGAAAGATGACATTCTGACCCCGAGTTCTTTGGCTGACCTCCAGACTCAGAACGTAGTACGAAGACAGTGGGACTGAGTCAGCATTCAGTTGTGTACCCCGAAAAGTGAATGTGGTAGTCAGCGTTCAGTTGTGTACCACGTAAGTGAATGTGGTAGTCAGCGTTCAGTTGTGTACCCTGAAAAGTGAATGTGGTAGTCAGCGTTCAGTTGTGTACCATGTAAGTGAATGTGGTAGTCAGCGTTCAGTTGTGTACCACGTAAGTGAATGTGGTGGTCAGCGTTCAGTTGTGTACCCCGAAAAGTGAATGTGGTGGTCAGCATTCAGTTGTGTACCACATAATCAGCATTCAGTTGTGTACCACGAAAAGTGAATGTGGTGGTCAGCGTTCAGTTGCGTACCACGAAAAGTGAATGTGGTAGTCAGCGTTCAGTTGTGTACCACGTAAGTGAATGTGGTAGTCAGCGTTCAGTTGTGTACCACGTAAAGTGAATGTGGTGGTCAGTGTTCAGTTGTGTACCACGTAAAGTGAATGTGGTAGTCAGCATGCAGTTGTGTACCACGTAAAGTGAATGTGGTAGTCAGCATGCAGTTGTGTACCACGTAAAGTGAATGTGGGGGTCAGCATTCAGTTGTGTACCACATAATCAGCATTCAGTTGTGTACCACGAAAAGTGAATGTGGTGGTCAGCGTTCAGTTGCGTACCACGAAAAGTGAATGTGGCAGTCAGCGTTCAGTTGCGTACCACAAAAAGTGAATGTGATAGTCAGCATTCAGTTGTATACCACGTAATCAGCATTCAGTTGTGTACCACAAAAAGTGAATGTGGTGGTCACCATTCAGTTGTGTACCACGTCAAGTGAATGTGGTGGTCAGCGTTCAGTTGTGTTCCACGAAAAGTGAATGTGGTGGTCAGCGTTCAGTTGCATACCACGTCAAGTGAATGTGGTGGACGGCGTTCAGTTGCATACCACGTCAAGTGAATGTGGTGGCAAAAAGAGTTGTCCATCAAGAGTGCTCCCATTCTGTTTTTTTTAAAATTTTTATTTATTTATTTGAGAGTGACAGACACAGAGAGAAAGACAGATAGAGGGAGAGAGAGAGAATGGGCGCGCCAGGGCTTCCAGCCTCTGTAAACGAACTCCAGACGCGTGCGCCCCCTTGTGCATCTGGCTAACGTGGGACCTGGGGAACCGAGCCTTGAACCGGGGTCCTTAGGCTTCACAGGTAAGCGCTTAACTGCTAAGCCATCTCTCCAGCCCCCATTCTGTTTTTTTTAAAGATGTATTTTTATTTATTTATTTGACTCAGAGAGTGGGTGAAAGAAAGAGAGAGAATGGCCGTGCCAGGGCCTCCAGCCACTGCAAATGAACTCCAGACAGATGCATCACCGTGTGCATCTGGCTTATGTGAGACCTGGAGAATCTAACCTGGGTCCTTAGGCTTCACAGGCATGCACCTTAACTGCTCAGCCATCTCTCCAGCCCAGTTTTCTCATTCTTTTACTAATTAGAGATAATTTTGTATTTGCTCACATGGGTTCTCCCCTCCTTCAGTACTGAAGAATTCTGTCTTGACAAGCCAGGTACCAGTCATTTAAAATGATCTTGCGCTGGGAAATGTAGTTAATATGTAGAAATATTGGGAGCTTATGTCTTAGAACACATGGTCCCCAGCTGGTAGGAGGTGTGGAGCCTAGCTAGTGGAAGTGGGGGGGGGGTCACTGGAGATAAACCCTTGAGGATTCTAGCCCTGTCCTGCTTATGGTGCCCCCCCCATTTTTGAAATTTTATTTATTTGCAAGCAGACAGAGATAGAAGAGAACCGACACAGAGAGAATGGGCACACCAGTGCCTCCAGCCACTGCAAATGAGCTCCAGACACATGTGCCCCTTGTGCATCTGGCTTATGTGGGTCCTGGGGAACTGAGCCTGGGTCTTCTGGCTTTGCAGGTAAATGCCTTACCCACTAAGCCATCTCTCCAGCCCTGGTCCCCTTTCTTTCTGCTGGTCACAGTGAAAACCAAGATGCCATATGCTTCTGCTGTCAAGGAGCAACCTCCCTTGCCAAGATGGATCATGCTTTCTGAAACGAAGAGCCAAAGTAAACCCTTCCATCCTTAGGCAGTTTTTGGAGGAGGAAAAGAGGGTAGTGGAAAATGAGGGATTATGATCATGGTATATTGACTATGCCTATAGAAGTTGTCAGTAAAATGTTTCAAATAAAGATGAGTTCAATGGCTGGGCGTGCTGGTGCACGCCTTTAATCCCAGCACTCGGGAGGCAGAGGTAGGAGAATCACAGTGAGTTCGAGGCCACCCTGAGACTACATAGTGAATTCCAGGTCAGCCTGAGCCAGAGTGAGACCCTGCCTCAAATCTCCCCCCCAAAAAAAGAAATAAAGATGAGTTCATATGAATGTGTGTTGGGGTGGGTGTGGGGTAGTATCTACTTAGATATGTGGAAAGATGGAGAGAGAATGGGCACTCCAGGGCCTCCAGCCACTGTACATGAACTCTAGACATGTGCGCCACATTGTACATGTAGCTTACATAGGTCCTGGGGAATTGAACCTAGGTCCTTTGGCTTTGCAGGCAAGCGCCCTTACCACTAAGCAATCTCTCTAGCCCAAGAGACCATTTTTATTTGAATGGGAAGAATGAGAGAATTGGGAACAATCAGAAAATTAAAGAAGTCATAGAAGTTTTACTTTGATATGTGCATAAATTTCCTGTCATTTTCCTTGAGAGTGCCAAGGACATTTTATAATACTGTTCTAATTCCTTTTGGCTGAGAAGCCATACTTCTTCATATGGAAATTAATTCAGAGGCTGGCCTATATTAGATTTCAATCTTATTATTTCTTAATAAAGGCATACTAAATACACCTTAGCCCAATTTTATAGGTTTCTCCCAGGAATATTTACTATAAAAGGTAATAGTCTTTGTATCAGACTCAGGAAAGCATCAAATTTTATCTTAAAAGTACATTTAAGCTGGGCGTGGTGGTGCATGCCTTTAATCCCAGCACTTGGGAGGCAGAGGTAGGGGATTGCCCTGAGTTCAAGGCCAGTGTGGGAGTACAGAGTGAGCGAGACCCTGCCTTGAAATACCAAAACACCCGTACAACCATTTAAGTGACCTGATAATGTGTTCCGCATATCTGCCAAGAAGCAATGGTACTGGCTAACGTGGGGTCTGATGGGGAAGGTACGGTGGCTGGAAGGACGGCTATTTCCCAAGCTAGATCACTGAAGAGGAGTGGTTGTGCTTTGTTCTTCAACGAAATATGAGTCTGGGAGAGAGCAGGTGATGGGGGCAGAGGGGTGTTTGGAGCTGTTAGGCTCCTGGAGACTGGGATACCTGGTGCATGTTTGTTTAACAGGTGAATGCATGGATTCGGTTCTTGGGGGTGCCTGAGCAGAGCGCATTGATTTTTTTTTAAGCCACTGAGTTTACAACAGTGGTAATATATGAGGAAGTGAATTTGTGGAAAAGGGGTCATCTGGGTAGTAGGTGGCAGAACAGCAGTGTGCCGAAAAGAGACCTGCGAGAAGGGATCGCAGTGTTATTCTCTTTAGAGTGTGGAGATCTTTTGTGTTTTATTGAATACTTCTGTGACAAGAATGGGACTGTCAGTACTGACTAGAAGAAAGACTCAGGAGCTGAAAGGGAAGAATTTTGTAGAGGGAAAGAAAATATTTATTTCTGAAGATAGGACACACATACACATACAGAGAGAGACAGAGAAAGAGGGAAAACAGGCAAGGTCTTTGGCCACCCAAACCTTCACTGAGAATCGAATGAGTTGACTTGGTGGTGGGGAGGTTATTGGTGAACTCACAAGTCTTCGAGCAGTAGAAGGGATGAGGGATTGCTGTAGGCCGAGGAGTGAATTGGAGGAAGGGAAGCTGACATGAAGTGTAGCCTGCTTTGAAAAAAAGAGGAAATAAAAGCTAGATCATCAACTATCTACAGGAATTCAAGCCTCAAAATATATTTACATTTCTCTAATTAAAATTTTCTTTTTGTTGTTTGACACCTAAAAATCAGATATGTACATTATAGAAACCAAACAGGAAAAATATGAAATTCAGGCTCAATTCCCCAGGACCCATGTTAGCCAGATGCACAAGGTGGCACACGCGTCTGGAATTCATTTGTAGGGACTGGAGTCCCTGGCACACCTATTCTCTCTCTCTCTCTCTCACTCTGCCTCTTTCTTTCTCTGTTGCTCTCAAATAAATAAATAAAAATAAATGAAAAATTTAAAAAATAACAATGGAAGAATATGTAATGGGTTAGAGCCATTTAAATTTTATTCTTCATTTCATTTAAGCTAGACTTAGCCTTATAAACATTTTTTTGTTCTTTTTTTATTTATTTACTTGAGAGCAGCAGAGAGAGAGAGAGAGAGAATGGGCGCCCCAGGGCCTCCAGCCATTGCAAACGAGCTCCAGACGTGTGTGCCCCTTTGTGCATCTGGCTAACGGGGGTCCTGGGGAATCGAGTCTCGAACCAGGATCCTTAGGCTTCACAGGCAAGTGCTTAACCACTAAGCCATCTTTCCAGCCCCCCTTGTTATTTTTTATAATGCACTAAACTATAAGTATCATACACTATATTTTATATATGAGATTCCAAGTGATTGATCTTTTTTTTTACTGTAAATATTTACTTTCAAGGGCTGGAGAGATTGCTTAGTGGTTAAGCACTTGCCGGTGAAGCCTAAGGACCCTGGTTCAAGGCTCAATTCCCCAGGACCCCCGTTAGCCAGATGCACAAGAGGGCACACGTGTCTGGAGTTCATTTGCAGTGGCTGGGGGCCCTGGCACGCTTGTTCTCTCCCTCTGCCCCCCTCTCTCTGCCTCTTTCTCTATCTGTTGCTCTCAAATAAATAAAAAAATAAACAAATTAAAACAAATTTACTTTCAAGATGGCTGTTATGTGAGCATCCCGTGTTGCAGATGCCTTCTCATTACCAAGAGAAAAAAAAAAAAAAACACAAAAACTGACATCAGCTTATGGAGGAAAGTGTATACAGTTTCATAAATCCCTTCTTCATTTCCTCCCTTCCTCATGTTAACGAAAAGGATTATGCATGACACTGGTTAAAGACCTTAGTCATGAGCCGGGTGTGGTGGCCCATGCCTTTTTAATCCCAGCACTTGGGAGGCAGAGGTGGGAGGATTGCTGAGAGTTTGAGGCCACCCTGAAACTTCATAGTGAATTCCAGGTCAGCCTGAGCCAGAGTGAGACCCTACCTCGAAAAACCAAAAAAGACCTTAGTCAGTATTGCTTCTCGTTGCTAAGGTAATGCACCCAACCAGGAAGCAGCCTGGGGGAGGAAAGGGCTCATTTTGGCTTACAGACCCGAGGGGAAGCACCATGATGGCAGGGGAAAGATGACGTGAGCAGAGGCTGGCCATCTCCTCTTGACCAACATCAGGTGGGCAATAGCTGCAGCAGGGTGTGCCAAACACTGGCAGGGGCAGCTGGCTATAACACCCATAAGCCCTTCTCCATAGCACACCTCCAAACTGCTGCCAGCTGGGAACCAAACAGTCAGAACGCATGAGTTAATGGGGGCCACCTAATTCAAGTCACCATGCTCAGGACCCTCTTGGCAGATGTGGGGGCCGTGGCAGTAGAGAATTTGGGCTCAACTCCAAATATGACACAAAATTTGGCATGTCTGCTCAAGCCGCGGGAGGCGGTCAGTGGATAGGAATGCACAGTAAGGGCCAGGGAGAATCTGTGTAGCCGGAGCTCCGCAAGGTGGGTGGTCAGACATCATCTGAGGGGTGGTGGAGAGTGAGGCATGTGATAGCTATGAGACCCCAAGAGCTATGAGAGAACGAGAGTTATGAGATAGCAAGAGTAGGATTTCCTGGGGCTGGAGAGGTGGCTTAGCGGTTAAGCGCTTGCCCGTGAAGCCTAAGGACCCCGGTTCGAGGCTCGACTCCCCAGGACCCACGTTAGCCAGATGCACAAGGGGACGCACATGCATCTGGAGTTAGTTTGCAGTGGCTGGAGGCCCTGGTGCGCCCATTCTCAATCTCTGTATATCTGCCTCTTTCTCTCTCTGTGTCACTCTCAAATAAACAAATAAAAAAGAACAAAAAAAAGAGTAGGATTTCCTGGATGTGCGACTTAACATTATTCTTGCTAGAACTGGGCTCTGAAAGGCAGCACCTAGGTGCCCAAAGGTTAGCCGAGGAAGCCGAGATTTCAGGAGAGCCTGGTTCGAGTTTGGTCAAGGAGACTGTCATTCTCACACTCAACTTGAGCACCCACGCCTGCACAGAACCGACACACACCAGGCCCGTCGATGTTCTGCATGGGTGATGGACGAGGACATGACACCCTCAGTGCTCCCAGGGGGGGTTACTGACAGGTAATGGTTGCTGGGGGAACGGGAAACATTTTTGTTTGTTTTTGTTTTTCGAGGTAGGGTTTCACTGTAGCCCAGGCTGACCTGGAATTCACTATGTAATCTCAGGATGGCCCCGAACTCACAGCAATCGGCCTACCTGGAAAACATTTATTTATTTTAATTTTTTTGTTTGTTTTATTTATTTATTTGAGAGCAACAGACAGAGAGAGAAAGAGGCAGAGACAGAGAGAATGGGCGCACCAGGGCCTACAGCCACTGCGAATGAACTCCATATGCATGTGCCACCTTGTGCATCTGGCTTACATGGGTCCTGGGGAATCCGGGCTCAAACCAGGGTCCTTAGGCTTCACATGCAAGCACTTAACCACTAAGCCATCTCTCTAGTCCCGTGGAAAACATTTTTTACAATGGTGTTGGACCCATCACCCAGGCTCATGGAGGAAACCTTAATTAAAGTCAGTGGTTCATACAAATACATAAGGGAAAAAAAGGTGCTGAAGTAGTAGAAGGACTATTTGGGAAGGAGAAGGGGTACAGTGGAAAGGGCATGGGGAGAAAGGACAAGAGATGGGATCAAAGTACCCTATACACACATACAAAAATTAGCAACAAAAATTCCTAGTGAGAAAAATATCCACATTAATTTCATTAAAGCACCACTTTCCTCAAATCAAATTAAAACTTGAGTATCTGCTACATGAGACACGAATGGCTCCCCACTTCAACGTCGACGGGAATATCCGTCACAATTACCTGTAAAGTATGTCACGAGAAATTGATTTCCACTATTAAATTATTGAAGCTTGCAAGTGACTTGCTTCAAAACGAGCGTTGAAGTAGGGCGGCGTCAATGCTGTACCTCTGTCATGGTCACTTCTCTTGTCCGCCATGCCCCTCTGAGTGGAAGAAATGTGTGGGTTATTAGCCAAGGTGTCTGAGATTAATTATAATCTATATCATGTCAAATAAGCCCACGATGCAGAGGGCGACTCATACTGACCTTTCACAGAAAAGTGTGAAAATCGTAAAGGATCCCATCCAAATGTGCTGCCTCTCAGCATCATTCTTTTTTTAAAATTATTTATTTATTTATTTATTTGAGAGCGACAGGCACAGAGAGAAAGACAGATAGAGGGAGAGAGAGGGAATGGGCGCGCCAGGGCTTCCAGCCTCTGCAAACGAACTCCAGACGCGTGCGCCCCCTTGTGCATCTGGCTAACGTGGGACCTGGGGAACCGAGCCTCGAACCGGGGTCCTTAGGCTTCACAGGCAAGCGCTTAACCGCTAAGCCATCTCTCCAGCCCTCAGCATCATTCTTTAATCTCTCCTTTTCTCTCTGTATTTATCTAGCTTGGAATTCTTGAGAGTCCTGCAGGAAAGTGTCCTGCACATACGTGGATGCCACTTGCACTAGGTGACACTTTGAACAAGGGCTGCTGGGTTCCTGCTCGCCAGCCTGGAGAGGAACCGTGGTGGGATGGACACAGCTCCATGGAGGTGCCTCGCCTCTGCCACGGTCTGTGACGCCCCTGCAGAGCACCCGACTTTCTTCCATCTAGCTTCCTGCTGGAAAAAGGCTCCAATGCAGATTGTTAAGTGCTTTTTTTTTTTTTTAAAGACATAGACATTATGGTAGCTTCTATGCTTCGTTTTTAAAATAAAATTTACTTTTTAGCTGACAGTAGTACCTGGCCGTATTTGTGGTGCACGGTGTGGCATTCCTGTACATGGGTCGATCTTTAATGATCAGTCAGATCAGAGTCATTGGCCTGCCACCGCAGAGACCGTCACCACAGTCCTCTCTAGGGCCTATTTTGAAAGATGGCTGTCAAACTTCTGTTGTGCTACAGAACGCTAGAAATCATACTTCCCATCCAACTGCACCCACTGTTTCTGACTTTTTTTTTTTTTCACTCAACATAATATCTACTAGGTTTTTTTTTTTTTTTTTTTTTTTTTTTTTGTTTTTTGAGGTAGAGTCTCAGTCTGGCCCAGGCTGATCTGGAATTCACTATGTAGCCTCAGGGTGGCCTTGAACTCATGGCAATCCTCTTACCTCTGCCTCCCTAGTGTTGGGATTAAAGTCATGCACCACCACGCCCGGCTTATTTTTGAGCCATTTTATGAGGAAATATTGTTAACTGCTTAAGTTATTTTTGTAAGTTAGTTTATTTTCTTGCTATTTGAACAGTAGATAAAGCTATCGAGACATTATCAGGATAACATAGAGCTACATAAAACATTCTTTTATTATTTATTTGAGAGGAGGGAGAGAGAGATTGAGAACATATGGTGGGCCAGGTCTTCTAGCCACTGCAAACAATCTCTAGATGCATGTGTCCCCTTGTGCATCTGGCTTTCCTGGGTCCTGGGGAATTGAACCTGGACCCTTTGGCTTTGCAGGCAAGCACCTTAATGGCTAAGCCATCCCTCCAGTCTGAAAACATTCTTTTGATCTCTCCCTTACATATTATTTTAAATCCTTGGCCTATATGCTGACTAATGGCTGGAAATACTGGCCATGGTTGGCGAGACTCTCAAACCAGTGGCTTCGGAAAAATCTGACTACTTTTGTGTGTACTGCTGTTACATGCTTCCGACATGAGCAGGTCTCAGCAGACCATCGCTGGAGGGAAACGTTCACGTCCAGTCTGCTGCCACTCTGGACTACACCCATTCCTGTATGCTGTGTTGGAAACCATAGCATGAAGATTGCCTGAGTGAGGTTCAGGTAGATCCCAGGTTCCAAGGACACCCTTTGACAAATTCTACATTTCTACAGCTGGAAAGTAATCATACACTTAGTTGCTACTTAGAGAGCAAGCTAATGTTTTAATAGGGAAAGAGGTATTTTTTGAACTCCAGTAAAAATTAGTTGAGAACCAAGGGGCTGATCTGAGGATTGCAAAGTTATTCTATTACTAAACGACTTTAGAACTCACTGAGCAGATGGCCTGGTCAGGACTTAAAATTATCTATCTATCTATCTTTCTTTCGTTCTTTCTATCTATCTATCTATCTATCTATCTATCTATCTATCTATCTATCTATCTATCATCTACCTATTTGTCTATTACCTATCTATCTATAATCTATCATTATCTATCTATCATTTTTCTTTTTTTTAAAAAATATTTATTTTTATTTATTTATTTACTTGACAGAGAAAGTGGGAGAGAGAGACAGAATGGGCATGCCAGGGCCTCCAGCCATTGCAAACGAACTCCAGACACATGTGCCCCCTTATGTATGTGGCTAATGTGGGTTCTGGGGAATCAAGCCTCGAACCAGGGTCCTTAGGCTTTACAGGCAAGTACTTAATCACTAAGCCATGTCTCCAGCCCTATCTATCATTTTTCTATCTATTTATTTATCTATGTAATCATCTATCATCTATCTATCTATCTATCTATCTATCTATCTATCTATCTATCTATCATCTATCTATCTATCATCTATCTCCATAATCTTCCAGCAGCTGTCATTATCTACTTAACTGATATCACTTTTCCTGTCAGTATCATCTGATTAATTCAACCTACATGGCAGGGTATTATTTGCTCTGATATTCTGTTTAAAAGAAGATTTATTCAGGACTAGCTCATAATGGTAATGTAATATTAGAAATCAAATTTAAGTCCTTTTTCTTGCCTGTTAATTCATATTAAAAATCATCCATTGGGTTGGGAGTGTCTCTCAGTGGTAGAGAGCTTGCTGATTCAATCCCCAGAACCACAAATAAAATTCATTCGTTAAGCGGAATTTGGAGGCTATTTTATGCAAGGGTCCTAAGTGAAAACTCATCCTCTGGGGCTAGAGAGGTGGCTTAGTGGTTAAGGCGCTTGCCTGTGAAGCCTAAGGACCCATGTTCGACTCCCTAGATCCCAATGTAAGCCAGATGCACAAGGTGATGCATGTGCAAGGTTGCTCATACACACAAGATGGCCCACACGTCTGGAGTTCGATTCCCGTGGCTGGAGGCTCTCATAAAAAATATATATATATCAGTTCAACTCTGAACTGGGTAGAAAAATATGCATTAAAAAAAGTCATCCTCTGATGATAAAAGTAAGCATTCACAGAGAACATCTCTGCCTGCATTTCTGGAATGATCAGGGTTACTGGTGTCTTCTTTGAAGTCCAGCAGTAAGGTAACTGGAATGAGGATAAAAAATGAGAGCCCATGACAAAAACAACCCTGTATGCATCTACTGAATAAATGATTCATAAATAAAAGCAGATGCTTATCATGTTGCTGTCAGGTCAAAGTCGCTGGGAACCACAGCAGTGAGACTGCCTGGGAGACAGGCCATTACTCAGGGTAGTATTGCTTTGTTCTTTGATTTAATAATTCACTTTGCAGAAACCCAGCTATTTAATACTCTCTAAGGATTCTGTCCACATCTGTCAAAACTGACTTTATGAGGCACATGCAGATCGAGAAAAATCCGAGGCAAACTGAAACTTTATCAATAAGGTGAGATTTGGTATCAGAACTCATATATTTATAGATTCCTCAGATCTCTCTCTGCAGGCAGAAATACAGCATTTTTTAAAAAAATTTTTATTTATTTATTTGAGAGTGACAGACACAGAGAAAGATATATATAGGGAGAGAGAGAGAATGGGCGCGCCAGGGCTTCCAGCCTCTGCAAACGAACTCCAGACGCGTGTGCCCCCTTGTGCATCTGGCTAATGTGGAACCTGGGGAACCGAGCCTCGAACCGGGGTCCTTAGGCTTCACAGGCAAGCGCTTAATCGCTAAGCCATCTCTCCAGCCCAGAAATATAGCATTTTATATTTACTGTTATATAAATGTAATATAACTCATTCCAAAGAAAGCTTACATTATATATATTTATATCACATTGTAAGTCTGAGCTGGAGTCAAAAAGAGACCGAAATGGATATTAATAGTGTATTTAGAAAAACTGAAATTTTAGAACTATATGTATATTGCAAAGCTAATATGCCAGTATGTCTAAAGCTGTACATAGGAAAACAATCAGTATCAAATGAAAATGAATAAATTTAATCTTCAGGAAGCTAAGAAAAAAACCCAATAAAACAACACATGAAAAATAACTTCATTTGTTAATATGCAAAACAGAATTCATTGGAACACTTTGGGACTTGTCGTTTTTTTTTTTTTTTGTTTTTTCGAGGTAGGTTCTCACTCTGATCCAGGCTGACCTGGAATTCACTATGGAGTCTCAGGGTGGCCTTGAACTCACGGCAGTCCTCCTACCTCTGCCTCCCGAGTGCTGGGATTAAAGGCGTGCGCTACCACGCCTGGCTCTGGACTTGTCTTCTCCAAAACACACCTTCCATTTGCCCCTTGTTTATTACAACATGTATTTGTAGGTGTGTCAAAGGAGTGTCTTTAGAGGGGCGATTTGATTTTTGGAGTCACGTATACTTAGATTCAAGAGTTTTTAATAAAATAGGAGATCTCTTTGATCAAAAACGAGGCGAGACAAAGTTCTTTTGCTTTTACCCAAATGCCAGTGGAGCACTTTGTGAGAAGACAGATAACAGCTCGCCAAGGGACGGCGCTCTCTCCTTCATAAGCTGGGCATCTGGCGCAGTTGTATGAATCCCCGGGGTCAAATCCATGGAAATTTGCATTCTTTTCATGGCTGTGCAGTGTCCTAGTTTGATAGGACACCCTCTTGTATTATTGCACTCTGTACCGTGACAGCATGCCTCCAGGAACAATTGAATGGGAGGAAAGATGTATTTTACTGATGCCTTCAGGGGATTCAGGCCAGGGATTCCTTGCCCCATGTCACAGCCAGGTTTGCATTGCTGGTAGAAATCACCCAACCAGGCTGGAGGGATGGCTTAGCGGTTAAGGCGTTTGCTTGCAAAGCCAAAGGATCCCCGTGTGACTCTCCAGGGCCCACGTAAGCCAAATGCACAAGGTGGCACACGCATCTGGAGTTTGTTTGCAGTGGCTGGAGGCTTTGGCGCCCCCATATTCTCTCTCTCTCTCTGCTGCTTTCTCTCTCACAAATAAATGAATAAAATATATTAAAAAAAAAAAAAAAGAAAGAAAGAAGCCAGGTGTGGTGGCGCATGCCTTTAATCCCAGCACTCGGGAGGCAGAGGTAGGAGGATTGCCATGAGTTCGAGGCCACTCTGAGACTACAGAGTGAATTCCAGGTCAGCCTGGGCTAGAGTGAGACCCCACCTCACAAACAATAACAACAACAACAACAACAACAACAACAACAACAACAACAAAGAAATCACCCAGCCAAGAGCAGCTTATGGTGGGGGGAAAACAGAGAGAGAGGAGTGGGTGTGCCCTCTGCAGGCAGAGCCCCGTAACCCACTTCCTCCGGCTGGGCTTCAGCTTGTGGCATTCCCGCCAATTCCCAAAATAGCACTGTCAGCTGGGACCTAGCTTTGAACATGATCCTGTAGACGGCATTTTATTGTTATTATTTGATTATCAATATGATTTAAAATCTTCCTGGTCTCACTTGGGAGCGCTTTAAATTTAGATTGAATCATACCACTTGAGAACCTTATGATGCTGTTTTCTAAGTCAAAAGTATATTATATCTTTTATTTATTTTATTTTAATTTAATTCTAACTTTAAAAAATCTTTTGTTTTTATTGATTTATTTGAGAGAGATAGAGGCAGAGAGAGACATAGACAGAGAGAGAGGTAGGAAAAGAGAGAGAATGGGCATACCAAAGTCTTTAGCCACTGCAAACAAACTCCAGATGCATGTGCCACCTTGTGCATCTGCCTTATGTGGGTCCTGGGGAATTGAACTTGGATCCTTTGGCATTGCAGGAAAGCACCTTAACTGCTAAGCCATCCCTCTAGCCCTAATTTTAACTTTAAAAAAATTATTTATTTGAGAGACAGTGTGAGAGAGAGGCAGATAGACAGAAGGAGAATGGGTGCTCCAGGGCCTCCAGCCTTCAAAGTGAACTCCACATGCCTGTACCACTATGTGCATCTGGCTTTACACAGGTCCTGGGAAATTGAACCTGGGTCCTTTGGCTTTGCAGGCAAGTGCCTTAACTGCTAAGCCGTCTCCCCAGCCCCCTAATTCTAACTTTTGAGAAGGGCTGTAATAGAGTTCAGGTTGACTTTGAACTCACTAACTGGATGAGGCTGGCCTTGAACTTTTTTTAAAGTTATTTTATTTATTAGAGAGAGAGAGAGAGAGAGAGAGAGAGAGAGAATGAATGGATGCGCCAAGGCCTCCAGCCACAGCAAATGAACTCCAGACGTGTGTGCCACTTTGTGCATCTGGTTTACGTGGGTCCTGGGAAATTGAACCAGGGTCCTTTGGCTTTGCAGGCAAACGCCTTAACCACTAAGCAATCCCTCTAGCCCCTAGCCTTGAACTTTTGAACCTTGTATCTGTCTACTTCCCAAGTGCTGGGATTGCAGGCTTATACCACCACAGCCAGCTAAAGACCTATCTTTCCACTTGTTCAAGTCTTTTTAACTTCCGTGAAAATTGTATAGTCTTTTCTTTAAAACTTAGATACTTCTAAAATTTGCTCCTCATATATTATCGTTTCTGCCATTATTTTAAGTATTCTTTCTTTTCATTATATTTTCATTATATCTTCTCATGTGAAGACTATGGTAACTGCTCTTTGATTTTTTATTTTTATTTATTTATTTTTTTCAAGGTAGGGTCTCACTGTGGTCTAGGCTGACCTGGAATTAACTCTGTAGTCTCAGGGTGGCCTTGAACTCACAGCGATCCTCCTACCTCTGCCTCCCGAGTGCTGGGATTAAAGGTGTGCGCCACCACGCCCAGCTGCTCTTTGATTTTTGAACCTGGCCACCTGTGGTGGTTTGAGTGGATGTGCACCAATAGATTGAGGGTTTTTGTTTTCTTTTTAACTTGTAACTGAGATCTCCAGCTTGGCTGGAGGGGGTGTCACTGTAGGCAGATCCTAGGGTCTAGCCTTGAGGTGTGTTTGCGGGGCAGACGTGGAATTCCACCCTAAGTGTGCGGGGAGCAGTCTGCCTGAGTTCCCAGCTGTTTCGCTGCCAGCTTTGGCTCTTGGTTTTGGTTGCGGATTTTCTCTTCTTCTGCCATTGTGGAACTTTCCCTGGATCTGTAAGCTTCTATAAGTCCCATTCCTCCTAAAAACCGTGTCTGGTTTGGACATTTATTCCAGCAACATGAAGCTGACTACTATCCCACCTTGTAGAATTATCACATTGTTTGTAATGATTTTTTTTTTATTTTTAATTTTTTTGTTTATTTTTATTTATTTATTTGAGAGCGACAGACACAGAGAGAAAGACAGATAGAGGGAGAGAGAGAGAATGGGTGCACCAGGGCCTCCAGCCACTGCAAAGGAACTCCAGACGCATGCGCCCCTTGTGCATCTGGCTAACGTGGGTCCTGGGGAACCGAGCCTCGAACCGGGGTTCTTAGGCTTCACAGGCAAGCGCTTAACTGCTAAGCCATCTCTCCAGCCCTGTAATGATTTTTTAAAAATAATTTTCATTCTGTAGGTACACAATAATATAATTTATAATTAGTGGTCATTTTACCTCGCCCATTCAGATTTTGTATTCTTTCTTTTCCTCTCTTTTCTAATTGAATTGGCTAATGTGTACTGATTTTGTAAACACTGACGGTCACAGTGATAACCATGGTCTTTGTGTCAGCATTGCTTTCCTTGAATGTGCCACTGGAGCTGTCTCAAGTGGATGTAAGTCTCCTCCTAGTTGTGGGGTGGGGAAGGGTCACAGAGGAGTAACAGTGGCCCAAGGAGACCTGAGGTTCCCCAGCCTCCCTTGCCCCAGCCGCGAGCGATCAGTAGAGCAGTGTAGGGTACTAGGCTGGGAATCAGTCACTAAAAACAGATCTGTAAGGCAGTGAAGGAACTAGGCAGAGCTGCTTAGAGGACTCTAGCACCCATACAGAACCACTTAGTGACTGGTGAAAAAACTAATGTTTTCTTTTTGTTGTTGTTGTTCTTTTTTTCTTTCTTTATTTGAGAGTGACAGACAGACAGAGAAAGGTAGATAGATAGATAGATAGATAGATAGATAGAGAATGGGCTCTCCAGGGCCTCCAGCCACTGCAAACGAACTCCAGCCCCCTTGTGCATCTGGCTAACGTGGGTCCTGGGGAATCGAGTCTCGAACTGGGGTCCTTGGGCTTCACAGGCAGGCGCTTAACCGCTAAGCCATCTCTCCAGCCCCTGAGCTTATTTTTGATACAGGGTCTAGAACTGAACCGAGAACTCACTGAGCTGACTAGCCTAGCCTGTCAGCAGGCCCCAGGGGTCCTCCGGTCTCTGCTTCCCCAGCAGGGGGATTACAGACATGCGCTGCCACTCACGGCTTGTATGTGGGTGCTGGGATCCAAACTTAGGTCATTTTTACCCTGTGAGCCATCTTCCCAGCACATAGCTTTTTGTTAAAGTTTTTTAAAAATTAATCTATTATTTTTTTGCTTTGCATACAGAGATTTAAGTACTGTTCCTCCTGTCATTTTCAAGTACAGTTTGTTTTTGTTGATTCCTGCCCCCCACTCCTTCTCTTCCCCTGCGTCTTCTCTTCTGTTTGAACATTCGTTCCAGGGCTCCAGGATCTCCCCCTTGATCACACTACAGGACTAAACATTCGCTCCATGGTTCCAGGATCTCTCCTTGATCACACTGCAGTGCTTAATGCTGTAGTCTGGACAGCAGGAATTTATCAAGACAAGACTGCATTCCTATAACGTCACCACTTGGAGGCACAAGCAGGAAGATCACTGCAAGTTCGAGGCTAGCCTGGCCTATGTAGCGAGTTCCAGGCCAGCCAGGGCTACAGAGAGAAATCCTGTCCCAAGAAACAAAACAAAGCAAGCACCCGACCTCCGCGACAAGAAAGACTTACCAATGACATGCTGGCCTTTTCCTACCAGAGTAGCCATCTCAGATGACATGAAACTTCCTCAGGTCTTCGCCCATATCTTTTCTGCAGAATGTCTTCCAGGATACTTTATTTTTTCTTTCTGAGAATGTAAGTAGTGCTCTAAGTACACTAAAAACTTTTTACTACAAGAAATGGATTTTGCCGGCTGGAGAGATGGCTTAGTGATTAAGCGCTTGCCTGTGAAGCCTAAGGACCCTGGTCGAGGTTCGATTCCCCAGGACCCACGTTAGCCAGATGCACAAGGGGGCGCACCCATCTGGAGTTCGTTTGCGGTGGCTGGAGGCCCTGGTGTGCCCATTCTCTCTCTCTGCGTCTTTCTCTCTTTGTCTGTTGCTCTCAAATAAGTAAACAAAAATAAAAACAAAAGAAAAGAAAGGAAAAGAAATGTATGCGGTGAGCATTTGATGCTTTCCTGTGTTAGCAGCCGAGAGGCCACTAGGGGGGAGTGTTAGATAAGCTGTCGTGCGCGGACCAGGCCACTGAAAGCTTCTCCACCCCGCAGGGGGCCCTGCACACATTTTGTCGCTCCACGCCGGCCATGCCCGCTTGACTGGCATTGCAACTTGTTTTAGGGCCAGGAACCGAAGTCACTATTAACAGCCCTTGTAAGGTCTTTGCAAAACAAACGAGCGAGGTAGTTGGTGAGCCAGCTTCGTTGCTGGCCTGCGTGGACAGTTGTGAACCACAGCGCACTGCATCTTAAAATCCGGCTCCTTGCAGAGCAATGCCTTGGGGTTTGTAAGAGAGGAATTGCATTGGAGATTTCCTGCTTTGTAGATGAGATCGTATTGACATTCGGTGCTTAAAAAGTTTTCCTGGGAAATCAGCCAGGAATCTGAGAAAGTTTAAATGTTTTACAATTAAAAAAGAGATTTGGTTCAATGGAGCCACATGGAGGACACTAGAAGGCAGGCTTGATTTATTTATGTGCGGGTGGTGTGTGTGTGTGTGTGTGTGTGTGTGTGTGTAGGCATGCCAGTGTGTGTCTCTTGCTACTGCAAATAAACAATCCTCGATTTTTAGTGGGTGTTGGGGACTTGAACTCAGTCTGGCAGACTTTACAAGCAAACGCAGTTAAGTGGGGTCATCTCCCTACTCCCGGAAAGTGAGGTTTTTGACATCTAAGTCTGCTTGGAAGTAGTCTAATGAACCTGCTTCACATAGAGTTCATTTTGGAGTTCTGTTACATCTGAACTGCGAAATTGCCAAGTAGTGAACATATAGAAATTCAGAAGCACGAATAGAAAGAATAATGCCAAACTCATAATAAAAGCAGCAATTATGTTTATCAGCACTATTACTTAAGTGCTGGGAAATGTGTTGTAAGTGACATAATATTAGCCCGAGCTAATATTTCATTTTTTCTTTAAGCTTTTAAATGCCTCTAACTCAGGAACTTATTAACCTTTTCCATAGATCCCTTGGCTGTTCACAAATGGAAGAGTGGGGTCTAAGAATCATGAGTGGAAAAATTACATAACAGACCTGTATTCTTTCTTTAATTATAAATATACACCCAAGCTACTGAATTACTATTTGTGCTTCTGACATCATCAGAAATCTTTGGTATTTTAATTTTTTAAAATTGATTTGCAAATGGAGAGAGAGAGATACAGAGAGAATGAATGAATGAATGAGTGTAGGCATTTAAGAGTCTTTAGCCACTGCAAATGCACTCCAGACGCCTGTGCTACTTTGTGCATGTGGCTTTACGTGGGTACCAGGGAATCAAACCCTGGTCATCAGGCTTTGCAGGCAAGCGCCTCAACCACTGAGCCCTTTCTCCAGCCCACCTCAGGTATTTTAATGTTATTATTTTCACATTTATTGTAACACCCTGGAAATATCTTTCTTCTTCATGCTTTAAAGTCATGGTAGTTATTAGAGTGTGCTGAATTTTTTATTTTTTTAATTTTTATTTATTTATTTATTTGAGAGCGACAGACACAGAGAGAAAGACAGATAGAGGGAGAGAGAGAGAATGGGCGCGCCAGGGCTTCCAGCCTCTGCAAACGAACTCCAGACGCGTGCGCCCCCTTGTGCATCTGGCTAATGTGGGACCTGGGGAACCGAGCCTTGAACCGGGGTCCTTAGGCTTCACAGGCAAGTGCTTAACCACTAACCCATCTCTCCAGCCCCTGAATTTTTTATTAATATGCCAATAAGAAAATACATGCATTACTCTATAACACTTTAGAGATAGTTAATTGCCACATTTCAGTATAATCACATGCTTTAAAGTCCTATGCATTTTGCTCTATGTATTCAGAAATATGATTCTGACAAAGCTTCTTAAGTTTCACATCAGACCATTAAGGATACGCCATAAATACCTTGGGAAACACAGTTGTAAGTCATGTTTTGTGATAGGACATTCAGGCTGAACTATGCATTCTCTGTGTTAGCAATCATAGCACCTATTGGAAAGTTTCATCTAAGGGCATGAATGACCCACAAGGTGGGTAACCTTCTCACACAGCAGCCATGATTATCTTTTCATTTACCTACAGGACTGAGTTTAGAAGGTGAATTTCAAATCCAATTGTGTTTAGTTTCCCTAAATTTATTAAATTATATAGCTCTTAAAATGTAAAACATTAGACTTTCAGTTGTAGCAAGCGGGATTGATAATCAAGCTTAAGAAGCAGGTATCTTATCTCTTATCACTTGCCAGCCTACCCAAACAATTCATGGATTGACATGCTGGATGGTTGTTAATTTCTCAATTAATTCGCAAGTCTACTTAACTTTGAGAAGAAATATTTAAGGAACATAGAAGTTGCTTCTCAACTCCATCAGAGAGAGAATCAAAAGTCTGTTCCGGAAAATATAATATTGTAAAAATATAACAGGAAAGTGAGAAGGAAAGCAAGCAATCATCTACTATACTAGTAATTTCAAGGTGCTTGAATTTTGTAGAACCATCTGTAAATGCGATATCCACAGACACACGCCTGATGGACATTATAATAGCCATCGGTGACTAGTAGATAAAATATAAGTTCCACTGAATGTTGTCTACATCTCTTTCCAGTTTAATCATGAACCTTGGCAAAGGTTCACATGACTAATATGTCCAGGGTGTCCTGGTTCTCGTCATTTCTTGCGATTTATGATTTGTTTACTCGGTAGAAAGGCTGGCAGTGGTTTTTCTTGATCTTACTTGTTGGTAAGTGTGAGTGAGTGTGTGTTCTGAGAGGGCAATGGTGCTCAGCCCTCCTGTTCTGCACAGCTCTCCAGGGAAGGTCGGGATTGTGCCGGTGAAAGCCACAGTCTCCATCCTGAAGGACTTGGCGCTCGGGGAATCTGGGCATGAGGCTTGGGACCAGCGCGTGCCCGTTGTAACTGCCCACCTGCACTGTGGTGGGTTGGCATGTGGAAAGCCTTCAGGTTTATTGCAAGGGCTCCGAACTCTCTGTCTTACGTTTGGGCACACTTCTGCCTCTGTGAGCATTTTGTTCGTCTCCGTTAGGTCTCCGAGACTTTGCTGTTCTGTAGACGTTATCACTGCTGGTAACATATTCATTCCACTCTGTTTTATGCACTTTGTGTACATGTGTGGGTGGGTGCACGTGTATTGAGGTTTGGATGCACGTGTGTGTGTACAGGCCAGGCGGCGATGCTGGGTGGCTTCCTCACTCACTCTCCACGGTATCTACTGAGGGAGGGTCTCTCACTTGAACCCAGCACTCACTGGTCAGTTAGTTCTGGCTAGTCAGCTGACCTCAGGGATCCCCTGTCTATGCTTCCTTAGCTCCAGAGTTATGACAGCTGCCCTACCCACAGAGATTTTATGTACGAGGGATCCAAATTCCCATTCTCACACTTCCGAGGCAAGAGCCTTATCCACGGAGCTCCCCCTCCCCCTCCTTTCGCGCGCTCTTAACATTCCCGCGTCATGTTGTTGACCAGAGAGGGAATTTTGTCTTCCGCTCTATGTTGCCTGGCTGGTTTTCCTGTCACTGGCTTTTCGTAACTTAGCATGATATACGCAATGTGACTACAAACCAAGGAAACTGAAGTTTCCTTGTGACTCCTACGTTTCAATCTTATCGCGCTGACATCTCATCATGCATCGTTTTCTCTTCGCCAATCTCACTTTTCTTCTAATTGAATACTAAAGGCAATGCCAGACACCTTGACTGTCACTGAGGTTGTCATTTTAATCCCTTAAACCCTTCAGTGGCTTCCTGTTCGCTCTTCATTGTCAGCGCTAAAGCCAGCGACAGGAAAACCATTAACATGTGTCAATACCTTGTCCTTATATCCTAGACACACTCTCTTGGTCTCTCTGTGCCTCCTGGAAATCTTCCCCATGACCCATTCTTCAAAGCTCCTGAGGAGTTCTTTTATATAACCCGCTGAAAACATAACCTTATAATCCATGCCTTTCCTAAGGCCTGTCTCAGTTAGAACAGAATTCTCCAGCTGTTGAGCGTGCTTCCCGTCAGCACTAAGATTTCTGCTGCGTGTGTTTTGTAATCGCAACGTTTCAACAAAGAATTAAACCACCATTTGCTTTCGCACGCCGCCTTTTGTTTGTAGGTGCAACTGACTCTACCCCATGAAGATTCCATCAAAATCTGCAAAAAGAGCCAGGCATGGTGGCGCACATCTTTAACCCCAGCCCTTGGGAGGCAGAGGTAGGAGGATCGCCATGAGTTCAAGGCCACCCTGAGATTACATAGTGAATTCCAGGTTTGGCTGGGCTAGAGTGATACCCTACCTCAAAATACAAAACAAAACAACAAAGAACTGAAAAAAGCACACAAATATAATTATTCAGGCATAGCAATGGTGAAAAACCAACCTACATTAATGAGTACTTTTTTTCCTTTCCTTTTTTTTTTAATGGTCAGCTTGGTAAACAGCATTTACACAAAATTGCCACAAGAAGGCGCTCTGAACTCATCTAAACGTCAGGGTTTGTAGCGTTCATCTCATTGAGTCCGCAGAGAGTAGGATTGTCTTCAAGTTTAATTGGTTCCACGACAGGATCTTATCAGTTTTGAGTCTTAGGGGAGTGGTAATATGTAGGCACGTATTAAAATGTTATGGTGGGAGGCGACATAATTCTTCCTAAGTCAAATTAGACATACGCAAATAAAACCAAAGGCTTTCTGTCCTCTGGGATGATTTGTTTGTTGGTTGAAGATGTGATATGGCGGATTTCTATCCATTTAAGAGATAGAAAAAGAGGAAAAAAAAGTTGCAGTTTACAAGTAGAGACAGAAGCAATAGAACTCTGAGAACGAAATATTTTTCCCATGACGTCTTGGGGGGAAACGCTATTGAGTCATGTTTCCACATATTAAATTCTCATTTCGGGGGAGCATGAAGTGAAGTGTGCCTTGGGGTGCTGGCACAAATATAAGTAAGTCGGTGAGGAAACACTCTATTGTGAGCACATGAGACAATGCAATAGGAACAAAGACTTAAAAGAGCTGTTGACTTGCCTCTGTTTTGTGTCTGTGCTTTGAGACAACTGGAGAAATAAGACATTTGGGCCAAGTTGGGGTTATGAGCATGCTGGGCAGTAGCTGCGGGGTCTCCGAGGCTGCAACTGCTAATCTGATCTTTCTGCTTGGCTCTCCAGCTTGGCTCTGAGAGAGGGATCGAACACGTTATAAACCACGGCTGGCCCTCTGTGCTGCAGCCAAACACTCCAGGCTCCATTGGTTCCTGGGGAACCCTGGTCAGCTGGGGAATCTGGGAGATTCAACCCCTGTCATAAATTTAGTTGAAGTGAATTGTGAACGAGTTGCGTTGAGTGTCTTTGGTAGTTCTCCAAAAAGGGTTAGGCTAGACTCATGTGACAAAACGGCAGCAACAGCAGAGATTATTGTTCCCCCCTCTGCCCACTCTCCTGCCGTAGCTCCTTTGCCTTGCTTTTATTCCTGCGAAGATGGCGTGCGGTTGCTTATCATTTGCTCTCTCACAAGCATATAAGCCCCGTCTCCAAGCCCGTGACTTTGCTTTGTGGATGTCCTTCTAGAAGGTAGAGCGTGTGTGTGTCACAGAGGACCGCGCAGTGCACATTTGTGACAGGACCCGGCGGATGAATGTGCACTGTTCATGATCGATTTCATCTTTGGGGGGGGGGTTTTGAGAAAGGGATAGAGTAATTTGTAAAAAGAGATCAAACTTACCGTATCTTAATGCGACAACATTCCACTTTGATTTTGGGAACTAGGGTTATTCTCAATGTTAACTAAGGGTTTCCTATATGAAGGGTCTCTCCTGTATCTTCTTCCCTCCTAAAAGTATGGGTCTGCTACTGTTTGTAGGAATGTAAATTAGTACAGACATTATGGAAAGCAGCATGAGGATTTCTCTACTAAAAATAGTTTGACACAGCCATCCCACGACTAAGTAAGTATATGCCCAGAGGAAGTGAAATTAAGTCAGAATGTTGAAAATATGCCGCAGAACCAGGCACGGTGGTCGATGACTACATTCTCAGCGCTCTGAAGTCTGAGGCAGGGAGACAGTAAGGCCATGTGGTAAGATTCGGTCTCACAAGAAAAGACGATTTGACTGCCATGTCCACAGTAGCCCGAGTATGTAATCAACATGAATTCCCAACAACAGACTTATGGATAAAGGAACCGTGTTATGTACGTGTACAAAATGTCACAGGCGCGACACATTCACATTCGCTCATTTCAAGATGGATGAAGCCAGAGATCATTTTGCTAAATGAAATAATCCTAGCCCAGAAAGCAGAACATCTTAGGGTCACATTCACAAGTGGAACGTACAAAGCTGATCTCACAGAAGTCGGCAGGCTGGGGTGTGGTGGGGTGGGGAAGGTTCCTTCATGGGAAGAGAGTTATTGGTTGAAAGAAGGGGGGAAATATTTTGGCATTTGACACCACAATATGATGAATGTAACAAACAAAGTAATTAAGGTGATGAATTTGCTACTTTTTCTAAATTGTTCACGACCTGTTGTACACAGGAATGAAATAGCATAAATATATACAAGCAGCATGTCCATCGAACACTCAATAAAATACATGATTTGTGAGTTTTCTCAGTGGCTAAAAACATTCGTTATGCAAGCTTGGTGAGTGGAGTCTAAATCCCCATAACCTACATAAGACAGGAAGGAGGTGGAGCGTGTGTCTGTTCAGCACACCTACAGCAACGGGAATTCTTACTTTTATACCCATAAGTTCCGCTGTCTAACATGTCTGCCTTTCCATAAAGGTCGTTGACCAGTTTGATTTTTTTCTTTTTTAGGGTGAGAGATGTGGGTCTAATTTTGTTCTTCTGCAAGTAGATATCCCATCTTGTTCGCACCATCTGAATAGGCTGGCTTTTTTTTTCTATTTCCAGTATATGTTTTGGATGCTTTTGTTGAAAATGAGGTGACCATACTGTGTCGGTTTGTTAATGTTCCAGCGGTGTGTGCGTCTGTTTCCTTGCCAGTGCTATGCTGCCGTTGTCATGGGAACGCTGTGATACAATTATAGAGCGGGGGCTGGAGAGATGGCTTAGCGGTTAAGCAATTGCCTGTGAAGCCAAAGGATCCCGGTTCGAGGCTCAATTCTCCAGGACCCACGTTAGCCAGATGCACAAGGGGGCGCACGCGTCTGGAGTTCGTTTGCAGTGGCTGGAAGCCCTGGCGCGCCCATTCTCTGTCTCTCTCTCTCTCTTTACCTATCTGCCTCTTTCTCTCTGTGTCACTCTCAAATAAATAAATAAAAATGAACAACAAAAAAATTTTTTTTAACAATTATAGATCGGGACTCCGGCCGTGATCTTTTTACTTAGGTTTGCTTTGGCTATACATGTTTGTGTGTGTGTGTGTGTGTGTGTGTGTGTTTCTACATGTATTTTTGCATATTTTTATAATTCTGAGAAGACAGTCATTGAAATATTAATGAGAATTGCATTGAATCTGTAGAACTACTTTTGTAGCCATTTTCATAATATTGATTTTGCCAGTCCAGGAGCATGGAAGGTTTCTCCAGTATTTGGTATCTTCTTTTATTTATTTATTTTTCAGTGTCCTAGTGTTTTCTTTATTTAATGTATTTAACATCCTTATTCCCAGGTACTTCATTTTTGGTGAGAGCTATTGTGAATGAGATATTTTTCCCGATTTCTTTCCTGACAAGTTCATTGCTGAAATATATGAATGCTACTTATTTTTATGTGTTCATTTTGCATCCTGCAGCCTTGCTGTAGGTGTCTATTAAATCAAACGGTTTTCTGTAAGTCTGTAGGGTCATGGTTATCTTTAGGTTGAAGTCTACTTTATCAGATACAAGAATAGCCATGCTTGAGCCGGGTGTGGTGGCTCACGCCTTTAATCCCAGCATGCCGGAGGCAGAGGTAAAAGGATTGCCGTGAGTTTGAGGCTACCCAGAGACTCCATAGTCAAGTCCAGGTCAGCCTGAGCCAGAGTGAGACCCTACCTCAAAAAACCAAAAAAATAAATAAATAAAAGAGAATAGTCACGCTTGCTTGTCTATTTGCTTGTTGGGTCACTTTCCATCCTTTGACACTAAATTGTGGATATCTGTCCTAGTTATGTGAGTTTCTTGAAGACAGCAGATGGTTGGATCATCCTTTTTAATCTAGTGAATAAGTCTGTGTCTTTTTATTGGTGAGTTAAATCCACTTACATTTAAAGTTATTACTGAAAGGGTTTTTGCCTATGGTTTTGTTGGGTGAAGTTCTGGTTGGTTGGGCAAACTTCCTTGTTTTGTTGATTTCTAGATTGTTTTCCTCTTTTATTTCTTTTCCATTTTTATTACTTCCTTCCTTATACTACCTGGGGGCTTGGTCTGTCCGTATCCTACCCCAACCAGCTTCCTTTGGTGTACAGGTAGATTGTTGTTTGAAATCTTTTTTCTTTTTTTTTAAAAAAATATTTTATTTACTTATTTATTTGATACAGAGAAAGAGGCAGAGAGGGCATGCCAGGGCCTTCAGTCACTGCAAATGAACTCCAGATACATGCGCCTCCTTGTGCATCTGGCTTACGTGGGTCCTGGAGAATCAAACCTGGATCCTTTGGCTTTGCAGGCAAGTGCTTTAACCTCTAAGCCATCTCTCCAGCCTGAGATCTTTTTTCTTTTTACGTGTGGGGATTTTCTGCAACAAGCCTCCCCCTCAGTATTGATTTTACTGTATCCTATATTTTTTTTGTGTGTTGTATTTTTATTGTTGTCTGCCTTGAGGCATTTTCTAATTTCATTTTAGATTTCTTCTGTGAGTCAGTTGTGGTCCAACAGTATGTTGAGTGATTTCCAGATATTGTTGGTTCTTGTTTTCTTTATCTATTTAGCCACTCTGCAACTTATTACTGGGGACCTAATCCACCTACACTTCAAGTCATATTGATAGGGAAGAAGTAACTTTTGTTATTTGGTTAGTTAGTTGTTGTCTGTCAGTCGTGTGTGTGTGTGTGTGTGTGTGTGTGTGTGTGTGTGTTACTGTCTGTCCTTGTAAGGAAAATTAGGAGGAAGCTAGATTCTTTTAGGCCGTTTCAGTTAGAAACAGGCCCAAAGAGAACCAAGGTCACCTTGCCCTGTCACGAATGGATCTCCTGGAAGGACTGGAACTCGTGTCTGATCTACAGCAGGTGCAGTGCCCACGGCTGCAAACAGTCTAGCATGCTACCTAGATAGCTGGCCTTCCTCAACCAGGTGGGCACCCTTCACATCTACAATCGGGTCTTCCCCTTGCATAGCTGCATCTGAGGAAAGAATGCATTTCAACCAACTATAAAGGCTGTTCCAGCTTCCCCTTTTCTCTCTCTGGATTCCCTCTCATTTCTGCTTGGGTACGTGCAAGTGGCCCCCACTCTTACCCAGCCAGGCTGGGTGGGGGTAGGGGAGAGCACTGTTTCTTGGTCTGGATGGTTTTCTGCCTGCCTCTGCTTTATAACCGGGGCAACTTCTCACTCTAGTCACACGTATGATTTCCCTCTGGTCTCCGGGTCTATCACTTGTGTGTTGCTCTTGCACGCCAGACCCGCCACGGTGAGCGTGTTCTCTAACTCTAGGCCTACGACCCGTGTAATTGCTCCAGACTGGGGCTAACCCTGAGCACAGCTCTCATTTCTCCTCTAAACCTCCCGGGCTCTGCTTTGATATTTTCTCTCACTGCTATTCTTCCGTAAGCCACTGCCAATTATTTGCCCTCTTAATGTTCTTTCAAGGGGAAACTCAAGATGGATGCTATGGTTGGTTCCTTCTAAATATCCCTACATGAGCACCTACGTTGTATCTTCCACGTGCTTATGGTTCCGCCCCAGCCATTTCTCTTGAAGGAGTCTGACGGCCTGTACTGCGTTTTCCATATGGGGGCGAGTTTCCCACTTCTCCCGTGTTTATGACTCTAGTCCAGCCTTCTCCCTGGATCAATAAACTCCACGATTTATAATTTCTCCCTAAATAAACTTAATGGTTCATAATTTATCCTTGCATTTATCTTTATCAATTCTTTGTTACAGGTAGGACAGGGCCCAAAATTGGGGTTCATAAATTTGGGTATCCCTCCTGAACCCCAAAATCTTGCATCCCCACTCTTCATCTTCCTGCTGGCTTTTTTAAATTTTTTAAAATTTTGTTTGTTTAGTTATTTATTTGAGAGCAACAGACAGAGCAACAGACAGAGCAACAGACAGAGCGAGAAAGAGGCAGAGAGGGAATGAGAGAGAATGGGCATGCCAGGGCCTCCAGCCACTGCAAACGAACTCCAGACATGTGCGGCCCCTTGTGCATCTGGCTAACGTGGGACCTGGGGAACCGAGCCTCGAACCGGGGTCCTTAGGCTTCACAGGCAAGCGCTTAACCACTAAGCCATCTCTCTAGCCCCTTCCTGCTGTCTTTGTGCTTTTGTTGCTCTTTGGTATTGAAGGGCTTTGACCCCTTTCCTTTTCTTAATAATTTTTTGTTCATTTTTATTTATTTATTTGAGAGCAACAGACAGAGAGAGAAAGGCAGAGAGAGAGACAGAGAGAGAGAATGGGCGTGCCAGGGCCTCCAGCCACTGCAAACGAACTCCAGACGTGTGCGCCCCCTTGTGCATCGGGCTAACGTGGGTCCTGGGGAACCGAGCCTCGAACCAGGGTCCTTAGGCTTCACAGGCAAGCGCTTAACCACTAAGCCATCTCTCCAGCCACCCTTTCCTTTTCTTTTTGTGTAACTTCTGTAGCAGCGTATGTGTGGTTACTTTGGGACTTACATGAAATAACCTGCTCCATTTTAAGCTGCTAACAAGTGGCAAGTTCAGTTGTGTACAAAAGTTCTACATTTTAACTTCTCTCTCCCGCCTTTCCTTTATGTTATAAGTATCACATTTTTTTAATCTACTTATATTGTGTATCTTGTAACATATTTTAGAGTCCTTTTTAAGATTCTATTCATCTATTTTCTTTTTGCTCTTATATTTATTTATGGGAGAGAGACTGAGAGAGAGAGAGAGACAGAGAGAGAGAGAGAGAGAGAGAGAGAGAATGCGCATGCCAGGGCCTCTAGCCACTGCAAATGAACTCCAGACACAATGCACCCCCATGTGCATCTGGCTTATGTGGGTACTGGGGAATCAAACGTGGGTTCTTAGGCTTTGCAGGCAAACACCTTAAGTGATAAGCAATCTTTCCAGCCCTATTTTATTTTATTTTTTAAATATTTGAGAGAAACTTTACATGGGTGTTGAGGAATTGAACCCGGGACATCAGGTTTTGCAAGCAGTGCGTCTAGCCAGCAAGCACTCTCTTCAGCATTTTTATAGTACTTTGAAAAGGATTCTTTGGCATGTGTATGTGGATAGTAACCTGTGTGGTATGATGTATGTGGCACATAGCAGAGGCGAGAGGAGAATGTCAGGGGTCCCCTCCCCACCAGTCATTCATACCTGAGTTGAGTTTCCTTGAGATGGAGACACTTACTGATTCTAGAACTTGCCAGGTTTTGTTTGTTTGTTTTTTAATTTTTTGTTTATTTTTATTTATTTATTTGAGAGCTACAGACAGAGAGACAAAGATGTAGAGAGAGAGGGGGAGGGAGGGAGGGAGAGAGAGGGAGAGAGAGAAAGAGAGAGAGAGAGAATGGGCACCCCAGGGCCTCCAGCCACTGGAAATGAACTCCACATGCGTGCGCCCCCTTGTGCATCTGCCAACGTGGGTTCTAGAGAACCAAACCTGGGTCCTTTGGCTTTGCAGGCAAATGCCTTAACTGCTAAGCCATCTCTCCAGCCTGGAAGTACTCTTAATAGATGATTCACTTCTTCAGCTCCATATTTTATTGTACTTCAAAACATTTTTTACTTAACTTTTATGGTAGAAGTAAATGTGCTCCATCGACTGCCATACGGTAATTCAGGATTCTATAACTGTCTATATAACTATCTTTATCAGTGAGTTGCACATGTCCTGATGCTATTGAGTTGCCCTTTAGCATTGCGTTTAAATATGCAGAACTTCATTTAGGATGCAGATAGAGTGGTAATAAGTAACCGCAGCATTTCTGTCTAGGAAAGTCTTTATTTTACCTTCATTTCCGTCCTTCACTGTGCTGGTGAGTGAATATGGGACATTGGCTCATCTACCACTGAGTTACATCCCAGTTCCACTTTTACTTTTGAAGGGCAGTTTTGTTGGATGTAGTATTTTTAGCAGGCAGGATTTTTCTTTTAACATTTTGAATATATTATGTCACTGTCCCCTGGTGAGAAATCTGCTCCTGGTTGTAAAGAAGTTTTCCAGTAGGAAGCTGTTGTGTTTTTTTTTTTGGTCCCTCTTGCAGATTTCAGAATCTCCTTGTCTTTGAAATTTTGATTATAATGTATCATGGTGTGGATTTCTTTGGTTTCCTTGTATTTGGTGTCCTTTGAGCTTCTTAGTTCGGGATGTCCAATTGTTCCCCTAGATTTCAGAAGTACTCCATCTGTATTTCTTTGACTAAAATTTTGAATTTGTTCTCTGTATATTGAATTCCCATAAAATGCATATATTGGTCTGCATGGCACTGTATTATTTAAAACTTTTGGACCTTTTCATTCTTCATTTTAATAGATGATGAAGTATTTCCAAGGACCTATTTGTGAGTTTTCTTATCATTTCTTCTTGATGGATCCAATTTAGTGTTGAACCTCTGTAGGGAAACATTCAGTTATGTTATTATATTCTTTTAGGCCTTGAGTTCTAATATTTACTTTTTAACATTTCTTTTTTTGGACATTCTCTTTATTTATTTATTTGAGAGCGACAGACAGAGAGAGAAAGAGGCAGATAGCCAGATAGAGAATGGGCATGCCAGGGCCTCCAGACGGTGCAAAGGAACTCCAGACACGTGCGCCCCTTGTGCATCTGGCTGACGTGGGTCCTGGGGAATCAAACCTCAAACTGGGGTCCTTAGGCTTGACAGGCAAACGCTTAACCACTAAGCCATCTCTCCAGCCCTTAACATTTCTTTTTCTTTTTTCCTTTTTTTTTTTTTTTGGTTTTTGAGGTAGGGTCTCACTCTGGCCCAGGCTGACCTGTAATTCACTCTTTAGTCTCAGGGTGGCCTCGAACTCTTTGGCGATCCTCCTACCTCTGCCTCCTGAGTGCTGGGATTAAAGGCGTGTGCCCCCACACCTGGCTTACTTTTGAACATTTCTTTAAAAAAATCTCTTAGTTGGAAGTTTTACGCTGCTCATGTGTTATTTTATTGAATGCTGACAGTTAGTTGTAATTCTTTGTTAGGTAAGTCATGTAATTCCATTTCATTCAGGTCAGTTTCTGGAGATTTAGATTGTTTATTTGTCAGGAACATCTTTGTCTAATTCTTCGTTTTCCTTGATTCTGCATGTTGGTATTTGTGCATTTGACAACGTTGTCACCTTTTACGGAACTCTTGCAGCGCAGTGAAATTTGCTCTGAGTGGAAGGAAAGCATCACCAATTAGCCTGCTTAGAGGTTCTGAGAGATTTCTGTCAATTCTCTTCCTCCCCAGGGAGAAATAAACAGCTGTTATTTTGTCTGCTTGCTAGGTAATAAGCAGACGAGAGGATTTGTGAGGTTTAGCACTCCAAACTGCCTTACCCATATCCACATCCATCCTCCGCACCCTGTAGCTACACTTGGTCAGAGCTCCCAGCTTTCTGAGATAGAAGCCAGTTCCATGGACACTGTTGGGGCACTGGACATCTAGAACAAACTCTTTTGAGCCCCAGAGGGAAGCCTAGAGCTGAGCTCTTTTTATTTACTTGCTCTGTGCTGAAAGAATTATTTTTTTTTTTTATATATTTTTTATTTATTTATTTGAGAGCGACAGGCACAGAGAAAGACAGACAGAGGGAGAGAGAGAGAATGGGCGCGCCAGGGCTTCCAGCCTCTGCAAACAAACTCCAGACGCGTGCGCCCCCTTGTGCATCTGGCTAACGTGGGACCTGGGGAACCAAGCCTCGAACCGGGGTCCTTAGGCTTCACAGGCAAGCGCTTAACCGCTAAGCCATCTCTCCAGCCCAGAATTATTGTTATTAATTATTGTTGTTATTATTTTGATTTTTCGAGGTAGGGTCTCACTCTAGCCCAGGCTGACTTGGAATTCACTGTAGTCTCAGGCTGGCGTCAAATTCACTGGAATCCTCCTGCCTCGGCCTCCCGAGTGGGTGCTGGGATTAAAGGTGTGTGCCATCTCGCCCAGTCTGGAGAGAGAGAATGGGTGCTCCAAGGCCTCCAGCAACTGCAAAGAAATCCCAGATGTGTGCGCTGCCTTGTGCTTCTGGCTTTATGTGGGTACCGCGGAGTTAAGCGGGTCTTGGGGCCTTGTAGGCAAGTGGCTTGACCACTGGGCACTTTCTCTAGCCCTGGAGGAATTTTTTTATTTCATCCATTTGCTCTGTGGATTAATAGGGTGGAATTTATGGTGTCTCCAAATCCAATCCACTAGCCCTGTTCTGCAGGTAGCAAGACACTGCTGGTGTCTTCTGAGCTCCAAGATGGGAAAGACAGGAGCCAGCCCTTTAGGTAATTCCTTCAGGAACACAGGGACTCTAAATGCATGAGCTACCCTTTCCCCTAAGCTGAGGTCTGCTTCCAGTCAGCTTGCACTGCATTTGGAGCACAAACTGCTCCAAAGGTATTCGGTTACTTTGCCAGATTTGGAAACCTTGCCCTGTGAAGTTGTAGTTTGCCTAGTAGTCATGAGGGCTATTTATTTATTTTAATTAATTAATTAATTAATTTATGTTTTTCGAGGTAGGGTCTCACTCTAGCCCAGGCCAACTAGGAATTCACTATGTAGTCTCGGGGTGGCCTCGAACTCATGGCAATCCTCCTACCTCTGCCTCCTGAGCGCTAGGATTAAAGGCGTGCGCCACCACCCCCAGCCATGAGTAATATTTAGAATCAGGTAATATCACTCTTAAAGATGGGAAGAAGGACTTGGACAGTTGGTTCAGCAATGAAAGGTGCTTGCTTCCCAAGCCTGTTGGCCCAGGTGTAATTCACCAGCCACCCATGGAAAGCCACATGTTTGTTTGCAAAAACAAGAGATCCTCACATGTACACATACTCAAATAAATCAATGAACATTTTTTAAAAAGATAAAGAAAATGCCAGCTTTTGGGGGCTTTTTTTTTTTTTTAACAGATGTCTTAGACTAATATCTTAAGATATTTGTGTGTTAAGACAGCATACTCGGGCTAGAGAGATGGCTTAGTGGTTAAGCGCTTGCCTGTGAAGCCTAAGGACCCCGGTTCAAGGCTCGATTCCCCAGGACCCACGTTAGCCAGATGCACAAGGGGGTGCACGTGTCTAGAGTTTCTTTGCAGTGGCTGGAGGCCCTGGGTGCACCCATTCTCTCGCTCTCTCTCTTTCTGTCTCTGTCACTTTCAAATAAATAAATAAAAATAAACAAAACAATTTAAAAAATGACAGCACACTCTTTCAATCCCTATAGCATCCATCTTTCTTGCTGAAAGAAACTATTTCATATATTTCTCTGGGGAGCATTTAGCAATGTATTGCATACCTAATAGTTTTCAGTGTAAACTCACGATGTAAAGTTTGAAGGGGGAAAAAGGTCAGCTAAAGGTAGAAAGAATGATGGGTAAGGTAAGGAAAAGATCCAATAGGACAAGCTAGCTATCTGTTTAGCCACAAATCAAATGTTAAGCTTTTAATACTTTCCATGGACTCTTAGGCTTTTGCACTGCTAATGACTGAAGCCCTTACATGTATATGAGGCAAGTACTGTTTCACCAGGTCACATCAGAGCCCCTCCCTCTGCGGGTATTTTAAAGTTGTTTGAATGATTATTATGAACAACCATTAGCAATGATTATGCTGCTTAGCATATATATATATACACATACATACATACATACACACATACATATATATATTTTGGTTTTTCGAGGTAGGATTTCACTCTAGCTCAGGCTGACCTAGAATTCACTGTGTAGTCTCAGGGTGGCCTTGAACTCATGGTGATCCTCCTACCTCTGCCTCCCAAGTGCTGGGATTAAAGGCATGCGCCACCACGTCCAGCTAGCTAAGATATATTTGTTTTTAAGATGTAGTGTGATTTTGCTACAGGACTGTTTCCCCTAGAAAACTATATTCATGTCTGCATCCAGGTATATTTTCTTAATTATAAGAGCATCCTTTTGCTTCATTCTTATTCCCAATGAGAATCACATCATCTTCCCTCGGCTCCATAACACAAAACAAGCCCTTTGTTCTATCTGGAAAGGGGATGTGGGATGAGCTCAGCCTGCCTTCGTTTGTTCGAATCACACGCCTTACCAGTGTTAGTGAGGTGCGTCCAGGAAGGTGCTCTTCCCCAGCTTTGGTGGTGCTGACGCACGGAGGAACACTGTGTTCTATACCTTACAAGGCGAAGAAGATGAAAACAGCCTTAGACAATAAGGTTATACAAGCACACAGCAAAGTAAACAAGTGCTATTATGGATGCGTATGTGGTGCATGTGTGTGTGTGTGCGTGCATACGTGTGTGTACGTGTGTGTGTGTATGAACATCAAATTGTTGGGCTTAATGTTATAACATATTTTAACTGATGAAAAATGTAAAGTAACACGTTCTCATATCTCTGGAGTCTATCACACTGTGATTTCCCCCTCTATTTTATTATACTTTTAGTTGTGTTCCAACTTAACCCTGCTTGTTACATAATAACAAGTGTGTTTATACATAACATAGTGTTACGCATATTGTATATAATTAAAGAAAGAAAACATTTGATTCTTTGCACTTTAAGGCTGAGGAGAGGAAATCAGTGATGAAAATAAAATCTTGCTTTGGATACAGATTCATTAAAAAAATTAATTTGAAGACTGCAACAGAGTGTATGAATCTAGCTTTTCCTATTTTCTTTAACCACTATGCTTATTTTGTTCTTGTTCAGAAATTGGAAGGATTAAAAAATGGGACCCTGGGCTGGAGAGATGGCTTAGCAGTTAAGGCACTTGCCTGTGGAGCCACAGGACTCAGGTTCAATTTCCCAGTATCCACATAAGTCAGTTGTACAAGGGGGTGCATGCATGTGGAGTTCATTTGCAATGGCTGGAGGCTGTGGCTTGCCTATTCTCTGTCTGTATCCTCTCTATCACTCTCTCTCTGCTTGCAAATAAATAATAAAAATTTTAAAATGGGATCTTTTGACCTATTCTTTCTATACTTAGTTGATAAGACAAATATTAATTAATGAAACAATATATCAGGGATCACAAAGAGATGACACATCATGGTACCTCCTAAACTACAGATAACAGGAGAGACCTTAGTGGTGTAATAGTCAGAGAGGAAGGAAACAGATATTTTTAATATAATAGGATCCAAGATAGTCTTTCCAGAAGAATAACGAAGCTAAGAAAGCCCATCCCCTTATAAAAGTAATAAGAATGCAAAAATTTCAAAATTAACATTTTCAAAAATCTGTAAATTACACCAGACTTGTAATCATTTGAAGAACATTTATTCATGAAAAAAAAAAATGACTAACTCTTGGTAAGGCCATGAGATTTGAAGTGTTTTAACTTGTCTAATTCTCAGTCTCCCCTTATTTGGAGATAGGTCAATTGAGATTTTTCTCATCTGACAGACATAAGAACAACATCAACCCTCTGAGACATTAAGACACACACTGTGAAGGGTAATAACAAATGCATAATGGGCCTCAGAAGGAGAGGAGAAAGTGACGGGAGCCAAAAGAATGCTTGAGGAAATAATATTTAAAACTTCCCAGATGAGCTGAAAGTCGTTGATCTATGCCATAAAGAAGAAAAAAGGAGGGGGTGGGGGACTCTTTAAGTTAAAAAAAACAAGGCAAAGAGACACAGGCCAATTACACTGCTCAAAGCCAAAGTTGAAGAGAGATCACAGCAAGCAGATAGAACCATGTCATCATGAACAAAGGGGGCTCAGTATAATTAACAGCTAACTTCTCAGCAGAAACTATGAGGCTAGAAACGACGTACAGTGCGTTCAAGATGCTAAAGGCAAAACAGAAATTCTATGCGGGAAGAGGGCAAGTTAAAACACTGGCAAAAAAAAAAAAAAAAAAATCCTTCAAAGATGAAGTTTAATCACTCTAAGACTGAACCAAGAAAAGGTAGTTTGATTCTACCAGATCTGCTTTACAAAAAGAAAGAAATAAAGGGAAGTTCTTTAATTCAAAAGAAAGGACGTTGGAAAGTTAACTTCAATCCACACAAAGAAATAAAGCTCTTGTGAAGATAAAGGTTAGAGTAGTTAGTGTGGCAGTTTTCAGGATCAAAATGGAATCACTTGTGTCAAACCTAAGAGACAAACAAATTAGGCAAGAGGCTATGAAGAGAGCTCTTGACTATAAACCTAATAGCTGGGACTAGAACAAGAGACATCCAGACGTACAACCTTGAACAAAGGTCACTAGGCTTCTTATTCAAAAAATACTTCTGTGGGGTCACTGCCCAGCCTCTGCTTATCCACGTTGGAGGGACACACCAGTCATTATTGTTCCTCATACCCTCTTTGTCCAACTCTTCTATTTTTTCACCTTTAGTTTTAAATTTTATCTTTTCTTGCCTTTGGTCCCATGCATATATCCACACATATTCCTTCTACAGTATTCATTCATTAATAAAATTATTATTTTTGGAAGAACCTCTGGTACTTTGACAGTAGAAATACAACAGAGAATAGAAAGCCGGGTGTGGTGGTGCACGCCTTTAATCCCAGCACTCGGGAGGCAGAGGTAGGAGGATCCCCGTGAGTTCAAGGCCATCCTGAGATTCCATAGTGAATTCCAGGTCAGTCTGGACTAGAGTGTGACCCTACCTCCAAAAAACACAAACGAAAAAAAAAAAAAAAAAAGGAGAGAATAGAGAAACAATAAAGAATTAATGAAACCAAAGTTTGTTTTTTCTTTTTAATAGTCAAGTAAAACTGTCAGATAGACTGATCAAGAGAAAAAAAGTAAGACTCATTTCCTAAAACCCAAACTGAAAGAAATCCCTTTTACCACCAGGGTTTATTCCAGGAACCCAAGATGACCAATATTAAGAAATGCTTGATACAGGCAAGGGAAAGAGGCCAGAATAATGTTTTGACATGTGAAAGTAAAATGTTACAACGTGTTAGCAAAAAAAGATGAAAAGCTATTCGATAATCTCGATACATAAAAAAGCAAATACACAGTTCAACACCCTTTTTATGATAAAGATACTCAGAAGCTAACTACATTTAGACCAGAGCTCTCTCCTCTTTATATAAAAAACAACACCTGGAGAACTCACAGCTATTACTTTTCTTGTGGGGCAGATAAGCGGATAGAGACAGGATCTTGGTATGTAGCCCAGGCTGTCCTTGAACTTGAAATCCTTCTGCTTTGGTCTCCGGAGTACTGGGATTGTAGTTGTATCGCCCCACACCTGCCCACTGCAATCATATTTTAGCGGTAAAAGAGGCTGGTTCTCTGAGGTCAAGAAGAGGACAACCATGTCCGCCCTTACCTCCTTAACTCAATATTGAACTGGAATTTCTAGACAGGATAACTGGCAAGACAAAGAAATAAAGGGCATTTGGATAGAAAATGGAGAGGAAGCCAGGCATGCTGGCGCACGCCTTTAATCCCAGCACACGGGAGGCAGAGGTAGGAGGATTGCCATGAGTTCAAGGCCACTCTGAGACTACATAGTGAATTCCAGGTCAGCCTGGGCTAGAGTGAGACCTTACCTCAACAAAACAAAAAACAAACAACAATAACAAAAAAGGCATGAGGATGAAAAATGGAGAGGAAGAAGTAAAATGATCTCTATTTATCAATAATGTAATCTTTCACTAAATAATAGTGTAATAATTTAGTAAGGTTTCAAGATACCATACTAATATACAGAAATCAATTGTATTGCTATACTTCAGCAATGATCAGTATCAAAATCAAGTTAAGAAAAGTAAATCCATCTTAGTACTATTACGAAATTCAAGTAGTAAGAAACAAAGGTGACAGAAGTGCAAGCCTAGGAAACTGAAAATTACAAAAATAGCTGAGTGAGGTCACACGTGCCTCTAATCCCCGCACTCGGAGGCAGAGCTAGGAGGATCCCTGTGAGTTTGAGGCCAGCCTGGGACTACAGAGTGATTTACAGGTTAGCCTGGGCTAGAGTGAGACCCTACCTTGAAAAATAAAAATAAAAACAAAACACCCCCAAAAGATTACAAAAATATTGTTTAAAGAAATTAAGGAAGGTTTAAATAAATGCAAAGATACCCTGTCACCATAGATTAGAAGATAATACTTGTTAAAATGCTAGTAATTCTTGAATTGTTGCACTTTCAGTGAAATTCCTCACAAAACCCTGTTGCCTCATTTGAAGAAATTGCTAAGATGATCCTCCAATTTATGTGGAAATGTAGGGTACCCAGAATGACTAGAAGAGCCCTGAAAAGAGAAACCAAAAAACCAAGTTGGAGGGTTGGAAGGGCATTTGCCTGCAAAACCAAAGGACCTGGTTTGATTCCCCTGGACCCACATTAAGCAGATGCACAAGGGGGTGCACGCGTCTGGAGTTCATTTGCAGTGGCTGGAGGCTCTCTCTCTCCCTCTTTCTCTGTCTGTTGCTCTCAAATAAATAAATAAAAATAAATTTTTTTTAAAAGGCTGTCTTGACTGGAGGGATGGCTTAGCAGTTAAGGAGTTTGCCTGCAAAGCCAAAGGACCCAGGTTCGATTCCCCAGGACCCATGTTAGCCATATGCACACGGGGGCACATGCATCTGGAGTTCGTTTGCAGTGGCTGGAGGCCCTGGTGTGCCCATTCTCTCTCTCTCCCTCCCTCCCTCCCTCTTTCTCTGTCAAATAAATAAACAAATAAAAATAAAAAAAAACAAGTTGGAAGGCTCATAACAGTTGATTTAATATTTACTACAAAACTTTAGTAATTCCAGATGGTCTGGCACTGACTGGCATGAGAATAGACACACAGATCAATGCAGTCGGTTCCAGAAAGAGGCTCCTACACCTCTTAAAAAAAACAAAACAAAACAACTTTTTGTTGATAATTTCCATCAGTATAGACAATAAACCATGATAATTCCCTCCCACCACCCCCATCTCTCCCTCCCAAGTCTAACCTCTACTAAATCCCTTCTTTGTTCCAAATAGGTTCTTTTCTATTTTGATATCATCATTTTCCCCTCCTTTTATGAAGGTCTTGTGTAGGTAGTTCCTAGCAGTGTGAGGTCACGGATGTCCAGGCCATTTCGCGCCGGAGGACGGCATTGTAAGCGCTCCTGCCCTTTCTTTGGTTCCTACATTCTTTCCACCACGTCTTCCACAATGGACCCTGAGCCCTGGGGGACGTAATAGAGACGTGTCATGTGCTGCTGAGTGCTCCACCGTCACTCCTGCTCAGCACCATCTGTCCCCTCTTATTGATAGAAAAGCCTTGCTTGTTCTGCAGCGCAGCCCGACCTCAGACTGGCCGCCATCCTCCTCCCTCCACCTCCAAAGAACTGGCATCAAAGGCAAGAGCCACCACGTCCAGTGTTTTGTAGTTAGCTACGTTTTGACAATTTTTGTGGTGATTTCTGTCAACACAACTAGGTGGTTGCAGAACATGATATTAGCTTGGACGATAGGAAATCCACATACAAAAGAATAAAGATGGATTCCCACACCATACTTTATACAAAAATTAATCAAGGGCTGGAGAGATGGCTTAGCGGGTTAAGGCGTTTGCCTGCAAAGCCAAAGGACCTTGGTTCGATTCCCTAGGACCCCAAGTAAACCAGATGCACAAAGTGGCACATGCATCTGGAGCATGTTTGCAGTGGCTGGAGGCCCTGCCCGGTGTGCCTATTCTCTCTCTCTCTCTCTCTTTCTCAAATAACTAAATAAAATTAAAAAAAAAAAAAACTCAAAATAAATCAAAGGCCTACATGTATGAGCTAAAACTATCTATTCCTATAAGAAATAAAAGGAGCAGATCTTCATGTCCATATATTAAGGAATGGTTTTAGATATGACTAGAAAGCCCAAGTTACAAAAGAAAAAAAATGGACAAATAGAGTTTTATCAAAATGAAGAAACTTTTTTTGTTTTAAATCATTCTATCAAAAGATTGAGGGCTGGAGAGATGGCTTAGCGGTTGAGCGCTTGCCTGTGAAGCCTAAGGAACCCAGTTCGAGGCTCGGTTCCCCAGGTCCCACGTTAGCCAGATGCACAAGGGGGCGCACGCGTCTGGAGTTCGTTTGCAGAGGCTGGAAGCCCTGGCGCGCCCATTCTCTCTCTCTCCCTCTATCTGTCTTTCTCTCTGTGTCTGTCGCTCTCAAATAAATAAAATTAAAAAAAAAAAAAGATTGAGAATAATCAGGATGTGGTGACAAATCTATAGTCCCAGGCATGCAGAAGCCTGACATAGGAGGATCCTTTGAGCCCTAAAATTATCAGCTAGCTTGTTAAGCAAGCAACAAAATGACAACAGAAAATGAAATTGAAAACAACTTCTAGAATAAGGAAAATATTTGTGTATCATGTATTTGATCCAAAATATAAAATGTATCTCTTCCAATTCAAAACATAATTACAAATAACAAATAAAATGTGGGCAAAGGGTCCGGGAAAATTTTGATTCAAAAATATATGCATATGTACAGTTAAGCCTGTGGGAAGATGTTCAACATTCTTAGTCATTACAGACGTGTAATCAAAATTACGAGATACCACTTCAAATAGACTTGGATGTAAGTAGTAAAAAGCAAAAGTTATTTATTTATTTATTTATTTTTTTAACCTTTGTATGTGTTCATAATGACACATCAAAAGGACAGTGCTCTTCGTACATTGCTGGTGGGATTGTCAAAATGACGCAGCTGTTTTGGAAGGAAGTCTGGGAGTTCCTTACCCTGCTAAGTGTGCATAGGTAGTGAGCTATTCAACAATTTACTCTGAGGGTCAGAGCACTCGGCCACGCTTCCCATTTCCCCCTAACCAGGTAACATAAAGATGGGAGGCAACTGGAGAAGGACAGGTTGCTGTTAGTAATATCATTATTAGTAATATTATAATAATTATTATTAATATTATAATTATTGCTAATATTAGTAATCAGTTTGAAATCATTCAGAGGATTTCTTTTGTCTTATGAAGCGGTGGGATGTTGAAGTATAATCCTTTCTTTACACAGGAAGTTTCTAACAATAGATCTTGATTCCTTATGTGGCCTCCTCTTTCTCATCGATTCCAAGACAGTCTGAAATTCATAAAGAAAAGAGCAGAGCCGTGAAGGAGTGGCACGTCTTGAATATGCCGTAGATGTAGTGCTTAGCCTTTAGAACGGTGTGTGCCTATGTCATTGTATTGCTGAAGGTCTGTTTACAAGAGAAGACTTTAATCAAGACATGTGAATCCACTGATTATGTGTTTGCGCGGTGGCCGACCCCAGTGCAAGCAGGACAGGGTGATGGCTGGAGCCTGACAGCTGACTGTCAGCCAAGGCCCTCTCCGGCCAGAGATTTGTGAGAGCCAGAGGCTTTCATGAGCTGTGCTCTCTTTTGCTGAGGTAGTAAACAGGAAAGAGAGAAGAAGGCAGTGCCATCCGCTGCAGCTGTGGAAAATCGTATAAACATTAGGCCCTGGGCTTTCATTATAACACCCCCTTCTTAGCTAATTACTGCCAGCATTAAATTACAGAGTCAGGAGGCCCCACTCAATCCCAATTCATTCATTTTAGGTCACACGTTGGCAGAAAACCTGTAACAAAAGGCCAAACCTTTATCCACTAAGGTTTTTTATTTGGGACTAAACAAAAGTCTTGACAAGTTGTATAATTTGCATCAAGCAGGGCTAAACCAAAGGCTGACTAATAGTTTTTCATTTTTTTTTAAAATAAAGATTTGCTTGAGCTTAAGAGTCTGCAGTAGAGGACTTCTGATTTTTGAATTTCCAAAATCTCCAAAGCTATTAGGGTTATTTTCTTACCAGTTCAAGCATTGTATTTTTATCATTATGAATGTAACCAAGAACAGGCAACAATTTATTTCATTTTATTTATTTATTTGCAAGGAGAGAGAGAGAAGAAAGACAGACAGAGAATGGGTGTGCCAGGAACTCCAGCTACTGCAAACAAACCCCAGATGCATGCGCCCCTCGTGTATCTGATTTACATGGATCCTAGGGAATTGAACCTGGGACCTTTGGCTTTGCAGGCAAGCACCTTAACCGCTAAGCCATATCTCCAGCCGACTATGAAGAGGTTTGAAATCTACTTTGCCCAAGCCTTCACTGGGCCTCTTCTTGAGGCAAGATACAAAGACAGAAAACTAAGGGACATGGGACGGGGCGCTCCTCAATCCCCACGATTGGCTCATGTTTCTTGAGAGTCAAGACTGCCCACACAACTGAGGAAGCAGCTACACAAAACTGCACTCCTTTTTTTTTTTCTGAGACGTAACACGCACCAGAGGATTAGAACGGCTGAGGATCCGTGCGTAAGGTGAAAACCCATCCAAACCCTTGTGACCTTGGATTTTGAGCCTTATCCACACTTCTTTCTCAAGAGTTGACATGTCCAAGACACTTTGGACACCATTTTGCGATCTCACAGGAAGGCTGGTACTTCATGTTCAGAATCAGTGTTATCTGATGGAAGCCCCTGACTGATCCGTTACGTAGTCTTCCCCCTGCACGCTGGAATAGCAGCAGTAAGGGAAGGCTGTCCCTGTTGACCTCACACTGCCTGGACCAGAGGCAACGTTTATAGTCAGCGATCCCCTGCAGAATTTCTGATCTAGTCCTTGTTAATTACTCAGTCCGGAGCTGTGAACTCAATCAAACAAACAAAAGAGCGCTGCTCTGACTTGCCCACTGTCTTTTATCTTACCTTATGTAGACTAGAAGGATGAGTAAATAAATAAACGCTTAGAACAAGGTCTTTGCACAGCAAGAACTGTCCATTTGCAGGGTTTAACAGAGTAAGGACATGTAACAGCTAAGGTGTGGGGGGGTTTCCTTGATCCCGAGCCTTGTGGAGACTGGGCCTGGCAAGTTCTATTTGCAATGCAAGCATTGCCCTTAAAGTCTCTTCTAACTTTTAACTCTGCCCTTCCCTCCCTGCGTTCAGCGAAGGGGTGATGTTTCAATAAGATGGACTCTGTAGCCGGTGAATGGTTACTAATAATGCATCTATTTTGCAGTTGTGTTTTAGGTTTGTAATTTTTTTTTTTTCTCTCCCTAACTGCAAATCAGAATATGTCCGGCTTGGAGGAGGGGGTCGGCACCGAGTGCGGCAGAATCTCCGATTTCAAAGAAATCAGGGCGCAGATGAGAAGCAGAAATGGGTAGATGTTGACTTCGCCGTGGGCCACAAGTTAGGGACACAAGGAAGTGGGGGGGGGGATAAGAGTGTTTTCCGAGAAGGTGTCTTTAAAGGACAAAGGGATATTTGTCAAACAGAGGAAAGTATGGGGGTCAAGGTGGAGCACTGTAGCTGGAATTCCCTGGGTCCGGGGGGTCCGAGATGGTGAGCCTGTACCAAGAGGACTTTTATCAGCCTCTGTGATCAGTTCACACTTCAAATCCTGCGTGCGTGCGTGCGTGCATAGGGCGTCACCTTGTTTTCTTTACAGCAAAACAGGATAAGCACAGACCTCGTGCTCGTAAGGTTTGGGAGTGACCAAGACCAAGGACACCACTCTGAAGCAAAGCTGGAAGCTTTTATTTGGGGGGTGGGTTCACGAGCGGCCAGGACTGAGACTCAAGAGGGGAGCACAGCCAACTTCGCGATTACAGACAGCGGGCAATAGAGAGCTCTTCAGCGGGGGGAAGGCGAGGAAGGGAAAAGAACTCCCTCTGTTCTTTACATCTCGAATAGCCAGGGTGTGAGGCCAGAAGTGACCAGGTGACCTGGGAGATGAGGGGGCTGGAAACCTAGACCCGGGGCACTGTCAGGCAAGGACGGGATAACGGCTGGGCGGCTCCTTGAGAACTGGGGATGACCCACTTCCTTAGGTCTCTGTTGCCCTCCTGCTGTGACTCCGTTTTTGTCCTGACCGACATTGCTCTGTCCCTCCACCCCCAGGACGAAAGTCTATCTCGGTCACCGCTGCCTTCCCTACGCGCGGACAGTCGCTAGTCACACAGGAGATGGCCAATCAATATTTGATGAGTGAATGCATATAAATTTAATGTAAGCGGATGGGAGTCAGGAGAGTTAGATTTTTTTTTTGTTTTCCATTTCAAATAAGGAACCCTAAAGTACCTTTTGCTTTTGACATTGGTGAGAAGCAAATCCAGAAAGAAAGAGCCCGCATCTCCTCGCCTCTGCAGTGTGTCCTGTTGCCCACAGGGACTATCCGGTCTCTTGATTGTGTAAGATGCATAGGCCTCTGGCCAGAGCTTTTTGCTTTAAAATCTCACGTTCAGGATATGTATGTATATATTTACCCTTGGGAAGTTTGAGGTCTCTTTTTGTTCTATATTTTTTTAAATTATCTTAGAGGAAGATAAATTTTCTACTAAAGAGCCTTTTGGAATTTTAACATGAAAATCATGAGTGGAATTTGTATGGAATCGACACACTACTTTCCAATAATCACTGAAACTATTTTCTTTCAAACAGAAACTGAAAAATGTGGCAATTTTCATGTACAGAAGCAAAAAGACACTTAGCGCAGCTTGAAGATTCAAATCATTCTGGAAACAGCCCTGCGCTGCTTAGCTCTAACTTGAACTTGGGCTCTTAGATTCAGAGGTTCGCCTCGTGGCAACTGCTGACTTCGGTAGGGCTTGTGGTTGCCGAGGCGTGGGGCGCAGGGCCTCTCTCTTCCCTTCTGTAACCTTCCCCTGACTGCTTCAACCTTGTCCCTGGACTCCACGTAGCCGGCCCACTTGAGGAAGTGCTCGTGTTTTCTCAAGAAGGGAAAAGTCTGGAGTTATTCCAGTTCTTACGGGGAATGGATGAATGCACGTCATTCTGTATAAATTATTTATAGGTTTACTGTTGTTTGTTACTTTGATATCTTACTGTGCTGTGTGTATAGTGTACAGAGGTGTGCAAGATTGTGTAAGAGCATTGCAAGAGTATGCAAATGTGCACAAGTGTAAGGTCATTGTCACGTGTGTTAAAGTGCTCAGGATTGTTAGTGTAAATAGATGTGTGACTTGTGCAAGTGTTTAAGAACATGCACATGTGTGCAAGAGTGTGCAAGTGTGGGAAAGTATATGCAAAAGTGTGCAAGAGTGCATAAGTTCACTGTTGTGTTCAGGAGTGTCAATGTGTAAAAGTATATGAGAGTATAAGTATATGAGCGTGTAAGTTTGTTTTCATGTGTGTTTAAGTGTTAGTGTGTCAACCTGTGCAAAAGTATGCAAGGGTTGCCATTGTACAAGAGCATGTAAATGTGTGCAAAAATGTGCATGTTCATCTCCGTGTGTGTGCGTTTAGAAGTGTGAGTGTGTAAGCGTGTGCAAGAGTATGCAAGAGCACGTAATGTGTTCAGAGTGTGTAAGTGTATTTTGGTGTGTATAAGTGTTCAGGAATGTGAGTATGAAAATGTGTGAAAGCACGTATGCATGTGTAAATGTGTACAGAGTATATATTTGTTATATATGTATGTGGTTAAGTGTTCAGGAGTGTTAGTGTGCATGCGTGTAAGAGTGTATTTTGTTTGAGTTTTAGTGTGCTTGAGTGCAAGTGTTTAAGAGCATGCAGATGTGTGTGGCAGTGCATAAGTGTGTGCAAAGATGTGAAACTGTGTACAGGAATGTGTACATAGGAGGGTGTGCAAGAGTGTGTACATGTATGCAAGCATGGGTAAGAATGTACGAAGCATGTGAGCGTGCGCAGGAATGTGTGTGAAAGATGCTTGTGGCGGCTACCTCCTCATTGCTGGATCTAAAGCCGGGTCTGAAGCAGCGTGTGGGAGGAGGAGAGGGCTTATTTTGGCTCACCGACTCGAGGGGAAGCTCCACAATGGCAGGGGGAAAAAAACATGGCATAAGTAGAGGCTGGACATCACCCCCTGGCCAACTTCAGGAGCAGCAGGAGAGTGTGCCAAACACTGGCAAGGGGAAGCTGGATATAGCACCCATTAAGCCCGCCCCCAACCATACACCTCCAACACGGTTCCAATTTCCAATGGCCATCAGCTGGAGAGCAAGCATCCAGAACACGAGCTTATGGGGGATGCCTGAATCAAACCAGCGCAGAGATGCTGGAATCATTCTGAGTTGTTAGGGAGACAGGTGAGCTGTGGGCTACGCTTTCTGGGGGATGAGTGAGTCTTAGGCATAGATATCCAGCAGAGACCGAGTCTGTCTGTTCACTCAGCAGGTCTGTATGAAGGGGCTGGGCCTTGGCATCCAGAAAGAACGTGATGAATAAGACAGTCTCTGTCCTTAAGGAGCCATTACTCAAATGCTCCGACATGAGCTGTGAAGACAGGCAACAAATGCATAAATATGCAATGAAACATAGGTCGACTCTCCCTAATTTGAAATGCAAAATCCTCTAAAATGTGCAACTTCTTGAGTCCTGACATGATGCTGCAAGTGTGATGGTTCAGTGTACAACCATAAAATTATTAATAATATTACATGAAATTACGTTGAAGTGATATTTATGTGGTGAATATTAAACAAATGTATTTCTTACTTAGGCTGGAGCATTTTCCTCCAGATATCTCATTATTCCAAACTGGAAAAAAAAAAATATCCCAATTTCAAGCATTTTGAATAGGGTATCCTTAACAATTTTTTAAACGTTACTTAGTGATAATTTTCATACATAGAGCATATTTTGATGATAACCCCTCCTATTACCTTCTCTTGTCTCCCAACCCCGTCTCCATGGAACCCCTTCCTTCCGACCAGTCCCTCTTCTATGTTGATGTCTTAAAAACCTTCTTTTGTTGCTGTTGCCCTCCTCCAGCAGGGGTGCTGGCGGGCAAGGCCCTCAACAGGCAGCTCTGGTGCAGGTCACGAGAGCTGCTGAGCGGTGGTGAATCCGAAGCCCCCGGCTGGCTCTTCCTCTGGCCCTTAACATCCTTTCCAGCAACTCTTCTGCGCTGTCCCCTGAGCCTTGGGGAGTGTGGTGGAGAGGCCTCGTTTAGTGCTGAGCCCTCAGTCGTTCATCCTCAGTACTGAGATAGTTGTGCGTCTCCCCAGGAGCCGGTGCCCACGGCGCCCAGGAGCTCCTCCAGGCCAGGGCGAGAGCAGCGGCTTCTGGGCGCGCTCTCTCTCCACCTGCCTTGTCTCGGCTGGACCGGTCTTGGTAACAGGTGGGATCAGCGCCCTGTTGGGACCTCACCTGGATGGTCTCACATGTGTCGAAGGAGGACCTGTCGCCAGATAAGGGGGAGGGCGGAGATGAAGGGCAACAAGAAGGGCATCTTCCACTGGGCGGGAGCAGACTCTGGGGGGGGGGGGACGCTCTTGGAATTAGGGGGGCACAGCTCTGCCAAGGTCTGGAGACGTTCCCAGGTTGGACATACGTTGGATGGGTTTTCAGGAAGGCACATCAGTGGCGACACTGCCCAGTGAGTGGCTTCAGAGTATCGTCCAGTGTCCTGAGGTGGGGTACATCACACCCTCTGGTGCTCATTTTTTTTAAAATTATTTATTTATTTATTTATTTGAGAGCGACAGACACAGAGAGAAAGACAGATAGAGGGAGATAGAAAGAATGGGCGCGCCAGGGCTTCCAGCCTCTGCAAACGAACTCCAGACGCGTGCGCCCCCTTGTACATCTGGCTAACGTGGGACCTGGAGAACCGAGCCTCGAACCGGGGTCCTTAGGCTTCACAGGCAAGCGCTTAACCGCTAAGCCATCTCTCCAGCCCTCTGGTGCTCATTTTAAACATCCACAGACTGGGGGCTTAAAATGGTGCCTTCCTCCCTCGACTATTATGAAGATGAGATAAATTCATATTAAAAAAGTTATTTGCCTTTGTGTGTGAGGTGGGGTGGGGAGAAGGAGTGACAGGGTCCTTAGTACTTACTGCCAGTGAATGCCCTTCCAGCTTGACGTGGATGGCTGGGGAATTGAACCTGGGCTGACAGGCTTTGCAAGCAAATGCTTTTAACTGCTGAGCCATCTCTCCGGCCCCTGAATTAGTATTTTTCAGGTGATTAGAATGTATCTGCACGGCACAAGAGCAATGTTAGTGTTTGTTAAGTAAAATGTAAAACAGAGAACTTGGAAGCATGGCTAATAGAGATGTATGGTTAACTGGTTACTCAATGTGAGTGGCAGATGGAATCAAGATGATAAAGTATGTTTTAAAACATTGTTATGTTTATTTATTTATCAATTTGTGAGAGAGAGTGAGAAAGAGGAAGAGAGAAAGAGAGAAAGGGAAACAGAGGGAGAGAGAGAGAGGGCAAGAGAATGGGCCCTCCAGGGCCTCCAGCCACTACGAAGGAACTCCAGACGTATGTGCCACCTTGTGCATCTGGCTTAAGTGGATATTGGGGAATTGAACCTGGGTCCTTAGGCTTTGCAGGCAAGCGCCTTAACCACTAAGCCATCTCTCCTACCCCAAGTGTTTTTTTTCTGAAGGGTCTCACTGTATAGCCTTGAACTCATAACCCTCAGCTTCCTGAGTGCCGGGATTACAGGCCTGTGTCCCCATACCTGGCTTGATGTCTAGACATGTAGTATCTTTGTTGTTTAATTGTTAAATTTGAGCAAGTGTGTCAGCGCTGATGCCATGGGGACTAGGAAGGCGTGTTGGCCGACGTGGTCAAGGGCGGAGGAGATTGGAGGTTTTATTCACGGCAGATCTGCGAAGCGGGAAGGATGTCTGTGGACTGTAGAGTGTTCACCGGAAGACTAAGACCGAGACAGCGTGCGGATGTTATTGACTCCCCTCCACGGACACGGGATCATTCAGGGGATGCGACTGGGGGGGGGCGGAACCCTGGGTTTCAGCAGGGACACGCTTGTAGGGGGGCTGAGCAGGGGTCGGTCCCAGTGTAGACAGCTGATGCCGGAAGAGTCGCCGCGGGCGGGTAGACAGCCCTGCTGAGTGTGGCTGAGAGGATGAGGAAGGGGGGCCTGGGGACTGTCACTTGCCTTTGGGAGACAGGATGCCATTCTTCGCTGTGGTACAGTAATGGGCACGAGGGCTGAGCCCAGAGGAGAGAGGAGGGTCGGGAAGGAGGAGCAGGGCGTGGAAGGACCCAGCACTTTTTACGAGGCGTGTCTCTGCGGAAGAGCCAGAGAAACAGGGCCTGTCTGCGTGTGTGCTTGTGGGTATATGTGTGGCTAAGGGCGATTTCTTTTCTTTTCTTTTTAAATTTATTTTTGTTTATTTATTTGAGAGCAACAGACAGAGAGAGAAAGAAGCAGAGAGAGAGAGAATGGGTGCACCAGGGCCTCCAGTCACTGAAAACGAACTCCAGATGCGTGTGCCCCCTTGTGCATCTGGCTAACGTGGGTCCTGGGGAACCGAGCCTCGAACCGGGGTCCTTTGGCTTCACAGGCAAGTGCTTAACCACTAAGCCATCTTTCCAGCCCCAGATTTATTTTCTTTAGTCTTTATTTTTATTTTAAAAATATAGTTTATTTATTTATTTGAGATAGAGAAAGAGGGAGAGAGAAAGAGAGAGAGAATATGAGAATGGGCGCGCCAGGGCCTCCAGCCACTGCAAACAAACTCCAGATGCGTGCACCCCCTTGTGCATCTGGCTTATGTGGGTCCTGGAGAATCAAACCTGGGTCCTTTGGCTTTGCAGACAAACACTTTAGCTGCTAAGCTATCTCTCCAGCCCTATTTATTTTTAGTTATTTATTTGAGAGTGAGAGAGATACAGAAATAGGCAGGTAGAGAGAGAGAGAGAATGGGCATGCCAGGGCCTCCAGCCAGTGCAAACGAACTTTAGACACATGCACCCCCTTGTGCATCTGGCTTACATGGGTCCTAGGGAGTCAAACCTAGGTCCTTTGGCTTTGCAGGCAAACACCTTAACTTCTAAGCCATCTCTCCAGCCTTCCTCTTAAAAAAAATTTTTTTTTTCTTTTTATTTCAGGGCTGTGGTTTTAAACCCAGGCTTCACCCATACCAACAGAACTTTGGCTCCATACACACTTTTCTTCCTCCTCCATCTCTCCAGCCCCTCTTGTTATTATTATTCTTGGGAATATACTTTGTATGGGCACATCACATGTTGGTTCCATGATTTCCCTCCTCCCTGTCCCCTTTCTGCTGTGGACCCATCTCAGTGTGGTTGCTGCTGTTCCCCATGAGGTTGTGGGGTATATGTTGTGAAAGTAGCTCTCTGTCATGGGCAGGGGAGGCAAGGCCTCTGGGTACACCGCTCCAGCCTGTGGCTCTGACAGTCATCCTGCCTCCTCTTTTACAAAATTCCCTGGGCGGTAGTGGGTGAGGTTTAAGTCTACTTCAGTGATGAGCTCTCGGGAGCCTCTGGATCTCTGCTTCGGTAGGCGCCGAGTGTCCCTGCGTCTGTCTGCTTCACCCTGGCGCTGACTGTCGGGCTCGGCCTGGAAGCAGTGCTCTTGCTCGCCTCCCCCCTTCCTCTGAATATCTGGTGTCTTCTTTTCCTCCCCTTCTGTCCCTTCAGTTCTCCCTTTCCAATGGTTTTCCTGTGTAGCTCTGGCTGGTCCAGAGCTCACGGTGTAGATGAGGCTGGCTTTGAACTTCAGCTGTAGTTTCTGCCTGATGAGTGATGATGCCAGGCCCTAAACCTTTCTTCTTTATAAGTTAGTTTATCTGAGACATTTGTTACAGTGACAGAAAGCTGACTCACATAGCCAGCCAAGGACAGAGTGGAGAGGGGTGTCTTGTTGACATGGGAGATTGGAGATAATGGTAGAAGTGAAGGGGAAATGGGACCCACAGCTCGCAGGAAGTGTCTCTCTTGAGAAGAGCTGGACCACAGAGATCCCACTTCTCATATTATCCTACTAGGCAATTCCTCCAGGTTCCAACGGCATAGATTTGGGTGTGTATTTTGTTTCAACTGATTTCATTATATTAGAATTAATACTACAATTCCATTGTAGTGATTAAAAGCACAAGATTTATATGGATTTCATGGCCTCTCACCTCCCTTGTGGCAGGAGCTCTCTACACCTCCTCCTCTTAACCTAATGATGTCTCATTGACACTTGAAACAAGACGGCGAGGGGCTGTATTCAGTGACCGCTCAGCTCCTTGTCCTGTCCTCCCTCGTCCTCAGGATGACACTCTTAAGTCAGCTCAGGGCAACGTGCTACGCGGGGACACACACGTTCGTTGCCGCGCTGGCAACATGTTATCTATTTTTGGCCAGTTTTCTTTGCTTTCCATTGACTCAAGACTTCTATGAAGAAGGAAGCTCTATGTCCCCCTTCTCTACTGTGTCTACAGCACCCGCACCTCCTGGTATCTAAGGAGAGTTGAGGAGAGACATAACTCACATGCAATGAGAGTTTGGTACATGTATTTCTTGAAAAAAAAATCAATGCATGAAATTGCATGTGGGTGAAAGTGTTCACACTTGAATTAAATACCTATTAGATGTTTCTGGCAAGATCTTAGAAAATCCTTTTCTAATTCAGTGAGAAGTAGGGATTTACATGGAGAGGAGCCTTTAGTGATACCCACACAGACATTTATCAAACAACGAACGTCCTTGCATTTCCATAGTCTCTCAATTAGCTTACGGCTGCAAATAACAATTGCATTACATTCAAGTGAATTTAGTGACTCAAATTATTTGTTAATGAAGTTCCTTACACAAATGTAATTGATTACTATTCTTTTGTGACATGCAGGGAATAATTTGATCAGTTTTGAGAGGGATGTTTTTCTAGAGTAATATAAATTCCTTGTGTTCAAATCAATAAGAAGTGCAATCAATATTCATCATTTATTTATTTATTTGACAGAGAAAGAAGGAGATAGAATGAGTGTGCCAGGGCCTCCAGCCACTGCAAACGAACTCCAGATGCATGCACTCCCTTGTGCGTTTGGCTAACATGGGTCCTGGGGAATTGAACCTGGGTCCTTTGGTTTTGCAGGCCAACGTGTTAACCACTAAGCAATCTCTCCAGCTCAATCTTAATCATGTTTGGAAGCATTCAGCCTTGTTCCATATAGTCATGCTGTGAAATTGTCATTGTGGCTAGTATCCACACAGCCTCTCCACTCTTGGGCGGGGACACCCTAGGTCCCTGGCCAGCATTGCGCTAGGATTATTAATTCTTATTGTCACAGTGTTGGGGCTCAGTGCTGGAACTACGTGTGGACCCCATATTGCCATCCAGGTCTTTGCACACTGGACATTCTTCACAACATCATCTTGGGGTTCTGTGTTCTACCGTCTTATGACATCATGTTGGGGTTCCGTGTTCTACTGTCTCACGACATCATCTTGGGGTTCCGTGTTCTACCGTCTTATGACATCATCTTGGGTGTTGTTTTTCACTGTCTCATGACAGCATCTTGGGGTTCTGTGTTCTACTGTCTCACAACATCATGTTGGGGTTCTGTGTTCTGCAGTCTCACTACATCATCTTGTGGTTCCGTGTTCTACCGTCTCACAACATCATCTTGGGTTTCCGTGTTCTACTGTCTCACGACATCATCTTGGGGTTCTGTGTTCTACAGTCTCACTATATCATCTTGGGGTTCCGTGTTCTACCGTCTCACAACATCATCTTGGGTGTTGTTTTTTACTGTGCACTCTGCCAGCTAGATGCCCCCATGGACCACTTTCTAGCTTCTGCCGACCTTGTTCTTACTTATAATTCTCCGTTAACCAGTGGAGAGATTTCTTTCTCTCCGTTGTCATCATTCCGAATTGACACCACCTTGCCCTTTGAGGAAGTTGGAGGGGAACTAGAGCTTTCAGCCTCAGGCCCACCGCGGATGAACCAGCTTCCTGTCTGGGGAGCGAGAGCGTTTCCATCTTAGTAGCGTGGCTCTACAGCCACAGAGAACAGGCAAAACACAAATTAATATCCCGGCTTATCGCCCTGCTCTATCAGGCTCTCAGTAAATCAGAGTAAGCATGATGCTTACTGAGTGAAGAAGATTTTAACACTGTGGAAGAAACTTTGAATATATTGACAACATTTTAAATTATTCCTTTGCATGCATAGCTGTACAGGGGTTCCTGGGTCTTCGGGCAGGCCACGGTTCCCCAAGGAGTCCAGGCTACCGTGGAGATCAAAGTTGTGTGTGTGTGTGACCAGAGAAAGAGTCTCTCTTGAGAGGTGGTTTCTGTGCACAGCTCTTGGTTTACTGTCAGGGAGATGGGTTTATAAGCAGTGGAGGGTGGGAAGAGGGTGCTAAGGGGATTGGATGCACAAGGCTGCTTGCTGATGCCTAATTAGCATATGGGGACATCGATTCTGGCACACAGGCAGTGGAATAAGGAACAGGGGGAGGGGCTGTGCAAAGATGCTGGCTGATACCATATGAGGAGTTTCCTAGGCAACTGGCCAAAGGCCACAGGGCTATGGGCAAAGCCTAAGTCTCATGGGAACGTCCAGGTATCCCATGCTTGGAGAGGGAGTGGCCTTACTTTCTGCCAATCTCAGGGTCCGAGATTTTTGTCCAGGGGTCCAGGCTCACTGCAACCTCCAGGAATGGGCAGAAGGATCTTGGCTCACTGAAACCCCCGAGACTGGGGGCAGGAGCTCCCCTGCTGGTCCGGTCCTCGAGATATGACCAAGATATGACCAGTGGTTCAGGCTGCTGCGACCTCCCATAGCCTGGGGCCTTCCTGTCAGACAGCTTAGGTTTGCTTTAACTCAGGGCCCTGCTTATGTCCGACACATGGGTCAGGCTTTAAGACTTAAAGTGGTCTGGAAGCAAAAACTAAATATTATGTTTAGCTTTGCTGTTTTTTTAACACTTTTAATTTGCTTGAAACATTTCATCATAAACTGACCCATTTCCATATGTCTTGCTAAGGATTACTAAACTAATATAGGAGCTGGCTATTGATAGTTTTTTTTTTTTAAGCTTGTAGAGAAGATTATTTATTTATGTTGGAAACATGCATTTCCAGCCCAAGTTGGGGTTTGTGAACACTGTTTACAGGCAAAGCCTGGAACCTGCATCTCCCTTTGGCCCTCCTGGTGTTTCATGTCAAAAACTCATGCTTCCTTGAACATAGGTTTACCAAATGGATCTGTTCTTTCCCTTTATTTAAGGGACTAAAATAAGTGACCAGAAACACACACTGTCTCCCAGGGTACAAGACTATTGAAGTTGCAGGGAAATGAGCACAATTAGAGTCAGCTCATTAACTGCCCGAGTTTTTAATGACTCACACTGACCGTGTGACCCCACGTGGTCAAAGGCATTGCCTGCCTTTGGACAGTCACCTTTCCATCCGGTCCCTCTGAAAAACTTCACAGTCTGCAGTCGAACCAAGGCAAACGGAGCATCATTAGTGAATAATTGCAATTAATACACAGACCTGCTGGCAGATAACTTTTATGATATACTTGCATTGTCTTTGTAAAACATTGTTTTAAAAAAATGAATATGTGTATGTGTGTGCGTGTTCATGATGTGTGTGAGTGCAAGAGTGTGCCTGTGTGTGTGTGTGTGTGTGTGTGTGTGTGTGCATGTCAAGGCCAGAGGACAAGCTCTGGTCCTCTTCCACAGAAACACTGTATTTGAGGCAGGGTCGCTCCCTGAGCCAGAGTTCAGCAATTAGGTTAGAATGACTAGCCAGCAAGCCTCAGGGATCCCCTCTCCTCTGCCACCCCCGTCCTGGGATTGCAGGCATGCACCACTCTGGACATTTTTATGTCACCACTGGTGACCATTGTCAGGTCCTTCTGCCTGCAGGCAGCTGAGCTGTCTCCAGAGCCCTCCACTTTTGCATTTTTAGTTAATTAAAAAATTAACTTTAAGATACAAATTAATATTTCTAATAAAAATATTGTAGTACAAATTATGGGTTTTCTTATGACATTTCTATATGTTGCTCATTCTTACTCCTATTATGTTTAAAGTTTTGTTTATTTATTTACTTGAGAGAGAGAGGCAGAGAATTGGCATGCCAGGGCCTTGGCCACTGAAATCAAATTCCAGATGCTTGCACCACCTAATGGGGATGTGTGACCTTGTGCATGGATCACCTTGTGCGTCTGTGGCTAATGTGGGATCTGGAGAGTCGAACCTGGGTCCTTAGGCTTCGCAGGCAAGCACCTTACCCGCTAAGCCATCTCTCCAGCCCATGCTTAAAGTATTGACGTTATCTATTTTAACCATGCGTGTTTCTTTCACTTTTACGCATGGAAATTTTCTTGTGTTTTGTTTGTTTTTATTTTTTGAGGTAGGGTCTCACTCTGGTCCAGACTGACCTGGAATTCACGATGTAGTCTCATGCTGGCCTTGAACTCACAGCGATCCTCCTACCTCTGCCTCCCGAGTGCTGGGATTAAAGGCACGCACCACCACGCTCCAAGCAGATTAAAGGAGATTAGAGACAGAAATCATGGTGTTGTCCACCACAGGCTCAGAAACCTCTGGCAAGCCATTTCGTAGGTGGTGAGGGGCTGGGTTAAATCAGTGCTTTCCCATAGAGGTTAAAACAAATGCACTAGGGGTCTTCTAGAAATTCCAATTCCCAGATCCTAGCACCAACCAATGAAGCTGGACACTGTGGGGAAATCGGGCACTGGCCTTTTTCAACAGTTTCTCTCAGTGACCTCACCAGGCATCAGGGGTACTGCCGACTGGATGGCCCATCAACGCTTGCCCAGCTCCCACAGTCTGTGAGTTATTTCTATCTATTTTCCTTTGGAGGGAAATTTCCAGTATGCTGCAACTGTTTTATTCAAATTGCTGTTGGAATTTTCCTCATCTAAGTCAGAGCTTAAATCGTAGGTAGGTAATTTGCAAATATAAACATCACTATTTTTCACTTTTGCCAGTTTCTTTTTTTAAAAAAATATTTATGTATTTTTTATTAACAACTTCCATGATTATAAACAATATCCCATGGTAATGCTCTTCCTCTCCCCACTTTCCCCTTTGAAACTCCATTCTCCATCATATCCCCTCCCCCTTTCAATCAATCAGTCTCTTTTATTTTGATGTCATGGTCTTTTCCTCCTATTATGATGGTCTTGTGTAGGTAGTGTCAGGCACAGTGAGGTCATGGATATCCAGGCCATTTTGTGTCTGGGGGGAGCATGTTGTAAGGAGTCCTGCCCTTCCTTTGGCTCTTACATTCTTTTCGCCACCTCTTCGGCAATGGACCCTGAGCCTTGGAAGGTGTGATAGAGATATTGCAGTGCTGAGCACTCCTTTGTCACTTCTTCCCAGCACCATGATGCTTTCTGAGTCATCCCAAGGTCTCTGCCATCTGAAAAGGGAAGATTCTCTACCAAAAGTGAGAGTAGCATTAATATAAGGGTATGAACATTAAGAGAAGTGCTTACTGGGCAGTTGGATAAGCATAGTATATACGTTTAGCCAGACAGCAGCAGATGTTACACCCCTAGGGCTCATGACTACCCCTGTTTTAAGTTGTCAGTATCAGGGAGCGGGCCTCCAGTCCAATTAGAGGGCAGTTGGTTTCTACCATGACAGATGTGCCACTATTGTACCCATTGGCTCATTTGGCCTAGCTGGCCAAATATAAGGCTTTCAGTGTCCACTATTGAGTATCTTCACTGGTGATTTCTCTCTCTCCCACTGAACTGTATGCAGAATGGCTTCTTCCAGCTTCCTGTCAGCTGGTCTACGTGGAGGAGGTTATCAGCTCAGTTCCAGCAGGATTTCTCAGTGGCCTTGCAGCCCAAGTATGTGGAGTCTTCAGCAATAGGATCTTACCATCTATTCCTGGTGGGAAGCCAAGGGCCTCACTTTTGCCAATTTCTCACAACACGTAGCTGGGAGAGGTGACCTGGGGGTCAGTGGGTCTGCCAGTCAGTGTGAAGCAAGTACAGGGTGGCATTGAACACCTAATAGTCACTTGACAGTGCACCTGTGACCTGTGGGCCTAGCCGACTGCCTCAGGGCGTTTTTCTATCTCAGCACGAAAAACGGGATCCAAAGTTGCCTGAAGTCTGTTCAACCCAAGAGGCGCTTTAAGTTGACATATAGGAAACCTTTGAGTAGGACTCCAAATGTGAAGGATGCTAGGTGGTGCAAACAGGTAGAAGGGTGGAAAACCGCTGATCACATTGACTGAATGCAAGTATTTCCAGAATGCAAAGCGTAGTGGAGACGCCCTCTAGCTAGCTGCCGCGGGAACAGTATGGGACAAGCTGTGCGTCTCAGACAGGTTCATTATCTTCCCGATGCCAAAGTTCTGATCTGCAAACCGCAGCTAATAATAGTGCTGCTTAATTGGATCACACTGCCACTTGGTTGAGACAATTCACACAAAAAGGCTTGCTACCTCGGAATCATTAAAAAAAAATGTTACCTATTAATAGCACAATGACTGCTATTACTGTTGTTATTATTGATCTCTGACCAATGTTGGCTCCAGGCAAATCCCCGGTCATAAACTTCTTCCTTGTCAGTCTTTGGCTCTGCATTCTCAGCCTGGCCTCCAGGGGCTGCAGGTCGTGGGGAAGCTGGACGCGGAGGAACCGACCAAGTGCTCCTTTGCAGCCTGGCTCTGCACATACTTTGTGCAGATCTTTCTCAAGCTTTCTGCTCCTTGGATGGATCCCCAGTGACCGGAGAGTTTTGGAGTCCTAGCTCTGTAAGCTCCCCATGCATCAATAAATTCATTCATCACTTTATTTATTTATTTCCTTGCTCGGTGCAATGCTCCATAAACACTTAGGAATGAAATGCACTGAGCTATTTCTTTACTAACGTCGGAATAATTGCAGTTAAAGCAAATAAACATCACTGCCCTCTTGTCTTCTGCTTCGAGGGGAGAGCTTGCTTCTGAAACAAGTACAAAAAGACCCCGGAGAAAAAGGCTTGCTGCTTCTGAGAGACGCTGGAAGCCACTCCCTTATACTCAAAGGCACACACGTGCAGGAGAAATTACCTTTCTCGTGTGCTCTTAGGGGCCAGCGGGGCCCGGGCCCCAGAGGCCAGCGTGTGACGGGCAATCTGCTCCGCGTTTGCATCCCACTGTCGTCTCCGGCGATCATGCTGTTGAGCACACAGCAGCCCTCCACATAATTGATTTGTTCACTGGAGATGTGACACCTTTCCATGTGGTGAGGATTGCAGTTGAGTTCCTGGGTTTGAAATCCGTAGGAAAAACTGATTTCAAAGCTGGGCACAGTAGCACAAACCTACGTTTCCAGCACCCGAGTGGCTGAGGCAGGAGGATTATGGGTTTGAGTCCAGCCTGAGGGGATACATAGACATATCCCTCCCCCCCCGCCCCCTGCAAACCAGGGATTTCTACAGAAGAAAAGGCACAAGGAAAGCTTGAAAACTTATGCTTACTCCCTTGGGGTCCTCGGGGTTTTGCTTGGCAGGGACGGTGAGCCTTTCACTGGAGTCACATGCTCAGGGCTACAGGAGGTGACATGATACAGCAAAGCTCTGAAGATGGTTTTTCTGTCGGGTCCATGTGGAGACTGTCTAGGGCCTTGATGTGCAGCCTTTGGTTTGCAATAGGCCCTCCTTCTCTGTTCCTTCAAAGTCCTGCAAAGAAGCCTGAATTCCTGACTTTTGTTCTGTTTGCCTAGTTTTTGCATTCTTGATTATTCCTTGCATTGCTGATTTTGAAAATTGCTTCTATATTATGTGGTATTTGAATGTTTGGCCCTATAGACTCAGTCTTTTTTTTTTTTTTTTAAATCTTTTTGAGGGAGCGAGAGAGAAAGAGGGAGAGAGAGAGACAGAGAAAGAATGGGTGCGCCAGGGCCTTCAGCTGCTGTGAACTTCAGATGCTAGCTCCCCCTTGTGGCGCATGTGTGACATTGCATGCTTGCGTCGCGGGGCTTCTGACTACGTGGGACCTGGAGATGTGAACATGCATTCTCAGGCTTCGCAGGCAAGCGCCTTAACCTCTAAGCCATCTCTCCAGCCCTGACTCAGTCATTTTTTTTGATTAAACTTCTTACATGAGCCCAGAGCAGGCAGATTCTGTCCGGAAGGAGCGTGTCATTGGGGGGGGAGGTGGATGTGAGTCTAGCTCTGTCAGGCGTGTTCAGAGCAATTTGAGCTCGGGCAGTTCCTGTTGCTGGCTGTTCGTGTTTGCTTGCTGCAGTTGTCTCTCTCTGCTTGGATCTATGAACGGGAGCTGGCTCCTGCCACCATTGGTGTTTTTTTTTTTTTTAATTTTTTATTTATTTATTTGAGAGCGACAGACACAGAGAGAAAGACAGGTAGAGGGAGAGAGAGAGAATGGGCGCGCCAGGGCTTCCAGCCTCTGCAAACGAACTCCAGACGTGTGCACCCCCTTGTGCATCTGGCTAACGTGGGACCTGGGGAACCAAGCCTCGAACTGAGGTCCTTAGGCTTCACAGGCAAGCGCTTAACCGCTAAGCCATCTCTCCAGCCTGGTTTGTTTTGTTTTATTCCTGGACTCTGTAAGCCTGGACTAAACCCCCTTCCTCCCATAAGCTGTGTCTGGTTGGAAGTTATTCCAGCAATACGGAGCTGCCTACAACCATGTATGAAGCCCTAGCCGACTCCGACGTTGTGTCTCCGTAGCTCTCTGAGACATACCTCTCTTCCTGTGAAACTCTGTGGGGGGTCAGGGCCATGGCTCCTTTGGGGGATTTGAATGAACCTGCAGACTTACTCCATTCAGCTGTGGGAAAATCTAGAGTAAAAAAAAAAATCTCCTGTTCTCTATGGAAACAATGTATGTTTAGTATAGAAGTTTATTCTAGAAGAAACGCTAGCAAAGAAAATAAAACTTTTATCTGACCAGGTGCGTCAGCGCTCTGGAGGATCCTCCTGTGATCTGTTCATTCTGTTTTGTGGTGCTGTGACAAAACGCTACAGACTGGATAACGTATAACGAATAGAAATTTGTTGGAGGCTAAGAAGCTCAAGATTAAGGGTGTGGCACTAGCTTTTTTTTTTTTTGTGGAGAAGAGGGAGAAAGGGAGCCAAATCTATTTTTTTCTAAGGAAACTAACTCCTCTTCCAATAGTGACTAATTCACTGATGAGGACAGAACCCTCATAGTCTGGAGAGAGAGAGAGAGAGGGAGAGAGAGAGAGAAATCACGAGTGAGACTTGGTGCACCAGGACCTGCAGCCTGCTGCAAGTGAACTCCACATGCGTGCGCCCCCTTGTGCGCGTGTGCAACGCTGTGCAATTGAGTCTCTGTGCGTCTGGCTTCTGTGGGACCTGGAGATTTGATCATGAGTTCTTAGGCTTTTCAGGAAAGCGCCTTAACCTTTAAGCTGTCCCTCCAGCCCTGATTACATTTTAGAAGTTTCAACTCTTGATAGTGGTACACTTTTGCATCAGGGATCAACTTTCTGACATGTGAACTTTTGGGGGTGTGTGTGCAGTCACGTCTTAGTGCCCTCCTTTGTTCCTCTTTCCTGGGTCATTTTAACAAAATTGTATGTCAGCTCTTTACTCAGTCTTGTGTCTGAAAACTTTACCATGCCATTATACTTTGGGAGAAAGAGAGAGAGAGAGAGAGAGAGAGAGAGAGAAAGAGAGAGAGAAAGAGAGAGAGAGAAAGAGAGAGAGAGAGAAAGAGAAAGAGAAAGAGAGAGAGAGAGAAGGTATGGGTGTGTCAGGGCCTCTAGCCACTGCAAATGAACACCTTGTGCATCTGGCTTACGTGTGTACTGGGAAGTCAAACCTGGGTCTTTTGGCTTTGCAAGCAAGTACCTTAACTGCTAATCCATCTCTCCAGCCCAACCATTCTACTTAAAATTTTTACTTATTGATTTGCAAGGAGAGAGAGAGAGAGAGAGAGAGAGAGAGAGAGAGAGAGAGAGAGAGAGAAGAGAAATAGACTGCAAGTAGACTCCAGATGCATGCACCACTTTGTGCATCTGGCTTTACATGGGCACTGGGGAATCCAACTTGGGTGGTTAGGCTCTGCCAACAAGCACCTTAACCACTGAGCTGTCTCTCCAGCCCCCATTATACTTCTGAAAGAATCATTTTTATGGCTGTGTGGTATGCTTTTTATATTTTTGTATAAATGACTCCTTTATCTTTGCCTGTGTGGTTTGATTGTTTCTGGTTTTTCACACTTGCCAGCCAGTGGTGTGGATAGATAATATGTGAAAATGTGAGTTCTGGGGGATGGTGATAAAATTCTTAGTTGAGAATCCTAATATGGTTCACAGCCAAGTCTGATAGTCATGTTAGTAGAAAGCCAGAAGTTTAAGCCTTGCCATTAACTTTTATCTGCTCTAATACATAGCCTGGCTTGGAGCTTTTTTCTATACTTGCACCACAGTTAGCTTTTCAATGACTACTGTCATGTTCTTCACTCAGCCTTGTACTTCTTTGTCTAATAAGCTGTTCTTTAAAACTCAGACAAGATCAACTAACACTGCAAAAAGAACCTTCAACCTTTTCAATTCAGTTCTACGCTGGTTCTTACTGTCTGGGGTAAGTGATGAGAACAGGCTACCTCTTTTCATGTTCTTAGGACATAAAGGATAGTAAGACAAAAGAGTAAGATATAAAAGTATATAAAAATGGAATCATGAAAAAGAACTCCTGACTTATGGAAGAGTTTAAACTTAAGGGGAAACTTCAGAACATAGAGATGTGGCCCGAAGGGCCCCAGCTGAGCTGATGCCAAGCTTGCACTTGGCCTTGAGCTTCCAAATCAAAGTGAAGCTGAGCTCTGCCTCGTAGTCCACAGTGACATCAAACCGAAAGCACCGCACGGGGCCGGGGTGCAGCGCCCCATGCCAGAAAGGTTTTATCCCATCCAGTCTCCCTTGTAGGTCTTATTAATTCCATCCTGGAATATTCCATGACTACTCTTAATTTTTTTTTGTTTCCCTAGAGGCATCCTGCATAAAAAAAAGAAAGAAAAAGAAAACTATCCACATGGTAGCTCCAACAAACATTCAAAATGCACGTGTGTCACAGTCACTCTTATTGCTGGTATAAAGCACCTAAAAACAAAAAAAGCAGCTGAGGAGAGAAGTTTCTATTTTGGTTCACAGTTCTCAAAGAGAAGCTCCAGCAGAGGTGGATGTCACCTGTGCCCCACAGGTGGAAAACAGCAGCTGGAGAGTAAGCTGAGATCTGATGACAGGCAGCTGGTTCCAACACTCCCAAGCCCATCCCCCACAACACACCTCTTCCAGCAAGACTCCACCTCCCAAATTGCTTTCAGCTGGGGACCATGCATTCAAAACACATGAGTGTACAGGGAAATTCTGAATCAAACCACACAACAATGTGGCTTACTCCGTTTTCAACCTTATTTATTTAAAAAAATTAATTTTTGAGAGAGAGAGAGAGAGAAAGGAGAGAGAGAGAGGAAGGGAAATAGAGAGAAGGAGAGAGAAGGAGAGAGAATGGCCATGCCAGGCTCTTCAGCAGCTGTGAACAAACTCCAGACAGGTGCGGCCCCTTGTGGACTTGTGCGACACTGTGTGCTCAAGACACTGTGTGCCTGGCTATGTGGGACGTGGATATTCAAACACGGGTCCTTAGGCTTCGCAGGCAAGCGACTTAGCAGCTAAGCCATTTCTCCAGCCCAACATTATTTGCTTTTTTTAAAAAAATATTTTATTTTTATTTATTTGTTTGAGAGAGAGATGCACAAATAGGCAGGCAGGTAGAGAGAGAAAGAGGGAGAGAGAGAGAGAGAGAGAGAGAGAGAGAGAGAGAGAGAGAGAGAATGGGTGCTTCAGGGCCTCCAGCCACTGCAAACCAACTCCATACGTGTGCGCCCCCTTGTGCATCTGGCTTACGTGGGTCCTAGGGAGTTGAACCTAGGTCCTCTTGCTTTGCAGGCAAGCGCCTTAACCGCTAAGCAATCTCTCCAGTCCCCAATGTTATTTGCTTTTAACTAGAGTATATATCCACATCCTGTTGTTCAAAGGGGACGAAGGGACAGGCAATAAAAATCTTCCTGTCACCCTTTCCCTGCAGCCAACCAATCTCCATCCCAGGGGGGCCCTGTTGTGGTTGGGCTAGGCTACGCGAATGGACATGCTGGAAGCTTGATCTCCACTGAGGTGCAGCCAAGTGGCTCAGGAAGGCGGCGCGCTCTGACCGTCCTCCTTGCAGACCTGGGCTGTAAGAGTGAGCCCGCCCCTCCCACATGTGCTCTCCGGTGCCTTCTCCTTCCGCCTGGTGATGCTGCGATCCAGGCTCACAAGGGCCGATGCTAGGCCCTTGCACCTTCCACACTCGGTGCAACAAACAACCTCTCGTCCTCCTCCTCCTTCTCTTCTGCCTTTATATTTCGGACGGGGTCTCCTGATGTAGTTCAGGTCTGCCTCAAATTTGGTTTCTCCTACCTGTGCCTCCTGAGTATTGGGGTTGTAGGCATGGGTCACCAGGTCAAATTTAAACAAACTTCTTTTCTTTGAATTTCCCAAACGTATTGTATCCTTTGTGGCAACAGAAAACAGAGTGAGGCAGCAATCCATTTTATCCACCCATATTTTTTTTTGTTGTTGGTAGGGTTCAGAGGATGTAGTGAAAATCATCATGAGATCAAGAAAATAATGCTTCCGTAACAGGAGAGTCGTCTCAGCACGTTAGAATACTTGCCGTGCAGGCAAAAAGACCTGGGTAGAGCCCCAGCGCCCACATAAACAGCTGGCCATAGTCACACATCCCTGGAACCCCAGTCCTGTGGGGAGCAGAGGCCAGAGAATCGCTGGGGCTGGCTGGTCACCCAGGCTGACCAAAACCCAGCAGCTCCAGGCTCGCAGAAAGACTCTGTCTCAAGGGAACTCACAGATGAGTGATAGAAGAAGACACTTGACGTTCTCCCTTGGCTCTGTGCACAGCAGCACGTGCATATGAATGTACTACATATGTGCACAGCACGCACATGCCTTACCGTACACTGCATGCCCTCACACGCCCGCAAGGGCACGCACCAAAAAATTTTGAAGAATCAAAAGATCGAATGTATCAGGTAACTTCCACTTCCACACTTGGCTTGGATAAAGCAATACTAACAATTGCACTCCCAAAACATTGCCTCCTGTGGCAGACAGCTTCAGGTTCGCTGAGACAAACTTCCAGACCAGGCACAGTTATGGAGGAAGGGATATTTATTGAAGGGATGAACTTCCAGACCAGGTACAGTTATGGAGGAGGGGATATTTACAGATCCAGGGGAAGTTCCATAATGACAGAAGAAGCTGGCCTGCCTTCACAGGACCAAGGAGAGAGAGAAGTGCAAGCCAAAAAGCCAAAAGCCACACAGCACAGCACACTTCAGGAACTCCAGCTAGGCCCACTTTGCCTTTAGATTTTATCGTCTGAAATCCCAAACCCACCACCACACATTAAGACCTGCCCAGTGACACCCCTCCAGCCAGGTGGCTGCAGATGCAAACTACAAACTAATAAAACACTGAATATATTGGGGGCCATCTATTCCAACTACCACACCTCCCTTTGCTTATGTGATGGGTGTCACCAGAGCTGTTTCATGGGCCCGAGGCCTGGAGCAGAGGGGTCCCTGCTTTTGATGGAAGGCTCTGCTCTTGCTATCCTGAAATTCTGAATGACGGTGGAACACGGAGCTCTGCATATCAATTTTGCATCAAGGTCAGCAACTTACGTCCCCAGGCTATTGGTGTTGCCCTCGCGAGGAAAACAACAGAATCATTTATGACTTGAGTCATCCGTGCCTGACACCAGACAACCACTTCCTCTGGATAAAATTCATGTTCTGGCCTCTCTCGGAGGTCCACCATGTTGAAACATCCGCTGAACGTCTGAGAAACCTCCTGGTGGTGTGCTTTCTGCAAGAAGGGCACAGGCTAAGCTGAATCACAATGAGCTGCTTCTGAGGGCGAAACCTCAGACAGAGCTCTTAGGCCTCTACAGTTGTAAAGATAAGATTTACCTTTCGCTGGTATGTGAGTCAGGCCTGGCGCGTGCCAAATAAATGTTCTACCATGAGCTACATCCCCAGTCCCACCTCATTCTTAAAACAAACAAAAACTGAAGCTACAGTTTGGACAATTGACATTTTAATCATGCCTGATGACTGCGGTTATATTTAAGGGCAGTGACTTAATCTGTTCCAGGCTGTAGCGTCTTTGCATATTGGACATTTCTTTTGTCAATCCCAGATATTCGAGTGTGAGTTTTGGCTTCAGTTGCCGGAGATAGGAGGTCGGAATCCAGAAGGGAGCGGTGTTAGTTACCTTGCTCGTTGCTGGGACAAAAATACCTGACCAAAACAACCAGTCTGAGTGCAGGGGAAGGTTTATTTTGGTTCCCAGTTCAGGGTTACTGTCCCTCGTGGCGGGGCAGGCGTGGCAGCGGGTCACACCCAGTCCACGGCGAGAAAGCGGGGAGCCGCGGGTGCTGCTGCTGGACTCAGTTTCTCCTTTTCATTCAGTCGCGGGTCCCGACATGCACGGTGCCACCCGCCTTGAAAGTGAGTCTTCCCGCCTCAGTTCACCAAGCTAGAAAAATCCCTCACAGACAGTGCCCCCCCCCCCGTGCGTGGTTTGTTTCCATGGTGATCACAAATCCTGTCAAGTTTGCAACCAGAGATTGATTAACCATCCCAGGAGCTGCACAAAACCCAGCCGCCCCACGCCTCCAGAAACGGTGGCTTTCTACCCTGGAGGCTTTCGGCTGTCACCTCACGTTCATCTTCATACCGGCCACAGGGCAGATGGTGCTGGTTCCTGTGGTGCCCGCGTGGAACACGGGTCCAGGCGTGGATTACTCAGAGAGAGTTTGAGCCGGCCTTGAGCGTGGGGCGTCCCCAAAGCTTCACAGCTGGTCTCCCGAGGCCAGGCTGAAGTCCTGCAGCCCACTGAGGACCTCGGGTGGTGGAGTCACCAGGTAATGAAAGGCCCAAGAATTCAGAAGCCCAGAAATACTATCACGCTCCAAGGGGAGCTTAAGCGGGCCCCTGCATATCTCAAACTCCAGGCTTTACTCTCTGTTGAAAGCAAGTAAAGAATCCCTCTTCTCATTATATCAGAGCCCGTTCCTAATATAAAACTAGGTAAAAAGGGCATGAGATAGCCCTCAAGGATGGGAAATGAATAATGAAGTGAACCACTTATTTGGTTTCTATAAATAGCCTGCACCATAAGCCTTAATAGCCCACACCATAAGCCTTAGTAGCCCACACCATAAGCCGTAGCAGCCTGCCTCAGACCACCAAGGTCATAGGAGACTGATACCACACTCTGCTACCCCCACCCAAGGACCTGCGCAAATGCTGACCACCAAGGTCATAGGAGACTGGTACCACACTCTGCTACTCCCACCCAAGGACCTGCGCAAATGCTGACCACCAAGGTCATAGGAGACTGATACTACACTCTGCTACTCCCACCCAAGGACCTGCGCAAATGCTGACCACCAAGGTCATAGGATTGGTCTAATGCACAGGCTTTGTTAGAAACCCTATAAAAACTGTCCCATTCCTGCATTCGGGGCTCTGCAGTCCTCTACCCCTGTGCGGTGTACGACTGTGGGCCCCAGCGCACTTGGAATAAAATCCTCTTGCAGTTTGCATCAAGACCGCTTCTCGTGAGTGATTTGGGGTGTCGCCATATGCGGGCAGAGCGTGGGGTCATCGTTTTGGGGGGTCTTACAGTAAACTACAAGGTGTCCAAGCTGGTTACTTTCTTGTTGCTGGGGACAAAGCACCAGAGCAGAAGAAACTCAGGGCAGACCAAGGGTTTCTCTGGGCTTCCGGATCTGAGGGAAGTCCTCTGTGGCATGGACAGTGACGCATTGCAACGCAGGCAGCGGAGAATGCGTCACAAGCAGGCCTGAGCCGTCAGACTTCAGTGCCCGCCGTCGGCGACACACTTCCTCAGCAAGTCTCTATGTCCCAGTAGTTCCCACCACCTGGGGATCAAGTAGGCAAACACATGAGCCTACGGGGAGCATTTTGTGTCCGGATCACCACAACAAGTGTGTCCCAAATGCTGCATTTTTTAAAAGTGTAATTCTTCCCTGTGTAACATTTTGGGCATCTACTAAAGCAAGTCAGTGGCACAGTATCTGAAATTCAGATTGAACGCTTGCTCCCCAGACGGCGGCACTGTTCGGGAAGAGGTAGGGCCTAGCTGAGGGAAGCGAGGCCCTGGGGCCGGTGGCCTTTGAGGTTTCCAGCCCAGTCCTGCCCGCTGTCCTCTGCTTCCTGGGTCTACGAAGACGTGAGCCAGGGCCCTGGTGTTCCTGTGCTGTGCCTTGGCGCCACGACATCGAGCCTGAACAAAGCCTCCCCTTAAGTCGTTCCCCGTCAGGTATTTTGTCGCAGCAAAAGAGAAGAGTAACCGTCGTGTTAACATAGGCATGCGTGGCCTTCGTTCCTTCTCACTGCTGGAGCCATTATGGGGATTGCAGCACTTTCTCTCCATCCATTCGCCAGTTCAACATCGGGGCCGTTTCCACCTTTTCATCCTCGCTCATCTTGCGCAGTTCCCAGATGGTGGATCTGTCGTGTGACCCCGGGATTGTGTGACTCACAGTTCCTGTCCCTTGCTCCTTCTCAGGCGACCTCGCGCGCCCGTCTTTACGCAGGAAGAGCACGCGTCTTTCTGCTGCTTGTTGAGTCTAGATTGTCTCGTGGGCTCTTATTGACGAGACTCAGGATAGACACCGCTGTGAAGTGAGCTTACGGCCGAATTCGTCCGCAACACTACGTGTTACTGGCTGGAAATACACCATGCCACGTGTTCACATTATAGCTCAAAGTAGGCTGCGACAGGAGCCTTCCCTGTGTGTTGTTTCAATTCCAAATCCTCTATTCTCGGTGTTTGGGTTTTAAAAAAAACAAACAGGAAGTTATCTAAAAGAATTATTTTATAATCTTTTTTTTAATTTTTATTTATTTATTTGAGAGCGACAGACACAGAGAGAAAGACAGATAGAGGGAGAGAGAGAGAATGGGCGCGCCAGGGCTTCCAGCCTCTGCAAACGAACTCCAGACGCGTGCGCCCCTTGTGCATCTGGCTAACGTGGGACCTGGGGAACCGAGCCTCGAACCGGGGTCCTTAGGCTTCACAGGCAAGCGCTTAACCGCTAAGCCATCTCTCCAGCCCATAAAAGAATTATTTTATGACTTCTGAAGTTTCACGGGGTTTAATAGTTTCTAACTCTTTGTACTTCCAAAGAGCAGAAAATCAGCACAAAAAATGAGAAAAAAAAAACCCCATAAAGCAATGAGAAATGGTTCAAGGCCCACTGTTTTATTGCTTGTGTTGATTTCTTGTTTTCCACTACTCAGTGGCACAAAGACCCACAACGCTGGCCAGCCACAGGCGGTCTGGGAGCAGCAGAGACCATCCCTGGACGTGACCCACTGGCGTTCCCATCCCAGTCAGCACGGACACGCCCCGTGAGCGGAGTCACTTGAAACAAAGGGCACTGTGCCAGCTGGCCGGCCCGTTTCCCTCTGGGGGCATCCTCTCCAACAGGAGCAAGAAAAGGTAAAATATCAACTCCTCTTTTCCATTAGGAAACAGACTACAATTTTCATCCTGCTGTTCATTGCTTTTCTATTTCTCTCCCTCTCTTTTTTCCAATAACAAAATTTAAATCTTTTAACAGTAAAATTTTTGGAGACTCTTTCTGGCTCCTGGTGAGGGGGTCTGGAGGCTACCATGGCTGTGTCTGCTCACCAGGATGGGGTGTCTCCGCGGGGTTTCGTCATGGCTCTGGGGCATGCTCTTACCCCTGGGAGTTAAATGATGGCAGCTGAACTTCCCAGTGTCTCGCTTCTAACCTGTGAAATTCAGGAAAAAAAAACGGCTTTCCCTGGGGCTTCCAGGAAAACTGAAATTGCTAAAGACCTTCTTGGGTGTATGAAGTACAATTTGGCATAGAGAAGAGGGGAAACCAAGTGGGGAGTGGCCCAGCAGCAGCACAGGGTTCACGGGGTCCACACTTGCCGAGTGGACTCGGACAGAGGATGTAGAGCGGGCTCTTCTGCTCACAGCCTGGGGTAACTACATGTCCCCTAGGAGGGAGGAAGCAGGGTGATGGGGTGGAAAGATCTGCAGCTAGTCAATCCCATTAGAGGAGAAAACAGGAATGCTTGCTAGTAATCCCATTAGAAGGAAGGTACCGATTCCATCATCAGGAAGCGGAGGCAGAAAAATACAATTTAGAGAAAAAAAAAAAAGAAAGAAACAACCTAGCTATTTTAGTTCTGGGGGTTTTGTCCATTGTAAGATAGAGGTTCCTAGAGCGAACAGGGTGGAATGCAATGTGATTGTGGCAATAAACAACATGTCTACATATTTCCGTGTCACCCCCTCACTTCCGCAAAGGTCCCAAAGACGGTTGTGTGTTGGAGACTGTCTGAATTGCACAGTCCCTAAATGAGGCAGAAAGAAAGCTCACGGTCTACCGTGACCCCACAGCCAGGGCTGAGCCCTGTTGTCACCCTCCTAAATCTCAAGGGGTCATTTGTCACAACTTTGCATTGCATTTCCAGTAGAACCACGGGGAGGATTTGATGTTGGGATTCCCATGTTTCTCTCAGGAGAACTGTGACCATTTTCATTATTTAACAGTTCATATATAAGGAAAAGCATGTGGTAATGGTCTGTACTGTTTAAGTGGAAATAGTGGACCTTGAGAGAAAAGACAGATGACAAAGAACTGCACAAAACACCTTGGAAATTACTAACAGGATCATTTCTGTCCGACATCCCCATGCCCCCACAAACACACATCCCTCCTTCCAGGAGGGAAAGGGAAGAAAAAGTAAGCCCATAATCAGAGTTACTTTTGAGAGACAGAGAGAGAGAGAGAGAGAGAGAGAGAGAGGGAGAGGGAGAGGGAGAGGGAGAGGGAGAGGGAGAGGGAGAGGGAGAGGGAGAGAGAGAGAGAGAGAGGGAGGGGGGGAGAGAATTGGAACGCCAGGGCCTCCAGCGACTGCAATCAAACTCCAGGCATGTGCACCACCTTGTGGGCATGAGCGACCTTGCCCATGGGTCACAGTGTGCGTCTGGTTTATGTGGGACTCGGAGGGTTGAACTTGGGTCCTTAGGCTTTGCAGGCAAGCACCTTAACCGCTAAGCCATCTCTCCAGCCCTACTTTGTTTTTAATTTTCCGAAGGTTTATCATGTGTTTTGATGTATTTCTGCACCTTTATTCTGTTTACAATTCAGTAAGTTTCTTAATATGTAGGTTTATATCCTGTGGTGGTTTGGTTCCAGGGTCCCAGGGTGTTCTGAATGCTAGGTCCCCAGCTAGTGGCAATTTGGAAATTGGAGCTTTGTGGAGATGAGGTATTATCGGGGACGGGCTCATGGGTGTTACAACCAGCTTCCCCTTACAGTGTTTGGCACACTCTCTTGTGGGTGTTATCTGCCTGATGTTGGCCAGGAGGTGATTCTACCCTCTGCTCATGCCATCGTTTTCTCCTCGAGTCTGTAAGCCAAAATAAACCCTTTCCTCCCACAAGCTGCTCTTGGTTGGGTGTTTTCTGAAAATGATGCAAAGCTAACCGCAACAGGTCCCTTGTTCAATTTTAGAAATTTCACTCATTTATTTGAACACTTTCTGGCCTCGTTCCCTTTCTCCTCTGACATAAATTATGTATATATACAAACAAAGCAATTTTAGCCAGGCTAAGGGCTGTGTACTTGTAAGCCCAGCTACTTGGGAGTCTGAGGTAAGAAGGTCACAAGTTCAATGCCAGCTTGGGCAACATAGCAAGTTCAAGTCGAGTCTGGGCAACTTAGTGAGATCCTGTCTCAAGACATAAAGGGTTGGGGATGTAGCTCAGTGGTAACGCATTTGCCTAGCAAGTGTGACGCCCTGGGTTCAGTCTCCAGCACTGCAGAAAACACTCTTCATACTGACACGCATCTTAGGGTTTCCTAAACTTCCGTTTCTTTATTTTGTTTCAAGCCGTATTTTCAGATTGGGCAGCTTCCTTAATTCTTTTGTCTACCTTCTGGCGTCTCCTGTTAAGCACACTCACTGATTTTATTTTTTCTTTTTGTTACCATCTTTTTCCATTTAAATATTTTCAAATGTTTTGTTTTTGCATCTTCTTGTGCTAGACTTGGCATTTCTTTGCAAAAATCTCTGTTTTTTTAAATTTTTTTTTCAAGTGCCTTGTAATTGCTTTTTGAAGTGCTTTAAAAATAGCAACTTTGGGCTGGAGAGATGGCTTAGCGGTTAAACGCTTGCCTGTGAAGCCTAAGGACCCCGGTTCGAGGCTCGGTTCCCCAGGTCCCACGTTAGCCAGATGCACAAGGGGGCGCACGCGTCTGGAGTTTGTTTGCAGAGGCTGGAAGCCCTGGCACTCCCATTCTCTCTCTCTTCCTCTATCTGTCCTTCTCTCTGTGTCTGTCGCTCTCAAATAAATAAATAAATAATAATAATAAAAATAGCAACTTTAAAATCATTGTCAGACATTTCTTTACATTTTTGCACAATGTGCATTTTTTACCATGACTCTTAGCACTTTGATAATTGTAACAGGGTGATGATGATTTTTCACATGCCCATGGGGCAGGCATGCAGGTGCCCACACCCTCCGGCTTAGTGGGCTTCCAGTCACTTGCCCTGTGCTTGACTGGCCTGTTTCCTGACTTGACACTTGGGAGTCTGCACGATGGCCCATGTGTGTTCTGCTCCTGAAGCTCCTCACAGACATTCCCTTCACCACACTGAGCTCCTTTCTCTTATCTGCACCAAGCAAGTGTCAAAAGTTCTTTTATCCTTTAATGTGATAATTTAAAACCACGTATATGATCATCATCCCATTTCTACCTTTTATTGACCCTATTCCAGTCCTCTGAATCCCTTCTTCCCAATGAGTCCCTCTACTTTTTTTTTGTTTTGTTTTTTTTTTCTTTTCGAGGTAGGGTCTCTCCTCTACCTCAGGCTGACCTGGAATTCATTATGTAGTCTCAGGGTGGCCTTGAACTCATGGCGATCCTCTTACCTCTGCCTCCCGAGTGCTGGGATTAAAGGCGTGTGCCACCACACCTATTTGATTTGTGTGATGTGTGGGTCTGACCACCAAGTTTAACAAAAGCTTCCTGCATGGCCAAGGGTGGAGAATTACTTACTAGAGCACATGGCCCTACCAGTGGCTAAACGTGCACATCAAATGTCCCCTCCTCAAGGAACCACTGATTTCCTGTAACTCCTCAGGCAGAGATGGGGGCCTCCTCCATCATCCTTGAGGGTGTGTTGATGGGCCAGTATTGTGTGGGTCTGTGCAGGTTGCGGGTTTGTCAGAGAATTTTAATATTTCTTGTTATCTTAGTGTTGATAACCATTGATTATTTTACAATGTAACAAGTAAGGTTGCATATCTTTATAGATCTGTACATGGTGTAATGTTGACATCACTGTAGTCCTATCTTCATGGATTTATTGTTGCTTTATGGTGAAACTGTCCCAAATCCTTCCTTCTGGCTTTAAAAATATGAAGAGCATGTTATTGTCCTGAAGTCATCCTTCCTTTCACACTGCACTTTCGTTCTCTCAACTATAAGCTACCACCTGCTATACTTTTTCTATCCTTTCCCGCGCTCTGGTCCCCTCACCTTGGTAACAACCATTATTCCACTCTCAATCCCACGAGATCAACTTGTCTATATGACGTCCATTACGGGAGTTTGTACTGCTTGTCTCTTGATGCCTGGCTCATGTAAATTAACACCCCGCTCTCCACTTCCATCCACGTTGTACGTGACAGGGTTTTATTTTACTTACGGATGAGCAGTAGTCTGTTGAACTTGAGGGATAATGAGAATTATTAAGGCATAAAAACAGAAAAGGAACTTCACATCCACGGAGAGAAATCATATGCTGCCTTTGAGGTTTCTCAGTATGACACTAAGTGCAAGAAAAGTTACACTGTAATATTCAGACAAGATTTTCAAGTGTAAGAAAACGTGTGTTGTCTATATTGTATCAGCAATACCTTAGGCAATGAGGTTTTCATGGCCACTTCCCAAGAAACAACCCCACATCTAATGAAATCAAAGAAATGGAACAAACCCAAATCACAGAATAATATCTCTCACCCCCTAATGATCTCATCCTAATATCCTGGAACTTATGAATACAGTATTTTTAAAGCATATTTTGTTTATTTTTATTTATTTATTTGAGAGTGACAGAAAGAAGCAGAGAGTAAGAAAGAGAGAAAGAGAGAATGGGCATATCAGGGCCTCTAGCCACTGCAAACGAACTCCAGATGCATGCACTATCTTGTGCCTCTGGCTTATGTGGGTCCTGGGGAATTGAGCCTCGAACCGGGGTCGTTAGGTTTCACAGGGAAGTGCTTAACCACCAAGCCATTTTTCCAGCTCTGAATGCAGTATTTTAAGTGGCAAAGGGACATTTTGAAAATACAATTAAGATAATGATGAGACTGCATTGGATGATGTTGGTGTTTCTGCAGCCATCACAGGGCCTTCGTCAGTAGAAGTTGTGGGAAAGTTAGGATCAGGCGCATTTGAAGATGCCGTGTTGCTATCTTCAAGGACGGAAGAAGGGGCTAGAAGCAAAGGAATGTTGACAACCTCCAAAAACTGGAAAAGGCAGGAAAATCCTTCATCTTCCACAGTCTGCTGATGCCATTTGAAATCCATTCTGCAATTCTCAAATAGAAAACTGGTACACAGGGCTGGAGAGATGGCTTAGTGGTTAAGCACTTGCCTGTGAAGCCTAAGGACCCTAGTTCGAGGCTCGATTCCCCTGGACCCATGTAAGCCAGATGCACAAGGGGGCACATGCATCTGGAGCTCGTTTGCAGTGGCTGGAGGCCCTGGCAGGCCCATTTTCTATCTAGCTGTCTTTCTTTCTCTCTGTTTGTGGCTCTCAAATAAGTAAATAGAAATAAACAACAACAACAACAAAAATCTATAAGACATTTGTGTTAAGCACTGAGATCACTCTAATTTGTCACAGTAATAGGAAACTAATACTGCCAGGCTGACCAATCAAACACAAATAAAGAAAGAAGTCACCTAGAATTGGGGGATGGGACAATCTCCTAAAAGGGATTGACAGGGAACGCCGAACCTCTCAATAAGACAGCATAACTCCGGGAATTTCTGCTTCGGATAGGCAGTGATCATACAGACTGTGGGTGTCTTGGTTAATGCATTAGCTTAGATGCATTTTGGGTGCTATACAAAGAACCCCAAGCTAAACTGGCGAACGTGGGATAGAAATGTGCTTCCCTTGCATACAGACGCGTGGAGACACCACCTGGGCCTGACTTGATGGCCTGGGGCACCGGGCTCCCTGCATCCTGCAGCTCTTTGGCTCTGCTACCTGCGGCTCTCCCTCACGCTCCAGCCCCCCCCCCCCCCCAGCCTCTGCTGCATCTGTGGTCGAGGCCGAGGAGGCGGCGGTGGGGCGAAGGCGAGGCTACGTTCCTTTCCTGTAAAGGCGTTGTACAGATTCAGGTTTCTTTTCTTTTTCTTTTTGGTTTATCGAGGTAGGGTCTCGCTCTAGCCCAGGCTGACCTGGAATCCACGATGTAGTCTCAGGGTGGCCTCGAACTCACAGCAGTCCTCCTACCTCTGTCTCCCCAGTGCAGGGATTAGAAGCATGTGCCCCCATGCCCGGCTTAGATCAAGGCTTCTTCAACTCCTCCCACTCACTATTCCTTTGGGCATTTATTTATCTATTTGTTTTACTTAAGTGTTCATGCCGCTACACGTGCATGCGTAGGCATGGGTAGGCACATGCCACGCACTCCTACGTAGGGCAGAGGACAAATCGGAGCAAGTGTGTTTCCCCTCGGCCTTCTGAGTCGGGCTCTCTGTCATTATGTGCGCGCCAGCCTGGACTGCCCCCCCAGTTGTAGGCCTGTTGGGGTGCAGCATGGGCCTTTTTGTGCCTGGCTTTACATGGGTGTTAGGAACGATCAAACTCAAGGTGGCAGGCTTGTGAGCAAGAAATTTTAACTTCTGAACCATCTTCCCCAGCGCCTATTTTTGTTAATAATCTTCACTCTTAAACACACACACACACACACACACACACACACACACACACACACACAGTATATGATTATAATCCCCTCTGGTTACTTCTTCTGTTTTAATGTTTTCCCCACCCCCCCCCCCCACCGCCATCCGTAACAGAATGGCCCAATGGTGATGGGCTTAGGTCTTGTGAAGGTAAGCACAAGAGTTTTGGGGTCAACATGCACGTCGTGTCTGGAAGGCAGTGGTCCACAGTATTTCTCATCCTCTGGCTCTACATTTTTAACCAACAATTTTCTTTTTAAAAATTTATCTTTATTTATTTATCTATGAGAGAGAGAGAATGGTCATGCCAGGGCCTTCATCTGGCTTATGTGGGTTCTGGGGAATCGAACCTGGCTCCTTAGCCTTCACAGGCAAGCAGCTTAACCAGTAAGCCATCTCTCCAGCTCTTTAACTGGTAATTTTCTTACATGTGAATAATGAATTTTGATCATTATCTCCTATTATTTATTTTGTCCTTCCTCCCAATCTCTTCCACTAAATCCCATTTTCTTTCTGCTTTGTTCCTCTGTTCTTTGTTTGTTGTTTACATGTTTAGCTTATTATGCCCTTCTGCACCATGCAGGATGGAATGTCGACGGGCTCAATTTTTGTAGGTCTTGTGCAAGATCTTGAGTGTGGCAGCACCTTTATGTCCAGAAGACCATGTTCCAAAGCACGTCTCCCCTCCTGTGGCTCTTACGTTCTTTTTCTTCCCACTCTTCTGCATTGTTCCCTGTCATAGTCAGGCTCAGGTCACTGGGACGAACCTCCTAATGAGGTTCAGTTTATGGGAGGAATGGCATTTATTGGGAGCTTACAGATCCAGAGGAAGTTCCATACTGACGGAAGAAGCTGGCCCCCTTTCACAGGCCCAGGCAGAGACACAAGCCACACCAGCACCCTCAGCAAGCACACTTAGGAACTCCAGGCAAAGCTCAGGCACTTTGCACCCCTTTACGCTGGAATTCCAAGTCTACCCCGTACCTTAGGGCTGGACCCTAGGACTCTCCCACAGGGGCATTTCTTCCAGCCAGATGGCTGCAGATCTAAATTACCAAGTTTAATAAAATCCTGAATGTGGGCTGGAGAGATGGCTTAGCGGTTAAGCACTTGCCTGTGAAGCCTAAGGACCCCGGTTCGAGGCTCGGTTCCCCAGGTCCCACGTTAGCCAGGTGCACAAGGGGGCGCACGCGTCTGGAGTTCGTTTGCAGAGGCTGGAAGCCCTGGCGCGCCCATTCTCTCTCTCTCCCTCTATCTGTCTTTCTCTCTGTGTCTGTCGCTCTCAAATAAATAAAATAAAAATTAAAAAAAAAATCCTGAATGTACTGGGGCCCATCCCTTCAAACTATCACATTCCGTGAGCTTTGGAGGGTGCGATTCAGGTGTCTCAGTCAGTGCTGAGCGCCCTCCAGTCACTTGTTCTCAGTACCCTAACAAGTTTTGGATCTCAGTGACTGCCAATTGCAGAAATAAAACTTCTCGGACCAAAGGCGAGAGCAGCATTGATCTATGGGGTCCAAGAAGTCTTTATGCAGCTCTGGGAATATAGGTATATAAAGTAGGTATGCAACCTGTGATGGTTTAATTGCTGGTTGTCAATTTGACAGGATTTAGAATCACTATGGAAACAAATCTCTGGATTCATCCATGAGATATTTTCTATATTAGTTGGGAGGACACACACTTACTGTGGACAGCATCATCCCATGGTTGGGGTTCCTGGAATGTACGAGGAAGAGAAGGCTAGCTGAGCAGTCAGCATTTATTACTGTCTGCATTCTCCTTGCTGATGCAAAGATGTAGCGTCATACTTTCCCCACCACGATCAACTCTACCTTCTGGAACTGTAACATGAAGTGAACTTTCTTTTCTTCTTTTTAAAAATTTTTATTTATGTATTTGACAGAGGAAGAGAGAGAGAGAGAGAGAGAGAGAGAGAGGGAGAGAATGGGCATACCAGGACCTCCAGCCACTGAAAAGGAACTCCAGACATATGTGCTCTCTTGTGCATCTGGCTAACATGGGTCCTGGGGAATTGAACCTGGGTCCTTTGGCTTTGCAGGCAAGCACTTAACCACTAAGCCATCCCTCCAGCCCACTCTTTCCTTTCTTAAGCTGCTCTGGTTAGGTATTTTCCCCAAGAAATGAGAAAGCAGAAGTCATGCCAGTGCCATGTGCTCACTAATTGTGCCAGTGGAGCTCCTGGGAGAAAACACAAATCAAACACCGAGAATATATGATAAAGAAATTCATTTTAAAGCAATTCATAGTTATGTGTATCATTTTATCATTTATTAAAGACAAAAGCAAACTCGAATACCAATGCCATAGGTATGCTTGCTTATTTTTACATAAAGAATTAAATCACGTAAAATGATTTTACGTAAAAAATTAAATCATTTAATGCTTGAGACAGACCACAGACCATCATCCACATTCTTCAGAGTTGTTAAACATTTTGATTTTATAGTCATCGATGATGACAATGCCACTTGACATAATTATATAGTACAAAATGGCAGAAAGATGTTCAGGGCCATTTCAGACATTGTTGGAAATTTTGTCCTTATCCCAAACCAAAATTTCTTTATCAATTTTTGATAAAACTTGAGTTAAAGCCGGGCGTGGTGGTGCACACCTTTAATCCCAGCACTTGGGAGGCAGAGGTAGAAGGATCACCATGAGTTAGGGCCACCCTGTGACTACATAGTGAATTCCAGGAGAGCCTGAGCTAGAGTGAAACCCTACCTCAAAAAAACAAAAACAAGACAAAACAAAAAACCAAAAAAACCCTTGAGTTAGAAACTCAAACAAGTTTTAAAATCAAGCATTATAACATAATACAACCCAAAACACAATAATTTGGTACTTTTACGCTGAGTGACAGTAGGGAAATATTGAAGGTCTTTGTTTTCCGTAATTAAGCCATTATGTTTCTAGAAAACTTTGTAAGTACTATGTAAGTACCATGAGGTCACTGTAATTCATAACGTACGGTAGCGTAAAATCTGAGCTGAGATGTTTCAGGCACTTGCTGGTGTTGGAGGCACGAGCCGTGTAAAGTGCACGCATTGTGTGTTCAGAACCAAGGCTTGATTTTTGAATCAATGTTTAGTTATTGCACATTCAGAAACCTTTTACTGTTGCCAAGTTTTTGTGAACCACACATTCAATTACATGACCCTCTATGGGAATCCCAGATGATAATTTAAGAAGCTGTGGTCTAGAAGTTACTTTCTTCCTTGTCTGATACATACATACATACATACATACATACATACATACATACATACATATATATACATGCATCAGTCTGCTGACAACATCTGAAGTTGCAATGTGTAGCTAAAATGATGCCGTCTCCAGCTTTTCATGATTGCCCTGTGGTGTAAGAGTGACCTAGGCGATTGTTTGTATGGCGGAGACGCATGTTCGCTGTAACACAAGAATGGCTTCGACGTAGTTAAGTTTCTTCCTCCTTTAGCTAAATGAAATGAAAGCAGCTTTCAGAGTTAAAACAGGGTGTACGTAATGATTCCACTTTGGTGAGTGAGTCGTCTTTCTGGCTGTATGAGTAGATAAGTCGGATGGTATGATGTTCACTCAGCTGTCTCTTTTCTGACAGCAGCGGTCTACACAATTGTTTGCTTTGTTAAATGTTTCTGCCTCACTTTAAGTTTTATAAAGAGCACACATAATTTATTTTTAAAAAATTTGCTCATGCTTTTTAAAAAATTATTGTGAGCTTTCTTGCATTAACATTTTGCATATTGGCCATTGTGATGCTCTCACCTTGATCTGTGGCGGAATGCACAGACATTCCTCTTGGGTGGGTCTCTGAGGTTGCTTCCATGGAAGGACTGACTGAAGGAGGAAGTCCTTCCCCCAGGGTGAGCCCTTCCCTCAGACTGGGTGGTCCTCACGGACTGAGGACCAGCGTGGACTGAAGACCAGTGTGGACTGAAGACCAGTGTGGACTGAGGACCAGCGTGGACTGAAGACCAGTGTGGACTGAGGACCAGTGTGGACTGAAGACCAGTGTGGACTGAAGGTCAGCATGGACTGAAGACCAGTGTGGACTGGGGACCAGTGTGGACTGAAGGTCAGCGTGGACTGAAGACCAGTGTGGACTGAAGACCAGTGTGGACTGAGGACCAGTGTGGACTGAAGACCAGTGTGGACTGAGGACCAGCGTGGACTGAAGACCAGTGTGGACTGAGGACCAGTGTGGACTGAGGACCAGTGTGGACTGAAGGTCAGCGTGGACTGAAGACCAGTGTGGACTGAAGACCAGTGTGGATTTAAGACCAGCATGGACTGAGGTCCAGAGTGGATGGAAGAGCAGCGTCTCTCCAGGAAGCCTCCAGGCCTTCAGTGCCAGATTGGGACTTCTGAAGCATCCAGCTTCATGGACTGAGCAGCTACTGGGTTCCTTGACTCTCAGGTCTACAAACTGCTATTGTTGGACTGCCGTAGCCTAATCCAGTAAATTCCGTTTTTAATACAATTTATCCTACCGGTTCTGTCCCTCTAGAGAACCCTGACTGTTATAGCCATATTCCAATTGGTTTATCCTCTTACGTTTCCTCTCCTCCCCACCGCCCGGCCCCATTCCTCACCAGTGTTAACTGTGGGGTCATGAATGTGTTGTACTCGTGAGTCTTGAGGGCAAGGGCAAGGCCTAATGATATATTCCCTCTCACCCTGTGGTTCGTACAGTCTCTCTGCCCCTCTTCCACCACGGTCCCTGAGCTTCGGAGGGCATGTTGTAAGTCTCTTTTTGGTGCTGAGCTCTCAGCGGCCTCTGGTTTTCTGCTTTGGTGAGCTCCGAGTCTCCTCAGTGCCTCCTGTCGCCACTGGAGAAGGGTTCCCAGGCCGACTCTGAAAGCAGGACTCAGATTTCACCCACCCCTTCCTTCGGATCTCGCTGGGGCCCTCACATGTGGCAGAGATGACTCATCTCATGCCAGGCAGTTTCCCTTCCTTGCCGCACCGAAGGCGCTTGGTTTCCCCAGCATTCACTGCCACCTGTCAAATCACACTCTCCAACCCAGGCTGAGAGTAGCAAGGATCAATGTGGATAAACACCATCCTTTTAGAGACGTTTTGGTGGGCATACCCTCTCTTCTTAGCCAAAGAAGTCTAGAGTCTGTGACTTTCCAAGCAAATTTCATTATTTTACTTTTTCTTACCCCTGAGTAGAATCCCATCATGTTCATGTACCGCATTTTTATCCACTCGTCAGGCGATGACCATTTCCTAGCTGTTGAGCACACGTCATTTAACACAATGGTGAAGTCACTTTTTCTGGTTTTTTTTTACTCTATGGCCCAAGCTGGCCATAAGATCTACCCCACCATCTTAAGCAAGCAACCATGCCTGGCTTTGGGTTGTTGATGGTGGTATAAAGAGAGGGAGAGACAGAGGATGGGCATGCCATGGCCTCTTGCCACTGCAAGCAAACTCCAGACGCACGCACAACGTAGTGCATCTGGCTTTATGTGGGCACCAGGGAACCGAACCCATGTCAGCTGACGTTGTAGGCAAGCACTTTTAACCGCTGAACCATCTTCCAGCCCTCTTTTTTTTTTTTTTTTTTTTTTTAACTTTTTGAGACAGAAATATTAAGCTGCCCCTGCTGGCCTCAAACTTGTGGTTCTCATGTCTCTCCTCAGTAGCTGTGTTAGAGACCTGTCTGAGGTCTTGGTTCAAAACAAAGAACCATGCTAGTATGGGGTGGGGGCAGGAAAAGAGTTTTCAAACATTTTTGTAAAAAGTAATATGGTGTGATTGTCATTAATTAACGCCATAACAAGCCTGGTTTCTAAACATCACTCTAACAACTGTCTTAATGTACTAATTATGTTCGGTATTTTACATACCTCCTTCCTGTTTGCCTGTCAACGTTAGCAGTAGGCTTCTCAAACTCAAAGTATTTTTAGAGAGCAGTCCAATTGAGGAGATGTTTTTCCTCTGCGTTCTTGCGTAGGCCAGGGAGGATCTCTATGAAGCAGGGGACTTGGTGGTAAAGTTGAAGAAGCAATGGATGAAAACTAAATGCGTCAGGCTATGGAAATAAGCCCGAGGACCTTGTCTGGGTCTGATAAGAGAATGGGCCAGACCTGCCACTTACGCCATCCTCTAAGGCCACATGCTTGGCTCACCTGGAAATTAGGTTCTCCCCCACGTGACCTTATCTTCCTGGCCTTGGCTCATTAGATCAGTAGTAGGAACTTGAGGCCAGCCAGCGTCTGGTTGATGATAACCTGTGTGGCTTGGCTTGAAGGTAGGACCGCGCCAGCTGTGGGCCAAGCTCCTCACCGGTTGGCTTCCCACGAAGCCAGTCTGTGAGGTGGGTTTCTGGAGCACTGCTGAGATCGGGCCTCTGGTGGGAGGGGAAGGAAGAGTGGACAATGGGAGAAGTTCAACATGATGTGATCTCCGTGTCAAGCTCTGCACCTGTCACAGCGAGGACTTCCAGAACTGGGATGACTCAGAGATGTTCCAGATTGGGACAAGAAAACATGGCCTTTGTGTTAACAGTTCCAGATGCCCAAGAAAGAGAAATGAGCTTTCTTCTGCTGGACCACCTCCATGGTGACCTGACAGCTCAGGCTGCCTGTCCGCAGTACTCCTTGAAGCTAGAATAGCCCATTATGGAGTCCATCTTTTAGTAATCCTTCCAACGTGTCACCAAGAGGCTGGAGAGATGACTTAGCAGTTAAGGCGCTTGCCCATGAAGCCCAAGGACCCAAGTTCGGTTCCCCAGTGCCCCCATAAACCAGATGCATGAGGTGGCACACTCGTTTGTAGTTCCGTTGCACTGGCTAGAGGCCCTGGTGCACCCATTCTCTCTCAAATAAGTAAATAAATAAATAAGATATTCTGAAAAAGTGTCATCAAGTGCCCTGATGTCACCAGGTAGAACTGAATTGAATGAAACGAAACCTAAGGCTGAGCCTGTAGAGTCCAGGGATCTACAGTTCTACGGTGATCTAAGCGTACATAATCCTACGTTGTTCCATCTATGTGATCACCTGGGACCAAACTACGCAGACCATCGTACTTGGGGCCCAGATCATTGCTGTGGTCAAGTGGCCTCACATGATGCAGGATTTAAGGCATGGCTCTATCTGATCAAGCCGTTCTGCTTGAAACCCACCCCCCCCACGTTCATTCTGAAGTATAGCACGCATCTTTACCCTGCATGCATGATCCAAGTCACCCAACACAAGTACCCAGCCATTTTAGTTAAAGAAGTCAAATAGAATATTATTCAATATTGACCTTCAAAATAATATAAATAATAACAATATTTGCAGTGCTTGCAGTACGTGCCAGAGAGTAAGACAAGGGTTTTGCATGTGTCCTTTTGTTCAGATATGACGGGCGTTGAAGAACTCTCTCTGAGGAAACGTGCTCTTTGGTGCATTAAGCCTCTTGTGAGTAGGTCTCTTGACTCTAGACTGTACGCTCAGCCCCGTGCCATAGAGCAAAGCCTTTGCAATTCTTGCATCCACAGGGCTGGGCTTTGGGTGGTGTTTGACTTAACGTTCAACACTTTGAATCCATGCTGTCATCCACGCTGTTCCTTCTGTAGGGCGGAAACACAGGACACTGGCTTCTTGAATCATCCACACTGAAGTTTATTGCTGCAACGGTGAAATTTCATGAAACCCACTTCCAGCATCAGGTCCGCAGGAATATGGGGCACACTGAAGAATTAAATTTGAAGGCTGCCAAAGGCAGGTTCACCTTGGCGATGGCTTCGACTGCTGACTATATGCAGAAAAGCCCGTGTGTCATTATTACTTTACCAGCCACACAGGAGACTGGGCTGGGTGGTGTAGCAAATGCTAGGAGAATTCTGAGGGTTGGAAAAATCTCCAAATAAGGTTCATTTTACTTGGTTTGTAAGTAAACATATTAAAACTGATAAAATATGTTTCAGCACACTGTGAGGAGGATGGGGAGATGTGCAGCGGTTCGTGATCGCATCCCAGCTCCCCTCTTCCCATTCTTTTGTGGCAGTAAGCAAAACCCTTCAGGTCGTGCCAATGCCACAGAACTCTCTCTCTCTCTCTCCCTCCCTCTCTCTCTCTCTCTAACCTGGGATGCTAAGACCTGTGCCAGGCGGTTGCCTAGCAACTCTTTTCTCTTTTGTATCCTTTTGTAAGAAGATATTTTGTATTGTACAATACAAAATTTTGTATTTATGCTTATGGGCGATTTAAAGTGAAATTCTTACGTGTGCGTTAGAATACAACAAATTCCATGTGGGTCCATCAACTCTCTCAGCAATAATTATGAGACAGTGAAGCCTTTATTCGGTGAAACTGCTGGCAATAACTAGCCCACAATCATAAAGGCATTCTAAAAATCCTGCAGGAGAGCATAAAGGATTCAAAGAATGCATGATGGCTAATGGAGCTGCCTGTTTCTTATGAAATGTTGCTTTTTAAAATACATATATTATTACTGCTCTCATGGGGTAAGTGCCCTTTTATTGAAGATATTATCCCAAATTTTTTAGTGCTCACAGCTACAGCAGCAAGGAAGATACAAAACTATATCAAATGCATATGGAATGTATTTCATTGTTTTCTCCCAGAACTTATGACTGTATTGATTTATTTTTTAGTTTTTTTTGTTTATTTATTTGAGAGTGACAGATAGAGAAAGGTAGAGAGAGGGAGAGAGAGAGAGAATGGGTGCGGCAGGGCCTTCAACCACTGCAAATGAACTCCAGATGCGTGCGCTCCCTTGTGCATCTGGCTACAGGTGGGTCCTGCAGAATCTAGCATTGAACCAGGGTCTTTAGGCTTCACCGCTAAGCCGTCTCTCCAGCCCTATTTACTTATTTATTTATTTTTAAGCTCTGAATTAGGAAAACCTTGGGATTTTTGCAGTTTACAATATAAGTTCATCACTTTTGCATGTGTATGTGTGCACATGAAAATGTGTGTGTTCACATGTTCATGGGCACACGTGTGTATGTGAGCATATGTTCATGTGTGTGTGGAGGCCGGAGGTTTTCCTCGACCTTTCTTCATCTTCTTCATTGGGACAGTGTCTCTCATTTGGACCCAGCGATCCTCAGCTCGGTCAGCCTAGCCAGCTAACATGCCCCTGGACGCTGCTGTCTCCTCATCATGAGCTTTGCAATGACAGGGTGCTCTGCTGCGCCTACCGTGGCAGTGCTGAGGTTTGGAACACTGGTGCTCATGTGTAGAAAGTGCTTTCCAGGGCTGGAGAGATGGCTTAGCGGTTAAGTGCTTGCCTGTGAAGCCTAAGGACCCTGGTTCGAGGCTCGGTTCCCCAGGTCCCATGTTAGCCAGATGCACAAGGGGGCGCACGTGTCTGGAGTTCGTTTGCAGAGGCTGGAAGCCCTGGCATGCCCATTCTCTCTCTCTCCCTCTATCTGTCTTTCTCTCTGTGTCTGTTGCTCTCAAATAATTAAATAAATAAATAATTAAAAAAAAAAAAAGAAAAGAAAGTGCTTTCCACTAGGCCAGCTCTCCAGCTCCTAATTTCCATCTTTGAACTTGACTTTCCTGGGTCTCCCAAAGGTTCCGTAGGGTTTATCGATATGGCTTGAGAACAGAATTTCTGTAGCGCTCCTGCTGGAAGCCAGGTATCTTTAAAGCTAATCTGTAGAGATAAGCTTATAGCAAATATTGAGTTGCCCCTAACACAGAAGCTAAGTTTGCATAAATCGTAAAACCCAAATATAAAGTTGAAGTGGAGTCTAAGGTCCATTGCCTAGGCAAAATATTCCTAATTAAGTAAGGTCAGGATGAAACCGAAGAATATTTTTAGTTCAATGGTCCTCTTAGTAACAATGGAGCTAGTGTTAAACGGCGTTCAGAAGTTCCGAGAGGCTCTTACATCTGACACAGATAGTCAGCTTAAGCCTGTTCCTGCTCAGTGGTCTGCCCACATACTCCATGGCAAACGCATGAAGCAATGGGTCCTTGGTTTGCCAATGACTCTTTTTGAATTATCTGTAATCTACAGTAGAAATTGTATCTATTCTCTGCGCTAAAACTGAGACAATGCTTATATAAAGCTGTGAAAGGAAGTCCACTTCTGGCTGTATTGCCCCAGAATGCAGTTGTGAAGAAGCTCCCAGGCAGGAAGAAGGCTGAGGTTGAATTACTTGATGCTTAAACAAGACCCCAGGAGGCTGGGAGTGTAGCTTGCTCAGCACATGCAAAGATTATGACAGAAAAAGAAAGAAAGACTGGATATTGATGATTATTCCATCGTTTCTTTTTCTATTTTTTTAATTACATTTTAGGGAGAGAGAGACAGAGGGAGAGAATTGGGGCACCAGGGCCTCAGCCACTGCAATTGAACTCCAGACACATCCACCACCTAGTGGGCATGTGCGACCTTGTACTTGCCTCACCTCGGTGTGTCTGGCTTATGTGGGATCTAGAGAGTCAAACATGGGCCCCTAGGCTTTGCAGGCAAGTGCCTTAACTGCAAAGCCATCTCTCTAGCCCAAGTTCAGCTCTGGAATCAAATTCTCTTTCCTGCCTGTCCTCAAAGAATCAGAGAAAACTGAGGGAACGTGAGGCTTTCCTAGCAAGCTATACCACAGCCTTAGTTTCTGAATGTCTTGGGTACATTGCTTCTCTCTGATAGGTGCGCCTCGGCCTGTTTTTCAAAAGCTTTACACATTTTTACAGAGTTTTCCTTTGAGTCTCAGATAAGAGCTCTTTGCAAATGAGCTCTTTTGGTCCTTTTTGCTACCAAGCCAGAGTCCTGTGAGCCTTTAGAGCTCTTTGTTCTTCCTGCTGCTACCCAAATGCCACAGCGCTGAGATCTTCTGCTCTGCTCTGGGAATCCTGCCTGCTAGTACGATGGGATCCTGGGCCGAGCTTCCTGTTTGTCCCTTTCGTCTGGCGCGGATTCCCCAAGGGAATAGCTACAAAGCTTTTTGGTCCTTTTGCTTCTACCATTTCCTGGAAGTCAGATCAAAACAGAAGGGTGGTAGCTAGGTGATCATTGTTTTCTTTGATCCAACTTTTTAATTTTCTCATTTTAACTTTGAAGAGCAACAAGTTCTACTTTAGGGGCTCCAGTGGCATTGTCAATGACAATGACTTTCACACACACACACACATACACACACACACACACACACATCTTGTCTTGCTTGTCTCCTGTGCGGGAGCCTGAGGGTCTCACTTCATTCCTTTAGCTGGCTTTGCAGGCCTGTGCTGAAGAAATCCTCCTACCTCATCCTCCTGAACAGAGGAAACCGAACGTATACCCCATGATCCAAGCCAAAGTGAGCTGCCACAAGACAGTTTACAGCTCAAATGAAGGTAATTACATGTTCAGAAGGAAGTTACCTTGTTCCAATGCCTTGCCTAACGGGAGCATCTATGGTTTCTGGGTTGGCGCTACTTTCAGTGTGGGAGTTTGATCAAAGCCAGCAAGCTGGTCCAGACAACTGAAGGAGAATAGCTGCCTCCCTTATCACGGAGAGTTTCTCTGTAGCAGTCAATATGACCCTTGAGTTAGAAGGTTGAATTTTATGCTTATTTATAAGTTATAGTCACAACTTCTTTTTAAATTTTATTATTTTTTTTTTTTAGCTATGCATTTGTGTGTGTGTGTTTTATCTGCATATGGGCATGTATAAACTAGGGAACACATGTGAACTGAAGGGGCCAAACTGGTGCCATGACAGGCTTCACTAAGGTGCCGCCCTGACGAGGCCTAAGTTTCAGTTTCCCGGAGAGGTAGGCAAGACTTATGGGAGAATCCACGAACAAAGGGCGGGCTGTTAATCAGCAGTGACCCTGACATGTGCAGGGAAGATGGACGCCATTGTGCACCCTGGGGGCTGAGTCAGTCCCTGGAGACATGTCCAAACATGCCCAAATATGTCCCTTTCACAGCTTTTGCCCCAACGAATCAGAGATGTACAACTGTAACTGCTGCTTGGCTAGCCAATCACATCAGAAGTTTACCTAACCCGCCTGGAATTCCCCCACTTGTGCTCAAAAGGGGGATGCTTGCTCCTCTTGGGGGTCACCATTTTTTTTTTAAATTTTTTTGTTCATTTTTATTTATTTATTTGAGAGTGACAGACAGAGAAAGAGGCAGATAGAGAGAGAGAGAGAGTGAGTGAGAATGGGCGCGTCAGGGCTTCCAGCCACTGCAAATGAACTCCAGACGCGTGCGCCACCTTGTGCATCTGGCTAACGTGGGTCCTGGGGAACTGAGCCTTGAACCCGTGTCCTTAGGCTTCATAGGCAAGCGCTTCACCGCTAAGTCATCTCTCCAGCCCGGCGTCTCCGTTTTGTATGAATGGTTGACCCCCACATGCTGGCTGATTCTGTAGAATAAACGCTCTTTGTTTTTACCTACTGTTTGAGTCCCGGGTCTTTCTTCAGCGATCTTTGCACCCTTACACAAACAATCTCGGGATGCTTCTGTTTCTATTCTCTTTTCACCTTCTTTTGAGACAAGGCCTCTGTTGTCACGGCTGCCTGACCGCTTCCGTATTCTGGATCCGAGGCTTGTCTCCTACTTGGATGCATGTTGGACGTGGTGTCTGCTTTGCTCAGACACTAAGAATCGAACTTTGGGCCAGCAGACTCGGGAGCAAGCGCCTTTGATGGCTGAGTCATCTCCCCAGCCCGGGAGCCACAGCCTCTGTGTTTCTAGAGTCTTCTCCTTTCCTTGGTGAGTGTCATGGTTTAGTTCTGTTGTCAACTTGACCTGTTAGGGAATCCACAGACATTCCCGTTGGGTGGATCTCTGATTTCCAGGAAGGATTAACTGAAGAAGGAGTTTCTTCTCCCAGAGTGTCGCGAGCACTCTCAAAGATGATTGGTTGAGAGGATTCCGCCGGCGAAGGCCAATGATACTCGGACACTGGTGTACTTGCGAAGGAGTCTACTGGGATGAAAGTCACACACAAGCAAGTCCAAACTATCACAAATAATATTATAGCTAATATAATATTCATCGCTACATTACTAACACAAGAATTTTTCTAACGAGTCTAACACGTATACGACCTGACAACGCGAGATTCGAGCTGCGACGTTTTTCCGGTTCGCGGCGCTCTAAGCCGAGTCTTGGTCCGCTGGCGTAAGCTAGTGCTTTAGCTTACGGATGATCATTCGGACAGCGTTCGGACAGCGTGTCGGGCTGATGAATTCGGATCGGTGATGTACTCGCGGGGGTCTCAGTCAGGACTGCTGAGCAACCTTTCAGTCAGTCATAGTGTCGGGGAGACTGAGACAATGGTTGCTGAGCAGCTGGGATTTTTATACCTTTCAATGCTTATCTAATAGTTTCACACACACATCTGCTAATCTCTACTATGTCACTGCACACAGAGTTTAGCTTACAAGCTTTGACTTTGCATTTTTTACTCTCACAAAAAACTTATTTAACCTAAACTGTCCCTGGACCATATGCTGGTCCTTACATGCTCATAACACAGAGTGGGCAGACCCTCTCAGAGGGGGCTTTGTTTAAGGTATCTCTGGGAGACAAGAATCCCTTCCTCCCACCTGGATGCCAGAGCTGCTTGCTGCCTTCCAGCCTGGACTGAAGATCAGCGGCTCCCCAGAAGCCTCCGGGCCTCCAGTGCTGGGTGAAGACTTCTGAGGTGTCCAGCCTCATGGACTGAGCAGCTGTGGGGTTACTTGACTCTTGAACCTACAAACTGCTATTGTTGGACTGTCCCTAAGCTAATCTAATACATTTCCTTTTTTAAAAAAAAGTTTATTTGAGAGAGACAGAGAGGGACAGAAAGAGAGAGAGAGAGAGAGAGAGAGAGAGAGAGAGAGAGAGAGAGAGAGAGAGAATGGGCGCGCCAGGGCCTGCAGCCTGCAAACGAACTCCAGACACGTGCGCCCCCTTGTGCATCTGGCTAACATGGGTCCTGGGGAGTTGAGTTTCAAACCGGGGTCCTTAGGCTTCACAGACAAGTGCTTAACCGCTAAGCCATCTCTCCAGCCCACGTTCCCCTTTTAATACAATTTGTTCTATTGATTTGGTTCTGCTTCTGTGGAGAACCCTGACTCATTCAGTGGGGGACAATGGGCTTGGGGGGCCATGAGCTGTGTGCAGGATAACTGCTTCTCCCAGTGCCAGGCCCTCACCACTGCCGCTGTCTGGTGTAATGACTCTCCACTGATGGCCCCAGCTCCAGACGGACAAATTATTGCCGAGAGCAAGAGGAATGGGAGGTGGAGAAGAGAATGAGAAGGGGAAAATGCTATTTTAACTTCTCAGTGATTTCATTTTTATTGGAACATAATATTCCACTGGCTCCTAAGCCCCTGGCTATCTATTCTTTTGCTGAAGGAGAGCAAGGCGGTTTCTACTTTGTGTTGGATACTCTTCGTGTGCAAGCACGTGTGGAACAGCTGCAGTACACAAGCGATCACGAGGAACAGGTGGCGCTCAGCTTTGCTTTGGAGCCTGCGGTCTCTCTTGCATAGGGTCCATGTAGTAATTTACCACTGTTAAAGACAGGAATCTGATGATGTTGCCCTGGATGGCTTTGAATGCCTGAGCTCAAAGATCCTCATGCCTCAGCCTCCCCACAGGCTGGGAGTCCAAGCACACACCATCACTTCCAGCTTTTCATCATTAAAAATTTTTTTTTGTTTATTTATATTTATTTATTTGAGAGCGACAGAGAGAGAGAGAGAGAGAGAGAGAGAGAGAGAGAGAGAGAGAGAGAGAGAGGGAGGGAGGGAGAGAGAATGGGCACACCAGGGCTTTCAGCCATTGCAAACAAACTCCAGATGCATGTGCCCCCTTGTGCATCTGGCTAACATGGGTCCTGGGGAATCGAGTGTCAAACCGGGGTTCTTAGGCTCCACAGGCAAGCGCTTAACCACTAAGCCATCTCTCCAGCCTGCATTTCATCATTTTTAGGTCTTGCTTGGGTATTGGGTTTAGGAAGATGCTAATCATTAGCTAATCTTACAAATCTACATTCACTTATCACAAGATTTGTGCCACTTTGTAAGTAATGGTCCAAACCAAGAAACAACTCACATGCCAATAAAGGGATGGATGGATAGCCAATTTGGCATATCCATCTATTGGGTACTATCAAAAAATTTAAAAGAATAAAAGACTGACCAATTTATATTTGAACATTCCTAGGCTATCTCCTCACATTCGACTGGATGTGAAGCTGGAGTTCTTGCAAGTGATTTTGGCTGTATACTTTGATAATGAAGCAAGTACTAAGTTTGGATTTTGCTTGCACTTTTAATTCTTATTGTGACTTGTGAGGTTGGAGAATTGGCTCAGCGGTGGAACTGGTGAAGCTCATGTAAAACAACAAAAGATTCCTGGGAGAACTATTTTAGGTGTGCATGCTATGCATGTTTCTGTTCATGTGTGATAGGCGTGTGCACATGTGTGTGCAGGCCAGAGATCAACATCAGATGTATGCCTCTATTGCTTTTCACCTAATTTAAAAAATTACTTATTTGTGTGAGTGTGTGTACATGTGTATGGTGATGGTGTGTATGTATGTATATATGTATGCATGCCTGTATGTATGCATGTGTAGGTACACGTGTGGCAACCCTGAGGTGCTGGTCCTTTTCTTCACCTTATTTGAGAAAGGATTTCACTCATTTTTTGCTGCTGGAACGGCCAACTGGCTTTGAGGTTCTCCTGACTCTGCTCCCCTTGCTCTAAGCACATTGGGGTTACAGATGATTCTGGCTTTACATGGGTGCAGAGAATCCAAACTTTGGTTGGTAGGATTGCAGAGCAAGTACCTTTAACCACCAACACAGCTCCCCAGGTTTAGGGAGAAGTAGTTTTAAGAACTAACTCAGAGAATTGGATGAGGCCTGAGAGTGTAAAAGTTAAAAATTGGACATTCCTAGGGATGTTTTGTGGGTCATATATCAGTTTCTTCATGCTTAATTACCACATCTTCCACTTCAAAAACAGGATCTTTTCCAAGAAGCGATAAGTTATTAATTGTAAATTCCGGTGCCAGAGACGAGATACCTCCCAGTGAACTGTTGGTGAAGGAGGCTACAGAAACGCCTGAAACATTATAGGCTATTGTCATTGCTTTTGGATGCCCCCAACACTAGACAGCAAGTCCCTATTGCTGAAGATACAACATATTTCAGTCTCAGGACAGAAAAACTGAGCTGGAACTGTGCTGGAAGTTTCCTCCCCGCCGGCTAGCTTTCTCCGTACCACGAGGTACTGAGCGAGCTGCTGGGGGAGAACAGCCATCAGCAGTCTATCCCAGCCATAGAATAGACTCTGTGTATTCCCCAGTCCACCTGTCGGGCAAGATATGCCCACTGGTGCAATGGTGGCATGGAAGTTATGGGAGTAATTAACTGCTTTCTTACTGAATTTGAGGGATGAATAAACCCAGGAAGGCTTTTACGTCTGGTACTGTACACCTGGCCAAAAGCCTATGGCTAAGGACATAGACCCTACGGGGAGCCCACTACTGTGGTTATGTGAAACAGACAGCATGCTAAATGGCCTTCTGAATAACCACATTTGGTCAAAGCCTTGATCACAGAAGTTTCCTGTTACAATGGGCAGTGGCTAACAGTTGGCAATATTGTCAAGAATAAGTGTTTACTGGGTGCTCAGCCTCAAACAGGACATCTAGCCCCCTCCCAAGGCTCAGAGAACCTTGTGGAACAGGGGACAGGATGAACGTAAGTGCAGGAGGATAGGAAGGAGGGCTGCACGAAGCTGCCTTCTGCGTGCGACGTGGTTATTCCACTCATGAATTCATAGCATCTTGGGTTTCCAGCACTGTCAGTCCTTCACCGTCGCTGGGGGAAGGATACCTGAGACACCAGAACTCCTGAGGTACTTAACGGCAGCTTATATTTACAGCTGGGGGGAGGGCAGGTTCATCAGTGATCAGTGCTAAGTTGTCCATCAGTGCTCAGTGCTAAGTTGTCCATTGCACGGTGAATACCCTTCCACCCATGATCACACGAGAAGCCCTAGTTTAGCTGAATGGGAGAAGAAGAAAAGATGAGAAAAAATTCCTCTAAATTATGAACGTAAGATGGGGATTAATAGGGAAGGAGGGTGTTAACGTGAGGAGGATGTGGATAAGAGGGAGAGAGAGGAAGAGCAAGGTATATTATGTACAGGAATAGAAATGTCAAAGGTGGAAAACAACAACAAAAGCTTAAAACAGTTGATAAAGATGCAACACTTCAGGCTGGCGGGATGGCTTAGCGGTTAACGTGTTTGCCTGCAAAGCCAAAGGACCCAGGTTTGATTCTCCAGAACCCACGTTAGCCAGATGCATAAGCGGGGAGGGCACGCATTTGGAGTTTGTTTGCAGTGGCTGGAGGCCCTGGCGTGCCCATCCTCTCTCTCTCTCTTTCTCTGTCAAATAAATTTTTTTTTTTTTTAAAAAAGATGTAACACTTCTATCTAAAAGTGAATGTTTCCTTAGAAGAACGTCGTATCACTCTGGAGTGAAGTCATCTTTAGTTTCTTCTGCAAAACCCTCCGAGATCCCTGTACTGCATCCCGGTGTCTCTCTGCCTTGCCTAACCCTGTGTCCCCAGAGGCTCAAAATATCTGCTGACAACCAGCTACGTCTAAGCACTGTTTTTGCTGCTGTGGGGAAGTCGTGGGGGAGAAAGGAGTCTCTGCCCTCAGGAGTGGAGCATGTGGGCTGCTGGGGAAGCAGAGAGAAAGGCAGATCACAAAGGAAATGTGCACGTTGAATGTGAGAAGGGCAATGGAGGAAAGAGGAGAAGGGGGTAGAAGGAGGTGTTGGGGCAAATCAGATGAGGTTGTGACCTTGGCAATGAGATGGTGACATGAAAATCATTCTGGGCCAAGCCGTCAAATGTAAGGCAACGTTCCTGTGGTAGTTTGGATAAACGTCCCCCAATAGATTCAGGAGTGTTTTCTTAGATTTCTGGATAGCTGGATGGAGATGTCACTGGGTGGATCTTGGGGTCCAGGCTTACGGTGTGGTGGTGGATTTGGAATTCCAGTCTAAAGATGATGCAAAGAGCCCGAGTTCCGCCTGGAGTTCGTGAAGTGGGCTTGTGTGTGGCGTGGCTTTTGGGTCTTTTGGCTTGTGACACTTCTGTCTCTCTGCTTGGACCTGTGAAAGCGGGCCAGCCTCTTCTGCCATCATGGAACTTCCCCTGGATCTATAAGCTTCAGTTAAAAAAGTCCCTTCCTCCACAACGGTGCCTGGTTTGGAAGTCCATCTCAGCGACCCAACGCCGTCTGCTACAACTGCTGAGGAGTTACAGGAAGAGCGCAGAGGTGAGAAGGGACGAGAAGGGGACGCAGAGGACAGGAGGCCAGAGGCTAACGGGATGTACCTAGAGCATGTAGAGTCTTGCTTGTCACAGTAGGCTGTGTTCTGTCCTGGTGGTGGCTTTGTGTTAGGTTTATTTTTACTTTTACTTACTTCTTACCCAGAGCTTATTGGTAACTTTTATTTTTTTTTTTGAGGTAAGGTCTTGCTCTAGCCTAGGCTGACCCGGACTTCACTATGTAGTCTCAGGGTGGCCTTGAACTCACTGTGATCCTCTCACCTCTGCCTCCCGAGTGCTGGAACTAAAGGGATGTGCCACCCCGCCCGGCTGTGTAACATTAAACATTTATAGTGGGGTGGAGGGATGGCAGTTAAGGACCCAGGTTCGATTCCCCAGGACCCACGTTAGCCAGGTGCACAAGGGGGCGCACGCGTCTGGAGTTTGTTTGTAGTGGCTGGAGGCCCTGGCGCTCCCCTTTATTCTCTCTTTCTTTCTCTGTCAAATAAATAAATAAATAAAAATAAAACATTTTTAAAAGTAAAAAAAAATTATGGTGGGATAGGATTTAAATGCTCCTTTTACTTCAGTTTTATTAGTTTTGTGCTATTTTAAATTGTCGTTGATTTTGCTTTCTTTCTGGTCCTTACTGTGACTACCAGTGGTTTTTTTTTTTTTTCCTCTCAGTATTATCAGAACTTAGTATTTCCAGTACTTACCAATCCTCTTTATGCCTCTCCTGCTTTGCTTCTACTGTTTGGCGGAATTTGCAAGAAAGTCTGTGTTCGCTTCACTTCTGGAGACTAGCTGGTTGGGGGGACGTTGTTAACAGGCGCCCTGCTTGTTTCCTGACTTCCACACTCCCTCAGCACGTTGTCTGCTCGGTTTGCAGCATCCCGGTCAGGGAATCCTTCCGTGGGTAAGTTGAAGGCTGGCCTTCAATGAAATTTTATTTCATTTTATTATTATTTTTGTTGTTTTGAGGCAGGGTCTCACTCTAGCCCAGGCTGACCTGGAATTCACTCTGTAGTCTCAGGGTGGCCTCAAACTCACAGTGATCCTTTTACCTCTGCCTCCCAAGTGCTGGGATTAAAGGCGTGCACCACCACGCCCGGCTTTATTTTAGTTTTTTTTTTTAATATTTTATTTATTTATTTGTGTGTGTGTGAGAGAGACAGAGAATGGGTGCACCAGGGTCTCTAGCCACTGCAAACGAACACCTGACACCTGTGTCGCCTTATGCACTTGGCTTATGTGGGTCCTGGGGAATCGATCCTGGATCTTTAGGGTTCACAGGCAAGTGCCTTAACAGCTAAGCGATCTCTACAACCCTATCTTATTTTAAAAATGTTGGTTAGCATTTTCCTTTCTCACTGGTAAGTTTGTGTATTTGTGTGTTTTCCCATTTTACAAATCTTCAGGTGGCCCTCTGGGCGCAGTGAGCTGTGCGTCAGCCTCATACAGGTCTTTGGTAGCATAGTGTGTTATAGAATATATTTACCCTTCCTCTACAGGTCTAAATTCACCCATTAACCCTTTTTTTTTGTTTTCTCTTATTACTATTTTTAATTAAAATTTCATTTAAGTTGCAGCGTTATTAGCTAATGTAACATGCAAACTCCTTAAGTATGCAGCTAGATGGATTTTTACCTTTGTGTGCCCATTTCACATGACCCGGGTCATGCTGCAGAACTTGTCACCATTCCAAGAACATTCTTTGCTGAGACTATCACTCCTCCCCGCCTCCCAAGAGGTGATCCCTGGCCATAGGTTTGCATGGAGTCTTCTTGAACTTCAGAGAGTTGATATTGGAATATGGGCATGCCTGGCTTTGCTGTGTAGTGTTTTTCATTCAGGCCCTGTCTGCCTGGGTGCAGTGATAATTTCCTATAGGCTTTGGTGAGCATTCAAGGGTGCTACCTGAATCCTTAGCTCTCGACCTTTGATTCCTTTTTAGAACCAAGAATCATATAGAAGAACCAGTGATGAGAATCTTTTCAATTATTTGGGTTTCTAATTTTTTATTTTTGCTCTAGACTTCCAATGTAATCATAGTGTTATCATTGCCTTTTTTAAAATATATATATACTACATACCCAAAAACATGGCTAGTGATTACCTTCAGAGAGACCCTTCTCTACTGATAACATAAAGGACGTTTATAAGGAAAGGTCCTGGGAAAACCACAGAGGCTTTATAATGAAAGTTTATGGATAGACCACAAAGGGTAGTGATGCAATTTGCAAAGTTCATAACAATGTCCCGCCTCTTTGTATTTGGCATTGCTGGGGCATGTGAGCTTAGCCTGGTCTCCTTTAGCAGTTACTCTTGCCCGGTAGTAGACCTTTCCTCTTTGATGTTCACTAGCATCATTTCAATGGCTTGGCGGTAGTTTTTTGCTTTTGTGGGGCCTACAGCCTCAGCCTGGACTCCCTTGTTTTCTTTCAGCTCAGAAGATAACTTCCTGTTTCTTTTCCACTTACTCTGACTGTGTCTTCAGGACTGTAATTGGGATGTTGGACAAGCTCTGCCCGGGCTTTGGTTTGGTGTGAACTCTGCAAAGGGGCCACGTGTGGCATTCTTTTTTTTTTTTTTTTTTTCCCACGTGTGGAATTCTACCGTAACGTTCGCAGAGTCGAAGCTGCTGTCTCTGGCTTGATATTTACTTAGGAAGTGGCCACCGGATCCTTTCACCTTTAATTTCTTCTTCTTGCAGTGTTATTTGGGAACTTTGTGCCCCTGGACTCTGAGGTGGAACTCAATCGTTGAGTCGTCTCTGAGGGCAGCGAGGGGTTTTAGTGAGGAGTCTCATTTCACAAGCCTTGTCTTCACACCCTTTGCTGCTCTCAATGATGGGTTTTCCGCTGTGGTCTGCGCTTCTGCCCACGCACCTAACAGAAAGCCGCTCATTCTCACAGCAGGCTGAGCGAGGGCACAGCCCTGGGACTCGCTGTGAAGGTCTCGTGTTAAGGGTCTTTTAATTTAGCTGACCAGACTAGCTTCTACCTATGGTCTCACATTATCTTCCTGTTTTTTCATACATGCATGGTTGAGTAGGAAAAATAAAAAAGCATTAAATAACCTCCCCTCCAGCTCTTCTTCTCTAGCATATAGCAATTAACAAATTAGTTGTTGAATTGATGGTTTTATTTCTACATATTAATTGCCCCAAACTCCAACATTTCCCCCCATTTTGGATGGAGCATTTAAGACTCTTACTTTTGGGTTTTTCTTTTCTTTCCATTCCTTTCCTTCCCCCTTCCTTCCTTCCTTCTTTCTGAGAGAGAATGGGCATGTCAGGGCTTCTGGCCACTGCAAGAGAACTTCTGACTCATGCGCCACTTTGTACATCTGGCTTTACATTGGTCCTGGGGACTCGAACCTGGGTCCTTTGGCTTTGTAGGCAAGCACCTTAACTGCTAAGCCATCTTTCCAGCCCCTACATTTTTTTAAATTAATTTATTTTTATGAGAGAGAGAGAGAAAATTAGTGCACCAGAGCCTCAGCCACTGCAATTGAACACCAGATGCTTGCACCACCTAGTGGGCATGTGCGACCTTGCGCTTGCTTCACTTTTGTGTGTCTGGCTTATGTGGGATCTGGAGAGAGATCAAACATGGGTTCTTAGGCTTTGCAGGCAAGCACCTTCACTGCTAAGCCATCTCTCCAGCCCTGACTCCTGTGTATTAAAAAAAATATTTAATTAATTTATTTATTTGACAGAGAGAGAGAGAGGGTATTTCAGGACCTTTAGCCACTGAAAATGAACTCCAGACACGTGTTCCATTTTGCATATCTGGCTTTATGTGTGTACTGGGGAATTGAACCCAGGTCCTCAGACTTTGCAGCCAAGCACCTTAACTGCTGAGCCATCTTTCCAGCCTTTGATTCCTGTTTTTACTTTGACTTCTGGGACCTGTTCCTGTTCCTTACACATGACTATAAACTCAGTATTCGCCATAAGCCTCTGCTTGCTAATTACCAAGATGTGACCTTCCTTGCTTTTCACCCTCTCATCTCTAGGTTCTTTTTTTTTTTTTTTTTGGTTTTTCGAGGTAGGGTCTCACTCTGGTCCAGGCTGACCTGGAATTAACTCTGTAGTCTCAGGGTGGCCTTGAACTCATGGCGATCCTCCTGCCTCTGCCTCCCGAGTGCTGGGATTAAAGGCATGCGCCACCACGCCCGGCAAACTCTCTCGTCTCTAGTTTCTTGCTTTTTGTTCCCATGTCCGTCATGGTCTGGTATAGAGCTTGTGTGTGAAGAAGGCCAAGTGGTGTTTGTTACTTTAAATGTCTTTATTATCAACTCAATCCTGCCTTCTAGAAGTTTTAGGACTATGACTTCTATGATGGGAATTATGAAAATCAGATGAAGCTGAGATGTCACAACTCTGTGGTGTTTTGTTTTTAACCCACCAAATTGTACTAAAATGTGCGGAGAAGTGAACGAAGAATAGACACAGTTCTCTGTATTCCCACGTCACCAGTGCGGAGTCTTGTTAAAAAATATGCAGCCTGCTCCATTGAGCTTCCTTCCTGCAGTCTGTATTTATTTACAACAGCAGTGAGGCACGCTGGCTGAAGTGAGGCACGCTGGTTAAAGTGAGGCAGGCTGGCGGAAGCCAAGGGGTTTGTAGCTGGATGCTGGAGCTTTCTTCCAGGGTTTGTCAGTTTCAAAACCAGTGATTGTAAATCATCCCACTTTACTTGGCCGCTCAGTGCCTCTGACTGTCAGTTTATGGAATTGGGAACTTGATCTGTCATGAAGTTTGCAGCCCAGTAGATGCCACATTGATTGATGAGACCCCGTGAGCTCAGCAGGCGTCCTCAGCCATGAAGACAGCCGGAGGCTCTTTAGGCTTGGGTGGACTTCCAATTGCTCCACGTTAGTCTGGGATCAAGATTTCTGTACCTGGTTGACAGTTAGGCCAAAAGAAAGTTGAAACCCTTTCTTGAGATGTGCAAAATTGAGAGACTACTAGAGACATGAACATATAAAAGTCTAAGTTATTATTTATTTTTTAAAAATTATTTATTATTTTATTATTTATTATTTATTTTTTTAATACTTTATTTTTATTTATTTATTTGACAGAGAAAAAGGGAGAGGGAGAGGGAGAGAGAGAGCAAGAGAGAGAGGGAGAATGGGCACGCCAGGGCCTCCAGCCACTGCAAACGAACTCCAGACGCATGCGCCCCCTTGTGCATCTGGTTTATGTGGTTGGCTTGGAAATTGAACCCAGTGCCGGTGGGCTTTCCAAGCAAACACCTTTAATCACTGAGTTATCTTCCAGCCCCTTGAAAGATTCTTTGTTTTTTTTCGGGGGGGAGGACTTGGATTTTCAAGGTAGGGCTTCACTTTAGCTCAGGCTGACCTGGAATTCACTATGTAGTCTCAGGGTGGCCCTGAACTCTCAGCAGTCCTTCTACCTCTGCCTCCTGAGTGCTGGGATTAAAGGTGTGCGCCATCACACCCAGTTTCTGAAAGATTCTTTATATTCTGTTTTAAAACTCTCATTTCAGGATTGTTTTTAATTAAAAAATTTTACAGCACGCGTGAGGCGAGTCTTATTTTAGAATTTCAAATGAATCAATCCTAGCCACTGGAAATGAAGGTTATTCTTTGTTTTTAAATCGTACTTTAAGCCGGGCGTGGTGGCGCACACCTTTAATCCCAGCACTCGGGAGGCAGAGGTAAAAGGATCACTGTGAGTTTGAGGCCACCCTGAGACTACATAGTGAATTTCTGGTGAGCCTGGGCCAGAGTGAGACCCTACCTTGAAAAACCAAAAAAAAAATAAAAAAATAAAAATAAAAAAATAAAAATAAATAAATAAATTGTACTTTAAAATTTTATTTTAGGAATTAGTCTGGGCATTTCCTTTATCTGGTATGCTTTCATCCTGTGATCACATCTGGCTGGCTTTGTCTCATTCAGCCCTACAAGACGCCCTCTGTTTTCCATGTAGAACAGTACTGTTCACTCCTCTTTGCCGTTTCTCTGCGTAATGTGTAAAGCCATTGGTTATTTCTCGTCCTTTTCTTCCCCTTCTTCTTCCTTTCTCCCCCCCCTTAACCCTTCTCTCTAGCTTTAGATGCTGACTGTGGTTTGAGTGTGCATGCTGGCCCTCCCCCGCCCTGCCCCAGGCCGTGGCTCTATCTGGGAAGGTTGTGGAACCTTTAGGAGGTGGGGCTTCATTGGAGGAAGGGGTTTGCTTAATGAACTAAGGAATGTATGAATAATTTTCTAATATCCCACTGAACACAATATTGAAACACACTTATGAATGTTTGATAAAGTATCGTTTAATGTTACAGGGAGAATCTGAATGACTGGACTAACTTTAGGGATGATGCTTTTGTATAAATTATTTTATGTTTATTTATTTATTTGAGAATGGGAAAGAAGCAGAGCGAGAGAGAGGATGAGGCAGTTAGAAAAAGAATGGGTGCGCCAGGGCCACATTGTGTATCTGGCTTAGGTGGGTCCTGGGGAATCAAACCTGGGTCCTTTGGCTTTGCAGTCAACCACTTAACCTCTAAGCCATTTCTCCAGCCCACCCCCCAGTTTTAAAATTTTTCCTTTGATTCCATTATTTGCATCTATCTATCTATTAGCTTAATTCCAAAGCTTCTTTTTCTATTTTAGTTAGGAATACATAGGGAACCTTGGATGTTCCCCTCCATTGCTATTCCACCTATTCTCTTTTTGTTTTTGTTTTTCAAGGCAGGGTCTCACTCTAGCCCAGGCTGACCTGGAACTCATTATGTAGTCTCAGGGTGGCCTCGAACTCACGGCAATCTTCCTACCCCTGCCTCCCGAGTGCTGGGACTAAAGGCGTGCGCCACCACGCCCGGCATATTCCACCCATTCTTACTTGAGTCGGAGTCTCTTACTGATTCCCAAGCTCTGCGAGGTTTTCTGGTGTCTGTTCCCTATAGGACCAGGGCTTCAAACATGTGTGGCTGTGCCCAGCTATTTACATGGGTCCTAGAGTCTTCAGGCCTGCGCACGAAGTGATCATCTTAACTGCTGAGTCCCCCACCATATTGTTTTTTCACACTTACGCTTGCCCTGTACTAAGTATTTCTCAGTATGTCGGGTACTGCTTGATAGCATCTAGCAAATGGTATACACTTAAAAATATAGAGTGAAGAAATGAGTCATTTGGGGCTAATGGGAAACCAAAGTCCATCAAGTCTCCCAGTAGGGTTATATGAGTGATTCTTTTCTTTAAAGAGAAAGGTGCTCACGTTGTCTTCAGGTGGGGAGACGTAGAATGGGAGGCAACCTAATTGTCCGTGAAAGTTCCCGGGAGAGTCCAGGAAGGAGTCACTGGTACTTGCTCTCCTTGGAGCCCTGAATCACAAACAGCAGGAAAGACATAGATGGAAAACAGGGAGCAGGGGACTGAAGGAGAAAGCATGTTTAGAAGCAAATGCAAAGACTGTTCTATTCATGAACTTTTAGGCACTGTGAATATTCTGTTGCTCAGAAGTGTTCGGGAGCAAATATTGTTGAGTGTGAATTATTACGTTGGTATTGTTACTCTCTAAAGTTACAACTTCCCAAATGAGATCTTTCAATGTTTTCCTTTAAGACCTGATATTTGTCAACTCCGGTTCTTGTTTTAGTGCAATTTGTTTATTTTTCTTAAAGAAAAGCAATGCCAGTTCTCCTTCAATAAGGACCTGTTGTTGATGGGAAAAACGTCTTTCCCCTCACATTTCTTCTATGCGGACAGCCATTGAACGCCGAGTGGAATCTGCTACTCAAGCTTGGAGAAGGAGAAGGGCGTCCTGTGCCCTGTGGCTGCGGCGAAGGTCTCTCTCACTCTGAGATTCTATGTCAGCACCCTGCGTACAATGTCAAGATGTTCCCTGAATCTCCGGCAAAAACTACCACAAAATATGCACCACTTATGCCCTGCTCTCTGCGCTTTCATTAAACTTTTAAGTTTACTTTAAAAATTAGGTCCACTCTCAAGATTTCAGGGATTCGCTGACTTTGTGTGCCAGTTGATTTTTCATTGCCAAAGACATAAATTAGTATCGTATTCATTCTTGTCTCACATAAAATTAGCTTATATCTCTTGTCCTTCACATTGAGACACCCTGGCATAGTGTCTTTATGCATGCTGTTGTACAGATCTTCATGCATGCAGTGTCGGGTGGCTAGTTCCATATTAGGAATCCTGGAGGGCCCTGGGGCTAACACACCTCCCTCTGGACCAGCAGCCTGTAACGTGAAGGACTGGTACAGCAGGGCTTTACTGAGTCACCGCTCGTTCTCACCTCCCAGGGAGGTCAAGAGTGGGCAGCTCTCTCTATCTGGCTGCAGGAGCTTTAAGCCTTGTAAGATTCCTATCACACAGGAAGGCTTTTAAGAAATTAGTTTTTAAAAAAATATTTTATTTTCATTTATTTCTTTGAGAGAGATACAGAAATAGGCAGGGAGAGAGAGAGAGAGAGAGAGAGAGAGGGAGGGAGGGAGGGAGGGAGGGAGAGGGAGAGGATGGGTGTACCAGGGCCTCCAGCCACTGCAAATGAACTCCAGATGCATGTGCCCCCTTGTGCATCTGGCTTATGTGGGTCCTGGGGAGTCAAACCTGGGTCCTTTGGCTTTGCAGGCAAGTGCCGAACTGCTAAGCCATCTCTCCAGCCCACAGGTGCAATAGTGACACATCTGTTAGGGGGAAACCAACCGCCCTCTAATTGGACTGGAGGCCCGCTCCATGGGAGGGAAAACATCCCTGATACTGAAAACCTACAGCAGGAGTAGTCATGAGCCCTAGGGTGTAATGTCTGCTGCTGTCTGGCTAAATGTATATAATATATGCTCACCAAACTGCCCAGTAAGCATTTAATGTTCACACCCATATATTAATGCTACTCTCCCATTTGGTTAGAGAAGCTTCTCTTTTTAGATGGCAGTGACCTTGGGATGACTCAGAAGGCACCATGGTGCTGAGAAGAAGTGAAAGAAGTGCTCAGCACTGAAATATCCCCATCACACCTTCCATGGCTCAGGGTCCATTGTGGAAGAGGTGGCAGAAAGAATGTAAGAGCCAAAGGAAGGGTAGGACTCCTTACAATGTGTTTCTCCAGACACAAAATGGCCTGAATATCCATGACCTCACAGTGCCTGACACTGCCTACACAAGACCATCATAATAGGAAGAAAAGATCATGACATCAAAGTAAAAGCGAGACTGATTGAGATGGGGAGGGGATATGATGAAGAATGGAGTTTCAAAGGAGAAAGTGGGGAGAATGGAAGGGGTTCCCTTGGGATATTGTTTACAACCAAGGAATTTGTCAATAAAAAATAAATAAAAATTGAAAAAAGAAGTTAATTATATTTATTGGTAACTTTTATACATGCATGCATACATACATACATACATATCATAATTACCCCCATTACCTTCTCTTGTCCCTCTTCCCATCCCATGATCCTACTGAAGAAAATGTCTCCACCTCTAGCAGGAGGGCTTTCTCATAAAGAACATGATAACATTGGCCCTCCTGCCTGTCAATCATTTGGATAGGACAAAGTCCCTGTGGAAAAGCTGCTTATTTTAGAGATTCTTAAAAGTAGACTAAAGGCTTGCTAAAATGTGCATGGAGGTAGTGGTCTTTTTGGCCCCTGTCTGCTCTCACACCTGGGGAGTGGACTGCCTCCTAAAGTGCCCTGTGTGTCTCATCTGCATTGTTTTGAAAGGGGCCACAAGACTGGCAGCTGAGGGGAGTTTATACCGAGATCTTGGTGAGAACAGCTTTGGGCACAATCCAGAAGGAGGTACACAGTAGCGGAGGGACCACCTGTGCCTCTGCTCATGGGCTGTGGCTCAGCCTCCTGGACCGCTGAGGAGAACTAAGAGGCCTGCAGCGAGTGTGCATGCAAGGGCACAGTTGGTTTCTGGAAAGACGACATGGAAGTCCAGAAAGTAGAACTTAGTCCCACTCCTGGCTCAACCAGAGATAAAGCAACAAGCCGGGCGTGATGGCGCACTCCGGAGGCGGAGGTAGGAGGACTGCCGTGAGTTCGAGACCACCCTGAGACTGCATGGTGAATTCCAGGTCAGCCTGGACTAGAGTGAGACCCTACCTTGAAAAACCAAAAATAAATAAATAAATAAATAAAATAACAGCACGGGCTGAGCGATCTGTCATGTGTGCCCAGGTAGCGAGGGGACAGGGCAGAAGCCACAGGGAGCCACAACGTAGGAGGGGCCGGAGGGCCGGGGAGGGACGTGTGAATGGCGAGGCTGCGGCATTGGCTCGAGCCCGACAGCCGACAGCCACGGGCAGAGGACGCGGGGGCAGAGGTCCAGGTCACCGAGGCTGCCTGCCGCCGCTGGCCAGGGGCAGGGGCGTTTCCAGCTCCCAAAGAACTGCGATTCTCGCTGACCAGGCCATTGCTCTGATACCTTTATTTTGGTGAGAGGCGGGTAGAGTGAGAGAAGACGACGGCTTTTTACCAGTGACTACAGGGAGAAATCAGGATAACAGAAGCGCAGTTACAGCAGCGACTGGATTAATCAAGCCCACAGGAAACATGCTCTTGTACAAGGAAAATCACCGTGTCTGAGAAAACAGAATCAAACAATTATAAATCACAAAGTTGCATATGCACGCTTTTACTTGACTGGAAAAGAAACGGTAAATAACAGACCCACGCTCCCAAGCAAAACCCTGCCTTTCAGGGCTTGCTGCCGCATCACAGTGGGAGGCTAAAGGATTCTTTGAGAACAATTTCCTTTGAGCTGTCAGTTGGCCTTGCTTTTGGGCCTTCAGCCCACATTCTCCAGGCAAATTCCGTCCTCTGCGGAATCCCAGCACCGGGCTCCCCGCTGCCCTCAACATTTCATACCTTCCTTCCTTTCCACTTCTTCCAGGCCGGGCGTGGTGGCACACGCCTTTAATCCCAGCACTGGGGAGGCAGAGGTAGGAGGATCGCCGTGAGTTCGAGGCCACCCTGAGACTACATAGTGAATTCCAGGTCAGCCTGGGCTAGAGCGAGACCCTTCCCCCTGCTCGTTCAGGGCTCGTACCCTAACCTGGCCCGTCTGTTGGTCCGTCCTCAGGAGCCCAGGCCTTCAGCTGTCCGTGGGGCTCCATGTCTGAAAGGACAAGGTTATTTGTCAAATGGATTTGGACACTTCCTGGGTGAATTAACCGGAGACGGTTTCGTGGCGAGGCCTTCTCAGACATGTCCCCGTGTGAACGCGATTGGGCAGTCATGACGCGGGCATACAGCATGTAGTGTTTCCCAAGTGGGTTTTCCAATTATAAATGGTTTTTGAGCATCTCAAGGAACTGCTGTTTGTTTGACAATGCTCTGGGGGGTTCTGTTTTCGGCTGAAACTCATTTAGGTGTGCTTAAGTAATCTGGTAACACTTGGCCCCTTTAATGAACTGAAGATTTCCCCATAGGATATGCTCAGGTTCAAAACCCAAGTGCTCATGGACGTGACCTCATTTAGAAAGGGAGACTTTGCAGCAACCATTAATTCAGTGTTTCGAGATAAGATCACTCTGGTTGTGGGAAGACTCTAAGTCCAGCGACAGGTGTCTTTCATGGCCTCAACGTAAAAGTTCCTCCACAGACTCATTCTGAGACTTTGGCACAACCACACAGTTGGTTGTGTTGTTTTGGGAGGTTTTGAAACCTTTGGGACATGGTCCCTGGCTGGCAGACGTGGGCCACCGGGCCGGGGTTATCGCCTAGCTCCACGCCTGATCCTTCCCCTGCCTCCTGCTCCACCGAGACGTAGATAACCCTGTAAGTGCACCACCTAGACGGAGCCACTCCAGCAGCCACAGCCTCTTCCCATCATGTCTCCGGCAGCCTTTTGGCTTCCAGCATGGTGGTGCCAATGTTGTGCTCCCCCAGTGGATGTCACCTTTCATCACAGCCCCAGTGGAGGAGACGGGAAGGTGAATTGCCAAGAGTAGTAATGGGAAAGGCTTCCGTCTTCTCCTCAGTGGCTTGAAGATTCATATGCTTTAAAAAATTTTGTTTATTTTTATTTATTTGCTTAAGAGTGACAGACAGAGAGAGAGAGAGAGAGAGAGAGAGAGAGAGAGAGAGAGAGAGAGGGAGAGAACGGGTGTGCCAGGGCCTCCAGCCACTGCAAACGAATTCCAGATGTGTGCACTCCCTTGTGCATCTGGCTAACGTGGGTCCTGGGGCATCAAACCTGTGTCCTTTGGCTTTGCAGGAAAATGCCTTAACCGCTAAGCCATCTCTCCAGCCCTCATATGCTTTTTCTTGTTTTGTTTTGTTTTTTGAGGTAGGGTCTCACTAGCCCAGGCTGATCTGGAATTCACTAGGTAGTCTCAGGGTGGCCTTGAACTCACAGCGATCCTCCTACCTTGGCCTCCCAAGTGTTGGGATTAAAGGCGTGCGCCACCATGCCCGGCTCCTCATATGCTTTTGACATGCTAGTTATTGGTCCCTACACTATTTGTCATATCTCAGTGGTGAGCGCTTCAGTTTCACACAGTGGTGTCTAAACTGAATCATCAGTCAGCCGTTCCACTGCTCCATAAGGCCAGCCCCTTCTGGGTAATGGCATATGCAGTAAAATCGGTAAAATCATGGGCATTGCCTTATCAACATATCTATTTTACTGCAAAGGGATTTCCTTGACCCGAAGCAACAATATGTGCTATACTATGATGGTGAATCTTGCACTCAGTAGACTCACGGCTGAAGAAGCCTCCAGAAGTCTGACGACCAATCCCCAGAGTGGGAACAAGGCGATTATGAACACTTTCCCTTTCAGAGTAGGTAGGATGCCATTAAGTCTAAGCTATTACAAGGTCTCTTGTCTCCCTGGGGTATGATGCTAAAAGAATGATTTAGTTTTGGTCTCAGAAACCAGCAAGCAGGAGTCTTGGGGAAAGCACTTCCACATCATTGCATTACCTCCATTCCTTCCCCATGGGCTCCTTGCAATCAGAGGTTGAAGGGGAAAGAGACAGACAGAAACCTGATAGAAAGCACTCTTCCCAGTGGGGACTTTCTATATCTTATATAGAACAAAACACACCTTGCTCTGCAGGTCCATCCTGATAGCTTTGTTTACAGAGCTTGGACATATTTTCCCCAAACTCCAAAGAACACGGGTCTTTTGAGTTCCCACGTATCTGACCGAATCATTAATCTCTGCCCATGAATCAGCACAAAACTTAAGTCATTTCTAGGCAAAGTGGCCCACAGGAAGAACTGCTGGGGAGTCAGCCGCTGCAGCTCACTCTGGAGTCAGTGTGCTGGAGAAAAGGGTTTTCAAGTCGAGGTTAAAACACCTCTTGATCCTAGGGAACTTCTCTTCCAACCTAGAAGTCTGTTAGCGGAGAGGTTGTTAATACAACCGTTAGAAAGATGCCCCAGGAGTGAACACACCAGAAATATGAACCATCTGCTATCCCTCCAGGCTTCCGTACATATCCACTTGATATCGGAGTGGTTCTGGGAAGGTCTGTATTTATGGGTTTCTGGAATGCAATAACATCTAGTTTCTCTATGTCCTTATTCCCCATAAGAGATTCAATCTCTACTGGGGCTCAACAGCAAATCAAGAGCTCTTTCTTGAAACATAATGGTTATTTAGCAGAGTGTGTGATTTACTATAAAATCTTTGAGTCACTTTTCCCAGTGGAGGTAGTTATAAAGCCCTTACAGTTCCTTCCTCCTCTACTGACAATTTAAGCACCGTTGGGTCTTCTGCATCACAACTCTGTTGAGGCTCTGGGGTCTGTTCACAGCGTTAGTTGCAGATTCCCAGGAAGCATTATACAGAGAGTCCTCCTGTTTCTTATTTTCTCCCCTCCCCCTTTTGTCCTTGCCTATTTTCCTTCACGTATTTGTGTTTTCTCTGTGTGTCTGTCCGGTATGACCATAGAATGACCCCCACCCTCGCTTCTAAAACTTAACGCAATCATTACCATTTTCTCCCTGTAACCAAAACTCTCAGGCATGACCTTCATGATGCTGGCACTTGTGACAGTATAATGGTAACCAGTTGACTTTTTAAAATTTATGGTAACTTTCTCATCCTGGGGTCCTGGAGGAGGTCACTGGCTCCGCTGTGCTCCTTGGCCTTTTCAGAAGCTTTCTAAGTGGAAGACACATGGTACAGGCACATGTCTTCTTTGTTAATGGAAGTGTCACACACACACACACACACACACACACACACACACACACACACACACCATATATATATAATTTGAGAGAGAGAGAGAAAGGGCACGCCAGGGCCTCAGCCACTGCAATCAAACTCCAGATGTTTTCTCCACCTAGTGGTCATGTGTGACCTTGCACTTGCCTCACCTTTGTGTGTCTGGCTAATGTGGGATCTGGAGAGTCAAACATGGGTCCTTAGGCTTCACAGGCAAGCGCCTCAACTGCTAAGCCATCTCTCTAGCCTGAAGTGCCACATTTATGTTGCATTTACTTTGGGATTTGGGCCACAGATGAAATGGAGAGAAAATAACTGTAGGGAGCCAGGAATTTGGCTTCATCCTTAACTTACTTGCCAGACATTTCCTCTGAAAGCTGGGATGTTTCTTCACAAACCCTTCCTTCCTGATCCAAAGGACACTGTAAGTCATTTGGTCCAGGGAACCCCTAGGGCTGCACTGTGAAGGGATAGGTCCTTGCCAGCATTTTAATCCAGCTGGTATAAAAGGTCTTAGAGGGATGTCCTATTGCTCCCTGGGCAGCTTCTGGCTAATAGCTTTATGCTTCATGGGCCTATGTAGTTCTTAGGTTTCATTTCTTAAAACTTCTTAGAAGTCCTTTCCTAATTTATGGTTGGACAAATAACCACCCCTCATTGTACATCATTTGCACATAATTGTAAACTAAATTCACATTATTTCCTGTTTCTTACGAACTGCTCTGTTGCTCTTGTTTCTGTCTCTGGGACAATATGGCCATCTCTATTATTGTAGCATTTTGACTCTTTGTCGCACATCCCCTCCACTTAATCTTAACTTTGTGACTGAGTGTGGCCCCAAACGTGGTACATCATTCTCAGAGCAATCTCAGTAGAGTCGTGATGTTTCCTTGCTGAGTGGAATAATGGAATTTTGGATATGTACCCGAACAGCTTCTCCCTGGACAAGCTCATAATATAAACTTCTTTCTAATTTGCTATTCTTGCCTGCCCCCTCGGTGCCTTTTATCATTATTAGTTCCTTATTTCTTCCAGTCCCTTGGGCATAGAGAGTGTTTCAGTTGAATGAGTTAGCACTTTTTCTACACTGACTTTTGTACAGCATTATTTATCCTGTGTGTGTGGTTTAATCTTTGCTTACTGGTATTTGCAGCAACTTGCATATGAATAACATCAGGGAAATCTCATTAGCTTGCTGATCACTTGTTTTTCCCCAGATCTTTATTAAGACATAAAGATCTAACACCAAGTCCTTCAGCACCTCTCTAGTCATTTGAATTTCACACAAATTTTCAAGGCAAAAACGAGAACGCACCCTGTAGGTGGGTCTGTCAGTTCTGTTGATGCTTCTCCCCCTGTATCATCTGCACCCACTAATTTATACATGCGCTTTAGGTTTTCTTCCTCTTCCTTCCCTTTTCCGCCGGGAGTTGTTTTGTGAGATGACCCTTGTTTACCCGTGGCCTCTTTTAACAGTCTTCCCGTCCTCAACTCTGTCGGGTGCCACGGAGGGGCACGTAACAACATTCATTGAGTTCCTATTGCTCTTTGATACGTCAACTCTCACGCAAGCGGGTTTTATAACCCCTGTTTTGTAGATTTTGGAGCTGACGTGCCAGGAGGGTAAGTGACCTTAATTTTGGTGCACGGTGGGGAAGTAGCTCAGCTGGGATGTGAACGCAGGTCCACGGGATGCCCCTGGGCCTACAGATCTCAAGCGTCACTTCAGTCACCCAGGCAGAAATCCTGCTTGTGTCCTGTTGGCTCTTCTGGGGCAGCTGGTGGACGCTGTGTGGAAGAGTCCAGGGACACAGGTAGGCAAGGAGTCACCGACGGAGCTGCCACGGAATAATTTAGGAAAGCGTTTAGGGTTCTCACGGGGAAGGTCCAACATGCTGGTGTAAGAAAACCCTATTTTTGTTTTTTGGTGTTTCAAGATAGGGTCTTGCTCTGGCCCAGGCTGACCTGGAATTCACTGTGTAGTCTCAGGGTGGCCTTGAACTCACAGTGATCCTCCTAACTCTGCCTCCCGAGTGCTGGGATGAGTGTGTTGAGAACGGTACTACCCTGAGGTGCGGTGTTAACTCTGTTAAAGATCATGGGTCTCTTTGCCCACTACTGTCTCTGGCAGGGCATGGAGTTCGCTTTCTCGGGAAACAGTTAACACAGAACAGTCTTGCTGGGCAAGTCTTGCCCGAGAGTTTTGGTTACAGGTAGAAAATAGTAATGATTGCATTCAGTTTTAGAAGTGAGGGTGGGGTCTTTCTACAGTCATACCGGACAGACACACAGAGAAAACACAAATACGTGAAGGAAAATAGGCAAGGACGAAAGGGGGAGGGGAGAAAATAAGACAGACAGACCACTCTAAGTTCTAGGCCACCCTGGTTTACATAATGAGACTCAGGCCAGACAAGGCTACGTAATGAGACTTTAAAAGAAAGCAAAAAGCATAGAAGAGCCTAGAGAAAGCACAAAGAAAGCCACAGCTGCGGTTGACTTGAGGAGGGATTTTGTCCCGATGCACTCAGCGCTGGACACCCCCTCCCTGCTGTCCTTGTGACTTAGCTGCTTCACGAGACTCTGTCAGCCCCACTCTGTTTTCTGGGTGAATGAAGTTACTTTCACACAAGCGCCTTTCATCTGTAGGTTTATAGTTCCTTCTTTCCATGTGGACTAATGGCTTCTTGTTTGCTGGATGTCCTGGGCTACAGTGCCATCTGTCAGTGGTGCTGCCTGTAAGACCATGCGGATGCTCACCTTCATCTCCCAGTTTCTTTGATGACTTATAACAAAATTGCATTCGGAATTTCGTTTAGCACTTTAAAGTTGTCTTTTTGCTGGGTTTGGTGGCGCACGCCTTTAATCCCAGCACTCAGGAGGTAGAGGTAGGAGGATCACCATAAGTTAGAGGCCACCTTGAGACCAAATAGTGGATTCCAGTCAGCCTGGGCTAGAGTAAAAAACTACCTCAAAAAACCAAAATAAAATAAAATAAAATAAAATAAAAATAAAAATAAAATAAAGTATTTGTTGAAAAAGGAGCTTCTCAGCTGGGTGTGGTGGTGCACGCCTTTAATCCCAGCACTTGGGAGGCAGAGGTAGGAGGATCACTGTGAGTTCGAGGCCACCCTGAGACTCCATAGTGAATTCCAGGTCAGCCTGGGCCAGAGTGAGACCCTACCTCGAAAAATAAAAAAAATAAAAAGAAAAAGAAAAAGGAGCTTCTCTACATTAATTATTTACATACTCTGCCTTTGGTTTGGGTTCACTCAGTGACATATTACTCAAATTTGTCAACTGATAGTAACAATTTCATAGTTTAGTAACTGTTTACATAATGTTGGCCAGTGAAAACTCCAGATGATTCTGGGGTTGAAGTAATTCAGAGTCAGACGTGACCTAGGAGCTCTTCTCCAAACTGTGGTCATTCATCCTGTCAGCCCAGCAGGAGGGTCAGAAGTTCAAGGTCATCCTCAGCTACACAGTGGGTTTTAGCCCAGCCTAGGCTACATAATGCCTTGTCTCAATAAAAGAAAATGATGTCATTTTCCAATGGGTAATGGTCCTCTTGACTCAGAATCAGCAAGGATGCCTTATAAAATATAGGTTGCTAGACCCTAGCTTTGCAGTTTGGAGTGTGAATCTGGAATCTTTGTCTTCCTGAAGGGAAGCAAAGCTCTGGCCTTCTACTGGCCTGTCAAAGGCTGAGCACTCCTCATCCCCACCTGGGTAGGTGGGCATGCACATGGGCTATAGTTGTCCTGGGAAGCAAACCTCTTCCTAGAGTACTCAACATGATTTGGGGAAGTCCTCCTTCTTCTAACTTCCCATCAGTTCCTTTGAGCTAGCTAGCTGTGTATTCTTAGCTGTATCAATTGATTTGATGTAATATATTTTCAGGGTAGGACCTTAAGGTATTAGGTGTGGCTCTTAAGACTCTCAGAGTATCTACAAAGATGTTCTTAGGGGTTGAGTTTCCCTGCTATAGGAGTATTCAAGCAGGCTGAGTGGAACAAAATACAGGTAGATTCTAAAATTTAACTAAACACTGTACACATTCAATCAAAAACAGCCCCGAGTATGTATGCAAGAGTAGTTATTATAATGACCAGATCCTCTATCAACAAAGAGGTTTAGATTTCTGGTCTGTTGAGGGATCCAAGTCAGCTTGTGACCAAGTGAGACCCTTCCCTGGTGCAATCCCAGTTACCTTGGGTGATTTTGGTCTCAGTCAAGTTGCTGCCTGGGTCGTCGGGCTGCTGTTCTGATTTCTGGAGCTGGGCACTGGCTTTTCCTATGGGGCAAACTGAGCTGCTGCTGCTGCCTCTGCTGCTGCTGCCTCTGCTGCTGCCGTAGCTGCCACTGCTGGAGCCACCACTGCTGCTGAAGCTGCCGCTGCCGTGTCCACTGCCGCTGCTCCCCCTGAAGCTGCTGCTGCGGGATCTGCTGCTGCTGCCGCTCCTGGGTCTGCTGCTGCTGGGGCCGCTGGTACCGGTGCTGGAGCCGCTGATGTTGCTGCCAAACTCTGCTCCTGCTTGGGTCCTGCCGTCAGCCCAAGTTGGCGTGGCCGGTCCCGGGCCGCTGCTGTGTTCGCTGGAGCTGGGTTCAGGCGTTGGGGGAGGGGAGGGAGCCGCGGCTGCTCTGGTTCTCTCGCTGCTCCACGTGTTCTTCTAACTCGCGGTCTGCTCCTCTGCTGCTCGCTGCCGCTCTCCCCTCACGTTTCCGAGTTGCGGAGAGCGCGGTGTGAGGGGAAAATCCCGCACCTGGCTTGTCCTGTGGCTCGAGCCAAGTCTGGTGGCTTTCTGCTGCGCCGCGGCGGCAGTTGGCTGAGCTGCCGGAGCCGCTTTTCCCGCCTGTGCAGGCTCCGGATGCTCTATAAGTCTTCTACTTCTCCGCTGCTGCTTCAATTTCCTATACACCTCACTTTTTAGTAAAAGTGTGTATTTTGCTGAGTTTTTTTGGTCTTTTTCCCCCCTAGGCTGCTTTGGCGTGGTACCTACGCCGCCATCTTAACCGGAAGGTCAGTTCCTTTGAGCTACTCTGGTATCTCTCCATTGAGCTACCCAACACCACACGTATCTCACTCTGCTTCTCCCGCTTCTGTCTGTGCATCAGTGACCACAACCAATCTTGCCACTACAAGCAAAACCCCAGAAATTTCTCCATGTCATCTGTTCATCCCGTCCTTTCTGAACCTCTCCTCACTAGTAAGCCTTCAGGATCCTGAAGGGGAAGTTACCTGCTGCGTGGTGCAGAGTCCACAAGGCTTGCTATCATGTCACATACATTTATACGTTTCAGCAGCTTTACACGTATGTAGAATAGCACACTATGTCATTCTAGAGTTTGGCTAAAAGTTACTTACATTGTCCTTGAAATGGACTGAATGAATAAAGGTTTTTCTTTTTTCCGTTTTTTGATTTTTTGGCATAGGCTTTCTGTAAGGCACACAGTACCTTGCTCCCACGCCGTATTCTGTTTTCGAGAGGAAGAGGCGCAGTGATCAGGCCAGTCTCGCTGCTTTTCCCTTATGAAAGTGTAGGCCATCCACGTTGGCTTGCTCTTCTGGCATGGGCTTTTCTCCATCGTTGGGAACTGCTTCTGGAAAAGACACAACAGACAAGCAAACGGTTGCTCCTGAACATCGATGATGCCTTTCCCTCCACTTCTCTGTCCTTATCAATCTCGTGTGACACTTGTGAAAGTCAATATATTGCTCATTTTTCATGACTGCTTGAAGAAAATGCCCAGCTGTGAGGAGCAACAATGACAAAGGACCAGTGATTCCCCTTCATGATCGCTATTGGATGTAATGCTTACCAGTGAAGCTTTCCAATTTGCACAGGTAGACCTTTCATTCCCCTGTTAATCTCATTGCTACATATGGTTATTTTTGAAAACACAGAAATTGGAAAAAAAACATCATGAAGAAAATAAATACTATTTGCAACCTTATTACAGAGAGGTGACCGTTATTATGTATGTACATGCTGACATATACATAGAATGCATAGTCTCTTTTATAAAGATTCATTTTTATTTATTTATTTGACAGAGAGAGAAAGAGAGAGAGAGAGAGGGAGGGAGAGAGAGGGAGAGAATGGCCACACCAGGGCCTCTAACCACTGCAAATGAACTCCAGATGCACGCGTCACCTTCTGCATCTGGCTTACGTGGGACCTGAAGAATTGAACCTGGGTCCTTAGGCTTCATAAGCAAGCACCTTAATGCTAAGCCATCTCTCCAGACCCCACAGTCTCTGTTTTGGTTATGTTAATAATGTAGTCATACTTTACTGGCGTATGTCATTGTAACTGTATATTAGTGCAAGTAACTGCTTTATAGTTTAGAGAAGCCACACACCATCCCCATCCATTGTATCCCTTTAATGTGGCGAGCAAGTCTTCAGCGGATGCCTTTTGTTCCAAATGTTTTCATTTATTTATCCCCTTCCCCCACTGTATCAGTCTCACACTTTTGAAAACTGTTTTTCCTTGTCTAATTAATTGTGCTGAGTTTCATGATGGCATCGTCACGCATAAGTATCATTATTCTTTGTTCTCACATGGTCCCCTCTCTCATTGCCTGGCCCTTGCTCTCTGCCCCCGCCAGCGACTTCCCTTTCTTCCCCAGGTCTCAGTTACTGCTTTTTTTTTTTTTTTTTAATTATTATTATATTGATTCTATTAAGCTTTCTGTTTCTCACCCTCCTTGAGATCTCTTCCTCCCTCTCATGATCTCCGTTCTGGTTTTATTCATATATGCCCACCACACATAGTTTTAAACCTAGGTTATATATATGAGAGAATGCATGCATTTTTTTAAAATTTAAAACTGTGGGGCTGAATGTTCCTGAGCCTGTACACTTTTATCCCAACGTGAGTGTGTCTGTGTGGTGAAGTTCGAGTTGTGGTCATGGAATCAAAGGAGATATATTTGTACTCTTGATGGATATTGCCAAGTTACTCTCCAGAGAGTCCCCAACAACGATCCTTTGGTCTGCGTTGCTGGACAGTGTCGGCTGCGTCACACGCTTGGGTGACTGAACACTTCTGACCTGTCATTCTGGTGGCTTCTTCCCTAATTTAATTTGCATTTCTCATTATGGAAGAATTTGCGCATCGTTTGGCTGTGTTTGAAAATTATTTTTATTCCTTTTTCTCTACATTCACTATACCAATCAAACATTTCTCTGTAGTTTCTATTACCTTTTATGAGTTTTTGGAGCCCTTTAAAGGTGAGGAAAATTGCCATTTCATTCAACTGTGCTTGGAAAGGTTTTATTTTTTTAAATTTATTTTCAAAAGACTCCTTCCCCATCTGCCCTGTTGTCTGCAATGTTCCCTCAGCCTTGGAGGATGTCGCAGTCAGGTTTGCATTGCTGGTAGAAATTACCCAATCAAGAGCAGCTTGTGGGGAAAAAAAGAGGTTTATTTTGGCTTACAGGCTCGGGGGGGAAGCTCCATGATGGCAGGGAAAATAATGGCATGAGTAGAGGGTAGACATCACCCCCTGGTCAACATAAGGTGGACCATAGCAACAGGAGAGTGTGCCAAACACTGGCATGGGGACACTGGCTATAACACCCATGAACCCGCCCCCAACATACACTGCCTCCAGGAGGTGTTAATTCCCAAATCTCCATCAGCTTGGAATCTAGCATTCAGAACATCTATGTTTATGGGAGACACCTGAGTCAAACTACCACATTCTTACCCTGTCCCCCATAAACTGATAACCATCCATGATGTAAAATGCAATGGATTCAGTCCAACTTTAAAAGTCCCCATCTTTTTTATCAACCCCAATGATGTTCATACATCCCCATAGTCCAAGGTCTTTTAACTGAGCCATAATACCAAAAAATAACCTCAAAAAAAAAAAAACCCATAATGACACAGAATAAACACTCACACTGCAAAAGGTGGCATTGGACATAGTAAGAAAAATACTCAAGCAATACATGATTTAAACAGGGCTGGGGGAGTGTCCTCCGAAAGGCTGTGTATGCTCTGAATCAGTGTCCTATATATTGGTACCGTTTCTCCTATAGCCCAGATTCATGAGTCCAGGAGTCAAGAGGTGGAAATGGGAATGGTCCCACTTACCATCATCCCAAGTGACCCATTAGGTAAAATTTTGCTTCCTGTTCCCGCAGCCTTACCCTCTGCTGGCCTACAAGTCTAGGGGGCCAGAGGGGCGAGTGCTTTCTTCAAGAGACATGAAGAACATTTCATTGAACTGGAAGCTAAGACATCCCCCTGGCCACTTTGGGCTCCTGATGCCCTTGTGTGAACAGGCTGAGAAAGGAGTTACAGTGATAGCAGGGGTGATTGATCCAGACTACCAGGGGGAACTCAGACTGCTCCTCCCAACGGAGGTAAGGAAGAGTATGTCTGGAGTGCAGGAGATCCTTTAGGGCGTCTGTTGGAGTTACCATGTCCTGTTGTCAAAGTCAGTGGACAACTGTGACAACCCAATTGAAGATCCTTCAGGAATGAAGGTATGGGTCACCCCTCCAGGTAAAATAACCAAGACCTGCTGAGGTGCTTGCTGAGGTGGAGGAAATACAGCATGGGTAGTAGAAGGCAGTTACAAATAGCAGCTAAGGCCATGTGACCAGTTACAGAAACGAGGACTGTAACTGGAATGTTTCTGTCCTACCTTGACGCAGAGTGTTTGCACCTATCTACACCAATATTTAGATTCTATCACTAGCTAACTGTTGACTTTATTTTAGACCTATTATGTTAGAGGCTACGCATTCCTCAAGGAGCCTTGCTTTGTGTTGGGGGGCAGATTTTGCGGTTCTGGTTGTACGTGGGATAGTTATGCCATGTTAGGTGGAATTATGAGCTTGTTACTGTTTTCATTTGGAAATTAAGCATGATGTAAGGAGATGCGATTTGGTGTCAAGTTGACCAGCAGTGGACTTGTGATAGCTCAGGGGCTGCCAACTCGATCTGTTTAGTAATGCGCAGAATCCCCTTGCGCATGGCTCCAGGCAGGCTTCACTGCAGGAGGAAGTCCCGCCCCCAGCGCGCCCCTCCCCCAGGGGACTTGATAGAGGAGGCTGGGGGCGAGGAGAGCCCCTTCCCGCCTCCCACTGGGCCCGGAGCTGCCCCCGCCTTCCAGCGCGGACTGGAGACCGCGTCCACTGCGCCCGCGGCTGGCACCGGCTCCTCAGGAAGCTTCCAGGCCTCCGGCGCCACGTGCAGCGCCGGGTCGGGACCGCAGGCCTCTGGCCACGTGGACCGCGCGGCCGCCGCTTCCCGGATTCTCGGGCCTGCAGCTGCTATTGGACTCCCGTAAGCTCATCCAGTACATTCCCCTCTTAAAGTAATTCATTCTAGCAGTTCTGTTCCTCTAGAGAACGCTGGCTAATACAGAAGACATCATAGACGTGTCTCCTTTAGCGCCAAGCGCTCAGCAGTCACTTACAATCCGTACTTTGTTGGGTTGTTTGTTCCTTTCGAGGTATGGTCTCGCTGTGGCCCAGGCTGACTTGGAGTCCACTATGCAGACTCAGGCTGGCCTTGAACAAGCAGCGATCCTCCTGCCTCTGCCTCCCGAGTGCTGGGATTAAAGGCGTGTGCCACCACGCCCGGCTTTGATGAGCTTTGAGTGTCGCCAGTAGCCACTGCCATCTGGAAAAGACAGGTTTTTTTGACCAGAGGAGAGCTGCACTAATATATTGGCGCTCACCAACAGCTTTAGTTTCTCTAGATCGTCCCCAAAGCTCAGGGTTTTAGTGTTTTCAAAGATTTTTAGCCTCATGTGTAAAAAATACTTACATTTAATAATAATTTTTGTCATCTTGTTGCTCTTATTAAGAAAAATGTCTTATTTATTGTTTATTGGTTGTTTCTGCAATTTGATTTTTAAATTGGTTATACTAGTTTTCTTGTTTTTCCCCTTGAAGATCTCCACCTCCTCGCAACTTCCTCATGGGTGTCTAATGCCACTTTCACTTGAAGTATGATTCAGCCAAGGAAGTTCCTTGACATGCTCAAGGAACTGAGAGAATTTATACCTCAGTCTGCTTTGTGGCACAATGCAAATGCTTGTTTCTTATCAAAAAGATTGGATGTGACTAATATTGGTAGTTTCTACTGAAAGTCTCAAGAAAAAGGAAAAATTTGACATTTGTCTTTTTCCAACTGCCATTGTATTTATAATAACATATTGACATTTAATGATTTTGGCACTAGATACAGATGATCTAGCAATTTGCAATCTAATCATTCGTATCTGACTTTTTTTTTTTTAATGCAAAATTGACTAAAACTGATTAGAGGTCCATGACAAAGACTTTTCAGAACTACAAAATCCTTATTGCTTCCAGGAAGGCAGAAGATACAGATAAAGCAATGTGAGTCTCAAAAAACAATAGCTAACGTCACCTGCAATTTTCTGAAGCTTATTGTTTCCTAGGACAAAAAAGGAATGCGACATAAGAAACAGAATATCAGACTGGTGTCAGTTCCTGACCTTGGGCGGATCATTTACCCATGTAGATTTCATTTAAGCATCTAGATTTCTTCATCGGTGAAAGAGAGGCTTAGGTCTTTGTTACATATTTCAACATGCCACGGGCATTAATAACTGAATATCTGTAAGGTATCCATACAGTTTATGAGAATATTTCTTTTTATGACTCTTGGTAAGTTCTCCACTTTAGAATTTCAGCCCCCTTGCTGGACAGGGCTCATGCTAAAACTGCTCCTCCTCATCCTAAGCTGATGAATGTCTGCCTTCTACTACCTTCCACCGGTGTGCCATTGTTTTGTGCTCTGAAATGATGCTAAGTTGGTCTTCTACTTCTTGGTCGTACTTTAGATCTTTGAAAACGTTCCGTAGCTTCTCTCTAAGACTTTTTTTTTTTTTTTTTGTGGTGGTTGTTTTGTTTTTTCAAGGTAAGGTTTCACTCTAGCTCAGGCTGACCTGGAATTCACTATGGAATCTCAGGGCGGCCTCGAACTCACAGCAATCCTCCTACCTCTGCCTCCCGAGTGCTGGGATTAAAGGCGTGCGCCACCATGCCCAGCAAAATTTATTTATTTTTTCCTTTTTAATCTGTGCTAAGCAGTGTTCAGTGTAAAAGAAAATTATTTGATTTTTAATGCAGGAAAAACTAATAACCTGCGGTAAATGACATTGTGTCATGTCAGATCATAATCGCTATAAATAGTAAGTAGAAACTCAGCCACCTTCAGTGCTTTACAATAAAATGACACATGCAGATCTTCAGTCATTATTCTGTGGTTGTTTGTCACAGAGAAGGGCAACAGTGGGGGTCAGCAACAAGCAAACCTAGCCGGGCGTGGTGGCACACGCCTTTAATCCCAGCACTTGGGAGGCAGAGGTAGGAGGATCGCTGTGAGTTCGAGGCCACCCTGAGACTCCATAGTGAATTTCAGGTCAGCCTGGGCTAGAGTGAGACCCTACCTCAAAAAACCAAAAAATAAATAAATAAATAAATAAAAAAAAATAAAAGCAAACCCATTCTGACGGCTGAGCACCCGTGAATTTACAAGGTTCATTAGGCTGTCTGAGAAGATTTCATGGTGACTGTGGTGTTGACGTACGGGGGTTTGGAGGAGGGTCTGCCCCATGTTGACATTTGGCGGCAGGGTGATCCGAATGCAGGCAAAATCTCTTTCTGAGTACTGTGTTCATAGAAAATGCTCACATGTTTGTTGGGTCTTCCAGGAGAATGTTGCTTTGTCTCAGAACTTACATGACTACTTTGATCATCTTTAATCTTTCAGAGATTAAATTTTGTCAATTTATCTGTTTGAAATACGGTGAGCACTGCATATTTAAAAGTGAATTAGACAAGGTTTCTTGGCCGAGGGAGTTTGTCTTACAGACAAGTGAAAATGTGCCAACAAGGAAGACGCTCTTTTCAGAGGCCAAGTGCAGGCGTTCCCAAGGAGACAGATATTGGGGGTCGAGTGAGGTTCCCCATAGCTTCTCAAGGGGAGATGGGAGGCTGGTATAGGCTGAGAAGAAAAGAGCTGCTGGCGGAGGGTAGAGAATCCGCTTAGGAGAGAGCCCACAGGCCTAGTGAGACCAGAACTCCTGGTTGGAAGAGGCTTGGTGTGGGAGGGTGTGACGGTGGGAGATGAGTGTGGGGAAGGAACTGACCAGGCATACCTCATCAAAATGCATTCTGTCCACTTTTTATTTATTTATTTATTTATTTATTTATTTATTTATTTATTTATTTGAGAGTGACAGACACAGAGAGAAAGACAGATAGAGGGAGAGAGAGAGAATGGGTGCGCCAGGGCTTCCAGCCTCCCAGACGCGTGCGCCCCCTTGTGCATCTGGCTAACGTGGGACCTGGGGGACCGAGCCTTGAACCGGGCTCCTTAGGCTTCACAGGCAAGCGCTTAACCGCTAAGCCATCTCTCCAGCCCCATTCTGTCCACTTTTAAACTGTATCATGTCATAAACTTTTCTTATCTCCTGTTGTCCTACTTCCAACTAAGGTCCGCATCTTCTTGTGTAAAACCTGTCCCATGGGCACCTGGGCTGTTTATTTTCTTCTAGGCATGCACGTCTCCCTGTATTAGGACAACAAGAGAGAGAGAGAGAGATAGAGAGACAGAGAGACAGAGAGACAGAGAATGAGAATTGGTGCACCAGAGCCTCTAGCCACTGTAATTGAACTCCAGGCACGTGCACCACCTTGTGCACATGTGCGACCTTGCGCTTGCATCACCTTTGTGCGTCTGGCTTACTGGGGATCTGAAGAGTCTAACATGGCTCCTTACGCTTCCCAGGCAAGAAGAGCCTTAGTGGCTAAGCCATCTCTCCCACCAGGAATTAAAAAATTTTAACCAGTGACTTAATCTTCAAAAAGATGAAAACATCAATAAAGTGGCTTATACCGATTTTCTCAAGCCTCTGGCCAAACATCCCATAATGGCTATGGTAGTTTGAATAGATGTCCCCCAATATATTCAGTTTTTTTATTTGTTTGTAGTTTGCATCTGCAGCCACCTGGCAGGAGGCAGATGTCACTGGGTGGATCTTAAGGTGTGGTGGTGGGTTTCAGATTTCAACCTAAAGAGATGCAAAGTGTGCCTAGCTGGAGTTCCTGAAGTGGACTATGTGGCTTTTGGGTTTTGGCTTCTGCTTCTCTCTCTTTGCTTTGTCCTGTGAAGGCAGGCCAGCTCCTTTGGCCATTATGGAACTTCGCCTGGATCTGTAAGCTTCAATAAATATCCCTTCCTCCATAACTGTGTCTGATCTGAAAGTTCATCTCAGTGAACCTGAAGCTGTCTGCTACAAATGGCCAAAGAGTCTCTATTCACTGAACCTTTAACTGGTGATCCAAGCTAAAAATGGAGGCCTGGTTTGGGGACTGAGCACAACATCCTCATACGGGGAGGCATGATGAGGTGTGTCTGGTCTGATTCCTTCCCCACTCTTACCTCCCACCGTCGCACCCCTCCTACACCAAGTTTCTCCCAACCAGGAGTTCTGGTCTCACTGGGCCTCCAGCCACTGCAAACAAACTCCAGACGCATGCGCCACTTTGTGCGTCTGGCTTTATGTGGGTCCTGGGGAATAGAACCTGGGTTGTTTGGTTTTGCAGGCAAGTTCCTTCCTTAACTGCTGAGCCATCTCTCCAGCCTATTCATGATTTTTTTTAAAGATTTATTTTTATTTACTTATTAGAGACAGAGAGAAAGGGGGGGGGGGAGAGAGAGAGAGAGAGAGAGAGAGAGAGAGGGAGGGAGGGAAGGAGGGAGAGAGAATGGGCACACTGGGGCCTCCAGCCACTGCAAACGAACTCCAGATGCATGCGCCACCACGTGCTTGTGGCTTACATGGGACCTGGAGAATTGAACCTGGGTCCTTAGGCTTCGTAGACATGTGCCTTAACTGCTAAGCCATCTCTCCAGCACCAATTAATGATATTTTTATACAACAGAAGTCTTTGTATTCTAACAAATGCTTCAAATACTTTGTCAGGAGCTATTAGTGAACTGTGATGTATTCATTAGAGGAGAGTCAAATGGGAAGTTGAAACAGCTGAGATCTCTAAAGCTTTGGAAAGGATTGAAAAAAAAAAGTACACGACTCTGTGATTCTTGTGTTCAGAAATTTTCCACGGAGGGGATGGTTGTGAGTGATCGTAATGTGCAGGCAGAATTCTCTTCAGAAGCAACACCGCTGCTAAGGTACAAGGTGAGAAAGAATGCAAAAATTCCAGAAGAGGATGTCTTTTAAAAATTCAGACTTAGTTGGGATTCTCATTGGGATGCCCAGACAGTCACATGAAAAATAGCATACCTCCAAAGATGTAATGTGCATCTTTGTAAGTAATATAAACAATGCAACAGCTCAGTTTTACTGGCTCATCCATCCCCAGGTCTATTCAGACCTTCCAGACAAAGGGCATATTGAACGGGCTCACTACAGGCCATGCAATTTGCTATCTCGTTCCCTTTATCATTTAAATAAAGCTCTGACCTGATCTTCTAAAAATATGTATTTTACAGCTTCCATTTAACTTTCTTATGGGAATGCTTTGTGGGTCTGCTAGAGAGCATTAAGAAGAATGCATAAGTGTGTCAAGTTTAAATAATATGGGTATCCAGGTCAAGACTTTCAATATTGGAAATATGACATGTTCTCTGACTTTAATTGTCCGTTAGAAGCAGAAGTCTTAAGTCTTTCCTCTTTTATTAAGTGGATAGAAGAGTTTTAAAAATATGTGTAAAAAATGTGTGGCAAGCATAAAATGCAGCAAAAACAATGTAACTACCTCCTAGGTTGACAGTTTGAAAATAATAAACATGAAGGCTGTTTGTCTTCCCTTCTACATGGTCATTCTTCCTTTTGCTTACATAATACTCTTCTACATTCTAAGATTTACGTAAAAGGAATAAAGCAGAGGTTTTGTTGTTCTTCTGTGTATTTTCATTTTCCTTAATGCTGTATTCTTGATATTTAATCTTGTTATTGTATATGGCTCCAGCCTGATCATTTTCCTTTGTATAACATTCCACTGTAAGAGCATACTATAATACATGGTCCATTCAACAATGGATGGACATTTTGTGTATTCTTAGTTTTTTTTTTTTTTCTTCCCAATTAGTGCTAGCGAATTTCTTGACTTTAGTTTTCAGATTGAGTGGATTTGAGAGCCATTCAAATGAACTTCACCAGCTTAATCCTGAACTCTCTTCCTGAAGTGATTTTAACAATAACTTCAGAGTGGTGGGGCCCCTGTTGCTGTCCATCTTTTTGTGATATTTAGTCATAAAGTAGTCTGTGACGTTCAGTGGAGTTTGTAATCATGCTGTTTTTAATGTTCCTTGATCATTTATCAAGTGCAGTGTCTTTTTACTTATCAGCTCTTCAAGTTTCTTCCTTGGAGATTTGTCTGTTAAAGTTGTACTGTTTTCTTTCTCTCCCTTTTTCTTCCTTTCCTTCCTTGCCTCCTTCCCTCCCTTTTCCTCCCCCTTCTCTCTCTCTCTCTCTTTCTTTCTTTCTGTTTTTTCAAGACAGGGTTTCACTGTAGCCCCAAATGACCTGGAATTCACTCTGTAGTCTCAGGGTGGCCTCGAACTCATGGTGATCCTCCTATCTCTGCCTCTCGAGGGCTAGGATTAAAGGCGCGCGCCACCACGCCCAGCATGTAGAACTATTTTCTATTGGATGTTTGTGTTTTGTTTGTTTTCAGTATATGTTTACATACTGTATTAATCTTTGCTCTTTTATGACTTGCTTGTTTCTCCTATAAGACTTGAACAGGAGGTTACAACTAATATTCTTAAATTTATTCATCCTTTCACTTATCAGTCCCTATGCCATTGGTCACATAGACAATCTTTTCTTCTCTTTTCAAAGGTTTATCATTTGTCTTATTTCAAATTACTCCCTTTGGAACTGAGTTTTCATGATGTGATAGTTCACTTCCCTCTCTCCCATTTGGTTACCACATTATAAGGACATCATTGAATGAAAAAGTATCCTTCCATACTGATTGAAAATGTCCCCTTCCTCTTTTTTTTAAAAAAAATACTTTATTTTATTTATTTATTTGAGGGAAAGAGGGAGAGAGGAGGAGAGAGAGAGAGTGCCAGGGCTTCCAGCCACTGTGAATGAACTCCAGATGCATATGCCACCTTATGCATCTGGCTTACATGGGTCTTAGGGAATTGAACTAAGGTCCTTTGGCTTTACAGGCAAGCGCTTTAACTGCTAAGCCATCTCTCCAGCTCCCCCCCCTTTCTCTTTTATCTGAATTACATATATAGGAGGACATCTTGGTCTATATATTTTGTACATTGCTGGTTTTCTATTTTGCCAATAGCAAACTATATTAACATTAAAAATTCAATACATTTTTGTTAAGATAGTTTCCATTTCTTCCACATAGCTTTTCTACTTTGTTCCAGTTGAATGCAAGTTGCAGAAATGATGATATTTTATCCCAATATTTTAAGATCTTGTTATCACGATCATAAGTTTAAAAATATATTTTATTTATTAGAGAGAGAGAGAGAGAATGGGTATGCCAGGGCCTTCAGCCACTGCAAACAAACTCCAGACACATGCATCCCCTTGTGCATCTGGCTTATGTGGGTCCTGGGGAATTGAACCAGGGTCCTTAGGCTTCATAGACAAATGCCTTAACTACTAAGCCATTTCCCCATCATAAGCTTTTTGATATATTATTACTTATACAGTCAATATTCAAATTTTAGTAATTGTCCCAGTAATCTTTTTTATAAATTGTTTTTATGCTTATGAACTTTTCAGTACGAGCACATTGCATGTTGGTCATATTCTCATCAGATAATATTCTTATATTCCCTCTGCCTTACCCCCATTACATTGAAGGTCCTCCTCAAAGAGATGTTGGTATTCACTGTAGAGTCATGAATGTACCAGTCAATCTCAATGTGGGGGACAATGTCTCAATGTCTTGGGATGAACCTTCCTACCCTATGGCTGGTAAATCTTTCCACTCCTCTTCCAAAATGTTCCCAGAGACTTAGCCGGTGTCCTATCAGTCTCCTTTAGTATTGAGCTCTCTGCATCCCCCAAATTTATGCTTTGATGAGTTACATGTATACAAGGATATCTTGGGTTTTGTATTTTGTATTTTCTCAATGTCTACCACAATCTTCCTGTAGGAGGTTGTCAAGCTAGCAGCGAGAGCAGCACTCAAGTTTAAACTTTTTTTAAATTTTCTTTTTATTTATTTGAGAGAGTGAGAGAGAAAGAAGGAGAGAGAGAGAGAGAGAGAGAGAGGAAGAAAGAGAGGAAGAAAGAGAGGGAGATAGAATGGTATATCAGGGTCTCCAGCCACTGCAAACGAACTCCAGATGCATGCACCATCTTGTGCATCTGGCTTACATGGGTCCTGGGGAATTAAACTGAGGTCCTTAGGCTTGTCAGGCGAATGCCTTAACCGCTAAGCCAGCCCTCCAGCCCAGCACTCAAGCTTACATTACCCTCTCCCTTGTAGTGTCTCCTGGGCCTGGCAGATGTGGTAGAGATGACTCATCTCGTGCTAAGCAGCTTTACTTTCTTGTTACACTGATGGATCTTGGGTCTCCCCAGTGTTTGCTGCCATCTATTAAAAAGCAGGTTCTCCAACCCAGAAGTGAGAGAAGCATGGGTCCCCAAGGGGTGGGGTTGGGAAGACTGTGTTAAAATAGTCCTTTCAAAGACCTTTTGGGGAACATGCTCTCTCTTCTTAGCAAAAGGACAGTGGGTGCTTCCCTCTAGAGCCTATGAATTTACAAGCCACGGGATTCTGATGACTCTCAGTGCCAGGTATGAATTCCCGCCAACTGAGTGCTTCGCCGTTGTTTACTCCAGTTGCCTGTGTGCCGCTACTGCACGGGCATGTGTACCTTGCCTGCCCGGTTGACTTTGCAGCTGGCAGGATATCCTGATTATTGACGCTGCTGGTGATCGCTACCCTACAGCAACTTGTACGGCACTTCCCAGTGCTATGCGCGCCAGCCATCTGGGAGCTGGCTTCCTTCTCAGTCCCAGGGTTATCCCGTGCTTGCAGCTTGCAATAGGGATCATTGAGCTCTGGTGGCTAATCAAGTGCTTTGCTTTGGGGACCTCAGGAGTCTCCCCGGCCAACAGCCACCTGTGGCAGGTACCCATGTTGGTGGAGGGACAAAGCTCACTGCCCTGGTCTTGGGCATAAGATCAGATGCAGAGCCCCTCCTGATGGCAGTGGAGGCTTGGGGATGGGGTGGGGGTTAACATGCACAGCGCGGCTGCTACCTTGTCCCAGGAAGTTGGAGGCTGGATACCGGTGTGGTAATGGGGAGAGGTCACTTTAGTCCTGACCACCCAGTGCTACACAGGGCCCCAGGTGGGAGTGAGATCAGCTCCAGGATCCCTGCTGATAGCAGTGGTGGAGGCTCCCAATAATATCTATATGTGTGTGTGTGTGTGTTTGTTTTTCGAGGTAGGGTCAAGGGAAGAAGAGTTTATTTATTTTGTCTAGTAGTTTCAGAGGAAATAGTCTGTCACGGTGGGGAAGGCAAAGCAGTAGGGGCATGAAGCAAAGCTGGTCACATTGCATCCAGTATCGGGGAGAAGTGAGCAAGGAAGGCCGGTGTGAAGCTCAGTTTTACTTAATGTGGTTCAAGACCTGAGTCCGTGGAATGCCGCTACCCACATTTTACGTGGGCCTTCCCATGTCAGTAGCCTAATCTAGAAACACTTTCACAGGCGTAACCAGAGGCTTGTTTCCGTTGTGATTCTAAGTCCCGTCAGGTTGACAAGGTTGACCACCATGTCCCTACGTCTTTTCAACTTGCCACCCAAATATGTTAATTTTAAGCCATTGCCTTCCACCCCTTGACCCCAAGGCTTCACAGTGGTAAGCGCATTCATTCCAACTTCAAAGTTCCCCATGGCTTTCTCAGTTTCTGGCAGCAATTCCACCACGGTCCCCTCTCTTCTTGTGTTCTCCATTGCTACTCACATTCAGTCCAACCAGAGGAGGCACTGTGAACAGGAATGACAGGGAAGTCCACCGCGAATTTAAGTTCTGCAAGTCAAAGGTCTTCCTCAGAGAATGTGGACCATATGCACGTAAGTAGGGCTTGTTTGCTTCCAGGGCTGACTTTTGAAGAAAGTTTTTTTTTTTTTTAATCAGTTAATCACATTCATTTCCCCTTAATACCTTTCTTGCCCCTCTCCTGCACCCCTAAAATTGAACCCTGTCCTTTTCCCAACTGGTCCCCCTTCTACTTTAATGTCTTTTTTGGGGGGGTGACCCACTGAGTTTAATTAGGTTACTTGCGTAGGATGGTTGGGGTGTGGGAAGGTTAGAAGCGGCTACATCAGTGAGGTGCACAGCTCCTCTTCTCCCGCAACCTGCCCCTCGCACCTCAGGGAAAGATGGGGTCTCATGAGGCCCTTCCCCACCCATGACATATATTATGTGGGTCTTGCACTGGGCTATGGCTGTTGTGAGATCAGGAGGACAGTGGATGTTAACGTATCCTCACTAGGACATCTGACACCCGTTCGTCACCAGGCTTGACTTAGCCCATGTGGCTGGCAAGACAGGCGTCTTCCTCCGCACGTGCACCCCTCCCACATTGTTGGACGTGGTCGACCCTCCCCTTTAAGGGAGACTGGGCGACCATCAGCACACAGCTTACTCTGCTGCTAGATCCTCTAAACCAGATCTCTTCCCTTATCTCCACTGGGCTCCTGGGTCTAGTTAGGTGGGCAGAGTCCATTACTCAGCTAAACTGGGCTCCTGGGCTACATGTAGTTTTCATGTCTTTTGCTTCTTTTAATTTGGAACACTTTGTCGATTTTATCCTTCATGTTGTTGAATATATTAAGGTCTCATTCCAGCTCAGGCTGACTTGGAATTCACTATGTAGTCTCAGGGTAGCCGCCAAGTCATGGTGATCCTCCTACCTCTGCCTCCTGAGTGCTGGGATTAAAGGTGTGGACCATCACTCCCAGCAATTATATATTTTTTTTATTGCTAAGGTCAATTAAGATTTTAAAAAATTACTTACATATTTGTTTATGGGTGTGTGTGTGTGTGTTTTATGTTTGTGTGTTTGTATGGGTTCACCACTGCAGACGAATGCCAATTGATTGCACCACTTTTTGCATTCTGTTTCATGTGGATTACTGGGGAATTGAACCCAGGCTGGCAGGCTTTGCATTGCTAGCAAGTACCTTTATCATTGAACTATATCCCCAGCTGGGATAATGACATTTTTGAAAAGGACTAGGAACTTTTTTTTTTGCAATGTTTCTTACTATGGATCTAGTTGCATTTTACATGACATTAGAATACAAGTTATATTGTTTCCTTCCCAGTAGTTGATATCAAAGCGTCAGTTTGTTTCATTATTCACGTTGTGAATTTTGATTGCCTGATGTTGTCAGCTGTTGGTCATACTTCTCTACTATAATGTTATATATTCCCTTATGATTAATAAGTAATCATTGGGGAGAAACTTTAAGGCTATATAAATGTCCTATATATCAAACTTTAATCCACTAGTTTAAGATTCATTAATTATCATGAGAATCTTAGTTTAGGTATGGTTTCTAATCAGTTTTGTTTTAATCATATCATTCATTGTGCATTTGTTACTATTTAAAAATAGGTACACAGTTCGCTTTGTTATTTATCAAATCTTGATCATGTAGAACAATTGTTATTTTTTACTTGTTTTGCATCACTTTCATTTCATAAGTTTACCCTTTCCCATAGCTATTGGGTAGCCAGTGTTCAATGGAGTCTTCGATGGGTTTTCTACCTGTGAAGGTTCCCAGCTTGCCATGAATATACGAGAAGGCCCTGCTTCAGGAAACCCAAGACCACCAGTTTTGATGTGCCTTCAGACAAAATCTGGCTTTAGTGAGTTGCTCATTTCTCTAAATTTATGTTTCTACTTCATTTTGAGGCTCTGAATAGATATAATTTTGGTTACCCATTTTATGTGCCTCACACAAATCTTTTAATAATTTATCTTGTTTTTAGCCATTTGGGATGCTGACTTTATAACCACCATACTTTTGAAAGAAAAGCCCTCTTTGGTCTCTTCATCTTCATATTTAAATCCATGAATTATGTCACCTTTTATAAACTCATATCAGCTTGAACACGAACACATTCAGATATACCAGTGGGACGATTTTCAAGGCACTGGCCTATTCTTTTAAGGCATAAACCCTCTTAATTCTTAATGAAGTTATTTTGTGTAACCATAGCCAAAAATGCTTAAGTAGTTTATGTGATAATATGATTTTTTTTTTCAACTGTTTTGGCTGAGTTAATGAAACAGTAAGTACAAAAAATTTGGCAGGCGATTGATTAAACAGGGTTTTATGATCCAAAAACATTTCAAGGATTATTTTAATGTTTCTCCTAAATATTTGTCTGAGATGACTATCATCATCAACAGGAATTTCATCAATATTAACGGAGTAGATAGGCAATGAGTGAGTGAACAAATGGATGACTACTGTTCAATGATCAAGATCAAGTTGTAGCATGGGATAGCTTCTAGCTGGCCATCAGTGGACAAATCGGGTTTCCTCATGCATCTTTAACGCTTTCCACAGACCTGAGAGTTGGGTGGGGATAGTGAGCAAGATTTTCTGTGAAACATTGTAAATACCTGCCTCACTCCATTCACTAAATTGAATTCCCAGCATAAATCCTATCCCAGTGTAGTGTTACTTTGTAAAGGTCCAATTGATGTAAATACAAAGGCTGACTATTTATCAAGCCACAGTGTTCTCTTTCCAACAGGAGATAAATAGCTTTTAGCATGTGCTGTCATTGAAGTACATTGGATTTTCAAAACCTGCTTCCTATAGCCTGGTTCTTTTATTTAGAAACCTGAAATTCTGGCTGCTACTAACTAGTCTGAGCAAGATGGACTAGGGAAAATCCGAGCATGAAACAGAATGATAAATAAGGCGCTTACAGTCTCAGAAGGAAGCATCTGCCTGCCCTGGGATGCTGGTCTACGGCAGGGCGGGGTGGAGGGTGGAGAGAAGAATCCGGTCCCTGGGCATGGCGTGGGATCCAGTCCTCCACACGGAGTAGGACTAGCTTCCAGCCCATAGGCGAGGTGTGAGCGTGGGGGGGGGGCGAGGGGGGAATCTCTCAATATGGATGGGGAATCTCATTCGAAGAGGTCCACAGCTGAAAATAGTCCTTCATAGAGTAGGCCCGTCTACACTACTTCTTACTGGGGTTATTTTTTCCAGTTCATATCCCAGTATAAGTTCTAATTTATTATGTTTTGTAGGTCTATGCATCTTTTTGTAAAAACTGTATTTGTTTTTCGAAATAGGGTTCCACTCTAGTCCAGGCTGACCTGGAATTCACTATGGAGTCTCAGGGTGGCCTTGAACTCACGAGATGACCCTCCTACCTCTGCCTTCTGAGTGCTGGGATTAAAGGTGTGCGCCACCATGCCCGGCTCAAAATGATATTTTTATTCATCTGTTTGCAAGCAGAGAGTGAGAAAGGGAAAGAGAGAGAAAGAGAGAGAATGGGGACACCAAGGCCTCCAGCCAATGCAAATGAACTCCAGATGTATGTGCCACTCTGCATCTGGCTCTGCGTGGGTACTAGGGAATCAAACCCAGGTTGTTAGGCTTTGCAGGCAAGCGCCTTGACTGCTGAGTTGTCTCTCCTGCCCTATACATCTTTAATAATAACAATATCATTATTAATGCATTCCTTTAAGCATAAGTGCATGGTGGCATTTTCATAAAGTCTTCCTCACATACAGCATATCACAATGGGACCCAGAGCCTCACAAAGCCAGATGGTTCATACTCCACCCACCAAGATTTCCAGGTTATGAAAGTTTCAGCTGCTAAAGGACTCACTAATTATTTTCATTTATAAATAAAGCCATGAGGGTCACCCTCCTCCCACACCTTAGTTGCAGTGAGAGGCCGCATGGAATGGTACCTATTTACAAATTGCTTAACTTATATTTCCTGTAACAAGTCACTCAACTATGCCATACCTGTTGGATTGGGTTGGGTAATTGGTGAAGACAGTATTCTCCCAAAGATATTTAATTTATTCTTTATCTGCACCCGTGGCTGAGCATTGGGAGAACAATTGTGTAAATTTAAAATAGCTGTTTGTGTTAAAATCGTTTTGGTTCAATAACCGAGTCTCTAATCTGCTTGTTAAGGGAAAGCCGGACCAGATGTTCCCTTTTGACATGTGGCTGCTGAGCATGATGGTGGTGTGCTCCAGTAGCTGCGGTCTGGTCACAGAGGTGTCAAGACCCCCCCTTCTGTAACAGCGTGAGGCTCCACCACCTCCTATCGATCTGGGAAATAGGCAGTTGTGGAAGGCTTATCCAATTTAGAGAGGAGCTCCAAGCCTGAGGACATTTAAATTGCCTGAAAATGTCACCTCTATGGATAGGGTCTTGGCACAATTTAAATTTAAGGGACAATTTAACATGATTTTCAATTATCCCCAAGAGGTTGTTGAGTCATTTCTCATAGACTGAAAAACAGCAGTCCTAAGTGGCCAGGTCACATCCATTTCACTGACTCAATTTGCTTTCTATGCTATAAACAGGTATTTGATATAGTGGAAAGCCATCTTAACTATTGGTGGCCTCTAGTTTAATTGGGTTTAGTTCTTTGAACTGTAATTCACAACCTCTGAGTGTATACGTTTTCTGAGAAAGTACAGATTAACGTCCAAAACCTGAAAGACACATCGCATGCCACTATGTATTTGGCAGAACTGCCGGATCTAGAAAATTTAAAGTTAAATCCTGAAATGTCCAGGAGATTTTAAGGTATAAGATGTTAGTGACATAGAAAACGTGGGTAGAATGGAAGGGCAGCTCTCCCAGAGTAACCGAGTACTTAGATGGGTGAAACACATTTCGGTGTTTGGAAAATGACTTGTGGACCGTGGCACAGCGCTAACCCTCCTGGGCTTTTAGTAACACCACCACCAAGAAATGGTCAGCATGATTTCCTCACATTTTCAGCACTGTAAAGCAGTAGGAGTATGTTTTCAGGAAGAGCACTGAGCAGTGTTAATAATACTAATAGTAGTAATAACTATAATAATAGCTACAGTTGACTCATTCAGGACTTCAGTTCTACCCACTATCACGGCTTTTTAAAAATTTCCTTCAAATACTGTCCCCCCCGCCCATTTTGAGTCCTGTTGTTATCACCTCTACTTGCAGATGAAGAAATTGGAGTGTGTAGATGCTATTGAATTTGTTCAGCTAGTGATAAATAGGCAAGCTGGTAATAATGAGTCAGGGCTTAACAACTGGTGCCTTGGAAATTGCTAGGTCATGGAACGGATAGGCTTAAGAGAAACGCGATACAGGACTAGAGAGAGCACAGAAGAAAAACTGGGCACCACAGTCGTTGGCTTAGGCGGCGCGTTGAGAAGGCGGAGACGGAGTCTGGGAACCGAGCAATCTTACCGCGCGTAGCTAGGAGTGCCGTAAGCAGGCATGGGACGCCCAGCCCGCTGGAGGGCAATCGACTGTCAGCAGTCTGTTCTTTACTGCTGCGCTTTTGTTTCTCTTGCGTTGGGATGAAATGACTTTAACGTGGTCTATTCTGCTTACCCAGCTCTCTAACAACAATGGAACGGTATCAAATATGTTGTTATGAGCTGGCTTCTTCCAACCTGTCAAATCTTTAAAAATTTTTTTTGTTTATTTATTTGTTTAATTGAGTGCAATAGACAGAGAGAGAAAGAGGGAGAGAGAGAGAGAGCCTCTAGCCACTGTAAACCAACTCCAGACGCATGCGCCCCTTATGCATCTGGCTAGCATGGGTCCTGGGGTATTGAGCCTCAAACCGGGGTCCTCAGGCTTCACAGGCAAGCACTTAACTGCTAAGCCATATCTCCAGCCCCCCAACCATTTTATTGTGCTAAAAGTGGAATATCTGATTAATATTTTACAATTTTCATTTGAATCTTATTCCCTGGTGTTTCTTTCCTTTCATCCTTCTTCACTCCACATGTATCACTAATACAATCTGCAACTGCTTGATTTCAATCATGCTGCTCTTTAAAAAATTTATTTTGTAATTTGCAAGCAGAGAGAGATGAGAAAGGGGGGGAGATGAGTGGGTGCACCAGGGCCTCCAGCCACTGCAAACAAACTCCAGATGCGTGCACCCCTTTGTGTATCTGCCTGATGTGGGTCCTAGGGAATGGAACTTGGGCCTTGCAAGGCAAGCTCCTTACCCACTCGGCCATCTCTCCAACCCATGCTGTTTCTTGTGTTTGGACATCAGCTGTCTCCTTGGAAATATCTCTCCGAGTCTCCATTAGGAAAGGCTCAGAGCTCAGAGAAGTTTACACGGGCTCCGTTAAGGCGGTCATGGGAGGATGTGCGGACCATTCTTTGTTCCTTTGACTTCCCATAAAACTTTATATTCCTATAGGGCAAGAAGGGCCTAAAACAGCCAAAATGCTATTGTTGCTCTGTGCTTTCGGAGTTTTGTACATGATAAACAGGATGACTGAGTAAATGCAGTGACAGTGGTTGGGAGGAGACCAGCGGAGTTGCATTGTAAATAAGTAAGTAAATAAGAATATTCATATGTCTAGAAGAGGAGCCCACCACAGAGATACGGGTGAGAGCGACACGCAGGAGAGGCAAAAATGATGGAGTCTGTACAGCCAGGAGGCAGTTACAAATTGCACACCCATTGCTTGGATTCTAAAACATGCAGAATGGCAAAAATGTACCAGTGATGGTACCCTTCTACTCTCTGGGTAGCTTCTCAGAATTTTATTGTGCTAAAAGCAGAATAGCTGATTAAAGTTTTACAATTTCCGTTCTCAGAGGGCAAAGGGAGCGACAAGGGGAGGCTGTTCAGAGCCTGCTGTTAGCGCAGCGCCATCAGAGAGGAGGGGACTGGAGTACTGGGGAGAGGACACAGCCGTCTGCAATGAATGCTGACTTTTACTGTCATGCCCATTAAAATTACAAATGCATTTATAAAAATGTATGCGTGGGGCTGGAGAGATGGCTTAGCGGTTAAGCGCCTGCCTGTGAAGCCTAAGGACCCCGGTTCGAGGCTCGGTTCCCCAGGTCCCACGTTAGCCAGATGCACAAGGGGGCGCACGCGTCTGGAGTTCGTTTGCAGAGGCTGGAGGCCCTGGCGCGCCCATTTTCCTTCTCTCTCTATCTGCCTCTTTCTGTCTATTGTTCTAAAATAAATAAATTTTTAAAAAGTATAGAAGTTGTCAATTAAAAAAAATCTATAGTTCATTTTTAGCTTTACACTCCTGGCACTTCAATGTGGAAGTATTGTTTCAATTTTATCCTCACTTCTTTATAAATATAGGTAGTTACATGCAATAAGTATGCTTTGATTTGCATTTTATTAAATACTAAGGAATTTCTTTAATTAATAAAGCTCACTGAGTTTTTTTTTTTTTTTTTTTGTTTGTTTTTTTGAGGGAGGGTCTCACTGTAGCCCAGGTTGACCTGGAATTCACTATGTAGTCTCAGGGTGGCCTCGAACTCATGGTGATCCTTCTACCTCTGCCTCCCAAGTGCTGGGGTTAAAGGCGTGTGCCACCACGCTCAGCTCGAGATTTTAGGTGGCTTTTTTTTTTGGTTGTGATGGCCTCGAACTCATGGAGATCCTCCTACCTCTGCCTCCAGAGTGCTGGGATTAAAAGTGTATGTCACAACACCTGGCTCTCACTTTCCTTTTTTATTTTTTATTTTTTTGGTTTTTCGAGGTAGTGTCTCACTCTAGCCCAGGCTGACCTGGAATTTACTATGTAATCTCAGGGTGGCCTTGAACTCACGGTGATCCTCCTACCCCTGCCCCCCAAGTTCTGGGATTAAAGGCATGTGCCACCAACCCGGCTTTTTCACTTTCCCTTTTTTGACTATCACGTTAGTACTGTAACAGCAAAGGGGCAGAAAGAGTTGAAGTTAGCCTTGAATATCTGGAAAATAATGATAATCATCTCTGAAAAGAATTGAAAAATATTTCACCCCAAACTTACTGAGAAACTTTTAAAAAATAAGTATAATTCCAAATTTACAGGAAAGTTCTAAGAATAATACACCTGTTTTGAACTATTTGGGTGTTATGTTACTTATACAATACTCCGCTTGGTCTGAATATTTCGACATAAAATTATGACAAGCAAGGGCGTTCTCCTTTATAACCAGTATCTAACCTCAGCAACCGGGCAGTGGAAATGGACCGGATGCCGCTGCTACAGTTCCCGTCTTGTTTCTGGGAGCAAAACCCTTGGTCGGAAGGATCTGCGTGAGAATAAGTGTTTCCTTCAGTGCGCAGGGCCGAGGGGGAGGAAGCTGCATGGTGGCCGAGAAGGCCGAGGCAGGGAGCTAACCCATGCGTGGGTGGAAGTTGTCTGAACACAGGGCTTGAAGCTGGGCTAAAAGACTTCCAGGTCTACTCCAGTGACACACCTCTTCCAGCAAAGTTCCGCTTCCTGAATTGCTACCAGCTGGGGACCAAGTTTTCAAAACACATGATGCTATGGGGGACATCTTGGTCAAGCCCAACACTACCATCTAATCTCCAGATTCCCTTCAGTTTTCCTCATCGTCTCCAATATATAACCAAAGGTTATCTAGCATCGGTCTTCATGTTTCTCTTTCCACCTGGAATAATTCCTCAGTCTTTCCACAAGCTCAAGGGCTTTCACACTTTCACAGACTCACTCTCTGTGTGTGTGTAAGTGTCATATCATCCAGCTGAAGCGTGCCTGATAGACTTGGTTATTCATCTTAACAGGAATACCGTAGAGAAGAGGCTTTGCTCATCATGTAAACAGGCAACAGCATTCTAACTTTTTCCTTTGTAATTAATAAATGTGTGTGTGTGTGTGTGTGTGTGAGAGAGAGAGAGAGAGAGAGAGAGAGAGAGAGAGAGAGAGAGAGAGAGACAGAGAGACAGAGAGAGAGAGAGAGACGGGGGTGGGGAGAGAAGGAGAGAGAGAGAAGACAGATACATTACAGCTCTGTAAACATCTCATTCTTCATCAAACTTTTAGTTGACCATTCACTTACTTACAGTAGAATGGGTTTCAGGAATAGTTATTTAATTGGTTATAACTTTATGCTAAAATTATCTTAGATTTGGTGATTGGGAGACCTTTAAAACTTGCTTCTAGAACCATTTGACTTGTCATAACTATTTAAGTGTTTCTTATTTTTCTAGTATAAAGTAATTTGGTTTTATCTTGGCATCTTTTCCCCCTGTTTCTGGAATTAGCCATTTCTCCTAGGAGCCCTGTTTGCTTTCATTGGAGAGTGGGTTTTAGAAACCAAATCTAAGCTGAAGTGTGCATATTTGCTGTCTAGTTGCAATTGCTTCTAGGCTCGCTAAGTGAATGGAGCTGGGGTGTGTAAACATATATACATATACATAAATATATATGTATAATTAACACATGTGTATGTATGTTATATATATAAATGATCATATATATATATTATATATAAATATATATTATATATATGTTATATATATGATATATATATTATATATATATATATAAATGATATATAAATAAATGATCATGATTTCTCAGTAGCATTTCCAACTCTAGACAGATACCACAGAGGTTTCTTTTTGTCCTTTAATCCTTTCCCAATTTGTAACTCACTTTTTCAGTAGTAAAGGCTCCGGCCTCCATTATTCTCAGTATGGCTTCTTATCTGTTGATTTTGCCTCAACATGGGTTACAGGCATGCATGGCCACATCTGGCTTTTTACATGGTTGCTGGAGATTGAACGTGGGGTCCTGCTGCACTCTTCTCTGCTGAGCCATCTCCCTGGTCCTGAACTTTATATTTTTATATAAAAGACCTACATGTGATTCTTTCAATTACGAGGCAGGCATCATAAGTGTGCATTTACCAGTTTATAGGATTATGTGCATCCTTAAGGTGCTGGTGCCCCGGGACTGAAGTATTCTGAATAAGGGAAAGCATTTCATCTTAAGCACCTGGACACCTCTGTCCTACAGAATTTGTAGCAGATCAAGTGCTTCAGCATGCTCTGTACATTTCCCTGTCTGTAACTCTCATAGTTTGGATAATGGTGAACGATTGGAGGCCATACCCCTACAGGTACTTGTGGCTGCAAGGACCTCTACATTCCTGTTAGTGGCCATTACACTTCCTTAATCCATTTGGAGCGTTCAGGATCCATTGCATATCTACTGACAGTGGGCTCTCTTCAGCACAGGTCAGGAAAGTAATCACAATAAAAATGTAAAAGATACAATTATAAGACCATTCAGCCCAATCAACTCAAGGCAAATAGCTAATTTCCATTTGTAAGTCCAAATCATACTGTTTATGTGGTCTGTCAGATACATTCAAAAGCTGCAAGCTAAAGGATAATAGTCATGCATAATGTATGGATAGTGATTCTTTAGAGGCAAGGGCGTTGTTTTATGCATCTCTCTCTCTCTCTCTCTCCAAGTAACACTCATAAATGCTGGCAGAAAATAAATGTTCAGTAACCGGTATAGCTGTAGACAGAAGTCTGTGATTTTGAGTAGTAGCTAATGTCATCTTGTGACTACCAAATACTGTGTGTCTTGATTTGTCATGTAAAATGAATTTATTAGCATTTGTGTTGGATGAATTAAGTCATGTGTGTTTGGATGGTGGCTGTGAGTGTGACTTGGTTATAATAAAATTTGTTATTCTACTAGGGATATTAAATTTTGATATCTGGCAATGTCAAGTCCTGTAAGATTTTTGTTTTCAATTAAAGAAACAACATTCTGAGGGCAAGAGAAAAATTTTAGGTTAGTTTGCAAAGTGTAAACACTGTCTCCATTTCCTGAGAGCTAGCCAGGTTTGGTTTGAATTAGGGGAGCGCTGTTCCTAGTGGGGGTTTGGGAAGAAGGCCAAGAGTAGATGTGGGGGTCAGAGATGGGCAGCATGCCAGGAACAAGTGGTGATCATCCTGACACCTACCTTCCTTCCCTCCCTCTCACTCAGTCTCTCTCTCTTTCCCCATGCTCCAACCTCATGAAAACAGACACTCCAAACCACAGGAGTTTGGTGAGCTCTCCATTCACTTCCGAGGGGAGGGAGGCCCGACCGTCCTTGGGTTCTCGAGCACCAAAGCCGAGTCACAGCCCACAGAAGCCGGCCACGGCTGAGGCTCTGCCTCCTAGCTTTGTTGGGGGTCGGGCATCCTGCTATCCTACTGCCTCTAACCCAGAGAGGGTCAGCTCATTTCTGTAGACAAGGCACAACTTGCTTGCTCAATTCTTGTCCATTCGGGATTCTGTCCAGGAGAGAGAGTTCTTTCCCTGCCTAGTTAAAACGGACACTAAATAAGAAGCCAGCGTTGAACGTAGGTGCTGGGCCTTTCCTAAGTCTCCAGTTGGGTGCATAGGGTCCCTCAGACTGAGACAGTGACATTTGCTTTTTAAAGACAACCTAAGCCCAAAATTAAGGCTGAGTTTCCCTTGGCTGTCTTCCCAGTCTCAGGTTGCCACCCCGTCCCTCAGGGAAATCATAAGGATAGTGCCGACACTCAGTGTCCCATTGCAAACCGCCTTGGACTTGTGCGTCTCATTTCCTCCAGTTCTGAGTATCCAGGGCCATGCTGCTCCCTGAGCGGGCAGGAGAGTGACACGCGAAGGCTTTATCATATAATATGAATACTACTAATATCATGTAGTATTTCTCTGAGTGGCATAAACACATGACTAAATCCAGTATCACTCTGGCATATTCTGTCATATTTGCTTAAGACTTTTTTTTTTTTTTTGAAATTTAAACATACAGGTGGAATCAAAGCTCTTCTCAAAGGCTGTCAATCATTGATTGAGACTGATGGACAAGACCCTTTGTCCCAGCAGTAATAGTTACTCTGAATTACTCATCATCCCCACAAATGGCATTCATCAGTTACCATAACGATCCAAAACTGAATTATGTCAATTCTGCAAGTGGCACCCTACATATTTAACGCTGCACTTGCTTTCTTGACACATGATGATTCCCCTATGCTGGCGCTTGTAGCCACTGTTCCTTCCTTTTAGCTTCTCTATGTATCCAATATGTAAATCATTAGAGGGGTTTTAATATTTGTTTAAAAGGGTATCAATAGTTATTCTACTTTGCACACTTAAAAAAAAAAGCAATTCCAAAATGCCTCCAGATTGCACAGAAACACAGCAACGGAAGCTACTTAATCCCTGACACAGGAACGAGTGCATGTGTTCGAGAAATATTGATAAGGTGCCTTCCAGTGTGTTAAGTCCCATGTTCACTGCCACTCTAAGGGACATTACGATGTGGCTTTAGGACCAAGTGGAAGAGGATCATACAAACGAACAGCGATTCTGCAGCAGGAGCTGAGAGTCAGTCAGGCTGTGCTACCTGCCTGGAGATCACAGAGGAAGGGTAGAAGGGATGAAAGACGGAAGACAGCAACTCGTGCAGCCGGGTCCGAGGAGGTGATGACATTTGAACTGCTTGGGAAGAATGACTTTTCTGGAAGCTAAGTGAGGGAAGGACTAGCTTTATGAAAGGATTGATCTGTGGGTAGAAAGGCGGGGGAGTTGAAAGGGAATGGAACGATTTGTACATGATGAGAAAATCAGTCGACAAAGCAACAGGGAGAATCACTTGGCCATCATTGCATCTCTTCTTCCCTTCACTCTGAGTAGACATCGTGCCTGTTACTCACAGAACTTACAGCTCTTCATAACCATCAAGAAAAATAGGGCTGGAGAGATGGCTTAGCAGTTAAGCGCTTGCCTGTGAAGCCTAAGGACCCCGGTTCGAGGCTCGGTTCCCCAGGTCCCACGTTAGCCAGATGCACAAGGGGGTCCACACGTCTAGAGTTCGTTTGCAGAGGCTGGAAGCCCTGGCGCGCCCATTCTCTCTCTCTCCCTCTATCTGTCTTTCTCTCTGTGTCTGTGGCTCTCAAATAAATAAATAATAAAAAAATTTTAAAAAAATTATAAAAAAAAAGAAAAATAGGAATGCATTGTATGTACATCCCAGTTGAGATGGCTTTCTAAAACTCCTTAAAATTTCTTTTTGTTTATTTTTATTTATTTATTTGAGAGCAACAGACAGAGGGAGAAAGAAGCAGTTAGATAGAGAGAGAATGGGTGCACCAGGGCCTCCAGACACTGCAAATGAACTCCAGATGCATGCGCCCCCTTGTGCATGTGCCTTACTTGGGTCCTGGGGAATCCAACCTTGAACCGGGGTCCTTAGGCTTCACAGGCAAGTGTTTAACTGCTAAGCCATCTCTCCAGCCCTAAAACTCCTTCTTTCACACTTACCTTCAGGGGCTAAAAGATGGTCTCTGAGGCCAGACAGACTTGGCATTGAAATTTAGCTTTGGGGACCAGGTAGGGAGATAGGCTGGGACTATAATTCAGTTGTTATTCTCCTTAGCATGCACAGGCGGTAGGCTAGATCTCCAGCTTATAATGGCATGGTGGCATGGTTCTGTAATCCCAAACACTAGGAAGTAGAGGCAAAAGAATCAGAGGTTCAAGGTCATCTTTGGTTATATACCTGAGTTCCAGGCTATCCTGGGTTACATGTTGAAAGAAAAATGAAAAAAAAAAAAAAAAAAGCATTCCAGCTCTGCCATGTGCTAAGTGTGTAGTTAACTTTTATTTTTTTCTTTTTATGTCTTTCTTTATTTGCAAGCACAGAGAGGGAGAGAGAGAGAAAGAGAAAGAGAGAGAGAATGGGCACACCAGGGCCTCTGGCCACTGCAAACAAACTCCAGATGCATGCATCACTTTGTGTGTCTGGTTTTACATGGGGACTGGGGAATTGAACCTGGGTCATTAGGCTTTGCAGGCAAGTGCCTTAACTGCCCAATCATCTCTCCAACACTATTAATTCTTCCTAAGTTTCTGTTTCCTTTTCTGTGGATTACAATAATAGCTGTATTGTCAACTGAATGCTTGTTTTCCCTAATTTGAAGGTGAGAACCTAACCGTTATTGTGATGGAATTATGATGCAGAGGTTTCTGGAGGAGATTTGCTCTTGAGGATGGAGCCTTCGTGAACGGACAGCTGTGTTTGCTTATTTATTTATTTATTGCGTACAGCATGCATGTTTGTATTGTGTGAGTCCTCCTATGCACGTAGATGTGACTGCACATGTGTGAAGGCCAGAGGTTATTGTCAGGTATCTTACAAGATCACTCTTCACCTTATTTTTTGAGACAGGATCTCACACTGCACCCACAGCTTACCAACTGGGCTAGACAGGGAGGTATGGGTCATCATATTTGACGTAGGTTCTGGTGGTTCAAACTCAGGTCCTCATATGTATGTGGCCAACATTTTGCTAACTGAGCCGTCTCCTCAGCCCCAGTAGGTGCCTTTACAAGGAAGGAGCTGAAGAGACCAGTTTTCTTTCTTGAATCACATAAGGACACAGCTGGAAGCCATTATCTATGAATCAGAAACCTATAGAAGACCTGTGGACACCGGGATATTGCACTTTCCAGCCTTTACAAGTTTAAGATGCACATGTCTGTCATTCAAAAGCTGTGCAGTTTATGGGATTTTGATGTGGCAGCTCAATGAACAAAGAAGACACTGAGGATGCCCCAGCTCAACTACAAATCCACAATCCCAGCTCTTCTTGAACTGGCAGGGCTCATGGTACAAAAGGCTCTAACAGATTATAAAAACACTCTGTCATTCTTAAGCTCAGTTTTGATGAACTATGTGACATGGTACTTACAAACTAGAGTGGAGAATGTGTGGTGATTTGCATGTAAAATGCTCCTTGTAGCCTCAGGTGCTTCTAATTAAGCTTCCTAATTAGTTCCCAGCTGGTGGAGCCTCCTGAGGTGAAGCCTTGCTGGAGGAGGAGTCTTGCGAAGTGGAGTCTTGCTGGTGGAAGAGCCTTGAGAGGTGGAGCATTGTGAGGCTGAGCCTTGCTGGAGGAGGAGCATTGGCAGGTGGAACCTTGCTGGAGGAGGAGTGTTGGCAGGTGGAGCCTTGCTGGAGGAGGAGAGTTGGCAGGTGGAGTCTTGCTGGAGGAAGAGAGTTGGCAGGTGGAGCCTTGCTGGAGGAAGAGAGTTGGCAGGTGGAGCCTTGCTGGAGGAGGAGAATTGGCAGGTGGAGTCTTGCTGGACGTGGAGAGTTAGCAGGTGGAGTCTTGCTGGAGGAGGAGAGTTGGGAGGTGGAGGAAGAGTGTTGGTAGGGTGAATCTGGAGGTTTATCAGTCCAGCACTCTGGGTATTCAGAGCTAGCTTACTCAGACCACTTCCTGCCTGCTATGATGGAGCTTCCCCTTGAGACTGTAAGCCAATATAAACCCCTTCCTACCATAAGCAGTTATGGCCCAGTGTTTTTCTCAGCAATGAGAAAGTAACTGCTACACAGGGATTCCACAAAGGTGACATTTCTTGCAATAAATCTTTGAGTAAAGCAAAGTTAAAAAGAGTTGAGTGAGTTCTTAACTATAGGAATTTTCCAAAACATTAATAGGTTAATATTTTGTATCTCAAATAATGAGTTCACAATATAGCATATTTTCCAAATTTATTAGATGAAGGGAAATCCCTTTTTGGGGCAGCTCTATTGCTATTTTCCTGGCCAGCAGGGTTTCAGAGAACATGGCTTGGGCGTTCACTTACTGTATACCTAAGATTTTCCTTGGTATCAGGGCATGAAGTGAATTCTAAGCTTTATTCTTGCATCTTGGGACTCAATCTTTTCTTCCTTTGGAAGTGACAGAGAATGAGTTGTAGGAATTGTGCTCATCCTGTATTGACAATGTCTGCAATTAGAGTATTATGATTCTATTGCTCTCATTCAGTAGATTTGAAAAAGAAATTTCCAGAACAGTTATGTGTCGTGATAGACTAATAAAGAAATTCAGAGGTATTATTGAATATATTTGATGATTTTTATCATGAGTTATATCTTAGAAATACTATAAATACAAATTGCACCATCTTATTTTGTAAATATAGCACTTGTTATTTTTCTTCAAGTTTCTCTCCTGGACTTCCAGCGGCACCTCATTTGAACATTCTAAGATTGTCTGCTAGTGTCAAACATGGATGGATTTAGCAGGGAATCAGTAAATACAAGAAATAGAAAATTTTTGAGAGCTGAGATGTCTCGATGATTAAAGATGCTTGCATGCAAAATCTGCTGGCATGGGCTTGATTCCCTAGTAACCACGAAAATCTAGATGCACAAAGTGGTGCATGCGTCTGGAGTCCATTTGCAGCAGCAAGAGACTCTGCTTTGTCCATACTCACATACTCTCTGCCTGCAAATAAGTAAATACATAAATATTATTTAAAGTGGTTTGAATATTCAACAATTTTGTATTTTGACCTATTCCTAATGATAAAGTTCAAATGAGCAATCCAGCAAGAGTATATATGAAATATCAAAGGTAAATTAAAAAAATACCTTATATGCTCTGTAAGTTATAATGTGTTTCTTATTTGAATTTGTGAAACATTTCAGAAGTTTACAAATAAAAGGTTCACTTCTTATAATACCACTTTTAAGCGGAAGGAAGACTACAGCAAACTATACAGGCAAAGAGGAATAAGTGTGGCACAATGTAGGCTAATATGGTTATAGCAATCAAAAATGAAATTTAGCATAGGTCTTCTTGGAGGCCAAAGGAAAGGAAAGGACAGGGGTGGGTGGGTGGGATGTGGCATTATGGGATGTAACTAGTGCTTTAATCAGCTAAGTTATATCTTTAAGGGCTTAGCTAATGAGATAAGAAATTCATTGTTCCCTGGTGAAATAGCTGAGCCCAGGGGTAGAATTAACAATTCTCAAATGAATGAAAGACTCATTATTTACTGCACCTTGGGTTTCCATAATTTTCTTGGGAAGGGAATAAAACCACCCAGCTGAATATTTTTTTAATTTCGTGTTAGATTGATATCTCTTTATCGTATGCGGCACTATCAAGGCTGTGGACAAAAGAACCAGGAAGCACCATACGGTGTAATAAATTCATATTTCGTAATCACTGCTCACTGTTGGAAGGAGATCGTTAGCTATTGCAGATGACATATCAGAGTCAGCTCTTTTTTTTAAAAATTTTTTTATTTATTTATTTGAGAGCGACAGACACAGAGAGAAAGACAGAAAGAGGGAGAGAGAGAGAATAGGCGTGCCAGGGCTTCCAGCCTCTGCAAACGAACTCCAGACGCGTGCGTCCCCTTGTGCATCTGGCTAACGTGGGACCTGGGGAACCGAGCCTCGAACCGGGGTCCTTAGGCTTCACAGGCAAGTGCTTAACCGCTAAGGCATCTCTCCAGCCACAGAGTCAGCTCTTTAGGACATCTTTTTGCTTGCTATATTATTGTTTATCTACTATATCTGTGTAATTTATCATCATTTGTGTATACACACACACACACACACACACACACACACACACACACGCATTTTCTTTTGCATAGTGAAAACATTTTAGAATAAGGGTATCTGAGGTTGTCAAGTTGTGTTACCCATGAGACCTTGAATATCCTAATTTCTGTGAGTTCTGGGAAATCTGCACTCACAGCTAGGAAGCATCATTATAAGTTTTTGAGCCCCTCCCCCAGGATACTTTTTCCTGGCCCCTCCCATTGCTCATGTGTTGGGGCGTACAGTCATCTTCTGGTACATGCAATGAGAGATAGCATCTCATGCCTCTAGACAATGATATTCTTTTTTTTAGTATTTACATTTTTATTTATTTATTTGAGAGCAACAGAGAGAGAGAGAGAGAGAGAGAGAGAGAGAATGGGTGCACCAGGGCCTCCAGCCATTGCAAATGAACTCCCGATGCATGCACCCCCTTGTGCATCTGGCTAACATGGTTCCTGGGGAATTGAGTCTCGAGCCAGGGTCCTTAGGCTTCACAAGCAAGCACCTAACCGCTAAGCCATCTCTCCAGCCCGACCATGTCATTCTTTAAGAAGTCATCTGCTGCTTAGGTAGCGGGAGACAGAGTGCAGGAGGGAAGGGAAAGAAGCAGCTCGCTGGTGGTGGAAACTCTGCCTCTCCTCCGGTCAGTTCTGACTCCAGGCACAGTCCACTTGTCAGAACCACAGCTTGCCGTGAACTGGGATGGTCTGATACCCCAGTGGTTGTTCCCTCAGGGCGCTGGGTACACCTTCCGGCGGGCTTGCGTCCCATCCCGAGTCCCGTCCTGTGCGACTTAGCAGGAATTTCCCAACTACATACATAGCCTGCCAGAGAGGACTTGCAGTAAATACTGGAATTTCTATTTGAGTCAATTTCCAATGTTATTTTCATGTCTCTTATTGATGGGTGCTCTGGTCAGCTGCCTTAATCTAGGTAGAGATTTCTCAATGGGAGTTTCTTTAATCTTTTATGTCTACTCCTGTAAGTCTCTAGCAGCACTGAAAGCTACAGAGATCAATAGAACACATTTCTACACCAGCCAATACTGCAGCCACATTTCACACCTGAAATACTGAACATGTTACCTGACAAAAGCATGGGAGGACTGTGGCCTTCTTCTTCCTCCTCTTCATCTTCTTCCTCCTCCTCTTGTTTGCTGTTTTTCCGGATGCTCTATGACTAGGAAAAGAAGCTGAAATTTACTTAGTCTAAAAGTCAGCATTGTTCCTGCAGGAGTAGATTCACTGCGAAGTCTAGTACCATGAAGGTCCCTCAAGCCGAGCCAGAGAACATGCCATCTTTGATGAATACTGTCTATTATACATTGCAAGGGGGTTTCAGAAGTTAGTGTTAGGGGCCTGGAAAGATGGCTTAGTGGTTAAGGTGCTTGCCTGCAAAAGCAAAGGACCCAGGTTCAATTCCCCAGGACCCATGTGAGCCAGATGCACAAAAAGTGGCGTGTACATTTGGAGATCTTTTGCTGTGGCTGGAAGCCTTGGTGTGCCCATTCCCTCTCAAATAAATAAATGTATATGCATGTATATGTATATATGTATATACATGTATATACATATATGTATTGAGAGAGAGATAGAGAGTCAGGAATAAAAGTGTTAGTGTTAGGAATAAAAGAAGGTTTTGAGAATAAATGTTCCTTGATACTTGGTGTCTCTGACGTTGAGCAGTACATTGAGCAGAGATCTCATGCCTGACAGGACCCTTCTCACCACAGTGATCAGGTGATCACTGTCTTCCTTCCTTGCTCTGAATTCCCTGATCTGCAAAAGGGCCTGGGACTTCTACCTTCTCCAGTCTATCCATCTCATAATACTGGGAACTGCACACGGGGAAACTAATCCGTGAGGAGACTAGCCCGAGGAGGTAGTGATCTGAAAGTTGCAGAACTGAGAAACATCGTGTAGGTTTGGGTTAGGAAGATACATGCATCATTTGCCTTCAAACCCTCACCCACGAGCGGGCCCTCAATACTCTGATGTCACTCATCTATGAAGGCTGTCCCTAAGTCCGCCTCCTGGTACGATTGCTCTTTCAGAAGATGATCTGTCATCGTCCAACTACCTAACTCATTCTAGTAAAGTTTGTTGTCTACCATGACTCTCTCTCTCTCTCTCTCTCTCTCTCTGTGTGTGTGTGTGTGTGTGTGTGTGTGTGAAGACCTCTTTCCTTCTGAGGAAGAAATAGTATTGCGAAGGATAGTTTATAGCTAGTCAAACTAAACTTGCTTCCTCTTAAAATTTTCGGTCTACATCTGATAATGAAAATAATATTAAATGAAGATATGGAGAATGTGGGTGCCCTGGTGTGCTTCATATTACGATGATTTCATAGGTAGAGCAATGAATGGTTGACAGGAATTATTTATCTCTCACAGTTCTGGAGGCTGGCATCCTGTGAGGGCCTTTTTGCTGCCTTATCTCATGGCAGAAAGCAATAGGGCCACAGACTGATTTGGGAACCTCAGTGCCTTTATGGTGTATACTTGTGATGGTGCAACCCTCATGATCTCCCAGCTCCCACCACAGTTACGGTGGGGATTAAATCTAAAACTTTTTTTTTTTTTTTTTTTGCGAGGGGAATGCATTTAAATTTTTACTGTGGGAAAATATTTACAAAAATTAAGAATGAACGAATGAAGCCTGGCGTGGTGGTGCATGCCTTTAATCCCAGTGCTCGGGAGGCAGAAGTAGAAGGATTGCCATGAGTTCGAGGCCACCCTGAGACTCCATAGTGAATTCCAGGTCAGCCTGGGACAAAGTGAGACCCAACCTTGAAAAAAAAAAAAAGAATGAATGAATGAAAACAAGATTCTACAGGTTAGAAACACCATGTTTTCCACTAAACTAACCACTAGACCCCACGGGCATCTCTGGCAATCTTTTAAAAATTTATTTATTTATTTGACAGAGAAAGAAGGAGAGAGAGAGAGAGAGAGAGAGAGAGAGAGAATGAATGGGTGCGCCAGGGCCTCCAGCCACTCCAAACGAACTCCAGATGCGTGTGCCCCCTTTTGCTTCTGGCTAACGTGGGTCCTGGGTCCTTTGGCTTTGCAAACACCTTAACCACTTAACCACTAAGCCATCCCTCCAGCCCATCTCTGGCAATCTTTGATAGAAATAGAAACTGAGGCTCTGAGCCGGGGTTGCTTCTTTTCTGTTATTATTTTTTGCATATGCATACATGTGTGTGATGTGATGTGGTGTATGTATGGGTGGGCATGTGGAGGTCAGAGGATAACACAGGAATCAAGGCAGAGTGGCTTGATGTTTGCCTCTGCAAATGCCAGAGTGGCCTGTAAGTTACTTCAGGGTTCTCATGACTCTGGCTCCCACTGCCATAGGCCCACAGGGATTACAGAGGCATGCACCACTGCACCTGGCTTTACCTGGCTTCTGGGGATCTGAAGTCCTGTCAGCCCGCTGGCACAGGAAGTGCTTTTAACCCCCGAGGTACCTCCTCAGCTGGGTGTTCAGGCTCTTGAAGACCTTTGGACACAGAATAAATTAATATAGCTCAGCAGGAATTGGACCCTTTGTTCCTAACTCCTGGCCTGAAGTTCTTTTTGTTCCTCTACACAAACTGCTTCAAATTTACTTTTGTTGTTGTTTCTTCGAGGTAGGGACTCACTGTAGCTCAGGCTGACCTGGAATTCACTACATAGTCTCAGGGTGGCCTTGAACTCACGGCGGTCCTTCTACCTGTGCCTCCTGAGTGCTGGGATTAAAGGTGTGAGCCACCACACCCAACTTTAAACTAAATGAACAAGAAAATAGCAACCTGGTCGCTGTGGTTTTCCACGGCGGACACACAGTTTCCGGGGGCTTTGTGATGAACTGATATGACAAAGCTCAGGTGTGCACCTAACTCAAAGGTGACTTTACTGCATGGTTAATCTCCTGTGTACAGTGAGGGGTTTAAAAGATTCATATTATTGGGAGCCTGGGCAATGTAGAGCAGTGAGTCTATTTGAATATGATAGTGCATTTTATAAGGAAGCAGGTCCAGCCAAGTTCTGATTCCCTGAGGCTAAATTCTATTAGGCATTAAAACTCAAATTTCAGGCACCTTGCACTGATGAACACCACTCACATCTGTAGTGAGTTTATGGCATCACAAGCACTGAATACTGATGTCTGTAAGATGAGCTTGGCTGCTATGCTAATGGATTCAAATGAGGAGGCGTTTGTTCCCAGACGTACGTTAGAACCTCTGCCTTTCTTCTCCTTTTCCATGGATTGAGAGGGGGGGGTGTGTGTTGGGGGGTTTCGGGGGTGGCCCACATCAATACAACACGCACGTTTCCAGCTTGATTTTGTTACTCCAGAGCATTCAAAGGACTTCATAATAGTTATGCTAATATTAAGTGCTATTAATTGGGCACAAACTATATTCCAGATATGCCATGTACAACATTGTAGTCCTACACAGTGAATTTCAAGTCAGCCTGGGCCAGAGAGAGACCCTAACTTGAAAAACAAAAACAAAAAACCAACACCGTAGTCCTTATAGTCCCTCTGAAAGCCGCAGTGCCAGCAGGAGACCCTTCATTATACTGAACAGCAAAGCTCACTGATCCAGCACTTTGCCCCAGGTAAAGCCATTGGAGAGCAGACCAGACTGATCAAAGGGGGTGGTTTCACTCCATATTCTTATTTCCTGCCTTGGCATAGATTGCACAAGCAGTTTTGTTTTATGTTCCCAAATTAGCTGTAATTAAACAGCAAGGGGTTTGGTATTCAAAAAGTTTTTGTCTAAAGTGATGAGCTGGGGAGAGTCTGTGATTGCAGGGGTCCAAAGCACCCAGCAGAGGAGCTTACCTGGAAGTGGAACGGCAACCTGCTGCCTCTCAGCCTGGTTTTTCTCGTTGCTGTTGTTTGTGAGTGTACACGGGATGTATGCCGTGTCTGTGTGTGCATGTGTATATGTGTTCATATGTGTAAGTTTGTGTGTGTGCGTGTGTGCGCATGCATGTAGAGGCCAGAGGTTGACATCAGTTTTCTTTCTCAAACACTGTGTACCATTTATTTATTTATTTGAAAGAGAGAGAGAGAGAGAGAGAGAGAGAGAGAATTGGTGCACCAGGGCCTCAGCCACTGCCATCAAACTCCAAATGCTTGCGCCACCTAGTGGGCATGTGTGACCTTGTGCTTGCCTCACCTTTCTGTGTCTTGCTTATGTGGGATCTGGAGATTCACACATGGGTCCTTTGGCTTCACAGGCAAGTGCCTTAACAGCTAAGCCATCTCCTCAGCCCACTCTACCTTTTTTATTGAGACAAGCTCTTTCACTTGAACTCAGAGCTCACTGCTTTGGGGACTCCTGTTTCCGTATTTATTTTGAGAAAGGGAGAGAGAATGGGTGTGCCAGAGCCTTCAGCCTGCTGTGAACAGACCCCAGCCGCGTGTACCCCCTTGTGTGCATGTGCGCCAGTGCGTGCGTGCATCACTGTGCATCTGACTATGTGGGACCTGGAGATTTGAACATGAGTTCTCAGTCTTCGTAGGCAAGCACCTAAACCGCTAAGCCATCTCGACAGCCCACATTTGGGTAGTCTTAATAGACAGCCTTCCCTGGAGGGGGCATCATCTGTCTCTGGTTCCTGAGCACTGGGATTACTGACGGGTTGACACACTCACCTGGCATTCACATGGCTGCTGGGCATCCAAACTTAGGTCCTCACACCTGTGTGGCTGGCAGTTTACCAACAGAGGCATCTCTTTAGCCCTGTCCCCCACTTTGTGCTATTTTTATGTGTGAGCTGAGGCATTTTGAGGCCCACTAATAATGTCCACACCAGCTGGGAGGATGTCAAAGGCTTGCAGGGACATCTTTTCTCTCTCACTTGGTTTTCCAACTTGCTCTGGTCTGCGTTTGTCCCTGGTAATGCTTACCTGTCAGACATCCTTCCCTCTGTCCCCTGCGCTGGCCATGAGCTCCGCTTTACTACTTGAGCAGAGTGTCGTATGGCTGACTCGCTTTGTGGAATAGCGGATGTCTGCTGAGAGGTGATTAAGCTCTGCTAGGTTCCTCGATCTTGTTGGACTGCAGTTTCAGCCATTTCCTGTTTGTCATCTGCAGGGGTTCTCCATGGCCTGATGTCCAAAGAAGACAAAGAAAAGACGGATGCTCAGGTTGATAGCAGTATCAGTTAACTGCAGGGTTTTGTCCTTCAGGAGGCTGGTAGCTGATCTGATGTGGTGACAATCTCAGAGGCGTGTGTGTGTGTGTGTGTGTGTGTGTGTGTGTGTGTGTGTGTGTGTGTGTGTAGGTGGTGTGTGGGCGGAACGTATTGTCATTACAGGCTGAACAAGAGGCTGACAACTGGATGAGAGTTAGGTCTTTTCTTCATTGGCAATTTCATGATCACATTTTGGCTAAGTGACAGAAAATAATTCTCGTGTGTCTCATAGTAGCCAAAGACAGGGCCGTAGCTGTTTCTTGGGCATAGCTGGGGCCTTGAAGGCTGCTGCCCTTCTCTGTATCTTCCCACTATTCTCTACCTACCTTTTCAACACCAGGGCCGCAGGGCAGGAAGCTTGGGTGCCACCATGGGTTTAGTCTTCTGAGGTCTCAGTACTGAGAGACAGCCTTAATACTTTGACTTTAAGTTCTCTTTCTCCTCCCACTTTCTTTCCCTTTCCTGCCCATCATTTCCACAAGCAAACAGTGAAGCCAACATGAACCAGAACCCTTCTTCGTAGTGGCAAGGGATACAGACGCAGTGCAGAAACATGATGAGTTTTGCTGTCATGAGTTGGAGGGGTGGCAATTTCTAGGAAAGTGGCACAGAGGAAACACAATTGCATAGTTACTACTTTCAAAATCCCCAATCTGATAATAGCAGGCAATAGCCCAGAGAGAGAATCAAATATGAGGATAATCCATGATAGTAAAAAAAAAGAGCTTTTTTTTTTTTAAATTTTTTTTAAATTTATTTATTTGAGAGCCACAGACACAGAGAGAGAGGGAGAGAGAGGGAGAGAGAGAGAATGGGTGCGCCAGGGCTTCCAGCCTCTGCAAACGAACTCCAGACGCGTGCGCCCCCTTGTGCATCTGGCTAACGTGGGACCTGGGGAACCGAGCCTCGAACCGGGGTCCTTAGGCTTCACAGGCAAACGCTTAACCGCTAAGCCATCTCTCCAGCCCTTTTTTTTTTTTTTTAATTGAGCTCCATCCACACTGAGCTTGGAGTTTTATGCACATTCTCATGAGATAAGAAGCAGGCAGTTGTAGTCTTGTTTTATGGGTCAGGAACCAAGCTTTGCACATTCCATGTTGTTTGCCATTGTGTGTCATCTCAAGTGATGACTGGTCAGTCTTTATACATGGAACATATTGTGGTGGTTTGAATGAAATGTCCCCCACGGTCTCATGTATTTTGGATACTTGGTCTCCAGCCGGTGGCAGTTTGTAGCCTTTGGGAGGTAGAGCCTTACAGGAGGAGGTGTGTTCCTGACGGGTGACCTTGATGCTTGTTAGCCCAGCCCACTTGAGTGTTCAGAGCTGGCTCACTCCTGGTGCTTCCTCCCAGCTGCTGCCACAAGATGTGACACACCCCAGCTATCTGATCACGCCATGCTTTCCCCACCACGACGAAATGTCCTCTCCAACCTTAAGCCGAAATAACTGTTTTCCTTCTATAAGCTTCTTCTTCTTCTTCTTCTTTTTTTTTTTGGTTTTGCGAGGTAGGATTTCACTCTAGCTGAGGCTGCCCTGGAATTCACTCTGTAGTCTCAGGGTGGCCTCGAACTCATAGCGATCCTCCTACCTCTGCCTCCCGAGTGCTGGGACTAAAGGTGTGCGCCATCACGCCCGGCTCCTTCTATAAGCTTCTTCTGTCTGAGTGTTTTGTCGCAAGAAACAGGACATAGTAAGTCCTTGCGGTACTCTCTCGTGTTCAGCTGCATAGCAAACCCCATCACTGCTGCCCTGCACCAGGCTTGGCAAAGTACAGTGACATGCTCTGTGATCACGGAGTGACTTTTAATTTGGGTGTTTTAAAATGGTCTTTCCGTTCCAATTGTATAAAATGAGACGCAGTTCTCCAGAGTGACCCATGCACAGTTCAGCATCAATCCATCGCTATGGTGAAGAAACCAATTCAGGTTTTCAGTTGCCCAGATTTACTGAAGCCCCTGCTGCTTTTCACTTGAGTAGCTCAAGTTTTATTGCCAGGGACAAAAAAAAAAATGAGCCCCAGTGGTTCTGAATAAGAACAGATACAGAACATATTGTTTTATGATACTGGAGAAAAACTGATAATAAATAAGGTTTTAGAAAACTAGGAAGAAGAAAGACCTTTCATAACCTTGGACATAGAAATAGCACCTCGGTAAATATTTTTTTTGCTTCTATTTGATTTAATACAATGTGATTTAATACAAAAGTAAGGAAAGGTTACACTGGGGGCTGTACCCTTGACTTGAGTCAAAGTGATTTCTGTGCCCCAGGTTTTTCTGTATCAAACCCAAGTAATGATTTTGACCCCAAAGAGCTTACTTTTGGCTTTGTCTGCTGTGTAATACCTTTATCATATTTTTATTTGTGCCACGTTTTCCACAATCATGAAATGAACATATTAATAGTTATTACTATTGCTGTCTCACAGGTTTCCTTTATCAGATGAGATCATTTTTGTAAAAGCACAGTTTCAGCACCAAAAGTATACAATTCATACTTTACAAAAATTTTATTTATTTATTTATTTATTTGACAGAGAGAGAGAGAGAGAGAGAGAGAGAGATAGAGAAAGAGAGAGAGAGAGAAAGAGGAAGAGAATGGGCACGCCAGGGCCTCTAGCCACTGCAAATGAACTCCAGATGCATGCGCCACCTTATGCATCTGGCTTTCGTGGGTCCTGGGGAAATTGAACCGAGGTTCTTTGGCTTTACAGGCAAGCATCTAAACCATTAAGCCATCTCTCCAGTCCCAATTCTTACTTTGTATAATTGACTCTTATTATAGAAATTCAAAAACTATGGAAAACTATATGTTGGACACTCCTGTGTCTACCACTAAATGTAGAAATAACAGTTTGCTAATAATTTGAAGTCTGGTCTGCCCATCTTTTCTACCTCTCCCCAGTACTGGTAGTCTCTGTTTGTCTTTGTAATCATCTTGAATTTATTCAGCATTACAAAACTTAAAAAAAAATGTTGTAACACTCATGTTTCTCCACACAGAATATATGTAAGCCATATATATATGTGTGTGTATATATATATACATAAAATTTTTGCAACATTATAGAAATCATATCATGCCAGGGAGCTCCTTCTGTCACCCATTTCTATGTACTCAGATTATTTTTGCAAGGTTTTTCTAAGTTAATAATGAGCACTGGCTCGCTGATTTTAAGTGCTGTGTGTTCTTTCATTAGATAAGTAACTCATAATTGTGTTGCCCTTAATTTGTTTCTTATTTCCTTTTTAAAATTTATGCATAATCCCATAGTCTATATTCTCTTAAAATGACCTTGTATACAGAATGTTGTCTCTCTTCTAATGGGAGCCACCTTAATGTCCCCTGCCCTGATCACTGGGTATGGTGATGGGATATATCAACTGATTTTGCTTTGCCTATGCGACCCTTCTCCCTTTTTTTTTGGTTTGTTTATTTTTATTTATTTGAGAGTGACAGACAGAGAGAGAAAGAGGCAAAAAGAAAGAGAATGAGCACACAAAGGCCTCCAGCTACTGCAAATGAACTCCAGACATGTGCGCCCCCTTGTGCATCTGCCTTACATGGGTCCTGGGTTATCGAGCCTTGAACCAGGGTCTTTAGGCTTCACAGGCAAGTGCTTAACCACTAAGCCATCTCTCCAGCCCCTTCTTTCTTCTTAACAGTGCCCTGTCCTCTCCAACCATCTCTTTCTCTCTCTCTCTCTCACACACACATTGCTGAATATGGTCTCCTTTATTTTTCAGTGGTTTTGGGTACCAAACATTTAGATTCTTTTTAGCAATACTTTTGCCTTTGTTATTAGTGATATTGATATTCACATTTATGAGGGGAGAATGAGCAAATTTACTCTTCACAAATTTACTGTTCCAGTCAGGTTTGCAGTGCTGGCAGAAAACACCCAGCCAAGAGCAGCTTGTGGGACAAAAGGTTTATTGTGGCTTATAGACTCAAGGGGAAGCTCCATGATGGCAGGGGAAAATGGTGGCATGAGCAGAGGGTTGACATCAGCTCCTTGCCAACATCAGGTGGACAACATCAGCAGGAGACTGTGCCAAACAGTGGCAAGAGCAAACTTGCTATATCACCCATAAGCCCACCCCCAACAACACTTTGCCTCCAGGAGGTGTTAATTCCCAAATCTCCATCAGCTGGGAACCTAGCGTTCACCTAAGTTTATGGGAGACACCTGAATCAAACCACTACATTCCATCCACTCCTGGACCCCACAAACTGATAACGATCCATAAGCTGCTTCTGGTCCGACGTCTATCCCAGCAGCTGGGAGGCACTGAGGTAGCAGACACTGGGCTTGGATGCCCTCTGGGATGGATGCCACAGCCTGTCTCCTGGGTCATATTAGAAAGTGGAACAACACAATTGCTTTCTGTACACCATGAAAGGGAAGAGTTGCTTCCCGGGTAGAAGAACAAAGTCTTCCAGTCTGGGCAGAAATAAAATTACCTCCTCTAAGAGTTAATTCAACTGGGCCTGCCAGTCAGTCGCCTGGTCAAGAGAACACCCCTCACTTAACGACATAGCGAGGAGATGAGAGGAATAGACATCATCTGAGTGAGTAGTTACTGCACCCCTTGGAGCCCCTCCCTTGATACAGCTACTTATGCAGCTTTGCTGCTGAGTTCTGACTCAGAAAGCACAATTTTTTCTCTTTTTGCAAAAATATTTAATTTAATTTATTTATTTGAAAGAGAGAGGAAGGGAGAGAAACAAAGAGGGAGATAAAGGGAGAATGGGCACGCCAGGGCCTCCAGCCACTGCAAATGAACTCCAAACGCATGCGCCCCCTTGTGCATCTGGCTTATGTGGGTATTGGGGAATTGAACCTGGATCCTTAGGCTTTGCAGGCAAGCACCTTAACCACTAAGCAATTTCCCCAGTGCCCCCCTGCCACTTTTCTTTTTTATTTTCTTTCTCTTCTTTGGTTGCCAGCTGAAATCCTAACTGTATTTGTCCTGGCACTCTGGGGCTTTTCCACCCCTTTCTCAATAAATGTCCTTTCCCTGATTCCTCATCATCTTTATGCCTAATTGTTCATGGTCACGAGACAAGGAACTGCAGCAGGTTGGAGAGATGCAACATCAATCGACAGTTATGCTTGTGTTCATAAAGACTGGGGACTATAGTCACATTCACAATGTCCTTGTCTGATTGTGATTTCAGTGACATTAGCTCATAGCACAAGCTAGGAAGCATTTACTCCCCACCTCCCTATTCTTTAGAGAAGCGGCAAAAATGTTGGCATAATCTTTTCCTTCAAACTTGATTAGAAATCACCTTCAAAGCATTAAGGAAGTGGAGAATTTATAAGTGTTTCTTCTTTAAGAGAAATTGAATGTTCGACTTGTTTTTGTCAGTTTTTTAAGTAATATATATCTCCTCCTTCAGAAATTGTGCCTAGTTGTGTGTGTGTGTACACGTGTGTGTACAGACATTTGTTCATGCTGAGACCAGAGTAGAATGCTCTCTTCTGAATCACTTCTGGTTTGTTTCCTTAAGGTGGAGTCTCTTTATGAACCCTGTGGTGGTTTGAATAGATGCCCCAGTATACCGTGTTTTATTAGTTTGTAGTCTGTATCTGCAGCCGCCTGGCTGGAGGCAGTGTCACTGGGTGGATCTTAAGGCGTGGTGGTGGGTTTGAGATTTCAATATAAAGATTTGCAAAGTGTGCTAGCTGGAGTTCCTGAAGTGTGCTGTGCTATGTGGCTTTTGGCTCGTCTCTCTCTCTCTGTGTGTGTGTGTGTGTTTGGTCCTATGAAAGCAGACCAGCTTCTTTTGCCATTATGGAACTTCCCCTGCAACTGTAAGCATCAGTAAATATCCCTTCCTCCTGCCCCCTCTCAGGACTTGGGTTATCAGCGTGCATGGCAGCTCTCATGTGGGTTTTCACTTGGGTGCTGCGGGTTGAACTCAGGCCCTCACGATGGCATGGCTGTCATCCTTGTATCCCCGCACACAAGCAAAGTTTCCAACGTATTAGCTTCACAGGAAAATTTCTTGTTTATTTTTGACTTTGGCTATAGTTAAGTATTCTTTTCAATTGTAATACTATTCTCACACTTTTATGTTTTTACAGTCAATTCTGGCGAGTTTGTATCTTAATTAGTTATTTCATGGAACTTGCTGGAGCCTTTTTTTTTTTTTTAATTCTATCAGCTGCCACATTTATCTAGTTTGTTTATTTAAAAATTCACAATTTGTTTGAGCTGCTTTTAGGTTTGAAGCTTGACTCATTCTTTATCATTTCTTCTTTCTATTATGACATTTAAGTTCATGAATTTCCTTGTGAAGAATTAGTTTGATACATAGTATTTTTTATTATTACCTGGTTCTACATATTTTCTAAACTGAAGATTTCTTTTTTAACCGAGTAGCTACCTAGAAATGTATTCTTCAGTAAAAACATATTGCAAGCATAGGTGTCACTGAAAACTTTTAATAACCACACTAAAAAGTAAAAATAAAATATTGAAACAGTTTTAGAAACACATTTTGTTTAACTTGATATATTCAAAGTATTGCCCTTATTTATTTATTTAGTTTTTTTTTTTTTTGAGGTAGGGACTCACTCTAGCTCAGGATAACCTGGAATTCACTATGTAGTCTCAGGGTGACCTTGAAGTCATGGCAATCCTTCTACCCTTGCCTCCTGAGTGTTGGGGTTAAAGACATGTGCCACCACACCTGGCAAAAAGTATTACCCTTTTGATATGTAATGAATATAAAACTATTAATGTAATATTTTACAGTCTTTATTTTCACAAACTTAAAAAAATCTGACATGTATATTTCATTTAGAACATGCCTTCATTTAGCCAGTAAATTTTCTTTATAAATATTTTATCATCATCTGTATTTAAATTTAGTAAGTCTTATATTTGAAAAAGCAAACACAGTGCTGGTGAGATGGCTTAGTGGTTAAGGCACTTGCCTGCAAAGCCAAAGGACTCAGGTTTGATTCACCAGGACTCACAAAAGCCAAATCACAAGGTGGTACATGCATGTGGAGTTTGTTTGTAGCAGCCTCCCAAGCGCTGGGATTAAAGCCCGGCTCGGGGCAGCTTTTGACTTGCACAAGGATCTTACTGCTACATCAGGAGAACCCCATAAACAGCTTTAAGTTGACCCAAACCGGTTCAGTTAATACATGGCAATTCTGATATGGCTGTAGAACTGCCGCCCTATGGTTGACGGATGGAAAACTGACTGGAGAAGGTGAGGACAAGTCAGCTTGCCGTACTGAGTTGCATGTCCTGTCCGTTACCATCGTGGAAGAATTAAGTGGTGAGATCTTCTGGGTTTGGGATTTTGCTAATTCATGAGCAGTGGCCCATGGCTTAGCCCTGTGGTCAGTTAGATGGGTAATGAAAGCTGGAGTATTAAACCACATGGCTGTGTGGGACATAGCCCCGTGTAAATCACCATGGAGATGGGGAAATAGGAGAACTGATAGCCATGAGAACCTCCTTCCAGGATTTGGGGGGAATTTGGATCTAGTAAACCTGGTGTATCACTTGAGGTGAGGTGGTCACCAGAATTGATTTAGTGAACGGATTTGGCAGAGGTACAGCTGAAAACCTGGGCTGGTGGTCAGGGTCTCTACCTCTTGAGCCCCCTGAGGCCAATATGCCGACAAGAACTATCTCGTCTGCTGGCATGAAAGGCAGACTGCAGATGGCTCTTAGCTCTCTCAGGGAGAAGGCCCTACACAGAGCTGGCAAGTAGGCAGCAGACTGATGCCAGCAGCTCTGGACGGCTGCGAATGCATCTCCATAAGACTAGACAACTACTGCAGACTCAGCTTTGCTTACCTGGTGGGAGATGGAAGCAGTGAAGTAAATAAAAGGAACGTAACCGAAGATAGTCCTGACTTCGACTATCACAGCCCACGGTGTCCAACAACAGGCAAATCAGTATGACATCAACTGACCAAATCATTCGTGTTGCCTGTGATGCCTAGAGCAGTTGTTTGACAGATAATTCAAAGAGGCAGTTGGAACTCTTGTTTAAAATGGGAGGACTCAGGCTGGAGAGATGGCTTAGCAGTTAAGGCTCTTGCCTGCGAAGCCTGAGGCCTCATGTTTAACTCTCCAGGTCCCACGTAAGCCAGATGCACAAAAGTGATGCAAGCGCAAGGTCGCTCACGTGCACAAGGGGGTGCATGCATCTGCAGTTTGATTTCAGTGGCTGGAGGCCCTGGAGTGACCATTCTCTCTCTCTCTCTGTTGCTCACTGTCACATAAAAAATGGCAGTCTGTTGGGCTGGCCTCAATAAATAAATAAATAAATAAATAAACAAATAAAATGGGAGGAGTGATCTTGCTGCCTCAGCTTCCTGAGCGATAGAACCACAGGCACGTTCCGCTGTGCCCGGCTTGAGTCTTTTACTGCTTTATGGGTCTTGTAGGCAGCAGGGGTAGGGAATATGATTACATGGCAGTAGACAACCGCGTGAGTCTTTCCCACATCGTCTCGGTTTTCTGCTTCTAATCGACGTGGCGGGCTGCAGCTGAGGAACTGCTCTCTCTCTCTCTCCAGCCAGGGCTAGCCAGCCTATGGTGCGTAGTCCCTCCGTGTCAACAGACCAGTCACTGAACAACTAGCTATACACCTTGATAATGTCTCCCTGTTATAATAGAAAAAAACAAACAAACAAACAGCATTGGTCCTGACCCATCATAGTGTACCCTTCACAAAAGCCCATCACCCTTGTTTTTGTGGGTGAGAGCCATCCAATCACGTAGGAAAAGATACTGGGTTTAGGATGGGAAAGGTGGGAGTTCCTTCAGGAAAGGGCCAGGCAGCCCCGTGGCAGGAATTCTAGACACGACTGACTGCTGCTGCTACTCATGGAGTAATCGCAGAGGGGAGCCAACACTCGCGAGCTCAAAAGGGCCATCTTAAACGCCTTTAGGCCATATTTGTGTGCGTTAACAAAAGAATAGCATAATAAACTTAACAACAAGGTAGGAAGAAGCTTGATGAGAAAAGGATCTGCTCAGGCATCGTGGAGCAAGCTCAGTTTGCTTTGGATGGGAAGCACTGCTCAGAGGCAAAGGCTCACTGACTAGACTACACAGCGGAGAGGCATTTCTGTTCTAGGAGGGAGGCAAGGGATGGGAGTCAGTGTACTAAGAGAAGGAAATTTAGTGAATTCTCAGAAATAATGGTGAACTATGTTAAGAATCAGTTTTTTGATATTAGTACTTTGAGATTATCATGACCTCTATTGTTATTTTTTGTGTAAAACATAAAGAACAGAGCCAGGCATGGTGGCGCACGCCTTTAATCCCAGCACTTGGGAGGCAGAGGTAGGAGGATTGCCGTGAGCTCGAGGCCACCCTGAGACGCCATAGTGAATTCCAGGTCAGCCTGGACTAGAGTGAAACCCTATAAAAAAAAAAAGAAAAGAAAACAAACATTAAAAAAAAGAAAAAGGAGGCCTTCCATCCTAACTATTGATGTGGTGTGTGTGTGTGTGTGTGTGTGTGTGTGTGTGTGTGTGTGTGTATCTATGGGGCTCTTATGGATCCTGAAACGCATGCACGATCTCTGAGGGAAGTTATCATTTACACTCTGCATGTTGACTTCTGAACAAATCAAAGTGAGACATACGTTACAGGAAAGTCTTTAGGGATAGGAGAGAGATGATTTGAATCCCACTCATATACTCTTGTGATCACACCCAAGTTCATTGCTTTCCATTTAAAAAGGGCAATGACTCAAGGACAAGCTGTTAGAACAAGAATAAAAAGGATTGTTCTAGAGGGCTGGAGAGACGGCTTAGTGGCTAAGGCACCTGCCTGCAAAGCCTAAGGACCCATGTTTGACTCTCCAGATCCCACATAAGCCAGATGCACAAAGTGAGGCAAGTGCAAGGTCACACATGTTCAGTGGGTGGTGCAAGCTTCTGGAGTTTGATTGCAGTGGCTGAGGCCCTGGCATGCCAATTCTCTTTCTTGTTCTCTCTCTAAGAAATTAAAATAAATGAAATATGTGAAAGGATTGTTTCAGAGAGCTAGCTGTTACCAACAAGACCATCCTGTTTAATGATCACAAACACCAAGCTTGTATAAAACTCTGGGGAGGCATCTCTTGGCCTCAGCAAGGTGAGGGCTGGAATGGTCATGATGCGTTATAGGGTAGTCTACTTTTTCTGATTCACACACTTTATTATCAGAAACTCACTCTGTTTTGTTTCTATAACTTTAAAGGGAGGGTACTGATAGCTAAGTTTTATAGCTGCATTCTTTTAAGGTTCCTTTCCAGGATTAATTAACCCTGAAGATTAAGAAACTTGATAGGAGCTGGGCATGGGGGTGCACGCCTTTAATCCCAGCACTCGGGAGGCAGAGGTAGGAGGATCGCTGTGAGTTTGAGGCCACTTTGAAACTACATAGTGAATTCCAGGTCAGCCTGGGCTAGAGTGAGAGACCCTACCTCAAAAAACCAAAAAAAAAAAAAAAAAAAAAAAAAGAAACATGATAGGGTAGGGAGCTGCAAAAATAGCTCAGTGTATAAAGTGCTTGCCACGAAGTCCTGAGGACCAAAAGTCCCATTCTCAGCAACTATACAAATGCCAGGTGGGCATAGCATTCTGCCTATCACCCCAGTGCTGAGGAGGCACAGGCAGGGGAACCCCCAGATAAACTAACTAGCCAGACTGGCTAAATTGGTAAGTTCTGGGTTTAAGTTGGAGACTATGCCTCAGTACATCGAGTGGAGAATGATGAAGCAAGAAATCAGCTGCCAGTTTATGGCCTCTACACACACCTGCACATACATGCATATGAGTGCATGCGTGTGCATATACACACACACACACACACACACACTCACTGGGAGAGAGAGAGAGAGAGAGCACAGAAAGTAACTCTTTCTGGAGAATAGTTTTGACTAGTCAAGTATCATTAACCAGAGATGTTATCCACAGCAAAGTTGCTGGAAAACCAGTAACATATTGGTCAAAATTAGTGATTAAAAAAAAAAAACTTTTTTGTGTATTTTTATTTATTTATTTGAGAGTGACAGACCGAGAGAAAGAGGGAGGGAGGAAGAGAGAGAGAGGAGAGAGAGAGGGGGAGAGAATGGGCGCGCCAGGGCTTCCAGCCACTGCAAACGAACTCCAGACGCGTGCGCCCCCTTGTGCGTCTGGCTCACGTGGGACCTGGGAAACCGAGCCTCAAACCGGGGTCCTTAGGCTTCACAGGCAAGCGCTTAACCGCTAAGCCATCTCCCCAGCCCGATTTTTAAAAATCAATCAAAAGCCGGTGAGGCCAGATCATTGGTTTAGTTTTTTCCCCCTCTATTACACTCCCTCTGAGGAATGGCATCTAAAAGCACATAGTGGAAACCAGTCTCACTTCAGAGAATCTATCTACTAGGTGGAAGGTTGCAACACGGGGAGAGGCCAGCAAAGGAGGGCGTCCCCTGGCTGGCTCAGCAGCTGGGCCAGATAAGCCCGCGTAGACAGCCCGAGAAACATGATGGCACCTCATGCAAACAAAGGCTTATCTGGACTCCAGCGTGGCATTGTCCCTTTTGCATCAGTCACAGTTGTCCTTCTGGTAGTCCATCAGAGGTATGATCTGTCATAGTTGCAGAGAAAGGCTGGCTTGAAGCGGACCTGGCTGGGCTGTACCCTTGGGAGCTGAGCAAGCAGTTGTGATAGCTTTTTTCTTTTCTGTTTTTAGTGAACATGTGGAGTGTTCAAAGTGGAGGAGTGACAGGAGTAGTCCGTCTTGCAGCCTAACTGCTAATCGTTTTGATCCAGATAGGTAAGGAAGGCAGCAAAGAAAACTCCAGACAGTGATATTACCCCATCACCCAACATCTTTGCTTATTTATTAGAAAATAAACATCGGAACACGGTAAGAACTTGAAGAGTTCATCCTGAACCCTAACAGTGATTTCATAGCACTTTAATAATGCTAAACATCTACCCAGTGGCCCAGGGACATGCCCATCCTCTTGTCTCATCGCTAATAGTTGCCATGGCATTTTCTCTTATATATATATATATTTTTTTTCATATGGGTGAAGCTAGGAACTACCTTTTCACTGACTCTTCCTTTTCATAACCAGAGACACATAATTCTACGAACTCTTCACCGTTTGTTTACAGAGCTGTGGAAAAGAGCTCAACACCAGATGCAGGTGCTGGGTGCTGGGAAAGAACGGGCCCCTTCACTTGTTTTATGTTACAGTAACAAAACCTGAAGCTGGAGACTTTATCAAGGACCAAAAAAAAAAAGGAAGGTTTAGTTGGCTCACATTTTTGGAAACTCTAATAGCGTATTGCTAGCATTTGGCGAGGGTTATCTTGGTTGTGTCTGGTATGACAATTTGGAAAGGGATCCTGTCATGTGCTGTGCTGCCTAGGACACCAGCCTTGTGTGGTGACAGCCTGCTCTCTCCAGAACCGACCGGGTCCCGGGAGCACAGTAATCTCTTGCAGCCGTGGTACTCCCCTTATCTGATTATTTTCCTTGAGATCCTGCCTCTTGAAGAAAGCTGACACCTCTGAATAGCATCACTTTTACACGCCACATGTCCAGTTCGTGAACTTTGGAGAGACACATTGGGGAATAATGCCCAAACCATTGAAAGCAAACTGTTAGACAGGTTGAATAAAAGTCCACGTTCCCATTCGCCTGTAGCTAAAAAAAAAACAAACAAAACAAAAAACAACAAAGCACAGGGCTGGGGAGAGGGCTCAGTGGCTAAGAGTGTTTCCTTGTCAAAATTTGGTCTGGCCAAATTTTGTAACCCTGGTCTCTCTAGCCCCTCCATTATTATTATTATTATTTTTAAGGATGATGTCAAAATTTAGTAGAAAGAATTAAGATAGTCCTTTTACTTGCATCAGAGCAGTCTTCAGTATTTTCTTATGCATTCCGTACAAACAGACAATGTGCTGGAGCAGTATGGGTAGAGGAGAAGGGAGCCCCTCATGTCCTTCCTCAGAAGGACAGAACACAATGGATCTTTCTGGGTTTCTGACAGGGGTTCCTGGTAACAACTGGATGCTTCTGAACAACCTTCTTGTCTAAGTTTTGGCTTTAATCTAATACTTAGAACTGAACCGCAGCATCTGAGTTACACTTCCGCAGGCCAGTGCGAAGTTCCATTTAGTTGAAGTGGGATAATAGCTTCTTGCTGTCATATTTTAGTGATATGCTAATAAAGAGCTATTATATTTTCTCATCTAAAAAATTACAACCTTGAGTGACACATTAGTGCTGCACCTAGTCTTTTTTTTTTTTTTTTTTTTTGAGGTAGGGTCTCACTCTACGCCAGGCTGACCTGGAATTCACTATGGAGTCTCAGGGTGGCCTCGAACTCACAGCGATCCTCCTACCTCTGCCTCCCGAGTGTTGGGATTAAAGGTGTGTGCCACCATGCCCAGCTGCACCTAGTCTTTTTCACTGGAGACAGCAAACATAACGCTGGGAAAGAGGGAGAAAGGAATAAGAGATGAGCACATACGTTGAACTAATTTCATTCTAGATTTCTTAGCTTAGTTTTTCATCTTTAATCAGTCTTTCAGTCTCTTTTGTGAACTCATGGAAGGTAATAAAATTTTTTATATGAGCAAATTTATATGACTATAAAGCTGTTACTTTGGTGTGGGGATGGTGGGAGGCCCAGAATCTCAGGGAAAGAGTAGGATTGGGCATGGTGAGAAAGTGCTGGAAGCCAGGGGTGCGGTGAATACCAAGAGACAGAAAATGGTTTTAGGTACCATGGACACCAGAAGCTTGAAACACGAAACCTCACGAGCCCCATGATGGACCTACTGAGACAATTATACTTATCCGTGTCTCACAGGCATTTGTTTAAAATTCAGTCTGTAGTGTTCCCTCATAACGGCCATTTCCTCCATCTGCTAAGTTTATTCAGCTCTCCCTGGGTCACCCACAGGGGAGTGGGGCAAATGATAAAGATAAATAACGGTAACAGCAGTTAACTTTATTATAACAAGGAATATGATTTGTGAGGACTTGATTCCTAGATTATCAATTCCTCACGTCAATTATGTTATTCTAGAGTTTTGAAATAAATTATGGATTGCTTTTAGAGAATTTACAGAATATCAAATTGAAAAGAAATATTTTATTTTTATTTATTTATTTGACAGAGAAAGAGGAAGAGAGAGAGAGATAAAGAGAGAGAGAGAATGGGTATGCCAGGGACTCTAGCCACCGCAAACAAACTACAGACGTGTGCGCCCCCTTGTGCATCTGGCTGATGTGGGTTCTGGGGAATCAAACCTGGGTCCTTTGGCTTTGCAGGCAAATGTCCAAACCACTACGCCATCCCTCCGGCCCAAGAAATAATATTTTAATTTTTCTCTCACTTTCTATTTTACCATGGATTTCAAATTCTTCTTATTAGTTATTCTGCAACCTGATTAACCCATTAAATTTAGTGATTTGGTTAGGCAACTGATAGTAAATTAGTGAGCAAAATTATTTATTAATGTTTGGAATTTCCATCCTCATGATATTCGTGGTGTAAAAAGATAGCAGCTGCCTACTAGAACTATGTCTTTTGAAGAGGTTTATTAAATTGCAATTATTTTATTCATAATGTCAATGCTACATTAGACATAGATACTTCACGAAGGCGTCTTTTTGTTTCTAGGCACTTATGACAGATATCCATTGTACAAAGAAAACAACCTTCAGGAAAGTAATTAGTACAAACTTCAATAAAATAGAGCAGATGAATTTGCACTAATTCGTCTACTCATTGGCTCAACTAGTGATTACTTTGGTCAAATTTGCCTTAAGGTTGCCTGTAATTCTAGACACTGAAAAGATACGAGACAGAACCAACTCCACCTTAACAGTAGAGCTCATCTACCCATGGGGAGCAGCGGGGAAGGAGAATAAATCACATCAACACGTGAGACCACCTCCTACCGTCAGACGGACTGTGCCATGAAATCATGGGCATCCGGTGTGATCATGGAGAGTCGGATGGGAAGAGGCATTCTCTGTGGACTTGTTGGCAAGGGTGTGGAGGAGATAGAGTCCTGTGCATTGTGGGTAGGAATGCAAGATCTCACAGCCACTGTGGAAAACGTAGAACGTGAAAATGTGTTGGTTCAACTCTATTGTGAACTTGATTGCCTCTAGAATCACCGTAGGGTACTAATCTCTGGGCATGTTTGTGAGGGATTTCTGGATTGGGTTAATCGAGGTATTGCTACGCCCAGTTCTTGGCAACCCCCAGTGATCCCCAAGGAGAACCAAACACGTACGCTAGGGCCAGGAGCTTTATTTCGGGCTTAAGCTCAGACTCTGGACTTCACTAGCGCAGGGGATCCGTACAAGAGCCCTGAGGAGCAGGGGGCCAGGTTTTTTTTTTTTTTTTTTTACTTCCGCTGTGTTTATTGCATTCATTCATTCTTTCTTTCATTATTGCCTCCTTGAGGCCGGCTCCCACCGGGTCCCGGGCTGGACTCGAACTCGCGACCCAGCGCGGGCCGAGCAGGGCGTGCTGGCCGGGGGTGGGCAGGGCGGCCGGGGTCTGGGTGCGAGGCACAGAGACACAGATGGAGAGACAGAGACAGAGAGAGACAGAGACGCAGAGACAAAGACAGAGAGGGAGACACAGAGACAGAGACAGAGAGGGAGAGACACAGAGATACACAGAGATGGAGAGACAGAGCCACACAGAGACAAAGAGAGAGAGAGGGAGACAGAGAGACAGAGACATAGAGAGAGATGCAGAGACAGAGAGAGACAGAGACAGAGAGGCAGAGAGACAGGGAGAGACACAGATAAAGAGACAGAGCCACACAGAGAGACACAGAGAAAAAGAGACAGAGACATATACACAGAGATACAGAGATGGAGAGTGACAGAGACAGACACACAGAGGGAGAGATAGAGATAAGAGACAGACAGAGACGCAGAGACACAGAGACCGACACAGAGAGACAGAGACAAAGAGGGACACAGAGATAGACACAGAGACAGAGATGGAGAGACAGAGATAACATGAGGGACAGAGAGAGAGAGATGGAAAGACAGAGACAGAGAGAGACACAGAGACAGAGACGTACAGAGATAAAGAGACAGAGACGAGAGACAGAGACATAGCGACATTGAGAGACAGAGGGATGTAGAGACAGAGATAAAGAGAGAAACAGAGACAGAGATAAGACCTGACCTCAAAAATAAATTAAATAAAATAAAATGTAAAAGAAAATAAAAAGGTGTCGGCGGGTTTTTTTTTTTTTATATAGGGATTTGAACAAAGAAGTAGGGGAATGGTTACATGATTGGTAGATTTAAGCAGTAACTGCACTTGTATTTTTCTGATAGGCTTAGGATGCTGGGGGGGGGGCAGAGCTGGTGGGCAGGGGGCTAGGGGGAAGTTCAAGCAGATTAGGTAACCTTTATTGTGATTGGCTATGTGTGTTTGAGGAACTTAAGCAACTTGTCTTAGGACTATAGAAATGTATGGCATAAGCAATTTGTGGTATTTTTTTCAGTAACTGTTAAATTCTTATTTAAACCTTGCTGGGAAACAGAAACTTAGGCCTACTGGTGACTCCGAAGCCAGTCGTGGCGTCCCTCTGGCTCCTGAGTCCTTCAGCAGGAAGACCTGCCATAGCTGTGGTTGGCACCATCACGACCAGCCTTCATCCTGGACTGAATCAAGCGGAGAGAGTGAGCTGAACGACAGTATTCAGTGGTCTTTGCTTCTTGACTACACATTGGGTGTGACCAACTGCTCCCCAATCCTGCTGCCAAGCTACCCCAGATTGGGAGCCAAAAATAAACCCTGTTTTTTTTTTTTTTCCCCCTTCAGTTAGTTTTGTCAGAACAAAGAGAAAAATTACTCCTAGGTCATATTATCTAGCAATCATGCTGGTGGACATAGATCTGAAAGACTTGCAATCAGCAGTTTGAAGAGCTGTCCTTTAGCTCCTGTTGCATTTAATTTTTCCCGGGGAGACATGAACAGATGTCTGTTCATCACAAACAGGGTACTGGCAACAGGTCAAAGTAACAATTACACCGAAGTCTAAATTGGCAAACCAGTGACTTCTTTGGAGTTACTTAAAGGAGCACTGAAAGCCAGCTGGTATCACCAAAGAGCCCACCCCAGCATAGGTGACCACTCACGTGCTGGCTGGCAAAGCTAGTTGGGTGGTCAGAGAACATCTCTCCCAAGCAGTTCTTATCCTTAAATAACCTTGCTGAGGGGGGGTCCTGTAAACCCTGTAAGTTTCAGCAACTTCCTGAGACTTGTGAGGTTTCTACTTCCTGAGTCTTAACAAGCTTCATGACTTCTTATGTTTCAATTTGGAACTGCCTAACCAGCCTCCCTCCAGGGTGTAATGCTTCAACATTCATAGGAAATTCCTGTACAATACCCCTGCATTCATTATAGCTCTGTTCAATGTAGCAAAGCTATAGATTCAGCCTAAGTGTCCACCAACAGATTAAAATATGTAATATGTGTTACATATGCCTTTGGGAAGAAATTTTATGACAGGTAACAACATGGATGGAAGTGCAAAACAGTATGCTCGGTGAAATAAACAGATTGAGGAAGATCAATTCTCCAGGTTGCCACTGCTATGTGGAATTAAAACTCACAGAAATTGCCCAGTGACAGTTTTTATGGGCTGCAGGCTGGGTTCCTAGAGACTAGAGGGTAAGTGGGGTTACAAAGCTTTGCCTTTCTTTCCTTTCTTTGAAACCTATCGCCTAGTGGAGTGAAGGTAGCTAATAATTGAGCAGTATCTATTTCAGGAGAGCTGAGTAAATTTCAAGTGCTCTTAATGCAAAAAATGTTCAATATTTGCCAGGCCCAGTGGATCACACCTGCAATCTTAAGGGATTGAGGGAGGAGAATTGAATTCAAGGCCAGACTAGCCTAAATAGCAAGATCTTGTCTTTAGAAAAATAAAGCTAACTATTACATTTTTTTTTTTTTTGGTTTATATGCATTTATTTATTTGAGAGTGACAGTCACAGAGAGAAAGAGGGAAAGAGAGAGAGACAGAGAGAGAGGATGGGCCCGCCAGGGCCTTCAGCCACTGCAAACGAACTCCAGATCCATTTGCCCCCTTATACATCTGGCTAACATGGACCCTAGGGAATCGATCCTCGAGCTGGGGTCCTTAGGCTTCACAGGCAAGCGCTTAACCACTAAGCCATCTCTCCAGCCAAATCTAACTATTTAAGGTGACTGAACATAGTAATTATTATGATTTAATCATTTCCCTTTGTATTAAAATCATCACTTTTTACTCCCAAAACATATACAACAATAATTTATAGAGATGATAAAAATTGAAAAGCATATATAATCATCTTGCTAATCTGACTTCCAGAATCAAGAGTTCATGTTTTAGCCAGAGACTGTCTCTCTCTCTTTTGGGTTGGGTCTTGTTCTAGCCCAGTGTGGGACCTGGAATTCACTCAGACTGGCCTCAAACTCACAGTGACCCTCATACCCTGGCCTCCTGAGTGTGGGATTAAAGGTGTGTGTCACCATGCCCAGCTCAGACAGACAGAGACACAGAGAGAGAAGAGAGGAGAGGGATGAAAGAGAGAGGGGGGGGGGGGAGGGAGGGAGAATGTGCATGCCAGGCCTCATGCTGCATTTTACTATAAGATATAATTCTCAATTTAAAGATGATTTAGATGATAAATATAATCACTTTTTCAATACCGAGCACCAGGTTGTTAGATATATATTGGCCATGCTGGCTTAATGTTTTACCATTTTATCAAAGAATAAACAAGTAATTTTCTCAAGGTCAAATAGCTTGTTAGTTTTGGAAATAGAGCTAACCCACAGCTGAATCTGAACCCCATTGTATTTTCATTTAGTTAGCTTTTCTCCAGAAAAGTCTGGATTGTTTGCAATTCAAAAACTCCAAAGATAGTCAATTCCCCCCCCCCAAAAAAAAAACAAACCAAAAACAAAAATTAACAAGTTATTATTATTATTATTTTTTGTTCAGGGGTGGGGAGTGTTGAATCTACTTAGCAGAAGAGGATGTTAAAATACTGAAGGCACTTGCTTAGCGCTCCCTCCTGTTTGGCAGGCTTTTGAAATGAAGAACCTGCTGGGATTCCTCCGTCAGTTGAATTTAAGGCTTCTTTAGGAAACTCTGCTCTCAATTAATATCATGTTATGCAGATTATCTTGCAGCCCTCAGAATGCTTAGAAGACAGAAACGTCTTGAGCCTGACTGGTTTATGTGACAACTCTGGTGGTCGGAAGGGCCACTTCAAAGCATGAAGCATGGTGATATCTGGGTGCAGTGGTATCTGTAACTCCATCCATAAAGTGTAGTAGTCTAGTCCCCCTCATCCATGATGATTCCTGAAGATCGTACCAAATCCCATAAAATTGCCTCTTCTCACTACGTATGCATAACTATGATGATTTTTTAATGTACAAATTCAGCATTTTAAAAGACCCATTAATAATGATAAAGGATAATTTTAACAGTTTACTGTAGTAAAAGTTCTATGAATGTGTGATGATTAATCTGGTTTGTCACCTTGATGGGATTTAGAAACCCCATGATGTTTGGGAATGTATGTGAGGAAGTTTCTAGATTAGGCCAGTTGAGGTGGGCACCCACCTTAAAGGTAGGCGGAGTTATCCCATGGGCTATAAATAGTGTAAAGCAAGCCGAGTGAGATCATTCATCTCTCTCTGCTTCCTGAGTGCAGACACAATGTGACCAGCTGCCTCATGGTTCCGCTTCCCCCGCCGTGATGGACTGCAGCAGCTAAACTGCTGAACTGAGAAAAGCATCTGATATTGAATGTGATCTCTCTTTCAAACATCTTACTGTATTTTAGTCTCGTTTGTTCTTTGATTTTTACTCTTGTGATGATGTGAGAGGAGACCAGGCCTAAGGGATGGAGGAAGTGAGGGGAAGGAGGATTAGGGATTGTGGTCCAGCACGAGGCTGATGTTGCCTTCTCACAATATGGCAGCAAGTAATTGGCAGTGGGGACAGTACAACTGCAGATAAAAAAGAGGGAGGGGGGCTGGGGAGGTGGCTCAGCAGTTAAGGCGTTTGCCTGTGAAGCCTAGGGACCACAGTTCGATTCCCCAGGTCTCACATAAGCCAGATGCACAAGGGGGCACATGTGTCTGGAGTTTGTTTGCAGTGGCTGGATGCCCTTGTGAGACCATTCTCTCTTTCTGTCTGTCTGCCTCTTCTCAAATAAATAAATAAAATAAAAAATAAAAAAATAAAAATACATTTATTTAAAGAGAGAGAGTGGACTATTATGGAAGGAATATAATAACATCCTCATTGCTTAGTTCAATCATTATAAACCTAATGTCAGTCTTGAGTGACCTAGAATTCTCTACTGCCTATCCCTTAATGAGTTTTCTTTGCATTCCGTGAACTAGTATACATTTTAAGTGCACAATCCAATCACTTTCAATAAATGCATAGAAGTGTGCAATCATTAGGACAATTCGCTTTTGAACCACTTTCTTCATTCTAGAAAATTCCACCATGTCCATTTTGTTTCATTTAGCAAAGTGCTGTTAAGGGTCACCCATCACGGGGTACTCCTTGAGCTTGCCTGTGGCGGCAGCTCTTGCCTGGAGGGAAACTTCACGTGTCCGTCGCTCCTCCACCATTCTTATCTTTCTTAGCTTGTTTTATCAAGAGCCCCAGTGACTCTCCAGACCCAATCCCTACAGGATTGGAACAGATGTATGTGGGTCCTGGAGAAGGAACTCAAGTGGTCTCTCAGGCCTCTTCAGGCCCGCTTAGGAAGTGCTTTTAAAGTCTGTGCCATCTCTCTAGCCCACACTCATTTTCCATCTATAATTTTTATTACATCCATCCATCTTATTGTGTGAACTGGCATCGATCGTGTGTGTGTGTGTGTGTGTGTGTGTGTGTGTGAGTGAGTGTGTGTTTAATTCCCTTTATACAAGAATTCCAGAGCAGGAAAATATGTGGAGACAGGAAGTAAGATGAGGGCTTCCTAGGGCTTGGGAAATTAGGAAGAAATATGGAGTGACTGTTAATGTGGCATTTCTTTGGGAGGCAATGAAAGTATTCTAAAATGATTATGATATCTGTGAACATACTAGACAACATCAAATTATATACCTTAACTGGGTAAATTAAATGCTATGCGATTTTTATCTCAATAAATCTGTTAATGTATTAGTTGGTCATGTTTATGTGGGTCTCTTTTTGGACTCTGTGTCATTGATTTGTGAACATATTGCTCTGCCAATGAATGCATGCTGTCTTTATTTCTGGAGATCCACAGTAAGGCTTAAAATTGATTTGTGTGAATCTTCTAGCTTTTTTCTTCTTTTTTCAAAGCATTTTGACTCATTTAGTTCCTGTACATTTTTACAAAGTTTTAGGATCAACTTGTTAATATCTACAACATTTCCTGCATAGGTTTTTTTTTTTTTAATTAAAATTGCAGTCAGTCTCTATGTCCTTTTGAGGAGAAATGACATTTTAACTCGGTTGAGTCTTTTCTTTCATGAGCATCTTATTTTTTGATACTTTTATTAACAGCTTCCATCATTACAGACAATAAACCATGGTAATTCCTTCCTCCCTGACTTCCCTTTGGCAACTCCATTCTCTATCATATACCTTCTTCCTCTCAATCAGTCTCTCTTTCATTTTGATGTTATCATCTTTTCCTCCTATTATGATGTTTAGGTCGTGTTAGGCACTGCTAAATCATGAATATCCAGGCTATTTGTGTCTGGAAGAGTGTGTTGTAAGCAGTCCTACCCTTTGGTTCTTACATTCTTTCTATCACCTCTTCCACAGTGGAGCCTTGGGAAATGTGATAGAGATGTTTCAGTGCTGAACACTCCTCTATCACGTCTTCAAAGCACTATGGTGCATCTTGAGTCATCTCAGAGGTCATTGCTATCTGAAAAGAAAAACCTCTCTAACCAAAAATGAGAGTAGCATTAATACATGGGTATGAACTTTAAGAAAACTGCTTACTGGGCAGTTTGGAGTATATACATTTAGCCAGACACCAGCAGACGTTACACCCCCAGGGCTTATGACTTCCCCCATCATAGGTTTTATAGTATCAGGCATGTATTCCATCCTGTGGAGCAGGCATCCAGTCCAACTAGACAGCAGTTGGTTTCCCTTGTAACAGACATGCCACTGTTTCCCCTGTTGGCTCATTTGGCCTAGCTGGCCAAATTTAAGGTTTGCAGCGTCCACTGTTATCTCCATTGATGATTTCTCTCTCTCCCTTGGAAGTGCATGTAGCATAGCTTTTTCTAGCTTACTGTCAGCTGGTCTGCATGGAAGAGATTTTCAGCTCAGCTCCAGCAGGATTTCTCAGTGATCTTTCAGCACAAATATGTGGAGTCTTCAGCAGTAGGATCTTAACCATCTATTCCTGGTGGGAAACTAAGAGCTTCAGCAATGGCCTGTAATATTCTGGGGGCATTGGGGACCTCCCTGGCCAACAACTCACTGGAAGGTAGCCCATCCCTTGCACTGAAAATTTCCTAGTAATAATCTATGGCTCCTGGGAATGCCATTGTCCAAAAAAGTAGGTTTCCATATGACTTATTCATACCCTCTTAGATTTTGATTAGCCCTCCCTCCTCCTTTCCTTAGTAACTCTCTTCCTCTGGCCCCACTTAGGCCTTTCCACCCCATTAATCTGTTTTTCTACTTATATATATACAATACCATCCTATTAGGTTCCCCTCCCTCCCTTTTCATTCCCTTTATAGCATTTTATATTAATTCTTCTACTTAGGACTTTAATTTCTTTTATGAATGCTTTGCAATCATTTTTAATATATTGGTCTTGCACATGTCATTGGATTTCTATTTAAGTGTTTCATTTTGGAGAGAGAGAGTTTTCATTTCATAAGGAGTATTGTTTTTAAAATTCTTTATTTCTTTAGTAGTATAGCCACTGGTAAGTTACCCATGCTCTGGTAAATAATCCCCCACACACTCATGCAAGAAATCTTAATTAAACTAAATAGACCACATATACACACAAGACAGATAGCAAAGGAGAGCGGTGCTGGCAGGGAAGAAGTAGAGATTCAGAAGGAGGCGGAGGTGGTGGACTCTAGGCACCTGGGAGTAAATAGAATCAAAATACATTGTGTGCATGTACAGGGCTGTCAAACGTTTGCTCAATTACAAAATTTCTTATTTTCAAGTTTCACTGATAGGTCAGAAGCAGGCATGATTTTTAAAAAAATATTTTATTTTTATTTATTTATGACAGTGAGAGAGAGAGAGAGAGAGAGAGAGAGAGAGAGAGAGAGAGAGAGAGAGAGAGATAGTGACAGACAGAATGGGTGCGCCAGGGTCTCCAGCCGCTGCAAACGAACTCCAGACGCGTGCGCCCCCTTGTGCATCTGGCTAACGTGGGACCTGGGGAACCGAGCCTCGAACTGGAGTCCTTAGGCTTCACAGGCAAGCGCTTAACCGCTAAGCCATCTCTCCAGTCCTGAGCTCATAATTTGAGCCCTGAGCAGGCCAATCCCTGTGACAAGGGGTTGTTTCACTGGGGGCGGATCTTGCAGTCCAGCCCTAAGGTGTGTTTGTGGGTGGATCTAGAATCCAGCCCTGAGATGTGTGGAGAGTGGTTTGGAGCTTTGGCTGTTCTGGTTTTTTAGTGTTGGCTGGCTGATCGGCGGTGTCTCTCTGCTTGGATCTATGGCCATGAGCCAGTTTCTTCTGCCACTGATGGTATTCCTCTGGAATCTGTAAGCCAGAGGTAAACCTCTGTCCACCCACAAGTTGCCTCTGGCTGGACGTTTGTCCCAGCAACAAGGAGACTACAACCTCCGCATTCCTACATCCTCCTTGCCGTAACAGGAGAAGCAGGATCTGGCCGTCCCTCCCTTTTCCCGAGGGGTCTTGTCCTTTTGGAACAAGCCCTTCTCGCCCTCCCCACGGCCTTGACTTGGCCCCGATGCACTGACTGGGGCTTGGTGGGGCAGGGGCCATGATGTGCACCATGTGCTGTGGGAAATGATTTGCCAGTCCCCGGTACAATTGCAAATTTGAATTCATCTACTTTACCCTCAATGGTTACTTACTGTTTGTGATCTCCCCTCACCCCCCAGTATTTCCCCTTTGTATCTGTGTCTCCTTCTTGTCAGCCTCAGATTAATCTTGAACTCGAGGTTTGGTTTTCTGTGCACGGTTTCAATTTGAGCTTGTCAAGGCCCTGGTATGATAGGGTTTTTGTGTCCACCTTTGCTGGAATGGAAGCATGTTGCTCTTGAGACTGTGCCCAGACCTCACAGGGATCCCCCCCCCCCCAACAGAATTCTATGCTGAGCCGGGCGTCGTGGCGCACACCTTTAATCCCAGCACTTGGGAGGCAGAGGTAGGAAGATCACCGTGAGTCCGAGGCCGTCCTGAGACTACATAGTGAATTTCAGGTCAGCCTGGGCTAGAGTGAGACCCGACCTTGAACCGGTTCCCCCAAAAGAGTATGGGGACTTTTAAAGTTGGACTGAATTTGCATCCTGAGATTGTCAGAGGTCTATGGAGCCAGAGGTGGAATGTGGTGTTAGACGAGTATAGAATGTTGGGCTGGAGGGATGGCTTGACAGTTAAGGTGCTTGCCTGCAAGACCGAAGGATTCAGGTTTGATCCCCATGACCAACGTAAGCCAGATGCACAAGGTGAAGCATGCATCGGGAGTTTGTATGCAAGGGCTGAAGGCCCTGGTGCGTCTGTCCTCTTTCTCTGAAATAAATAAAAATGCTATAAGAAGGGCTGGAGAGATGGCTTAGTGGTTAAGGCATTTGCCTGCAAAGCCAAAGGATCCTGGTTCGACTCCCCAGGACCCAACGTAAGCCAGATGCACAAGGGTGGTGCGTGCATCTGGAGTTGCTGGAGCATGCCCATTCTTTCTCTCTGCCTCTTTCTCGCTCTCAAATAAATAAGTAAATCAATAAAATATATATTTAAAAAAGACTATAAGAATATAGAGGCCTGGGGGGCATGGTGGCACACGCCTTTAATCTCAGTATTCGTGAGGCAGAGGTAGGAGGATCGCTGTAAGTTTGAGGCCACCTTGAGACTACATAGTGAATTCCAGGTCAGCCTGGGCTAGAGTGAGACCCTACTTCGAAAAACCAAAAGTGAAAAAAAAAAAAATTCTATGCTGAAAATAGGTCTTCTTTTAGTGGCTTGTGGCCTAAGTTTACCCCAAGTACTAACTTTGTGTTTCAGTAACCAGCAAATAACAACTTCAGTGTTGATTCAGTTCAACCCTGTGCACATCTACGTGGAAATCCTGTTTCTTGTGTTTCTTTCTGGGTCCAATAGAGGGGGGTAATTTTGTCCAGTAGACTGGCTTATGTTAAATAGTTAAACCTTTCCATGAAACAGCAAACACCTCTTTTGTGTCTGTGGATTTGAATTTTGCTTTTATTTTGAGATTGGCAATGTTCAAACAGGTTTTAACACATACTGTGAATATGTTTTTCTCAAATAATTTTTAAAAGTGATAGAAAACAGGTATTTCGGCTTACTCAAAATCATATAGTAGACTTCAGCCCTCTAACCCAAAACTAAAAGGCCATTGGTCTCACCCATGTAATACTTTCACAAGGGGGGTGTAATGTGACCACTGTAAAGCATGCACGTGTTTGCAGAGCGACAGAAAATAGATTTCACCGCTCTGTAGATAAGAACCTGTGGGAACTGAATGGACTTAATCACGGTTCCAACTATAAACATACGCCGTGCCAGGTCCTGGTTATATTTAAGTTTCAGGTTGATTTCCCAAGAAGCAAGAGGCCAAGCTCTACCAGGAATCCCCTGGTTTATTGTTTACAGTGGTCAGTGGCATTGCTTTTGAAAATGGAATGGGGATGGAAACTTTTTGAGGACTGACAAGGTCAGGTCAAGCTCTCCTTAAAGGTTGTTTGGGAAGGCAAGTTTTGAATCCATTATGTGAAACACAATCTTAAACGTTTCAAGGCTAGGATGTTTTGCATCCACTCCAGTGATTACTTCGTAGGCTAACTTGACCAAAGGTAATATTTTTTCAATGGGATTTACACATTTGTCCTTCGGCTCAGGAGACCAGACTGAAAAATGGCTCTGGCAGAGTTACCCAGCTTCTAATATTTATGGAGAGAGAAATGCTACAAGCCTTAGCAAGGCCGCCTTTAAAGGTTAACATGGCTGGTTCTTTTGTTTTTGGCCTTTGATCAATCAAGGCCTGTAGACATCAGAATGCCTTCTGGAGGGAGCCAGTCGAGGTTGGGTTAGCCGTTCTTTATCTCCTTCTCCCTTCATCGTCCTCGTACTTACAAAATAAAACAGAAATTTTATCTTTTGAATAGAATAACCCACACAATCTCTGTGCTGTGTGGCCTCTTTAATTTTCACGCTGGTTCTGACTTGGCAGGCAGCATTCTGGTTTCTACTCCTCCCCATCTTGCCTGCCTATTTCAGACTGCAATTATCTCAGACGCACAGGAGGCTCCTTAGGAGAGCTTGCTCAGTAGTCCTCTGCGGAGAAAAAAGGCTAGCTCCTGTCCCATCTTCATGCTAACCAGGAACACTTCAATTATTTGCCCACAGGAAACACCCTGCTTGCTGGATGCACTAATGGGTATGATGATCAATATAGCTTTTACCAATACATCACACTCTCAGCAGGGCACTTCAGCAGTGGATTTTCTTTTCTCTAAAGACTTAGTTGACAACATTTTGTTATGTAGCATGCACAACCCACAAAGCATGGGGTTTGCATGAAAAAAAAAAAAGAGGCATAAAAAAATCACTGGGGGTGGGCAGAGAGATGGCTTAGCAGTTAAGGCACTTTTCTGCAAAGCCAAAGGACCCAGGTTCGATTCTTCACTACCCACATAAGCCAGATACACAGGGTGGCACAAGTGTCTGGAGTTTGTTTGCAGTGGCTAGAGGCCCTGGCATGCTCATTCTTTTCTCTCTCCATCTGCCTCTTTCTCTCATAAATAAGTAAATAAAAACTCACAAGGGGATGTTATGGGGTTCTTAAATAATTGCGAGATTGCTAAATTAAGGGTTCTACAGGAAAACAAAGAGTGAGATCCTAACTACAGGACGTTGGCTCATGTGATTATGAAGGTTGAGCAGACCAAGATCTGCAGAGTCGGGAGGATGGAGGCCCAGCAGAGACAGCGGTCTAAATTCCAGTCCTGTACAAGAGTAGACCAACATCCCGGCTCCAGCAGTCAAGTCGGGGGAACTCCCTCTCAGCCAGCGTTTCTACTGCTTATATCTTCAGGTGACTGGATAGAGGCATGCTCATTGAGGATGTCCTCGAGCTCCAATGTAAGTATGAGTTCTAAAGCCCTGTCCCCAGTGAGACATCCAGGAAAATGCCTGCTCAGCTAAGCTGACAGATGCAATTCAACAACCAGAATAAGCTCCTGAAAGACAAGGACACGACAAAAACCAAGTAACTAATGCACTTATTGGGCACCTTTGGAGTGTGTGCTCTCGTGCCCAGTGATGTTAAGTGGGAACTGTTTGTTTCCTTCCGTCCCATGGTAACTTGAGAAGACGAAGACAAACGTTTTTATCGCATGGAACGTATTGACCATCAGAGCTTGGGCACACCATGCACCTGTGCAGAATCATTTGCTTATTCTTTGGATCACATGGCGGGCAGCAACCTTCCCTTTGCTTTTTCCTGTTCACCACGGTGACCGTATTCACCTGCATAGTGATGGCCTGAGAAAAGATCGGCATTAAAAATTCGAAGCATAGTTTCTGCTGAATGCATCTAGTTTGCACGCCGTATTAAAGCTCAGTCATTGTAAGTTGTGGGCGGCCGGTAGGTCCTGGGAGGTCATGGCTATCAGCCACTGGCATGTGTAGAGAGAGCAGCTACTCACCCGTCCCCAATGGGACCAGAGTGTGCTCAGAGCATGGGAATGTCGTACGTTGGTTGTTGATTGAAGAGTGGGACAGGGAAGGATGGGGTCTGTTGAAGATTTTCCCATCTTCTCTAAGATCATTTTACAAGAGAGAGCTGGTTGTTTTACGGTAACTTTGAGTTTATTTAATCAGCCTAGCTCAAAAGAGACGTACGTTTGTACTTGGTAAAAAGCTATGGAAAGATATTATGTGTATATGTGTGTGTGTATAATTTTTAAAAAACATTTTATGTATTTACTTGATAGAGAGAGATAAAGAGGAAGAAAGAGAGAGATAGCAAGAGAGAGAGAGAGAGAGTGAGAGCGAGAGAGCATATCAGGGCTCTAGCCACTGCAAACAAACTCCACATGCATGAACCTCTTTATGCATCTGGCTTTATGTGGGAACTGGGAATCAAACCTCTATCTATAGCCTTTGTAGGCAAATACCTTAACTGCTGAGCCATCTCTCCATCTAAAAAAAAAGATATATTTTTAAATGAAATTTATACACATTGTAGGTGGATTTTATGTAGACAAAGGTAAGAAATGTCTCTAGGGGTTTAAAACTAAAGAATTAAGATGGGAATAGCAACCCCCCCCCCCAAAAAAAAAACCCCTCTTTATTTAATGCACACTCGGTTGCCTCTTGTGCAAAACAATGTTGGAGGAGGAAATAAAGATGTTTAAGGTCCGGTGTCTTTCTTTGTGAGTTTACAGTATTGTAGGAAAGAAAAGGGTGGATAAGGGGGACCCTGGCAACAAATGCAATGGGAAGCCGAGCTGGAGGTGAGCGGTGAGACAAGCGCACACATGCTCAAGGAAGATTCCGCAGTACAGAGGACACATCGCCAGAGACCGCGGAAAGCGCTACAGGCTCGTCGTAGACGAGGGAGGCTAAAAAGCAAGTCGTCCAAAGGAAACAGCACTGTGAGGCAGGTAGATAAAGCAATTTCTTTTAAAGCTTGGAAATAACTAAGCCTGTTTTAATGACCTGTTACTGTCATCATCGTCATCATCAATTTTAATGATGTAAACTTCAAAGTATTTGAACTTGAGCTCAGACATGTACCCAAGGCGGTCTACCTTTGTTTCCATTGCACAGTGGGAACAGATACTCACTCACGTTTTCTTGTTTACTTCTGTCACTCACGTAGACTTCGTCTGAAGCCTCTGACAGAGAGAACGTCTCTCTACAGGAAGGACCCTCACAAGTTTCAGTTTTGATCATGTGTTGTTGAACTGCCCTGTTCAGTCCTCATTCCATACTTAAGAAGTTTACTTTGCAATAGGACATTTCCTTGTCACACATACCATCACTAAGCTAAGATGCACGGTCAGAGAGGCCCATTGCTGCAGACAGTGCCCATCATAGCTTCTTTCTCCAGGGAAGAAAGCCGAAGGAAGTCCAGCCATAGACCACAGGTGCTCTGAACTACGGCTCTGCACTCCCTTGCATGATGCTTCCGCAAGCACGCCCAGCCTTTAGGCTGCTCATAGCTTTGCTTTTCTCCTCAGCCTATTAAACTTGTGGGACTCTATCTCTTTTCTTTTTGCATGTGTTCAGTGTTCATATACATGTGTGTGTGTGTGTGTGCGTGTGTGTGTGTGTATGTGCATGCACGTGCGCACAGGTACATGTGTAAGCACATGTGTGTGGAAGTCAGAGGACTATCTTAGGTGTATACTCAGGAATTCAGTCCACCTCTGCTTTTAATTTTTTTTGTTTATTTATTGACTTGAGAGCGACAGACTGGGAGAAAGAGAGAGAGAGAAGGAGGGAAAATGGGCACGCCAGGGTCTTCAGCCACTGCAAAGGAACTCCAGATGCATGCAACCCCTTGTGCATCTGGCTAACATGGGTCCTGGGGAATTGAGCCTCGAACCGGGGTCCTTAGGCTTCACAGGCAAGCGCTTAGCTGCTAAGCCATCTCTCCAGCCCCAGTCCACCTCTTTTTGAGAAAGGGTCTCTCACTGGCCTGGAGCTCACCAGTTTGGCTAGACTGGCTGGCCCGAAAGCTTCGTGGGTCCTCCTGCCCCCACCTCCCTGGCACACTGGGAGGATGGTCATGTGTAGCCATGCGTGGCATTTTGCATGGGTGCTAGAGATTCAACATAGTTCCTCATGCTGGCACAGTGAGCCTTTTACCCACTGAGCTGTGCCCCCAGCCCAAGATTAGCCTTATTTTAAAGAATATAAACTATTTCAGATGGCTGTTTGGAAAGCAATCTTGATTTAAAGCTGAATGTTGGGTTGGCTATGTTCTCATCTGAAATCAACCACACTCAGTTTGAAATCATTCAGAGAAAGCTGCTCTAAAAATACAAACACAGTGTGCTTTATTTTGCAGATGTTTTCAGAGCTACTGAATACTTTAGCTTTAATTAATGTCAGAAATGAATTCGGAATTGGAAAAAAATCAAGCGAGAAATGACAGGAAATAAAAATGTGACTATAAAATATCATTTATTATAATTGCTAAGTAGTGATATTTTAACAAAGTTTATATGAAATGAGGTAGAAATTGTGTACAGAGTATATCAGGACAGCAGTGTAATTTTTGGATTTCAGTAGGGAATTATTTTGTTTTTGAACTTAACTTTTGAAATTTAACATAAAAGTAATTGGTTTTATTTATTATGGCATTTTCATACATATATGTCATTATACTTCGTTCTAACTCACCCTATTCCCTCACTGTCTTCCCCTGTCTCCTGCGTCCTCAATAAGGAATTAATTAATGGTGACTTCAAAACTATATTCTAGCAAGTACCAATGTACCTTATCATAAATTGAGTACTTGTAAGTAGGAAAGATTACATTCTAGGGCTCAGCACTTTGTTAAACCAGCAAATCTGTGTTTCTCCTACTGAACCTAGAACACTGTGATCTTAGGAATTATTCAAAACACATTTATTGAATTTATTGAATTGCTTTCTTTCCCTGAAGAGGATGGTATAAAGCAAAAGCAGCGGGTTTGAAGAGAAACAATGCCTCTCTATGCGGGAAGGAGCGTCTGAGGAGGACTAACTAACCATTGTAACAATCTTCAAGTTTGAGCCAGGCAACGTCCTAGCCCATGTTTTTCTTTTCTAAGAGGCAACAAAATAATAATGTTGAGCCTGTAAGATTCCAAGGAGGAGGGATGTGCAATGTTATGAGATGTTTCTTTTGTTTTGGGGGAAAGAAGGAGAAAAGGAGAGAAAGAGAGAGAAAGAAAAGAGAGAATGGGAATTGGCCACGTGTCTGAAAAGCATGAGCAGGTTAAACATTGTGCACATGCCCCGAGTGTTAATGCCTTTTCTTTTCCCTTTCAGTAGGATGCTGCATCTGATGGTGGGCACATTACTAACATGCTTAACACTCTCCAATATTATGCCTGGAAACAAACCCATTGCTTTCTTATGCTCCAAAATTCCAGTGGTCACCTTCTGAGTGGCTCAGAAACCCATCACATGCTGTCCTCCCCATGACCAACCTGCCACTGTTTGGTTTGTCTTCCATGTCATTACTCTGATTTTTATTTTTTTTTTTGCATGGTTATAGCATATTCATCGTTCTTGTCTCAATTCACATGTGACTTTCTCAGACATTTTCTGAAAACTCTTATAAAGTAGGGCTTTCTACACTTGTTCTAAATTTCTTTTGGTTCAGTTCCGAAAGGGTGTTGTTTTAGACTCCGGATCCAGAAGTACTTTCCTAAGAGGCTGCTCTCTACTGTTTGGTGACCTCAGTGTGTCTGAGATGATTTCTCTTTTCATTTATATTATATTAATTATATTTATTTATTTATTTGTTTATTTATTTATTTATTTGACAGAGAAAGAAGGAGAGGGAGAGAGAGGGAGAGAGAGAGAGAGAATGGGCGCACCAGGGCCTCCAGCTACAGCAAACGAATTCCAGATGTATGCGCCTCCATGTGCATCTGGCTAACATGGGTCCTGGGGAATCAAACCAGGGTCCTTTGGCTTTGCAGGGACATGCCTTAAATGCTAAGCCATCCCTCCAGCCCTGAGAGGATTTCTCTAGTGTCCCCTCATTCCGTGTGAGCCGGGTGGGAAAGAGCATGGCTGGTGTAGATGTCGTATGACCACCAGGGATAAAATCCACTCACTATGGTCTTATTCTACTCTCTTTTTGTCACTTATTCTCATAGAATGTTTGCATTTAGTTACTTATTTGATCACTGGTTTCATGTTGACCTGCCCATCTTCATGAGACATAGACTTACCTATTTTATTTGCTTTCAAATGCTCAGTGTCTAAAATGGTGTCCAACATATGTAAGAACTCAAGTGCCTGTGAAGTATAGCTTCATGATGTGTCCCCATTATGAAGTGACCACAGACGTCCGGATGGACTAAGATGACCCATGGGCATCGCTCAGATAGGGTTTGGGGGACACATTAGACAATGTACCATTCTCTCTCTCTCTCTCGACTTCCTTGAAGTGAACTCTTTGCAAGTGCTACTTGAGAAGAGCTTAAATTCAGATCCCACAAAGCTAATTTGTGCTTTCCTCACCTATTTATATAAACACAAATTAACCAATAACTCCACAAACCTTTCCTCCATTCTTGCCAAGTATCCGCCTTTGAAGAGACTCTGTTTTCTGTAACTCAGAGGTTTTCCTGTGTCTGACTATCCTTGCTTCCTAGGCAGGTTCATTAATGAGGATGCTATTAAAACTACAAGATTAGCTTCCTACAAGCCCAATCAGACATTCAAATGCTCATGCATTTCATATACTTTATGGTGTTATGCAGATAAGAATGAGTGTACAGATAGTTGTATGCACCACAAAATTAGATTATGACTTATCTGCTATAATAAAAAGAAAAGCATAGTAGTGCTTATTAGTTTTATCTGCACAAATGAGGCTTGCCTGGGGTTTTGCTAACAATGAGGTCTGTTAATTAGCCCAGCTCCCAGCTTGGTTAAGCTGGCACATGGTAGACTGATTGCCCCTGGACTCCTTTCTTTTCTAATTCAGAAAGGGAGCTGCCTCACCTCCTGGAATAAAGTAATAATAATAGTAGTAATAACCATGCATAGCGAGGCTGGTGTTTGTCTCAGGGTGTCAGGGTTGTGGGTGACTTCCAGATGTGTTCCTGAAGTGTTCACCAGCACCATTGACTCAGCGTTACCTGACCTGACATGGGTTAAAACAGATGTGGTTGATACAGTACACCCAAGACCACCCTGGATAAAGCCTTCACACCATCCTGTGAAGAGGAGAAAGCACCCGCCCCCCACCCCCGCCATCCGGCTGTGTGCAGTAAACAAGAAGCCCCTTGCAAAGCTCTGCCACTCCCTAGACGCTTGGAAGGACCTCTGTACGACTGTGTACTTCATTGACGCAGCTCTCCAGGTTGGACACATTTAGATCTTAGCGCTCCCTCCCACTGAGGATTTGCACATCTCTGTTTCCACGAAGGAAGAAGCTACTGCAGACCCCCAACTTCAACTTCTGCTCAGCATTACTGACCTCCTAAGAGTGGGCGTCAGTGCTAAGGTCCTAACATGAGGCCTTAGGTTAAAGGATAATAACTGCTTCTGTAATTCCAGTTTTTTTAATCATTTTTTAAATAATCTTTTTAAATTATTTATTTATTTATTTGAGAGCGACAGACACAGAGAGAAAGACAGATAGAGGGAGAGAGAGAGAATGGGCGCGCCAGGGTTTCCAGCCTCTGTAAACGAACTCCAGATGCGTGCGCCCCCTTGTGCATCTGGCTAACGTGGGACCTGGGGAACCGAGCCTCGAACCAGGGTCCTTCACAGGCAAGCGCTTAACCGCTAAGCCGTCTCTCCAGCCCAGTTTTTTTTTTTTTGTCTTAACACAAATTGGCTGTAGCAGGATTAAATAATCAAGGGAAATGATTTGTATCATGAGGACCAGTACAGGTTATCATTTGAACATGCTTAGAAATTAATAGAGCTGCCAGGGATGGGGTATGGTAGAACCATTCAGTGTTTCATTTTAATGGGCCTGTGAGTCGTGTTTTATAGCACTGAGACCCATGAGTGAGAAACTGGAAGAAAGCCCATCCCTATAGTGGCCTGGAGATACTGACAGGAGGCTACAGTTCTCAGCTCCTATACCCCAAGACAGCAGCATCTACTCAGGGATGTTTACTATATATGTGTGTGTGTGTATATATATATACACACACATATATATATATGTATATATATACACACAATATATTATTCTATTTAATTATTATACTATATATTTTAATAAATATATATAATATATACTATTTTATATAATTATATATAATATGTAATATTATATATGTCACTATATATAACATATATTATTATATACCATATATATATATATATATATATATATATATATATATATATATATATATGAAGAGAGAGAAGGAGACAGAGAATACTCATGCTAGAAAAACAAAGCTTATATGAACAGACTGAAACTCTATTCCCTACTCCTTTTCTGACAGTCATTTAAAAACAGGGTATGCCATATCTTTCCTGTGTTCCAGGCTCCACAGATCCACTGGCAAGCAAAGTCAATTGTATCAAACACATCATTGATAATGTATGTTACTTTGGGCTTTGGCCTTGTTTAGGGGGTGGGGACTGGTTTAAGACCAGTGCTTTCTTATTACAGCAAATGGGCTGCTTCAAATTCTACAGCACATAGCATCTGAGTTTCTCCTGCTCTCTCACTTTTCCTTCCTCTCCGCCCCCCACACCCCTGACCCAGCTCTTTGGAGTTGAATCCCGGGCCTCATACGTGCTAGGCACGTGCTCTGACGCTGAACTACCGCAGTTATGGCACAAGCAATTTAACAAGTATGTATTCCTAGTCATTCTGGCCTGTAACCCCGAAAAGATGTGAGGAGAAGCAGGTAGAGTTGTCCAGTCCCTGACTCTGGAAGCTTCCAGTCCGTCCAGTCATTAGAGGATGGGCAGATAGTAAATCACACTGAATGTGACCAGTGCTGGGTCTTCCTGTCTTCCCTCTGCTTCCAGTATGCCCAAAGCCCCTCAGAGTGTGCCACAGCCTGCAGACGCACAGAAGTCTTACCAGAGTCTCACTGTCTCTAGGGAGATAATCAAACCCAACTTGTAGATTTGTTTCAGGAACCGAGCAGATATCCAGAAGAGTCAGCACACAGTACTGAATACCGAAACTTCTCTTTTCTCTTTCTCTAAAGCAACTGCCGCCTTATCCATTTTTCTTCTTCCATTCTAAAATACTTGTTTATTGGCTTGGCTAAATTGAAGGATTTAAGGTAGGGTGGGGTGGGAAATAGATTTGGGAAAATGAAGGCAAGTGGAGATTAGCATCCAGAGATCTATGTGTGTTTCTGCCGAGCCACAGGGATAGGAAATCATATAAGGAAAGTGGCCACAGGGTGCAAATATTTCTCTGATGAATGCAAATGCCATGTCTGAGGATGATAAGATGAGTCCGCAGGAGGGAAGGAAACCAGAGGAATAGAAACCACCATTCTCAGTGTGCTGCCTTCGAACAGGAAGATAACAAGTGGATTTGCAGGAATTTGGGGAAAAGTTATTCTATACCATGTCCAGAAGCAATATAGAGAGCAGTGTGTTTTTTAAGGGCAAATAATCTAAAGAGTGTGATGCACTTGGCAGCTGTAAGGAGATACCATCTTTGAAAAGTATTGGGGGCATTAATAAATGCCTGAAATTAAGGAAATATTGCTGCACTCTTACTAGATCCTTGTGTCTATTAAGTATTTGATTTTCCTAAAGTTGATGGTGGGTAAGGGGCACTTTGAGAGACAGAACACTGGTTAGCCTGTCACTAGCCGAGTGACCTTGAAGCACCAGCTTCGAGAGCAGTAGCAGGGTAGTTATGTCCCAGGGTTTGGTGACAAATAAAGGTAATTACTCTTTTTATAGTTACCGACTCATATGAGCACCTAATATATTTTAGCAGTCACCAAATTATTGAATCACCTCTGGTCTTGATGAACAATAGACTGTACCCTAAATACTTACAGCTGACATCTTGAAGTTATGTCCTATTTCACGTTTGGTAGATAAGGAAGATAACTGTGATTGCGTTTCTGAAGAGATTTTTAGCTTATGAGGCTCTTTGTTTCATGGCTACGCAGCTGAGTGCCAAGACTTGGTGGCTGAGATGTCACAGAGGTCTCACCTTGTACTCAGTCTACTTCAAATACACTAGGTGGGCCCCAGTTCTGTGGCTCATTTGGGATGTCATAAAATCCAGCTGCCTTTCGGTGACTTGGACAATTTGCCTTAGAGGCAATCATGCCCATCGAAATGCATGCTAGCTGCCAGCGTGGGGTTTGACCTGATGTCTGAGCAGAAGGAGACTTCTCAGTAATGCCAGGTTTCAGGGGTGGCATGTTGGGTCACGTACACCTGCTGTTTCCAACTGACTGCAGCTGGAAACCTGTGCTCCTTGGCTTTGAGACATCTGCCCGCCTTCTCGGGTAGTTGGAGGTGCCCATCAGGATGCAGTGACCTGGTTAAAGTTTCTTTTTTTTCTTTTTATTTTCTTTCTTTTTCTTTTTTTTTTTAAACAAGTGACTTGGTGTCTTACAAGAGAAAAGCTTTTAGTAATGCCACTTCTAGGAGTAAGTAGCCAGAAGAGCAGAAAGTAAGTGATGAGCTTCAGCTGGCATGCTGGGAACTATTGATCTCTGAGGACTTTGTTGTTTCAGATTGGTCTGATCACATTCACAAAATGCCTTAAAAGGTCCAATTGATCTTTCGCCTGCCAATTAGCTGGTGCCCGCCTGCATTTGTCATGAGTAGTGCCCACCACCCTCTGCTTCGCGAGGACATGGGGTGAATAATGCCATCAGCTGTCAGTTCTCGCAGCTATGGTCAGTGTGATGAGCTGAGGCAAGCGGAGCCGTGGTGATGCACGCTCTGCCTGTCGTTTTTCACATAAGGGGCCCTGAGATATTTAAGTTCATCTGCACAAAGATTCTGAATTGGTTACAATGTTTTTTTGGCTTTTTGAAGTAGGGTCTCGCTCTAGTCCAGGCTGACCTGGAATTCACTATGTAGTCTCAAGCTGGCCTCAAACGCATGGCGATCCTCCTACCTCTGCCTCCCGAGTGCTGGGACTAAAGTCATGTGTACCTGGCTTAAGTGGGTTACTTTGAACCAACTGATTTATTTTATCATGCAAAGAAGCTGATAATTTTTTCTTCTGTTTTATTTTTTTCTTGGTTCAATGGACTGGACAATCACAAAAAGGCATAAATGGCAGTTTCTTACGACACTCATGTAGAAAGAGTTCAAGACTCATTTTCTATACTAATAAAATAAAAGGCTTAATACTAACTTTAGAGTTTTTTTTTTTAAATTTATTTATTTGAGAGCGACAGACACAGAGAGAAAGACAGATAGAGGGAGAGAGAGAGAATGGGCGCGCCAGGGCTTCCAGCCTCTGCAAACGAACTCCAGATGCGTGCGCCCCCTTGTGCATCTGGCTAACATGGGACCTGGGGAACCGAGCCTCGAACCGGGGTCCTTAGGCTTCACAGGCAAGCGCTTAACCGCTAAGCCATCTCTCCAGCCCAACTTTAGAGTTTTTAATAAGATACTTTTAACCAGGAAATACTTGAGGAACCAAGTGAAAGAATGGAGGTGAGGTTTTGGCATCAATTTATCCTGAGGATCATTGCCTTAAGTTTTGAGCTTTTTCTGCTTCATTTCCATTAAACATTCCAAGATCTTTTAAGAGCTTTACTGCATGGGTGGCATCTGTTACTGAGAGGGCAGCGTTTGTCTGCTCTGGTGTTCCTGTCAGCCACCTTGCCTCGGCATTCCTAGGGAAAAGAACTGGCGAGAACATTTTGAGGCATCCATATGCTGTGGGTCAGTGGCCAACATAAGCTCTCGCTGATCCCGTCTCAGACCAGCTCTTACTTATTATGTAATCCTGCACTCACGCTCCTCTGAGGAAAAGGTAGGGCTATCAAAATAAATAGAGAGGGCTGGAGAGTAGGCTCGGCAGTTAAGGCACCGGCCTGCAAAGCCTAGTGACCTGGATTCGATTACCCACTACCCACATAAAGCCAGATGCACAAAGTGGGCACATGTGTCTGTAGTTCATTTACAGTGGCTGGCGGCCTTGGCGTGCCCATTCTCCATTTGTCCTTCTTCCCTCTCTCTCTGCTTGCAAATAAATAAATAAATAAAATATTAAAAATAAACTAATAAGAAATATAGGAATTAGGGAGAGAAGGTGGTAAATCTATTGAGACCTATTAAATTCTCTGCACAGGCAAGACATTTGGGGGCATGGGGAGAAAAGTGGAGAAGCTTGGGTAGGGTGACAGATCTGAATTTATCCAGCTAGAAATAAGAGGTTTAACTGTGCAGTGAAGGAGGAGAAGGGAGTGTGTGTGAGAGTATGCATATATTTTATAGAGAGAATGGAACCTATGGGGTGACGGGAGAGATAGGAATGAATGGAGGAGACATGCACTTTTAAAACAGGAAGTGAGCTGGGCTTACAGGGGCAGCCCTGTCATCCCAAGTACTTGGGAGACTTGGTTTGGAAGACTGCAAGTTCATGGCTTGGCTGGGTAATTGAGTGAGACATTGTCTTAAAATAAAAAAAAAAAGGCCTGGAGATAGAGCTCAGACGTAGAGTGCTTACCTAGTATGCACAAGGTTCTGGGTTGAATCTCCAGTATTAATAAAAAAGAGAGAGAGAGAGAGGTTGATGAGAGAGAGAGAGAGAGAGAGAGAGAGAGAGAGAGAGAGAGAGAGAGGGAGAGAGGGAGAGGGAGAGGGAGGGAGGGAGGGAGGGAGGACCACAACTTATCTTAATCCTCAGATCTTCAATTCTCATGTCTTCATTTCTATCTTCCTTGTGCTTTTTTCAAGCCAATATTTTTGGAGTTTCAAAAATTCCAAACCAGGGCTAGATACATGGCTCAGTGGATCAGGTGCTTGTCTGTAAAGTCTAATGAGCAGAGTTTAGTTCCCCAGTACCCATTTAAAGCCAAATGCATAAAGTGGCACATATGTCTGGAGTCTATTTGCTGGAGGCCCTGGTGAACCCATTTTCTCTGTGTGTCTCTCTTCTATCTCTCTCTGCTTATAAATAAATAAAAACATTTTTCTCAAGAATCCTAATCACTCACTATGCATATTATTTAAAAATTACTTAGAATAATCATATAAACTACAATGGCAAAAGGAAGTCTAGAAATGTTAGAAACTTAATCTGCACTACTAATGCATTCATTTTCTAGTGATAATTTTGCTTCTTGTTAGAGCTGACAGCAATACCTATGCACAGTAAAGAGTGGGTGAGACTTATTTCCACCGGGCATTAGTTTTTATTGATTTGTGCCAATGGTACCAACTGTTGAAATCATATAAATGTCATTTCTGTCTAACTTAGTTCAATAATCTCCCCTGTTCTTCCATCTCAACCAAAACAAACAAAAAGACCCCAATTTTTCTATTTTCTAATAGGTCTCTCTTTTTAAAAATATATTTTATTTTATTTATTTGTTTGAGAGAGGGAGGAAGAGATAGAGAGAGAGCTAAATAGAAGCCTCCAGCTTCTGCAAATGAACTCAGGATGTAGGGGCCACCTTGTGCATCTGGCTTATGTGGGTCCTGGGAAATCAAACCTGGGTCCTTAGGCTTCACAGGCAAATGCCTTAACTGCTAAGCCATCTCTCCAACCAGTCTCTTCTAATAATGCCATCTACTGGGGTGACAGGAGTGTTTGTCAAAGACATCTTCATGCCATAAAATATAATTTTTAAAGTTCAGGTTTATTGTTTTACTGAAATGAAGCAAACCCAGCCCACTTACATGTGAAAATAAAGATTTTCCCTTTGCTTTCTTTTAGTGAATAAACCTTGACGTTGAAAAACACAGCCTGCCTGTGTGTTAATGGTGCAAGGGTACCCTGCAAAGACAGCGCCTCGCTTGTAATGAGTGTCAGTAGAAAGGCTCGGAGTAGGAGGACCCTGACAGCTGACTTCTTCGTTTTGTAAAACAAAGGAGGCACAGGCTCCCCGGCTTTCCTTACCTGTGTGCCGTGCCTCACGGGAAGTCTTAGTGGTATCTTTTCAGGGCCTCTGGTGTCCTGTGTGGCTAACGTGAAGTTCTGTCTCAAGATTCTGTAGCGCCTTCTCAGAAGTAGACCGAGCCACCAAAGAGGTGCCACGTGTGGCCGGCTGAGCCATTTCAATAAGGGCCCCAGAGACATCCAGGCACTCGTTTCTGAAACGCGTGAAAGCTCCTTTATGCGGTTTAAGGGACCTTACAGGTGTGTGTGTAGCGCAGGACCTTGGGGTGGCGGATTATTCTGGAATATTCAGCTTGACTCTCTGGGGAGGGAGAGGGAGATTCTATGATGGAAGAGATGTAGGGAAATTGACAACGGAAGCAAGAGATTGGGGCCATTCAAGGACTGCCAGTATGAGCCAGGACCGCAGGAGGCCGTGTGAAGCTAGAAACAAGAAAAACACTGGCCCCTCCTCACAGTCTATACAAGAACCAGCGTTGCTCCATGTGAGACTTCTCACTTCCATCGCTGAGAAATACATTGATGTCATTTTGGGGGAATTTTGTTATAACAGTGATGGGAAACGCATGCAGGAATTTTTTTTTCCCGTTCCTTTGAGATGATCTCCATTATGTGACTAAAGGGACCTCACAGATACCTGAAATTCACTCCCAGGACCAGGAGAATTGGAGCCACTGTCAGCAGAGCAAAGAGAGCCGTCTACCTAGTGTCTCTTAGATTCTCTTCTTTCCTCTGGTGCCGAGAGACTGTCAGGGCTTCGGTCCAGCGACAGGGCCCTGGGAAGACCACCGAGGGTCACAGCACACCGAACTGAACGCGCTGGCCGCGGGTTCTCTCTCACAGTTCCTGGGCATCTGATATAATATGAAGGCTAAAAGCCTATAAGCATACTAAGAAGTAGAATGGCATTTTTTTTCCCCCCACAGGCAGACATGAACACTGCCAGGAATCAGATGCCATATTTAAGAGGGAGCAAGGAGGGTCCCTGCGGAGGGGGGAGGTCAGTGAGGAAGCTAACAATGGTACCAGCTTGACTGTATTCACTGAGTACAAAACTCATAAAAAAAAAATGAAATCACTCTGTGAAAATTGCTTCATGTAAAAACAAAGAAGGGGACACCTCTCTTTCCTTTCCTGGGTTTACACTCATTGACAACAAAAGTGCCAAAAAAAAAAAAAAAAAAAAATCAAGCCAAAATAAAGCTGAATTCCAGTTGTGGTAGTTTGAATCAGTGTCCCCCATGAGCTCCTGTTTGGGTGCCTGCTTCCCCGAGCCTCCACAGGCCTTGTCCCCCTTCTTTAAGAAGGCTCTCTTAGTGTCTGTGGCGTGACGTACAACATCAATCTTTAGATGACCTTCAGATAGGTAGCTGGTGAGAATCTCATTTAACAGTCACTGCTGAAGCACTTGCAGTTTCTGTGCCTGGCACTCCAAATTTGCTTACATTTCTTTCTGTGCTAATCAGCTTTGAGTTTTGGTATCTCTCTGCTCCGTGTTTCCTGTTCTGGGGCCGGTCGTGGCCCTTGTGGGATTGCTGCTGTTCTTTTCACTTAAAGCTACGTGTTGTAATCATTTAAGACGTTATTGCCATCATCACTGTAAGCAGTTATCTTTTCCTTAACAGTGAGATTTGTTTTTTGTCTTTATCCCTTTTCTGACATGATTTCTTTCCTTTTGTAGATCCAAGTTTTTATGTTGCTATTAATTTTCTTTCGGCTTCAGAAATTTCAATTTCTTTTAGGTTAGTTTGCCTGTGACAGATTTCATTATTGTTTTGGAGTATCTTTATCTATTATTATTTGTTTTTGCTGGTTATAAAATTGTAGGTTGGAATTTTCTTTTTTTTTTTTCACTTGTAACATTTTAAAGATTTCACTCTATTCTCATTTGGATAATTTTCTACTTAGCAGTCTATTATATTTCTTACCTTTTCTCTTTATAGTTAGTAAACTTAATTTTTCTGGTTTTCTTCAAGGCTGGGGCGATTTCTCAGTAGTTAAAGGTGCTTGCTTAGAAAGCCCGCTGTCCCACATTCAATTCCCATTTGTACCCACATAAAGCAAGATGCGCAAAGGGGCATGTGTATCTGGAGGTTTTGTGCAGTGGTGTGACCCTTGGTGTGCTCATTCTCATTCTATCTCTTCTTGCCAGTAAATAAATACTTTTTTTTTTTTTTTTGGTTTTTCGAGGTAGGGTCTTACTGTAGCCCAGGCTGACCTGGAATTTACTATGGAGCCTCAGGGTGGCCTCGAGCTCACGGCGATCCTCCTACATCTGCCTCCTGAGTGCTGGGATTAAAGGCATGAGCCACCACGCCTGGCTCAATAAATACATTAAAAAAAAATTCTTTGTCTTTAGCTTTCCACATACTTATGTATGCTTTGGCATTTATCTTGCTTTAAAATTTTTAAGAGTTGAGTTTGGTGCTCTGTAGCATTGGGCTTTATCATTAATTATGCCATTAATAATGTCATAATATCAGCAGTGACATTAGTGTCATTGACATTATTTCACAGTCTGGCTTGTGCGTAGTGTGCATCGTGTGTGTCATAAGCGTGTATGTGTATGAAGTATATGTGTGTATAGATGCGTGCATCTCACATGCAGGCATGAAGTTTATGTATGTATAGACGTGTGTGTCTCATGGGCAGACATTTGGGGTCCAGAGGAACATGTTCTCTTCTACTATTGTTCTTGTACCTTATTTTGCTGAGATGGAACTTCCAACTTTGCCCTGAGCTCCCAAGTTTTCAGGTAGACTGGCTGACCTGGGATCTACAGTGATTCTTCTCTCTCTGCATCACTCAGCAGTGGGTTACTGGTGTGCCGGACCATGCTGGGATCACAAAAGAACACTACAGCTTCTGGCTTGTTATATGAGGTCTGGAGATCAGCTAACTTTCTTTCTTTTTTTAAATAAGCCCTTTTTTTTTGGTGAAGATCTGTGTTAATACCAGGAATCGTGTCACATTTACCTTTTCTTGTAACTGTTAGCAACAGAGGTTTCAGATGCTTCTTGTATCCTTGTATTTTCTCTGGTGTTTGGCCTTTGGTTTTTCAAGGCGCTGCTTGAGGAATGTACCTTGTAGCTATTTATACTTTAATATGCTGTTGCTTTTCTAGGGCTTGCTGGTGTGGTGAGATTGTAGAGAAAAGACACTCTTTAATTGGTCATGTCTCTGTCTTTTAGGCTGGTGTGTTGGGGGGTGCTGTCACAAGTGCTTGTATCCCTACTTTTCCTAGCTACAGGATTCCAGATTTATTACCTAAAAGATGTGTTCTCTCCTGGTTAAGCATCACCCACTGTTCGGTGAGACGGGAAGCTGGAGTGGAGATAAGCCCCTTTGCCTGAAAGAACACAGCCTCATTGTTGCTGTCTGGTTAGGCAGTTCTACCTGCGTAGGTCGCCTTTGTTGTGGGCTGCTGAGGGTGCCCTGTGGTCGGATGGGGTGCTGGAGAGTGGGGGAGAGAGAAGAATTTAAAATGTGAGGGCCAGCAAAGGAGAGCCAGTGGAAGAAGCAGCCACAGGACAGAAAGTCAGCAAGGCTTACTGGCTTGTCTCTACCCCAGGAGTTAAGAAACGTGGTAAGACCAGCAAAAGGAAATATGGAAGGGGAGAGCCACTGCAGCTGGCAGTCACTGCCCACTGCGGAGGTTAGAATGGATGTCCCCAATAGACTGAGGAATTTCATTCAGGCGTGTCACAGCGGTAGGAGAGTGCATCACACACTGGCAAGGGGAAGCTGGATATAACACCTATTAGCCCGCCCCCAACAACACACTGCCTTCAGGAGGCTCCAATTCCCAGATTGCCACCAGCCGGGAATCTAATATTAAGAATGCGTAAGTTTATGTGGAACACCAGGATCAGATTCTTTGAAGTATAATCTTCAAATAACTCCCTTTCTTCCATAAACTGTGCCTGATCTGGAGGTTCATACCAGCAATGTGAAGCTGACTGTGACACCCGCTGTCTTCACTATCTTTCATTTGCCATGTGTGGTGGTTTGATTCAGGTGTCCCCCATAAACTTGTTGGGGGTGGGTTTATGGGTATTTTAACCAGTGTCCCCTTGCCAGTGTTTGACACACTCTCCTGTTGCTATCGTTCACCTGATGTTGGTGAGGGGGTGATGTCCACCCTCTGCTCATATCGTCGTTTTCCCCTGCCATCATGGAGTTTCCTCCTTAAGCCTGTAAGACAAAATAAACCTATTTTTTTTCCCCACAAGCTGCTCATGGTTTGGTGATTTCTACCAGTAATGAGAACTTGACTGCAACAGTAATGTTGGTACTGAGGAGTGGGGTTGCTGCTGGACACCTGACTGTGTAGCTTTGGCCTTTTGGAGCGGATTTTCAAGAGGAATGTGGAAGGATTTGAAACCTTGGCCTAAGAGATGCTTTGCAGTGCTGTAAGTACAGCTTTATGGACTGTTCTGGTCAGAGTTGAAAGACCTGAAGGCAGTAAGAACTATGGACTGTGAGGTTTGGCTTGTGAGGGTGAGAAAGAGCTTTGCTTGGACTGAGCTAGAAGCAGTTTGTGTGAGACGCTTGCTGTTATGCCTGCGTTCTGAGAACTTGTGGAGGGTTGCTTTGCATAGAAAAGGACTGGTGTGAGCAGAGGGATATGGCACAGAAATGAAATATCTGGGCTGAAACAACTTTTCAATCAGCTGCAATTACATGAGATTCCAACCTTTGAGATTGGGCCAGCTGACCTGCACTGGGGCAACAGGAAGAATGTAGATTCTTTTGAAGGGGTCTGAGTGCTCAAGGAGTGTCCTGTTCTTCAAATCTGCTTTATTCCCCCATGGATTAACAAATTGGCACCCTGCCTGGTACTGTGGAGTATAAGAAATTCAGGAAAGAGAGGGTCATTGAATTTGCAGTGCAGTCTTGTGTTTGGAAATGGCCATGGGCAGTGTGAAACAGGTTTGCTGGATGCCTGCATGGAGGCCTGATGGAACTGTGAGGATGAACCGTGGGTTGATGTAGAAACCCAGTGGAGATGCCAGGACCATGAGATGGCTGTTAAGAAAAGCTTCCGGCCCTGATGAAGTTTTCCAGGACTGTGAGTAGCCTAGCAGGAGGGGCGGAATTGGAACTCCAGAGACTTGTTGCTGGTTAGTGTTATTGGAATGGGAGATTTGTCACTGACTAGAGTTGTTGGACTTGAAGATACAGAATTTGATGTTTTCCCTGGTTGTTTTAAATCTTGCATTTTTTGAATATTTCTTTGCTATGTCCAGTGCCATCTTTTGCAATATGAATGTTTATTCTGCACCATTATGGGGTTTTGGGGGGATTTTTTGGTATTATGGCTCAGTTAAAAGAACCTGGACACTGGGATTAAGTAAAAACTATGGGGACTTTTAAAGTTGGATGAATGCATTGAATTTTACATCATGGATAGTTATCAGTTTATGGGGGCCAGGAGTGGAATATGGTGGTTTGATTCAGGTGTCCCCCATAAACTTAGGTGTTCTGAATGCAAGGTTCCCAACTGATGGAGATTTGGGAATTAATGCCTCTTGGAAGCAGTGTATTGTGGGGGTGGTTTTTAGCCAGTGTCCCCTTGCCAGTGTTTGGCACACACTCCTACTGCTATTGTCTACCTGATGTTTGTGAGTGGGTGATGTCCACCCTCTGCTCATATCATCGTTTCCCCTGCCATCATAGAGTTTCCTCCTTAAGTCTGTCAGCCAAAGTAAACCTCTTTTCCCCCCACAAGCTGCTCTTGGTTTGGTGATTTCTACCAGCAATGAGAACCTGACTGCAATGCCATGCTGCTGCCTTCCTGGGGAATTCCTATGACTCTTACCACACCACGTGCTTGTAAATAATTTTTCTTTCAGAATTTATTTAATTCTTGCTGTCTTTATCTGAACAAAGACTTTGCTTTCTTTCTTTCTACATATTCCAAGAGAATGCACACTTTATTATTTCCTTTCAATGTTGCAGACCTCATAACAAAATGTCATAATTAAGATTGTTTTATGCTTCCTAAGTGCTAGGCAGTGGCATGGTAAATATGGAATAAAAAGGTCACTAATATTTTATTGTTTTTCATTATTATAGCTTCTACTGCAATATATGGCTTTTTTTTCTATCAGCAAAGTCAGTCATGATCTAAAATGAATTATTTTATTTTTATTTCTGGTTCTCCCCCTCCCCCTGCAAAAATATTAGTATATATGGTTAGCTTCTAGTGTAGGTTTTAGAACTAGTTGTTAATAAAGAAAGGTCTACATAATATACATGTAAACACACATATATTTCTTAGACAACTTTTTGTTCATCTTTATTTATTTATTTGAGAGTGACGAGAGAGAGAGAGCGAGTGAGAGAGAGAATGGGCGCGCCAGGGCTTCCAGCCACTGCAAATGAACTCCAGACGTGTGCGCCCCCTTGTGCATCTGGCTAACATGGGACCTGGGGAATCTAGCCTTGAACCGGGGTCCTTAGGCTTCACAGGCAAGTGCTGAACCGCTAAGCCATCTCTCCAGCCCACATACATATTTCTTATTGACTTACAGTCATTGACAAGGATATGCCTATCAACTTATATCACACGTTGATATGAGAATAAAACATGCTTATTCTTTAACATACAGTTATACAACACACACATCAACATGTGAGCATTATAGAATTTAAGTGCTTTCCAGAAACTGTGGTATAAAATCAGTTTTATTTGTGGTCAGCGAGCAAAAAAAATGTTCATATCAACATCACTTAAGAAAATGTGTACAAAGACTAGGGGTACAGTGATCAAATTTCACAAAATTTCAATACAGTAGTGAGCTTAAGAGCTCTCCTGTCTGTGACGGTGGCTGTCGTTAATGACAGTGCATCGTGTCACTTGAAAATTGCAAAGAACTTAAAGATCTTAACAACTTCTTTTCTGAGACATGGTCTTCTGGAGCTCAGGTTAGGCTCAAAATTTCTGCAGGGCTAGAGAAGACCCCCCAAGACCTGACCCTCCTGGGCTTCACCTCCTGAATGCTGAATGCCAGGCGCGCTCTCGCACAGCCAGCTCAAGCCTTGAGGGTCCCAATCACAAGGTGGGGGGGTAACGCGCGTGTCAGGAGCTCAGTCCCCCCGTTCTGCAGTGTATACTCACTGCACTGCACCGTGCACATCATAGCCCTACACAACGTTGTCTGTAAAATCAAAACACATAAAGAGGAGTACACAGATACCCACGATACAGCCTGGCTGTGACAGGGACATAAATGTGATTTTGCATATTGTCAACCTGTTGACTAGAGATCACAGAACTCTGGGGTCCTCTGTAGGGCAGAGAGCACAGCTCTGTGTTATACTGGGACGGACACAAATCCTATTTGACTAAATGCTTCATCTGCAAATATATGCCTTTGATTAAAAAGAAAAAATACCCAGTTAACCCCCTCCTCTTTCCAGAAGAGACAAGCCCACCGCTCAGGGTAGTTTTGTGAGCAGGCTCAGCCGACCCAGCTTTGCTTGCTCACTTGGGATCAAAGCTTAAGCATTCCTGAGCTCACTGTAAGCCTCTCCCAGGCTCTCGGGGTCTTTGCGCGTACCGCTGGGACCAGCCACAATGTAATCTTGACAAGCACTTGGAATTCAGTTTGCGTAGAGGGGGACCCAGTTCTATCCACACAGGTTTTCTGGTGCAGTGGTGATGACCCAAACCATGGGAGGTCTGCCATTGCGAGTGCCAGTCCGCATGCCCTCTAGAGAACGAGATGCAAGCGCAAGAATTGCAAGCTGTTATCACGCTCAGTCCCTCGTTGTCAAAGAGCTTATGTTATTGAGTGACTAAAGTATTGGGTATGTGTTAAAGACACAAACCAATTTTTTTAAAACTTCACTCTATACAGCTGACTTTGGTTGCTAGCTTCTATGTGTACAAGTGATCACAGGTAGGGTGACTTGGCAGGGGAGAAGGGGTCTCTCACTGAGAGTGGGACTGGTTTTACTGTAATGTATGCCTACGCTTCTTCTTGACACGTGAGGAAACTACAGCACAGACACGTGATGTGAGCCACTTAAGTAGATGATGTTTGTTTCCTTTGTAATGACACTCCTTAGTGTTCATCCAATGGCTGACCATTTATTAAAAGGTAGTTCATAAAGCCGGGCGTGGTGGCGCACATCTTTAATCTCAGCACTCAGGAGGCAGAGGTAGGAGGGTCACCATGAGTTCAAGGCCACCTTGAGACTACAGAGTGAATTCCAGGTCAGCCTGAGCTACAGTGAGACCCTACCTCAAAAACAAAACAAAACAAAAAGATAACTTGTTTTGTTTCTTGAGTATTACAAATTTATCCACAGTATTATGATCAAGACAAATCAATTGGTTATATTTGAAAGGAATTTACTTATTTGTTAGAATATGTAGTTTCAGCACTGAATCATTTGTTGTTTGTGATGCTGACGAACCATTTTGACTTCTTAATCATTCAGTTGTCCTTGTGGAGGTAACCATGTTCGGTAATTAGCAGTGTTCTAACAGGTGGGCCGTGAGCCGGCAGAGCATAGCGGGCTCCTCCACGACCCCCGAGCAGTTTCTTTAAAAGCTCTGAATGAAACTATTCCCCGGCCTCACAACAGTCTTGCATGTGGACCACTCTCCTCATTTGATTGCACATATTTAAGGCATGTGACATGATGTCTCAGTACTTATCTTGATACATGTAGTGAAGTGATTACTAGTGGGGCCAAAATAGATCTTCTTTTCTTGGTATTATCGATAAGGGCAAGGAGCTTCAAGGTTTAGTAACCTACACAAGATCACATTTTCTCAGAGAGCTATTTGTGTGCTCAGGCTGTCACGGAGTGGATGGCTTCAACCATGGATGTCTGTTTTTCACAGCTGTGGAGGCTAGAAGTTCAAGATCAGGGTGCTTGCGGTGTTCCTCTGTCTTCCTGGCCGGCGGGTGATACCTCAGTGCTGTGTTCCTCACGTGCCTTCTCCTCTGTGCACGTATGCTGGACAGGGCGAGGCAGGCCAGGGATACCACTGATGTCTCTTCTCTCTTACAAGAACACCAGCCCTGTCAGATTACAGTCACACTCTTTTGACCCTCTCTAACTTTACCCACCTCTTTAAAGGTCCTGTCTCTTAGATCAGTGTCATTAGGGTTAAGGATTCAACATATGAATTTTGTGAGAACACAATTCAATCTCTAACAGAGTTAAAAGGCTGAGGTGTGAACTCAAGTTTGACTGCCATGAGAAATTCCTGCTTACCATATAAGACCTACTAGTTCTTAGTGTATGAAACAGGTAGAACTTGAAATGTGAGAAGGGGTTAGTCATGTGACTTTGGAATTTAAAAAAATCGAGTGAGGGGCTGGAGCAATGGCTTAGCAGTTAAGGCATTTGCCTGCAAAGCCAAAGGACCCAGGTTAAATTTCCCAGGACCCACGTAAGCCAGAGATGCACAATATGTCACATGTATCTGGAGTTTGTATGTAGTGGCTGGAGGCCCTGGAATGCCCATTCTCTATCTGCCTTCCTTTCTCTCTCTCTCTCAAATCAATAAATAAAAAATAAGTAGCTTAAAAAAATCTAGGGACAGGAATAATAAAGGCAATGACTGTTAGTGGGAAAATAAGATTCATCTGGGGAGCAGAAGCAAGACCACTGTGATTGGATACGGAGAACCAAGGGGTAAGGTGTCCAGGATGAGGCGGGGGAAGTCACTGAGGACCAGCATCACAGCCTTGTCCTGTGGGCATGTGTTATACATGGCATGACTGGCTTTTTTAACGAATCATCTTGGCACTGTGCATATTCAGCAGGGTTTGCAACTCTTCATTTCTCTTGCAGTAAGGACACCCTGTATGGGATAAGGAAGCAACTGATTCTGGGCACTTACCACAGATTTGTTTTTTAAGTATTTTTTTTATTATTATTTATGAGAGAGAGAGAGAAAAAGAGAGAGGGAGAGAAAGGCATACCAGGGCCTCCAAATGCTACAAATGATCTCTAGATACATGTGCCACCATATGCAACTGGCTTATGTTGGCCCTGGAGAATTGAACCTGGGTCCTTTGGCTTTGCAGGCAAGTACCTTAACCGCCAAGCCATCTCTCCAGCCCCCAAATTTGTGGTTTTGAAGAGCAGCTATGCTAGCAAATCAGAATAGGTTTACAACCAAAATCTGTCCGGGCTTTGTTTAGTGTCAAGGAAACATGGCCATCTGTCTACCAGCGCCCCTCACATTTCTCCCTTGTTCAGAGGACCTGCATGTCGTTCTAATGAGATGTGATTTCAGGAGTCTTTCTTCTTGACTTCTTTTCTGGAATCTACCCTTCTGTCTTCCCTCCTAGTGAGGGAGACATTCTAAGTTTTCTGTCAATAATTGCTTTTTTTCTCCATGCAAATTCACCCTCTTCCGGTTATGTTTGATGGGCACTGATTGCATTGCCAGCATATGAACTCCTCCAGTTAGCAGAATTTAAAAGCCACAGTGGGAGGGAAAACGAACCTGGCAGACGTTTCTACTGGCCCGGGGTTATTGGTGGGAGCCAGATAGACTCACTGGAGGATAACTTTCGGGGCTTGTGCTGCCTCCCTGTGCCAACCCCCTTGTCTCCGGGCACCGATGGCACCTGTTGGGCACAGCTGGTGCGCTTTGAGGACATCTGAAGTTTTTAAAGGACTATGTTCCCCCAGAGCAGCCAATGGCTATCAGTGCCAGACGTGGGGGAGGCAGAGAGAATTTGAAACAAACCACAGGCACTAGATAGGAAATCTGTAAGATCACAATTCAGCAATGGGGATGTGGTTGTCTTTTAACAAAAAGAAACTGAAAGGGTGGTGCTGTGGAAGGTAGCAGATTTGGGGGACACAAAAGACATTCTCATTTAGCACGAGGAAACAGCATTGCACCATGGGGAGGAGGAGAGTGCCAGTGGCTTTTTGCAGCTGTTCCCCGGGGAGTGCCCAGGCGGCAACCCTTGTCTCTGCCACCCCGACCTCGGGAAGTAGATTGTTTGGGCACCTGGGGACGGGGCCTCTGCCAGGGATCTGTGGCTCCACGTGGCAGCAGCATTCGCGTCCGTCAACTGCTGTCTGATGAGGGTCGCCACTGTGTCGTTCCTCGTGCTCTTCCTCCTGCACGGCCAGATGCTCACCTTTGAGACGCACCCCTGAAATCCGTCAGCCCTGGAGTGCCTCTGAGCCTCTCAGCTTCTCTTTCCTTCTTCTCTCCTCCCCCCTGGGCCCCCTGCCTTTCATTTTCTTTCTTTGTTTTTTTTTTTCTTTTTTTTCTGGTACCTGTGTGCTATGCTTACCTTGGAGGACAAGATGAAGTATAAATTACAATAAAGTGAAGCGTGACAAAGAAAGTCAATTATCTCATGCATGGTATCAATTCAAAGAATTACATTGACATTATGCTGAAAAATAACAGCAATAGATGAAAACCTTATCGTATGGTAACATACATACATACATACATACATACATATATATAACATATATAACAAGATCTACTGATTAGCTTAATAACTTTCATTATATAAAGCAGTATGGTTCAGGCATGGTAGCACACGCCTTTAATCCCAGCACACTTGGGAGACAGAGGTAAGAGGATTGCTGTGAGTTTGAGGCCACCCTGAGTCTATGTAGTGAATTCCAGGTCAGCCTAGGCTAGAGTGGAAAAAAAAAAAAAAACAGTATGGGAGGCTGGAGAAAAGATGGCTCTTAGCTGTTAAGGCACTTGCCTGCAAAGCCTAAGGACCCATGTTTAACTGTCCAGATCCCATGTAAGCCAGATGCACAAAGATGAGGCAAGTGCATGGTTGCACATGCCCACTAGGTGGCACAAGCATCTGGGATTCAGTTGCAGTGGCTGAGGCCCTGGTACACCAAATATCTCTCTCCCTCTCTGTCTCTCTCTCAAATTAAAAAAAAAAAATAAATAAAAGCACAGTATGGGTCTGTGGAGATGGCTCAGCAGTTAAGGCACTTGCCTGTGAAGCACAAGGACCCAGGTTTCATTCCCCAGTATCCATGTAGAGCTAGATGCACAAGGTGGTGCATGCATCTGGAGTTCTGTTGGCTGTGGCTAAAAGGAACTGGCATTTCCACCTCTCCCCTGCCTCTTTGCCTGTTTAACTCTCTCTCTCTCTCTCTCTCAAATAAATAAAATATTCAAAAGAAGAAAAGAAACAAAATTTTATGGTTGGTGGCACATGCCTTTAATCCTAGCACTCGGGAGGTAGGAGGATCCCTGTGGGTTTGAGGCAATGTTGAGAATACATGGTGACTACATAGTCAGCCAGGGCTAGAGCGAGGTCCTTACTGGGGTGGGCGGGGAGAGAGGAAACAAAATTGATTTTCTTTGCTGCCTATTGGGCTGGTTCTTGCTCGGGCCATGGAAACTCACATGGAAGCAGCAGCTGCTCCTTGTTGACGGGGTCTCACTGTGCGTATAGCTCAGGCTGGCCTAGAACTTGCGACCCTCCTACGCTGACAATACAAGCATACTTTGCCACCCCTGCGAACAGCTTCTCAAACCTGGGGAGGTGCTTAATGACGTCTCACAAGAAGTACAGGGGCACCACTGGAGGTGGAGAAGTCCTTCCAGCCTGTGATGTTAGAGCACATTCTGGGACCCTGAGGAATGTGAGCCTCACTAGGGAGCAACTTGAAATAGAGTTTCCAGTTGCAGAGACTAAGTTGGAAGGGCTCAGAGGAAGGAATCCAAAATTGATTCCCTTAAAGCCTTCTAGTGGTTTCTTCAGGACAGCAGAGTACCATCAAACCTCTTCAAGGTCAAGAATACTCCCTAAGAAGTTCCCAGTCATCTGGCTCCAGTTCTGTCCTTGAATCACACCCTAGCCTCTTGTGTCCCTTGGTGCCGCCCTTAAGCTAAACCCTATGCAAGGACTCCGTCCTTTCTGATTAGGACATTGCCTCCTCAGCCGTATTTGCTCCACAGTCACTTGAATTTCTCAGAGTTTTGTTCAACTGTCACCCTGGGGACAGCCTTCGATGACCACTTTAGTATTATTACTTATGTTCATATTTATTTATTTGAGAGAGAGAGAGAGAGAGAGAGAGAGAGAGATAGAGAATGGGCAAACTCCAGATGCATGAGCCACCTTGTGCCTCTGGCTTTACGTGGTTACTGGGGAATCGAACCTGAGTCCTTTGGCTTTGCAGGCAAGCGCATTAACTGCGAAGTCATCTCTTCATTCCCTTTATCACTTTCAAATATATGTTTATTTTAATTGACATGGAAAATTCTACATACATAAGTAAATTATACGTATGATAATTATATACATACAGTGACTACGAGTACGTATGGGTATTGCATGGCCCTCATATGTACACAGTAATGTGATAAGCAGATCCTGCCCCTTCTGGTATGATATTACTTAGTTTTCTCATGTCTATGACAAAATCCCTGACGGAACAGACTTCAAGGAGGATCTGTTTCGGCTCACCATCTGAGAAGGCTCAGCTCATGGTGGGGAAGGCCCGGCAGAGCCCCGGTATGGGATCCAGGAGCACGTGACTGGGGCTTGTTCTCCGTGGCTCAAGGACTCAGGAGGCCGAGAACTCCGGCCACAAACAGCGCTGGACCGTAACTCATGAAGTCCTGCCCTCCGTGACCCGCCTCCCAAAGCCGTGCCACCCGGTCTAAAGGTGCTACAACCTCTTAAAGCAAGCACCACCTGGGGACCAGGTACTGGACTAGGTCGGCCTGTGCAGGGGCTTGGGCTGGGGAGGAGACAGGACTGTGCACGGCGGCAGCTGCGAGCCGGTGCTTTGCGCTGGGGCCCGCGGCCTCTGCCTTCTGGCCGCGGGGACGACACACAGCTCCGCCTCTGCTACGGGAGCAAAGTGCTCATTTCAGCCTCCGGTGCCAAGGGGAAGTTTCACCATGGTGGAGGAAGCATGGCAGAGCCAAGGCCGGGCTGTCTTCTCCTCTGGGTGGAGGCAGCCAGAGTGAGCCAGTTCTGGACAACCAGGGGTCTGGGCTGATGAACACGAAGGTCCGCTCCCAGCCACGCACTTGCTTCAGCCAGACGGCCCGTCCCAGGGAACTCTGGCCACCTGGGGACCAAGGGTTCAGAACACATGAGGCTGCCGGGGGCCATGTTTGCTCAAAGCATCATAGGAACACCCAGAAGCTTCTCTACCTGCCACTTTGGCACACTCATTTAATTGCCGTCGACTGTAGCAACCCCACGGTACCACATTAGAACTTAGAAGTTGGCTGTGCAGTGACACCATTCTCCCCAGCCCTCCTTCCCACAGCTCTTCAGTCTCTGGCCTGCTTTTCATCTGGTGCCTTCCGTCCCTAATCTATTTTTGTCTCCTGTCTTATCTCCATCTGACTATTTTTTTTTTCCATAACTGAAGTCCCTGGAACAGTACTTGGCACACAGTAAGTACCTAACATAATTTTGAAAACCATCATGTCTTCCTTAACAATAATCGGTCGCATTCTGAGAAATGTATCATTTAGTAATTTCATACTCATGAGATAATTAAACTACTGCACATGGTTGCTACGTGGCTTACGTAGAGAATGTCCTTGTATTTTCAGGGTCATGAAGCTCAAAACATCACAAGGTTAAATCAAGCAGAGGAGAATATAGCATAATCAAAATATGTGGTAGATGTGGGGATTACGAGGAGCACCTTAAAACTATTTTTAAAATACGTTTTTGTTCATTTTTATTTATTTGAGAGTGACAGAGAGAGAGAAAGAGGGAGAGAGAGAGAATGGGCATGTCAGGGCTTCCAGTCAATGCAAACGAACTCCAGATGTGTGCGCCCCCTTATGCATCTGGCTAACTTGGGTCCTGGGGAATTGAGCCTTGAACTGGGGTCCTTAGGCTTCACAGGTAAGCGCTTAACCGCTAAGCCATCTATGCAGCCCATTTTAAAAATATTTTATTTTTATTTAGTTATTTATTTGATAGAGAAAGAGGGAGAGAGAGAGAGAGAGAGAGGGAATGGATGTTCCAGGACCTCCACCCACTGCAAACGAACCTCAGACACATGTGTCTCCTTGTGCATCTGGCTAAGGTGGGTCCTGGAGAATCGAACCTGAGTCCTTTGGTTTTGCAGACAAATGCCTTAACTACTAAGCAATCCCTCCAGCTCTATTTATTTATTTATTTCATAGGGGGGGGGATATGAGAGAATGAGAGAAAAGGTGTGCCAGAACCTCCAGCCATTACAAACAAACTCCAGATGCATGCATCACTTTGTGCATCTGGCTTACTTGAGTACTGGGGAATCAAACCATGGTCCTTTGGCTTTGCAGGCAAGCGTCTTTACCAATGAGCCAATTTCTCCAGTCCTTTTCAAGTGAAACATAGCATGCTGTTTTATAATCAACTTTCTTTGCTCTAACCAGAAAAAAGAAATGCACTCTAAAGTAGCAATCAAAGTATAGTAAAAAAAAAATATATATATACTACTGGCATTGTCAGTTTTGATCATTGTCAAGTGTTAAATCCTGTGTAAAACTTTAGAAACTTCATTTTATATGACTGGTAGGTAGGCAGTAAGTTTGTTTCTACCAGGGTCACCACCGTCACCAAGGGAATGGTGCATTTTCCTATGGGGTTGTGACGGCTACACAGATACTAGGTGATAGGAATTTTCAGATCCATTATAATCTCTGGGGTTCTCCATGGCATATGTGGTCTGCGGTCAGGCAGTGAATGGCTGTGAGTGAAGCTTCTATTGTGAGACACTTGCTCAACTGTGCAGGACGACAGAGGGCTCTGAAGGGGTGGCTTCCCTATGGACAGAGTTTTAACCCCCCCACCTATGTTTATAGCCATTTTCAGTAGTAGTATTTATTTAATTTTTTCAAAGAGAGGCAGAGAGAGGGAGAGAATGAATTGGCATACCAGGGTCTCCGCCATTACAATCAAACTCCAGACGCCTCCACCACCTCGTGGGCATGTGTGACCTTGCACTTGCCTCACCTTTGTGTGTCTGGCTAATGTGGGATCTGGGGTTGAACACGGGTCCTTAGTCTTTGCAGGCCAGCGCCGTAACTGCTCAGCCATCTCTCCAGCCCAATTTCCAGAAGTGTTATAATTCCTGAGTCTCTCTAGAATGGTTTTTCTTGCTTTGGATTCTTTTGCTTTTAACACTTTGTAACATCTACAAAGTCAGTCATCACTTTCTGTCTCTGGCCTTACAGCTTTTTTTTTTTTTTTTTTTTTTTTTTTTTGCATTCTCCTATTCTGCTGATGAGTCATTTGCCTCATCCTTCAGTGCAAAGGGAGTGCCTCTATGCACCTGAACTGGTCTGCTCAGCAGGAGATGGGATTCCTGGAAAGCTTCTGGAGGTTGGCTGTATGTGCAGGACCATCTACATGAGATAGAAGCCTTGACCTTGTGACTGGACTGGTCATCGATTTTGACCATGTTCCACCACAAATATCCTGATTCAGTGATTTTGTGAAATGCTCAGAACTGTGAAGTTAAAGGCGCTATGGATATTAAGGGCACTATGATTAGCTCCATTTTTTTTTTGGAAATAATGTTATCATCTATTGTCCATTTCCAGTTTTATTATTCATTTGAGGTCAGTGAATTTTCTCACCAGCTCCCCTTTTGTATTATCACAATATCTAACAGCTTTAATCAGCTAATTTGTCTTGACAAAGATTACATGCATGGCTGTCCCTGTTCATGGCACTGTTTTGTTTTCTAAATCTCCATCCAGCCGTGGCCTCTCTTTGCTGGAATACCCAGTGTGTATATTCAGACCTGGTGCTTCAGTTTGGCCAAAAGCTCCCTTATCTGGTTTCCACAGTACAACCTGCTTTAATAGTCATTGTCAGAGGGCATTGTTCTTAATCATTCCATATTCATGCAGAACTCATGTAAGCTGCATTCAAGTTTCAGAATGAACCAGCGTTACTTAATGCAATCTTTAAATACATCGTTAGAAGCAATTTCATTCCCGTCAGCTATTTGGTCCAATGCTACTGTCTTATCAAAAAAATTATATTTCTTTATACCTGGCCTTGTCAGATTTGATTATTTTTTAAAAGTTTTATTTATTTATTTGAGAGACGGAGAGAGAGAGACAAATGATAGAGTGAGCTCACCAGGACCTCCAGCCACTGCAAATGAACTCCAGATGCATGTGCCACCTTGTGCATCTGGCTTATATGGGTCCTGGGGAATTAAACCTGGGTTCTTTGGCTTTGCAGGCAAGTGCCTTAATGGCTAAGCCATTCCTCCAGCCAGATTTGATTATTAGCAAGGGTAGTACATTAATAAGATAAAGTCCTTGGTCAAGAATAGAATCCTACATGAAGCTTAGTTTTTTTCTTTTTCCTTTGTTTGTTTGTTTCTTTTTTTTTTTTTTTTTTTGGTCTGTGTTGGAATACTGGTAATATAATCAGGTTAAAATTGGTCACTTTGTTTTCTTTTTGGTCAAACCTTCAGTACCATTTCCACCAGTTCAGGTTGCCTAAATTTCTAATTATCTATTTTTTAAAGGTTTTATTTATTTTTATTTACTACAAATAGAGGGAGTGCACGTGCATGTGCGCATGCGCAAGAGAGAGAGAAAGAGAGAGAGAGATAGATAGATAGATAGATAGAGAGAGAGAGAGAGAGAGAGAGGGAGAATGAGCATACCAGGGCCTCCAGCCATGCAAACGAACTCCACATGCATGTGCCACCATGTGCATCTGGCTTTCATGGAACCTGGAGAACTGAACCGGGGTTCTTAGGCTTCACAGGCATGCACCTTAACCGCTAAGCCATCTCTCCAGCCCCTAATTATCTATTTGACACTCTGTAAATAGTATGTACTTGTCACTGATATTTTAATTTTTTGAGGGGGATCTGATGATAACTTTTATCAGCTTCTAAGTCATGCTGAGCATACTTGGGGTTCTCTGGAGTAGAGAGGGCAAGTCTGTTGATACATGTGTTGCCTCCCAAAGCAGAAACAAAAGCTTTAGTGCTTTAAAATGTCAGCCTGGGTCAAAGGAGTGCTGAAGGGACCAATGTCTCTCTGGCGTTTCACTTTGAAATGTGACGTGTTTGTTTCATTTTGCCCAGATCAGCTAACCTCCGAGCTAATGAAGAACTGCTGTCCAATAGAAGCAGAAGTGTGAGTTTTGCTTCTGGGTCTACTTGTAGACATTCTGCTTGACATTACACAACTTTGACTCTCTTTTGGCTTTTCAAGGTTAGGGTTTCACTCTAGCCCAGGCTGACCTGGAATTCACTATGGAGTCTCAGGGTGGCCTCGAACTCTTGATGATCCTCCTACCTCTGCCTCCTGAGTGCTGGGATTAAAGGTATGTGCCACCACGCCTGGCCAACTTCGACTCTTGTGCAGGAAAAATTAAGTTTCAAATGCCTGGGCCAGGCATGATGGCTGTGAGTTCAAGGCCATCCTGGGATTGCAGAGCAAGTTCCAGGTCAGTGTGGCCTAGGGTGAGACCCTACCTTGAAAACACACACACACACACAAACACAAACAAACAAACAAAGATTTCAAATGCCTGTCATTGGATTATTGAAAAATTTGGGGTGCAAATCAAAAAACACACCTAAAAGTGAATGCGCAATAGTCTTGGGGTTATATGCTATTTAGGTTATGTTTCTCAGCTTTTTTTCTATGAATGTGTATAATTTATATCTATAGCTTAATAATATAGACATGTATTTTATTTTTAGTTTTATTTTTTCAAGGTAGGATCTTGCTCTAGCCCAGGCTGGCCTTGAACTCACAGAGATCCTCCTACCTCTGCCTCCCGACTGCTGGGATTGAAGGCATGCACCACCACGCCTGGCTTTAGACATATATTTTATAGGTAACAGAATTCAAGAACTCAGTTATAAAGCTTAGTCTGAGAATGATGACTTAATTTCTCAGATTTTTCCATTTCCCTTATTTACTCCAGCAACAGTAAAACAAATACAGCTCTGGCAATAGCTGTATTCCCTGAATTTGCATTTAATCAGTGGCTGGCCAACCAACTCATATATTTAGCATTTGGAGATGGGATGGAGAAATAGGTTACTATTTGAAGAAATCTTTATGGATTTAACAAGCCCCCTAATGCACCAGCTTTTATGAACTTGGATGTTTTAATAATGGCTTTTTATAAAAGATAAATCAAGTCTTATAAATGAAGTCATTTTTTTACATGCACGGTGGGGGGGGTCACTCACTTTAAAATACAACCTCATGTTGACCTCTTCTATAATTATGTTTTCTGATTCATTTCATAATTTATATTTCTGAAAAAATTTCATTTTTATGAATCAGTTTTTTCTTGAAGTAGGGCACAGCTGGATTTATTTATCCTGTGGGGATACACAGAGCTGGGTAATTAGTTAATATCCTCAGCTTTCCGGGAAGATGAATAAAACATGCAGTTCTATGTGCTATCGACCTCTCTCACCCTGTTTTCCCTCCTCACACTCAGGCAGGTTTGCAGTGTTTGGAAAGACGGCAGGAATATGGTTCCTGTCTGAGTTATTCTACCCCAGGAGCTTGCCTGTGCTCTCTTGGTGAAACGTTTTTACTTTGTGAAAGAAAGAGAAATAAAAATTACTAAAATAGAAGTCTACATCAGCAAGGACAATAGAATCTTGAACTTTGAAAATTTATGACAGATTAAAAAAAAAAACTAGCATAAGGACCAAAACAAAATAAATCCTGATTTTTTTCCCCGAAATTATGAAATTTCTTTATAAGTCTTAAGTGCATTCATGGAAATGCAGACATTACCTTCCACTAGCTCATTTTTCCAATGTTCAAGAAAACCTGGGCTGGAGAGATGCCTTAGCGGTTAAGCGCTTTCCTGTGAAGTCTAAGAACTCTGGTTCGAGGTTCGATTCCCCAGGACCCACACTAGCCAGATGCACAAGGGGGCGCATGCGTCTGGAGTTCGTTTGCAGAGGCTGGAGGACCTGGTGCGCCCATTCTCTCTATCTCCCTCTTTCTCTTTCTGTCTGTTGCTCTCAAATAAATAATAATAATAATAATAATAATAATAAAAAGAAAACCTTTAAAATTCTCCTGGGCCTGATGTTCAACTTAATTCCCCCAAATTCCTTTCTCTGCTCTTCATACCAGTGATGCCTTTTGTTTTTGTCCCACACAATTCATGCCACAAACATCACATTCACAGATACACGCATCAAACACACACACACACACACACACACACACACACACACACACACACGTCTCCACTATTTTTTACTTGGGTTCTTCTCTTAGGTGGGTAGTGATCAAATTTTTCACTGTACAGGCAAGGGATCCACATTCTCTGACCTCTGGTTTTTGTAAGCTGCTGAAGGCTCTGTAATACTCACTGTTTCATCCTCGTTTGGCCGTCATCAGACTTGGGTTGGCTTCAAGGTGTCTCTTGAAGAACATGGATGTTTTTCTAGTGGGAAAGGACATTGATTTTAAGAACACAGGGCGAAGATTTGATTCTCTGCTCTTGCTTAGCCTATGAGGCGTATGAAAGGACTGGGAAATTGGGACTTGCCCCTTACTTGTATAGATGGATCATCACCTTCTGCAATTTTTCTCTTGTGTTAAGGTCAGGCAAGTTACCACGTAATTATTTTGCCGAGAGCATTCTAAACCTTGCCCATATTTGGGGACACTTTAGTAGTATATCTTTACTATTGTCTGGGAAAATAGACTTTGGCTAGTCTGCTGTTACTTACTCTGTAGGCGACAGTGTCCTCTGTGTCTGCTGATGCATTGCTCCCGTACAAAGACATGAGAAGTCTACCATCACCGAGGGGAAAAAAGACACCAATATCGAGAAGTGAGGCTGAAAAGGGTTAATAAATTTGTCCAGTCATTGGACCTAGGGAACATCTGAAGTCTCAGGGAATCTGTCTAGTTGCAGAATCAATACTGGGACTTCAGCAAGCTGTGTCTCTCCTCTGGACCTGCGTTCTGAAAATTGTATGATTTCATCATCAGAGAAGCAACCAATACCTAATGCTCTACTTGGTTGTATTTGATTTTTCTTTTAAAAAAATCTTTTAAAGTTTTTGAAATACAACTCATATCAAATAAAACACTCGCTTCAAGTATAATGAAATATTTTCGCACATTCATGGGGTTGTACAACTAACAACACAGTCTAATTGTGCACCTTTTTTTCTCCTTAGAAGAAGCACTGTCCACATTAACAACCAGTCCCCGTATCTGGCTGTCTGCTTCTGCCCCAGCCCTAAGAAACTCCTAATCTGTGGTGTGTCTATGAATTTGGGTATTCTGAACATTGCAGAAATAGAATCATATGCTATGTGGTCTTGTGTGACTGGACCCTTTCATCTGACATAATGTTTTTCAACTGTCAAACATCTTGTAGTCTGTGTCAGTATCTCATTCCTTTTTATGGCTAGAAATATTCCATTAAATAGTATGCACATATTTTATTATTCTGGACATTTCCATTTTCTGGCTGTTTGGACTTAGACACAAGTATTTTTGTGTTGTTGTTTTTGTTTGTAATCGCATAAGGGATTTGCAAACATTTCCCTTAGTTCTGCAGGTTGTCTATTCACTTTCTTGGTGGCTTTGTTTTTACTTTTGATGTAGTTCAAATGATGTCCTTTTTTTCTTTCTTGATCTATCTTTGGTGTCACATCCAATAAATCATTTCACAATGCATGGACCCAAAGACGTGCTCTGTGTGTATTTTTATGAGAGTTTTATAGCATTTACTCTTACATATAGGTCTGTATCATTTGCTTCTTCTCACCTCACATTTCAGGGCTTGTCTAAACAATGAACAGAAAATGGCCAAAAGGGCCCAGTTCCTAATAGCTGTCTCCAAATTACGGAGAAGCAAGTGAGGAGCGAAGTGATGGCTGGCCAATCAGCATGCTCGTTTGTATTATGATCGCATCTCACTCACCTTCCTTCCTTCACTTCATCCTCTGCTGTGGTTAAGTTTCGGCTTCAATCCCCACAGACTCATATTGCTTTCCAGCTTAAGAACTACTTTTCCTAAGAAAGCCTGAAAGTCAAACATAGTGGGTGTGGTTGTCCCTATGTTAATGGACCATCTTATTTTCTTATGGTTAATTTTGTTCCTTATCTACTATCCACATCCTAGTCTACTGCCCTTCTTTACAATGCTTTTATAAAAAGTACTTATCAATGTGATGGAAGGAGAGAGAGTATGGACATGCTAGGGACTCCTGTCTCTGTTAACAGGCACTGTATGCATGCACCTCTTTGTGTATCTGGCTCCATGTGGGCACTGCGGAATCAAACCCGAGCCATCAGGCTCTGCAGGCACGTGCTTTAAACCGCTGAGCCATCTCTCCAGCCCCCAAAATACTTTTTAATCTTTTTTCCCTCATGATTACAAAGTGTGCCATTAAAAAAAATATTCTCTTTAATTTCTCATTTCTGGAAGATTATTGAAATGCCTTCATCTATAGGGCTTTAAAAACAATTACATTGTTTTACACAATTATTTCTGTAGCATTTATAGCCCCTAATATATATTGGGCATCTAATATCAATTATAATAGATTTCCTAATTGACCATTAGTTTGATTTTGTTGGAGTTTCAAAATTTGGATAGTGATTTCCCCAACACATAAAGTTCTAGTGCTCATGTGAATGAGGCAATGAGAATGTTAATGACTAGAGACTCATATTAATAGTGACCAGGTTCTTCAGTATTTACTCTAAGTTGCAAAACCTTGATCTTTGCGTTGCCCAACAGAGGTGATCATACTTGCTTTATTAAGGAGCCCCTGGCTTGTCCCTTTCCTTCACCTCTAAGAAAGTGACTTTTTTCATCACACCAAGAAAAACTGTATCCCATATAATAATGTCTTTCTCCTCCCTGGTACAGAATCTGCTGGAATTCAAAATACAATTACCACGCTTGACCAATTTCCTGTTTCCTGGAGCTGACCATTATTAATGGCATCCAATTATTCCGAGCGACCAAGCGGTCGACCTTGCTAAACAGATCGCAGCAGTTGGTATCTGACAGTCAGGGGCATAATAGAAGGAGACAATGCCATATCCTGGTCATCCTTAGTGAAACCAACGTGTTGCTTGCAGGCTTACCAGAATGCCTTAACAACTCGATTGCAAGATTTAGCCTGTTATTACGTTGACAGGATATGTTTGTCTATGCTGAGAAGAGCAGGGTTTAGGTAAGCCTGGGGCTTGGCTTGCCCTGTGACTAAAAATTAACTGAGGGGACTTTGGTAAGACGTTTATTCTTTCTAAGCCTCGATTCAAGAACAAGGGCGTTTTTTTTGCCTACTTTCACGGTGCAGGTGAGCTCTAGAAGATGCACTTACTATAAAACAGGCGGGTGGGTAGTGGTTCTCAGCCACCGTCAGCTTCCTGTTCATAGTGTGAGTAGGAGCCAGCAAAAGTAAAAGAAATACCAAACCAAAAAAAAACCCCCCAAACCCCAAAACACCCCTCTTCATTGTTTACTAACCAAAGTGCAGGATGCTGTCCACCCTGCGCGCAGGCGGGCTCGCTCGCCGTCTCCCCTGCTGGGCTGTGGTGTTAAAGGGGGGGGGATGCTCCTTGGCTGTGAAGGGAGCCCGAGCATAAATGCTGACATAAAGTTCCGGCTCGTTGACTTTCAACCCTTCCGTTCCCTTGACTTTCTTTTCCCTTTGACTGGCCAGGATGTGGTCCAGCTGCAGAGAGGAGCGAGTTGTCTACTTCTGGAAGTGAATTAATTGTCTCATGCCACTGGGAGGGGAATTTTCTACAACTTTATTTGAATGTTAAAGTCAAGCAACGTTAAAGGGAGTTGGGGGAAAAAGACACACTGTTGGTTCACCCATGTCACTGACATGCCAAGTTTAAGTGACTATAGCATTTTATTAGTCTGGCTGCTATGTGATCATGACAAAGATTCACGTGTCGTTTGAATCCCCACTTTAAAAAAAACAGCTATGCTTTTATGCTGAGCGTAGTGGAAATGAGGTAATCTTTTTACAGTTTCTCACACATGCTGTTATCTGTGGAATGAATTCAACTTTCTATGAACCCAAGCAACATTGAGGGAGACTGGGGACTTTGCGGTCGCCTGTGAAATAGTCTCTATTTCTGTATACCAAGTGGACCCTGTGGATCTCTAAGCTGGAGGAGAGGGACTGTATTCATTACTTTTCTTATTGCTGTGACAAATTACCTGACCACAGCATTTTAAGGAAGGATGGATTCATTGGCTTATAGTTGAAGGTTATATAGTCCAGCGTAGAGAGAGGCTTTCTTTGCAGCAGGGAGGCTTACACGGCATCCTTCATCAGAAAGCAGAAAATGAACAGGAAGTGGAACAGTGTTGTATGACCTCAAGGTCTGCCCCCCCCCCCCGTGACCTACTTCCTGCAGTGCAAGTCCACCTCCTAAAGGTGTCACCCCCCTTTCAAACAGCACCACTGCTGGGGACCGAGTGTTCCGACACACGAGCCTGTTGGGGGGAACCTTTCACATTGAGAACCACACCAGGGACAGATGGATCCTACTGGGACTCAGGATTTTCACATATTCAGCCTGTAGAATGGGAATTCAGTAATCACCCTTGGGTATCCAATAGCACACTGCCGAGGCAGCGGACTTACGCTCCGAGAGACTGCACCTCCGATACCGCTTGCTTTCTTACTAGACTTTTCTCCTCTGAAGGTTGCAGAGCTCGTACGTACCTACTGTCTCGAGGCTGACTGTGCGGAGGGTTAAATAGAGCACGCTCATATCCTAGGTCCTGGAACCTGTTAATGTAGGATTGTTTGCCAAAAGGACCTTTGCAGGTGTAACGGAGGTTTGGAGAACACCAAGAAGCTGAAACGCGGAGGACAGGCAACGGACGCCATCTCCCGTGACTAGGCCTTGTTTTACAAAACGAAAGCTTTGATTGTAGGCTGGTGGTTTTCAGGGTGATAGAATCCATTTCTGAGGTTTTGTCCTAGTTTGCTTTAAGCAGCCACTGGAGGCACAGAACCGAGAACAGTACCTGGCATGCACTCAGGGCTCTGTAAAGTGTGGCTTTATTTCTCACATACGATAGAGTTGCTTCAGAGAAAACCATGTGCTTTCAAACAATTATTTCTTCGCCATTTCGGTCTCTTATGTCTTAACTCAATTAGTTGGTCATTGGTGAGTGCATTCATCTACTCATTCGGTACTGAATAAGCGTCTTCAAACATCAGGGCACTTGGTGCCAAATGTGGTGATATCAGAAGGAGGAGAGGCGGCAGCTAGCTTCTTTTAGGCAGGTTCAGTTAGGGAGGCCAAGGGAGAGAGAGAACCGGGAGATGCCACTCCACATGCCACCTTGCTCTGGCACAAGAAAAACTCTTGGCCCCATTGAAACGCATGTCTGATCAAGACTGATCTACAGCGCCCTCTGCTGTCCACAGTGTACGTGCCACTTACCTAGACGGCTCAGGTGGGCTGGCTGGGGAGGAACTTTTCTGCTCGCCCCTGTTTCTGCTTTATAGTTTGGGGTGACCTCTCACTTTGATTACATGCATGATTTTCCTCTGGTCTCCTAATCTACCAAGTGTGTATTTCTCTTACACCCCAGATCTACTATGGTGGGTTGTTTTCACTAACTCTGGGTCTGCTCCCTGTGTAATTTCTTTGAAGTTGGGGTAACGCTGAGGTAACTTTCTTCATGACGCCTTCCTCCCCTGGATCTCCTGTTCTCTGCTTGGACATTTTCCCTTGAGCTACATAGTTTGCCCTCTGAACCTCCCTCCACAGGAAAGCACAGGGCAGATGCCATGGGCGTTCCTTCTAAATCTCTTTACACAAGCCCCTAAATTCTAGCCCCCCGCGTACTTGGGCCTCCACCCCAGTCTTCCCTTGAAGGCCTGTCTTTCTCTTAAATGAACCTTATGAACTGTGCAGCGTTTCCACGCGACAGCATCTTTCCTACTTCCTACGTGTTTATGACTCTGCTCTTGCTTTCCATCTAGTAGATCCTAATCTCCCTTAAATAAACGCCACAATTTTTAATTCCTCCCTTAAACAAACTTAATAATTCATAATTTATCCTTACTGCATCCATCTTTATCAGTTCTTTGTTAATGGTAAGACAGGACTGAAACTTGGGGTTCATTCATATATTTGGGGGGCCCGCCTCCTAAGTCTCCCAAGTCCTGCATCAATAGTGTCTCTAAAAGAACACTAAGACAGTGAACAGAATACATCAGGCTGATACTTTCATAGTCAAGCAAATAAAAGATAAGGGTCTGGAGAGATGGCTTAGTGGTTAAGCGCTTGCCTGTGAAGCCCAAGGACCCCGGTTCGAGGCTCGGTTCCCCAGGTCCCACGCTAGCCAGATGCACAAGGGGGCGCACGCGTCTGGAGTTTGTTTGCAGTGGCTGGAGGCCCAGGTGTGCTCATTGTCTCTCTATCTACTTGCCTCTTTCTGTCTGTCTGTCGTTCTCAAATAAATAAAATTTTTTTTAACTTCTCACTGCATGTTTAAATATGATGAAAAATTATGGCTGTGATTGGGACAAAGAAGACGAAAAGGATGACTTGAGAGCAGCCAGGGCAGCAGACCACGTGCAAGGCCAGGCACGAGGAGGGAAGTGCTGACGTTGGCATTTGGCAAGTGGCTGAGCTCAAGGAGGCACAGAAGTTTCAGAAAGACAGGGGAGAGCTTTTTGAGAACTTTTGGCTGTTTTTAGCCAAGTCTTAGCTTCAATTTTTTTTTTCAAATTATTTTCAATTAGTTTTGCCATTAAGCAGGAGAAACTGAAGAATTTGCTTTTGCTGAGTGAAATATCATTGCTCTAGAAGACACAAAGGCAATTTCCTAGATATTCTAAAGCAGGGGCTGGCAAAGCGTTCCCTGTAAAGGGCACATGTCAAATAGAGCCTGGGCACTCTGATTTCTGCTACACATTTCTGACATCACAGCAGGAAAGCAGTCACTGGTGACGCGTAAACAAACGACTCTCACTGTGTGCTAAGCTTTATTTATGCGACACTGAAACGGGAATTTGATATTTTCGCCTGTCTTGAAATATATTTCTTTTCTTCTTTTTTAAAAAAAAATATTTTTATTTTTATTTGAGAGTGACAGAGAGAGAAAGAAAGAGGGAGAGAGAGAGAGAGGAGAGAGAGAGAGAGAGAATGGGCTCACCAGGGCCTCCAGCCACTGCAAATGAACTCCAGACGCGTGCGCCCCCTTGTGCATCTGGCTAACATGGGTCCTGGGGAATCGAGCCTCGAACCGGGGTCCTTAGGCGTCACAGGCAAGCGCTTTTAACTGCGAAGCCATCTCTGCAGCCCTCTTTTCTTCTTTTTGTCAAGCATTTACAAACAAATAAGAAGTCTTAGCTTGGGAGCCATATCAGGAAGAGCAGAGGGATGGATGTATGCTTGCAGCTCTCAAGCCACACTTCGCCCAGTCCCGTGATCAAGTCAACGTTTGCTCGACAAGCTCCTGTATCTAGAAGCGGTGCCATAAGTAGCAACAGCAGCAGGACTCGAGAGTTAGGCGGGGAAGAGGAGTCTCCTGGGGAGGCAGCATGCTATCTGTGAAATTCTTAGCTCTTGCTAGCTCAATAAACATGGAACTGAGTTTGAATTAAAAATGACTTTTTGGTTCATAGATCAACATTTAATGATAATGTTTCTACTTGATGTTTCAGCTATGAAAGTGCAAATTATGCATGAAATTGATGTACATTATTCCATAAAGAACTAATCTGATAGAGAAACACATTAGGTATTTATATTGAAAACAAGCCATTTATAACAGTTCACACATTTTGCAAAGGAGAATGGTGCTCTCAAAACATGAATGAGTGAAAATTGGGGCCATTCAACTGTAACCAGAGAGAAGTAATGTGTCTTCCCACAGTACAAGTATTACCCAGTTGCCTTTATGGCCACAGATTTCAAAATGATGGGAGACATTTTTCATTTCTTACTCAGTGACAAGAGCATTCCTATATTATACTTCCGTTACAAGCTCCAGCATACTCTGGGCTCTGGTATTCATAGGCATACTTCATATTCTGTGTCACAAGAGCACGTTTGTAGGTGCCTCATTCTGTAGGAAAGCATCTGGACCACATCTAAGGCAGTCCTGCATAGACACACTGCTTATGGTTTGCTCTGAGTTAATCCTATATCTACATGACACCCAATGGCGGCTCAGGAGGAAAGTGTAAGATCCAATGGCCTAGGCATATGCAAATTCTCCCCAGCTACACAGAGAGATATGCTAACGAGGGAAAACAGAATCCCAGAGACATGACACGTCTGGTTTGCGGGATAAGAGTAAGCTCTGAACGGACTGCTTGCCTTTGCTCTGGTTCCTTTTGAGGAAAAAGATGAGGCAGGGTGGATCTCTGGGATGTGAATCCCCTGTCTTTTCAGGTCCATTGCTCTCTGAATAAAGCACATATTAATGAATCAATATCTGTTTTTTTTTTCACCTTATGTGATGGGCAACATGGGCCACTTTCAGAAATATGCTGATATATTGATATGATGGTTACAATTTTGAGATTGTAGATTTGAGTGCCTTAGGATGCAGACTTCCTGGGGTACTCCACAAATCACTAGGTTTGCATATGGCTTCTCAATGCTTAAGTGCCCAGCATTGATCTTCCTTTAAAATCCTGTGTTTTAATTTTTTTTGTTTATTATTTATTTATTTATTTGAGAGTGACAGAAAGAGAGAGAGAGAGAGAAAGAGAGAGAGAGAGAGAGAGAGAGAGAGAGAGAGAGAGAGAGAGGAGGGCAGGCAGGCAGGCAGAGAGCGAGAGAATTGGCATGCCAGGGCCTCCAGCCACTGCCAAGGAACTCCAGACGCATGCGCCCCCTTGTGCATCTGGCTAATGTGGGTCCTGGGGAAGCGAACCTTGAACCAGGGTCCTTAGGCTTCACAGGCAAGTGCTTAACCGCTAAGCCATCTCTCCAGCCCAAAATCCTGTGTTTTAGCCATACCGGTTTCATATATTGGTAACTAAAAATGTCTGTACCATTGTTAATAAAATTTTGTATATTTAACAACCAAGATATATTTAGATGGAGCAACTCTTTACAGATTGAAGATTTTTAGAGCTTAGGAGGCCTCGGGGTGACTGAGTCCGATTTCCTCATTTTACATGTGATGGAAATGAGGGGAAGCAACTTTGTAATTCATTAGTGTTATCATTAGCTGTAGATGGATTCCATTTCAGCCTATAATGAGCTAGGTCGCCTCTATACGCTCAGGAACGCTTGCTTTCCTGTGAATGGTTTCTAGGGGAGGTAAAATCATTCTTAGCATCTCTTCTGTAGACTGTTTCCCCAACGAAATATACATGAGAAATTAGAAAATATAAATCAGGTTGTTTTAAAAGTGTTTTTGGTTTGGTTTGTTTTTCGAGGTAGGTAGCTTGGGCTGACCTGGAATTCACTATGTAGTCTCAGGGTTGCCTCTAACTCATAGTGATCCACCTACCTCTGCCTTCCAAGTGCTGGGATTAAAAGCCTGCGCCACCATGCCCGGCTTTTTTTTTTTTTTCCTACAGCCTGTGACTTTAGAATTGATTGTTGAAAAATAAAACTCTACATAATATAGATACAGATATGATTTATGAGGAGGGGGGGAGAGTATTTGGATGTTATAGGACTCCTTGCCATCATAAAACCTCCAGATGCATGTACCACTTTGTGCATCTGGTTCTGTGTGGGTACCTGGACTGGCAGACTTTGCAAGCAAACACCTTTAACCACTGAGCAATCACTCTATCCTATAAGTTTTAATCTTGAAAAAAAGATATAAAAATGAATGTTACTTTAAAACTTATTTAAAAATCTGTTCTCTATGGTGGAAATGGTTTGGTCCTTGTTCGACCCACTTTTCCTTTTTTTTTTTAAATTTTATTTATTTATTTATTTGAGAGCGACAGACACAGAGAGAAAGAGAAAGACAGATAGAGGGAGAGAGAGAGAATGGGTGTCCCAGGGCCTCCAGCCTCTGCAAACGAACTCCAGACGCATGCGCCCCCTTGTGCATCTGGCTAACGTGGGACCTGGGGAACCGAGCCTCGAACCGGGGTCCTTAGGCTTCACAGGCAAGTGCTTAACCACTAAGCCACCTCTCCAGCCCTCACTTTTCCTTTCAATAGGTTGAGCGTGCCCACCGGATCACTGCTCTGTTCTTCCTCTCATTTCTGCCTTAGGTAACTCTCTGATCTGGGGATGGTCTTGGGTCAGCTTCAAGCCCATCTTGGTCCCATATTAGACAGGCTGCCGGTGTACGGAGCCAGGGAAGCTTCCCACCAGTAAGAATCCCATAGACACATCAGCTTGGTGGTATTATTTGTACCCCGGGGTGGGAACACATTAATTTCATTCATTCGGGGCTCAGCTAATCCAATTTGCCTAACTTCTGCTTGTTGCAACTAGTTGCTCCAGATGGATCTGTGAACATTATTTATGCCTAGCTCTAGGTCTGGTTTCTGCCTTTGGTCGTAGCTAGGTTTCCACACCAATACCTGCAATCTACTTTCTGTTTTTCATTTCTAGTTCTATGCTAATTGTCTGCATGGGACTTGATTTATACAACTCATCTTCCTGGCTTGCTTTTTTTTTTTTTAATTTCTTTGCATGCTGTACTGTTCTCCAAACCCACTCCATTATTAAGCCATCTGGGCTCAGATCCAGCCTCAATTTAATCATTGCTCCCAAACCACTTCCTCCTTTCTTGGTGTCAGTGTTTTGATTCTTTCATCTAGCTGTTTGCTTCCCTCCCCATCTCTCTCCCTTTCGGATTGTCTGAGTCTGTATTAGTGATTTTCTCACTGCTATGGCCTGACCGGAAGCATCGTAGGGCAGAGAAGGGGTGAATTCACCTTACAGTTTCAAGGGGGAGGTGTCATGATGGGGGAGCATGGTGGCGGGAGTGGGCACAGACAGACCTGGTCACATTCCAGCCAAGGCCAGGAAACAGAGGGCGAACGGGAAGCAGGACCTGGCTACACAGCTCACGGCCTGTCTCCAGTCACATGACGCCTGTCCTCCAGCAAGGCTGCAACTCTTTTTTTTTTTTTTGTTTTTTGAGGTAGGGTCTCACTCTAGCCCAGGCTGACATGAAATTCACTATGGAGTCTCAGGGTGGCCTTGAACTCGCGTCGATCCTCCTACCTTTGCTTCCCGAGTGCTGGGATTAAAGGTGTGCGCCACCACGCCCGGCTCAAGGCTGCAACTCTTAAACCTTCTTAATAGCACCACCATCTCGGAGCAACTGTGCAAACATTAGGAGTGGGGAGTACATTTCACATACAAACCCTAACAGGACCGTTAACAAACATACATATCTTGGTAGTCAACAACCCTTCAATACCGCTGGCTTTGATTCTAAACATACAAGAATATCCTTATTATTTCTTATCTCAGTCCAAGACTAGATGCCAATGCCAGAAGCATTCTGTAGTAAAATAAAAGCCAAAAATTTGAATGGGCGATATACTTCAAGGGTAGAGCGCTTCCCTAGCATTGGAAACAAAGCCCTGGGTTAGATTCCCAGCACTGTCAAAAATGGAAAACACTAAAGAAATAACAAACCGTACATATTAACGTAACAGTAACATGTTACTTCTGCTGGATTGGTAGAGAAAGGAGAGAGCTAGGTGCCTGGATAAATTTATATGTATGCATGACCAGATTCACTTGACGTATTATCTACTATAAGCAGATAACCTTTCCGTGGAGCTCTATGAACACCGTGAAAAGCAGTCTTGACTGATATTTTTAAGTCATATTTGAAGTAGAAAGGAATCTGGCTTGCTAGTGCCATTCTTTAAAGTGGTTCATAAAATTTGTTAAAAGCAACATTTCAGGGAGATGGAGAGATGATGGCTCAGTAGTTGAGACACTTGCCTGCAAAGCCTAAGGACTCAGGTGTGATTCCCCAGGACACACGTAAAGCCAGATGCACAAGGTGGTACATGTGTCCTTAGTTTGCAGTGGCTAGAGGCCCTGGCATGCCAATTTCCTCTGCCCCCTTTCTGTTTGCAAATAAATAAAAACTTTAAGGGCTGGAGAGATGGCTTAGCGGTTAAGCTCTTGCCTGTGAAGCCTAAGGACCCCAGTTCGAGGTTCGTATTCCCCAGGACCCACGTTAGCCAGATGCACAAGGGGGTGCACTCATCTGGAGTTCGTTTGCAGAGGCTGGAAGCCCTGGCGCGCCCATTCTCTCTCTCCCTCTATCTGTCTTTCTCTCTGTGTCTGTCGCTCTCAAATAAATTTTAAAAAAAATTTTTAAAAAAGCAACATTTCAATTACTTGAAAGATTGTACTAGAACTTTTTATTGTTTAACACATTTTAATCACCCAAATAACAATGTATGCAACAGGTTTAAGACAACTTGAGTTTTGGTTACTTATCTTTTTATTCATTATTTAAACAACAGTTCTTTCATTGATAGGTTTTATTTTGGATATCATGAGATTACACATGACTTGTAAAATAACAGAAGAAAATGTAACACTAATTTTTAAAAAAACATCATTTAGAGAGAGAGAGAGAGAGAGAGAGAGAGAGAGAGAGAATAGGTGCACCAGGGCCTCCTGCTGTTACAAACAAATTCCAGACGCGTGGACGATTTTGTGTATCTGGCTTTACATGGGCAATGAACCCTGGTTGTTAGGCTTTACCAGCAAGCACCTTTAATTGCTGGGCCATTTCTCCAGCCCTGGAACATTAACTTTAAAAATCCATGTGATGGCTGGAGAAATGGCTCAGTGTTTACAGTGTTTGTCTGCAAAGCCAAAGGACCCAAGTGGTTCAATTCCCCAGGGCACATAGCCAGATGTCCAAGGTGGCACATGCGTCTGGAGTTCATTTGCAACAGCTGAAGGCCCTGGTGTGCCCATTCTCTCTCTCTCTCTAATAAGTAAAAAAAGTCCATTTGATAACATACTTTTTTTTTTTTGGTTTTTTGAGTTAGGGTCTCACTCTGGTCCAGGCTGACCTGGAATTAACTCTGTCATCTCAGGGTGGCCTTGAACTCACGGTGATCCTCCTACCTCTGCCTCCCGAGTGCTGGGATTAAAGGCGTGCGCCACCACGCCTGGCTGATAACATACTTTTTATTATTATTACATTTTTTGTTCATTTTTATTTATTTATTTGAGAGTGACAGAGAGAGAAAGAGGCAGATAGTACATTTTTCAGGCCTAATGGGCAGTGCAGTCTCTATCATAGTGGCTAAACTGCCTATGTAAGGTGAAAGAACCACAGATGGTTTCAAAATGACTGATAATGGCTGTGGGTTCTAATAAAGCCTCATTAATGAATGCTATAACATTTATTTGATATAATTTCCACTGGACTTTGAATTCTACATAGGTAAAACATGTTATCCTCGTGTATCTCATGTGTACCTGGTGTCATGAAGCTTTAACCTATAGCTCATGCCTTACCTTATCTTTTACTGTAGGCATAATAACAAATGTTGTTTCTGCTTGTCTGAAAGCTTGGTTATTTCTCCTTTATTTTGAACAATGTTTTTATGTGATAATAGAATTCTAGGTTCACAGTTTCTTTTTTCTTCAGCAGTTTGAAGATCTACTGCTTTCAGGCTAGTTAGGCCTCTCTGCTTGCTTCCTTTGCCACAAAGTGAAGTGAAGTCTTTATTTGTTGTTCATAGCAGCGACTCCGGAACATAGAAAACTGATGAAAACTCACCTCACGTGTTTGGCTGTCTCAAGAAGCAGCCTACATTGTCTGTTGTCTAGAGTCCTAAACAGTTACTTCATACATTTGTCAGTTGTATACTTATTTTTATAATTATAATATATTCTATGCCCATGATTTCAGTAATGGCTACATCCCAAATTATTTTGTTTTCAAAGTATAAGTAGTTATTAGTTTGTTGGCTTTCTATAAAAGTTGATGTTAAGTTAAACAAATGTTTCACACTTTTTTTTTTTACTCTGTCTTTTCAAAACTTTTAGAAGTAGAAATCATAGACAATTACACATGGGAGCCATGACAAAAGTCTTATCCTAGTCCATGAAATTTGGAAAATATAACTTAACCAGTTAGCATTCACTGAGCACCATCTATGTGCCAGCAGATGGTAGGACATTCTTGCTACCTCAAAACTGTACATAGGGGCTGAGGAGATGGCTCAGTGGTTAAAGGAGCTTGCCAGCAAAGGATCCAACCTGTGTTAAATTTCCCAGCTACCCACATCAAGCCAGACAGGCTAGAGTCCCTGACATGTCCCCCATACATGTACAAATAAATAAAGTTTAAAAAATGGTATAATAAATCCTCATATCATAGTATCATTTAAAAAAAAACTTAAATAAAAACAAAAACTACCGAAATAAATATGATTACATAATTCCAAAACATTGGGAGCTTATTAGTAGAAAACTGAGCTATCTGAAGAAAACACCAAGAAGTAAATTGAGCCCTAACTCTCCTGGAATTCTATGCAGTTTACATAATCCTTGTGGGCCCCACTTTCCCCTTTTCACAGAGTGAAGCTGCTGCGCTCAGTGATCTTTAAGTCCTTCCCATTCGGACGTTTGCCTTCCCCAGAATGCCCTCCTGTGTGTCTTGCATGGCATCCTCCTCCCTCACATGATGAGGACATTAATGGAAGAGTATGCTGTGCTGGAGAGTCTATGTTCTGAGGGCGATTTTGGTTATTCAGTGCATGAAACGCTAGAGCATATTTACATTGCAAAAGAAGAAAAAGGTTTTCTAAGCATAATAGCTACTTACCTTACATGTGGGCTTTCGTGTGCCCTCTGAGTCACACCTACTTTCAGGAGCTGCTGACAAGATCTTACTGCTGCAAAAGCAGCGGATCTCATATTGCAGCAAAAGAGCTGGCTGAATTTTATGTTGCCTTGGGTCATCAATAAAATTCTAGTCATGCTCTGATCCTACACTCCTTATTGTTCCACATGACACATCACAAGTAAAAGAAATCTTAGGTTTTTTTTTTTTTTTTCTGGCAGTGCAAAACTTTCAATGAAGACCTGAAAAACACCTGAAAGGTCATAAGTGTAAGTCTTAGTGACTCTGAAAAGAATTGTCCCCGATTTGGTCATATATGCAATGGATGCATGTTCTAGGATAACGCTCAGTTATCTATCCCTGCACTGATAGGCGTTTGTTCCGAGTGTATGTAGCAGTCTCTGGCAGCTGGTGATGTCAATGCACGTTCCTTCCGAAGGACCTTAAGGGACCCAAGGTGATGCAGGTGCTGCCATTACTCAAGGCCGCAGGCAGGACAGGATCTGCTGTTTCCATAGCTGCAGAGTAATTTCCATTCCAGTGTTGCGTGGGGAAGGAGAAAGGAGACATTTGCGAGAGAAGTTCGTATGGGCCAGACTTCCATTCCTGTGGGCTCCTCTATCGGGAAGGAGCTAGAGAAACCTCTGATTCAAGAAAGAAACCTCTCGCTGTCTGAGTCTAAAACTTGTATTATTAACCGTTCCTCTTGCTGTCCAGTGGTACTGTGGCTTCACATATGCTAGAAAAATAATCTACCACAAGCCACGCCTCCTGCCCTTTTATCTACTTTTCCACTGCTTTCTTTTGTAATGTTAAAGTAGCTTTCCAACGATGCTGCTCTATAAATAATCTGCCATTCGAGTTCTCCTTTTCTTTCTGAGATGCGGGAAACTACAATCAGGGCCTTGCACGGCCCAGACAAGTCCTCTACCACGGAGCCACTTCCCCAGCCTAGACACAGTTTTATAACGAACCTGTCCTGAGAACAACTTGGGGGGCGGGTCATGTGTTTCCTGTATCTCTAATGATCTTTTCCACCAAGGTCTTCCGTCTGTCTTTGGTACTCAGCTTTGTGAGCTGGAAGTAAGACCGTGTACTTCTTTTGGTGGCGTGGGGATTTATATTTGCCCCGAGGAATTCTGGACACCGATGAGCTAGCTATCGAAAATCAGCAGCTGTTTCTATCTTGGGCTGTCACGTGCCACTGTATGCTACAGCGAGCTCTTCTAGTCTCTGAGCCTTAGTTTCTGCATTGGCAAAACTGGAAACATGGGATTAAACAATTTTAGATATTTTTCCAGACTCTGAAATCTCTGATTCTAATGCTCACCTTCAGAATGTAGAACTTCAAGGGAGGGGAGGCTCAAAACTCTAAATTAATTTATTAGATTCATATGTATGTAGGATGTATTAATTATATACACAGTCAATATAGATTGATTATACATCAATCTGTTAATGTAGAGGGAATTTTGTAGAAGGTGGGGTAGAAAGATCGGAAGAGCCGCACGATGGGACTTCATACAGAGGCACTGCCTCCCACCAGTGACTGACTGCTGCTCCCACAGTGCATAACTCACAACCCCATGGGGAATACCTGCAACCCCACTGAGATGGGTCCCCAGAGGAATGAGGGCTGGGAGGAGGGAAAAGATGGTACCAACACATGATATATGATGTATCCATACACGGTATGCTCTTAATGAAAAAATAAAATTAAATTTACAAAAGAAAGAAATCCTGACCTCTTCCTTCCGTGTTCTGCAGCTTCGAAGGTTTACATGCTATGATACCTATAAACCAGTAAGAGTAAAATTCCAATTGCACATCAGGAGCTGGTTTCAAGTAAACAAACGAAATGCACTCCAAACAGAACGACTCAAGAGCCGTGCGCAGCCTGGTTTCCAGTTGTGCCCCTTGGGGAGCTTCCTAGTCTTTATAAACAGATGACCTGATTTCAACGCTATACTACGCCTACATGGTGATAGTGACATGAAAGACTTTTCGTCTATCAAAACGCTAAGGCAGACTTGTCTGTGCTTTGCTTCTAAAAACAGACTCAAGTCTGCGGAGATGGCTTCGCCGGTCAAAGCGCTTGCTGTGCAAACATGAAGGGCAGGGAGAGAGGGCCTGTGACTGCTTGAGTTCCAGTTTCCAGAACCTGTGTAAACAGCTGCCTACGGCCACGTGCATCTGTAACCCTCGTTCTGCAGGGCATGGGGACCGTGGGCTTGGCCACATGCATCTGTAACCCTAGTTCTACAGGGTATGGGGACCGTGGGCTCTCTGGGGCTCATGCAAATGGCAGTGACTGGGGGGGGGGGGAGGGACGGAGACTCTGCCTCAAGGAAATAAACAAATGAGTGATAGAAGAAGAGGAACCTAGTGTTTACTGCAAGTGTGTGTGTGTGTGTGTGTGTGTGTGTGTGTGTGTGTGTGCACGCACATACACACACCACAGTATGCATGCTACGCATATAAAGGAGCCAGCATATTCTTCAGGGACAACAATGACTTTCACGAGTTTTATAGGTAGATCAAAAGTTTTAACCTAGCTCTTTAATTCCGAGTTCTCTTGCGATCTAGTGATAGGAACTCTGGTAGTTTTACCATCAATGCAGAATGGGCTTGTTTTATATTTGGGCCTATTGAAGACAAAGTAACAGATGGTCAGAAGTGCGTGTACTCACGTGGAATAGGAAATGACCTGCATTCACTGAAAACAGTCTCACCGTTGTGAAAAGCTGTCAGAGTTACTGGTAGATCTGAGGTGTATTGAATGTAAATTCAATGCCTAGTTGTTTCACATGCTTTATAAATTTGCAAAAAAAAATATTTTGAGAAGAGTATAAATGATATGCTCAAACTGATTCTATCATGTTTTTATGATAAGGAGAGTATCATGTTCACAAATAAAATACTTTGAATTTGAGTTCTGGCTTCTGCATACTAATATGATTCAGAATATGGTTCTTAATATCTCTGAACTTAATCTCCCTGAACTTCAGCTTTTTTATGTTTAAAAGATACATACTTTACAGAGTGTTATGGGATTAATGAAATAATGTGTGTGAAGGCCAATGGAACTAAGTGCTATAAAATGTGGGGTATGTGTTATGATGTAATCAAATATCAAGAAATAAAAACAAGTGCTTTCAAGCCGGTGTGGTGGTGCACACCTTTAATCCCAGCACTCGGGAGGCAGAGGTAGGAGGATCACTGTGAGTTCGAGGACACCCTGAAACCACATAGTGAATTCCAGGTCAGCCTGAGCTAGAGTGAGACCCTACCTCGAAGAACCAAAAATAAAAAAGTGCTTTCACTTCGTCTTAGGCATAAATGCATGCAAGTACACATGTGGACTTCCACTATGCATCTGTACACATACACACTTTTTAATTTAGCAAGCGAGTATTTCTCTTCATGGTTTGTCATTCATAGTACATGAAGTTTCAGCACACCTTTGATCCCAGCACGCAGGACGCAGAGGTAGGAAGATCTCTGTGAGTTGAAGACCACCCTGAGATTACAGAGTGAATTCCAGGTCAGCCTGGGCTAGATCGAAACCCTACCTCCAAACACCAAAAACAAAACAAAAACAAACAAACAAAAAAAGCAACCCCCCCTCAAAATACCAAAGTTAAACTTAATGCCACCTCTGACAAGCTATAAAGGACGGCATGATGTTCTCTGCTGTTAGCTTTGGGATATCACAAGAAAAAAAATGTCTACTTCCCACAGCCACCTTTTTGGGGAAGCAATGTACTATGTGCATAATTTATTTCTTCTGAGTGGCGGTGTTTAAGGCTCACGACACCGTGTGTTACCACTGTTTGCCTTGGCAGCCTTCACGTGACTCTGCCATTTCCCACCGGCGTAAGTGAGGACGTGCTCCTAAGCAAAGTCTCTGAACTTTCTCCTCCGCACTTACAATGTTGCAAACAGACAGTCTTAGCTGCTTTCCAAGAGTCCGAAATCTCCCATGTGTTGACCCCCCTGTGGTTATGCCGATGTGATCTGTCCACTCAGGTCAATGTTCTTGAGCTCAATGGAGTGGGCTTAGTCTAGAAATACCCATTAAGGGAATAAATTAGTATTATTAGGAATAATTTCTACCCAATCAAGAGAGAATTGGTTTTTTCACTTCTATGTGAGGATGACTGAAGTAAGAGGTTGGAGAAATCTGAAAACATTTGTAATCATTGAAAGAAAATTTATGCAAAAAAATGCAAGTTTGTGCTCCTCTAGTGCACTGCTAATAGGGTGTGTTATGATGTTTCTGGAACGTTCTGTAATGACAGAGATGCTCTCAATCTGTGCCACACAGTGTGGCAGCCCCTGGCCGCTGTATGGCTATAGAGAGTTTAAAATGTGAGACTGTCAATGAGGAACTGAGACTTTTTATTTTTTTTTGTTTAAAAATTTTTTTTTCATTTTTTGAGCCTTCAAAATAATGGCTTTTGTTGTAGGATTCCAGACATACATGCTATTTCACTTTGTTCTCATTCATCTCTCATCCCTGCTATCCTGACCCTTGCCTCCACCCACCTCTTGCTGGCCCCCTGCCTCTCCCCAAACATCCTACCACCCTTGTATGGGTCATGCGCTCTATTGCTCTCTTCCTTCCTCTTCCTTTCTTCTCTTCTGCCTTAAGATCTCTTCCTTGTCTTCCAGAGTCTTCTTTCTAATGAAGCTCAGAACTTTTAAAAACATATTTTACTTTCATTTATTTATTTGAGAGAGAGAAGAAAGGAGAAAGAGAGAGAGAGAGAGAATGAGCACGCCAGGGAATCCAGACACTGCTGACAAACTCCAGATGCATGCATCCCCTTGTGCATCTGGCTTACATGGGTCCTGGGGAATCGAACCTAGGTCCTTTGGCTTTACAGGCAAGCGCCATAACTGTTAAGCCATTTCTTCAGCTGGAGTTCAGACTTTTTAATGCTATTTGTTTACTTAGGCAAATTTAGAGAGTCATATTTGGCTAGTGGTACTTTTTCTGGAGAGGACATTTACAGAGATTGCAATGAGTTTGCTGAATTATACGCTTCCTTAAGGTAGGGAATCTGCCTTATTCTTCTTCCTGAATGGTATTCAAACCAACAAACACTGCATAGCAGGAGCTTTATCAGTAACTGTGGTGGCAATGATGCTCTTCAAAAACATGACCTGTGGTCAAGCACATTTGAAAACACCAGTGTCTGTAGCGCCTTTGTGAAGATGAACAGTGCACATTCATATGTACTTTGGGAAATCTAATGGAGGTACCTTGTTCTGTGACAACTTTCAAAATTATCCACTAGAGACTCCGTGCGTGTGTGTGTGTGTGTGAGAGAGAGAGACAGAGAGAGAGAGAGAGAGAGAGAAAGAGAGAGAGAGAGAGAGAGAGAGAGAGAGAATATCCTTGTTTCAGTCAGGTTCACACTGCTGGTAGAAATCACCCAACCAAGAGCAGCTTGTGGGAAGAAGGTTTATTTTGGCTTACAGGCTCGAGGGGAAGCTCCATGATGGCAGGGGGAAATGATGGCATGAGGAGAGGGAGGCAAACATCAGGTGGACAATAGCAACAGGAGAGTGTGCCAAACACTGGCATAGGGAAACTGGCTATAACACCCGTAAGCCTGACCCCCACAACACACTGCCTCTAGGAGGCGCTAGTTCCCAAATCTCCATCAGCTGGGAGCCCAGCATTCAGGACACCTGATTATGAGGAACACCTGGATCAAACCACCACGGTCCTATACAATATAATCCAATAGAACATAATGTGGGAACCAGCTCATTTACTGAGAGATCTTGTTTGGTGTAATACATGACCTGACGAGTGAGCTTCTTTTGGGCAAGGCCTTATTTCTTCTCTAAGGTTAAAGCCAGTTGAAAATATTGATGGAATGAGGGGCGTTGAAGCAAAATCCAGGGGGTAAGCATCCAGTTCAAACACACGCACACACGCGTGTGCACACACACACACATTCAAAGATTCAGAACACTCTCTGGTGTTAGGAAAGGAGGCTTAGTGGACCAGCATGTTTGTGAGCTGTGAGACATATTTATTATTTCTGAGTATTGCATGTAATGTGTGTTCATAGTTTTTTTAAAAATATTTTATTTATTTGAGAGAGAGAGAGGGATAGAGAGAGAGAGAGAGAAAGAGAAAGAGAGAGAGAGAGAGAGAGAGAGAGAGAGAGAGAGAGAGAGAGAGAGAGAGAGAGAGTACCAGGGCATCCAGCCACTGCAAATGAACTCCAGATGCGTGTGTCACCTTGTGGGTCCTGAGGAATTAAACCTACATCCTTAGGCTTTGCAGGTAAACACCTTGACTGCTAAAGCCATCTCTCCAGCCTCATGTTCATAATTCTTATTTATTTGAGAGAGAGAGAGAGAGAGAGAGTGAGAGAGAGAGAGAGAGAGAGAGAGAGAGAGAGAGAGAGAGAGAGAGAAAGAGATAATCTCATGTTCATAATTTTTAAAATATCCTTTATTAGATTGTATATTTCCTGTTGGGAAGAATAGCAACTTTAAGTTTCAAATCACTGTTTAAAGTGCTAGTAATCTCTACATAAAATGTTTAGAAATTTATATTAAAACAACAACAAAAAAAGCACAAACACTTACCATGAAGTTTTTGATAATTGAAATCTTGGTTGAAATGTGATGATGTACTGTGGATATTTGATAAGTAGTTGAAGGGTCATGAGCACAGAGACCACTTCTGTCTCCTCTTGTGTAATGAGAATCAACTCTCAGAAGATTGAGGGAGAGCTGCTGGAAACTACCTAGCACAACACAGTTTTCCAGAAAACAAAAAGTACTCAGTGATGTCTTGGTTTATGAGGCGATCAAGTATTTCAGCACATAAATATTGATGCTGAGACCCATGGGATATAGGAATGTTGAGTGCATTTGCAAAACATCGAAGCAGAAGCTATATGAAGTTACCCTTTTTCCTATAAAATGCTATCTGTCCCCCATGGGTTTTACCATCCTGTTGTTTTTATTTTCTCCATCTTTATAATTGCAGGCATCCTGTCAGGCCCTTGAAAACACCACTAATATTTCTTCCTGAAAGTTAGCCAACCTACAAATTATTCTGAAAGGTCTGATTAGGTGTTTACAGCTAAAATTAACACATCGGGGAAATGCCATGCTTTGGAACAGGAAGCCGAGAATGGCTAAATAAAGTCATTAAGAAAACACCCTGTAGAAACAGTGTTCTGAAATGGAAAAAGATTTTCAAAATTTGAAAATATCTTATTGCTTTTTGGCTTGCCTTGGAGGAGGAAGGCCATGGATTTTGCATACCAAATAAAGCTGCTCCCACATTTCTTTAGCTTTTTATCTACACAGACGTTAAGCATTGAGTTATCATTCTCTCTTAGAAAAATCACACAAAACATGTGTGAAAATGCAGCATGTTGTTTCACAGGGCCTGTTGAAGAAACATGTATCTTTCTGTCTTTTTTTCAGCATCATATATGAATTCCTTGTGCCATGTCAAGTTTTAGAAATCTGATTTCAGCTGTGTATATTTTTGTTCCCCAGCCGGTTAATATCTTTGGAAATGCATGAAGTAATAATTCATGTAGTTAACCTTTGTCATTACCCTCATGGTGGTGTGTATGCTGGGTTCAACAATAAACGTTTTAAAAATTTATTTTTATTTATTTGCAAGTGTGTGTGTGTGTGTGTATGTGTGTGTGTATGGGTGTGTCAAGGACTCTTGCTACTACAAACAAACACCAGATGTTTGTGGCACTTTTTGCTTCGGACTTATGCGCGTGGCTTGGGATTTGAACTTTGGGCTGGAAGACTTTGTAAACAAGTGCCTTTGACCCCTGAGACATCTTCCTAGACCCTGAACATTTTCCTGTTAAGGGAATTTCTCTCCTGCAGCTTCTGTTCTAATCCTGGAGGAAGAGACAGGCAGCAGGCAAGTGAAGGGATGAGCATATTTCAGACAACGGCAACCACTAGTAATAAGGGAAGATAATGCAGTAGAGAAAGGAGGCTGTGAGAGAAGACCCTCTGGGGATGCAACGTTAGAGCTAAGAGCAAGGATTTGGAGAAGCCAATCACAAGAGGACAAGTTGAGAGAAGGGAGTCAAGTGCAAAGGCCGCAGAGTGAGCAAGGATGACCTTTCTATGGGCAGAGGGTGACCAGGCCAGTGTGGTTGGCACCGAGGGACCTGTGGGAGGGTTGATCCAGATCACAGCACCTCAGGAGCCAAGTGAGCACGGCGGCTTGTCCCGAGGGCCTCTGCACAGTGTATCTCTTGAGGAAAAACCACAATTCTGATTACATTCCAACTCTGTCTAGTCAACCACACCAACTGTTCCCAGTGCAGATTCATACCACGGGGTGTTCACAGTCTCCAGGACTGCCTGGTGTTCATCACAGTGCCTCTGCAGTTCAGTTACTCTCCTTTCCAGGGAAGGTCATGAACAGCTTTTATTGTCTGCTTAAGCCTTCCATGTCTTCACCTTCAGTATGTTCTTGCAGGCTTCTATTCTATCAGGAAATGTGAAGCAGCCAAAACAGAACTGAGACACCAGTGGTGACTTCTGTCTTGGTACCTTGTGAGGCGTGGTCATGCTCCCAGTTCAAGCTACTCTCCTCATTTGTACCCTAGGTCCTAGCTTCTCTCACCTTCCCCAGCACTTCTGTAGTCCTCTTCCTTCTTAAGTTATGGTTCCGTTCTTTCTTCCCCCATGTGTACATGTGTGTGGAATTAGGTATATGCCCATGTGTGTGCACATACATGTGCCCGGTCTCCTCCTAATCTAAGAGCTTGTCCCTTCCACTAACCCCAACAGCTCTCATGGTCTCTGCTCTCCACAGGACTGAGGTTAGAAACACGCATGGACGCACCAGCTGCTTACAAGGGTGGTGGGGAATTGAACTCAGGTGATCTCTGGCCCTCACCAGACCCTCATGCTTGGGCAGCAAAAATTCTTTCCTGCTGAGCCACGTCCCCAGCCTGCAGTCTTGCTTTTTGTACTAGACAATTGACATGAGCATATGCGAGTGCAGTTATTTTACTTGCTTAATTTTCTTTGAATTCTACTCTTCTGGTAAACAGCTATCACCCCATGTCTTGGGCTACCTGCTTAGCCAAACTCTTTGAGCCATTTGCCTTTGTTATATCAACTTCTTTATTCTCAGAATGGTGCATTGAACGTGAATGTAGGTCCGCAACAGCCTCAGACATTTGTGATGAATCTTAAGCTCCCCATGTAAGTCCCCGGCGGGCAGATCCCTGAGTGGATCCCAGTCTGTCCCTTCTCGGGGTGAGGAGCGCTAGTTTGAGCTCTGGCTCTTCATGTCTGCCGGCTACTGATTTCTTTCACTCTCTTCCTCTGCTGTGGCTCCGTGGACGTGAGCCAGCTTCTTCTGCGCTGATGGAGTTTCCCCTGGAATCTGTCAGCCCGCAATAAACCCTTTCCTCCCATAAGCTGCTTCTGGTCAGATGTTTGTCCCAGCAATGGCAAGTAACTAAAACACCCCGTATCTCTACAAATCCACGCCCATCAGATTTGTATTCATCATTCCATCTTGCTACAGTCACCAAATTTGTCAGTGGTCTCCATGGCTAGATTCAATGAACAGTTCTAAACTTCTTCGTAATCTTTGGCATCAGGTATACATGGCCTTGTTCTCTTTGTTCCATTTTTCTTGTCATTCCCCCTTCTTCTCTCTCTGTCTATATAATTAATAATTATTTATTATTATTATTATTCTTGCATCCCCCTCCCACTCCTGCTAAACCCTTCCTTCTTCCTAATTAGTCCCACTATCCCCTCTTACTTTTATGTCTTGTGTGTGTGTGTGTGTGTGTGTGTGTGTGTGTGTATGTGTCTGTCTGTCTGTCTGTCTCACTGAGTTTAATCAGGATTGCTTTCATGAACATGGGTTGGGGGTTATTTACGGGAGCATGGGCAATCTTTCTTTTCTTGGCTTCCAGAACACAATGCTCTTGCTTATCCTCGTAACTTACCAGTCACTTTTCCTAGTGTATTTTGCTGAGTCCTCCTTCTCTCTGAGCTTTATTTCTTCACTTTGATGACGGCTTGTGCATACTGCTTTGCTAACATGCTAGGCAAGGAAGCACCGTCCACATTAAGATGTAGAACATTTACAGAACTGCACAAGACTCTCTTGAGTTCCTTTCTTGCATCACCACAAAGCCTATGTACTGTTCTTACCATTTTTATCACAGACCAGTTTTGCAAATTCCTGAGCATGACACAAAAGGGACAGTGTAATACGCATTCATGTCTGGTTTATTTCACAACATTATGTCCATAAAATTCATCAACGCTGTTTCATTTCTCAGCAGTTATCCTTGCACATTGCTGAGTCATAGCGTGGGGTAAGAATATACTTTCATATATGTGCTTAAGCTACTTTTAATAAAAATTTGTGGTTTTTTTTAATTTTTTTTACTTTGTGGATATTGTAGTAAACATCTGGGAAGCTGCAGTAAGCGGTTCCTTGGTCAACACAGCATTCATTACTGTCAGGTGTTATTCTAGAAGGATAGTGTCAGTATCACAAGTCAAATAGGTACTCTAATTTAACTGGGTATAAACATTTTTCCAAAGTGACTATATCAGCTTACACTCTCAACAACAGTTTAACAAGTTTCATATCCTTGTGATATCTTTGTGTGTCATCCTTTTACTTTTATTTATTTTGACTTTTAATTCTCAGGCATGCCATCCCATGCCCTACATATACTTCTGTGAACTCATCAGACTCGTGACTGACTAACTGTGTAAGCATTTGGGGTTAGCATGTGGTAAAGCCAGTCTGAGCTCCAGGAACCTGCTTGCTTGACATCTCTCCACTTGGATGTTACACTAATGTCTTGAATTTAACATATTCCAAATCAAACTCCCGATGCTTTGCCCTGGCAATGTGCCCCAGTTTTCAGCCTTCCCCATCTTAGTAAACTGCATCCTCTACTTGTTCATGTAAACAACTGTCCCAGTTGTTTTCAATGCTTGTCTTTCTCATTACAGAAGTCATTTCTCAGGAAACATTGGTCTGACTGTCAAAGTATATCCACATTCTAAATATTTTCAACACCTGCAGCTGCTACCATCCACTAACTGCATCCCCAGAGGGATGGATCCTTCTGGTTCATAATTCACATCATATCACTCCTTTTCTCAAAATTTCCATGAGAATAACAGTTAAGCTTTTTTTTCTCAAAAACAGAAATATATTAACATCTTTTATTTGCTAGACAAAGAGCCATGTAGCGTCCAAAATATACTCCCTTCCTCCCTGAAAATAAATTAAGATGTGTGAATTTCTGGACAGTTCACAAAAATCCCTGACTGACGTGTTGGCATAAAGAGTAAACAAACCCAACAGGCTGTTAGCTCTAAAAGCATTACAGAGCAGAAACTTCCAACAGCATTACACAAGCTGTCCTTCTGGGCAAATGGAAAATAGAGCTTGTATAATACATTAACAAAACTTCAAAAGATGAGATTATGTTTTGACGTACTTAACAAGCGTTCTCTGTCTCCAATAAGCAAAACTAAGGAAAGAATGCAATCTTCTTTACACAGCACAGTAAGGTTTCAAGTCATACGCAAGACCCGAACTGCTTGCACACTAAAGTAGTTTGGCTCCATTGTCAGGCTCTAATGTTGGTTCTTAAACCACTTTAAATTACATACAAGCAAAGGTTAGTACATGTTCAGCATTCAACAAATCTTCAATAATTTAGGATACAGTCAATGCTAAGCTTCTTACAATATTTTTCTAGGTTGTATGTAAAAGATTTTGCATGCCTCTGCCCCCCCATTGTCCCTCTGCCCCCCATTGTCCCTCTGCCCCCCCCATTGTTCCTCTGCATCTTCACTAAGCTCCTCCTCACTCCCCATGAAGGTCAAATGATCTTCTTACCTCTTTTTTTAAAAAATGCTTTTGAAGAATATGTTATCCATCTATTTGAAAAGGAGAGATAGAAAGAGGGAGGGAGGAAGGAGAAGAGGAAGAGGAAGGAGGAGGAAAAGGAGGAGGAGAAGGAGAAGAATGATATGGGCACCCTAGGGCCTCCTGCCGCTGCGAGCAAACTCTACAGACACGTGCCACTTTGTGCATCTGGCCTTATGTAGGTACTGGGGAACTGAATCAGGGCCATCAAACTTTGCAAGCAAGTGCCTTCAACTGCTGAGCCATCTGTCCAGCCCCCTTGTTACGCCATTTATCCTACTCTGAACTCCTTACTTAAACGACGCCTCTCACACATGCTACAAGGCTCCCAGCCTCTCTCACTTTGCTCTGCCTTTTATTGGTAATAGGATCAGTCAGCTTTTAATATAAAGTATACTTAGTGGATCTCTTATGACCTTTATTTATTGCCTAGCTGTGCTTGCTATGATATAGTCTCTACCAGGTCTGTTAACCTTGTTTATGTTTTCTTTACTCATATAGTCTGCCCTTATTTACAGTTTTAGTCTTTCATTCATCACAGATTTATTTGGATTTTTAAAAATAAATATTGGTGGCGCACGCCTTTAATCCCAGCACTCGGGAGGCAGAGGTAGGAGGATCGCCATGAATTCGAGGCCACCTTGAGACTACATAGTGAATTCCAGGTCAGCATGGACCAGAGTGAGACCCTACCTCAAAAAAAAAAACCAATAAATAAATAAATAAAAATATTGTGCATCTTGATTAGTAAATAGTGTTCTGCTGGGATTACGGGTATGTGACAGTGCCTCCGATTGTGTGCAGTGTTTCTTCTTGCCAGACCTCAGGGCCTCGTATATGCCAGGCAAGCGTATGCCAAGCGATCACTGCCCCTCATCCTAGGGTGTACGCCCCTAACCACTTTGCTGTTGTGGTGATTTGAATGTAAGTGCCCCCATAGCCTAGATGGTTTTATGAAGCTTCCTACTTGGCCTCCAGCTGGTGGAGTGTTTAAGAAGCGGAGCCTTGCTAGATGAGGTGTGGTTCTGGGGGCAGAGTTTGCGGGTCTCTGCATCGAGCCTACAGTCTGTGGAGAGCCAGCTCATGCTTGCTGTTTTCTCTCTGCTGCAGATGTGTGATGAGGTGGACCAACTGCCTCCACCACGGAGAACCCGGAAGCTCTAAGCCTGGGATGAACCTTTTCCTTCCATAAGCTGCTTTGGGCCATCTGCTTTTGTCCCAGCAAGGAGAAGGTAACTACAATGGCTACATTATCTAGATTCTCTGCATTTAGAAAATATTTACTTGCATATTTGTTTATTTATTAATTTTTGGACTTCTTTGAGGTCCTCAGGCTGACCTAAAACTCACACTGTAGTCCCAGGCTTGCCTCAAACTCTCAGTGGTTCTCCTACCTCTGCCTCCCGAGTGCTGGGATTAAAGGTGTGCGCCACCACACCTGGCTTATTTATTTATTTACTTTTTCATTTGGTTTATAAAATAATGGTTTCTTTATGACATTTTTGTATGTCTGTACATCATAGTACTTTCTTCATATTCATCCTATGTATTTTGTTTAATTTTCACTCAGACATTCAAGGACTTTTGATTTTCACACTTAAAAAGTACTTGTTAAATTGTCCTAAATTGTTATTCCATATAAGACTTTGTCATTCTCCTGAGGACACTGTGTAGTACATGATGTGGGGGAGTCTGAATATCACATGGCCTCTATAGGCTCATGTATTTGAGTACTTGATCTCTAGCTGGTGGCACCACTTGGCCACGTTGTGAAACCCTTAGGAGGTGCAGCCTTACCAAGGAAATGAGTCACAGGGGGTTTTTCTGGTCTATACCACTTCCTGTTCCTTGTCTGCTTTCTTTGAAAAATAGTTTATAGGGCTGAAGGGATTGCTTAGTGGGTAAGGCATTTGCCTGCAAAGCCAAAGGACCCTGGTTCAATTCCCCAGGACCCACATTAGCCAGATGCACAAGGGGGTGCATGTGTCTGGAGTTCATTTGCAGTGGCTAGAGGCTCTGGTGTGTCCACTCTCTCTCTCCATTTCTCTGTCAAATAAATAAATAAAAATGAAAATAAAAATTTCATTTATTTTGAGAAAGAGAGAGAATATGGATGTACCAGGGTCCTTAGACACTTTAAACAAACTCCATAATCATGTGCCACCTTGTACCAGCTAGATTTATGTGGGCACTGGGGAACTGAATGTAGGCCCTTTGATTTGGGCAGAGCACAATTGACTGATCAAATCATGGGAAGTATGGTGATAAAGCCCAGAAGGCCTGAAGAGTGAAGCTGAGATATTCTTACTGCAGAAATAAGGGAAAATATAATGATCGCTACAGATGGGTTGCTTAGTAAGCATATGTTAACCTGCACATAATACTTCCTGTCTGCAAAGGACAAGAGTATAGCCAGAAAGATCATCTAAGGTATGAGTTCTAAAGCAGGAAAAGAAAAATCAAGACCATAGAGCTCTTGGGAAATGCAAATTTGACAAACACCCTTGCTGCTGTGGTTACTATATTTGTAGAAATAAATTTAGATTGAGTTTCCTGAGAGCCATTGTAAAAATAGCAGCAGGGGAAGGTAGAGGTGGGAGAGACCAGAGCAAGAAGCCACTGCCAACTTTCTAGGACAGACAAAATTGTAATTCCTAATTCTCAGTTGGCATGTATACAAAGGAAAACAATGAAGTAGAAGAAATAGTCAGCATTCTGAAGTCTTTTTCCTTTAAGAAAGAAATCGGCATCAGATGATCAGTCCTCATATTGAGTCCCATAGCATTCAAAGGAATCTGTGGTTTCTCAAGGGTAAAGGTCAGAACAGCACGGCTGAGAAGCATGGCTTTTATTTTCTTATCCAGCATTAATGAAGACTACGATGTTAATTCCCACCCTTTCACGCTGAGACAGTTTTGCTCAGTTATATGCAACATTGATATTGGCTCCAGTGCCATCGGTCAGTCCCCAGAGCTCGAACATCACATTTGACTGTTGGATTTCTTCTGGATAGAAGCATCTTCGTCCCCACCTCAGCTATTCTGTGAAACAGGCACTTCTCAGATCTCAGGTTTCTGATAAGCAGCAACAACAAAACATTGACGAGAGCCTGACTATAGTTGGTTGGCATGAAAGAAAACTTATTTGCCCATACACGACTTGCCCAAATACTGACTTTGCTGGGAATGACTACTCTGTCTGTAGTCGCAATTTTATGACACATGTCTGCAGCTCTGAATCGCTTTAAGTTTCAGTTACTTACCCAAATGGCAACACCTGGAATTGGCAGGAGCAGTGCAAAACACACAGATGAAACCGGGAATGGCTAAGGGTTTTCTTCCTTCAGACACCTTTCTTCAACCTCATATCTCCTCGTGGACCTCTTGGTTCATTTTGCAAATCCAAGCAGACATCACTGTCCCCTCAGCACACTGCAAAGCCCACCCCTCAGTGTGTGTGCTTAACCTGACCTGAAGGTTTAAAACCCACCACAGAGGGCTGGAGATGGTGTAGCTGTTAAGGCGCTTGCCTGCAAAGCCAAAGGACCCAGGTTTGATTCCCTAGGACCCACGTAAGCCAGATGTACAAGGTGGTGCATGCATCCTGAGTTCATATACAGTGGCTGAAAGCCCTGGGATGCCCATTCTTTCTTTCTCTCTCTCCCAAACAAATAAATACATTGAAATTAATCTACAGGACCAGGCAGCAACAGAAGACCCAGGGAAGAGTTACATTTGGAGTCTGATGATGGTAGCTTTAGCAGCAGCAGTGACAGATCCAGCAGCAGCAGCAGTAGCAGTTCCAGCAGCGGAGGTGCCGTTCTGCAGGGCCACAGTTTCCAGGCTCGGGTTGCCCCGCAGGAAAAGCCAGTGCCCAGCTCCAGAAATCAGAGCAGCAGCCCAACAACCCAGTCAACAACTTGACTGAGACCAAAGTCATCTAAAAAGGTAACTGGGATTGCACCAGAGAAGGGTCTCACTTGGTCACAAGCTGACATGGATCCCTCAACAGACCAGAAATCTTAAGCTCTTTGTCGCTAGAGGATCTGGTCGTCATAATAACTACTCTTGCATACATACTTGGGCTGTTTTTGATTGAATGTGTACAGTGTTTAGTTAAATTTTAGAATCTACCTGTATTTTATTCCACTCAGCCTGTTGAATACTACCATAGCAGGGAAACTCAACCCCTAGGAACACCTTTGTAGATACTTGTAGAGTCTAAGAGCCACACCTAACACCTTAAGCTCCTATCCTGAAGATATATAACATCAAATCAATTGATGCAGCTAAGAATACCCAGCTAGCTAGAAAATCCAAGCATTAACTTAATCCAAGATGCAAAAATATATACATTATAACACAAGAAACACTAAAAAACAAGACGATATAAATCCATCTAAAAGTATTAATGCATCAGAAATGATCTCCAGTGAGAATGAGTTAGAGGAAATGCCTGAGAAAGATTTCAAAAGAATGATTATAAATATGTTCAAAGAATTCAAAGAACAAATCAAAGGAATCAAAGGAGAAATCAAAGAGGAAATCAAGGGAATCAAATAAGATGCAGGACACCAATTTAATGAAACAAAGAAGGCAATACAAGACATAAATAAGGAAATAGAAATAATAAAGAAAAACCAGTCAGAATTACTAGCAATGAAGAACACAGTTAATGAAAAACAAATCAAAACAAAACAAAACCTCTTTAGAAAATCTCACCAGTAGAATGGATGAAGGAGAGGACAGAATATCTAAGCTAGAAGACCAGGTGGCAGATGTAATACAGTCCAATAAAGAGAAAGACAAACTTATAGAAAAATATGAGTGGGAATTTCAAGATATTCGGGACACTATGAAGAGATCAAATATAAGACTTCAGGGCATAGTAGAAGGAGAAGAATTCCACTCCAAAGGCATAGTAGGCGTCTTCAACAGAATCATAAAAGAAAACTTCCCCCAAATTGGGAAAGAGGTGCTAATGCAGATACAGGAAGCCTTTAGAACCCCAGCCAGACAAAACCTGGAAAGAACCTCTCCTTGCCATATTATAATCAAACTACCAAACACACACACCAAAGAAAAAAATATTGAAAGCAGTTAGAGAGAAAAATCAAGTTACCTACAAAGGCAAGCCCATCAGGATTACAGCAGATTATTCAACACAAACTTTAAAAGCCAGAAGGGCTTGGAGTGATGTATTCCAAGTTCTGAAAGATAACAACTGTCAACCAAGGCTACTTTATCCTGCAAAGCTAACCATTCAAATAGAAGGAGAAATAAGGACATTCCATGACAAAAGCAGGTTAAAGGAGTATTTGAAGACAAAACCAGCTCTACAGAAAATACTTCATAGAATCCTCCATGCTGAAGGAAAGAAAAGCACACATATAAGGAACCTGGAAAAAACAAGCAATACTCAAATACTAGTTAACACAAGAAAGTAAAGGTAGAACCAGAAACACACACACACACAAAAAAGGCAAACATAAATACACACCTTTCAATAATATCTCTTAATATCAACAGCCTCAATGCCCCAACCAAAAGACATAGGTTTGCAGACTGGGTTAAAAAGCAGGATCCTACAATTTGTTGTCTCCAAGACACTCGCCTTTCTACAAAGGATAGATATTATCTTAGGGTGAAAGGTTGGAAAATGGTGTTTCAAGCAAATGGGCCTAGAAAAGAAGCAGGGGTTGCTATCCTAATGCCTGACAAGGTAGACTTCAGTCCAACATTAGTCAAGAAAGATAAGGAAGGTCACTTTCTATTGATTAAGGGCACATTCCAACAAGAGGACATTATAATCCTAAACATATATGCACCTAACATGGAGGCTCCCAAATTCATCAAACAGACACTACTAGAACTAAGGTAGCAGATAAGATAATACCAAACACAGTGGTGGTGGGTGACTTTAATACCCCACTCTCATCAATTGACAGGTCATCCCAGGAAAAAATAATCAGAGAGGCATCTGGACTAAATGAGGTCATAGAAGGAATGGACCTAACAGATTTTTACAGGACATTACATCCAAAGGCTGCAGAATATACAATCTTTTCAGCAGCACATGGAACATTCTCTAAAATAGACCATATATTAGGACACAAAGCAAATCTTAACAAATTCAGGAAAATTGAAATAACTCCTTGCATTCTGTCTGACCACAATGGAATTAAACTACAAATCAGTAGCAAGAAAGGCTATAGAGCATACACAAAAGCATGGAAACTAAACAATACACTACTAAATGATGAATGGGTCAATGAAGAAATCAAGAAGGAAACCAAAAAATTTATTAGAGTCAAACAATAATGAGAACACACATACCAAAATCTCTGGGACACAATGAAGGCAGTTCTAAGAGGTAAATTTATAGCCGTAAGTGCCTATATTAAGAAATTAGAAAGGTCGCAAGTAAACGACCTAATGCTTCACCTTAAAGCCCTGGAAAAAGAAGAACAAGGCAAACCAAAAATCAGTAGACTGGAAGAAACAATAAAGATTAGGGCAGAAATTAATGAAATAGAAACAAACAAAGAAAAAAAAAATCCAAAGAATTAATGAAACAAAGAGTTGGTTCTTTGAAAGGATAAACAAGATTGATAAACCCTTAGCAAATCTGACCAAAAGAAAGAGAGAAGAGACACAAATTAATAAAATCAGAGATGAACAAGGTAACATCACCACAGATTCCAGAGAAATTCAAAAAATCATAGGGGCATACTATAAAAGCATATACTCCACAAAGTATGAAAATCTGAAAGAAATGGATGATTTCCTTGATTTATATGACCTACCTAAATTAAATCAAGATGAGATTAATCACTTAAATAGACCTATAACAAGCATGGAGATCCAAACATTTATCAATAATCTCCCAACTAAAAAAAGCTCAGGTTCAGATGGATTCACTGCTGAATTTTACCAGACCTTCAAGGAAGAGCTAACACCATTGCTTCTTAAGCTTTTCCAGGAAATAGAAAAAGAAGGAATTCTACCAAACTCCTTCTATGAGGCCAGCATCACCCTGATACCAAAACCAGGCAAAGATAGAACAAAAAAAGAAAATTACAGACCAATCTTCCTCATGAACATAGATGCAAAAATTCTCAACAAAATATTGGCAAACAGAATACAAGAATATATAAAAAAGATCATTCACCTTGAGCAAGTAGGCTTTATTTTAGAGATGCAGGGATGGTTCAATATACGCAAATCTATAAATGTAATACATTACATAAATGGGTTGAAGGACAAAAATCACATGATCGTCTCATTAGATGCAGAGAAAGCGTTTGACAAATTCCAACATCCCTTCATGATGAAAGTCCTACAGAGACTGGGAATAGAAGGAACATATCTCAATATAATAAAAGCTATTTATGACAAGCCTACAGCCAACATATTACTAAATGGGGAAAAACTGGAAGCTTTTCCACTAAAATCAGGAACAAGACAAGGATGTCCACTGTCCCCACTTTTATTTAATATAGTTTTGGAAGTCTTAGCCATAGCAATAAGGCAAGAGACACACATAAAAGGGATACAAATTGGAAAGGAAGAGATAAAGTTATGATTATTTGCAGATGACATGATTCTATACATAAAGGACCCTAAAGACTCTACTAGCACACTGTTAGAGCTGATAAAAAACTACAGTCATGTAGCAGGATACAAAATAAATACACAGAAATCAGTAGCCTTCCTATATGCTAACAACAAACATACAGAGGATGAAATCAGAGAATCACTCCCATTCACAATTGCACCAAAAAAATAAAGTACCTTGGAATAAAATAAAGTACCTTGGAAGTAAAGAATCTCTACAATGAGACATGTAGATCGGTGGAACAGAATAGAGGATCCAGATGTATGTCCAGGTAGCTATAGCCACCTGATATTCGATAAAAATGCCAAAAATACTCATTGGAGAAAAGACAGCCTCTTCAGCAAATGGTGTTGGGAAAACTGGTAATATATCTGTAGAAGGATGAAAATAGATTCTTCTCTCTCCATGCACAAGAATTAATTCCAAATGGATTAAAGACCTTAACATCAGACCTGAAACTCTGAAACTGCTAGGAGAAAAAGTAGAGGAAACCCTTCAACATATTGATCTTGGCAAAGACTTTCTGAATATAACCCCAATTGCTCAGGCAATAAAACCACAGATTCATCACTGGGACCTCATGAAATTACAAAGATTTTGCACTGCAAAGGACACAGTGAAAAAAGCAAAGAGGCAACCTACAGAATGGGAAAAAATCTTTGCCAGCTATATATCTGATAGAGGATTAATATCTAGGATATACAAAGAACTCAAAAAGTTAAATAATAAGGAATCAAACAAGCCAATCAAAAAATGGGCTATGGAGCTAAATAGAGCATTCTCAAAGGAAGAAATATGAATGACATATAAGCATCTAAAAAAATGCTCTACGTCAGTAGTCATCAGGGAAATGCAGATTAAAACTACATTGAAATTCCATCTCACTCCTGCCAGATTGGCAACCATCATGAAAACAAATGATCATAAATGTTGGTGGAGATGTGGAAAAAGAGGAACCCTTCTACACTGCTGATGGGAATGCAATCTGGTCCAGCCATTGTGGAAATCAGTGTGGAGGTTCCTAAAACAGCGAAAGATTGATCTACCATATGACCCAGCTATAGCACTCCTAGGCATATATTCAAAGGACTCATCTCATTTCCTTAGAAGTACGTGCTCAGCTATGTTTATTGCTGCTCAATTTATAATAGCTGGGAAATGGAACCAGCCTAGATGTCCCTCAACTGATGAGTGGATAATGAAGATGTGGCACATTTATACAATGGAGTTCTACTCAGCAGTAAAGAAAAATGAAGTTATGAAATTTGCAGAAAAACGGATGGACCTGGAAAGGATTATACAGGCCCAGAAAGCCAAGCACCACATGTTCTCCCTCTTATGTGGATCCTAGCTACAGATGATTGGGCTTCTGTGTGAGAAGGAAAATACTTAGTAGCAGAGGCCAGTAAGTTAAAAAGGAGATATAAAAGGAAGAGAAAGGAAGGGAGGAGGGTACTTAATAGGTTGATATTGTATATATGTAAGTTCAATGATTGAGATGGGGAGGTAATATGATGGAGAATGGAATTTCAAAGGGGAAAGTGTGGGGGAGGGGAGGGAGGTTATTACCATGGGATATTTTTTATAATCATGGAAAATGTTAATAAAAATTGTGCAAAGGGGCTGGAGAGATGGCTTAGCGGTTAAGCGCTTGCCTGTGAAGCCTAAGGACCCCGGTTCAAGGCTCGGTTCCCCAGGTCCCACGTTAGCCAGATGCACAAGGGGGCGCACGCGTCTGGAGTTCGTTTGCAGAGGCTGGAAGCCCTGGCGCGCCCATTCTCTCTCTCTCCCTCTATCTGTCTTTCTCTCTGTGTCTGTCGCTCTCAAATAAATAAATAAGATTTAAAAAAAAAATTGTGCAAAGGAAAAAAAATACTTTCAAGCTGGGTGTGGTGGCACACACCTTTAATCCTAGCACTCAGGAAGCAGAGGTGGGAGGATTGCCATGAGTTAGAGGCCACCCTGAGACTACATATTTAATTCCAGGTCAGCCTAAGCTAGAGTGAAAGCCTACCTTGAAAAACCTATATATATATAAATATATATTCATTCAACTCTTATTATGCAAAAGGAAAAAAACACACAAATAACAAAAAGTTTGAGCATATTTGATTGTATTACTCTGGTTTTTAATTCATGTGTTAAATTGCTGGTCCATGCTCAAATATTATTTTGTATATCTCTGGTTAGTTTCTTTTTTTAACATGGGATTAACATTTATGTATTATGAGTAGTCCAAATTGTGCTTTATAATGTAGTCTGGGCTCAGCTAGCCAAGTAAAGGCCTGGGAAAAGACTATGTTCTTGGCAAGAGAAATTCTGCCAGGAGATAAGCCCTGAACTTGAACATCGGAGCTTTGTTGTAATCCCTCTGGGGGTCCGGGCTGTTGGCCTATCTTGTGGAGTTTTCACTTGCCACCATGGACTGAAATAGGCTGCTACCTGTTTCCCTAACTCACCGTCATTCTGTTCTATTCACAAATATGGACTGAATTTCCAAGCTTGCATGTGGTCATATTATCTTTTTTCCACCTCAAAGGAGTGTGAGCTGAAGATTTATCTGCCATCATAGGTTTAGCTATAAAAATAAGAACTCTTGGCCTGGTAGATGGCTAAGTGGTTCTTGTTCTAAAAGCCTCCAACCTGAGTTTGATTGCCCAGGATTCATGAAGAGTGACACACGTGTCTGTAATCCCAGCTCTGCTGTGACCATGGGAGGAGGAGCCAGTAGTATCCAGAAGCTGCTGAGCCAGCTAGACTGGTGTTCCCCAGGGCAAACCAAAACAAGAGAGACCCTGTGGCAAAGAAGGTAGAAGGAAAAGTCCAATCTGATGTCCTTTGACCTCTACATCTGTACCGTGTTCCATGTACACAAACACACACAAGCATACAAGAACTCTTAGGACATGTTCTTGTTCTTTTAATTTTTTTTCTCTGCTGTGGTAGTTTGAATGTGTGTCCCCCACAGACGCAGGGATTTTATTAACATTGAGTTTGTAGCTTCAGCCCCTAGCGGGCGTCTTCTTCCATGGGGCGCCGGAGCAGGGTGGGGGGGCGGGGTGTCACTGGGGGCAGATCTGAATTCCTGCCTAAAGGTGGGCAGAGAGGCTTTGCTCTCTGGCTTTGCTGGCTTGTGGAGCTGGATGTTTGCTGGCATCTCTCTGCTTGCACGTATGAGGCAGCTTCGTCCACCAGTTGGTGATACTTTCCCTGGATCTGTGAGCTTGAAGTAAATCCCTTCCTCCTGTAAACTGTGCTTGATTTGGATTGTGAAGCTGAGCACAACATCTGTTAATTGAGGTTGGCATCCAGTATGTGTTATAAGTGGCATACATTCATTTTTTCCCTCTTAGTCCCTGAATAAATCCACGAAAAGACACTTCAAAACTTCTTTTCTCCAGCCAGTGAAATTGAGGTAGAGTTGTTGAGTGAAGCCATTGACATTTCTGAGTTAGTCTGCTACAGCACCTAGTATTACCTTAATAGTTCTGCAAGTTATTATTATTAACCTTATTTTGAAAAATATAGCAGAAAAAGTAGGATTTTGTGGAAAAAAAATTCAGCTGCCTATATTCCATTTAGGTTAAGGTACTTAATAGAGGTCTGAAGGTCAGGATCAGGAATGCGTCATCAACATACAGGAGACTGTTAATACTGGACAAGGGAAAGTAATGCCCTTGCTGAAAAGCCATAGAACATGGGTAGTAGGCTCATGAGAGAGCTTAGTGCTAACCGCCTTCAAACAGACGACCCAGTATCGAGCACCAAGACAAAAGTTAGCGGGCATAAAAAATGCTGGGGGTCTGGAGAGATGGCTCAGTGGTTAAGATATTTGACTTCAAAGTCCGAGGACCCAGGTTTGATTCCCCAACACTCACGTAAAGCCAGATGCCCGTTGTGGTGCATGCATCTAGAGTTCATTTACAGCAGGTAGACGCCATGGTATGCCCATTCTCTCTGTCTGACTCTTTCACTCTCTCTCTCTTTCAAATAAATAAATAAATAAAATATTTTTAAAAAGGGTAGAGAAGGTCTAAGAAAATCAAGTGAGGCGATGCTTTTTAGTGAAAAGTCTCTCGTCAGTGCCTGTGCAGCAGAGTTAAGTGAGCTAAAGACCAAAGGAAAGGCCATTTATTCAATCATGGTGAATGCTGACCTTTAAGGTAGCCCTTTCAGAAGGCTGGTGTGGTTGGTCGTCAGCTTGAATTGGTTTGACATGTGACTGAGATGTGAAAACTTGTAGGTACGTGCAGAGTATTTTCTCAAGGTTATTTGACGATATAGAAAAAAGGTGTCATACAGAATTTTGATTCCTGGACTAGCTTACCATTTAAATAGTTTAAAGTTAGTTTGTTAAGTTGGAAAGGCAATCTGAAGTAAAGCAGCATTATAAGAATAAAGTCTCAAAATGAAACAATAAAACAAACTGATAACATTATGTTGTCAGGGAATGAGGAGTAACTAAATATGTTTACGACCAGGAAGAAAAGTAGCTCAGAGAGAGGCCAGGACTTAAGAGTTAAATGCACTTCTGGTATATTATAAACATTATTGATATATAAAGAAAAGAGAGGGAAGTTTAGGCTCCTTTTGATTATTTAACTGTTTTCAGATCAGGTGATTGTATTCATGTTGAGCTCCCACAAATTAATAATAATGCTGATAGGCTGGAGGAATGGCTTAGCAGTTAAGGCATTTGCCTGCAAAGTCAAAGGACCCAGGTTCAATTCCTCAGGACCCACGTTAGCCAGATGCACAAGGTGGCATATGCGTCTGGAGTTCACTTGCAGTGGCTGGAGGCCCTGGCATGCCCATTCTCTCTCTCCCCCTCTTTCTCTGTCAAATAAATAAATAACTAAAAACAAATATTAAAGAAGAATATTGCTGAAAAGCTGCCAAAACACATGAATAATGCCAGGGGAAATATTCACATATGGAAAATGGAAAGGGAATGAGAAGCTTTATGCAGAAGCATAATGAGATATTTAATGTAAAAGTAAAGGTGACTACTTCAACCTCTCAATAGAGTTTTTATTTTTTTTTTAAAGTTTAAAGAAGGAAAAAAAAAAGCTGTGCTTACAAAAGTACTCCACTGGGAGTTGGGAGAGGACATAAGGGAGATATTAGAGTGGCCAGTGTGGTAATATGGAGTCTGTGCCAGGTGGCAGCCACATGGGATGCCCCACTGGGAGAGTCACCACGAGCCAGGAAGAAGAAAGCAGAATTAAGAGGTGCATGCGGCAAGCTGAGTGGCCACAAGGAGCCAGGGGAGACCCAGGCTGAGGGAGAGCCAGCAGATATCCTAGCCCAGCAAGGTGGAGGATCTCCAGGTCTAGAAGAGGCGACTCCATTTGACAGGCAAAAGTGGACTAGTATAAAACCTCACAGGCAAGGCACAGGACTGGGGAAGATGCTGGGCTACACACTGGGAGATGTCTGAGCTAGTTGGGCACTTCCCCTTTGCTGAATGCAGCTGAGCCTTCCCAGCATCTCACCACACTCTTGAGTGCACTGGCAATAGACACCTGTGGTTGCCCATGGTTACAAGATAGGCAAAAGTGTGGTGAGGATCACTAATTATTAGTGCTGGCTTTATGAAAACATAAATATCCATCTCCTTTGCCCTAGATTAGGGGCATCTCTTGTTTTCTTCACGGGGATGAATGATCAAGCTTGGCAAAGAATCTGAAAGTGGCTGGAATGAAGAGAAGCTCGTATGTGACTAGGAAGTTTATAAAAAGCTGTGAAGCAGGATTGGAAGATGCCTTAGCAGTTAAAGTGCCTGCCTGTGAAGCCTCAGAACTTATGTCCAAATCTCCAGGTCCCACATAAGACAGATGCACAGTGACTCAAGTGTGTAATGTCACACATGAGCACAAGGACGTGCAAGTGTCTGGGTTTGTTGGGAGCAGGTCGAATGTTCTGGTGTACCCATTCTCTTTCTCTCTCTCTCTCAAAAATAAAATAAAAATAAAAAAGCTGCATGGGTGTCAATTCTTTGAGGACAGGTAGTTGGTTGTACGTGGACGAGAACTATGATGCAGGGGATGCAGGGGAGCCTGTGGATGAATGTCCCATGGGATCTGCTGTGAAACTTATGCTTTTTTCATGAGATTGTGCAAATAATTTTCATAAATAATAATAGAAATATATGGTTGTGGTCTAATTTGTTTCTTTGACAGATTGCTGGTAAAGTTATCATCTGGTTATGGTGATGTCTTTCTACTAGAATATTTTAATAAAATATTTTATTTTTATTTATTTTTCTGATTTTCAAAGTAGGGTCTCGCTCTATCCCAGGCTGACCTGGAATTCACTATGTAGTTACAGGGTGGCCTCAAACTCACTGCGATCCTCCTACGTCTGCCTCCTGAGTGCTGAGATTGAAGGCATGTGCCACCACAACTGGCTACATTTTTCTTTTTTTTTCTCCTTCCTTCCTTCCTTCCTTCCTTCCTTCCTTCCTTCCTTCCTTCCTTCCTTCCTCCCTCCCTCCCTCTCTCTCTCTCTCTCTCTCTCTTTCTTCTTGAGGGAGGGTCTTGTTCTAGCACAAGCTGACCTGGAATTCACTATGGATTGTCAGGGTGACCTCAAACTCAAGGCTATCCTCCTACCTCTGCCTCCTGAATGCTGAGATTAAAGGCATGCCCCACTATGCCCAGCTCATTTTTATTTTTAATGTATTTATTTATTACAGAGTGTGAAAAAAATGGGCATTGTAGGGTCTCTAGCTGCTGCAGACAAACTCCAGATACATGTGCCACCATGTACAACTGGCTTATGTGGGCACTAAGGAATCAAATCTGGGTCCTTTGGCTTCACAGGCAAGCGCCTTGACTACTAAGATATCTCTTCAGCTCATAGAATATATATTTTTTAACATGAGAATATATGTTCACTTGAGGCCATTGGCTTTATGAAACAATTTTAAGTAAGCAGAGAGTGGTCTCTGGTAGGACTGTCTACTCCCCATTTCATTGCATTGCAATGTGAAAGTGTTTTGTATTGGAAGTGGCCTGGTTTACAGCCTACTAAAATGGGCACTGCTGGAACAGGCCCATATGTAAGACAAATAAACATAATGGGTCATAAAATTCAAGGGAGTGTCTGGAGAAGACTGCTATAGTTTTATGCTCTGTGAGAGTAACTACTATGTAACAGTGAAAAGAAAAAAAAGTATTGGCTCTGCTGCAGTGCACAGGAGGGTTCCCAGGCAGATTCCACAAGGCACCAGGCAGTGAGTAGTGCCGGGTGGTGAAGCCCAGGTGAGCTTCCCCCCTGCAGAATATTGGGTCCCCCGATTGCTGTGGGAAGAGAGCTACAACATTAATGCAAAGCTCCCTGCCCTCCAGGCCAGCAGCACCATCTCTGTGAGCAACAGGTTCCTATGGCCGATCACGTACTAAAGGTCAGGTAGTGGGTAAAGCTGGGTGGTGGCGAAGCCAAGTGAGCTCCTTCCCCTGTGCAGACCAGGCCCCCCAACTGTTATGAGCAAAGAGCGCCTCACTAGCATGGCTCACTCCCTTTTCTGTCATGCTGGTGGCACGATCCCTGTGCCCCACAAGGTCCCTGTGCTGATCGTACTCCAAAGCCTCCAAGCAGTGAATAGCACTGGGAGACCAGAGACCTTCTTGGACCTTCTTGGATTCTGAGCAGGCCAAGTTGTCCAGGGCCACACCCAGACTAGCTTGGAGGCTGCACATACAAGGAGGAGCCTGCTCATGCTCAATCAAGCCAATATGCCACCTTGTTATTTTCTCCCACCTTGATTAAAGCTGACCAGGCTATGCAACACAGCACCACAAGAGGTACGATTGCCACCATCTTAGCAAGACGAGAGGACCTTCTAGAGATGGTCAAACCTCTACCCTAAACATACAATGCGAGGCATCAAACCAAGAGATTCTCTCCAACAATGCCCAGTTCCATAACTGAAGCCTCCAGTGAAAGCATAGAGGAAATTCAAGGTATTATAGGATCCCAAGGTGAAATTATGATAAGCATATTAAACAAACTTAATGAGGCCATGAACTCATGGATGTATGAAATAGAAGAGAAGTGACAAAAAGGATTTAATAGATTCAGGCATGATATGTAAGAGAAGATCTCAATAGATACCTCAACAACATCAAAGAGAATCAAACTATCTTAATAAATAGATAAATGAATTGAAGGGCAAACAACAACAAAATAAATGCAGCATACAGTGGGATAAGCTCAAGGAGAAAATGATCAAATGCAGGAAGAAATTCCAAGAGGCAACAAGAAAGTAAAATCAGGAATTGAAAAATGTAATTCAGTAAAGAGATGGAGGCGCTGAAGAAAAGTACAAAGGAAAACAAAAAAATTAAAAAAAAATGAAGTAACTCTTTAAAGAATGTTCTCAAGAAGGTTTCATCAACAGGATAGATCATGTGGAGGACAGAATATCAGATCTCAAGGACAAGACAGAGGAAATAGACCAGGTGTCCAAACACTATGACAAGTTCGGTACGAGGAGAATGTGGGATACCTTAAAAAGACAAAAATATCCAGATTCTTGGAATACAAGTAGGAGAAGAAACGTAGGCATAGATAATATCTTCAATAAAATTATCAAACAAAAATTTCCCAATCTCTCAATATAGAGACCCAACCAGCTACAGGAAGGACAGAACACCAAATAGACAGGAACAGAGAAGAAACTCTGCATGTCACATTATAGTTAAAACTCTAAACACTGAAAATAAAGAGAGACTACTAAAAGCTGCCAGAAGAAAACAGCTCCTTACTGACAATGGTCAGCTCATCCAAATTGCTTCTGATCTTTCGACAGAAATTCTAAAAGCCAGAAGGGCATGGAATGGAATACTCCCAGGGTTAAATATCATGGCTGCTAACTCAAACTACTTTGCCCAGCAAAAGTACCCCTCCTAGTAGATGGTGAACAGTATACTTTTCATGATAACAGCCAGCTTTGTGAATATATGAGCATGAAGCAAGCCCTGTGGATAATGCTAGAATAAACACTTCGCACAGAAGAGACTGACAGATATCCTCATGAGGCTCCAAGAGGCAAAAAGGTAACCCAAACTAGAACAGACATGAAAATATACAACGACCAAGAAAAGACCAAACTCCCACTAGTCTTCAACATGAGAAGCGTTAACTCAAACTTCAAAGTTAGAACTCTAAACATTAGCAGACTCAGTTCCCCAATCAAAAGACACAGGTTAACAGATTGGATCAGAAAGATCAGTCCATCTATTTGCTACCTACAATAAACTCACCGTTAAGGACAAGGACCATAGGGTGAAAGGGTGGAAAATGATTTTCCAATGAAAGAAACAAGCAGGTGTGGCTATACTAATCTCTGGCAAAATAGACTTTAAATCAAAAGTAACCAAAACTGATAAAGAAGGGCCATTTATTATTTATTGTGGGAACTATCTAACAAGAGGATATTATAAAGTTATGCAACCAACACAGGTGTACCAAATTTTATAAACCAAAATCTACTAGATAATAAACCAGAAATCCATCCCAATTAAATTATAAGAGGAGACTTTCATATCCAACTGTCATCAATAGACAGATCACCTAAGCAGAAAATTAACAAAAAAAATAATGGATCTAAACAACATAGAGCAATTGTACGTAACAGACATCTACAGAGCATTCCATCCTAATTCTACAGAATACACATTCTTCTCAGCAGCTCATGGAACCTTCTCTAAAACAGATTGCATGTTAGGGCATATATCGTGTCTCCATAAATTTAGGAAAATTGATATAACTATTGCATTTTATCTGACCATAATGCAGGAAAGCTAGAAATCAGCAATAAGAGAAACAGCAAAAAATACAGCAACTCCTTGAAACTGAACAACTTGCTATTAAACAATGAATGGGTCATTGAAGATATTAGAAAAGAAATCAGTGAATATCTAGAGCTGAATGCTGATTAAAACACAACATACAAGATTTTATTGGGCACCATCAATGTGGTCCACAGAAAAAAGTTTGTATCTCTAAATACCTACATTGCAAAGACAGAGTTATTAACAAGCATATACCTGAAGGCACTGGAAGAAAAAGAGCAATCCTATTGAAATGTATCAGATGAAAAGAAATGATCAAGATCAGAGCAGAAAATGAAAGAATCAGAAATTAAGAAAATAATTTTAAAAAATTGATAAAATGAAGAGCTGGTTCTTTGAAAAAAATAAATGTGATTGATGAACTCCTGGCTACATTGATAAAAAAAAAAAAGAAAGAAAAGGAAAGACTCAAATCAATAAGATCAGACTTGAAAAAGGAGATGTTACAATAGATACCAATGAAATTGGGAGAATCGCCAGGTCATCTTTCAAAAACCTATGTTCCACAAAACTGGTAAATCTGGATGAGTTCCTTGACCCATACCACTGACCACAACGAAACCCCAAAGAGATGAATTATCTGAATAGGGATGTAACACCTAGTAAGATTGAAAATGTAATTTAAGGTCTCCCAACAAGAACAACAGCAACAAAAATGCCAGGCCCAGATAGATTCACTGCCGAATTCTACCAAACCTTCTTTGACGAGCTAAAATTACTATTTTTCAAGTTATTCCACACCATTGAAAGAGAGGGGATGTTCCCTGATTCTTTCTGTGAAATGAGCATTATACTAATACCCAAACCAGAGAGAGAGAGACACACACACACACAATAAGAAAATTATAAATTGATATTCCTGATGAAGTTAGATGGAAACATTCTCAATAAAATACTTGCAAAAATTCAAGGACACATCAAAAGTCTCTTCCACCTTGATCAACAAGGTTTCATTGGGTAGAGCTTTAATATCTAGAATTCCAAAAACTAAGCAATAAAAAGTCAAGCAACCCACTAAGACATGGGGAAGTTAATTGGACAGAGAGTCCTCAGAGGAAGAAATTTAAATATCCAGTAAACTCCTAAAGATTTGCTCAACATCTTTAGCAATCAGGGAAATGCAAATTAAGACAGCTTCGATATTCTATCTCACTTTAGTCAGAACGGCAATCATCAAAAAATGAAATGACCACAAATCTGGCGGGGATGTAGAGAAACAGGAGCTCTTATCCACAGCTGGTGGGAATGCAAACTTGTGTAGCTACTGTGGAAATCTATATGGGGACTGCTAAGCACACTGAAAATAGATGACCCGTTTGGTCCAGCTGTACCATTACTGGGCATATACTCTAAAGGCTCACCATATACCACAGAGAGGCTTGTCAGCTATGCTTGTTGTTGCTCTGTTCACAATAGCCATGAGCTGGAAGCAGCCCAGATGCCCGTGAACAAATGAATGGTGAATGGAGATGTGCCACATACACATAATGGAATTCTACTCAGTGGTAAGGAAAAATGAAACAATGAAAATTTCAGAAAAAAAATGGATGGACTTGGAAAAATTCATACTAAGTGAACTCGCACAAGCACAGAGAGACAAACATGTCATGCATGGTTTCCCCCATGTGATTTCTAATTTGGCACAGTTCGGGTTGTGTGCAATGGAGTAGTCATCAGGCTTATTGACGGGGAATTAGAAGGAAGCTTGGAAGTGGTGAAAATCAGGAAGAGGAAAAGAGGGTTACTTGACTGAGAACTCGAGGGACAGAACACAGGGAGCTTAAGGGTCATGGGGGAAGAGGGGAGTGAGGGTACAGGGAGATTCATGCAAAATTATTCTTTTAATTCTTTAAAAATTTATTTTTATTTATTTATTAGAGACAGAGAAAAAGAGAGAGAGGGAAGAGAAAGAGAGATAGAGAGAGAATGGGCATGTCAGGGCCTCCAGCCGCTGCAAACGAACTCCAGATGTATGTGCCACCTTGTGCCTCTGGCTTACACGGGTCTTGGGGAATTGAACCTGGGTCCTTAGGCTTTGAAGGCAAGTGCCTTAACTGCTAAGGCCTCCCTCCAGCCCTCACACAAAATTACTAACGTCAATCAGTATAGATTCCTCCTGGATAGCAAACTAAAAGGTACAACATATTATTAGGGGGAGGTAGGATGGCCCTTGCAGAAGGACTCTGAAGGGGGCAGAGAAAGCCTAATCCTAAAACCATGGGTACTGGCCTATAATTTCCAGTGCCAAATTGAGTTACATGTCATGGTGAACTGTCGTACAGAGAGATCTATGAGGTCCCCCAAACCGTGCAAGCTATTGCCAAAACATTTGGTTACCCTCAAGTGCTAAGTGGTAAGACCCTATTGCTAAAAACACCACAGTGTTCAGAGGACATCAATAGACCATGCTGGGACCTCAAAGAAAATCAGCTCTCTGCTGCCTGGTCCTCATGGTGCTCTGTGAGCTGCTGGGGAGTAATGGACACCAACAGCAATCGCAAGCAGGGGATGCTTCTAGCTATAAAATTAATCAACCAGACAAGGTGTACACACCTGTGCAATAATAGCGTGAAGCCTTTGGAAGGTAATCAATAGCTCTCTGGTGAGATAAGAGACCTTCTCAGTAGGAGAGAACTCACATCTGATACTGAGAACCAGGTCAGACTCCCAGGGGTATGATGGTCGTAGGCACCAGAAAGCAGCTCCCACTAGTCTTTGGCCAAGAAGAGTGGCTATACCCATCAAAAGGTCTCTCAGTTAAGTAGGCTTATCCCCTTTAAAACAAACTTCTTTCACTCTTCGTTGGAGAATCTGTTTTCTTTACGGAGCATAGCAAAAACCTGGGAGAACCAAGTTCCATTGGTAGGGTGTCAAGAGAAGATAGGCAAACATCTAGTATGAGATAAGACACCTCTAACATGTCTTCCAGTGCCCAGGAGACATTGTGGCAGAAGTGGCCATTTAAATACGAGGGCTGCTCTTACTAGCATCTTGACATCCTGCTCCAGGGAGATGACGAGAGACACTGAGGACACTTAGAACTCATCAAAGCAGAAGTACGGAGGAGGCAGAGAGCTCAACAGTAAAGGAGATGTAGAACAACACCTTGCCAGGGCTCAAGGACCATGTGGAAGAGAGGGCTGACTGATTGTGAGGGCCACAGGTTGGGAAAGAACACCCTGAGGCATTGTCCCCTCACCCACAGAGGCTGACTGCTGCAGTTATAATCCCACGGCGACTCCAAACTCCACTGAGGAGGAATAGCAGTGGAATGGGGGTGGAGAAGAAGGGGTGTCAGAGGGTAACATGAAGGAAATTAGGGCCAACACATGATTTGGTCATACAGAAAAGTTCATAATTAAGAAAAAGAAAAAACAAATAAGGTTCCTAAAGGTAGATTTTTTTTTTCCAGAATTTGTCCTTTCTTTTTTTGCAAAAAAGTTTATTTATTTGAAAGAGAGAAGGAGGCAGGGAGAGAGAGAGAATGGGCATGCCAGGGCTTCTAGCAACTGCAAACGAACTCCAAACATATGTGTCCCTTGTATATCTGGCTTACGTGGGTCCTGGAGAGTCAAACCTGGATCCTTTGGCTTTGCAGGCAAACGCCTTAACCGCTAAGCCATCCCTCCAGCCCCAGAATTTGTCTTTTCAAAACTACTGGCTTGGGACTTGGGGAGAAGGTTCCTTGGGTAAGAAGCTTACCATGCAAGTTGAAAGCATGAAGGGGTCGGAAACCCCTTCTGATTCAGCAGCCCTCACATCAATGGCTGTTGCCGCCACACATCTGTAAACCAGGTTCTGTGGGGATCAGAGACAAGAGAGTCAATGGGGTCCACAAACATGGAATTAGTGAAAAACTTTGTCATCTCAAGTGTATAAGTGATGCAGAGATGCAGGGGGACACCCAACATTTTTCTTTGCCTGTGCCTATATGCATAAACACACACACATAGTGCACACATTTGCACATAAAAACCCTACTAGTTGAAAGATCATAGAAAAATTGCCTACTCACTTTTGATCTGCTTTCTTTTTTGTGAAATTGACAAACCAATGCCTTTCACTCCCGTGTTTCCGTCACTCTTGTGCATTATGGTTGTGAAGCACTGCAATGATTCTAGTCATGGTGTCCAGTGAGTGCTGAAGTATTGATTGGGGAAGGACTTGGAGGGAATAAAACTCAACAGGCAGTCACATATTATGTATAGACATGGACACTGAAATTCACATTTTATTTTATGTTTGGTGGTCATAATATGTTCATTTAGCCAACAACATCATTAGTAGCCCTCACTTTCCCCCATTCTGTGTCCCACTTCCATTAAATACTTTCTTCTTTCCAACGAGTCTCTCTTCTCTTTTGGTATCATCTTCTTTTTTTCCCCTTATGCAGGCCCTATTGGTGGCGTCAGCCACTGTGAGGTCATGAGTACCTTGGCCACTCTGTGTCTGGAAGACAGTATTGCCAAGCACAACTCCCCTTCTTTTGGCTTTTACATTCTTTCCAACACCTCTTCTGCAATGGCCCTTGAGCCTTGCACCGTATGCTGGAGACGTCTCACTTAGTGTTGAACACTCCACTGTCAGTTTTTCTCAAACATCGGTGAGTTTTTGAATCTCGCCAGTAGTCACTGACATCTGACAAAAGGAGCCTTTGTAGTGAAAAGTGAGGGTAGCGCAAGGTTTATTTTACTTGTTTTTGAGGCAAGTCCAACTGAATGGCCTTCTTTTATGAGGGGGGGGGGAGAGAGAGAGAGAAAGGGAGGGAGGGAGGGAGCGAGTTGGTGTGCCAGGGCCTCTAGCCACTGCAATTGAACTCCAGGCACATGCACCACCTTATGTGCATGTGCAGCCTTGCACACTTTTGTCACTCTGTGTGTCTGGCTTACATGGGACTTGGAGAGTTGAACATGGATCCTTAGGCTTGGCAGGCAAGTGCTTTAACTGCTAAGCCATCTCTCCAACCCTAAACATAAATTTTTAGAGGGAAGTTTGGTGGGCATAATGTATTCATTTATCCAGACATAACCTCTTCAGCCATAGGCTTTTGACTAGGTGTTCAGTATCAGGCATGAATTCCCTCCCATGGGAATTCAGGCCCCATCAGATAGCAGTTGATTCCCACCATAACAGACATGCCACCGTGACTCCAGTCGGCACATTTTACCTGACTGGACAGCCATAAAGCTTGCCTGATCCATTGCTGGTTAAGCCCACTGATGACTTTTCTTCTTCAACAAGCTACCGAGCTCTTTCCAAAATCACGACAGCTAGTCAGCAGGGCTGAGGCTTCCAGCTCAGCTCCAGCTTGTTTCCGCAGTGTAGCTCAAACACGTGGTGTCTTCAACAACAGGGTCTTACCACCTAGTTCTGATTGGTAACCAGTACAATTTACCATTTAAATTCAGCCTGTAATCCATGCCTGTGAGAAGTCATGAAAATCTGTTTTACACCATAGATGTTGGATAAGACTTGAAAAATAAATGGTGGATCTAGGCAAGCTATTTTACATTTTTGATCCTCAATTTATTTATCTCCCCATTATGGCGATATTAAAATATTGGTGCCTTCATTAGAAGATAGTTTTAAGAGTTAAAAGAGGGAATGCTTTTAATGTAGAAGACATTGGTTCACATCAGCATTTTCTATGAAGGCTTTTAAATCTCTTAAAATCTGAATCATAGCTTTTCAAACTGGTGGGACTGAGATTAGGTAAAAGTGGCCAGTGATACTAAGGTGTAACAAGATCAACACAGTATAGCTTCTTGAAATATTCATTTTCCTGATCTTCACAATTTTATAGTTTTCCAAAGAACATAAATACTCTTTAATCAAAATATGAATTTATTACTGTAATTAGGCATAATTGTGGGTAATAGCAGAATATACACGTGCTAGTTTTTTTAAAGCAGAGTTTCACTGTGTAGCTCAGACTATCCTTGAACTGATAACCTTTCTGCCTTAGCCTCCTGAGTTGTAGGAATTACAGGGTGCACCAATGTACCTGACTCCATTGTGATAATCTCACACATACAGCCAGTGTGTCTAGATTAAATCACAGTAGTTAGGAGTTCCGTCTACTGAAACACTCAAGATGTCTTAACATGTGATAATTGTACACATTTATGAGGTAAGTATTTGTTCAATGCCGTGACTATTTCATGATCAAATCAGAGTTATTAAAATTGTATCCGTTTATTGTTACTTTGTATTTCTCCTTTCCAGCTATTCATAAGATGTATAATAGGTTATTGTGAGTTATAGTTGTTCACTATGCTATGAACATTAGAACTTATTTCTTTTGTCTGTATTTTGGCAGCTGATAACCAATTTCCCATGATTCCCTCACATTTTTTTATTACCTCTGGTAATAATTTAAATTACCTCTAGCAATAATTTAAATTAACTCTAGTAATTTCTGTTCTATATTCAGACTGATTTTTTTTAGGGAAAGGGATGGTGTCAAAAATGCTGTCCTGAGCAGGAGAGATGGCTTAGCAGTTAGGGTACATGCCTGCAAAGCCTAAGGACTCAAGTTTGATTCTCCAGGTCCCACGTAAGCCAGATGTACATGGTGGTCCATGCATCTGGAGTTTGTTTGCAGTGACTAGAGGCACTGATGTGTCCATTTTCTCTCTCTCTAATAAATAAATAAGTCTTTAAAAAATATGCTGTCCTTAGAGGAGTGGGGATTAGGGTCTGTAGTACCGCTTTGGATCCTGGGAGTGTGCGTATGTTTTCATCTACAGCTCAGGGCTCCTCAGTTGGTGATGGCAAAGGATTCCTAGTGGGAACACTGGGCCCTTGGTGGGAGATGTGGAAGCAAAGCTAGCTCTTATTTCACTACTGATTTAGGTATATTTAGAGTCATGAGGATAACATGAGTTTATCTGTGCAAATCCTAAACTGATTTTCTGCATGTGGAAGGAATCTTGACACACTTTAGCCTAGCACATGACTGAGCTGTGCTCCCGGCCTCTTGCTGTTTCAAGTAATTGCAAGCATTGTCAACTTGCGTTGCTTCTGAAAAAGGCAAGCTAAGATGTTTTTGGAAACACTGCATGATATGCCTTGCATTTTCATTTCAGTAAATTCCCAACTTCCTTATTTACTCTGACTAAAATAATTTGGCAGATTTTCCATTCAGAAATACATAAATACATAATTCTTGGATAACCTACTGTATATATTTCCCATCTCATAGGCTTGCCAAAACCTAAGTATATACTTCCTTATTAACATTTGGGTGTTATTATAAAAGAAACACTGGATTATCATATTTGCATGAAGACTAGGTAAAGATACACATGTAGGCACAAGGATTAAGTAACTGTGCATACATGTAAGAGGACTAGGTAACTTGTATACATGTAAGAAGACTAAGTAACTATGCATGCATTTAAGAGGACTAGGTAACTATGCATAAATGTAAGAGGACCAGATAAATATGCATACATGTAAGAGGACTAGGTAACTATGCATGCATGTACAATAGATAGCTTCTACATTATGGGCTTAGTATTTAATTTCTTATTCTTTGGAATGGTAAGTTCGGGGCTGTAAGTCTGGGAGTTGGGAGAAGGAGTTATATTGTGTCTCACTAGTTTTATATACTTCTCTCTTTTGTTTTTAAGGATCTCTTTCTGGGTGAATTCAAAGCTCACTTCAGCTATTTCTTCCCTCCACCATGCCTCTCACATCACCCATCCAGCAGATGATAGCTTATTCATCTGTGTGACATTCTGCAACCTCTAAAACAGAGAAACTATTGCCTCACATCTGTGCATTTGCTATGATTTTGACTTCTTTGTTCAGGTTTCAAGTCTGAATTATCTTACAGGTTCAGTATGTAACAAATCTTCAGTACTTATCTACAAACTGAAATAACTCAAGAAGGACATGCTAGACACCAGTAGGTGGATTTGAGAGGAGATGTTAGCAGAGGCCTCATGGAGACAGACATTAATGTTTTGTCTTATATGAGTACCCCCAAAACAAAGATGGGACCACTAATGGTAGAGACATTCAAAAGTATGTCAGACTATATGTATGTATGTATGTGTATATATATATATGTATATATTTATATTTATATATAATATACACATATATTTATATCTATCTATCTATCTATTTATCTATCTATCTATCTCTATATATATCATGAAGTATATGTATCTGGAGAGATAGGAAGAGTACTTTGGAGATCAATTCAGTCAACTCTCATCAACCTTCAAGTTAAGAATATATACTATAAGGGCTGGAGAGATGGCTTAGCAGTTAAACGCTTGTCTGTGAAGCCTAAGGACCCTGGTTTGAGGCTCCATTCCCCAGGACCCACGTTAGCCAGATGCACAAGGGGGCACACATGTCTTGAATTCGTTTGCAGTGGCTGGAGGCCCTGGCATGCCCATTCTCTCTCTCTCTCTCTGCCTCTCAAATAAACAAATAAAAATAATTTAAAAAATCAAAAAAGAATATATAAGTAATTACATATTTATTATCCAAGTTCTTTATTAAGTAAGTGATCTATAAGCTCTAGAAGCTGTGAATCTATAATATGTTAAGTAATTACACATTAGTTGAATGCAGTAATTTCTCCCACTCAGGTAGTTGATCAGAGTTGATTGTGATGCTGAAAATTCTAGAACCTGTTTTGTAGCACACCGCCAGGGGATCAGGTGGAGCTAAAGCACACCGAACAACAGGAGGCGCACTCAGGCGCAAAGGATGGTGATGTGCATGAGATGTATCGTTTTTCTCTTGGTGTTTTGTGGTAGAGTCTCACTCTGGCCCAGGCTGACCTGGAATTCACTATGTAGTCTCAGGCTGGCCTGGAACTCACGGTGGTCCTCGTACCTCTGCCTCCTGAGTGCTGGGATTTAAAGGCGTGCGCCGCCACGGCCGGCTTGAAATATATCTTTTTAAGGGCACTGATTACTATCCAAACTCGAAGATAGCACATGAGGAGTATGCTTGTTTTTCAAACCAAGTTGCCATCACATTTCCATACAATTTTAAAAGGTGAATTCAAGATAACCAATTTATTATGCCTATCTTCTCCTTGGGCCTGAGAGAAGACTAATAGAGATACTTTACATAAATCCTGTTGAATCAGAGATGTTTGTGATCTTTGATCCAATGGATAGAATTAAGCTGGGGGAGAAAAATCAATAATGAATGTCAGTGGGAGAAAAAGAATTATTCTGACAGATTATAGGCCATTTTCTAGAAGTGAAATATAGCGTGCAGCCATTCTCAAATATGTCCTGAACTACTGTAACTGTGGTAAGAATATTTTGTGTGTTGGCTTCATAATCCATCGAAGTGGACTATTTTTATTTTATTTGTTTATCTTATAATTAACAACATTCATGACTGTAAACAATGTCCCATGGTAATTCTCTCCCTCCCCCCACTTTCCCCTTTGAAACTCCACTCTCCATCATGTCCACTCCCCTCTCAAGGTCAGAATTATAGACAGAGAAGGCTAAGAAATCCCAAGAAGGGAAGATGATAAATTTCTTGGATGGATGTGACATGATCTCATTTAATTATGGGGAGACATCAGGCGCCAACCTCTGTCCTGAACATGTCTGAAGTCAGGAAGTGGCTAGAACTCCTTTCTGCAAAGAGATAAAGGAGGGATCTTTCCTAAGCCAGCACACTTCTGATGGACGATGCCTGATGAACCAGAGCTGGTGAGTTGCTGCGGGAGAGATGTTGTTGGGATTGTGGAGAGTTAGATCTGGGCCAAAGCGGTGCCCAAAGGAAGAGAACCCGAGCAGACAGAGAGTGTGTGAGGAGTGCTGACGGCTATGACTGAATGGGACCCCAAAGACAAGTGTGTCAGTATTCTTGAGACAGAAGTAGCTCCCAAGAAGCCACAAATGTTACCTTCAAAGAAGGAACTGGCCTCACCGATCGGTGCTCCCTCTACTCCACAGGCTGCTCTCCTTGCAAAGGCACCACGGCATTCATTCACAGATTCCTGCCCGAATCCCACCCCCACGCGTGACATTGCAGAATGACTGAGGTAGATGAGGAAAGGAGGACAACTTCTAGTGTTTGAATGTGAGCTGGAAATCTAGGGCATTCATGGAGGTTACGAGATACGAACAGGAAAGGGTGTTTGAAATTATGGGTGGGAGACTAAGTTGAACCCACTGAATACTTTATTAACCCGTTTGTTTTTTTAAAGTTTAGCACACTTAGTAGACTACTTTGACATCACCTTTAATCAAATTTTAAATATTGTTTGAGTGATCTAAGTGCCAAAGGTCAAGTTCACCATACGTGACTGGTGGAAAGTGTCCACAACTGTCCCAGCTCTGGGGGTGAGGGATGAGCGAGTACAGCGAGGATGCGCCTCCATTGTTCATATTTCTTACGCACATTCTGTTCCTTATCTTCGATGTAAAAGCTTGCTCGTTATACTCTCCTAGCAATGACTTTTACTTATTTTCATTAATCCTATATATTGAAATCTACTTAAAATCAGTATTTTAACAGCATCAGTTTTTGTCTGGAGAGATGGTTCAGCAATTAAAGACACCTGTTTGCAAAGCCTAGCAATCTGGGTTTGACTCCCCAGTTCCCATGTAAACCCAGATACACATCAGCAGGTTGTTTGCAATGGCAAGAGGCCCTGGTACACCTGTACTCTCTTTCTCTTTCTCGCTCGCTCTCTCTCTGTGCATATGTGTGTGTCTGCCTTTTTATCTCTATCTGTCTCTCTCTCTCAAATAAATAAAAATGTTTTTTTTTTTATTAAAAAGATCATGGGCTGGAGAGATGGCTTAGCAGTTAAGGGATGTGCTTATGAAGCCTAAGGGCCCACGTTTGGATCCCCAGTACCCATGTAAGCCAGATGTACATAGTAGTAAAGGCATCTGGATTTTGTTTGTAGTGACTAGCGGCCTTGGTGCACCAATTCTGTCCCCCCCCCTCTGTGTGTCTAATAAATAAATCAAAATAAATGTATAAAAATATTATATTTGGGCTGGAGAGATGGCTTAGTGGTTAAGCGCTTGCCTGTGAAGCCTAAGGACTCCGGTTCGAGGCTCGATTCCCCAGGACCCACGTTAGCCAGATGCACAAGGGGCGCACGCGTCTAGAGTTTGTTTGCAGTGGCCGGAGGCCCTGGCGTGCCCATTCTCTCTCTCTCTCTCTGTCTGTCTCTCTCAAATAAATAAATAAACAAAAAAAATAAAAAATATTATATTTTATGCCTCCAACTCTGAATTGTAAAGCTCTCTTTATTTGACCAATAAGCTTACATGAATATTTACATTATTTCTAATCTTTTGCTGTCAATAATGTGGGAAAAACTAACCTGTGCAAGTATAAAATCTAGGATAAATTATTGACATGGAACTGTCGTATGAAGATAAACTGGATAATGGCAGTTGTGCTCTATGAAAGTTATATTGGGTGCACAACACAGCTGCACCTGTAATCTGATAGAGACTGCCCCCCATTCTCTCACAAACACGGTGCTGCTCAACTTTTTAGTCTGAACTCAACAGTATCTACTGCGTTTATTTTCTTTGGACATCTACATTTTCCTTTGTAGGGGAAGGCATCATCCATCTTATCTTTCTCAAAGTGACTTTTAGGTGCTTTTTGCATATTAGGAAGTTTAAGGTTATCTTTCTTCCCTGTGACACACACTCAGTTTCCTGACCCTCCAACATTTCAGTAGTTCATTTCTTTTTATTCTTCGCAAATGATGCACTTGCCAGCTCTCCGTAACTGTTGTTCCTGGCCGCGCTTTGGGGCTCCTGGCTGCCGTCCTGCGTCCTCGGGTGGCTCTGGAGCTGACGTCCTCGCAGCTCTTCTTTTCCTAGTGTGCACAGCTCCGCTCACTCGAGCTGTGGAGAAGACCACGGGCAAGGAAGCGATGGCTATGCGGCAGCTGTTCTAGGACCTGATATTGCAATAGTAGCATTTCAGAAATGCTCAAGGGGCTGGAGAGACGGCTGAGTGGTTAAGCTCTTGCCTGTGAAGCTTAAGGACCTCGGTTCAAGGCTCAATTCCCCAGGACCCACGTTAGCCAGATGCACAAGGGGGCGCACGCGTCTGGAGTTCCTTTGCAGTGGCTGAAGGCTCTAGCGCGCCCATTCTCTCTTTCTCTTTCTCTGCCTTTCTCTCTCTGTCTGTCGCTCTCAAATAAATAAATAAAAATAAACAAAAACAAATACTCAAGAGAAGCCTCCCATACTAGCCTGACACGACCGAGAAATAGCCTGTTTCTATACCTAGGAAATGATCATGGCATACCTGTGCTTGCAGCACAATTTCACCAATCGCTGCTTTGCATGCAGACAGCGTGTAGTTCTACCACCCAGAGATCTCACATATGCACTGGTCGTAGGCCTCCTGTGGGAGCCAATCACAAGCCAGGCGTCGCAGGTTGTTGTTCAGTCGCGAGGGAGGCGCCGGCGGAGTTCAGCTCTTGAACGTCGTGACTGCAGCCAGGCCTCTTGCGCCAGGAGCGTGGCTTCAGCAGGAGCAAGCGGTACTTGCAGCTGGAGCGCAGTCTCCGCAGGCTGATCACGGAGTGCTCGAAACAGCCAGGCCACCCCGAGGGCAGTCAGCCTGGTTTCGAAGAAATGATTGCTTCAATGAAAGCTCCTTGTCCAAGTCAGGCAGACACAGTGGACATGTCAGTCACCCGCTATTGCACACGCTGATGACTCACTCCTAACAGCTTAGTTTAAAAGATAAAGGCTTGCTATGGAATTCATACTCTCAGTGCTTAGCCCCTATCCAGATGCTCTTAGGAAGAGCTGGGTCCCCCTAATCTACCTTATCCAACTTTATAATAAATTTATCTATTTACTTAAATAGGCTTCCATTATTTGAAACGATAGTCAAACCTCTCATAACCAGGATGCGATCACAGAACATGATTCCCCTCAGCTGAAGAGAATGGTAAAGTTCGGATTGGGTTATTCTTTTCTTACCCTGCTAGACTTTTTTTTTTTTTTTTTCATCTATAGACTCAATTATCAAGTGAATCAACACAGTCTTTATTGGCTAGCTTAATGGCCAGATTAGATCTGGTTTAAGTACCAGGCTTGTTGGCTGTGTCAATAGTATACAATCGTGTAAAATTAAAAGCAACGGGCAGATGCAGTCGTTTGGATTTGGAGTGGCTCATTAGGTCAGCCTCGTGAACCAAAGGCTGGTACATGTGGGTTGTGCCAGCTTGCTGGTAACCTTCCTCTGGTTCTGAAGTGGTGGCCATTCCTGCAGTCCAGCCATTGGCTGGTTTGAACAGCATTCTACTTAAAGAACCACGCTTCACTCATGTGCTATTTCAAAAATCTAAAATTTGGGGTTTAGCAGCAGAGTTGAAATGTTCCCGGACCTTTGAAAATTACTTTGGCATATTGAAGAGAAATCTAAGCCTTGTAAACATCCATTTTTTTTTTTTTTTTGAGGTAGTTCTGAGGAGACTGAGTGACTAGCTTTTGTCATAGGCTCCCTGTGGGAATTTTCAGGAACATCCAAAACATATACACAAATGGGTTGAAAAAGTGCATTAAAAGTCTTTTTATTTCTTTCCCATTACAAACAATAGCTATCTATTAAAACATTTTGTAAGCAAAAGAAAATGAAACAAAGAAATGAAATCTCTCTCTTACTAGTCAGTCCCCTACAAATACCACTAATTCTAGTATTTGTGGCATGTTCTCTTACCAGACTTTGCTTATAGTATGTCAATAATGTATGTGTTCTTGCAAATACTTGGCATAATATTGGATATTTATAACCATGCATCCCCTTGTTGTCCAAGGATGTTCTATATTATGACAAGCTCATAGCTATTTTCAGAGACTTCATAATACACTATGAAATGAATGGCACAGATATTAGATTGTGAATTAGCCATAACTATGGACCACTAATGTGTGTATGTTTTGATATTTTAATATTATAGTGTCATTTGCCAAAAAAAAAATCTTTCTGAGTGTAGATTTTTCTATAGTTATAGCCTCAGATATTTTTGTTCCAGTTTTAAACACTTTCATTCCAATAGCATGATTCTGTCTACTACCTCTTCCCAGTGTTCTTTTAGACTTTCAGGCACCAGGCCCAGATCTCTGAAGTGGAGACCGGCGGCAGGTCTGGAAACACTGACTGTGAACTGCCAACTTGAATGAATCTGAAATCCAGCTTGATCCCATTGCTTTCACTTCGCTGAGTCCCAAAGATGGGAACTGGCTGAGAATGTGTGGGGACTGGGATCTGCCAGCTGGCCAGGCATCCCTGAATAAATGGGAGATTATCAGAATCCTTCCCTTTTCCAGTGAGCTGTTATCCATTCATTTCTGTGTTGTGCCAATTAGGGATTGCACAGCGATTTCCTTTGTATTCGCCCTGGCAGCTCCGTTCACAAGACTTGGGAGGCAAGTCTTGCAGAATACGCATGTCACTTTGACTTTCCGTCGTGAGGCACAGCAGCAGCATCGTGGGTCCCTCATCGGGGTGCATAAGTAGCTGTGTGCCTGGAGAGATTGTCTGTGGATGGCCTGCTTTCACTAGCTGCTCTTTCTTAGGCACGGACTGTGTCGAAGAGAGGCCGGTAATTACAATGAACTTACAGGAGAGATCACTCACTCTCTGAAGTTTGTGGTTCCCCACTTCAGTGGTGATAGGATCTCAATCTCCACTGGAGCTATAGGAAGACACAGCAAGAAAACGGAATCCACTGCAAGGGAAAGTGGTGGAACCCCATTCAATTTTATCTAGTTAAGAAAAATAGCTTAACTGTGTGGCCAGAACAGTTTCCCCTCTGCAGTTATTTTGTAACTCAGCCCCTGTGGTCTTAATAAAATGAAGCAGCACTCTGTAGGCAGCCCATGGACTCTGTAGAGCCCAGAAAGGAGCCCATCCTAATCGAGGGGCCTTTTCCTATTCAGGAGGCAAGGTTCCAGGGTGGAGTGCGTCGTCTTTTCATCCCATCTGTATGTATCTTCTTTTCAAGTTTCATGAAAGGAGAAGGGGCACCCCGGTTGCTTCTTGCTTGGGCAAAAGGGGTTATGTTCCTTTGTTCACGTGGCGCTTGTCAGAACAGCAGTGTGGTGAGTGTGGACTTGGGACAAGAAGGTCACTGTGTGGTACTCCACACCTGCGCACTTCCCTCACGGCCACGTTTGCTGTGCAGTGAGGGGAGAGGCGATGGTGTGATAGACGCGGCTCCTCCGCGGAGGGACCAGCCTAGGTCAGGCTTCTGACTGTTTCGCGTGGCTCCGTTTAACTCTTCATTGTATAACTGGGGCGCTGCCTGTAAGGACCAGACACTAGCAACTCCAGGGGGCCCGGCACAGCCAGGACTGGCACTCACTGTTGGTTTTTCCTCTGGTTGTTGTCACTTGCAGGCATGAGGACATTCATATGTAAGCACTGAGATTTCTCATAAGACAGGGGTTATCTTTGGACAGCACCCTTGGACTGAGGTTGTAGGATTTTATTTCTCCTGACACTCAAAAGAGAAATGCCCATATAGTTCAACAACACAGATAATCCTAGAGGTCATCATGCTAAATGCAATAAGTCAGGCCAGGCATGGCGGCTCATGCCTTCAATGCCAGCACTCGGGAGGCAGCCTGGGTTAGAGCAAGACCCTACCTCAAAAAACAAAACAAAACAAAATAAAAAACAAAAGGCCGGGCGTGGTGGCACACTCCTTTCATCCCAGCACTCTGGAGCCAGAGGTTGGAGGATCCCGGTGAGTTCGAGGCCACCCTGAGACTACATAGTGAATTCCAGGTCAGCCTCGACCAGAGTGAGACCCTACCTCCACAAACAAAAACAAACAAACAAAAAAAGAAAGAAAAGAAAAGACATCAGATGCAGAGGAACAAATAAATACTACATAATCCCACTCATGTGAGGAAAATGTCATAGAACTAGGTAGTAGGATGGTGGTGGTGGTCTCTCTCTCTCTCTCTCTCTCTCTCTCTCTCTCCAGGTAAATGTGCATGTCCATATGTGTTGTGAGGAACTGTTGCAACACAGGAGTGATCAGTAAATATAAGTACCCTTTCCTTTCAGAGAGGAGCTTATGGCATTTCAGAGAATGCAACATCTAAAAGCCAGCAGATATCACAGAGAGCCTTTAATCCAACGACCATAACTCATAGATCAGGAAAGAGATGCAGAGTGGTTTTAGGGATTTTCCCAGCGTAATAGAGGCATTGACACAGCTGTGTATGTGCCCTGGGATTTCTGACCAAAGCCAAACGTCTTTTCTCACACAATTTCTAGTATTTAAGAAGCACGAGAAAAGAGCCTTCTGTATTTTTTTTTTTAAATAAAAAAGACTGAGCTAAGGTAGGCAAAACAACACCAAAGCATTCAGTGTTATATTTTATGCTTCTTCTTGTTTTTAATTGTACTCTGTGCGTTTGCGGGTGCATGTGTGTGTTCATGCGTGTGTGAGTGTGGGCGCTCATGTGCCATGGCGGAGGCTTGGGGGTCCGAGGAGTGCTTTGGATCAGCTCTCACTAGTCCACTTCGGGGAGGCAGGGCTCCGGTCAGTCTTGCTCTGCTGCCTCGGCTGTTCTTTGCTGTGGGAGAATCTCCTGTCTCCACCTCCGTATCACTCTGGAATGGGACGGTTACAAAAGCTTGCCCCAACTTCCTGCTTTTTCAACCTTTGTGTATCTAGTTTAATGTGGGTATTGTAGAATTGAACCCAGCCAACAGGCTTTGCAAGCAAACACCTGTAACTACTGAACAACTCCCCAGCCTTACTTACAGATTTTGAAGCTCTGTTTTAAGGGCACAAATACTTAGCATTGTATCTACTGATGAATTAACCCTTTACATTTTGAAATTATCTGGGTCCAACTAATAATTTATCTGTGAAATTTACTTTGACATTAGTATCGCCCATCCAAAATTTTAGACTAATGTGAATATGGTATATAATTTTTATACTTTTCTTTTTATCTTACTTGTTTCTCTATATTCTATGCATATTTCTCCTCACAGGTTATAGTTATATTTTAACAAAATGTTTGAGTGATTATCTTTTCATTGGGATGTTTACATTCTTTATATTTGGTATAATATTGGCATACTTAGGTTTAAATTGAATCACCTGGCTATTTTTTTTGTTGTTGTTGTTGACCCTATCTGCTTTTTATTTTTGTTTTATCTCTTTATACTCTTTTGGATTGAGTCAATATTTTTATGATTTTATTTTATATGGTCTACTGGTTTACTAGCTATAATTTCATTTATCACTAGGCTTTGTACTAGGTACTTTTGATATATAACACTCAACCTTCAAGTAAAATTATACCATTTCATGAGTAATATTGTACCTTAAAGGTATACTATTGATGGTATCACCATGCCCAATTTCAAGATACACTACAATGCCATAGTAATAAAGATAGCATAGTACTGGTGGAAAAAAAAACAAACACATAGGTCTGTATAGTAGAACAAAAGATCTAGGTTTAAGTTCTAGTAACCACGGCTAGCTGGTTTTGACAAAGAAGCCAAAAATGCACACTGGAGAAAAGATAGTATTTTCGACAGATGGTGCTGGAGAGATCGCATAACTGCACATAGAAGCATAACTCCAGACCCACTCCTCTCACTCTGCACCAAGAGCAACTCCAAATGGATTACTGGCCTCAGTATAAGACATGGAAGTCTGAAATAAGTAGATGAAAAATATGGTGAGCACTCCAAATACAGGCACAGGGAAAGACTTTTGAATAAAACCCCAGTAGCTCAAGGAGTTAGTCAAACTCTCAACCACTGGGATCTCATGAGATTAAGAAGCACTGTACAAATAAGCAAACCATCAACAGAGCCAGTAGACAACGTATAGAACAGAAGAAAATCTTTGCCAGCTATGTGGCTGACAGATGCATAATTTCTAGAATATACAAAGAACTCAAAAAACAAAACAATAAAAAAAAAAAATCAATCAACCTACTCAAAAAAAAAAAAAAATGGGGCATGAAACTGAAAAGAAAATTCTCAAAGAAAGGAATCCAGGTAGCAAATAAGATTCTAAACGTTCAACATATCTAGCTGTCTGGGAAATGCGAAATTAAAATGACTTTGAGATTCCATCTCCCTCTAGTCAGAATGATGATCATCAAAAAGTCAAATGACAATAACCGCTGGGGAGAGTGTGGAGAAAGAGGCACCTCATTCCCTGTTGGTAGGATTGCAAACTCTGTACAACCACTGTGGAAACAGAGTGGAGACCCCTCAAAATCTGAACATTGATATGCCATTTTATCCAGCAACACTATTCCTGGGTTTATATCCTAAAGATTGTACTCTTTACTACAGAGACACTTGCTCAGCCATGTTTGTCACAGCTCTGTTCACTCCAGATGCAAATACCACTTTGTGCATCTGGTGTTACATGGGTACTGGGGAATGTAGCCCAGGCCATCAGGCTTTGTAAACCAGCACCTTTGACTGCTGAGCTATCTTCCTAGCCCCAAAGGTTTTATTTTTTATTTAAAAAATATTTTTGTTTATTTTTATTTATTTATTTATTTGAAAGTGACAGAGAGAGAAAGAGGCAAAGAGAGAGAGAGAGAATGGGCGTGCCAGGGCCTCCAGCCACTGCAAACGAACTCCAGATGCATGCTTCCCCTTGTGCATCTGGCTAACGTGAGCCTCGAACCAGGGTCCTTAGGCTTCATAGGCAAGCGCTTAACCACTAAGCCATCTCTCCAGCCCCCAAAGGTTTTTTTTTGTTGTTGTTTTTAATGATTATTCTTATCCCTTTTGATCCATACTGCTCTCACTCTTGGTTGGAGAATGTGCTTTTTACAGTTGCTGGAAATTACTGGGGAGACCCAAGATCCATCAGTATAACAAGAAAAAAAAGTTAACTACGTGTTAGTTGGATAATACATCTCTATTGCATCTGCCAGGCTGTAGGAGGCATCCTGGAGAAAGGGGAGGGTTAAACATGAGTGCTGCTCTCACTGCTAGTTTGCAAACCTCCTCTAAGGAGATGGCAGGAGACACCGAGGAGACCCAGAACTCATCAGAGCAGAAAATCCGAGCATCACTAGAGCTTAGCACTAAGGGAAGCTTATGACTCACCTTCCGAACCTCAGGGAACATCGCGACAGGGTGCAGAAGGAACGTAAGGCCCACGGCGCAGCAATGAGTATATTCCAGGGCTATGCCTTCCTCTCGCACCCCATGCACGGAGGGTGACTGGTTCATTCATGACTCCACAGTGAATGCCAGTAACATCTTGAGTGGATCCTTAGTGATATGGGGCCAGGGAGAGGGGCTGTAAGAGTATAACCGGATGAGAGTATGACCAGTATGTTTATACAGTAAAGTTTACAATCAATGAATTAAACAAAAAGACTATGTCAAAAAAAAAAAAGAACCATTGTTAGTGGTTTGGCTGTGTGGGGTCAGCCAACTATAGACTTTTGTTTCTCTTCAGCTGCCTGGAGATATCAGCATCTTGCGGTTACTGCTTTATAAAGCTTAAAGTTGTTGCTTAAAGTTAGATAAAGTTAGTGGAGAAAACGTTTAAGAGCAAATTTTCGGGTCACCCTTTCTGATCATACTGAAAATCGGGTTTGGGAAATTCATTGTGTGTATTCATCAGTGTGAATGAGTGTGAAAGTGAGTGTGAAAGTGGTGTGCCCTTTCTGCACCTTACCCAGTTAGTCTCTTGGCTAGCAGACAGCTCTGAGTTAATATTTTTTAAAAAATATTTTATTTTTATTTAGTTATTTATTTGACAGAGAAAGAAGGGGGGGAGAGAGAGGGAAAATTGGCATGTCAGGGCCTCCAGCCAGTGCAAATGAACTCCAGACGGTGCACCCCTTGTGCCTCTGGCTAATATGGGTCCTGGGGAATCGAACCTGGGTCCTTTGGCTTTGCAATGCCTTAACCACTAAGCAATCCCTCCACCCCTGAGTTAATACTTCTGGACATAACTGAGCTCTTAACTAGAGAGCTTGTGTAGATGTCTGGTATCTTTTGAGTGCGTGTGTGTGGGGGGGGGGTGTATGTGTATGCATGTTTGTATGTATGTGTGCAGACGAGTGGGCTTCATGTGTGCATCTGTGTGGAGAGCAGATGCTGATGTGGGGTATCTTTCTCTGTCTATCACATCCCAGCTCTGCACCTTGAACTGACCAATTTGACTAGACTAGCTAGCCAGTGTACCCTTGGAATTCCCTGTCTTTGACTTCCCATTGCTGGGATTGTGGGTACATCTACCACCTCATCATTTTTATGTGGGTGTTGCATATCTGAACTCAGATTCTCATGCCTAAGAGGCAAGCACTTTACCAGTGAACCGTCTCCCCAGCCATGACATCTGTTTTATAACAATAGCAACGTCGGCTGGTTGAATTGAAAGATGGCCAGATGAGGAATTGGTAAATCCAAATTAGTTTGTGTGGCTCATTAGTTCAGTGACTTGGGGAATTCTAGCTATGGTCTGCTTTCATCTGCACAATGGGGTAATCATCCCTTCTGTCTCCAGAAATCTGTGAATGGGAAATGAGCTATATAAAGTATCATAAAGCTATAAATTCTATGTCCAGTGTAGTGATCTATTTTACTGTTTAGAAATCCACAAAGGACATCATCCTTGTGTCATGCGGGGGCCCATTTTCCCCATGCTCGCATACCAAGGACAGGGTATGCACTGCCCTTTAGCTTGAATATAAATAGTCTCCTCCACTGCTAGTGACTAACCCACACAAACTCAATGCTCTTCTGCCGCTTACAAGTGTGACAGGGAAAAATCACAAGTTCTCCTTTCTGTCAATATTCTAGCAAATTGCTGAGGTGCTTTTAACCCTGAATGATAAAAGATATTGCTGAATTAGCCACGCAGTTCAAAAACATCTTGGACATACATCAGGTGGCAATCGAAAAATAGATCCAAGATGGAGTGGAGCCAATGATGTGTGTGAAAGAAACAACGGTGGGGATGATTCTTTTCTTGTTCCCATTCTTCTATACTATCTGGATCCAACTGAAATGATAATTTTCCTGCTTTTTTTATATTTTCTCATGGACTCGGGAACCTGACTGGTGTCCAAGTGGAAGTTGAGCAGTTTCAGTGTGCTTAGCTTGTGTGGAATTTTCAATTAAAAATTTTTTTGTTTATTTCTTTACTGGAGAGGGACAGAAAGACAGAGAGAGAAAGAGGCACAGAGAGAGAGAAAGAGAGAGAATGGGCACGCCAAGGCCTCCAGCCACTGCAAACGAACTCCAGATGCATGCGCCCCCTTGTGCATCTGACTAATGTGGGTCCTAGTGAATCAAGCCTCAAATTGGGGTCCTTAGGCTTCACAGGCAAGCACTTAACCACTAAGCCATCTCTCCAGCCCTGAATTTTCAGTTTTTATGTGCATGTTGCTTGTGGTCATCCTGGTATCTGCACTGAATACTACATAAGATTAACACAGAAACAAACAAACAAAAAAAAAAAACAATTTATTGGAATTAGTTCATTTGGAGCTTGTGGTCAGGACTCAATAAAAAACATAATAGTATTTAAAAAAATTTTTTTGTTTTATTTATTTATTTATTTAAGAGTGACAGACAGAGAGAGAAAGAGGTAACTAGATAGATAGAGAATAGGCATGCCAGGGCCTCCAGCCACAGCAAACGAACTCCAGATGCTTGCACCCCTTGTGCATCTGGCTAACGTGGGTCCTGGGGAATCGAGTCTTGAACCGGGGTCCTTAGGCTTGACAGGCAAGTGTTTAACTGCTAAGCCATCTCTCCAGCCCCATAATAGTATTATTTTATTGAACACTAGGCACAGTACTTGCCATAATTGGGCAATGCAATACATGCTGGCTAAATTAAAAAATCACAGTAAACCAACAGGAAAATTTCCACAGGTTTTCAGGAGTTTGGGGCACCTGTTAGCTCATGTGGACGATTTGACTTTTACGTTATTCTCTAATCTTTCCTCATTGAACTCATCCCCTCTCACTCTCTGTCCTGTTTGGCATCAGTTCAACTTCCTTCCCGTTGTTTCCTCCTGTCCAGGCTCCTCTTACTCGGCGTGTGCAGCTCCCTCCATCTACAACACTAGTCCTTGCATGACATCTTCCCTGACATGCTGTCATAAAGACTCTAAAGTGGCCTCATGATCCCTTTACGCACCCCTCTTTCTGAGTATGTGTGGACAGGCGACTTGGTTCTAAGCGATGGAACTTGGCAAAGGCAATGTGATTGGTATGCAGCGCTCCATCTCGCTAGAGAATTCCTTGCTAACTTGATGAAGCCATGAGTTCTGTTAGGAAAGCCATCTACTATAGAACTGTGGTGGACTCTAAGAGCTGAGGCAGTTTATTGTCAATGGCCAGCAGTCTTACCTTCCATTCTACAATAACAAAACAGATATTCAAGTGAATCCTTCCTCACTCAGTGAATCCTTCCTCAAGATGATGATGTAATTCAGCTGATAGATTGACTGTTGCCCTCAGTTCCTTATAAGACATTGATGATCCATGTCTAGATCCTGAACCACAGAAATCACGAGAAGATGCCCTAAAGGAATGTGTGGAGATGTGTGTGTTTGTGCGTGTGTGTGCGTATGTATGTGAAAGCCAGAGTTCTTTGTTGGATGTCTTCTTCAATCACTCTTCCACTGTATTTATTGAGACAGGATCTCTTATTCAGCCTGGGACTCACATACTTAGTTACCCTGGCTGGCCAACAAGGACCAGTGGCCCTCAGCTCTTAGCATCTCCAGCATTTAGATCTTAGGGACATGTTATCATGTCAGGCCTTTATGTGAGTTCTGGGAAGTATCTTGCTTGTGAGGCAAGCTTTCTATTAGATGAGCATCTCATCTCCCCAGCCCATGAGAGTGTATGTAGCTTTTTAAAATCTATATTTATTTATTTATTTACATCTAAGTGTGTGTGTGTGTGTGTGTGTGTGTGTGTGTGTGTGTGTACCAAGGCCTCTTGGTGCTACAAACCAACACCAGACTTGGGCACCACTTCCTTTTGGGTTTGGCTCATGTAGGCAGCTTGGGCATGAAACTCAGGCCAGCAGGCTTTGAAACCAAGCATTTTCAGCCACTGACCCATCTTCCCAGCCCCCAGACTATAGGAAGCTGCTGAGTTTGTAAGGTTCTTTCTGTAATGGAATATAAATAGTGGTCACTCCATCTAGCTAACATTACCCTCACCCCAATTACCCTCTCATTCCATTTTTGCTTAAAGGTTTCTTAAACCAAACCTATTGCTTGTCAGATCTCGATTGTCTATCTTCCTTTTCCAGAAACTCATAGTAGTTTTTTTTTTAGCCTCTCAAGTCACATGAATTCTCTATAGCTCAGTCTCCTTATCTCTCAGCTGGTGTCCATCACGCCAGTGCCCTTAATGTCATGGGATTAACTAGGCTTGGGTCTGAGGACAACCATGTATGTTGTTTTGACTCCATTCTCTCCAAGCTTCCTCTTGGTGGCATTATTTTCAGGGTGACTTGGCCTGTATGCCTTAGGTTTTGTTTCATACCAGGCCCTAAATCTCCATGGTACCCTGAATCCTTTTTATTTACCTGGTACATCAAGCTGAAAACCGTGCTGTTTATCTCTGTCTGCTTTATTACAGCTCATAGGCCGAGTTTATTAAGAGGGACAACCAGCCTACAGATGAGACTAGTCCTTTCAGTTTAATTTGTGCATCATAAAATAGGGTGGCTTTACCCACCAAGTCCACAGCTTTCTTCCTCTTGGGTAATAGAATATGTAATTACCCTGGTACTCGGATGTGTTGAAGGACAGGCACGAAACTATTGGTCTCTTAACTGACTAGAGAACGAAGCCCTCGCTTGACCTTCTTAGAACTGGAGCAGACCCTCGGGGCCTACAGAATAGCAACGAGTTGGAATGGCTTGTGTGAACATGGGCTCCTTAGTTTCCCAGAACCCCTTCTGTCTTCAGGACCTACGTAAATAACTTCCCAGCCTATCGTTTCCTCGTCTTCTGCTATAAATGTCATGCTGTGTTGATACAATTTGCGACAGTTACTTTCCCAGTGCTTGGGGGAAAATACTGACTATAAGCAGCTCAGGGAAGGAGGTAGTTAGCATTGGCTTACAGCTGGCAGAGCATCGAGTCCCTCAGGGTGGGGAGGCATGGCACACTGTCACCTCGGCAGATAGGGGATATAGAGAGAAAATAGCAACTGGAGCCAGCCTAAAACCCAAACCTCAGGGCTCACCCCCAACCACAGTGACACGCCTCCCGCAGCAAGGCTCCAACTCCGAAAGGTCTTTACAGCACTCGGGATTATGCGTTCAAACACACGAGGCCACGGGGCACATTTGCACTCCAACCACCACAACGTTCTAAATGAAGCACAGAACAGAAAATTGTTGATGGAGAGAGGAACTTAACAGCATTCCAGGAGCGACTGTCACGATGGATAGCGTTTTTGAAAACTGTTTTGCCTCGTGGACGCTGCTTTGCGCTGCCATATGTAACGTGAGCTACCTTACTTATTTTGCACATTGCAAACACGACAAGTTAGCAGCTTGGTAACTTCCTCCGGCAGCACGGGCTCTATCACAATGGCCCGAGCACTTGAGCCTGCAACTGCACGGATGAGATGCTGCAAAAGTAAGCGGCGTGGTGCTGAGTAGCCCTGGCATTTGCATGGTGAACGCTTCACTTGAATAGTAGTTCTGTTGCTCAGAAGCTGTGTGATGTTGGGTAAATTACTCAAGGTCTCTGAGCCACTACTCCTCCATTTGTATCTTGGAGGTTATAATGGTCTATTGGGCTGCTGTTAGAATGAAATAAAATCAAGAATGTAACATTTATAATACATAATTAGGTATCAGGTGATGGATGCTGTTATAAAGCGATTTCATACCAATTAAACTCCACATAAGCAGTCATTATCATTATTATAATCCACATCGTATGTCAATATTATCTTACTGCTTTACATATGTTTCAGGCGAGTAAATGAAGTCACAGGTCACTTGCTGTCACTTGCTCTGTATTAGGCAAGGGCCAAGTCTCAGGCTGAGATGAGCAGGACTCAGTTCTCAGCCTCCTTGACATTCTGCAGTTGCTGTTTTTTTTCACATTTGAACAATAGAAAGGCTCCTTCCATTCAGCTGGGAACTTAGCTGGCTACTGAGGCAATAATTCCATGTGGACAGGAATTTTGCATCTTCAGAGAAACCAACACTAAGGCAGATCTGCATTTATGACATAGCAAGCTAATCCAAGTATAAAGAACATAAGTCCATGGTCTGTGGTAAGGTACTCACAGATCAAACTGTCTCCCAAAGATTTTTTAAAAAAAAGTGCCAAATAAAGGATGATGTGTGACATGAAATAGCTAGGGTTTCCATAGAGGCGCCCCTGCTGGGTGGGTAACGTAGTTCTGGTGGCGGTAATTCTATGTATATTAGTGGAAGATGGATACACACACACACACACACACACACACACACACACACACACACACACACACTATATTCTTCCTCTTTTATTTCCTCAGCAAAGTCCTAGGCTTCTGTTTTCATAAGAATATTGGGCTTAATTCATTAACAACTTAATTAAGTGGATTTTAAAAATTGTAATTCTAATATGTATCAGGGACTCAAATATCAATAAAACCAAGTTTTTGTATAATTTACCGTTGGGCTAGAAGGATTAAATATGGCCTGTAGAAAGACATAGTTGTGATGACATACTGTTAAGGTTAAGGTGAACTTGAATTGCCTTCAGACCACAAAGCAGAGGAGTGATCAGGACTGAGAGGATGGGAGAAGATGCCCTAAAGGAATGAGAAATATAATAGGTAATAATTGTGATTATTAACTGACATATGTTCAAAGGCATGGGCATCTAAGAAATCAGAGACCATTTTGGTGCATGGAGAAATCTCCACATAGCTGAAAGCTAAAGAGGGGGAGGGTTATGCCAACCAAAATCACTGGCAGTGCAGTTAGGGGCCAATCCCGAAGTCCTTATAACTGTGAGAAGGAGTTTTGACTACCAAAAGACGTAAGATGTGAAGAAGCATTTATGACTTTAAGTCAGGAAGCGACATAGTTATGTTTAGAAAGATGAATGATGGGCTGGAGAGATGGCTTAGTGGTTAAGCGCTTGCCTGTGAAGCCTAAGAACCCCGGTTCGAGGCTCGATTCCCCAGGACCCACGTTAGCCAGATGCACAAGGGGGCACACGCGTCTGGAGTTCGTTTGCAGTGGCTGGAGGCCCTGGCGCGCCCATTCTCTCTCTCTCTCTCTCTCTTTGTCTGTCACTCTCAAATAAATAAATAAAAATAAACAAAAAAAATTTTTAAATGGTGAGTGATCATCTGTGAAGCTGAGACCCTCAGGGGTTGCTATTGGTAGTGGTAGAAACTACAGGAGGCAGCTGCAATCAGACACATGAGAAATCATACCAAGAGCTCTGAAATGGACAGCAGTGTGGGCTAGAAATGGGGAAGGAAGAGAAGCTGAGCTCCTAGACATGACTGGAGTGACCGGGAAATGGTGTGCTGTGGGCAATGTAATGATTCTGCTTTGGGTATCCTAAATGGGATAGGACCCCCCCTGCCCCATGAAAATTTCTAGCAAGTAGGCAGCTAAACACCTAGGCTTGGAGAAGATCTGGGGCAGCAATGTAACTGGGGAGTCAACAGAGCACAGGCCATAAGTGAAGCCAAAAGAAAGGCAGAAGCTGGCCCAGGGGAAGCGGGGATGGATGGCCATGGTAACAGGAAGGTATCGGAGAAAGAATGGATGAAGAGGTTGGAGACAGTCAATGCTGCTGTTGAAGTTGAAGAGAAAATGGTGAGGTTAGAGAGGAACTTATAGAAACGAATGTTAGGGAGAGAAAGAGAGCAGATAAGGACATATTTGGATGTAGCTACACGTGGGTCTCTGTGGTCATGGAAAGAGCAGTTTAAATGTTGAGTCTGAAGCCAAGAGGAGATGGTAGAGGAGGAGAAAATACTGGTGCACAAAATCCCTTCAAGAAGGTTGGGAAATTCATCACTAGGTGAAAAGATTAAATAAGGACTAGGAACAAAGCTATGAAGGAGCTCTTTCTCCATGTGTTTGGGCTTCTGTGAACACATATAGCTTCTGAAGGTAAAATAATACTTGCTTTATGTTTGGGGGAAAAAGAACCCGAGGATTGCGAGAGACACATACTCAATTTTCCCACCACCTGGGCAATTGGAAGGTAGGATTTCACCTCCTCACAGTCTGTCCAGGTAGGCCTGTGTGGCTTGCCCTGCTCATGATAATAATGTACGTGGATGTGGCATTGTCACTTTGTGGTAGACTAGAGGCACTGTGAAATTCCCTACCCTTCCCTTTTCTGTCTAAACTACCAAAAAAGTATGTACTAAGATAAATCAACCGTTCGCCCTATCCACAGAGGATGCAGGGAAATGAACAAGCTTCTGGAACTGCACTGAGGGCTCCACGTGCTTGGGGTCAGGAACTCGCTGGCTGTTGATAATGCTCTTGCATTGCACCTCCGTTCTGTTTTTATCATTGTTGGTTATTTCTGCTTAGTTAATTATCTTGTACAATTTTGAATGGAGCCTAAAACATGCAAGCAAACTTGGGCCTTCAGACTCTGATCATAGCTGACCCCAGTGGTTCCCGTCTTCCATGTGTCCTCAGAACTGACCCCAGTGGTTCCCGTCCTCCATGACTTCTCAGAGCTGACCCCAGTGGCTCCCGTCCTCCATGTCTTCTCAGAGCTGACCCCAGTGGCTCCTGTCCTCCATGTCTTCTCAGAGCTGACCCCAGTGGCTCCTGTCCTCCATGTCTTCTCAGAGCTGACCCCAGTGGCTCCCGTCCTCCATGTCTTCTCAGAGCTGACCCCAGTGGTTCCTGTCCTCCATGTCTTCTCAGAGCTGACCCCAGTGACTCCCGTCCTCCATGTCTTCTCAGAGCTGACCCCAGTGGTTCCTGTCCTCCATGTCTTCTCAGAGCTGACCCCAGTGGCTCCCGTCCTCCATGTCTTCTCAGAGCTGACCCCAGTGGCTCCCGTCCTCCATGTCTTCTCAGAGCTTACCCCAGTGGCTCCCGTCCTCCATGTCTTCTCAGAACTGACCCCAGTGGTTCCCGTCCTCCGTGTCTTCTCAGAGCTTACCCCAGTGGGTCCTGTCCTCCATGTCTTCTCAGAGCTTACCCCAGTGGTTCCTGTCCTCCATGTCTTCTCAGAGCTGACCCCAGTGGTTCCCGTCCTCCATGTCTTCTCAGAACTGACCCCAGTGGCTCCCGTCCTCCATGTCTTCTCAGAACTGACCCCAGTGGCTCCCGTCCTCCATGTCTTCTCAGAACTGACCCCAGTGGCTCCCGTCCTCCATGTCTTCTCAGAGCTGACCCCAGTGGCTCCCGTCCTCCATGTCTTCTCAGAGCTTACCCCAGTGGCTCCCGTCCTCCATGTCTTCTCAGAACTGACCCCAGTGACTCCCGTCCTCCATGTCTTCTCAGAGCTGACCCCAGTGGCTCCCGTCCTCCATGTCTTCTCAGAGCTGACCCCAGTGGCTCCTGTCCTCCATGTCTTCTCAGAGCTGACCCCAGTGGCTCCCGTCCTCCATGTCTTCTCAGAGCTGACCCCAGTGGTTCCTGTCCTCCATGTCTTCTCAGAGCTGACCCCAGTGGTTCCTGTCCTCCATGTCTTCTCAGAGCTGACCCCAGTGGTTCCTGTCCTCCATGTCTTCTCAGAGCTGACCCCAGTGGTTCCCGTCCTCCATGTCTTCTCAGAGCTTACCCCAGTGGTTCCCGTCCTCCATGTCTTCTCAGAGCTGACCCCAGTGGCTCCTGTCCTCCATGTCTTCTCAGAGCTGACCCCAGTGGCTCCTGTCCTCCATGTCTTCTCAGAGCTGACCCCAGTGGCTCCCGTCCTCCATGTCTTCTCAGAGCTGACCCCAGTGGTTCCTGTCCTCCATGTCTTCTCAGAGCTGACCCCAGTGGTTCCTGTCCTCCATGTCTTCTCAGAGCTGACCCCAGTGGTTCCTGTCCTCCATGTCTTCTCAGAGCTGACCCCAGTGGTTCCCGTCCTCCATGTCTTCTCAGAGCTTACCCCAGTGGCTCCCGTCCTCCATGTCTTCTCAGAGCTGACCCCAGTGGCTCCCGTCCTCCATGTCTTCTCAGAGCTGACCCCAGTGGTTCCTGTCCTCCATGTCTTCTCAGAGCTGACCCCAGTGGTTCCTGTCCTCCATGTCTTCTCAGAGCTGACCCCAGTGGCTCCCGTCCTCCATGTCTTCTCAGAGCTGACCCCAGTGGCTCCCGTCCTCCATGTCTTCTCAGAGCTGAACCCAGTGGCTCCCGTCCTCCATGTCTTCTCAGAACTGACCCCAGTGGTTCCAGTCCTCCATGTCTTCTCAGAGCTTACCCCAGTGGCTCCCGTCCTCCATGTCTTCTCAGAGCTTACCCCAGTGGCTCCCGTCCTCCATGTCTTCTCAGAGGTGACCCCAGTGGTTCCCGTCCTCCATGTCTTCTCAGAGCTGACCCCAGTGGCTCCTGTCCTCCATGTCTTCTCAGAGCTGACCCCAGTGGCTCCCGTCCTCCATGTCTTCTCAGAGCTGACCCCAGTGGCTCCTGTCCTCATGTCTTCTCAGAGCTGACCCCAGTGGTTCCCGTCCTCCATGTCTTCTCAGAACTGACCCCAGTGGCTCCTGTCCTCATGTCTTCTCAGAACTGACCCCAGTGGCTCCTGTCCTCCATGTCTTCTCAGAGCTTACCCCAGTGGTTCCCGTCCTCCATGTGTCCTCAGAGCTGACTCCAGTGGCTCCTGTCCTCATGTCTTCTCAGGCTTTTGGCTTTGAACTTTACTGAGGCCCCAGCTTGCAGTCACCATTATCGTGTGAACAAACTCTGAAATAAATCTCCTTTTTTTTCCTTTCCCTTTCTCTCTTTCCTTCCCTCACCACTCCCTCTTCCCCCCCCCCCCCCCATATACATTATACACACAAGTAGTTAGCTAGCTAAATTTCTTTTCTTTGTTTTGTTTATCTGGGGAACCCTTACAAGACAGTGCTTACGTCTTACTACTTAAACTTAAGATTCACAGTATTTAGATAATGTCTTCAATATTTCCTTTTTGCTATTTCATTTTACCTGGGTGTGGTGGTACACTCCTTGGAAGGCTGATGTAGGAGGATCACTGTGAGTTTGAGGGCACCCTCAGACTTCAGAGTGAATTTCAGGTCACTCTCTGAATTTCAGGTCACCCTGGGCTAGAGTAAGGCCCTACCTTGATCCCCCCCCAAAAAACCCAAACAGCTTAAACTCCCTTCCTCATGACTGCTGATCACTTGTTCAGCTTTGATGCATTTCTCAGTCAAAGAGAGGTAGAGAGGGAGAGAGAGAGAGAGAGAGAGAGAGAGAGAGAGATGCATGCACCTGCTTGTACATCTGGCTTATGTGGGGAATTGAGATCCTTTGGCTCTGCAGGCAAATGCCTTAACCGTCAAGTCATCTCTCCAGCCCAACGTCCTCAGCGGTTAAAACAAGGAGGATCAGAAAGGGCTGCTTAGCAAGGTCCGCAGTGCCTTGCATCTGCCAGGAGTGGAGCCGGTGCACTAGTGACCAGCAAGGCAGCAAAACTCAAGGGTGGGCCGAGCCCCAGGGCTTCCTGAGGAGGGTGGCATTCGACTAAGAAAACATTGGAAGCCCCGAGGCCAACCGTCTGTTCTGATGTACTTCAGGGATGCCTTTAGTATTGCCGAAGAAAGGGGTTTCCTGGGAGGAAGGAGCTCACCACTCAGAGGATGAAACAATTTCCTAACCAGGTCTTGAAAAAAATCCATCTGATAGATCAGCGTAATATCCGCTTTTATCTATCAGCAGAATTCTGAAAAATAGGATGAGACTTTAAATCCTACTTTTAGGAATATTTGTGTGTGTGTGTGTGTGTGTGTGTGTGTGTGTGTGTGTGTGTGTAATAATATGTAAAAAAAGAAGCTACACCATCATTATCATTTCTATTATTTTCCTTTGAAACATATTTGATGAATAGCTCCGAGAGTTATGCCAGATCAACTTTTCAGTGAAAAGGGATCAGGTAATTTGGGTGCTCCAGGGCTGCTGTTAATAATCATTTCCCAGAATGGAAACAGTAATCTTACCATGTGTTTATCACTGTCAGGTTAGCTTCTTAGATGAGCTAGCCGAGAGCTAGTTTGGTCCACTGCCCGCTGCTCAGGGCTGCCTGGAGGCAAAACTGAGTCTGGGGCATGACAAGATGGGCTCGATTAAAGACGAAGCTCATCGAAATTTCTTGGCTTGGGATGGAGGGAAGGAAGCCTTCCCTGAAAGCAAAGCAAAGGGAGGAATGGGTGGCTGGGTGGTCAATTTAGCCAATTCAATTGAGTCAAATATTTGAATCAATCGGACAGGTTGTACGTAGTCAGGAAAATGCAGGCAAAATGGTTTAAAAGCTTTCTGCTTATTGAGAGGACCTTAAAGTACTTGTCTGAGAGCCTGATGCGATGACAGTGGAAATGTACTGGGCAGACTTGTCAGTGGGGCTCAGTGGTCTGTTTGCGTTGGTCCATGTGCCAAGCATCCTTTCTTGTTTACCACTGAGACGGTGGTAGTGGAGATGGAGAAGAAAGCATCACCTTTCAATTGCAAAAATCATACTGGAGGGCTGGAGGGATGGCTTAGTGGTTAAGACATTTGCCTGCAAAGCCAAAGAACCCAGGTTCGATTCCCAAGGACCCATGTAAGCCAGAGGCACAAGGTGGTACAAGTGTCTGGAGTTGCTAAGCAGTGGCTGGAGACCCTGGTGTGTCTATTCTCTGTCTGTCTTTCTTCTATCTCTTTCTCTCTCTGCTTGCAAATAAATTAAATAAATTTAAAAAGAAATCATACTGGGATTTCAAAAAGCTGTGCCTGGTAAATTCTTTTATCTTCTCTCAATAACTCCTTGCCATCTGAATTTCATGGGTCAGATATTAGGATGAGCTCAAATTGCAGGTTTTGCTGAGAAGGAAATAGCTAAATGAATAATATTCTTTATTGCTTAATACCTACCGAATCAATCTATTTCTAATTACAGTGTTGTGTTTCACCTCCTGCAAGAGTGCTTTGGCACACAGGGTAAGGTGATCTGTAGCATGCACTGCCATTATGATCCTGACCTCCTGTAGTTACCACTGTTGACAGCGCCGAGAAAGATGCAATTGTAAGTGTCCAAGAATCGCTGAAGAGAGAGCCCAGACTCAAATAGTGTGTCAAAGCGAAAAGCGTTTATTCTGCAGAATCAGGCAGCATGTGGGGGTCGACCATTCATGCTAAATGGAGACCCCGAGAGGAGCACACGGGCCCCTTTTAAGCATAGCCAGAGGAATCTTGGTGGGCTTACATGATTGGCTAGGCAAGCAGTAATTACAGTTGTTTATTTCTGATTGGTTGGGGCAGGAGGGTTGCAAAAAGCGTGAAAAGGACATGTCTCCAGGAACTGACTCAGCCCCTGGGCGGCTATCTTCTCGGGCCACATGCCAGGGTCACTGTTGGTTAACAGCGCGCCTCTTCTCAGAAGTCTTTCCTGCCTCTCTGGGAAACTGGAACTTAGGCCTGGTTAGGGTGGGACCTTACGGAAGCCTGTCATGGCGTCAGTTTGGTCCCTTCAGGAATAAAATGGGAATTCAGCAACAGTGTACCTTGCTACTCAATTAAAGAAAGGCCTTCTGAAATCTACGGTGATTCTTTTCTGCACACACCTTCATTTGCTGCTAAACAGGCTGACACATGCAAACACAGAATCCATGACAGTGGTTTTTTTTTTTTTAATATTTTATTTATTTTCAAGGAGAGAGAGAAGGAGTGAGAGAAGTGAGCATGCCAGGGCCTCCTGCCAGTGCAAACAGAGCTCCAGATGCATGTGCCACCTTGTGCATCTGGCTTTATGTGGGTACTAGGGAATTCGAACTTGCAAAAACAGTTACTTCAGTTGCTGAGTCATCTCTCTAGCCCCTTCATGACAATGTTAATGGTAGAAATTTGAAATTTTATAAGTATCTACTTGTGTGTGTGTGTTTGTGTGCACATACATATAATAGAAATTTACACCATATATATACATATATTTTGGTTTTTCGAGGTAGGGTCTCACTCTAGCTCAGGCTGACCTGGAATTCACTATGGAGTCTCAGGGTGGCCTTGAACTCATGGCGATCCTCCTACCTCTGCCTCCTGAGTGCTGGGATTAAAGGCGTGTGCCACCATGCCCAGCTCCACTTTACATATATTTGAGATAGGTTTTCAATGGCAAATTGGGGACGAACCATGAGAATAATAATTTAAGTGCATGTGGCACTCAGTGTAGGTCTGAGGTTTGGATGAAATGCATTGTGAGCCTGAGACAAGAGAGGCTGAGTGAGGCTGTGAGGCCAAAGTCTTGGTTTCTCTGGGTGAAGTCCCAGGGGTTTGGCTGCTGCTTCTCCATCCTCACGTCCTGGTCTCTGGCAGTGATGGTCTTTTCAACCGTCTTCCATTCCCTAGCCAATGCTTTAATAATACTTTTTATCTGGCTGGCAACTTGAGATGGCTACCAAAGGGCATGGGAACCCCTGATGGGTCTGGACAGACATTTTCTAAGAGAAAAAGACACATAAAGAGGGGGTGGAAGTAATATATCCCTTAACTTGGAAGCAGAGAGGAGAAGTTATCTGTAAAGGTCATTTTTTTTTTTTTTGACTAAATAAATGTTCAAGCTTTCTTAACCAACAGAGGCGGAAACCAAATTCTTGCTGTCATCCCTTATAGAAACTTATAGAGAGGTAACGCCCTGAGGCTTAGCCGGAAGATGAGCATCACGTTATGGCCTCTGATCTTTCATTAGAACCACGAGCAAAATAAACCCATTGTCTTTTGAATTTACTATCTGTTCTTAACAACAGAAGAGTGTCTATAGCCGATTACCTGCATCCACCTAATGAAATCATGTACACCCTTTAGGACCACCGAGTTTTCCCCAAATGGGAGGAGGAGAAATCATAGAGATTTAAAACATAGTAAAGATTTGAGGCTATGTGGCTGGTTTGCAGGACAGCAGTGCCTTCTCTTGGGACAGCACAGCACATTCAAATGGCCCAGCAGAATCCTCAGTACTGAGGGCTTCCTGGCACACAGGCTATAATCGCTTGGAAATCCCTGCTCTACACCGGCTATGGTGGTGGCTATTGGAAGAAGGTACTAACTATGTGAACATGGCGTTGCTAAATAGGTTTCCTTCCATGAAAGTGCTTTACAAGTGCAATTTGAATCAATATTACTGTCCAAAATATCAATGAGGAAAAACGTCAGCTTAATAGTAAATCACCTGCAAAATCTTGTTTTGCTCTACAATAGTTCTTTTTTTTTTTTTAAATTTAATCTTCAGGATCTCTGAGTTGAGGTATTTAACTGCTGTGTGTGGATTAGACTGGCTCAAGCTTGAGTGGGTGTCACTGGGGTGATATATGTCCTTGGTGTCCATCCCTGTTTGCAGTCGTATATGATCAGTGACCAGTCACAGGTGTTTTCGGAAGTCATGGAAGGAGCTTGGGCTTGGATGGGACAGCAAAAGCTGACCCGATGGGAGGTGGTTGGTCACATCTGAAGAAGTGAAGTTAGTAGGGCAGAGGGCTGAGTGAACAGCTGATCTCACGGGTCAGAGGCTGCCGGCACCCTGCATTTCCCCCGTCGACGTGGGAGGCTGGCTTGTCGCTTTGCGTGTCTGCAGCTTCTCAGCGTCCCAGCTCCTCTGCCTGTGGGATGTTTGCTCGAGAATGTGGAAATCTAGATAAAGCTCTTTAAGAGCTGAAGCTGCATGCCTTTGTATAACGTCTCTAAAGGAAGCGTGCTGCTACCTTCCTTATCCGTGGAGGCTGGAGCTTTTGAACTGACAAACATGGAAGATCTCGACCATTTCAGTGATGTCCTCCTGGGAGGGTGATTTAACTTGCCCCAAGTCAAAGGATAATTGATTGTGTCTCCATGCTAGATAAGAGGCTAAGTCCTCAGCGGTGGAGAGATAGGGAACTTGCGTGTCGATATTATTGGTGTCATGTTGGATGAACAGTCACCTTGAATGTTGTATTTTCTTTAAACGTCATCTCTGAACAGAGGTGGTTTTGGCTAGATGTGCCAATTCTATTAATTCACCCTCTGATGAGTACATTCGTGGCAATTATCTGTACACACAGAATAATGTTTATTGACATGAGTCTGTGATTATCATGTATTAGCTCTGATCTTGTCATGGTCTAATGTCTAAGAGCTAGTAAGTTTCTGCATTTGACCAATTAGTGAGAAAGGAAGTAGAATTTTTGTGGATAATCACCATGAGGTCACTTGGGTTATAGAATTTCAAAAATGGACCATTTTAACAGAACAGTGACCCTTTGGACTCTCAGGCAAATGCCACTGCAATTAACACATCTGTATCAATGATGGGAGGATACGTGCTCCTAACCTTTATATAAATATGTCCTTACTTTTCCTCTTCCTTCCTTTTGCTGTAATCATGACCTTTTTTTCTTTGACTCCTGACTGAATTTTAAAGTCATTCCTACAATGAGAATATGGGGTAGTAAAAGAGTGAATGAGGGTGTTTCAGGTTGTGTTCTGTTTTAGACTTAGCTTGGAGGAGGCTGTTTGTTTAAACTCTCTTTTGGGATTAACTCATTGCAACACCTGTTAATATAGCCGGCCCCTCCGTGGTTCTAATGTGAGTCACCTAGCTATTTAAAAAATGGGAGGGCGTAGCTTTCGTCCCTTCGGTTGTGTCTAAGTTTAAACACTTACTTTCTGAAACCTTAGCAGGCAGCCTGAGCACAGGAGATGAACAGACTGGAGAAGCTGCAAATATCTTTGACACCCCTGAAGGGAAAACCCAGCAAACTCCTGCTGTTGGAGTTTCTAAAAGTGAATACAGGATTTGGCATCGCTGAGACCCACCTCTACCCAAAGAACTCACGGATTTGAGAAGAAGAGAAAGGCAGGGAATTGGAACAGATGCCGAAGCGGCTGGAGACAGACCCCGAAATACATAATTGTACCCAATTTAGTTACTGAATGTGGGGTGCTTACAGATGCTCTGCTTTTAAAGAAGTAATAGACATCTTACTGCCATTAAGGCTGAAATGAGCAAGTCATTTGATCATGCTGTCTAGATTAACTGGTGATGAATCAATTTGTAAACATCAGATCCAATCACCTACTTACTAATTGGTTTATAAATCTACTGACAAAGTAAAAAGGGTCAAATGTTTGTGTAAAATCTTGGAAACTCAGGGTCTGAGGAAAAAAGCGTTTGTTTTTAAAAAATTTTTTTTGTCCATTTTTATTTATTTACTTGAGAGTGACAGAGAGAGAAAGAAGCAGATAGAGAGAGAGAAAGAGAGAATGGGCGCGCCAGGGCTTCCAGACACTGCAAATGAACTCCAGACGCGTGCGCCCCCTTGTGCATCTTTCTAACATGGGCCCTGGAGAATCGAGCCTCGAACTGGGGTCCTTAGACTTCTCAGGCAAGCGCTTACCCGCTAAGCCATCTCTCCAGCCTGAAAAAAGAAAAAGAAAAAAAAAGAAGCCGTATTTATGTAGCTGTGCAAGATTAGGACTGCAAAAGCATGTGACATAATTTTACCTCTTGACCACAGCTTGGCAAGTGGGTCAAACAACTGGGGCTGATTTTCACCCAAAGGAGTACCCCGGGGAGGGGTTACATGGCCCTTTGTGCTCATAGGTTCAGATTCAGCTACTGTAGATCCAAAATATTCGAGGGAAAAAATGATCCTGTATTTAACATATGCATACACACACAATATAACACTATTTGCATTGCGTTTCCTTTAGATTACTAATCTAGAGATCATTAACATATACAGGAGCATGTGCAAGGGTTATATACATACCCTACATCATTTTATGTAAGGAACTCGACCATTGTGGACTTTGCTATCCACAGGAGTTCCTGAAAATAATGTCCAAATATTAATGGATGGCAGCGTCTGTTTACTCATAAGGAAACAGCAAGGTCCTGCAGCTCATGACTGTAATGGTATAAACATCTTTGAAGCTCTTACTTATCTCCATGCCTTTCACAAAAAATCAATGTATTCAGCCTCGTTCTTTATTTCTATGTATTTAAAGAGCAGTCTTATCTGATATCCCATGTCTTACAGTGCCATGGACTGCCTGGAGATTGCTAATATTAGTATAAAAAAAATCAGGGCCGAGAGAGAGCTCAGTCAGTAAAGTGCTTATTTTGCAAGCACAAGGATTATGAGTTCTATCCTCAGAGCCCAAAGATGAGCATGGCATTGTACCCCTCACTTCCAGTCCTGGAGTTGCAGAGACTTGAGGATTCTTGGGTCTTCTTGGCCACACAGACTGGGTTGATTGATAAGAGATCCTGTTTTACTTGTTTATTTGCAAGGGGGTTGGTGGAGAGAGAGAGAAGAGACTATGACATACACACACAGAGAATTGGTGCACCAGGGCCCCTGACCCCTGCAAACAGACTCCAAATGCATGTGCCACTTTGTGCATCTGGCTTGACATGGGTATTGGACAATCAAACTAAGGTTGTTAGGCCTTGCAGGCAAATGCCTTAATCACTGAGCAATTTTTCCAACTCAAGATCCTGTTTTATTTTTTAATATTTTATGTTTATTTATTTGACAGAGAGAAAGAGGGAGAGAGAGTGAGAGAGGATGTGCCAGGGCCTCTAGCCACTGCAAATGAACTCCAGATGCACGCGCCACCTTCTTCATCTGGCTAACGTAGGTGCTGGGGAATCAAGCCTGGTTCCTTTGGCTTTGCAGGCAAACATCTTAACCGTTAAGCCATCCCTCCAGCCCCCAAGATCCTGTTTTTATTTTTTTAATTGTTTTTGTTTATTTTTCTTTATTTATGTAAGAGCCACAGACAGAGAGAGAAAGAGGGGAGAGAGAATGGGCACGCCAGGGCCTCCAGCCACTGCAAATGAATGTGGGTCCTGGGAAATCAAGCCTTGAACCGGGGTCCTTAGGCTTCACAGGCAAGCGCTTAACCACTAAGCCATCTCTCCAGCCCCAAGATCCTGTTTTCAAAGAGGCTGGTGGACAAGGCTGTCCTGTGGCCTCCACGTGCACATTCACACACGGGCACCTGCGGCATAAGCATGCAGACGCAGCAGACAACCATGCTTACCAGTGAGAGAAGATGCCAGAGCAGGGCTGGGCAGCCTGCTCGCTGCAACTTCTCTGCTGTGGCAAGTAAAGCAGCTGCACATCTTCCCCCAAGACACGTTTAGCAAAGACGGCAATCTGCAGTAAGAACATGAAGACAGAGGTACCTGGAGTTATACCAGCAAACGTACTTTGACAGTGGAATTTTTCAAAGCTTTCAATTAAATTCACTATAAAGAATGCCTACTGGATGGGAATATGCTATGTGCTGAAAAAAAAAACAAACACCAAATAAATCTTCAAGTCTCAGTGGATTCACACTTGTGAGTTTATTCCTTGCTCCAGTAACATCTGCAGCAGGCTTGGGCGTCCTCTCACCGTTCTCTCTGTTCCCTGGGTTAAGCTTGCTGTCATGCTTTGCTATGCACCACAGGCTTCCTTGGTCTTGTACTTGCAGAAGAGAATTTAGAGGGTAGTTCGCAGACTTTTTACTGTCTCACCTCCAAAGCGGTACCTGTCATGTTCCAGCACAGATTACTGGCCCAGACTCGTCCCCTGGCCTCTTCTAACTCTAAAGTCTCTGCGGAGCAAGAGCTAAGTCTCAGAGCAAGAGCAAACCTGGGAGCAGCTGGGCTTGCACCACCCCCATGGAATATGCTGCCGACCTCCTGAGATACCGAGAGTGGCTGAGATGGTGCCTTTCTATCTCTGACATTTAGGATCCATTGGGATAAAGATCCACCTTCCAAAACCAAGAATATCATAGCAGAAAAAAACAAAACAAACTAATAGTGGCTTCTACAATCAAGGCTTCGTGCCAGTTTCGACATTTTTTGGGACTTTAAATGGTACTTTGGATACCTGTAAAAACTTCGACTTCTGTATTTAGTGGGGCTGAAAAAGTAAAGCGAAACTGAACAAAACCTTCCCTTTGGGCTGGAGGGATGGCTTAGCAGTTAAGGTGTTTGCCTGCAAAGCCAAAGGACCCAGGTTCGATTCCCCAGGACCCACGTTAACCAGATGTACAAGGAGGCACATGCATCTGGAGTTCTTTTGCGGTGGCTGGAGGCTCTGGTGTGCCCATTTCTCTCTCTCTCTCTCTCTCTCTCTCTCTCTGTAAAATAAATAAATAAATAAAAGTTAAAGATATTTAAAAAAAAAAACAACCCTTCCGTATGTTAGTGTTGAGCTGTTGTAATTACAGGGAGGAGAGAACCCAGTACCAGAGCTATGCGGGATTTGAGAGGGCGACGTTTAGAATAGTGCTGAGCAGAGGGAAAGCAGGCGCAGGTCCCCAAGAAGCCAAGCAGGCAACACCGTTCCCCCACCCCACTACCGCGAAGAGTCCAGCCATGTGGTACCAGTCAAAAGGGCTGTGGAGGGAAAGGTCTTCGATAGCTTTGTCCCCTTTGACATATATATTATTCAGAATTCCACAGACCTCAGAAACTATTTTTTTTCTCCTATTTTTAGGGCCATTGTTTCTTTATGTATGTATGTCAAGTCTGTTCATTGAAGAAAATCAAACATACTGAAATTTTCTTTTCAGAGGAAATAATTAGACAATGGTGACTTGCTCGGGAACACGTTTGTTAACGTTTTGGTGTACTCTATTTTTGTGCATTTTAGTCTATGTCTTTGAAAACGTGCATTATAATTTTAAGCCCTTCCTTGTTTAAGTAGGTACCACTTCATATTTAAATTTCATAAACATGGTTTTAAATGTGGGTAACAGTTTATTTTATGAAAATTGCTAATATCAATTAGTCATTCCCTCATATTTGTCACAAAGGTTGGTTCTACGTGTACACTCTCATAGAGTCCCTTGTGAAGAATGACAGCAGAGGGTAGGTAAGGCCTTGAAGGGAGGCAGTGCCCGCCTCAGGTAGACTTCTAGTCCTTTCTGTTGGTACGTAACTTGGTGCTTCACAAGGCACACCCCAACAGGTAAAATTTAATACCATATTTAGTCAAAGTGAGAGTGAATAAATGAGATAATACAATTATTTCCATATGTCTTAAGCCATCATTTATTATTATTAGTCATTAACTCCCAGTGATTATATATATTCATAAGATACACATGAATCTATCATTTATAAGATGCCCAAAGTTAAATATTTATGATTTCTTTACAGTGAAAACATCCAGAATTCTTTCTTTTGGCTGTTTTGAAATTATTAGTCTCCTTGTTATATATAATGAAACATTTTCTGCCTATCTAATAGTTTTGTTCTCATTAATTAATTTTTCCCCATTCCCCATCAATGCCAGTGTTTGGTAACCACTGTTCAACTCTCCCCTTTGATGAGAACAACTTTTTTATTTTATTTATTTTACTTTTTACAGAGATCATGTGCAAGAGAGAGAGAGCGCGAGAGAGAATTAGAGGCCTCAGCCACTGCAATCTAACTCCAGACACTTGTGCCTTCGAGTGGGCATTCGTGACCTTGCACTTGCCTCACCTTTTGCATCTGGCTAACATGGGATTGGGAAAGTTGCACATGGGTCCTTAGGTTTTTCAGGCAAGCACCTTAACCACTAAGCAATCTCTTCAGCTCCAGAATCTGACTTTGAAGCTAGCTGGTCATAGCGGTGCACACCTGTAATCCCAGCACTGGGAGGTTAACAAAGAAGGACTGTGAGTTCAAAGCCAGTCTTAACTGCATAGTGAGACCCTAGCAAAAAAAAAAAAAAAAAAAAAAAAAAATTTAAGAAAGTGGGCTTTGCCCTATGAACTTGGTAGTTGTTTAAGGTTGACTCATCTTTTCCGTGTTCTTTGGAGGAAATCATCCCTGATCTGTAAATCTTTTTCTTCAAATATTTTTTTAATAAGAGAGAGAGTAAAAGTGTGTGTACATGCATGAGAGAGAGAGAGAGAGAGAGAATTGGTGCACAAGGACCTCTAACCACTGCAGTTGAACTCCAGATGCATGTGCCACCTTGTACGCTTGTGTCACCTTGTACATGTGGGCTTATGTGGGACCTGGAGGGTCAAACATGGGTCCTTAGGCTTTGTAGGCAAGTGCCTTAACTGCTGAGCCATCTCTCCAGCCCTGTAAATCTTTTGAATGGGAGCAATTATTTCTTTATTTGGGCTGGCAGGTCTTGTCTCCTAGTTTTCTCTTCTTGTTTTCCTTTGAATTGCACTTAGCACTCAGATTCTCTCTCTCCAGCCTGATCCATGGGGAGTTCTGAAGCATTTTGTTTTGGGGTCGACAAGGTCTGGGAGTCCCAGTTGAAGCCACGAGAGCTGCCATCCCTCTGACTTGTAGTCGCTGGGGGTGTCAGCACAGTTGTTCTTGTGAAGGAGTCAGGCAAAACCTCGCCAGTCCTCACAGCCGTAGAAGACGACTCCTGAAAGAGTGCGTGAAAACTCCTTTCAGCACCTGAGGAGTGGAGTTGGCATTTCTCTACTCAGACTTGGGGGACGGCAGTGAGATTTACTGCACATTAATGAGCCTCCCTAGAAATGCCTCCCCAGAGTTGTTGAAGAAAAGAAAGATGTGTTCATCACCATTAACTGAATGAATACCGATGTAGCTTGCCCGGAACAGTCCTACCTACAGCTATCCAGGTGAGAAGCATCTAGATTGTAATTCCCACCAAGCTTTCTGAGGATCAGTCTGGGACTCATATTTAACCACTGATTGTTTTCTCTGTCCTTGACGTATTAATACATCTTCATACTTATGGCTCATTACTCCCTTTGGCAGCCTTATGGGTCTCTTATTTCACCTCTGTTCCAGCTTCTCTGGGAAATGGCTGTGTTCCTGTCTCCTGGAGGACCCCAAAGCAAATCTCAGGCTTGCCACGTAGCCTATATTTAACATCATGTTGCTGAAAACATACTCCTCAAATTTGGTAAAAACCTGTCAAGCTGGAGTTGCTGGATATGGTAACGAAGATAGATAATAACATATATGAACATTTTTATTTATATAGCCATATGGAGATGCAGTTAAAAAGAAATAAATATTAGGCAGTAAATTTCACTGGCTAAGACAAAGAGTATTTTGATTGTGTTGTCGGAATAGATGGGAATTTGAATGCCATTGTTTCTCAACCCAGCCAGAGGCTGGGGGACAGTAAATTTTCTCAAATGCCATTTAAGTGTCTGAGCCCTTGCTATTTGTCTTGCTGGGGATATCATAGGTCTTGATGGATTTGTAATATGCGGTCATGCTTGACTGACGGCTCCACCGCTTTGATTGTCCCCCTAGGAATTCCATCACAGGGCTGTCCTCAGGGAATCTGGGGCTCGTTGGGCCTGCTGCGTTGCCATGTGCCCCGTAGCCTTGGTCTGGTTAAACAGATTTCTTTTGTTTGTTTTCCCTGCTAGGCACTTACTCCATAGTTGCATTTTAGAATGAAAGGTTTAGTTTTGACCTTTTCAGACCCAGATTATATATGGTCACAGCTTACCATCTGGTATGTTTATTGTGCCAGAGACACTGATGGATTTATCAAATCTTTTCAGAAGAGAAACAAGTTCTTTGACTTCTCTAGAATTTCTGAATTCATCTTTCCTTTTGCTTAGGTCTGACTTGTCCCTGCCATCCAGAGGTTTAGTTTCGATCCTCTGATTGCCCCATCTGTCTCACTAGAGAGACATTGTTGACCTCACTTTTGACTCTTGAGTCTCTCCATAAGGAAAACTTCATAGTGAGATGATCCACTTAGGAAGTTCTCCCATCCAAGGACTAACCAGGCCTGACCCTGCTTAGCTTCCAAAAGCAGACGAGATTAGGCGCGTTCAGGGTGGTATGGCCCTAGACAGGAAATCTCATCTCTTTATGTTTGCTCCTCAGAGGAGCAAGGGCATTCCCGTGGTTTCATTACTATCACTACCTGTGCTTGCATAGATTTCCAGATTTCCATTATTTCCTTTGATCCTTATAAAAATGTATGAGTTCACTTAGACTGGTTCTCATTCAGTTTTTTCAGGTAGAACATTGAGTTCTTAAAAATAACAGGACAGTAAATGCCAGTGAGCCACACATTAATGAAAGCAAAACTTTTTTTTTTGTAAGTTGAGAGTGTTTCCGAGTCTGCTAAGTCACTAGATAACATATGCTTAGCGTATGTGATATGCAAGTGCTTCTAATATGGTACTTGTAAGTGATTGCTGCGGATGAGGAAGGAGACGGAGCAAAGCCCAGAAAGTGGTTAGACGATGTGCATGTTTTCTCCTCGTGATCTGAGTTCATGGATGAAAGGCAGGGCAAAGAGATGAACATTCATGAGTGTCAGACAGGAGGCCCACATAGCACTCTCCTGGTGAGCGTAGTAACCCCGTGGAAGTCTTGGGTACTTTCCTCATTTGCAGAAGGAGGATGTGAAGTGTTATGAAGCGGGACATGAAGACCATGTGACTAGATGGCAAGACATTCAGGCTGGTGTATTGCAGTAAGCCGTGCACTCTTTTCTTTAGTAAATCTGGGCTGCTCTCTCAACAGAATGTATTCATCTTCTCACTAAAATAAACTCAACGGCTTTCTACATCGCAGCGAGTGAGGTACTAACGTCACCGAGCGTAGCATAGTACTGAGACACAGATGAGGGTTGGAACTTTAATTAGCCAAATTATGCCATATTATTATTATTTCCAGTCTCAACAAATCTCAGTCTTTGGTCTTCTTATTTGTTTTCTCAGAAAACGACGCATTTCTTTTTATTTAAGCTGGCGTTCGCTCTCTGTAATGAAATCTTTATCCATGTGCTCACGCAGTGTTATGCTCACTCATTTGCATATTATAGTGCCCAAAGGAGTCCTGGGAATTTCAGATTTAATATGAAATAAATTTTGAAGCAGAACCTATCTAGTGCTTAGGCCTCCAGACATTCTCTGGAGAATTTCAAGCAAGAAAAAAAAAAAAATAGTTTCTCAAAGCTTCCAAACCCATCTAAGAAATGAAATCCTGTTGACAAATACTTTGGCTGAATGCTGCAATCGCTAAAACTTCTGCTAGAAAATTTTACTGAAGTTTTATTGGGAAATAAAAAGCAATTCCATTAAAACAACAACTGAATCAATTTCAGGTGGATGCTAAAGACTGTGGAGGGAAGGAGCCCAATCATTTAAGTTTTCAAACGGGTAATGTGTACAGAATGAAATTTCCTCACACCCATCCTCTCTTCTTGGCAGTGGGACAACACCATGCATATACTTGTCACCGTAACAACTGACAGACATTTTCTTTCATCTAAGAGGTAACATTTGCAGTTGCTGATGGGATCTGGAATGATCTACAAGATGGGTGCTCAGTCAAGTAAGGGCCTAAGTGTAGAGGCCTTTGTAAGTGGACTGATGGAGCATCTGATGTCTCACTCAGTTTTCCAAGGAAGACTTACTTGAATGCTGTGATTTAAAGGTGGGTGCTCATCCAAAGTACTTGTACAAGTATAAAGCTTTGATGATTGAAGAGCTGATAATCACCTTTCTGATTTTTTTCCTCCTTGTTTCCAAAGCTGTACTTAGCATGGCATCTTGTTTGGGTTAAGGTTGAAGCACACTGTAGGAAGGGTATCGCTCATGTTTCAGATACTTTTAATCAGCTGAATTCACAGACTATTGAGATTTTTGTTTTAATTTGAAAAAGATATTTATTTTTTTGAGAGAGTGAAAGAGGCAGATAGAGAGAGAAAGTGGCCCACCAGCACCTCTAGCCACTGGGAATGAACTCCAGACACATGCACTACCTTGTGTATCTGGCTTACGTGGGTCCTGGGGACTCGAATCTAGGTTCTTTGGCTTTGTAGGCAAATGCCTTAATATCTAAGCCATTTCTCCAGCCCCAGACTCTGAGTTTCAAGTAAGAATTATTTGGTATAAATTAAGTACAACTTAAGATGATGCTCGGATAAGGTCTGAGTGACCCCTGAACTTCAGAAATTGACCTTTTATCCTCATGTTTCATATTGAAAGTGGTGAGCGACTGCTGCCTCGAGGTGGGGCCTTAAGGAGGTGACTTAGGGGTGGGTCCCTCACACCTGAGTCCTGGTGGTTTTGTATGAAGGGCAGGGAGAGACCATACAGTCTTCTCCCACTTCTGCAACGTGAGGCCCGGTGCCACTTTGGGTTGCTTGCTACCAGTGGGAAAGCCATCTTCTGATGCAACAGTTCACGTTCCAGCTCCAGAGCCACCAGACAAATCAGCTTCTTTATAAAGTAAGTCTGCCTCAGAAACTTCATCATTGCAACTAGAGACAAGTTTATACAGGCACATGTCCATCACTTTTCTGTTTTATTTCCAAAATGAATCAGCAGCCTTGAGCACTGGCAGTTGAGGCACTTCTTAGAAGGTGGCTTTGCGGGATTCTGCTTCATGAAGAGTGTCTTGCCATTACCTTCCCCCTGGCGTCTTGATCGCATAGCACTGGATATCTCTAGTGGCCCTAAAATGCAGGAATGGATTTCCCAAGACCTCAGCAATGGAGGGATCGGCTTTGGAGATGGGCTCCAGGTATATCACAGGGGATGAAGCATCTTCCAGTCTAAGCAGCTATTGGGAATCTGTCCCTAAGAATCTACTTGCTGGACTCCAGCATGAAGAGTTCTAGGTATGATCTTGTGGGTGTACGATTTATTTTTGAGGAGGAGAAGCCTCCTTAAGAGACAATATTAGGCTGGTTGGTTATCACGGCATGGTCTCCTTCATCTGTATGGCAGTGGGAGCTGCATCGGTTCAACATTATCTGTAGCAAATGGCTTAGTAAGCTCGGATCGATTGACAAGAGAGCTAAGAAAGTTGAAGAAGACTGTGCTTTTGAATGGTAAAGACACTTCCCACATTTTTTTTTTTTAACCTGGCCTTTTGAATCTGCCCCAGTGTTTTCGGGAATCTTCTTAAAAGAGACCTCCTCATCGACTTCAATTCTATCCTAAATTAGTAGCTATTAGTTAGCCATGCTCTTTATTCCGGGGCTTCTCAGCCTTTAATATGCACAACATATGTATGTAGGTACCCTAAGGACCTGGATTAAAGAGTAACTTCCATTTCATTAGCTCTGGGGATGGGGCTTGAGGTTCTGCATTTTGAGCCAGTTCTGCGGTGGTGTGTATCTTGTTCCAGCAGAGATGTGCCTCTTTGCTCCGAGGAAACAAATGAAATTATTATTTGTGGGTTCAACTCAAGTAAGCAAGCCCTGCGCTAACTACATGACAACTTCCAGATGGCGTTTTGTCCATTCTCCCAAGAACCTTTGAAGTGTGTAGGGTGTCTTTCTGTTTTTTTCATCATTTCTACCTTTCACCTACTGAAAAATTTACTACTGTCTTCCCAATGTATAGTTTGAGGTTCTGAGAAGATGTGGAAACTTCTTAGCTCATTACAGATCATCTAGTTGATAGGAAGGGATCTCAGTGTCTTTGACCCCAAAGCTCACCCTCCTTCTACCCGACAAAGCTGAGTAGATCTTTCAGGTGTTGATAGTTTGTGAAGGAGCATTCCAGGAAATCGGGCAAAAAAAAATCTACCAGATTGAACTTTCCTTTTCCCTCTAAATGGTAGGAAAGTGATTTGTAGCCCCAAGTAGACATCAGTGGAGAGGAATAATGATACTTGAAGGGGAAATTTATGGATTGCAAGAAGCACCAGTCTAACTAACTGTAAGAGCTCTGCAGAGAGGGCTGATCCGAGTTGGTGGTAGAAGGAGCCAGAAGTCAAGCGAAATCATACTTAGCTGCCCTTCAGTTTGATTTCTGCCTACAGGGCCACTTTGAGAATTTGCAACATTCACCAGGGAAATGAAGTTTTAGAATTTTGAGAGTGGCTCAGAGACTCAGAGGATATCTTCATCGTACAGTGTGCATTGGGAGGGCAGTGGTGGACAGGCCCAGGGGAGAGGCAGGAATGAGGACAAGGACAGAGTGACAGAGGGAACCTCCGCGTCATTGTTGCCCAAAGTTGCTGCAAGCATCTTAAAGTGTAGATGAGGGAGAGTTCTGCTTTCATGAAAAATGAACATAAAATAATTTCTATCAGAGCTGAATAAAGTAATTCTTCTTCTTCCTCTTTTTTTTTTAATTTTTTTTTTTTTTTTTTTTTGAGGTAGGGCCTCGCTCTAGCCCGGGCTGACCTGGAATTCACTATGTAGTTTTAGGGTGGCCTTGAACTCAGCGATCCTACTACCTCTGCCTCCTGAGTGCTGGGATTAAAGGCATGTGCCACCACTCCTGGCTCAAGTCTTTGCCTTTTAAAAGAAGACTCTAGGGCTGGAAGGATGGCTTAGCGGTTAAGGTGTTTGCCTACAAAGCCAAAGTACCCAGGTTCATTTCCCCAGGAACTATGTTAGCCAGATGCACGAGGGGGCGCATGCAACTCGAGTTTGTTGGCAGTGGCTGGAAGCCCTGGCACACTTATTCTCTCTCTCTGTCTTTCTCTGTCAAATAAATAAATAAAATATTTTAAAAAGGGAGACTCTAACTAGGCCTTGGGACTTGTTCAAGTTAAATTAAAGATAATAGCTCCTTCTAATCTGACTAAATCCAGAGGGAGCAGGGGGAGAATCTGTAAGGCAGAATTACTTTTAGGTAGTTAATGTACTATCATATGATTCACATGCCATAAAATCAGCCTAGTCAGTAGCTTTTAGTATATTCACAATGTGTAATCATCAACATTATCTAAGTCTAGAATACTTACATTACCCTCTAAGAAATCACATACATTAGTGATTACTTCCCAGTCTCCCTTCCTCCAGCTCCTGACAACTACCAATCTAATTGTTTGTTTTGTTTTGTTCCTGTATTTGCCCATTTTGAATACATCATGTAAACAGCATTATATAATGCTTTGCCTCTTGTGTTTGGTGTCTTTTATTTATATTATTTCCAGGGTTCATTTGTATTGTAGTGTATATCATGATGCCCTTCATTTGTTGCTGGAAAACATCCCATTTTGAGTATATGACACCTTAATTCTTCCATTGATTAGTTGATACATATTTGGATTGCTTTGTTTCTTTTTTACCTTTCCACTATTTTGAATCATGTCATGATCCTCATTTTTATAGGATTTTGTGTGAATATAGATTTTCAATTTTTTATGTATAGACTAGGGATGCTGTTATGACAACTCCATGTTGGACTTTATGAGGAACTGTCAAGGTATTATACGTTCCCAGAATGCTCCATTTTATGGGCTATGAATTACATCATGTACTTGCCAACATTTATTATTATCTATCATTTTATTGATATCAGTTCTAGGAGGTGAGCCACAGAACTCATTGGTTTGATTTATGTTCCTCAAATGACTGATTGTGTTGAACATCCATGCATGTGCTCATTGGATTTCTGCATATATCCTTTGGATTAATGTCTGTCCAATTATTTTGTGCATTTTCCTCTAGGATTTTAATTATTTTAACTGTGTCAGT